>NW_025767135.1:895000-2142606 GCF_003918875.1 Haliotis rubra | reverse complement strand
AAATCACACACAAAGTGTGTCACCTTTAGGTTTCTGAAGCAATTGTGGAGCTCTTCCACCTCGGGCCCCTGTGTTCATGAACATAGAGTCAATGCCTGAACGTGACACATGCCTAACTAAAGTATACTGTATGATTTGAAACCTGGCATGACTTTGGGGACAGAGCATAGCATAGTCAAAAGTGTTATTGTAGCAGCATTGACATTATTCAAACATGGTCAGATGCATCTGTTGCTGGTAATTGGTAAGGTGAGCAAATAATATGTCATTAAAAATGATGGTTAAGATGTGCATACTTCCCAGGTTAAGAAAATTAAAGCAAACACACACTCTCTCGTTCTCACTACTTTCTCTCCACTGACTACTCACCTGTGGTAAAGTAACCAAATGTGTATCAATAAAATACACAATTGACAAGTAAAACAAATAGGCAAGCATATGGACAGCAAGGGACAGATTGGCTGCTGTTACAGCCACTCGACACACATGGTACAGACAGCAATGGTGGAGGTTACACAGAAAAGTGTACATTGAGGTACATGCACATGTGACAGGCTCTGACAGGCTGGTCAGTGGATGAGCAACAGCAGCATGCAGGATGATGAAAACATCAACTACAAACTTATCACAGAGATCCTGTAGTAGGAATTTTGAAATATCTCAGTTTACAATGTATGCTTTCAACAGTTACTTTACCGAGTCAAGAACATTTACACATAGTGTAAGGTAAGGTATATTAGCCTAAACCCTTCTGTGATAAGATTGTAGCCTTGATTTCTGGAATATGGATGTAATTCCAGAGTAAAGCTCAAACTAGAAATGAATTTTAGACGTAGTATGATCTTCTTAAAGTATATCAGCAAATAAATTGTCAATCAATCCATCTGATTGTCAAAGAAATAGTCTGAGCTTTAGTCGAACTTCCTGGAAGGGATGATGTGGATGAGGATGGGGATGGAGGAAAATGGATTCATTGTAGATGATATGAAACATTCACTGCAATTCACAACCACATTTGTCTTCAGAGTACAACAGGGTGTTACACAGCTTTTGAGAAATGTGAGTCATGATGACTCACGGTGTATTTCCCAGTGAGCTTCTCATGTAAAACCCTTGTAGATGCATCACAACTGCTCACATTTTGTTTTGTTTACTTGTTTACATTCATCTTCCTTTATAACAGTGTAAGCAGTTATAATTGAAATCAAACATGCCAATTTTTCACCATAGCAACAATCTGGGCACACAGTTTTCTTAATCCTTTATCAAATACATTTCAGCATTTCATTAATAAACAAAACTAATAAACCATATTATTGTGCATTATCTTCATGATAATAATTTATGAAGAGTAATCAAATAGTTCTTTAAGAGAGGTACTGAAATGTGAATAAGTGTGCCCAGAGTGATGCCGAAATAGAGCAGAGGAAAGAGGGGGCACACCATACCTGGCTCACCCTCAGATTCCTTATCTCCGTTCACAAGTGCCTGGCTTTCATCTGCCACCACCTCATCAGGGGGTGAGGACTGGACTGGTTTCTCAAGAACAGGCTCTGGCTCGGGTCTGGAAAAGCATTGGGAAAATAAGCATAATCGAAAGACAAAACCAAAACAATTTACCAGCAATATATACTCAGACTTTTCTACTAATCTTTATTAGGTTAACAGATCTTTACAATATCAATATTTACAGTTCTTATGATACTACTGGGCAGTGCAAAGGCAATATGACTTGTGTCAATTTTTTATCATTGCCTTAGTCTAACTTGGGAACCATCAGTGGTACCAATATCATAATGCTCAGGGGCCCAGATGAACATTGGGGCAAATCTAAGTCTTCCATGAAAAACTGAATGAATGAAAAGAGGTGTCTCTCAGCTGTTCCTCACAAAACTTCGCCTCCTGATGATTAATGTGAGTTAAAGTGAGCAAAAACGTTTATATGATGAAAGATTTTTATGTGAAGGTTTAAATGAGTATAAGCATAGACGTCTTACTCAGGTTCTGGGGGCAGGAACTCTTGTATGTGTCGTCTTCTCCTCTCCTCCTTAGCACGGGACACTTCTTCAGGATGTTCTTTGCCGTATTCCTCTTCCTGTCGGCGTTTTCTTTCCTTCATTTCAAACTGAAATAGAATGAGAAACGTTAGGCATAAAACTATACAATTCCATGAAAACACTTCTGTACATATCAAGGTTTAAAACTTTAGTCTGGATTTTTTTTTATGATATTCTAGTCACCAGAACTTTGCACACTCATATTTGGACAAGAATAATGAAAGTGTAATACTGTTGGTATTTTCAACATTTGGTGATAAAGACAGCACAAATTTGATTCCTAAATGTACACTAGAAGATTCTTAATTTGTATACTAAAATTACTTACTGTTGTTAATTTTTCTAAAGCAGCAAATCTTTCTTCCTGTGTAGCAGCTGATTTTTCAAAGGCTTCATGCTTCTTGATCAGATTTTCAACAGCATCTAATGTTTCCTGTAAAAGACAATACATCACATCAAAATTAAAAACCACAGTAATGAGATACTGTGATGTTTAACAATTACATTGCAAGAATATTACAGTAATCATAATCATGTAAGAAACCAAAATTACATAAACATGTACACACAAGCAATTAAACTGTGGAAGTACATGACTATGTTGATGGTAGGAAGCAGTATTGTACTTACTCCCAGGTCTTGGTTTAGTAGGTATGGCTCCTGTGCCATCAACCAGGCTTCCGCCACAGCGGCATCCCGGGGCAAACTGGTACACCTCCAAAACTGCAAACATTTACAACAGTGTGTTAGCTTACATGTCATTTAACCATCTCCATTTAAACTGTAAACAAACCATGGCCACCAAGTCATCAATGTTTGTACTTTAGGTTTATCTACTACAGTTGTATATGATTAATTCAAACTGCACTGAAATCCCAATCAAAACAACAAAAACACTTAAGAACAGAGGGGAACTCTGCATTATGATATAATCGGATCAGTAGTAAAATGCCTAAAATTCAATATCAGAAAATATTTCATTTGCCCTGGGATGACAACGCTCAAACACTCACTAAGTTGAAGATGTTCCCATCTCTCGTTCCACTGATCACTCATATCCAGGCGTTGGATGGTAAGCTGGATAAGTTTTTCTCTCACCTGAGAATTAAAATAAGAATTGGATACAAGATCATTATGTATTTAGGCACATGTTTAAGTCCTGATGATTTTCAAGCAATACCAGATATCTCAAATGGATCTAGGTCACTGTAAGGTAGAGATTTTGCATAAGCAGCATTACATTCGTACTCACAGATTTTGTGACTAATCTAATCTCTTTTCCTGATGGTTCATACAATTCGTCCAACTACACTAATGATGACTATTCTTAAGAATGATTAGAAATATTTTGAGAATGATTTCCTCCAAACTAAAACATGACATACCTCTTCTGAACGGTAGTGTTTTCTTGCCAGGAGGTCTTTTCCAAGGTTGATGCAGATAGCAAAGTTCTCCTCTCGTGCATCTATCTCAGCCTTCAAACTCTGGTGGTTGTTCATCAGTAATTCCACACCGGATACATCTCTGTAAACACATTACAATACTTTTGATATTCACAACTCCAAACAATGTGAAATGATGATAATCTGTTAATATCCCAAACCAAGTAAGTTATAGTGCTTGACTTAAGCAAATTTCATTTTGGATGCTCACATTGATACAAACATTTCCTCAACGACAGCGAAAGCATATACTACATTCCTTCACACACAATTGTTCCTCTTTAGAAACATGAAATGGATTATGATAGCTGACAGGATTTAATACCTTTTCAACAATATGATAGGGATTTCACATCTGCTCTCAGATACCGATATTCACACGCAGTACAAATGAGATAAAACCACCCAAATCTTGTGCCTGACAAAGGCTAAAGCACTAACCACTGGCTACATCCTAGCATTCTTAATTGACCCCCAGAAATATTACCTTGGTTTTTCTTGAGTATTCATCTGCCGCGTGATGTCATCCATCCAAAGCATGAGATCCTTGGCCATGAGGAGGAACCTGTACAGGTCACTGGCATCAGCAAGTCTGTTCCGTCGAGTGTCCACCATAAAGTGAAGATCTCTCCAGGCATTGACAACCTCTATTTCACGGGTCTGGATCTCCTGCATGCTGCCTCCAGCGTAGGCCGCCTGGAGACGCACAGCCTCCGTTGGATGGCTTCAACCTAGGAACATGACACAACACCAAATCTATGAGTCGGGCCATAATTACTAATCACCTTCAAATGAAAATGAAACAACTAATAACTACAAGGTCAAAGTCTTACACATTTCTTTAAATCTTATGAATACTAGTTGCATTTGTCAAACATACATACATTCAACTTACACATTTCAAAGGAATACCTCTTTTTCTCAAACTAGGACTGTCAACAACAAAACAGTAGTAAATATAATGAAATTACTTACGTGGTTTCCTAGTGTTATCAAATCATTTTCAAAGTTAGCATGTTTCCTCTGAAGGGCTGCTACACTCCTTGCATCACGCCCAAGTTCTTCTGGAATCTGGTTCTTCTTTTCCTGAAACCGATATTCCTTTAATGATTCTAAAGTGGACAAAAAGACACACTTACAGTCTCATCATCTTAAATCCATGTTCTTCCATGAAACTGGTCAGGTGCTCTGAACAGATATGCCACAAACTGGACCAAGGTAGTAATTCTTGATCCTATTTATCACCAAAGACACAAATTAAACCCTTCACTTGATACTTACATATATTCTTTCAAGAATATCTTTGCAATCATGGTAGAATTTGTGTAACTCAAACGAAGCTTGTAGCATCTGTGTCCGTGTGTCTATCAACTCAAGCAAATCTGTCCATGCTTCATTCACAGTGTCTTTATATTCAGCAACTGATGCAGCATCAGTATGTTCCGCAGCAATAAGCTGATCACAGATTTCATTGGCTCTCGCCACACGTTCTTGTCCCATGTTCTCGGTTTCTCGTGCAAACTCCTTGAATCGTTCTTGAAGGATCTGCAAAGGAATGATCATAAAGTGACAGATATTCATACAAGATCATGTGATAACAAAATGGTAAATTACATCTGGATATGGCATCTATGGAGTTAAAGCAGTTAAAGACACTTAAAACACTGTCCTATTCAACAAAGATTGTAGAACAGGAACACAGAATGCAGTAGCACATTCATCTGGCTTCAAATAGTTAAATAGGAGATAATAATTAAAGTTGCTTGTACCTGGTGAATTAAGTGCATGTGTCATAACATGTTATCATATTCATAATCACCATTCTTAGGTCCATTTTACTAAATATATTGCAAAACAAATACTCACGGTAACATGCTCGAAGTCTTGACCTGGTTCGTTTGATCCAGCATGGATGGATTTTTCTTGGATCCACAGCAACAAATCATCAATCTCTCGGCGGAGTGTGTAGAGCTTGAGCACTTCCTCAATCTGGCCCCGTCTTTCGCCTGCCAGATCCTTAAGACCAGCATAGAGCTTGTCCACTTGTGACTGGCGTACAGCGATGGAATCACTGCACAAGCAAACATTTAACCTTTCAAAAAAAACGTTCAAATCATTACATTACTTCAAAACATGACAAAACAAATCCATTGCTTTGCTTCACTGTCAGTTACAATAATCCACATGCTTCAATTATCATGACATAACAGAACTTATCCTTTCCATGTATTCCATCCTTCACAGAGACACATGTACTGACAAAGTGACTGACCTGTCGGGATGGTTGATCTCCATGAGGTTTCGACTCCTCTCTCCCAGCTGCCGGACCACATCAGCATAGTCCTCCACATCTCTCTCCAGTCCTTGGTGTTTCTTCATCATGTTCTGTGCACCGATCTCATCCTTGGACCGTTCACCTCCCATCATGTACAGCTCCTGCTCACTCATCCATGACTCAGCCTCAGCGGCATCGAAAAAGTACTGGAAAGAAGATGTGTTAGCTCAGTAAGATTATCCCTTTAGATTTACCTGTAACAGTACATTTAGCAGAACTTGGATTCCCTTTCTATCAGTAGTGTTCTTCTCAAAGTAGACTGTTTTCACAAAACACATAAATCCTTTGAAGTCATCGTCACTAATTCATGAATAACCATTTCTTTTGTTGTCAAATGACAGGAGGCAACACAGAGATATGAATTTACAACAAATACTCATACAACGAAAGCTCTTCACACCAAGGCATGAACTACCTGAAAATATGTTGACAACGTATGTTAGTCCTTAAGTACAAACTTACTTGTTGCGCCACCTCAGACAAATTGAGTCTGTCCTTCCTGAACTCAACAGCATCTTTGAGTTCCTGCCATCTTCGTTTCAAATCATCAATCAGCACTTTGAATTCCTCTGACTGAGGGTGTTCTTCATCAATCAGCTCTTGGCCACAGCCAACTATTGACTGGTGTCGTGGTTCATGGTTGTCTATCTCTACTTGTAATGACTGAAATATTACAGGTCATAGGTTACTTGCTATATTGTGTTTAATCTAAACATATTCTTTTGAGATAAGTCAGAAATTGTTTTTAGACATTAGAGATAACAGTGAAGTACATAATCATAGAACTTGCAAATCGTACCATTGACCCAAAGTGTTACTGACACAGTTACTTCAATTAATCTTCACACTGTCAAGTGCTCCTTGAACTCACATGATTTTTCTTGGTCAGCAGGTTGACTGTTGGCAGACTATTGCCGTAGTCTTTGGATTCTGCAATTGGCATTTTCTCGGCGATCCAGAGCTTCTCATCTTCCACATCTCGCATGAATTGATGGATACGCTTCACCTTCTCAAGTTGGTTCCTGCGCTGTACGAGAGGCTGCTGAATCTTGGCAAACCTGAAATTCACAAATGCTTTGTTTGAGAAATTCTTAAAATTCCTCATTTGTCATGTAACATGAATATTACAATACCCCAAAGCATGATCAAAGCGGTCAATGGATCAGTGTTTACCTGAATTCTATTTTCAGCTCAATGGGGATTATACAACTCAGGTTGCAGTATGAACTGCTAAATGGATCACAGTCACATTATGGGTTAATTCCAGTTATCCATTTACCCCTTGATGAACACAGGTACATTTGTAACCAAGTCAGTGTTTCAGACTGGTTCATTATCTGAGACTCTGTCTTATTTTTATAGACTTGCTAATGGGACACAAGAATGGCGCAGCAAAAGTTGACCAAATCATGAACATGTCCTTCATGAATATGTCTGCAGCTAAATCAGTGAAGTCACTTGCCCGAGGACACATTACATACACCATGTGTTTCAGGGTTGGACAGATCTAAGTCCACGAAACTCTCAGAAATTGTGCTTTCAAAACATAGTCACCCATGCACCTATTCTCCACAAAACACACTTAGTTGATCTTTGCCCTATTTGTGGCCTGTGCTCAGAAAAGCTCATACCTCTCGGCTACAATGGTCCTCCTTCTCTCGATCTCCTCTTCACGCTCTGGTTCCAGCTGTTTGAGATGTGACACATGGCCGTCCAGTTCCTGTAGCTGCTGTTCCTTCATCTTCATCTCGTTCTCAACACGCTGAAACATTGAACAATACTCTTACAAAGCAGCAAAGACCAAAACCGTCCAGTTTAAATTAAACAATCATGAAAATGTCCTGATGCCATTTGTCCATCAAAATCAGCAGGCTTGTTATTCCATTATGTACTCTTTGACTAACTGAAGAGAGTCCTGAATTTCTTTCCATCAAAACACAGGGCAGCAAGAAAGTGTTTATTTGTATTCTTACTATTTATTGTGCTTCATACCAAAATTCAATCAACAAACCCAATGTCCTTTGACTTTACTAAATTTCATCATCAGCAAGCCTAAATTGTGAGAAAATATTAAGTCACCAGCAGCTTTTGAAGCTTCAATGGTCTCTCTCCTTTCCATACATTATCTCAGAATCAATTGTTCTTTTTCACTCACATTTTGCTTCTGTACATGAAGATTGACTGTAGTAAGATCTTTGCCAAAGTCTTCTGATGTGATGACCTGTGACTCAAGTTGTGTGATCCAGCCATCAATGTCATCACAGCTCTGCTTGTACAGCACAGCACGGTTGGCATCAAACAGTTTCTCTCCTTTGGCCTTGCTGGTTGTTTCAAGCTCAGCCCATTGTTCTTTGAGTTTCTCAAGTAAGGGCTCCAACTGTTCTCGGCATTCTGGCTTTTCCCTCAGAAGAGCCTCACCTTCCTGGAAATTGATTATTCAATCCAAATAAGAAGTCCACTTGCGGAAGAGTTGCCACCTCAGTAAATGTGGTGGTGGTGGAATTGGGTTTAACGTCGTGCTTGAGAATATTTCGCTCATATGATGACGTGCATTCGTGTGTATGTGTATGTGTGGCTGCTTGTACAAGCCCAGACTTAAGCTGGTTTTAAAGTGCTAGCCCACTGAGATACCATGCCGCAGTGAAGCATTAATACCCCACTCAGACACTGTTGTACCCATTAATGCCGAGCACCAGGCAGGGACCAACAAGTACCATATTTTAACCTCTATTTGGTATGTAACCCGCGACCTTCCGCTCTCCGGGCAGACGCTCTAACTACTACACCACGGAGGCGGTTCCTCAGTAAATGTAGTGAATAGTGGTTACAAATGATAATGCTGCATAATGCTATATTCATTGTAAATGGGGGAAATCAAAACTGTGATGAATTTTATGTCAAGCAGAAGAGAACACACTCCGTTCAAATATTGATGACACTAAAACAGTGACAATAATAGGCTACTGGAATAGGTCAATAACAACATAAATTGCTTTTCCCATTCTACTTTTACTTTATAAACACTGTAAAAAATAATGCTGTGGGATTTTCTTTTGACCAGAAATAGCAATGACAATAACCACACTGTAAAAAAGCTTAATAGCAGCAAAAAATTCATATACATTGCACATTTCAACTGCCAACTGGCAAGAGTCATCATCATTTGGATGCATGGGCATATCCAAGGCCAGGATAAAATATTTTTACTCAAAAAAAACAACAAAAAACAACATCCAATCGATGTAACTGGCACACATTTTGGAGGGCCTATCAATAAACACAACAAATGGATTGCATATAGCAGAAAGAAACAAATCACCATTTAATACTAGACATATTTCCAACAACCAAGCCCACTTTGGGGCTGCTTAAAAACATACTCCCACATTGTCTTAGAAGTTGGTCAGGTGTAATAAATATGGCTAATACAGTTATTCTAGGGTTTTTTATTCATAAAATGATCAGTAGACTTTGATTCTGAAGTAAACTTTGATTCTGAAGTAAGAGAGATATAACAAATAAACTAACCTGTATCAGTTTTCCAAGTCTTTCCTTGTTGGCAGCAACCTCGGATTCGAAAGCTTGATGCCTCATGTACTTGCTATGTAAGTTCTTCGCATCCCGGTACGTTTCATCTTGAGCTGCAGCCATCTTATCTGCCAGCCAGTCACTCAGCTAAAAGAGAGGGTATATTACAGGTTTCACTGCAACAACATCTGACATTAAGGCTATTGTAAAGATTCACTCAGCTTTTCAAAATATATTGGGTAGACTATATGATAATGAAGTTGAGATTAGAAGCCATTTCACCTTGTGAAAGTCGAACTGGTTTATACAAGATCAGGTAAGATTGGAAGGTCATTGATAATGTTAAAATAAACAATACTCTCTTTGAGATGAATTGCTCTCACAGATGGCATTCCTGCAAGGGTTACCAATTTATCACCATCACACTTTATTTACTTATGCAATCACTCCGGTGGCTAAGGAATGTTTTATCACAATGGCATCACTCTCAGCTCTGTGCTTTTGAGAGCCGGAGGCAGTCTTACATAAATGTTGTAACCTGGTCAAATAAACACTTGCACTGTATTTACACATTCCAAGGAGTTCAAGAGAGTAATCTACTGACTTAAAATCAGGCTGAGTAAAAGCAACCACATTTCCACCTGTAATCGTCACCACACAGTACCACTCAACACACAAAAAATGAAAATATAACTAAAAAGACACTTCATGCTAATGTCATAAAATGATAATAATTAGAAAACCTCATTTAACTCTTTAAACACTAGTGAACCAGAAGCTTCTACTGCTATGACACAGTGTGTCCAGAGACTCTGAGGCCATAGATGAAGCCTATATTTATCAAGGAAAATATCAGCTTGTAAAACCATTATTGCTACCACATATACCATTTGAAAGGTCTAATTCTACTGTTACAAAATTCAAATAATACAACTCACATATGTTCATTTTCTAATAAATATACACGTTTCCACATTACACATAATGTCCCAATAAATAAAATCCTCTTACCTATTTTGTTTATACTTTCATGCTTACATAATCGAAAAATTATTATATGAATGGTCACTTATTTCCCAATAACACTGGCTTTCTGCTCAGTAACATGAGACAACACATGAGAAGATTCGTTTGATACTGGGTATTGTTCAAAAGCTCTGAACATCAATAATATTACCACAACCTTGCCAGGAATATTTTCGCAACTGTAACAAGCAATTTTACTGGATATATATTTGTGTCTAATGACGCTTTTCTTAACTCAATATGCAAAAGGATCGTGATTGGTCAAACTCTGATTTAATATACCCTTCTCCACCAGGTTTCAACAATCATCATCATCATCATCATCTAACACTGACCTCATCTGTCTCCTGCAGGAACTGCTGCAGCATGTGTTGGTCCTTCAGCCTTTCAAGCTGCTCCTCAGCACGCCCTCTGTTGTTGCAGCGCCTGCAACAAACCGACCAAACTCACTGATTAACTGTACACCTCTTCACTCACACTCATTATATGAAACGTGAAGAGTAATTTGTGCTCTACCAATAAGATCACTTTGAAATGTTCCAAAAATAATATTAAGGACAAATGCGGAATAGTGCCAATTTCCAACCATTAACACTTTCATCTCATTATTCATCCAAGTAATATAACACTGTCCTGATACCATGGTCTATTTTTGTTTACCAAATAAACAAAACACTATCTCATTTATCATTAAAATTCTTTGAAGGATGTATAAAGTCTGGCAACAATCACTTAAGGTAATCTTGACTTTGAACAAGATAGAGCTTGAAATAAAAACAGTTTGAAATGTGTCCCTTAAAACATTTCTCATCATAAGCTACAATGTACTGGCCAACTATCTCCAAATATCTCTCATGTATAGGAAATTAGTTTGCAGGTCTCTATGCTCCAAAAAAATACATTAAACTGTCATAAGCAATTTGTTGTCCTTTGGAAACTAGCACACCCATCATCAAATGTTCTTTCGTACTGAAGTAAAACATTTCTCCATGGATGTTCTGTAATTTAGGTTAATGATGAAAATGGCAATAACATCCTGAACACACAACTTTTCAAACAGCAGTCAGTGTCATTCACTGACATTGAAATATTTGCTCTTTTCTGATAAAAGGCATCCTTGCTACACTATTATGTAGTGAGTGAGCTTCTAACAGTATACTGCCGCCATATAGCTGGAATATTGCCGAGTGCGACATAAAACTAAACTCACTAACTCTAACAGTATACCAGTTATACAATGGAATGTTGGAAGAAAGCCTGAAGTTATGCAGATCTCAGTCGTAAGTAAAATTTGCTTAACACAGCATCAGCAATTTTGCAGCTATTCACAGTGTGCAGGCTTTCAATATTCACCACTTGAGTTAAACACACAAACACGTTATGGTGTTGACATCCCTGAAACAAAACTTGTGACATCCAGGATTCAAACCCATACTCAAGGGTTACAGAATAGCCCAAAAACCCAACTCTGCCCTGTGAACTACAGCACCTTAGATGATTGGATTACTTGCGCCGAATATATCACAGAAATATGTTACACATACCTTTCATTGATGTTTTCTGCCTTCTTATGAATCTTGTCAGCAGCAAAATTGTTTTCGTCAATGAGTCTGTTAGCAAACTGTAGCACTGCATTTATCTTTTCATCATTAGCATCCATGGTGGTGATGAAAGCCTCATGAGACTTAATGAGATTCTCGGCTTGTTGAACTGAATTCTACAAAACAAACATTCAATCTTAACATCTGAGCACCAAACAGGTACTTTGTGATGTTCATACCACAGCATCTAAAATACAAAGAAATGCCAGATTATCGTATGAGAAATGTCATGGAGCCTCTTCAATAAAACGATCTCTAGGACAGTTGTGGAATAACAGAAACCAGTGCACAGTGATCTACATGAGAATGATTGAATGATGGCAACTGGACAGAAAAAGTAACCTGGTAATAGAAAAAATTAAATTATGCCCCTCAAATATTGATCATATATTACAACCAGTCCTATTCCCAAATTATATGAATACCAGTGATAAAGCTCTACTGTGGCAGTATGGATTCCTACAATAGTGTGTGTAGAAATCATTATGCTGTCTACACCTTATGACATACATCCAAGAAGTATAAGTGCTTTTCATTCAAGTATGTCTAACAAGTACATTCCAGACAAAATCATTCTTCTATCAAGATCCTACTGACTGCAAGATATGCACGTGGAGTCAATTAATCTTTTTAGAAAACATAGTTTCAGAGGCATAAAATTAAAAGCAAGCTATTGAATACAATCTATTTCTGGTACAGCTCATGGTTATCAGTTAATATTGAGGCCTGAATGTGAGTAAATGAGAAAACGCTATCCACATCATATACACATATGTTTATCACATGCAGAGAGCTAGTGAGCAAATTTTAATCTGGATTTCCTAATGTGTTTCTCAAAACATTTCATATTGTTTTTGTTTCCATTTGACAAAAAAAAATCGTCTTTATTTTTTAATACCGTATATGACCATCCATAAGACGACCCCATGGATAAGACGACCACCAAACTTGACCCTTAAAATCAGTGTCAAAATGGTATGTTTCGTGCATAAGTCGATCCCCCGCGATGGGGTCCTAATCGCGGCAAACACAGACCACAGACAACTGGCAGTTACCAATAATTATAACTTTGTTCGTTATTATTCAAAGAAATAATTGCGTCTACTCACGGATCGAAACGAAGTGTAGTTGACAGAAAATACATAATATATTTTGTTTCTCTAAATATCATATTTATTGTAGCAACAAACTGGCTTGTATATTTTACCCCATTCAACGATCACGAACTGATTACCACCTTGTTTTCCCTTGACTGCTAGTTTACAGAAACACCGGTAAAAATGTGTGAATTTAAATGGCTTCCGTATTTTACCTCATTCCATGTGCGTACAACTTCTGCTTACCACGTTCATGAGGGTCCGTATAACCTTAGTGTTGATTATATATACTTTACATACAAACTAATTAAAATTACACAATGCTAGGTTATATTTCTTTGGGTTAAATAATAGTACTCTGTATTATATTTTACTGACGACTGCCTCAGAATTCGTCCCGTTATATTATTGTGCATGTTTAAACTTGTTCGCTGCTGATTGCCATTTCCCGGCTCAAATACACATGGTAATCTTAATCTTAATTAATTTATAGAGCAAAAACTGTAATTAAAATTACACAATGCTAGGATATATTTCTTTGGGTTAAATAATAGTATTCTGTGTTATATTTTACTGATGACTGCGTCAGAATTCGTCCCGTTATATTATTGTGCATGTTTGAACTTGATCGCCGGGAAATGTGTGCACAGCTGATTGCTATTTCCGGCTCAGATACACACTGTAATCTTAATCCCTGCAAATAATACAATGCCCAGCAAAAACAACTTAGAACTTAAAAGGTAAATAATCTTGTCTAGTGATGTTTAATTGCAAATTTTACGTCTCTACTGACAAAGTCGTCTTCTGTTGTTTGTTCACGCGAAGTGATACGATGTTGTTTTCTTACCCCTGGAAAAAGTTTGACGAAAGCGTAACCCATGGATAAGACGACCCCCTTCTACAGACTGCTTTTTATGGTCCTCAAAATTCGGCTTATAGACGGTCATATACGGTAAATGATTGACATTTCAAAGCAAATACATAAAAAAGATTATTTGGACACAAAGGATGGCAAAATAATTTCATCGAAGCCAATTCATAATCAACTGAAAAACACTGATACATAATAAACATATCATAACCTGAGTACTCTGCATCTTCCAAATTTCCTTACATTCTAAACATGTTTTCAATGTCAAAGTTTCACAACACTTCCTTTTTGAACATATGCAATGTACTAAAATGCTCAGAAAAGCATGTGAGGTTTGATAAGTTCCTGAAATATTCATCAATGCCTATTTGCGATATAATGAATGATGCAAAATAAGTATGAAATGAAACATGATGAAAGCTTAGAATGAAGTGTTGACTCTGCAACTTGAACAAACATGTACAACACTGACACACTGTTATAGACATTTAATGTACAGAAATCATGAAAAGAAAAAAACAAAAAAAACATCACACAAAGATTCCAACATTGATTTGTTTCCATGTGTCACTCTCAGAAGACAAATTTGAGCTCATAAAAAAACTGGTTTAACAATATCTGTAGGCGATATTTCAAATCTGCTATTTTTTAACAGAGAGTTTAAGTAAAGTAGGCTGTCTGTCCAATAGAGAAAAAGACATAACTGACTTCACATTCAAACATATTCAAGTGAAATTCACAATGAACAATAATGATGAGGTGTGGTTCAAAGTAGTCCTGAATTGTTGGAAATGATGGGTTAAAAGTAGAAAGTTTCAGAATCAACACGAATTATATACTTAAAGCTCATGCATGTCTTTAATTGTGGACTTGACACATGCAACGGTATATAGTATGCCCCATGCACTGGTCATGTTGACAAGCTAACTATCTGATCATAGCTGTTACCTGTCTGTCTACCAGCCCGACGGTGCTCTGCACAACAGAACAGGGACCACAATACAGTAACATACACCATGGCAATTGCCAAACTCGCTCCCATAATCACGTAATTCTTCCATTTTTTCATATGTTTTCAAACAATAAGTATTTCCATTTTCACATGAATACTTGAATGGTTCAAGTGATGTACGTGATTACATCACAAACCAAGCATATTTCAGGTCTCTGAAAGCAAGGTTGGTAGCCATCTCTAGATATCACTTCACAATGACAGTGACAGTCTGCTAGTAAAATATCAGCATCATTTTTCAGAAAATGCATGTGATATAGGACTAAAATAGCATGCCTCATTCAAAAGATGAATGCAAAACAACAGAACATTCATAAATGTGTTACTTATGAATATCATGACTTGGGGACTGATACACAATCGATCTATTACATGGAAAACATCACAAATTCACAGAAAATGCCAATAAAACCTATTAACAAGCATTTAATGGTTGGAGAATATCAAGATTCAAGAGGATTTTGTGATGCTTTCCACTACACCACTGTATACAAAATAGATGAGAAAGGTAATATACATATTCCGTTAGTAGATTTGCAAATAAGACACCTAGATGGATGAAACTGACAGCCAAGGAACTTGTTCGCAAATAATATTTTCCTAACAGGCTTTAAATATCATTTCCACAGTTTTTTAGGGTATATCAATAATCCTTTCACCTACACACACAACAAAAGCCAGTAATTGATTGAAACACTCACAGGAACATCCTCCTTGGATAGGAAGTTCTCCTGTTGATTGAGAAGCACTTCAGCCTGCTTTGCATCTCTCAAGAACATCTGAAACAGATACAATCAATTGTAAACAAAGCTTTAAGTAAACTCCCTTGTTTGATAACACACTGCTACCATCATATGAACTATGTTTTGACATCATTATACAGAACATAAAATAATCTAAAGTAAGTACAAATAAGTTCTCCATCCACAAATCATTCCTCAACAAGTGATTCTTGTTATTAAAAAGAGAAAACATTTCTGTACAATGATGTTTGCGTCTGTGTGCTGTACAGCATTTAACTGTCAACATATATGCATGAAGTGTGTTTGTCTTACCTGTTGATTGAGAGATTGTGACAGAAGCTGCTGTCTGTTATCCCACATCTGGTGGAGTTCCTTCCATCCATCATCAAGAGCTATCAAACGCTGCAACCAAATAAATCCTCAATAACATGCTGTCTTATTCCAACAGTCTTGATTCTGTGCAGACCTTATCAGTTAACATGAAGTGAATAAAATAAATGGAAATTACATGTAAGTCAACAGAAGCCTATTTACTTGCAAGTAGATGCTCCTGAAATATTGGAGGATCACTCTATGAAAGAAAGCTACTTAAAAGACTGCAGTTTCAAGCACTATCAGTGACATTAAATGTCAGTGTCAGTAAATTCTCTCCTGATATTAGCCATTAACGTTTCATTTACTACTCTGAATATAACCAGACACCATCATCTTCTTACCTGTTCAAGGAACATGTACTGTGGATCTTTCTCTCCCTCCTTGATAACCTTGTCCCCAAAGTCCTTAATCTTGGCATACTCAGGTCCGTATGCATCTATCTCCTCCTTGAGTTGTTGATGTTGGTTGAGAAGTTTCTCTGCATCAGCCAGACTGTTGGGAATGTCCTCTGATGCAATGGTAGTCTGTGTGCGGGATAGCCACTGCTGGAAGTGGTCCAGGCTTCCAAGGAAACGCTGGAGCTCACCAGCTTCTCCAAGTTTCTCATCTCTTTCTTTGAGCTGAAAATACATTATGGTTAATATAAACTATTAACTTAATTTTAGTTAACATATGAAACAGTGAGTGAGTGAGTGAGTGAGTTTGGTTTTACGCTGCTTTTAGCAATATCAGGGCAGGGGACACCAGAAATGGGCTTTACACACTGTAGCCATGTGGGGAATTGAACTCAGGTCTTCGGCGTGACGAGCGGGCGCTTTAACCACTGTGCTACCCCACCGCCCCACATATGAAACAGAAGCAATATCTATGGCAAATGTCATTCCTACTTTCAAAACAAAAAACTCATTCTTCAATTAATAGGTTCTTCTAGCTAACAGGTATGTGAAGAGTGAAGAAAAATGACCTCTATGAAGTTGTATACAACTCAAAACAGTAGAAAGCACAACCGTCTAATTTCACCACAGCAATATGAAAGAATTTTCTTTTGAGTCGTTTATATTATAATTGCAGGCTGGTATTTTTTTTATCAAAGCAGGCAGTTTTGATAGGTGTTGCCTACTCTGCAATTTGGTTATCAGGCCCTTATTGTCAAGAAAATCAATGCACAAATACTTACCATGTCTTTGAGATCCATCCAGACATTGTTGATTTCTGCAACCTTCTCCCGAATGGCCTGGGCTTCCTCTGGTTTCTCATCCTGGAGTTTCTCAGCCTCAGTTTGGAGGGATTCAAGCTGAAAGATGAGAAGACCCAAAAATATACAACCATGTACACAAATATTCCATATCAACATTTGATGGCAGAGGTCATAAAACATAACTAGACATTATTTGTTTTTAGCCCAGTTCAACAATATTTCAGCTATGTTCCATCCCTATCAAGGCAATAGAAAAAAACTGGCTCACACAGACAAGTAACTGACATAATGAGCAATGTCTCATGCTTCCAGGAAACGATGAAACACGTGAAAACAGATCCCATTCATTTTCAACTGAAAATTTCTTAATATCTGTATGTAATTTTAACATTTTAATGTGTAGTGCAGAAGTCGACAAAACTACGGGTCCTACCAGTCCTTTCAACAGCGGACTTGAAAGATAAATCAGAGTCCTGCTGTTGATAGCCATTATACATGCTTTTAGCAAATAGACGACATGTGACATTTTCAAAGTGTCACTTCTTTGCAACAGTAGATGGCTGTGCTGGCCATTAGAATTATTTTCTCATCTCAGTCTCTGTTTTTATATGAGATCAGTAGTGAAAGATGCAGAATGTCCTTTACCTTGGCCTGTATGGCAGCCAAATCTCTCTCCATACCACTGAGTCTGCGCTGTAAGGTCATAACTCCAGCCAGGTCATTTCCAAGATCATCAGTTGATTCAATAATCTTGCTCTTCTCATGAATCCAGCTCTGCAAGAAAATGAATAAAGAATATGTCACATTATCTGTAATCATTATAATTATCATAGCAAGACATGTGGTTTTGATATCATAAGAAGCAGTTTAACAGTTAAGAATTATATTCAGTGAAATTGTAAAACTTCCCTCGCTTCCCTACTTACAATTGTTTCATTGCACTCAATGTGGAAGTTCTGAAGTCCATGAGCAAGGTTGATTTCATCACGTTTCTGGTCCACAAGTGTTCGAAGGTTGTTCCAACTGTAACCAAATACAAATACAAATAACCCACTGTTTACATCCTGACAGTCATGTACCCATAAACAAAGTACCCTCATCTGCAAGGTAATTTAAAACTTAGTAAAGAACCATTCATAATTTATGGCTTTTTTTGTGCTGGGTGGGGGTGTCGATGACTTGTGTTGATTTTATTTTTTTTTTTTTATTCACCCATTTTGCTCTCTCCCAGAAAGAGAGAAAGAGTAAGTGAGTGAATGAGTTTGGTTTTACGCCGCTTTTAGCAATATTCCAGCAATACCATGGCGGGGAACACCAGAAATGGGCTGAACACATCGTACCCATGTGGGGAATCGAACCTGGGTCTTCGGCAGAAAGAGAGAAGAGAGAGATAGATTAATTTTGTACACATGGGGTGTGGCATTAATTTTGTACATATGGGAGGGAGCAAGGAGAGAAACACTTACTTTGTACATAAATCTCTTGTGTGTGTGTGTGTGTGTGTGTTTGTTTCAATCACATTGAGCATGCTTCTCCACAGAAATCACACCCCTAGTCACTTCATTCTCATCTATTGACACCTTCATTCATTAGCAAACAGGACATTTTATACCTTTATCCTATCAAAGTTACTGGAATCATTAATCATCAAAAGATTTCATGATTTCAAATACAACAGGTATTTATACAATCAGTAACAGCCAGTACATTTATTATAAGTTTATATGTATTTTCACCCTTGGTTCAGTTGGTTCTGTCTGCCAATAACATCCTCAGCATTTGGATGCTCAACTTGGAGTAGTTGGCGAGAAAGTTGGTTTACAACAGCGACCTTTGAGGCAGAGGCGTTCATCTCATTCTCAAAGCTCTCGAAACGATGCTTCATTATTGCAAGCTCTTCAATGTCATCAGACACAATGATTGTGCTCAAGAATTTCTCCTGAAAAACAAAACACAACATTTTTAAAGGGTTAACTAAACATATTGATAAAACCTTAAACACACAAACTGTTAACTTTATTTTTATATGCGAAAGGTAGTATTATCCACCAAGGAGTTTAAATAGGACAGTGATTATACCAAAATGGTACCACACCTTCTCATCAATCCATGTTTCCACACCATCAGTTTCATTGAAGAGTTTGTACAGAGATAGCGCATCGAGCAGTCTCTGCTTCCGCAGTTTAGCCAGTTCCAGAAGTTCCTGGTAGCGACGGTCAATACTACCCAACCGACTCTGGACATCAGGAGACTCACGATCCTAGGAGACATCATGTTAATGTTAACTTTGTTCATTAAAAGGACGTATGAAACAACATACTTGAGAAGCATTCTCAGCTTGTGATTTAATAATGAACAAATTATGTTACCTTTTTCATCACAAAAGAGAGAAACACTTAACGATAAACAAATATATTTAACTGTGCAATGAGGTTGTTATGGAATCATATTCGTGTTCAAGTTTAATAGTTTAATGATCTTCAATACAGTATCTCACATATAGCGATCTTCATAATTAGGATGCGATTTGTCAAAAGTTCCCCTTACATTGTGAGATGTTTGAGAAAGAGATGATGTTTCAACTGACCTGTTCTCCCAAACTGGCTGCTTGTTCGTGTAGACTCTCAATAACACTCTGGTAGTTCTTGAGTTCCTCAGTCACATCCTGGAAATCATCCAAGCAAATACATTGTATTACTGTACATAATTACATACCTGTTTACAGTTCTTCAAATGTCTTAAAACAAACCACTATGAAAGGCATTGTGTATTTATAAGGTTTCGGCCATGTTCGCCACGCTCGAATTTTCATTTGTCCGCAATACATGATCCAGACTACAGGTATCAGACTTCCATTATTTTGGAAGCCTCAATGGCGGAGAAAGTTAGATCACTGACTTAGTGTGCTGGCAATTAGGTGCCCCAACACATAAAAGTACAAGAATAAGCAGCACTTTATTAAATGTAATTATAACTGACTGACTGACTGACTGACTGAGTTTGGTTTTATGCCGCTTTGAGCAATATTCCAGCAACATCACGACGGGTGACACCAGAAATGGGCTTCACACATTGTACCCATGTGGGGATTCAAACCCGGGTCTTCGGCGTGACGAGCCATTGCTTTAACCACTAGGCTACCCCACCGCCCTTGTAATTATAACTAAAACATCTTACTGTGGAAGTAAAAGCGGTCCCAAAGATGAACTCTTCAACAAAAGCTTTTAGACTGACTAACCTTGTGTTTCTTGATAAGCGATTGAACACTGGCCTCGTCCTTGCCAACATCTTCGCTGGACACCAGGCGTAAGGTGTCAACCATCCAGGTGTCAACATCATCAGCATCAGCGAAGAACTGCCAAAGTGAAACATTTGGTAACCAATCAGTTAACTATCACTGGTTGTTTGTTAAATAAAATAAAACAAAACAAAGATACAAATAGAAACTACAAAATTTTAGGGCAAATAGAAAATTAAGTCACAAAGTTAAAACCTCAGATACATTTTCACAACATTGTACAACCAAGACTCTTCAATATATTTATTTTGATAGAGCTAAAAATTTAAAACAACCAACAACTTAGTTTTAATTAGGAGTTTAAAAGGTAATCTAATTCAACAGATATTGCTATAGGTCTGTCCCTAAGGAAAATTATAAAAGCAATATTACCTGGTAGAAGTCAACAGCCTCAACAAGTCGCTTTCTGCGGTATTTAGCGAGGTCCATCAGGCTCTCCCACTGCTGGTTGATCTCATCGATGCGTTGCTGAATCTTGTCAGCACCGAAATTGCCTGCAGAAATGAGATCGTCTCCGACTTGGAGGACTGACTGGAGATGACTGTGGCGGGCAGTCATTTCATCCTCCATTGCCTGAAAAACATATGACATCTTAGTTATAGTTCATATTCAATACACAGTACAAGTTTTGGGGAATTCATCAACAAACATTCTGTTCACATCAAACAGATTAAAAAAATTGAAATTAGCAGTTTCTCTTATTCCTTCCTCAAGAATTTTTCTGTCCACCTCATTTACGCTGCAATCGAGATATTATATAAAGTAGTACTAAAGTAAGTAGTGATATTATTCTACCTTTTGTTTGTTCAGTAGCAGGTGAACACTGGTGAGGTCATGTCCTAGGTCTGGTGATGACATAAGTTGTTCCTTCTCCCTGATCCATCCTTCCTCGTCTGCCATGTCCCAGTAGAACTGCCACAGCTTGCGAGACTCCTCCAGACGAGATCGTCTCTCCTCAGCAAGTGTTTTCAGTTCATCATATGCTGATTCCAGGGTGGACATGCGTTCTCTGACCACTTCAGGGTCACTTGGACGGTACCCTGTAACAAGACGTGATAAATGCCTCAGTTAATAACTGTTTACTGTGATCAAACAAGCTAAACTCTTTGCAACCAGATTCCTGTACATAAAGTGTTTATCACTCATGTTGATCATAGAATAACTGAGATTAATTATGAAACATGTATCTAAAACTGGTTAAATAACCAAAGGCATAACCTTTGCACCTTACATTGCCTTGGGACAGCTGTAACAATGTGTTAGAAGACTGGTGATTTAGCAGTTGACATCCCAGATTTCTATCTTACCTCCAACTTCCTGGAAGTCGTCATCAATAAAGCGGGTGGCTGAACTGTTGACAGTTTTCACCCTCTCTCCCACTACATGGATGTCTGCTTCCAGTAGGCTGTGCTTCTGCAGGAGATCCTCTACACCCATCAGGTGCTTGCCATAGTCCTCAGACATTAGCCGGGCCTGTTACACAATTAAGTACACTCCTATATCTTCAGCATGAAAACAACTCATGGGGAGGTTTTATACTAAGTCTTTCAAACATGCATCCAAGACTTATGTAATATATGCAGTTATATTATGACAACAGAAAAAGAATTGTCGTTATATTAATATGATGTGATGTAAGATCAACATGTTAACAAGAACACACGTTTTTACTTGATACCAAGGGTGAGTTATTTCCTGATGTCAATTAGCTACCTTAATCTCCTCCATCCAGTCCAGGATGTAGAGCATCTCCTGGAAGATCTTCTGCAGGTTCAGTGTCAGTTCCAGCCTCATGCGACGGGTGCGCAGAAGCTCCAGCAGGTAGTTCCATAGTCTCAGCACATTGTCTTTTCTGTAACACAACACCAACCATATATAAGCACTATCGTGTAGTGGACCTCAAGTCATACTCGCGCAAAACAAATCAGCATTATACTTGCTGGGAGTTAAAACATAATATGGTCAAAAGATGAAGATTGATGTTCGAACATTGGCATGTTCAACATTTAGTGATATATAAGTCGAGTATATGGATGGCAACTTCTTGTTTATTGTATATCACAACGTTTCTGGACTACTTCTTGCCCTTCTTCACCTGAAGAATACTTGACATATATATTCACCAACTTCTAAATGCCTCTCAAGAATCTCATTTAGTAATATGCTGCTGAATTTCTTGGTTACATACTGCAGACCAAATGTTAAACTATTGACATCTTAAAACTTATAAAACTGTACAAATCGGCTCACCGTGCATTTATCCTGTCAATGTCATGATAGTTCTCAGCTTCAAGTTCTAATGCCACAGCAACCACAGCCTGCACACGCTCCTCATAGGCGTTGATGTCTGTCTCAATAGCTTCATGTTTCTTGGTGGCAGCTTCAACTGCAGGTAGGTCACGGCCAAAGTTGTCTTGAGAAACAAGTCTCTGGTTCTCACTCAACCATGTCTCACGCATACCTGCTTTGCGGTCGAATCTGGCAGCAAGTTGCTCAAGTTTCTCTTGTCTGGAATAATATCAAAGATTGCATTTAGAAACTTTATAAAAGATACAAAAAGGATCATTAACTCATCCAGGTTGGTTGAAATGATCACTGATGACAATGGATGTTTTGTATAGTTGAGGAAATACTGTGAAGCCAATTCTATGTGATCCATGTACCTAATCAACTCCTCCCTCAGTGCAAGTTCTCTCTCGTGTTCAGCTTTCTCCAGCTTCTCCCAGGCTTTGTTGATGTCCGAAACCATTTTCCCCTCCTTTGGCAAATACGGCCGCTGGTTGTTTGCACGCATCTTGCTCTGAAGGGTGAACAGAAGGATTTCGAGGTTTCCCTTCTCATCAAATCTGAAACAAACATTTATTTCATATAATAAACTCACAGAAAGGCTGTAGCAGTATATGCAAACAGTGTTGAAATACAAAAATGCATATCAGATGCAATGTTTACCTTGAGAGAAGAACTTCAGGCTGGGGACAATACATAATGGCTATTGCATACTTTTAATACATTGCAGCTGACATCTTACATGATTAGTTTTTATACAATTTTTAGCAGGTTCTGTTGCACACCATTTCACATAATTTGGGCTGACAAAAACAAAGTTTTTTTTAACTACCACTGTGTTGCTCAATCGGATAAAAAATATGAACTTACTTAGGTGGTTTTTCTACCATTCGGTATGTGTTGAATGCAGCCAACTGCTGCTGGACTCCGGTCAGTGAATTGGCAAACTGACGATCATTCAGTATGACAATTGTCTGTTCAATCCATTCCAGCAGGTCTGAGGTCAGACCTTCATACTCATTGGTCATTGAATCTGTGTCTCTGGCATTGTCAATGACCTAAAACAAGAAGTGTTATTTAGTAAATAATTTCATATTAAGAGAAATGTTTTTTCTCTCAGATAATATACACTGAAATAATTTGTTGTTTGTGGAAACCTACCTTTTAAGCGTGGGAACTGACCAAGAAATACAGCTGATGGTTTCACAAAATTACATACCAAAATTGTCTAAAGTGACAAACATTTTCTTTCAACATTCCTACCAAATGCAAAAATATCTAATTGCTGTAATTTCAGTTAAAGTTAGCTAGTTTTTGCTAAAGATTGAATCAAATAATTATAACTTGTTAAACGACTATAATTGTCATACAGGAACTCAACAGGTACTCTCTGCTGCTAATATTTACTTTGCCGATTCTCTTTCCCTGTACAGAGTCTGCCTTCATCTTGGAGAAGTAGTGGTAGTAGGTGACAACGTAGGTGATGATAGACTTCTCATCAGGGTACTCAACATTGACATCTAAAAATAAATAAATCAACACTCAATACACACTGATTAAATCAAGTCAGTCAATCAACAGATGCAGCATCTCAGTGCTGTATACATTCGCTTTACATCATACCTTGCTCTAGTAACCTTTTACAGTGAAGAACATCCCAAAGGTCAATGAACTTGTATCAGGGTACCACGCTTCTACTTTGCAGGTAGTTATTGTGTGTCCTCTCATTAAAATATGAAAATCTATCTGTGGATTTCACCTTGTGTACGAAGGGTAGAAGTCTTTGGTATCCCGATTATTGCTATAGACGCATGAGAAAGGTTAAGCCATATTGGCTCCACATGAGGCGTGGGTAGGACGTCAGATGTCTAACAGAACACCACCAGCCCTGAGGGAGCTGCAAGTATCCGTTCTACACCAACATTACTTACATGGCATGGTTACTTATAGCTGTTGGGGGTGAGAACGGATCTGATTCTTACAGATAACACTGTTTTTTACATATCAACACTGCCATAATCTGACTACAGGATAACAAAGAGCATTTAGATCTACAGAGAAAGAATCTATTCCTTTGTAAGCCACTTCTTAACAAACAGGTTTCAATGGCTTGTGAAAATCAAGATCTACTTTGTTGGCATACTTTTTCCTCTGTGTTTATTGACTGATGAATCAAACTCCATTTAAGAATCCTGTCTGATTCCTCTACCATAATATTCTGCTATACAGAACAAGAACTTCCACTTACCCTCTGGATCAAGGAGTCTTGTGAGACCAAGCTTATCCTCAGCAACTGTGAAGGCATTATCCAGGTTGTGCATGGCATTGGACTTCTGAAGTTTGTCATACTGGATGAGGTCTGGCCTGTAACAAATGGACAGCTTGTTGAAAGTCAAACAGAATCAAAGTATTCAACAAAATACAAATGGAGAGTGAAATTGAGTTAGGGTAGTTTTACACTACATCTAGCCAAGTCCAGCGGTATTACAACAGGGGTGGCTTGACACATTGTATTCAAATCCATTAACCACCAACTGACCTAAGCACCAAACATTAACTACACCTGACACTGACATTGTCCTAATTTAACCTTTTGTGAAAGTTCTGCCTTGAAGACAGTTTTAATTCTTTTGTGCGTATTTTGTTTGTGGAAATGCCATGATTTTGTTTCCAAGACATTCTCTAAAGACACGATTCAAATGTTATGAGGTCTGACCTCTGTTGACTCAAGAATGCAGTTTCAATGTCCTGGTTCACTGCAGTAAACACAGTACACATAATGACTCAGACTAAGTTCATTCTTAATTCCCCAAATCAACTGCTTTTGTTGACACACCAGGAATGTTGAAATGTCTGGAAACATTAAACATTAAATAACTGGAGAGAAATACATAAAACTGAGTAAAAAGGATACACTAATTTTCTTTGTTTCCATAAATGCATGTACTTATTTCTACTCTTGTAAAATATCACTTTGAAACATAATCAGTGCTTATTCAATTTAGAAGGGATCCAATCGTATCTTAAGGTTTATTAAGGGTATTCTAATCTCTAAACCAACAATATGTAATAATTTATGACATCAACTCATTTTCACTTTCAAACCTGTTCACACAGATTAAAAACCCACTTCATTAGTTCTTAATTTTAAAATACATCATATCCTATCACAAGACACTGATTTTGGCTATTTTATGGCATTTCACTTCATCTCAACCTAACACTTCTTTTCCTTGGCAGCATTAGACTGTGGGAAGACCTGACCCATTATTTACTCATACCTTTCTCAGCACCAGCTGCACTAGATGTGCTAAAGCCAGGAATCTCTGTAATCTTGTAACTATGGCAACCAAGTAAATCAACCTCCAGCCATCACTCATGGCTGACATTATTTGCATTATTTGATTTGGGTAAGTTCTCCATCAAACATCTCAGACACAATCTCCAGGGTTCAATTATCTTTATCAGCTGACACCAATCAATAAGGAACATATGTCAGCTTTTTGTTTGCTTGTTGATGTCACCTGACTGCATGGGTTTGACTTCCTATCCGAGAACAAGGTGCCTACACTGTGCATGCCCTAGCAAAGGGAACCACATAAAATAGAATTAAGTTTCAGTAATTTGTCACTAGTGACCCTGGCAACACAGCAAAATCAATTGGTATATTCGTCCTTGTAGACTTCTGTTTAGAAAAACTTGCAAGTGACATCATAGCTATTTTTAGTGGTATCCAGAGAGCATATCACTTTCATTTGGAAAGCCATTCAAGTGAGGTTTTGTTACATAATTGCTCAACATTTGATAAAAAATAGAAACTATCTCATATTGTTTTAACAATTTTATTTTTATTATTCGCCAAAATGTTTTAGTTTACCTTTGTAATATCATAATAAGATCACACAATTTTGCTTGTCATAAAGAAAGGACACTGACATACAATTAACCACTATTTAGTTATCATCTACTGGTACTTGCATTATAATGTAAATCTCTTCATGAAAACTATCAGTAATGACACCATAACAATCACCTTGATACTAGAAAATAACTGAGTGAGTGATTGAGTATGTTTTTACGCAGCTTTTAGCAATATTCCAGCAATATCACAGTGGGACACACCAGATATGGGCTTCACACATTGTACCCATGTGGGGAATTGAACCCGGGTCTTCAGAGTGACGAGCGGACGCTTTAATCATTAGGCTACCCCGTCACCCTAGAAAATAACTAATGACATACCATGTCAAAGTTAGTTTCATACAGAAAAGAAAAAATAATGAGAAGTACACAGAACCAATCTTCTATTCAGTAAACATTAGAAGTCAGTGTGAGTAAATACATGTTGTCTAATATTTCTCTTTATCTGAATATATTTTGAAACTTCTGTGTACTAGGAAATTTCTGTAAGAGAAAAGTTGCCGAGGTAGCACATGAAGGAGTTGGCACACTGCCACCAACACAGTTCTCAAAACGTTAACACAGGTCTGCAGACTTGTATTTCAGCCAACTTCCCCATGTAGTTCCACCATTTATTTATAAATGTTAGCTCCAACACTAAAAGGACATGTTGAGATGCTTCTTCAGCACTTTATTTCAACAGCCATTATTGCTTCCCCTCATTCAGTAACCCGAAGGCAAAGTTAGGTACTTCAAAGCATTTTCACAGCAGAGGAAAATAGTACCTTACTCTGAGTGCTTAAACATATAACTTCACAGCCTTTGCTAATACTAAACTTGAGCTGGGAAACAAATCAGAAAAGCTAACATCATTATAATAAATGTTGAATCTACCAATTTTGTCATTTCATAAACAGTACGTTTTATCAACAAACTTCCCTTAAACGATAATATTTTCAGCGTAATCATTGGCAAAGAATGCTGGAAGATGCAGAGTCAACAGTCTACCACATTCAATTATCTTTACATGGTCACTGTACCATGAGGCACAGTTTGCTCATATTATCATGATTATATGTTACTGGTTAAGCCTGTCAGGCAACATCATCCACTTCATCAAGGCCGCAAAACTGAGTTTCTCATATTCCACTATTATTATTCGCAGTGACTGATAATTTTGACCACACAAAGAACTCTATTTGGGTCCTGTCTGAACAAGCAGCCAAAGCACTTCCTGAAGTATATTGCAGAGATGGTATAACAATGTGATATTCACATCATTTTTTGTAACAGAGCCAAAGATGTACACATGAGACCTTATACTAAATCTTTCATCATTCTGTGATATAAACTAATAATAGTAATCCTCCACAAGAGTTTGTACTTATCTGACTCTCCTACTTGTTAAAAATGCCACTCAAAGAAGAAATAATAGTAATGTGGTAAACTCATACAAATTAAAGAAGCAATCATATATTGCAGTGCCATTTTTGTTTCTTTTATACAATGTTCTATCACTTCTTTGATGATCGACCGAAAATGAATCACCCTGATAGTTGCCATGGCTTTTAATCATCATGTGGGTGGCAACAAAAGCTTCAACAGGTCTTTTGCTTCAGATCATATTTACTCCATACATTCATTCAAAATCCTATGATGAACAGTTAAGATATTTACTGCAATTCTGAATTATAAATTCCTTTTTCCGATAAGCTTGCTACTATCCGCACAAAACAATGTATAATGTGGGTCTAAATACCTCAGATACAAAGAAGTCTTAATAAAAACACTTTGGAAATATAGAGATAAAAATACTTTTCTAAGTGAGTGAGCCGAGTCTTACGCCGCACTCAGCAATATTCCAGCTATATGGCAGCAGTCTGTAAATAATCAAGTCTGGACCAGACAATCCAGTGATCAACAGCATGAGCATCGATCTGTGCAATTGGGAACCAATGACATGTGTCAACCAAGTCAGCAAGCCTGACCCCCCGATCCCGTTGGTCGCCTCTAAGCATGGGTTACTGAAGATCAATATTCTAACTGGGACCTTCACGGGTATACTTTTCTAAGCAGGATCAAGTTTAAAATTCAAGAAATATTACAAAATATAATTCTAATTTTTTCACCTCATAAATAAATCCAGCCTACAATTTACAAAGTTTACAGAAAACTGCAGTGCAAAAAACACAAAAAGTGGATTGTTTATCCAGACAAATAATAGCAATAAATAACACTGCCATTCAACTTACCTGTGTTTGTGAATAATGGCATTGAAGGCAAGGCCATCTTTCCAACTGGTTGTGAAGTTGCGGACATTGACGTTAGGGTATCCAGCGGTCTTCATTTGGCACCATAAAAGTAGGGCATCTTTAGCAGACTTGGTTTCACTGTTGTCAGTCTCCTCTATTGTGATATCTTGGATCTGTGGAACAACATATACACCATTATAAACCAAACATCAATAAGCATAATTCATCACTAATTTCCATTCCTGCAAAATTATGATCTAAAACAAAACAATGCACCATGATTTCTTTTCACAATCAGTCCACAACACATGCTTGATATATGGAATGACAAATGAAAACAGAACTCTTCTCAGAGGTCCAGCTGGCCCAGAGTAAAAGTTATATTTGACCAATATCTACTGCAAACCCTTATTAATACATGATCAGAAACAAACATTTGCCAACAAAGATCCTTGAAACACACTTTGTGAAACAAACCCATTGGGCCAGCAGGAACTATTTACGTAACAATGCTTCAGCTAGATCTATATGATGAGTTATCGTTGGACACGATATCTCATTTGTAAAATGTCATTTTGTCAATGAATGAATACATAATCCTGCTCACTTATCTCCTTACAAAATTCCAGACAATCCACAATTAATTCAATGGGCAGCATAATTTTAGACAAATTGAAACCTTTGGTCGGAATAGTTAATACACATATAACAAAAAACGATTTACAAAAAGACGATGATGAAATCTTTATTGTAAATGATGACGACATCACATTAACATACATAAAATTTACTGTATGAATATGAAGTAAGTAAATGTTAGTTATGTGAATTAAATTAATTAAAATGTTTTAACACTTCCTGGCACACAGTGAGTGAGTGAGTTTCGTTTTACGCCACTTTTAGCAATATTCCAGCAACATCGAGGCGGGGAGCACCAGAAATGGGCTTTACACATTGTACCCATGTGGGGAATCGAACCCAGGCCTTTGGCGTGACGAGCAAATGCTATAATCAGTGGGCTACCCCACCACCCCTCCAGGCATATAAGTTGATAAGATTTTGAAAAATCTTTGTTTTGATAAGTTGTAATGTAAACATTTACTGAAAAAGATAGAAATGCAGGATAGTTTTCATCTGTAAATGATTAACCTCACCTGGAATCGTAAGATGATGGTCCATATTAAACCCAGGGTAAGTCTGGAGCTGCCATCAACAATATCATGGGCTCCCATATTTTCTAAATGTACACGCTGTTCGTGTAGGAAGGTAAGGGCTTTGTCTACATTTTCCAAACAATGGATTCTCATCTTGCCTTTTGTAGGTCGAGGCTGCAATAGAAAAGATATCATTATGTCACAGCAACATTAACACATTAAGACAGTGTAATAATTTAGGTGGGGGATGGGGTTGTTTTCTGCTTTGCCCCAAATATATAACTCTTAACACTAGGGTAATAACAAGACCTTCAACTTTCATTTTGAATTAAGAACACACTGAGAAATCAGACATCTTAAATAGATATGTAATCAATTTTACCACCTGTCATGTTAATCTATGTATCTCCACTATGCACCCATTACCACTGTTAGGTTCGATGATTGGATTTGTAGACTCCCCACTACAGTATCTGAACCTAAGGATCCCTTTCATCTTTCCTTTACAACCGTAAACCATGAAAAGAGTCCTCTTGAATGTCATGTTAAAGTTTGAAAACTGATTGACTGATAATTTCATTGATGAGCAGCACAATATAATTTGCTAAAACAAATGAAAACTTACCAGTCTTTCTCCAGACAGGACCTCCAAGAGCTTCATCAACATCTTGCCATCTCTGAGATCCACATATAAATCGCTGATGCGATTTCCTGTCCTCACCAAATGAGAATTTACCCATTTTTGGAAAGTTTTCTTCTGTACTAGTTCTCTTTCATCTGAAATGGTATTGAATAAATAACATATGAATACAAAACACTTCATTTGAAGGTTTGTAATGCATACACCATTATGCATAAAATTAACTTTCTAGTACAAAATGACATGTTATGACTATGGGTTTTGTGGATATAGATTACTTATTTTGATTACATTATGACCAGTTTAGGGATGTTTCTGTAGATATATATTCTCTACACAGTAAGTGCTTGCAAAACAACAAAATATGCACAATTGTTTTTTCAGACATCAAGATTGACACAGTCATAAATTCACACACAGTTTATACTGACAGAGATTTCATACAGAAACTAAATTCTTTGCATCAGTTACTATTTAACATATTAAACTGAAATACTTGTAGATGCAGATATCTAAACTTGTTTTTGGGTGCTCTGTATTTGAAATTGTGCTGATGAAATTTCTTATAAGAAATCTATTTACTACATTCTCGTGTTCCCACATGGCACAACATTATCAATCATTCATTCACAGAACAAGATGATTTAATCATTCCAATCTAAACAGCTACCAAAGAATGGAACTGTCGTCCATAAATGAGATCATCGTAAAGGCGGTAACCTGGATCCATCAGGCCATCATTTATTCAACAGTATTCAGTTTATCAATGAGGTCATCAACCTAACTGATATCACTAGCAGTACTCAAACTCAAATACTGTGTGGTTATTGAAGTTACTTTTATAATTAGTTTCAATTTTCTTTCGTGAATAGGAATTCACATTCAGTCTGTGTTTTTCACAAGCAAAAAGATATGAAGGCAATCTCCCTCGACATGAAATGGATTATCATGCCACAGCATGCCATCCCATCAGGCACTGGGAACAGGCGTAATCTCACTTCATATTCAGCAGTAACTTGACCTCACTTTAAATCTCGCACAGAAAATCAATATACAATTTGTCAGTGTTGTGTCAGTGGCGCTGCGACCCAGCTACATTGGATATGGTTCTAATGCAACACCTTCTGATGAAACCCATAAAACAGAAACTAAGCTTTCTGGTTAAATTCTTGTTGATAAAATTACCTTGGATTACACTTTTCAATCTTGTGATTCTGGATTGCTAAATACCACACTGCATACAGGACCAAAATAACATTAAAATACCTGCAATAACATTTACAACAAAAATTAATTCTAAGAATATGAATCTGCAGAGCTATTGTTAGTAACCCACTTTCCATATTAAGATGAGACAAAATTCTGACACATAAGTTACAATGTTAAGACGTGTTTGAGATGAAATTTAGCTGAAGCTATTTTCACCTGGGCATTATACTGCATATTCTCATATTCCAGCAACAGCTATCTTGTGTGAACTCGACACAACTTGTTAACTGAACACTGATACATCTCGTGATAGTGTCTGACCTTCCTGCCTTTTATAAGGTTACAGAACTATTCATTTTATAGCTTGAATGTTCAATCTGCCCTTTTCATGATATACTTTAGATAACATGTTCAACGAGCCCCTTTCTAAAAAGGTCACTTTCTCTCATTTTGGGATCAGTTTTATGAGAAAAAGTATATAATTCATGTTTAAAATGCTTCCGGAACTACTTTACCTGCCAACTGCTTAATTTTTCCTTGAATGAATCTATCCGTAGTTTTTGGAGAATTTCTGAGGTATTCCATATTGCTATTGAACATTAGTAATCCATTTAGAAAGCACAGGATGTAAGAATCCCAAACCGCCTGCCTGTCGACTCTCAGATATGAGCCGTTACACAATCTCTAGTGGGTACAAACTCCTTCATCTGATAAAACTACCCATGACACTACATGTTGCTTGGTGTCCATCAATCATGTTAACTTGCTGTTTACGTCTGACACCTTCACATGTAAACTATCAAAAGTATTGATTTTGCCACAAGTTTAAATAAATGCAAGGGGGTGGTGCTGTTCAAACAGTCAAGGGGGATACAAACTTCCGGTCTCACCAAAATAATTGGGACACTTCCTCTCAGATGACTGAGCTAAAACCAGTTGAAATAGGATGACATTTGGCAGTATTACAATGCAACCGGAGGCTTTAGTGATTCACTGTATTACACTCTATTTTCAGTTGATATACAATCACTTTCATTTCCCATGTCAGTTTGACCTTTTAGATAAGGTTCATCTAGATCCTGTTAATCGTCTAATCATTTGCCTAGGATTTAGACATCTCTAACAGGGTCAGGATATAGCTTTCCTTATGTGAGAAGATAAAAATATGTTTTTAATATCTACAGTTGACGCATGAAATGACAATTTTCCAACTGTAATTTTAAAACTAATTAGTCGAAATGTTTCCTGTTTATAAATGCAGCACTAAAACAATGAGTTTCTGGTACAAAAATATATTGATATTAAAGGAAATGGCCTTTTCCACAAAATGGCACATAGCTGTTTGATGTTCATCACAATATCATTTCAGTGACAAAGGTCATGTAATGTATTGACCTCATAAGGAACTTAATTTCAGATGTAGATTGCCTTTCAAAATACATGAGGTTAAATAACACTTGAAATCAAATGTGTTAATGCTGCAATTACATGGACTTCAAATTCAGGAATGAACAGTTAGCTTTTTAGCCAAAATATTAGGAAAAATTCCTATTGGTCAACAAGACCGTCAACAAGATTGTTTGAGTCTGTAAACAAGGATAGGGACACTCAAATAAACTGTTGATTTAGCCTGTCTAGAATACTCCTGCCATTAACCATTGTGACAAAACAACTGAATTTGAAAATCAAATATAAACATTCATCAAAGTTAGTAGTTTTCATGAATTAAATGGAATAGATTTCAGCAACTGAAGTACTTGTATGAGCGCAATAAATCACTTACAATACTGAAATAATGGTAAGTACATACTTTCTTATACTTTTTGGCCAATTTGGAATTCAAATCAAGTTTAACCTTTCACACATGCATTTTCCCTGATGGTGTTACACATGTTTCTGATCTTTAAGTATTTTTCACAAGCAGCAAATGCAAGTGTGATAGTCTGGAAATTTAATCATCCTAACCCTCATATTAATAGAAAAGCACAACAGCTTGTGGCTAATACAGATTGTTTTGATACCATCAACTTCACATTCCTAACAAATGACTATAACAATAGGACAGGTCCGCCCATCCATGTGACCCGCAACCTGAGACCCTGAGAAGACAGCAGGGAACAATAGAACTGATGCATAAGGGAGGCTGGACATTTTGGAGTTTGTAGTGCCCATTGCTGAGGGCTGTAAAACAGAGTCTCATACAGGGACATGTTCATAAATGCATCTCCCGTATTGACATTCTCCCCGCTCAACAGGAGAGAGTACAGTGCGGCAGGTCTGGGGATGAGTCACCCAATTGTAATCCATAGCTCCCTGTTATAGTCTGTTTCTTGTACCAGCCCACAGGTAGACAGATGAGACATGCATGCCAGGTCACTGATGATAACCCAGACACATAGCAAAGAAAAATAGTTTGAATGTTGAAAATGCTTTTCTACTATTCAAATAGTCTTATATTTTCTGTATTAGATCTGTGTTTCAAAGTGGTAATTTGATGGATATTTATCAAATATATAAAAATGTCTGCAGTCCTGTCTATACAGCAAAAGCAAGTTCAAGTTGCAATCAAGACTGAATAATTTTCAGCAACTGTAAAATTTGAAATTGTCACTTACGGGAGATTGTGGAAGCACATTCAAAAGTGAGCGAACTACTAATTCACCAACACAAACTGCTGATGAATACCAAATTAACGCTGACATCACAAACCTTGGCAGCCAAGCATACATACACTTACGAAAACAAAAATCATATTTGAACCATAAAATTTCCTCAAAATATAATCGTCAGCTTAGCTTAGTTGTACATAAAATCAATAATGTCAGTCACACACAGTGCAGCAACAGGCTTGATGAAAATCAATTATTAAAAACCCATCTCCAAGTGAAGCTGGTAAGCAGAGCTTTATAGAAGTCGAACATTAACCAGGATCAATATACACCACCATGCATTCATCATTGTTGTACAAATCAGTATGACCAAAGTAAGCACTCTATCAAATCAATACATGTTAAATTGTACTAATTACCTAAACCCAGTTTTGCATATAAAGTTTTCTGTTACTGAAAACTAGTTACCTTTACATGTGTTACCAGCATGATCAGTGTATTAGTAAATTTATGCCAATTATCTGGGAAAGAAACCTTTCGAAATTTCCCACTAGACCACAGGACCAGTGAGTGGACAATAATTAGTGGTCCTGTCTGTACTTCACTGGTCCAATCACTGGTCCAAAATAACATTCGTAGATTTACTTAACTATCAATACAAAATTCACTGGCCACCAGGACCACTGCAAACGTATCATTTAGTGGTCCTGATGAATTTTACAAGCCAGGACCACAGCACCAGCACAAATTTTGCATACTGATTATACGTAGTTTAGTTCTTGTACCTAAAGACCCAGGTTGAAAAAATACTCAGTTGATAAACAATGCTTGCAAAAGTCATTTCAAATAGACAGCAAGGGCTAACTAAAATATATCAATCCTGTTTGTGCAAGAAGCCATGTAGGTTATTCTCATCACTCAGAATAAGCTACGAGTTTAGAGTTTCTGAGAGCCAGTTGCTCCCTTGTATCACATGCTGCTTTGCTATTGTATATGAGGAGCAGTATTTTCCTGGGTTTCAGTGATAGATAAATATAAGGTGAAAAGCCCAGATCAGCAGGATTCTGGGCCCAAACACTGTTGTTATTCACCTCTGTCAAGGACTCAGCTTGAATAGAGATTGTATCCACATATCACATTTCCAAGATCGCTTGGGTAGCAGAAAGCTCACTTCTATTGCCTAAACCTGTTTTACTTATACCAAATCTAACAGAGATCAGGTGGACTTTTGAGGATCATTTGTTATGCTGATTTATTGAGATTATGGGTACACCTAATTTTAACCTTAGGATTTCTATTTAAAATTTCTACAAAGTCTATAGATAAACTAGCTAAATATGCAATAACATTTTTTAATGACATTAAATGTCACAGCAACTTTCACAACATTTCTAGAAGAAGTAAAATCCTTTTCCGACTGACAGTCCTTGCATAAAACCTCCCTTCCAATCTGACATTCACAGCAAGTATGGTCAATGTGAGCCAAAGCTGCAACTATCCACATGATCCAGTCTACAGACGTAACGATTATCAATGTCCCGAGTCTGCCGTTGGTGGCTATTAATATTCAATACATATTATTCAGTACATTATTGATCAGGGCACTTAATACCAGAGCTGGACAGAACATTGCTGCATAGCTGAGTTTCATCTATTTTCTCTTTCGCGGGAATTAGAGCAAGGTAGAGCAAGGTAGAGCTGTGCTGATTTAAATCCCTGGATCCAGACTACTGAGCTCCACAAAAACATTGCATGCAATTAACTTTCTAGACAAATCCTACTGACCTCATACTGATCATAATACAGTTCACGAGCATGTCAATTAAACACCGAGACACCCCTACATATCAAACCAAAAGATAAATAAACACCTCTATCTTTAAACTATCGTTTGTTTTAGAATGATTTTATGCTGCTATTAGCAAGAAGAGAAAACACTTCATTCACTTGGCTACTCAATAGCCACAGCAGTTTAGTAATACCATGTAATTGTTTTGACATGAGGGCTACATGCAAAACAAAACTAACATGTTTATGTGAATCTTTCCTGAAGAGCACATATCTGATCATCAGTGTCTTCTTTAGATACTATGTCATACAAGAAAGACCTGCTCAGTAGACATCACGATTCAAAGCCATCATTCCTTACCTGCAAGAGCCTTGATTCTGGATCTTTCAAAAAGGCGGGAGGAGTTGTTACCGGCGTCAAAATCATCATCCATTGGTTCCCAGCGAACCACATTGTTCGCCATCTGTTCAATTTCCGTCATGATTGCTGTTTACCCTGCCACCGTGATCCTGAAAGACAATAGTCCATATTTTAAATACCTATACAAAAGTGCACATTCTTCAGCTTAGACCAAAGACATTACGACTTATACTGTAGCATTCAAATTAATGCCATTGCATCCACAATTGGAAATATACTTCCGAATTGGCACATAAATATTCATCCCACACATACCATAGCATTATGCATGCAAATCTTTAAGACTAAGTGGCAAATTGGCAATGTATATTCACACTGAAATGCCAACAGTTGTCATCTGTCCGATTGTATTAATTTTTTTGTCCCACAGTAGTAAGACTGTTGTCTCAATATTAATTGTAAGTAGGTGAAATGTTCCTCTCAGGGGAGACTAACAATCAGTCTAATTAACAGAAACAACTCTCATTTTGAGTGGTATAGCATGGATTCATTACTGTAAACAAACAGTAACATAACTTGCTAAGGATATTATCTGTGGTATACCTACAGGATACGAACAATATTATTTGATGGAAATCCAAAGAAATATGGGAACAGCAATGGCCTACATTTCCCTACCTCATTCTTAGTAAGCTAGGAAACTGATGTATCAAGAATATACAATTTTAAGGGCATTAGCTTATCACTCTTAAAGATATCTGCAAAATCTGAATAGACCCTCCTTGACATTGTGCATCCAGACTGATCAACATTTATGATAACAGAAAGAAGTGAAGCTGAAAAACTGTTTTGAATTCATCTTTCCTGACCCACCTCTGATGCTTTGATGCTGCTATTCTCAACATCTCCTTCATCAGTGGCATAGGTGCTAACACTGATAGATTAACAGTCAGAGCTTGACCTTGTTCCGACACACTTAACAAGCTGAATGAGACATTTATACTCTGTTGGCCTTGTTCAAGTAGGGCATTACAATGTAATTATTTCAATAAATGCTGGCAAGTCATTTTTAATAGACAAATGAGTCTAGTCATGAATCTGAAGCTGAAGATATTGATTGAAGACAAACTGTTCTCAAACGATCATAAAAGTTAAGAAATATTATTCAAATATCTTAACATTTACACTTAAATGGCTGTGTCATACAGAAAATTATACTTGCATGAGAAGTGATTCTCTGTCATGTTTGATGCTAGGTGAGTTGGTAATATGGCTGTATGTACTTGGGCAATCATAATATACACTAATTTGAAAAATAGTCTAAAATTATATAGCATGGATTCCAAGACTATTCAAAACTGTTCATCTGAATCATGTGTCATCCTCATACATATGTACTTCAGCTGCAAGCCACTGAGGCGTGTGTGGCTGCCATGTTATAGTAAGCATATATCCTTAAAGTAAGCGACATGACCAGCAATGTGGAGGCTGTTGGAATGCGCTGCTCAGCATTTCAGATAAGACAAGCTTGGATGCTTCACATTCCCCATCTACTCTACACTCATCTTTCCTCTTCACATGCATGTGGAAACTTCTGCATCACATGGAGGAAATAATCTCATGCAACCAGCTTTTATCTGTTTTACAAAGGATGGTGATATTTAAGAGATCCTAGAAATCTAAAGACAGGCACAAATTATTTCAGAAATATGAAGGTATTTCAACATACAATACTTCAGCTTTGTAGCTGAAACATCCCATCTATCCTTACAAGATTTTAAAACCAAGACTCTGATATAAAAATAAATCAAACTAAAAAATGTATAATCCTGCTCATTATTAACACATATTCATACATAATGCAAGCTAAAAACCATCAGAAATTTCAAATGCCTATACATAAACTCAAGATACAAGGAAAGGGAAAGGTCAAAGAAAGGTAAGAATTTCAAACAGCAAAAACATTATTTACATGCAATAGGCATCCTTAATGAATTTTTCAATGAGTTATACTACACAAATTGAAATCTTAAAGAGTCACACAACAGTTATGAATAACAGTAATAACATTCATTTTCTTCAAACGATCAATAGTGTGCCACCTCATACACCTTTCCTTTGACAACATTTTACCTCTACCTATGTGTCATACCTTAAGCATTAGTCACAACAGACTTTGAAGTAACTAGCAATACAACTGTGTGATAATGACATTCCTGACTTGTGAGACCTTGTACCATGTACATCTGTTGCCATATTTTCTCATATCAATCATTATTTTTGTCATGTTAGTTGTAAGCAGCATAGATGTCAACACTATCCTACTACTTAATCATTCAATACTACAATAAACTAATGACATATGACATGCACAATAAGATGCAATAAGATAAAACTAATCCAAGAAAACCAAAACAATTCTGTAATGTACACACGAAAGATCAGGCAATGTACTTTACATGCTAATATTATATCACATTCAGTTAACAGTTTGAAATGTCAAGCTGAACAGCCACTAAACAAGCTAAAGATTGCCCTAGTCAGCCTCAATATTTGATTATTAGAATGTATCTAGTATAAATGGTTACATGTTGTATGTCAATCAATAAAAATTTCCACCAGGCAAACATAGTTTTATACTTGGCTTCTAACCTTCATAAATTGGTATATACATTAACACAGATATATATATTCTTCTCCACTGATCTTCAGCAAATATCCTCTCTTTTGTGTTTACTTAATTTACAACCACAGATCAAAGACTGCCTAACACAATTTACACAGTAATGGCAATGACAACCAAGATGTTTTAAGTAACAAATTGTACAGTGTTTTCTTAATTCAAAAGAATAATCAACAACTTTCAATAATAACAAGGCATACAGATGAAGTACATCCTAAAATACCTACTTCAGCACAAAACTGTAAAACCAAGTCATCCTTAAAATGGGACCTCAAGTACACAAGCCTTCTGACAACTTTGTGAAACAAACCATGACAATTCCAATGCCTCCAAGGGCAAGAACACAGATTACAGAAGAGCAATTACCCTGCATTAAGAAGAAGTACAGGGGTGACAACCCAGTAAACTATGCTTCAAAAGGCAAGCAATGTTGTTGCAAGTCAATAAATCTTGTCCTATTTACATGTTACTCTACAACCAACAAGGCTGGCTGGCCACAAATAAGATGGCACCCTTGACAGATATACTGCAAAATAAATGTTTCAGTTGAATGGTAACACTTGGGCCGCCCATGTTGTTACTAACTCCTTAATTTGTCTGCTCTTACAGACCTGCTGTAATCCTTGATCAAAGGCCATTGGTAGTAGTAAGCAGTGAAAAGGTGGGCTTATATATACCTACTACCTTATGAACTGGTATTGGTCAGTGGAAATACCAAACCATGATGCAAGACTAGTTTAACTGCATAGTTTGTTTAATGCCGTACACAGTAATAATCCGGCTATATGACGGTGACCTGCAAAGATGGTATCAAGGCCAGAAAATCCAGTTATTGACATCATTTACATCAATCGACACAATTGAAACAGTTTGTCCACCTCAAAGGTACTTCATGTGTCAATATAAATACATGTCACTTAGATGAATTTCTTTGTAATGTTCAAATCTCATGCACACAGTATATAATTTTTAGGCAAAAAGCCAAGCTTAGTCTTAATGAAAATGATACAAAGTCAAATAGATTGCCCCAATAATTGAATGATTGAGGTCAATACAATTACACTAATTAATCAAGCAAATTACCCTTCTCGCAGATTAATCAAGATACTTGCCAATACTGTTGCCTTACTGCAATTAACTAAGCAATTGTGATGTATCTAGTGCCATAAAGACAATGATTGCTAAAAATTGTAAGGAATTGACATATGAACTTCTTTTAATAAGTTTATTGAATGATTTGACAGGTGACTTACATTTCATAAATAGGAAACACCCAAAACCAAATTTTCAAAATGTTGTGCAAACATTTGTTTCTTTAAAACCTAAACTTAAGCAAGGTATTTCAGACAGAACAATTTTTCAATTTTCCTACATAGCAACCATTTTGGAATAATCTAAAATGTTACAAAATGTACTTTAAAATGATTTTATACACTTAATGCTACTAATGGCAAATCCACCATAAAGACATAGGCCTTGTACTACACTTTGGGACTGCACTTGTGACTTCTGTGTAAATAGGACTCTTCAGACACTGCTTCCAAACATGTAATTAAAAAAATATGTCCTGACAATAATGGAATGTTTAGAAAAAACACTTTCAAATTGGGAATTCCAAATTGGTACATAACCGAAACATGTATAATCACATTAAAGACAAAATAAAAATTCTCGTCCTATTATCCTTGTTTCAGCATGTCAACAAATCCCAATTTTTCAACCAAAGCAACAGTCTGCAACCGAAGCCACTATTTCCAAGACAGAGTAATAAAATTTTGTTCAGTCTCAAAAGCTAAGAGTAGTCAGTATACTAAACATAAATATGTTGAAAACGATAGTAAACGCTAAGTTCAGAGTAGCAAAATCCAATATTTTCTGCAAATGGTATAGTAACACTTTCCAGCCCATTGTGAAAGCAAACAATATCTACAACAGCATCCAATAAACAATAAAACTCTGTATAAAAACTTCATGAAATATCACATACATCCTATGTCCAAATTCAAGAGTTAGTAGCAATCTTTCAGTTTGAGACTGACTATATGACGTGTAGGAAGTTCGCTGTTCTTTCACCAGCTGCCACTGTATGAGAAGCTATTTCTGTAGCTACAACTCAAATTGACCAGCCCAACATCGCCTACACCAAGGATCAATAAATGGATTTGTCATGAAATAGCCTTGCAACTCACTCTTTACTGGGGCACTGAAGCCATCTTGCTGCAGTGACTGACCAGTGACTCAATCCATTCCTTAATATCCTCGCCACCTTGGGACTCGCATTGCCACTGTTTGCCTTCTGCTCAGGACAAGAGCCAAAGGAACTTTGAGTAAATTCTTCTAATATTTTCGGCAGATGTTGCTATGACAACAGAAACAAAGCCGGCTGATAGACTATCTGTGTACATCTTCCCAGCCCAGATTGTTGGTAGTAAGTAGAGCCATATGCCAGGCTTCTGCCAGTGGGACTACATTTCACACAGGAGTGGAAATTATCATACAGTCATGTTATCTTACCACATGCTGATTCAGAACAGTTGGCACTGTCCAGCTGGACTGAGAACATTATGCAAAATGGGGCAAGCTATTTCATTCATGCAAAGAATGGAATACTTCTTCATCATGTAATTAGTAAGTCAGATCACATGTAATCTGTACCACATGGGAATGAGGGCACCATTTCATGTCAAATTTGCATGACAAGGCACAACTCCATAACATTGTAATGATGCAGTAACAAGTGCAATTTTGTATCTTGGAACAAGAAGTTACCAGTTCAAAACAGCGATTTACAAAGCTGCATCAGGTGACAAACACAGATGCAAGATTCATGTTACTGATTGCCGTACATATGGCAGAGTTTTGTTACTAATGAATGTTACTTGCACCAGACACCCTGACCTGATAGTACTTTTAATTACTTAAACTAATAACAATATCTGGGTGTAAAACATCAGTTACTGTGTCTTTTATCCATATCACCTTTCGTATTCAATGAACACTGACAAGTACATGACATAAAGCTTCCAAAAAACTTCATGATGATGTTGGAGGACCTGTATAGCAATGATTTTGTAGTACTGTAATTTCTTGGGTATAGTACAAGCCTTTCTTCCAGAAACAGGGCTCCAGATAAATTTTCAACATCAGGAGCCCATACCCCTTACTTTTTCAAAGCAGGAGTACTGGAAAACCATAAGAGTACATTTAGAGTACTTTAATGGAATTTAATGGAATACCAGTAATCTTGTGTTTCGTTTCATAGATGCATAACAACATTGCTACTCTTGTGTAAACAGGTCAGTAAACAATAAAACAATACTTTTTCAGATAAATACATCTGTAAATGATTGTAAGACTGTACACCATTGCTGTAGTGCGTTATCTGCTATGTTTTCTAAATTATTTCCTACCGTATCGTGCATATTTTATATCCATACGCGGATACAGTCCTTACCTGGAGCCCTGAGAAAGATACCATTGTGTTAAATTGGTAGAACATATTACATTACAATGAGCTGTTTTCTCACGATGCATAATACAGTGATCTTTACTTTTACAAATGTGGTATTTGCTGATTCTTAGACCCCCTTTATGCCTTTAATACTTGTGTTAGTAAACACTTCATTATTTATGTCAAAACGGTATGTGGTCATGGCTTTACAATTTAATGTTTCCATTAGCGGTAATGATTTTCCCACACAAGCAAAGCTACAGTGTTGACACACGTATTCAAAGAATGGAGAGAAAATCTTAAAAAAACATGCCTTTATCCAGGAACCAGAAAAGTACAGAAGCAACTGAACCTTTGACGTGGATTTACCTTGCTCTATATACCTGCTAATGCTGACAACTCTTTAGGGAACCATGACCACGTTAGTGATATCAAAAGGTTCCTAGCATGACCTATGTGCAACAAAAATAAAACACAAAGTAGATGTGATGTATTATTCTTATGATCAACTTCTGTCCAATGTCACATAACAACTGAACTAAATAGGGGTTTGAAAAATCTTTTTTTTAAATTTACTAAGAAGTGGTTATTAAATCTCTGCAGTAATAGACAGGAAAGGCACTTGTGCTTCATCCTCAATTACTAAAGTTGCAGTTAATAGCATCCTGTGCAATTGGGAGCAGACACTCAGGCTTACGCCTATCTTCCTTCCTCACAATCATATCATGACAATTAACAATTACTATACACAATCCCACTCATGTAACTACTGTCTGGATTACCATTACCTACAAAAATAGTTAAACAGATTCATAATACAGCCATTTGATGAGTGGATATGGTTTCCAGGTGAATGTAAGAAGTCAGCATTGTATGACAATCTGCCAACTATTTTTGCCATTAGTTCCAAATAGCTTCAGGAATCCAGGACTCTTGACTACCTGGCCTCAAACATCTGCTGACTATGCTACTTTAAGCAAACAGATAAACGAGTTATTTGTGGATTATGGCAGTTTACTGCAATACTTCTGACACATCATGACAGTGAAGTTATGTGACACAAATCCACACACTGCATGTTGTAAGAGCTGGCCACAGTGGTGAAACCTATGTCATGGTACACATAAAGTACTGTGTGATGCCTTAGAGTGACGAGTAACTTAGACATTTAGCCACCATATTCAGCTTCGCCACAAGTGTGCAGCCCCAAGACACAATCATACATAAGTCTGACATATTGCTGAATGTGATATTAAACAACAAATCAATCATCAAACATAATAAACCATTCGAAACCGGAACTGTACTACCTGTCATAAATATTCAGGGCTCCAGATAAGGGCCGTATCGGCGTATGTACGGATATAAAATAAGCACGATACGGTAGGAAATAATTTAGAAAACGTAGCAGATACGCACCACAGCAATGGTGTACGGTCTTAGAATCATTTACAGATGTATTTATCTGAAAAGGTCTTGTTTTATTCTTTATTGACCTGTTTACACAAGAGTAGCAATGTTGTGGTGCATATATGAAACGAAACGCAAGATTACTGATATTCCATTAAATTCCATTCAGTACTCTAAGTGTACTCTTATTGTTTTCCAGTACTCCTATATAGAAAACATAAGGAGTACGTACTTCTGATCATGAAAAATTATCTGGGGCCTTGAATATTTAATCAACTGTGGATGGCCACTTTTGGGAAACTGATGGGAAGATGCAGACAATTCTCAGATGACCTCTCCTGACAACTGCTTTCAAAGTAACCAAAACCATCCTTGCTCAAAAGTTACCAGTCTCTGACTGGTCTAGCCAGTAGGCGTACTCCTGATTCAATTAACCTGCATACTACCACATGTAAAGTTTTAGGGTTCAGAGTCAACCGTTTCTAAATACTTCAAACTATAAACATTAAAAAGAAAAGACAAAACACTGTCATGTTTGATCAGGTAAGATGCCAAGGTAACAGACAGCTATATTAATTTAACACTACTTCAAGTTCACAAGAAGTTTCCTTGATGACATTAGGCTGTGTAGGACACCAGATCAATAGGTAGCAGCAGTTGGATGTATTGATTATCTTCCATATAAGGCAAGGCAAGTGAATGCACTGGTGAGCAGGCAGTTCAGTATGTCTACAACAGCTTGCAGCTGTCAACTGTAGACACTCTAGCTACAGGGGCGCAGTTTACAAGGCAATCTTTGGCCTATGATATCACCACAACGCCCATACTCATAATGACTTTTAGTAGTTGTTGTACTAACTTGTAGCAATAGGTACACCTTGTTGAAACTAATATGGAAACAACCATTGACATCATGGAATGACAACGTACATATTCCTCCAACATGAACATAGATATTTAACACAATTATTACAAATAAAATGGCTAAGGAGACTTTAGTGACATACAGATAAACTTTCTTCATGAAAATATATTTCTATTCTTTGAAGACATCAATGCACTTCATGCTATCTCCTCAAATGAAAATTGCAAAATAAGCATATTATTCTAGTTGAAAAGACAATTTTGAAATCACTCCAATTTGAAGATTTGAACAAGATGCCAGGTGTACATCGTCCAGGGTATGCATAAAAACGGGACAGTATTGAATCTGCTCCATTTCCTAACAATCCAAATGCCAGAGTTGTGTAAAAAGCAAACCATAGCTATTTCAAATGTGTAGTATTACAGAAACCCTCAGCTAAATTCACAATGAATTCAAAACACAAAAGTAATAAAAAATACATTTCCTCTGGCACCCTTGACATGTTTGATGAGGTTACACTATTCAAAGCAAGTGCTGGGAAGCTTCTTGCAGACATTTCGATCCAGAATGACTGCTTCTTTCACTGCACTACAGCTAACCCAATAGTGCATGGCTTACTACACAATACACCTCACCATTTCAGTTATGAATCACCTAGTTCAACACAGTTTGAATAGTCTCTTATCAGCCGGCTGACAAGCAAGGTTCACCTTGACTATGCACACCACACTAGTGGAAAATATATAGAATTAGATATTTGATTGAGAGACTCTGTTGCCAAATGAAATCAATAATATCCATATCAGAGATCATATTTCTAATTTTACCAATGGTCAATAGTTATCAATGGTTCAGCTCAAGCCAGTCTGTGTTTGAAGTTTTTATTTCAAATTTACAACAGTAAACCTAGAAAGACATGTTAGGCTAGTAGATTCAAACATTTTAAAATGATATTAAACTACAAAAATGTATAAACATTGATATGTACAAGACACTTATGATAACTATATACAAAAAATCAAATAAGCTACTTCCAGCTTAACTCATTACAATGTAAATAACCCAATTTTCAGGTCACAAGGGTAATTTCCTGTGGAGGCTAGGTTCACGGGAGGCATTACATCCACATTACTTATAAGGTCAAACCTTTCTATACCATTTCTCATGTTTGATCTACTGCAATGACGGTGACTCTTGTTTAAACAGTTTTGTTTTCATGAAGATTGACAAAATGACAATTATTGAGCAAATAGTTTTCCACAAGTGAAGACAACAGCAGGTGAACAAACTTATGATTATATCAGCTTGAAACATGGAACAATATATCACAACTTTATATTTGTGGCATTTGTAAGGCGTTAAAATTTCAAGATAAATGAATACACTATCAATAATCACTTTATGACCAATGATAGTCAAAGTTAAGTTGGAAGCAAAAACCAATCAATCATCAATAAAATGTCACTCGTAACTCGGACACTTAAAGTTGATGCAGTTTTCCAGGGATACTACTAACAGTAGTACACTAGTCAAAAGGTTTAGTCAGTGTACATACTTGTCATGGTAAGAATACACTGAACCTTACTTAGACTACTAGTCCTGTTCATATGTACAGAACTAAAAAAGTTGAAGTAAACAAAACCAGGTAGCTTGACACACTCTCAGATGGCAGTGTGTGCCAAAAACATTTTCATGGTAAACATTCCTTTAATTTTAGTGTCAACAGGTTTAAATTGAAATGGTTCAGTTAAAACAAGTGACAGATGGGAACGCTTTAACTCACACTGTTTTTAAGAAAACAGACATCTTCTTTTTATTATAGAAAGCCTACGTTTTCCAGCAAATCATAACCTGTGCAAACCATTGAAATAAATAGACACATAAGCTTATTACACAGTATTACTTGCACATGAACCTAGAGATTCAGATACTGAAAAGGATCTTGATGAAGAGGAAAGCGTCAAACTCCTGGATTGCAAATGCTAATTATCTGCTTAACATTTACCGGGTATAAGCATGGATCATCAAAGTATCCTTCTTGTTAGTATATTTACATTCCAAGGGCACATCCAATCACTCTGTGAGTGCCCCATGGCACAGGTTAAAAAATCATTTCGATCACTGTATTTACTGAGTATTTATACTTCTCCAACTGTCACCCCACTTCAGTGCCAGTTGGTGCAGTTATATGGAGTGTAATTAGCAAAGCTTACAGACTAAAATAAACTTGACCCAGGCTAAGGACCATAGGCTTATATCTTTGACCGAGATGGTATTAGTGAGGTGAGGTGAAATTGGGTTTAACGTCGTGCTTGAGAATATTTCGCTCATATGACGACGCACATGCGTGTGTATGTGTATGTGCGAAATATTTACAATGTACCATTGCAATCCAGGCAGATGGAACCCCAAGTCATATCACTATCAGTATAGGTTACAAGACAGTTTTAGAATTCATAAACCAGCATCAGACAAGTAGTTTTAGTTGCATACTGATGATCCTTAGCACTATCATACACAAATCAGTGGATATTTTTTGTAATAAAATACTTTAAAGTGAATAACAAACTCATATTTATGTACTGTACTTGGTATAAACTGTGTTGTTAAAAGAAAATTCCATATGACTGTGATATGAATTAGAGTGGCAGCATTTAACAAGTTGTTTAAGACAAGTTGACAACCAAGTTTGTTATTCTAGCAATTTTACACCAAACACTTTGAAACTTTTGAAAAGTATAGTGGATAAAGGGATCCATCAGTGTAAAATCTTCGATCATGTTGACCTGGTCAATGACACTTAAATCGTTTAATATATACATGCTATTTTTTTAAGTATAATTTCATCGCTGATTAACAATGCATCCCGTCATTTTGATGTGACAGCATTGATTTTATTGTATACGATAAGGAAACCATTTAGTATATTTTTCTCATATTCTTCAACGCGCCAGATCAGAATACATGGACTATCCACATCCTCCCAACTGTCACAGCATACGGAAAGGGTCCAATATGACATGACTCAGACAATCAATCCGATGCATTAGTCCAAAAAACATTCTGGTCCTGTGAATCATTCCTAAACACATCTGGTCAGGAGGGGAACTGCCATGCCCAACGCTAAATGTTTGTAATCCCGGGTCAATGGAAATGTTGAGCAGACAAGAGCAGTGCTTCATCCATTAGGAATAAATTATAGCTTGGATGTGTTCAATTTGTGGACCATTCTTGAGGTAATCCACTGCAAAGAGTAACTGTCATCAGTTCAGAGATAACAGCAGCTGACAACTTGAATTACAAATTTGTTTTGAAGGTCATCAGAATTGTATATAAAACTGCTGGGCCGTGAATCCTCGACGGTAAGCTGAGGTAATGGGGGTCCATGGGTATGCGGAAATGAACCTGTTACTCACGTAGTTCTCCAGAAAGTAGGTGTGCATTTGGAAAAAGTAAAACTCATGTTACGCAACGTAAGGTACTCCAACTTCGATCTCACCTGTACATATCGGAAAACACCAATAACACACGGAAAGGCAGTGTCCCATCAATGAAACACCGCCATGTTGAATACATACAGCAGACGGCATCAGGTTGTATTCCGAAATTCTCCAAGATGCATAGGTAGTGATTTGCGTTTCAGATGCTTACCTGATAAATTGGATCGTACGGTTTAAATCAAGGTAATCCCGATTCTTGCAGACAAATCTTCTACTCTCTCTATGCAACCAGGGTAATTTTTAACACCGGCATACGCTGACACTGAAGATTGCGGGAACCCGACGCCAGCCGCTTCACTCACCCGTCTATGTTAATGCGCTCAGTGCTAGCACTACTCTCCAAACAACTAGTTTAAAGTCAACAGGTGCTTGTTTGTACGCGCATCACTGGGATTAAGAAATATGATATCTGTAAATTAGCATAGCATGATTTTATTGCGTATAATTAAAAAAATAAATTAATTATGACATATTCCATTGATTACATTAACAAAATATAGCAATACCCCATACTGAACATTAATATGAATGGTAACAACTGACCAAATAGCAAATGAAAACTTTAAAACGAGGGCAGACTCGTCCAAAATATTTAAACAATATGTCAGAGTGCTTGGGTAAATGTCTTAGGAATAATGGATATTTGCTAACTTGAAGTTTACAGCTTTTCAGGTTTAGAAGATTCGACAAGAAGGATTGTTGATTGGATGGTCAATATATTAACTTGAACATACACAACACTTAGATATAACCCATTAAAATATGGCAGGCATTTACACGATAATAATCGTAAGTTCTCTGTCGGAAAATAGTTGGTCAAGGTGTTTATGATGGAACATTTCCTGATTGACAGTAATTAATATTCCACTTAGGAATTAACTATAGTTATTACAGTAAGGTAAAAGGTCCACACCTGGCAATAAGTTTTATGTATTGCAGTTAATACATTCATAATCTGATGCTTGTACCTAAAAGAAATAATAAAAGTGAGAGGTATTTATAACAGAACTGACATTCATGATGAGTTAATAATCCATGGGAACACCTGTACACATAAGCCACAACATGGCGTACCGCTTCTCAAACATACTATGAACTTGTGTAAGAAATATAATTGGCTTGTGAAACATGTGTTCTTCCTTTTAATATAACTTAATTAAGGCTGGATTACTCAATTCCTATTATTGGTAACTCCTGTTACCATGAATCAATATGTGTCAATATTTAATTATATAACATGATGGTGTGAATGTCTTTACATAAATCTAAAAGAAATTCAATTGTCTCTTTGAAAATTTTAGATTTTCTTGGCAAAGAAGAGAATGGTTATTTCGACAAGTATGTACTTCATTGACACACTGCACTCACTACTGTTACAAAACCACGTAAGCACATTTCACATTAAACTGAATAAACAAGAAATAAATCTAAGGGAAAAAACACCTCTTTTTCGAACGTGCCATAAGCATTGTTCCGTCGACCGATAAGAGTTAATCCAGCAGACGCCCGCTCGTTACACCGGCTACTGTAACTAGCAGTTCGGGAAGTAGTCTCAAAATCGAGGTCGCTCTTAGCCGGCTTCAAAATATTATCAGCCTAAACTGTGATGTTATGACGGGAAAATAGGTATACCCAGAATTGTATACTTACGGTACATGCATAAACGTCTCAGAAGCTGCCCCAGTAATTGACCAAATAGTTACTCAAAGCCCTAGATTTGCATTAGTAGAGCGGTACCGTATAATGTGATGTCATATTATTATGGGATGTTCACACCTTTTATGAATAATGTATCGGAACGTGTTCCACTCGCTCATACGAAATCAACACGTGGTTAAAACTTATTTTATGAAGCCGATAAAATGCCTTTATCTACATGAGTTTAAAACGATGCATTCACCAGATATTGCAAATATTTGAGCCCGATCAACTATATAATTTTTCCTAACGAAATCATTGAAGCGTGTCGGACATGTTTGCGTACCTTGATCAGGTAGGTCACAATAACCCTGTCTGGAGTGGATAACGGAAATCGCCCCCACACATCAATGTTTTTATGTGTGTCAACATTTGACTCAGTCTCGTACTGCATGAAACATGTCTTTGTGTCCGTCAAAAGAGCGGCTCAAACAAAACCGAAATATATGATAATAGATCTTCAATATACATGCCGAGTATATAAAGTTGATTTCGCGAGATCGCGTTAACCAACGAGATAAAGCGATAACATTCAGTATTCAACTTGCACGAATACTTATCTACCGAACATTTAAATGTTTCATGAAATTATAATTAATAAACCTGTTTAAATAACAAAGTGAAAAGGCACAGAAGATACAAACAATAGTTTAAAACAATTAAACACTTTACAGACAAAATATTTTCATTATTTCCTCTCGGGTTTTTTATTTGTGCGTGTATTATTTTGTGTGCGAGTGTTTTAATTTTGGGTTTTGGGTGGGTTTTTTTAGTTCTCTTTGTTTTGTTTTGTTCTTTATTTATTTAGGGTTTTTGTGTGTGTGTTTTTTTTGTTTTGTTTTGGTTTGGTTTTGGTTTTGTTTTTTGTTGTTGTTTTTGGGGGTGTTGTTGTTGTTGTTGTGTTACGTATTTTGTGTGTGTGTTGGGGTGTCGGGGGGGGTGGTTTGTGTTTATTTCTAGTTGTATTTGTAACACTTAAAGTAAAGGTAACAGTTTGGCCCGATCGGTTCACATAAGGAAAGCAATACTGTTTCACGTGTGACATATGCTTTATAAAATGATATACTGGTTTAACGAGGGGAGTGATACTGTAATGCACGATATCCATTATTTGTTATTTGCACTCGGTCATTCCCACATACTCTCTGTAGATTACAAAACTGTCAGCAAGATGATTAATGTGGCAGCGAGATATGCCGCACGCCCAGAGGAATGGGTCACGTCGACATTGACCTCTCACCTCTGCGTGGGAAGACAGTAGTGGCCAATCAAGGCCGGCAGATAACACTTTCAATGATGTCATGTACACATATGTTCATGAATATTCGATAAGATGGACAGTGGTCATTATTGTGTGTGACTTAGTCTCACAGTCCTGAACAGCATTATTTTCCCTTCCGCCCAGCCCTTCCCACAATGCTAAAGCCCTAAATGAAGCAAGTCTAGATTTCCTCGGGTCCGAATCTCTCGTCTCACTAGGGCTCCTGTTAAATTTAAAAGAAATTGTTTGTTTCTATCAAAATTATATATATATTCAGAGAATAAGCGTTAGTCATACACTTAAATTGTTTCAGGAACTGTGAAAGTTATCAAAACATTTGAGCTGAGGAGGCCTTCTGTTAAATATCAAACTATTTCAAACCCAAGTCAGAACATGGAAAAGTACAGAATCTGCGTGCTATATAAAATAGCGGTTATTGTATCCTCGATCGTCTTCAGTTAATATCTTTTAAACCAGTCAAGTAGGTTCGGGTGGCCCAGCCATTTATGACACAGCAATTCGATGTATATAGTTGGGTTCCTTGAATGTGCAGGATCCGGTGATCATGGGTTCGAACCTGGTTCTTTATTTGTCAGCACATACTCATACTAGTGGTGGTCCGATTAATTGAAATAATCGAAGATTGGTCGCAGTGACTAAACGACCAAGCAATCGATCATGTTTTTCCCATAATCGAACACAAACAATTCTGGAACACTTGTTTTGATAAACAATATTTTTCACAAGGTTGGTTTTCTCTGTTACATTTCATAAGCACTACAAGCTCGTTTTCAAGTCATGATTGAATTTATCTTAAGGACTCCAAGAAATTTATGTTCCTGACATACTAGTCATCCTTTAAAGATGTGAAATTTTGCCCAAAAACCCCAAAGGACTACATGTTTTTTTCTTATTTTTATGTCATTAACAAATTTCATTAATGACGCTAACCAATTTTTTTCGATGATTGAACGGTTGTAATAAACCAATCATCAATTATGAGATTTTAACCAATTCCCAACACTAACTCATACCCGTTGGTTTATCCAAATATGTGGAAGTGTGAGACCTGGTTCACTGCAAATAACCAGGATCCTCCTCCGACAAAAACTATTTCCGCATTCGAATTATTATCTATGTCGGATCATATATGTTGATGACGAAGAGCACTATACCAAATGCAAAATCGCTGCTAGGTTTCACTAGTACATGTATTTCCTTTCAATGTGTCACAATCGGATCGTGGCAAAGGTCATAAAGGACGTTATAACACATAGGTTGGAGTTTTGGGTCGTTTCCATATATTGTGTGCTGTATTGGCTCTGTATAAATATCACCCTGAAACAGGAAGTAGATATATCTGTACACATTATAGAAACACGAGCGATAAGATAACAAATATGATACTTTATCACTTTTATTGTTTCGCATGTACAAATATATCTCTCAGCTTCCTATTTTTTTTCATCCGAATGCGTAAGAACATACCCCGAAATGTCGTGTTCTTCATATTACGGAAGGTGACATCCTCAAATTACCTCTTTACCATCTTAGATGCTTACAAATTGATTCAGCACTAGTAGACTTACGCTTAGTCTCTGTCTGAATATATATGTCAGGGTAGAGACTGCGATCTATCGGTGATTCTACCAGTAGAGATTGCGATCGGAGTCTCTACCAGTAGAGACTGCGATCGGAGTCTCTACTGGTAGAATCTCCGATCCTACTAGTAGAGATTGCAATCGTAGTCTCTACAGGTAGAGACTACGATTATATGGAATAACCTATGCAAGCAAGTGCAAGCTTATGCAAGCAAGTATAATAAGTGGGGATAATGTTTTCCTATTATTGCCAGTTATAATTGAACTTATTTATTGTTATCTTGTTAACTTTATTTGTTAAGTCTGTTTTAGAGTAAGGTATTTTGTTTTTTGAGTGGAGTCCAAATTTGGCAGCTTGGTCTCATGTAAATACAGTGTTACAAACCAATTCTGTATTTCCTGGAGCAGTGTTGGACCTGTTTTTATTAAACAACAACAGTTGATCTCTTGATGAAAGAAGTTGACTCCCAAAAACATGTCCATGACTCCTCTCATGACACCAGGGAGTCATGATGACTCCTAAATTTTTATGCCTAGGGCAAACACTGATTATGCAATTGATCTTGCTTGTAATCAGTTTTGTAATATATGTATATATTGTAATATGATCTGTCAAGTCACATTTGTATTTTTAGTCCTTAATATATCTGTAGAAGTGGAAACAGTCTAGTGTTATATCTGAATAAAATGCATAGTACTGTTCAGAAAAAGTGTCTTTGTTGTTTACCCACAGATCACTCAGAGTTTCTACCAGTTGAAGACGATTGCAGCCTCTACTAGTAGGATCGGAGTTTCTACCAGTTGAATTGGAAAATGTACTGGTAGAATCTCCGATTCAACCAGTAGAGACTACGATTACAATCTCTACTAGTAGGATCGGAGATTCTACCAGTAGAGACTCCGATCGCAATCTCTGCTGGTAGAATCTCCGATTCTACCAGATCGCAGTCTCTACCCTGACATATATATATAATTTTGATAGTAACAAATAAACCCATTTTAATTGAAAAGGAGACTCCGAAATGTCGTGTTCTTCATATTACGGAAGGTGACATCCTCAAATTACCTCTTTACCATCTTATATGCTTACAAATTGATTCAGCACTAGTAGACTTACGCTTATTCTCTGAATATATATATAATTTTGATAGTAACAAATAAACCCATTTTAACTGAAAAGGAGACTCGGTGAGTTTGGAGATTCCTGAACCTGAGGAAATCTAGACTTGCTTCATTCAGGGCTTTAGCATTGCAGGGAGGGCTAGGCAGTACGGAAAATAATGAGGTTCGGGGACTGTGGGACAGGCTATGTTTTTCAGAGCAACAGCTTAAACGTTACCGTATTCAAGCTGTGGTGTAAATGCTGAGCTAACAGTTACATAAGCAGGAATGTAGGACGGTGGCCATGTTACAACAATTCAATCAATGTGCAGTGACGTTTACGCAAGAGATCAGCGTTGTACCCCAAGGGGGATACCTGGCCGTATGACAAGGAAGTGGCCAGTACACCAATGGCCCGAGGTGTCCACGTTGAATACACTGACCAACTCACACTGGCTCAAATTGCTCCATATTGCCAGTGTTTGCAACAGGATTACATGCTCGCGGGAACAAAGAAGATTAATCGGATTCGCCACTGACCTCTGACCTGCAAATCAAGGGATTGTACTTTGATCTTTGGAGTAAAATAATGTCCTGGTTTGGCCTATGTTGTGTTACTGAAACGTGGACATGAATCGAAATATGGGATCATATAAACAATCACCACGCTGCATGGCCGGGAAAAGCTAGAAATATATGGTACCACAAAGGGGAATTAATATAGCTCGTTGTTTGCTTGACCAATGGGGAATCGGAGTTGGAACAGGTTAGACTGACGCTTAGTCAATGCAGATATATTTTTTATAGAAACAAATTTTAATTTCATTTAATTTGAAAAGAAGACTGGATGAACTGGGAGATTCAGAGCCCGAGGACAATCCAGACCTGCTATATTTTGGGGTTTGCATTGAAGAAAGATCTGAACAGAAGGATGAGTGAGTGAGTGAGTTTAGTTTTACGCCGCACTCAGCAATATTCCCGCTATATGGTGGCGGTCTGTAAATAATCGAGTCTGGACCAGACAATCCAGTGATCGACAGCATGAGCATCGATGTGCGCAATTGGGAACCGATGTAATGTGTTGACTCAACCAAGTCAGCGAGCCTGACCACCCGATCCCGTTAGTCGCCTCTTACGACAAGCAGGGGTTTCTGAAGATCAATTCTAACCCGGATCTTCACGGGTCCTGAACAGAAGGGGAAATAATGTGGTTCAATGGCCGTGAGGCAGACTAGGAATTGGTCACCAGTAGTCAATACATATGGTCGTATATAGGCGAGTAAATGGATCACGTGGTCACTCTCCCTGATGTGGTTCAGAGAGTGTTGTCCACCCCAAGGCGGATCATTGCTCGTTATAACAATCACTGGATTGTCTGGTCCGAACTCGATTATTTACAGGCCACTGTCGTCTTGCTGGTAGATGTCCTCGTATGTAACTGTTTCAAAGTCGTGAAAGCCGATGACGTATGTTGTGAGGTTCCTTATAGTATAACCATGAGTAAAGACGGCATTTGTGTATGTGTTTCGTTACTAGACGAACCTTGGTGGACGTGTAAGTACACTTCTTGTGTAAGTCGATCCACAATACACTTACGATTTATCAAATAAAAGCGACGAAACCCACTCCATAATCATAAAGATCGGATGTTTTTTAACTTGTTTGAGTAGTATATATGTTACAGGGAATGTGTGAAACCAGGGATTTCACGTAATCCCTGAAAGAGTCAGTGATTTCATGAAATCCCTGTGGCCCCCAGGGATTTCATGTATTCCCTAAAATTTCCAGGGATTTCATGAAATTACCGACTCTTTCAGGGATTATGTGAAATCCCTGGTATCACACATTCCCTGTAACATATATACTACTCAAAGAAGTTAAAAAACATCCGATCTTTATGATTATGGAGTGGGTTTCGTCGCTTTTATTTGATATTTATGTGGTTTCACACATTCCCTGTAACATATATACTAACGGAAATAATGTAGATATATTGTTGATTAGTGTTACATACAAAGGCTCTGTGTTATAACATCTTGTCGGTGCCTTGTATACGTGTGTGTGTGTGTGTGTGTGTGTGTGTGTGTATGCGCGTGTGTGTGTGTGTGTGATACAATTCATAACAAAATTGCACAGTGTATTATCAGAATCGGATGTGCATGTACTACACTGTCACACAAACTCTTGATTTCTTTAAGGGTGCTAATAAAATTTCATGGCAACACATATATTTTCTTTATACTTTCCATTGTGTCTTTCCGTCCGTACAGGAACAGTTCTGGTTTCATACCATCCATTACCGAGTATCGCTATGTGTTGATCGAGCGAGGGATTAAACGGGGCAGTCTTCTAATTCCATATCTATTACTGTGTAAATGTGACGAGCGACGTGACAAAACTCGTCAATAAAGAATTATAAATATCGAAACAACAAACTGGTTTAGAGCAGATGCATCGTGGTGTAAGGATCGTTCTAAAGATCAACACGAGAAAAACAAACATTCAAAGCTTTACGAAAGCATATTTTACTAAAAAGAAACATTCAAAGCCGCGGTGACTTAACCTAATTGGCACTTGCTTGCTGTAGTCATCTCGCGAGGCTGCGTCGTATCCTACAGTCGGAATGTGACATCGGTGACCGAACCACGCCCATCTCTGCTAAAACAAGAATACCCACTGCCCTAAACTGAAGCTGGTTGTTCGCGATAAATATGCTCAGCATCTCAGATCAAATATGAGCAGGGGCTACAGCATTGACAACGCCAGGACGTGGTTGGTGTTTACACAAGGTATACAAGAGTGACACCGGTCTACCTGTAATTAACATAAGGCCAGGTGTTGATTCTTACCGGATGGGTCTGTTTAAGGGACATGTACTGTTACACGTCCATAAGGCAGGTGTCCGTATGGAATATTTACCGTTGGCGTAATGTCACGTTGATCTGTCAGCTTAAAAAGTTTGACGTACTCCATAAACAAACAATAATGTAGGTAATAGCATATAATGTTATTTCTTTCACCCATATATATGAGGGTAGTCTAGTGGTTAAGGTAAAAGAGTTCGTTCGTCATAGACGAGTTCGATTCCCTACATTGTGTAAAGCCAATTTCCGGTGTCGGCCGTAAGTAAGTGAGTATGGTTTTACGCCGCCCTTAGCAATATTCCAGCAATATCACGGCGGGGGACACCAGAAATGGGCTTCACATATTGGGGAATCGAACCCGGGTCTTTAGACTAACAACTAGTCTCTGAAATGAAAATTTTACAGAAAAAAAAGTTCATAGTAAACAAAATAAAATATAATGAAAAGGAGCCCTGAGACTTTCTTCTAGACTTGCCACATTTGCTTCGGGGTCTGTATACCGTCGGCCGTAAGAATTTTGCTAAAAGTAGAATGATTTCACTCACAATCGACAGACATGACATTTGCGATCACTGGAACTCAACTGAATAAATATATATTATTTTACTTTCCCCTCCCCTTGTATATATGTAGATACGTTGTGTTGGAGTATATGGTTCGCAATTATGTGGTATTTTGCGCTAAAGAAACATCATCATCACTATTATTATTAACAGATTCATACCCACGAGTAAGCATTGTTGTAGAACATCGCCCGATAAGGCACGGTACGGTGTATATTACGGTTTTACGAAACAAGCGCTCAGCCCATAATACACTGGCGGTTATTCGTTGACACGAACAAGTCGGTGCTAACAGTAGTAATTCTATTAATGTTATCAATGTGTGCCGTGACTGAGTTAAAACAATCAGTCGGAACGACAATATTATACAGCGATGGCCAGACGGACAGGTATGTAAACCACCACCCTTCCTTTCCCCCCTTCCTCCAACTCTAGTGTATGGAGTGGGCGGGATTGGGGCCAAGTGATTCCTGTCACGTTCCACTGGCCGCAGAGCTGGGGAGCTGATACTGTATGGCATCATGGTTTATAGATGCTCAGGTGACAGGTGTTCTGCGATCAGGTTACGGTTTGCTGGGTCATCGGTGTGCATATCAGATATGTAGTAGCATTTCAGATTTTTTTTTATACGAGTTATTGTGATTTACAATCTCAGGTAATTCATGGCAAGTATATTGGCACTGTATATTGTCGTTCAGGTAACAAGTATACCCAGGTAGTGTGACATGTGAAATGTGTACCAGAGTGGCATACGGAATTGATAAATCTAACTTGCTGAACCGTTCCATGATGTAGCTGCCGTCATATACTGCTCATCTTATGATAGGAATATTCCCATTATCCTATGATATATCAACCTAATAACATTCAAGACAATAAAGACATAGCTGGTGGTGAGGTAGCCTAGTGGTTAAAGATCTGGGTTCGATTCCCTACATGGGTGAAATGGTTGAAGCCCATTTCTGGTGTCCCCCGCCGTGATATTGCTAAAAGCGGCATAAAACTAAAGTCACTCACTCACTCAAGACATTGTGGTATGGATTATCCCTGTATCCTTATCAAATGTTGAGCAGTATATGCGCTACAAGTCAAGGGAGCAGGCACACTACATACGGTGATAGTAACTATATCATAGAGGAGAAAACACAATGCACTCATGAGAACATATATTTATAAACAAAGTTACATTAATATATGTATGGTTCGCTAACCCAATGTTTGGAAATCCAGAACTGGGAACTACATTTTCCGGATTAACGGGGGTTCACTGTATTTCAGCAATACCATACGGTCCGGATTAACGGGGGGTTCACTTTATCGCCACTGTGTCCTGCATTATCAAACTATATGCAAACTGTCTACTTTTAGCCGACAACCACCAGGCACATGGATATATTAAGTAACTGTTATATTCAATGTAAGACCACAGGGTCTGTTTTGTGTATATTTTCACCCTCGATATGTTTACATGAGGTGTTAAGTTTGTTTGCTGTTTAAAGCAACACTTAGAAACATTCCAGGTGTATGACCGCGGCATGTAAGTTTTCGAATCAGGTCCAGACAATCCAGTGTTTGATCAATTCAATACGCCGTGGGGGGTACAACACAGCCAGCTCAACGGAACTGATCATCCGATCCATCTTAGTCGACTCTTACGACTATCCGTAGCTGAGGATTGCATGATTCTGACGTAGTAATACGCATTGCCACTTCCCACAAGCGAGCAAACAGTTGTAAGTCTTTCCTTGATTGATTGTATGTTATTTAACGCAGTATTCATCAATATTCCAGCTATATGGCGGCCGTCTGTAAATAATCGAGTCTGGACCAGACAATCCAGTGATTGACATCATGAACATCAATCTACGCATTTGGGTGAACCAAGTAAGCGAGCAAGCTTTGAACCCCGATCCCGTCAGTCACCTCTTTCGACAAGGACGGGTTGCTGAAGACCAATTCTAACCCGGATCTTCACGGGTTCGTAAGTCTTTCAAGTACGAACACTGGTGTTACGATCGCTTTGCGAAGCTTGCACAGTAAGTCAGCGAGATGAGATCTGTCGTACAAAAAATTGTCAAAGACGAGAATGGCGAGACGAGAATGTACTATATAATAGTAAGATGCATGACCTTTTCTGTGATGTAAGCTTGCGGAGTACATGACTCGAGACATTAATTGTTACTCCAATTAATATCTATTACGCAGAGACAATGTTGTAATTACGCACATGGCGTTAATTACGTACAATTAGCCTTTACGTTGAAATGGATACCGGAAACGTTTATATTATATTATGTACATTCATTCGGGTTGCCATGTTCATCTGTTGTCTTACCAGATGAGCGATTTCTCAAATGTCTATCAAATATGAATCTGCTTTTAACAGCTGCCATACATATTCTAAACTCATTTTATCGGATATACACTGTCTCTAATGTTTAAAAAATGTGTCCGGCGTTATATTTATCAGGCATATGGATGTATATACAGTGTATAAACAAATGCATTTTTTAAAGATAAGATAAAATATGTCTTTATTGTCCAAAGGGAAATTTCTTTTGCACAGTTTCAGTTCTCCATTCATGAAAAATAATATGAATACATTTGAAATAACAAAATCAGCATATAACTAGTGTTTAAAATCATAAAATGATACATAGATACAAACACATACGTATGTAATACACCTAATTGTCACACTCTCTCAAACTTCCGCATAACATTTAGTTAATATTTGTTTACCTTACTATTTGGCTACTGTCATAATTATATGATGTAACGAGTTGAATAAGATACCTGTCTCTCTGTCAAATATGCATGCAGGGTCACAAATACCTTAATCCCACCCTGACCCCTCCTAATCGGATATTACGGGTAGGCAATCATCGCCCTCGCCCCCACACCGCTTATTACACATCAGCTGATTACATCAACACAGGCGGGGGTACAATCGGAACATCAAACACGACTTTGGTTACATCAGATGAAGACGGATTGGTTTTCGCTGGTCCGCTGACAGACATGCACGTTGACGGATCATTCATGCATTATGTGGTAATGTATTGGCCAGCTTGAACAGACACTCTGGCAGTCGTAGATATACTACTTAAATAGTGCCCGTGTGACGCTAACTAATAACTCACTCACTGTTGAAGTATGAATGGTTTTGATATCTTTATATTAACCGGATGAAGGTATTTGAATGATTGAAACAAAAATGTTACTTATGGGGTAAAAGTGTAGTTTTATATTATATTTTAATATGGCCTACTATGTTTTAAAATTCTCTCATAACCTTTTTATGGTGGCTAATGCATTTCACTAAAGCAGCATTGTTTATATATCTGTAAATGTGTTGGGTGAGAATACAATAATTTGACTCATTAGTTTTAGTGATAGGAGAAAATACGACCCTAGAACACCATAAGCAATTCTTTTGAGCAGTAAATATTGACGGAACTTGTAAGAAACATTAAGCCTCGTTCTCAATCACATATAATTAGTCGTAATAGAATAATGCATGTATTGCTTGTCATAAGGGTCGGTGGGGTAGCTCAGTGGTTATAGCGTTCGCTCGTTCGCTGAAGACCCGGGTTCCATTCCCAACATGGTTGACAATTCGTGAAGCCCATTTCCGGTGTCCCCCGCAATGATGTTGATGGAATACAATGTACAAATGCGGCGTAAAACCATACACATTCAATCACCCACTTGTAACCACAAACAGCATACAATGTGGGTTTTTTACAGTTTTATTAAAATGGTGTATACAGAGAATATATTGTTTGAGTTTATTTTGCGTTTACTGAAAGTATACAGCGTGTCGGCATTATGTTCTGTTTGTCCTTCTACACACCAGCACCGTAAAACCCACTCTCTGTGAAATTAGACTACTGTCACCGTGTGAATGGGACAACCAGCCAGCGCTAGATCATAAAACTAAGTTGGCAAAAACGTTAACTTTCATTTGAAAGGTCAGGTCCCAGCTAGCTTATGGATAGCAATATACCCCAAGCCTTGACCCCTTTAAAAATAGAACGAATGCATGTGTCTTTTCCCGAATTGCTCACATAGATATGTAAGATAAGACAATTATGATTAACCCACCAACATCTTTTAAGAATGATGTCACGATACTAAATGTTTGAGTAAGTTTCTATTACAAGTGCTAAAGATAAGAAATAAAATACCCTAATGACACAAATCAGCTTATATTCCAGCCATTATCCAACACGTATGTAATTATAACCTTATACATGTTTGTACTATGGCCTATGGGCCTATGAGCCTATCAGAATGAGCCTAGTCGCCTTTTAGGACAAGCATGGGTAGCTGGGGGATATATATTCCTACCCAAGGGGCCTACTATATAGTCACGGTTTTGTAGCAAGTGGTGAAAGCATTCACGCGTTACGAAGAAGGCGCAGCGATTCATGACAAAGGTTCACTGTGTCAGATCACTCTCGCTAATTTTGGGGAATGTTGCTACAAGGCGTAAAGCAAATTTCACTCTACTGACCACGAGGCGATGTTTGGATCGAACAGGAACCTACTCCAACTATACACCGGTTCTGGTCGCTGTTCCCCTTCCACTGGTTTGTCTGGTCCAGAATCGATCATTTACAGATCGCCGTGACGAAACGTTTACTACCCACGGCATAAAACAACATCGTAAAGCGTGCATACAGAACCGGACCCTAACCCTAAGGATCGTAAAGGGTGCCTAACCCTAACCCTAAGGATCGTTAAGGGTGGCCTACCCTTACTCTAAACCCTAACCCTAAGGATCGTAAAGGGTGCCTAACCCTAACCCTAAGGATCGTAAAGGGTGACATACCCTTACCCCAAACCCTAAGGATCGTAAAGGGTGGCATACCCTTACTCTAAACCCTAACCCTAAGGATCGTAAAGGGTGCCTAACCCTAACCCTAAGGATCGTAAAGGGTGGCATACCCTTACCCTAACCCTAAGGATCGTAAAGGGTGGCATACCCTTACCCTAAACCCTAACCCTAAGGATCGTAAAGGGAGCAGCGAGGGCTGCGCCCGGTAAAGTGCATTCTAGCCCCGGAACGCAAATACCCAACTCTGAACCCTTTTAGTGATTATAATAACTACATACATTGTATATTGACAACATGTGCTCATGTACATCACAGTAAAGCAAGGTTATGGACAATCCGTCAGTGAATATAAACTGCAAATGAAAACATATACCAATGTTTGATGGTGGCGAGAACTGAAACTACCAAGAAATGGCCATTCGATGCTGCTGTATTCGACGCAGGTGTCATAGATGTAGTGTTAGACATAACATCGGACTCAACCTGATAAAAGTACCGGAAATTGTACTTTACGGAGAAAGTGTAAAACCAAATATAACACGTAACATATGACCACTTTCTAAATGGCATTGTGCACTTACGCTTACAGTATTGCTGCGTGAGTCGTAAAATTTTGGTATATATAATTTTCAGGTCAGTCCAGTTTTCAAGTGTACACCTCCATTTGCCCGGCAGTTTACATATCGCTTACCCTCCCTCAGTATATACCCCCACCTCTCTTCCACCCACTCGTGTGGAAATAACGAATTCATCGACAGATACAAATTACACACTTCGCCTCCGCCATGTATGTTCAACCTAGATTTGTTATATTTATAGACATCAAAGCAGGATCTGCAGAACTAGGGTTCTTTTCAGGGCACCTGGGCATTAACTTTCGATCAATGTCATTCAAGAGACGCGGCAATATCTGGTAATATTTATGCAATTTACGTCAAGCTGTAGTTTTGTAAGCACCTGAGGCACAACGGTTATATCACACACCTAGGTTTTCAACACTATCAGCTTGTCCCATACCCGTATAGCCAGGCTCAGCCTGAGAATAATGCAGTTGATAAATCGGCTTTAGTCGCTTGATGTGACGTAGGTTGTATAGGGTCCGACTCCAAAGTATTTACGTCTATTTCTCCCATTTATTTTTTCAGTTGATTGGGTGACCGCGTTTTGACTTTTATTAAATTTTAGAAGGATACAAATGATTAATGAAAGAAAGTAAAAATTGAAAATATATGTAATTATGAATGTAGCTTGATATTTGCATATAATCTTGTGTGAATTCAAGTTTAATAACATCTTTAGACATATTAATATATAATAACCATCAACGTGGGACGGCCCTACCTCAGCAACAGAGATGAGATTAGTCTACGTGTATATGTCCTGAAAAGTTTTGATACGCTCCCTCGTTCTTTACGACCACTTACCGAGAGCAGGCATGGGATCACGTCATTGTGTAGAGGCATGGAGCGTCTCATATTTCATTACAAACTATTTCATAATTAAATGCATGCAGGAACATAATTATAAAGACCATAAAGTTGGTCCTTCCTTGCATGATATTTTGACTTTATGACTTCGTAAAAGAGAGTCTGTGGGTTATCAACGTAGGCATCGTTCAACTGCTGCGACTCGACATCAGCAGCAGGTAGTAAACGCTAATTACGCTAACGACGTCATCATTCAACGTTTCACGGCGACGTCCTTATACAGAAACATCGTCGGCCGGGGTGATGTTCCGATATAATTGCGGTTCAAAATCATTATTAATGTTACTCGTAATTTTTCTCCAAAGCGACGAACGTCTAACTTCCTCACTACTTGCATCGCACACACATGCACACTTTCTTCCGGCATCAAATATACAAGCAATTTAGCAGGCAAAACGAAGCCAACATGTTTCATGTAAATAACTAGTGAAGTGAGTGAGTGATTTTTGTTTTACGCTGTAATATACACTCTTAACATGATGTTACCAACATTTTCCATATCCCTATATCTGGACGGTTATCCTGCTCGTGAATCGGTACCCTACAGGGGCGGTGGGGTAGCCTAGTGGTTTAAACGTTCGCTCGTCACGCCGAAGACCCGGGTTCCATTCCCCACGTGGGTACAATGTGTGTGGCCCATTTCTGGTGTCCCCCGCCGTGATATTGCTGGAATAGTGCTGAAAGCGGCAAAAAACTAAACTCACTCACTCACTACGCTGCAACGCGTCACACCCTAGAAGTAAGAGAACGTAATGTTCGAACCCATTATTCATGGGGATGGAAATTTTCAGTCTTTACAAGTTTGTTTGAAGCTTTCCAACACCATTGTGTTTTAGCTTTGTTAAATATTATTAGATGTCAATGAATCAGTAGCGGTCGGAATTATACCGCCATGATGTCTCAATGTACCACCTTGTGAAATATCTGGAATCGGATAGAATATTGTCATCAGCCATTGAGGCAGTCTCCTATTAGTAGTTTGACGCCTGGTCTCTGTTCTAAGTATGTTCTTATGTATGTAGACTTTCACCTTCACCTGTACAGGGAGCCAACGCTGACATGTTTGTGCTACTAAGCAGCTTGATAGCGCCTGTGTCGTCTGCTCCCGTGACTGGTCTGTGTCGTCTGCTCCCGTGACTGGTAGAGCTATCTTACATGTCTGTTACGAAGTAATGATAGTCGATAAGTTTCCTGTAACATAAACCTACATGATTTCTTCTTTCGATAGGCAGCATGTCAAGGAAATGTGTCTGTTGAGAATGAATAAAACTTGGTGGATCTCTGTTTGTCATCCCAGAGACCATATACCGGTATATGGTCTCTGGTCATCCAGCTCCAATGGGTGGTGAACTGGGCCCCGTCTCTCATATCGCAAGTTGATGAGCGCACAGGAAGCCGGAAACCAGCTTACAATGTTGAATTTGTTGCCAGTCTGGTTCCCTGGGTAAGCTGCACTTGCGCTATACTCTCCGCGTTAAAAGGAAACCAGAATGGATGGTCGCTCACATGTCAATCATTAATTTGTTTGGTCCAGACTGGGTTGAGTGAGTGTTAGTGAGTTTTTACACCACACGCCAATTCCATCTTCGTCATGACCGGGTGTAAATATTCCAGTCTGGCCAGACCAACGAGCCGAACCAGCCAGTATATGGACAGCAACGGACCTACAGAGACATGTGCCATCAAGCCATTTAGGAAACTGTGCGTCTGCATGGAGATTCCAAGTTAGACGTGGTCTCCACCAACCGACATTTGTTGGAAGAGGCAACAAAAGCGTCCGTCCGAAAAGCGGTATAAGTCGTGGGTTCGATTCCTGACCCGATCGGACTAAAAGATGGTACTTGTTGTTTCCTTGACGTGTAAAAGGGAGGTACCAGTGTATGAAATATGCCAAAAACCCAGCCAGACATCTGGGCTAGTAACTTCAAAAACTTTCCAGCCCAGAAGAGATTTAACCAGTTCTTCTTAAATACTAATTAGGCAGTGCCAGTGGACACGTTATCTGAATATTTTTTTCACCCGTCCATCGGGCTGGCTAGCTGTAACATTAGACCGTCTGGCAGAAATCTAGCCAGACTCGGGCGGTCGGACAGGCCTTATTTACACTGGAGGTACTGGTCAGATCGGAGTCAGTATATTTTGTGCCTGTGTTGGATATCTAAATTAAACTGCAGCATGATATCCCAATGGACTAATCCTGTAAGAATAGCATTTACACACACACGCACGCACGCACAAACACACACACACACGTGCATGTATAGTCAAAGATATTTATTGTACTTAAGGCCTCCGGCCCATATACAAGGAATACAAGTATATATACAGCACATGTTACAGACATTACAGTTCAGATAAGATATTGCTTCTAAGGAAAACAGCCATATACATGGTACAGCCTTGAACGTTCAAGCTATGTGACCTCACCTAGTGTTATGAATAGTCTCACTAACCCCGATAAGCGTGCTTTCTTCATACTCTTATAAGCAACACGACAATTTTATACAAGGTCCTACTGACACCTTATCCTAACCTGGCCCTCGTCCCCAAGAACAGCCGTGACCTCGGCACCAAGGGTCGGCATCAGCTACCTTTTCTCGTACCGCCATCACTACCTCCAGCAGACAGAGTCAGTTGAATTCAGAAACAGGAGAACACACACAGAACGTTAAAAAATTGATCTACAAAACATAAGTTCACAAAACACATCCTCCAGAATACAAGATGCCACATTTTTCGTATGCATCATGCTTAGAACACTATAAACAGTGAGTCTCCTAGTCTGTCTCGCAGTCCCTGAACCATTATCCGCAAACCCCAACCGTAATGCACAATTTGAAATGATGCATGTCTAGATGTTCCTCAGAATCGGGCTGACTTGGCAACTGTTCAATTTTAAGAGATTTTTTCTTCCAAAATAGGATATTTTCTCAGACTAAGCGTTAGTCTTTGTGTCTCCTCACGACCTTGACATTGTCGCATAGAGCTACGTAGGGACAGAACCTAGACTAACGCTTAGACCAGAGAGAGATTCAGAACCTGCAGAAATCTAGACTTGCTTCATCTAGGGTTTTAGTATTGCAGGGAGGGCTAGGCTGGAGGGGAAATAATATGGTTCAGGGACTGTGAGACAGACTAGTACAGAACCTTGACAAGATACATTTGCATCATGTGTACAGCCATATCACATATAGCCATATCACATACAGCCATATCACATATAGCCATATCACATACAGCCATATCACATATAGCCATATCTGAAAAGCTGTTAAAGAACACCATATTCTTTCATATTCTTAAAGTAAATATGCAGTCAATGCTAAGACCGACTGACTAAAATAATAGGAATCGAGTGCTCTTAACTTCTTTTCATGAGTATATATCATAAAAATGAATTGAAACTGAACTGAATTGTCTGGTTAGCAATGGGGTATACCAGAGACCATATAATATCTATTATATGGTCTCTGGGTTTGGAGCTATTTTTTTCCTATCAGTGATTATGGGAAATAAGTTCCGGTTATCCAAAACTGTGGATTTCACTGTGCAGTTGAATATGCTGTTGGTAAACCGTATGCAACAATCATACGTTTAGACTTATGTAAGAACGCGATCATATGTTGAAACGTGTTCTGATATTCTGACTGAATACACAATGCAATATAGTGAGTGTGGTACATTGGTTTGACGATTCTTAAACATCATTCCAGATATAACACAGCGTGTTAGTTAATTTGCGAGGAAAGTAAATTAATTAAACCTGGACTAGATAATCCAGTGATTGACATCATGAGCATCGATCCAATCAATTAGCACACGCTGACACTTTAAACGTGCATGAAATTTGCACTATTCAGATTCCGGTGGTATTTTGTGTTGAATCATTTTTTAGTATGAGTATATATCGTTAAGTGGTTGCAGGAACCGACAGGTCACCTAGCAACATTCGACTGCGAGTCATTGTCACCTTACACTTTAGTGACCTTGGCAAGCCTGACGGGATGAAGTTCACGTCTCAAAGGACATCTCGCGAGACTTTACGAGACAGCAGATCTCAGAGTATGTGTTGTGTGTCTCGATAGAGGAGATTCCCGTCGCCGGATGATGCCGTACTAATTGCAGTCGTGAAATCAATATGTCGATGAACTATTTTACGGCACTCGCAGACCATGGATATCGAGATGTGATGGAGACAGGCCGGTACTTCAGTCTGTTCCAGGTCACGGACAAGATGAACAGACTGTAGGGCAATCGTTCGATCAAAGAAACAGTAAGGTCATGCCATCTTATACTATGTAATATATTAGCCCTTAACTAATGAGTGCGAATGTTTTGTGAATGCTGGCTCTTTGTTGTCATGGAAACCCTTTATCTGGATTTGAAGTTTCAAGATTGTTTATCTCATATAAATAGTTAAGCTCTATAGTTCCCTGGCAATATCAATTGTTATGTTATTATATAATCAGGGACAAGGCTTTCACTTCGAGACAACCGTCTGTTCGGCACATCAATGTTCGACTCAAGGGTGTTTAAAATTACAGGATAAAATCAGGAAACAAAACAAACAAACAAATTATAAAATTAAAATATATATTTATCTAAGATTGTCATCTGCGCACATTGAACACATCCGCAGGCTTGTCCGTAGAAACATCATAAAACTAAGTAAAGATTTTGTTTTTTTACTATTTGTGAAAATACGAGTTCTAATTATTTTGACAAGAAGGGACAGTGATTAAAGTGTTCGCTCGTCATGCCGAAAGCCCGGGTTCGATTCCCCACATGGGTACAATGTGTGAATCCTATATTTGTTGTCTGGGATAATGCTGGGATATTATTAAGCTTTGCGTATAATCATAGTAACAAATATCCGAAGATATCGAGCTGATTAAATTAACAATATCAATACATGCATCCGCCTTAGATACACCCGATGAGATATGCTTCTGGCTATAATCATAGTGGAGAGCTTGGTGAATTCTCTGCAGATATACAAGTGTAACATTACAAATATTGTCAGGCATACAGGAATTACGATTGTTGCGTTGAATTAAGCAAACTATTCGTCCGTATCGAGTCACACACGCTATATATGTGAATGATTATTGTTTTCCCTGAATACGCAATGGTCAAGCACAGGACCAATCAAACTAAGTAGTAGTGTCTGGTGCAGTAGTAGTGTTTACTGAAATAGTAGACATTTGGTTGTACAGCGTTGCGTCCCCTTGGTACGCAGACACCATTGATAGTTGGTTCTAGGGTTTGTAACCTCCATGATCCTGATCGTAGGTTTCACCAACAAAGTGAAACCAATTGAAACCTGCATCACTTTCCTTTCCTCTCAAACTGACAAAAAATAACTGGATTACTGTTCAAAGCTGCGTTAAACCCAGTTCACTCACTCACTCACTCACACATTAAAAGAAACCCCGTATGCTGTTATTAGATATCTGGCTTAACCCTTCAGCTGTGACTTTAGTACCACCAACCGCACTCTGAATTCGCTTATAGAAATAAATCTTCCATGTTTTCCAAATTACGAAAATCTATATTCCCAGTCCTCCTTAATCATGGCTCCGAACCAGACAGCCATTGGCAGAAAGGGGAAACGTCCCATACGGATGACCAGCCGCCCAGACGGTCGGAAATAACAGACCATTAGTGGTCAAGAATGGCCGAAGACGATTGATGGGTCCACCATTACTGACATCTGGAGCACACCGATGTGGTGTCTGGCGAGGAAGCATAGTGTACGGCTCGTGTAACACAGGGTGTGTGTCTGTATCGTTCGGTATGAAGTGAGAGATCCGTATTGTACGGTGGTGTACAGGGGCAGGCCTAGTCTGTCTCACAGTCCCTGAACCACATTATTTTCCCTACAGCCTAGCCCTCCCTGCAATTATAAAGCCCTATATGAGGCAAGTCTACATTTCCCCAGGTTCTGGTCTCCCTGGGGCTCCTTTTCAATTTAAATGGGTTTATTTGTTGCAATCAAATTTATATATATTCAGAGACTAAGCGTTATATATGTATATACGATGGATGGGGACAGCTCCAAATGACACGACATATAGGTACAGGTCTACATCTATATCACATGATACAAAGGAACAGGTCGATACCACACGATACATAACAACAGATCTATATCACACAATGTATGGGACAGGTCTAACAGATGTGAAAATACGCCGCTTCTTCAGTAAGGTCGAATTGGTCATCCTCTTGAATTACAATTTATACCTATTTGCCAGTTGATATATCGAGGAATGCCTGTTTACAACCAATGTAGATTTGTATGATTTATTAGTGAATACAATCTCAAATCAACAAACATTTCCGCCTTAAAGCTCGTCTATCCTTCCCTTGTGAAATAACAACCCAGATTGAGACAATCACGTTATGTCAGATTAACTTATCAGTAAAACCAGCTAGGGGTTCATTGTTACTTTCATTTGTGTAACTTATAGTTGGATTTATTATACATTTCCTACACAGCTGTCATTGTACACAACAAGTGTTACACCAACACGAGATGGCTGATACAGCTCGACCGTGTACACGCCCTGATAACAGCACGTTCCGGTTGCTCTTGGAGGACGGGCGTTCCGACATGTTTGTCTGGAGGGGGAGAGGGCGTCAGTGAAGGGTAGGCTGCCAACATGAGATGAAATAAGACCAGCTCCATCACTGAAGGAAGCACGGAGAGGCGGGTCTGATACATCCACATCGAAATGTCATCTCACATTCGTATATATTGACTCAAGTAGGATCATGGGTTCAAGCAATAAACAGAATAATAAAAATAATTTTCAGCGGCGCCTGTCCCTGAACCATGATTTTTACGGATTTTTAACTCACACTTTCGCAGCTATAAATAAATGTATATTTTTGGCATAAACTGTGGTGTAAATATCTGCCCTCAATTTCATTCAAAGGAAACGCCTAGGCAATAATTACACTTCGCGGGACACATTCTTGTGATATATACTATTGCATACAGACTTCTCGTTTGAACTCGGTTGTTCGTTTCTCGGAGGTTCCCTTATTGCAAGGAATCCAAATAAGACATAAAATAACAATAATCCAAAAGAATAGCAATCGTATATGTTGATATACCAATTCCATCATTCCCAGCGCAACAACATCGTGTTCTGTGCTCCTTGACAACCCTGACAGAGACATAACGGGTTCTGCACCAGCTGAGCGAGTTAAGTTTTACGCCGCGTTTCGCAATATTCCAACAAGCTCACGGTGGGGGACATCACAAATGGATTTCACACACTGTACTTCAGCGAGAAGATCGGACGCTTTAACCTCTAGGCAACCCAACCGCGCTGGTTCTGCACTTAGAAGACAGTGACATGTCGGTGATCTGTCTCACCTGACTGAATGAGTGACATTGACACACCGGGCGACTGGAACCGCCTCCAGCGCCGATCACATGACAGATTTCCAGGTGTGAAGTATTAACCCTTTCTTCTGAGATACGAGTTCAGTATCAATGATCTCAGGCCATCTCCATGCAGAACACGCTCTCGTATATCAAACATCGATATATATTTGGTTTGACGCATCGTAAGGCAAATCGGGCACTATTTCCCAGCACAGCAAGTGTTAATATAGTCCCAATGAAAATGCTGATGGAAGGTATATTCATATAAAGCTTGCCATCGGCATATTTACATACATCAGCAGTTGGAACGATGTCAAAGACTGAGTTGTCTAGACGTGATAATAGATGTAACACATGATCTTCAACGTATTCCTCTATCCCACCATTCGGCGGAGGAATTGATCGTTGAAATGTCAAAGGTCACACTGACTCAAGCACCTGTCAGAGTTCAGCACCTGTTTTTAATGAAAACGTTACACCTTAAAGGTCAAAGTATTGTTTGTGATATTTACTTGGTCAAAGGTATTCATATCGCTAGGAACTGAGAAGTTTTGGGGAAATTGGCGCAATAATTCTAAATTGTTACTTCCGGTAGGTGAACGGTATGTAAACTGGATGAATGGAATCAGTGGTAATCTAGACTTTACAAACATTCTAGACTTGCATTGGCTGTATTGGGTATATTTGTTTCAGGGTCTGTATGACAAACTTCAAGCCATGATGTGATACCAGTAGTAATATGTGTGTACATGCGTGTGCGTGCGTTGAGTTGGCTGGTTGGCAATGCATGCGTGCGCACGCACATACACAAACATAATGTTTGGAGCTTGCATTTTGTTATTTTTTCTTGATACATTTTTTTCAGTTTTCAGGAATGACTAATCCGCGAGGAATTGGGCGTTCAGTCAGCAGTGATGGTCGCAGCTGTTTGAGCTGTAAGTACACCATCAGTGACACGCCATGTTCGACAGAATCAGTAAGTCCTGGCTGCCAGACTGTATCGATAAAGACACGGTCAAGTGGCAGTGTGTACAGTAATCTGAGAACGGCGCTTCTATTTATACTATATTATCAAACGGATATGGGTTATACATCCTGCCGGAGTCGCTTGCCCAGTGCTCAGAAAACGACCTTTATCCCTGGCTGCTGAGGTAGTTCTTCAATCTTCAATTCTTCGTTTTTCGTGCAATCTGTCTTAGCTAATTCTTCTCCGACATCTTTCCCAGCTAACTCTCCTCCATCAACACCATCTTTCTCAACTAATTCTTCTCCACAATCTGGCGACCCCGCCGTGATATTGCTGGAATATTGCTAAAAGCGGCTTAAAACCATACTCGCTCACTCCTCTCCGCCAAAACCATCCGTCTCAGATAATTCTTCTCCATCGACACAATCCGTCTTATCTAATTCTTCTCCACCAACACCATCCGTCTCAACTTATTCTTCTCCATCCAGGTTCCCTGTCACCCCCAGAGCAGTCTCGCCCCACCCCACAACAGCACTGACCGAATTCCATCGCACAACAAGGGCGTATTCTTCTTGTAACGGATATCGGAGAGCTACAAATCGCCTCTCCAGCAATTCTGGTGGGTCCATCGGGCACGTCTCTTGTGTCGGAAACGTTTATTATTTTAAAAGCCCCACCTGCTGCGAAACATTCAATTATTACACTGCGAGCCTGTTTTATCACTCTATGCCACACTCCTGTCCTCTCCACACATCACAGATTAACGTGGTATGCTACATCAGAAATGTAAACATGGCTTTCTTTCTCACAAAGCTACGCGTTAAACAGACTCTTGAACGTATATTAAACGACACGGTCCTAATCACAAGGGGGACTTGTTTTTGTGTTGTTTTTCTTCAATTGGAAATACAAAAAGCTTATTGTTTTCAGATGGACTGCTCAAATAGAGGGTGGTGGTTTAATCATTTGTCATTTTGTAAAAAATAGTGCAGAGTTCTGTGATGCATTAGAAGGCGTCTATATGCCCTCGATATTTCGAATATGCACTTATAATGTTTGGCCTCGTTTAATATATCAGTTCTTTCAGTGGCTCTCCTTGAAATGTACCACGTTGAGAAGCGCAAGGCGTGATAGCCCCCAAAGACGTATGTTTAGAAAGCTATAGAATGCTTTGCTGTTTTATATTATGTGTGGGTTTTTAATTATATTGAACACATTTTCATAATGCTCCCATCTCCATATTTTCACTGTGGTACAGTTACGCGGTTTTAGAATAGTTTACACATGAATGTTGGAATATGTAAGGAACGCATTTGAATCCAGAACTTACTGCCTCAGTCGTTTTCTTTTCAGTACTTAAACCATGTGGAATACTGAAGTTTCACCAACAACCAAACGCAACAAACCCTCCAAAGATAACACCTCCTAATTTGGACGGCACCATCTTGTTCCAAGGTCTCACCCTCAGGTCCTAGACTTGCATAATTCTCTAAGGTAATAATTAATAGTTTGATAATTTCTAACAAAATATAATAACAGACTGGGGTCCTGTTCTGTCCTCTTATCTAACCTTGGCTGTTTAAAGGATAGAGGGGGCGGTGGCGGTAGCCTAGTGGTTAAAGCGTTCGTTCGTCACGCCGAAGACCCGGGTTCGATTCCCCACATGGGTACAATGTGTGAAGCCCATTCCTGGTGTCCCCCGCCGTGATATTGCTGGAATATTGCTAAAAGCGGCGTTAAACCCAACTCACTCACTTACTAAAGAATAGAATTACTATGCATGCTGCATGGACTTAGCACTCAGTACGGCCGTGGAGCAAGGCTACCTCAGGTCCCTATCATCGAAGTTCCCCATCTTGACTCCACTTCTCTCTACCCTGATCCAAGCTTCTCCCCACTCAGATCCAAACTTCCGACCCTGTTTCTAGCTCCCCACCCTGATTCTAGCTACCCACCATTATCCAAGCTCCCCACCCTGATTCTAGTTACTCACCATTATCCAAACTCCCGAACCTGATTCAAGATTCAAACCTGATCAAAGCTACCCGTCTTGCCCCACTGCCCAATCTTCCCACCCTGATCCAGTCTAATCATTCTGATCCAAGAAACTTTTACCCCACTTCCAAATCTCTCCATTCTGGTCCAAGGTGTCCACCTTGATCCAGGCTACAAAACCCTGATCCAGGCCACCATCTACCCCGTTCCTACCATCCGGGTTGGAATTGATCTTCAGTAACCCATGCTTGTCGTTAGCGGCAACTAAACGGATCGGGTGGTCAGGCTCGCTCACTTGGTTGACACATGTCATGGTATCCCAGTTGCGTAGATCGATGCTCATGCTGTTGATCACTGGGCAGTCTGGTCCAGGCTCGATTACGTACAGATTGCAGCCATGTACCTAGAATATTGCTGAGTGCGGCTTTAAACAACAAACAAAACCAATTCATTAACTAACAAACACTTCGTATACAACATATTCCTTCCATGTTTGACGTATTTGTGGTTTTGTTGGAAAGAACAAAGCAAGCCAAAGGTTGAAGTTCTGTATTCACGAAAATCTTACCCAACCCCCAATAATCCCTGGAATGCCTTTGATTTGAAGAGACGGTACCCAGTATATATTTACATCGACCGGTTACCCTGGCCCCTAGTCTGTCTCACAGTCCCTGAACCACATTAATTTCCCTACTGCCAAGCCCTCTCTGCAGTGCTAAAGCCCTAAATAAAGCAAGTCTAGATTTCCTCAGGTTCAGGAATCTCTGGTCTCCCTAGGGCTCCTTTTCAATATAAATGGGCTTTTTTGTTACTATCAAAATTATATATATTCAGAGACTAAGCCTTACTATACCTGGCCCCCTGCACCTGTATGTAAGATGCACTCTGTGTTGCCTCCTTTGATTCCTCCATCCTGACCATTACTAGATTCTGACAGAAACACTGGTAACGTCTTACTTCACATACTAGTCGTCATTAATATTGTATTGTTTTGGTTTAAGTTCGTTAAAAAATCATTTCCAGTTAGAAACTACAAAATCAATGTTATTTCAAACTTTATTGCAGTTCGTGACGTTAAGCTCTTCATGGTATCGAGTTCTGACCTTGCAATGCCAAAGAGTGCTCTGTAACAAACAAGGGAGCTAACTCCACACCTATGACTATTGATCTTTGGCTAAACATACACCAGTGTGCATGCTCAGCACATGGTAGATTCGCAGAATAATGGCTATTTTAAGAACTGATCTCAAAGCTACATCTGCATGTGCAAACATGATCATATGGTAAAACGGAGATTTCGCGGAGAAAGCATGATTCAAGGCAGAACAAGCCTGACTCACTGAGGTGAAGAAGTATCGGTTACTGCGACTTCCCTTAGGTCAAGGGTTTTTTTAACATAAAATGCACATGTAAATCAATTAGATGGGATGACCGTTGGAAATTTGAAATCTGGACAACAAACAATTCTGACAATAATGGGAATCAATAATGAAGCTTCCTCGTTCACCAGCGTCTCTATTGATTGTATAACATTGTGATCATAATAGCATGGAGAAAAAAGACCCTAGGTGACCGAGGATGATGCTCTTGGCGCCTTTGGCGATCAGACATCCAAACTGACTGACTGACTGAGTTTGGTTTTATGCCGCTTTTAGCAATATTCCAGCAACATCACGGCGGGGGACACCAGAAATGGGCTTCACTCATTGTACCCATGTGGGGATTCGAACCCGGGTCTTCGGCGTGACGAGCCAACGCTTTAACCACTAGACTACCCCACCGCCCACACATCCAAACTGATTGCATGAGGTATGTTACAGTGACATGGAGTACTAGAAAATGACTTCGGATGTTATAAGCAGTCTATATGCATCAATGAACATAAAATAATCTGTTGCATTTTATATGTCCCGACACGAAGTAGACTGACACTTCTACTCTACACTTAACCAGTCCATCTCATCAATGAATTTCAACCGTGAGGTACTGACGTCATATTGTTTTTCCGTTATCCTTACGGGATTTCAACTCCGAGGTACTGAGATCATATTGTTTTTCCGTTATCCTTACCGGATTTCAACTCCGAGGTACTGAGATCATATTGTTTTCTGCGTTATCCCGCGACACTTCAACCCCGAGGTACTGAGATCATATTGTTTTCCGTTATGCGGTTATCCTCGCGAGACTTCAACCCCGAGGTGTAGACGATCATATTGTTTCTCCATTATCCTCGAGATCATATTGTTTTTCCGTTATTCTTACGGGATTTCAACTCCGAGGTACTGAGACTTCAACCCCGAGGTATTGAGATCATATTGTTTCTGCGGTTATCCTCGCGAGACTTCAACCCCGAGTTACAGACGTTAGATTGTTTTTCCGTTATCCTCGCGAGACTTTGTTTCTGCGGTTATCCTCGCGAGACTTCAACCCCGAGGTACAGACGTTATACATTGTTTCTCCGTTGTCCTCGCGAGACTTCAACCCTGAGGTACTGATCGAGGTCATTTTGTTTTTCTGGTATCCTCAAATGATTTCAGCCTCGATTGTTTCTCCGTCATCATTACGTTATTTCAACGCCGAAGTGGGATTGTTTCACCGTTATCCTCGCGGGATTTCAACCCGGAGGTACTGAGGTCAGATTGCTTCCAAGTTATCCAAAGGAGAAACAACACTGAAATACTGAGGTCAGTTGGCTATCACAACTAGCCTATGGTACTGAGGTCCTATTGTTTCAACGTTATCCGTACGGGAACACAAAGCTGATGTACTGAGGTCATATTGTGTAACATAAACCACACGGTAATACAACATTAAGAAACTGTGGGACATGAACCGAATGCAAATATGTTTGGTAAATCTTGCACAGCTGCAAAATCAAAACACCCAAAATCAACAAACACACACCATGAACAACTTGCTAAATCGATTCATGTCAAGGAAACCCACTGCATCACGCACAAGGAAATCCCCACTTAAAATATGCGTATGTTGTACTTTTATACCATTACGAGCACCTGTAAAATAATTACGATGCAATAGTTTCCGCGTCGCTCGTATGTTCATTGCATAATCATCTCGCATTAAGAGCCTTCTTCCTGCATGCCACACGTATTGCACGTGGGCCAGGTGTGTCTCTCAGCCTGGACCACCGTATGTCCAATAGTCGCACGTGTCCGTCCCCCATTGCAGTACAAGTAACGGGAAGTGGTTGAACCCCTACTGTGGATTGACTTCAAACTGACACGTACACTTCAAAGACGATTATTTAACAGATCATGCAATGCTTTCATATATGTAATTCTAGTTATATACCGTACACATGCATATGGGTTCGTGAAGGAAGCTATTAGACAAATTTACATAGATGTATAGCCTGGTCTTTAAAGTGGTCCTATTTTGGTGTGAGTGTGGGTATGGTTGTAGTGTTTTGTATTTATTTTGTGGCCTTTTTATGCCTCACTCAACAATATTCCAGCAATGTAACAACACTCTGTAAGTAAACGATCCAGTCCTCCAAGTTTGTTTTTATTTCATAATACCGCACTCAGCAATATTCCAGCTATATGACAGCTATATGTATATAATGGATGTAAACATGATTTAGTTCCGAGTAGTAAATGTTCCGTTTCGGAATAAATGCCGGGAAATAGAGAATGGATAACACGAATAAAAATTCCGCACATACGGCAAATATTCCATCGAACAGGAACAAATACCGTAGGCCTAACATATTCCAGTCATTATTGAATGCAAAATGGGCTCGTCCAACTTGTCAACATCCGGGATTTCTTAGCCCGAAATACACGTGAATCATGTTAGATCTAGGTGAAAATCAAATTAAAAAGCACAAAAGTTTACAGTAGGTGACAAAGTGATGGTGAAATCGCGAAAGAGATAAAAGGACTTAGTGAAATGGAATGGACCCTACATGATATCAGGAAAAGCCCGAGAGGACACGTATCAAGTTAGCTCTCATCCTCGATAATCTCCAGGGTATACGTTACGATCACTCTCCACTATAGATCATCGAGGATAGTTAGCTCTATGGAAGGTGGTTTTGTCAGCACATACAAACAAATGAATATCAAGAAATATCATGAGCCAGCAGCAACTTGCATTCCTCAAAATGACAAGAATTTGAACAGTGAAGTTGTGCTAGTCAAAAATTGCTCACATGAAGAGATTGACATGGTTGATGTTGCGGAAACTATTGAAGGTGAGCAGATGGATGGAAACTGCAATGTGGTTGAAACCTCTTTTAAACTACATACCACAGACGTAAGCGAAAGTGAACTCTTTTTAACACAAGATTCATTTAGAATCATCAGTTCGGATTTGGGGGAATCTATTTCAATAATGACCATAGAAAAAAGCAGACCAAGAAGAAAGTGTCGTGATAAAAAGAGACAGAGTAGCATTTATGAGTATTTTCATTATGTTTAACTACACACGTATGCATTAACAAAAGATGAAACCAATGCCCACAATAAAGACAAATGATGCCACTGACGACAGGTCTGTATTGAGTCCTTTTACCCTTTTGTAAGGAACATTCACACATGATAATTGCTTCTTGATAGCCACAGGATTTGTTCCATATAGAACAAATACCGTAGGAAACATCCTTTCTTCCTTTCCATTCCCCTCCAAAAAACGCCCCAATTTTTAAGACCACCCCAAAAAACTAAACCCTCTTTTAGACACTTCAGGATGTGTGTGGAAGTCCCTATTTACCCGGAATACATTCTGTGTATGCGGAACGAAATAATTGTTCTGCATGCACTATTACAGGAACAAACATTGGAATGAACAGTTCCAATGGAACTTTTACTATGGGGGAACCAAATCCTTTTTACATGTAATCTGGACAAGACAATGCAGTGATTAACATCATGACCATCGATCTATGCAATTGGGATGACATACATCAACCAAGCCAGCGAGCCTGACCACCCGATCCCGTTCTATTACGCTTCTTGGGTTGCTGAAGAACAATTCTAATCCGGATCTTCACGAGTCATGGGTCCACGTGACTGGAATGCGCTGCGTAATGATTCACTGATGACTCCAATATTTCCGAGCATGGGGTTTGGAGGAATAGGAGGTGGTTAACACGGTTTTATGTGGTATTTCTTTTCATATGTCGCCGTTTCTGCCGAAGGTCATTTGGTTGATCAGTTGTCACGTTGCAGACAGATCAAGGATTACATTTAGGCGAAACTGGGATTCGAAACAACAGCTGGATCTTGTTTTCACTTATTGAAGGCCAATGACGCAGCGCATACGTATGGCTAGTTTTACATGAACACGTGCATGTATTAAACCAGTCATTGTTATTGTTGAGTGCCTCATTAAAGAACATTGGTGCACCATGACGTCGACCACACAACAAATGGGTTCATAATTGGGGAATGGATTCACGGTATTTGACGCGAAGGACGCACGAAATACTTTATCCAGCACTGAAGATCTGGGCCTAACACTACTAAACTATCTTATCACTGAGGTGATCGCAACTCCCATACTTAAACAAATGCTTACGATGATCGTAGAGCATGGATCCCTGTCGCCTTCCAACCCTTACTATCACTTGATATTAATGTAAATATGCTTGTAACTTAAATACAGACTCGGCATTTATTTCTTGGTCAAAGGAGTTGTGTGAGCCATCGGACTATAAACTGAACATCACATATTGATAAAACCATCGTCAACCAATCAATATTAACCAACCAAAAATCACACGTTTCGTACAACATTGCGCAGTTACGTTCACTCGTAGAGAATGTAATTGCCCGTGACACAAAACTGTGCACTCTATTGTCATGGTGAGTGATTGCAGATGTTGAATGATAAAACTCACTATACGGAACAGCTCGATAACATATATCAAATCAAATCCAGTCTCACGCTCTTCAACTGGTTAATGTCAGCTCCAGTTATTAGATGCCAAGCGTACATTATGTTGTACCTAGTCTGTCTCACAGTCCCTGAGCCGATTTATTTTCATTTTGCCCAAGCCCTACCTGCAATGCTATAGCCCTAAAATGAAGCAAGTCTAGATTCCACATGTTGAGGATCTCCCATCTCACTGGGGCTCCTTTTCAATGTAATTGGGTTGTTTGGTGATATCAAAATTATATATATTCTGAGACTAAGCGTAAGTCTATTTTGTAAGGAAACATCTCGTCGATGACCAGGGTTCCTTAGTACAAAGCGATCTTAGGTTGATCGTAAATCAAGTAATTTAACTTAAACTTACGACAATCGTAGCTGAGGTTGTTTTGTACAACGCAACCCATTAGTGGCCTTGCAGAAGAGCAGACGACAGTAGACGGGGCGGAACAGGGCTCTCAGGTTACACCTGACACGCCTTGCACGTGCTTCCCGCGCTAGGCGTGTTTGTTTACATGATCTAAGCATGTTTTACATGTGTCGACTGGCGAACGACATTTGCACATTTGTATACGCTCAATCTCTGACCACTGACCTTGAATCAAAATATTTACGTTTGAAATGGAAATGCTAAGCCTCCTGCAGGTTAATTTATATCCGCTTCTGTTTTGATTCCCCAGATGTTTACATTCTACTGTAAACATTACATAAGAGTGCATGGGGGAGTATACACACTCGGTTTGACAAGGCACACATAAGACATTCAGTTACACAGCACACCCTCATTGAAAAACGCCACATAAACCCAAAATGATAATTAGCGACCACGTGCAAGTTCCGCACAGTCAGTACATGTGGTTGATAATGAATATTGAGTGTGAGCGACAAAAAGTCTTAAGCGTTGTCCGCAACAAAACGATCCTTTGTCGACAGCGTTGAAATAATTGACTGAGTTGGGTTTTACGCCTCTTTTAGCAATATTCCAGCAATATCAGGGCGGGGACACCAGAAATGGGCTTCACTCATTCTACCCATGTGGAGAATCGAACCCGGGCCTTCGGCGTGACGAAGGAACGCTTTAGCCACTACCCCACCGCCCCTTGAAATAATTGAGTCTCAATGAGGCAACCAAGTGATCAATAGCACCAATAACGATCGAAATGACACATTCCCTAATTTGCAACTACGGTTTAAAGACTTCATTTTTCAAACTACAGGTGAGATAATCTCAGTTTTATAAAATCTTGAGCGCCACTTGGGCGGTAGGTGTAGCCTAGTGGTTAAAGCGTTCGTACGTTACACCGAAAGTTCGATTCCCTGAAGGAATACAATGTGTTCTGGTGTCCCCACTCGGATATTGCTGGAAACTAAAAAAGGGGTCTATTCTCAATCACTTTAAAGCGCCACATCCTGCAAACCCTGTACAAAACCACTGAAAACAGTTGTCCGAAGATATGTGTTGAGTTCATCCTATCATATATAGATTAAATATTCTGACTTCCAAATATAATCAGCAATGACTTCAACCAAAGACAGTATAAATGCCCACACAAACATACAGCACACATTGTAAATGATACCTGTCTGCCTCAGTCCCTGAACCACAATATTTCCCCTACTGCCTTGCCATTAGTCTGTCTCACAGTCCCTGAACCACATTAATTTCCCTACTGCCAAGCCCTCTCTGCAGTGCTAAAGCCCTAAATAAAGCAAGTCTAGATTTCCTCAGGTTCTGAATCTCTGGTCTCCCTAGGGCTCCTTTTCAATATAAATGGGCTTGTTTGTTACTATCAAAATTATATATATTCAGAGACTAAGCCTTAGTCTACCTTGCCATCCTTGCAATGTTAAGCCCTTAATGAAGCAAGTCTAGATATCCTCAGGTTATGAATTGCCCATCTCACTGGGGCTCCTTTTCAATTTAAATGTTGCTATCAAAATTATATATATTCAGAGACTAAGCGTTAGTCTATGTAAATGGCGGCGGTGTTCTCACTCAGAGACAGACATATTTAACAACAGGAATTCAAGGCTTATCCAGCTTAGAGGCCCACAGCTGATGTCGTGGCAAGTCGACATTTGAAACCTCTAGCAACGCGGCTGAAACTGATTTTGGATAACCATGGTCAGTCTCAAATCTGCTTACATAGCCTTATTCTAATGTATGGTTTCGTTTCCATAGTAACCCACTCTTTCAGCCATTAGGGTTCTATTTACGAAGATAATGCCGTAGGTCTCACAGTAGATAGAAAGTTAAACCTAGTGTTGGGATTCGCCATTTTCCATTAGCTTTGGTCAGGAGAGCTGCAGTACCTGTCTTGTTTGCTGTTGCACTTTGTTTGTTTGTTTGTTGTTTAACAAAGACACAAACAAAAATGGCGTAACAGTGCCATAAAGGATCTATACAGTACAAGGTGTCGTTGTATAAAGCGATCTTAGGGCTAAGCTGATCGTAACTGCCATACCTTTAACAAAGACTTACGACTTGCTTTGTACAACGGCACCATGGTATCTGCATCATGGTAGTGAAAAACATCTGCCAGTGAATTTCTTTGGTAAATATGGAACATAATAAAATCCCACAGTTACCCAGTGAGACTTCTTTATAAACCAACGATTGAGTCTGTGAGAAGGTTCCTCCCGGGGTAATATATTTGACAAAGGATAAGGATCGTGAAACTTTGGAGGATTTTGTTTATGAAACAGAGTGTGCTATTTGTCACCTAAAAAATCCCCCAAATATTCAATAACCCTTGCTTCTGTTCAGTGTTAAAATATGCAAACACGTTTAAACGAACAGGGAGCATAAAAGAATCGAAGTCTCCCTTTAAACACCCTATTGCTAAATCAGGTATGAAAATACACATCTGGACTGTGGCCATCCAGCGGCGCCAGTCTGTTACTGGACCGCTTACGTCGACATCAGCGGAGGTTATCACCGCTATAGATGAACGCATCCGCTATCGGGTCTTGTACCTGATTACCTTCCGGACAGACTGCATGCCAAGCAATCGGACTAGTTAGTGAGCGCATCTTTCAATAGTTTGAATATGAATCTATGATTAGGATACAGCGTTATCTTTTCTCCGATCCTGCTTTCCAAGCCGAATGGAAGGGACAATCCAAATTGGATTCATTATATCCATATGAATGTGGACTTCTGGATGTCTCCGCCGGAAAGCTTGTAGGAAGATACGAGTCTAGGTTGGCCCCGGGGCACCTGCTGGTGTACAGCGCTGGGCACATGTGTAGAGTGCTGACTCGGCATTCCATGCATTCTTGGCCCTTGCCATCGTGAAGGTAGAGCGCTCTGATGAAGATGATGGTTCTATCAGGCATCCACTTACGTGATGTCACTGACACGTTTTCCCGTTCATATCGGGGCGAATGTTGAAAGCATTCGTAACGTTACGAACTGTCGTAACTCTACAGTTTACCATAGGCTTACTGCAGATGTCGTAGCGCTTTGTGGATGGGGACCCTGGGATCTCCTGGTACCAAGTACGGTATATATGCTTGACTCTCCAACAACAACATGAATCACGTAAACATTCTATTATGTATAATAGCAGAACCATGGTTATCCTTTGGTACCTGTCGGTGAGTTTAGTTTTACGCCGCGCTCAGCATATTCCAGCTATATGGCGGCGGTCTGTGAATAAATGAGTCTGGACTAGACAATCCAGTGATCAACAGCATGAGCATCGATCTGCGCAATTGGGAACCGATGACATGTGTCAACAAAGTCAGCGAGCCTGACCACCCGATCCCGTTAGTCGCCTCTTAGAACACATGCTATTCATACACACTAGCGTAGAACACAGACTATTCATTGGCACCTGTCCAATCGTAGAACAGATCCTGCTATTTCATACAGGTCTGTGTCCAGGTGAGTGGGTGAAACGGTTTGAGACACATTAGGTAATATTGTAGAAAAACATGACGAAGGAAACCATATATCTGGCAATACACATGCATTGTCCCCATCAGGAGAATCGAACTCGGGTCCTCGGTAACATAATGGAGAACTGTGGCCACTGTGCTATCCGACGCCCTTTTCAATGATATTTGTATTTGACAGACACTTAAACCAGCACTACACCCTTCAAGCCAGTTGTATAATCCGGAATAGGCTTAGATTTTGGTTTGTTTGTTGTTTAACGCCGCACTCAGCAAATTTCCAGCTATGTGGCGGCGGTCTATAAATAATCGAGTCTGGACCAAACAATCCCATGATCAAAAGCATGAGCATCGATCTACGCAATTAGGATGCGATGGAATGTGTCAACCATGTCAGCGAGCCTGACCACCCGATCCTGTTAGTCGCCTCTTACGGGTTGGAATGGAGAATATCCTTAGAAACAAGCCCACTGGCCATGAAACAACCCATAGAACTCTTCGATGTTTGGCAGGTAGTATAGCCCTCAGCACTCCTCAACATACCTGGCCAGTAACATACACTCTAGATGTACCCCTTATTCCCTCGCCAGTCGTTGACCCCCAGCCCACCCCTGATACCTACAGAGATATACAGTATCGCGCATATTTCCCTTCAGAGCCGCCATTAACCCAGTTGCTTCACTGCGCTGTTCCACAACAGCTCTAAATAGCCCCACACCTCACCTAGAGGCATACAGAGTTGTGATGAGCTTCCCAGATCCACCTTAGATATAGATACTGAGCTTTGATTCCACTCCAACAACCGGCCCACCAGGGAACTCTAGTGTTTGACCTTTCAGTACCGATAGCACGGCCTCTGCTGTAGGCGGCGTACAACACCCGTGATAGTTCTACCCGTCAAGATGCCGGTTTTATCAGGCTACAGGTGTACTACGGCCTGTTTCTTCACTCGGACTCTACACATAAACGTAGATATCCCGATATTTACTGTTTAATATCCACTTTGATATCAATTCCTCGCTGTTTAATGGTGGACTGTGGTGGTCAGAAGGTAAATCGGTACATAGTGAGTGGGTGTAGCTTTACTGATAACACGGCATGGTGACCTACGAAGATAAATTAGATGCCGAAGACGTGCATCGCATCATGAATCACTTGTACACTGTTTGTTGGCTGTTTAACGCCGAACTCAGCAATATTCCAGCTATATGGCGTCGATCGGTAAATAATCGAGTCTGGAGCAGACAATCCAGTGATCAAAAGCTTGAGGATCGATCTACCCAATTAGGATACGATGGCATGTGTCAACCATGTCAGCGAGCCTGACCACCTTATCCCGTTAGTCGCGTCTGACGACAAACAGGGGTTTCTGAAGACCAATTCAAACCCGGATCGTCACGGGTCCACTTGTACAGTGATAATGGTAGGCTATCAACCCGTCAAGAACTAGGTTAGAAATGGCCTTCAGCAACCCATGTTTGTCGTAAGACGCGACTAAAAGAATCGGGTGGTAAGATCAGATGACGCGGTTGATACATGTCGTATCTCAATCACTGGACTGTCTGGTCCAGATTGGATTATTTACAAGGTTGAGTGCGGACATATACAACAAACAAACAAAAGTAATTTTATGGTAATATTCAAGTACCATCACAGTGAGACACTAGAAACCGGCAAAACTCATTCCACCAATGCCGGGATTCGAACCCAATCGTTAGGAACGTCGAGCTAACGCTTAACCCTGAAAGCTAGCCATCCTAAACCATGGCAATACATGTGAGTGAGTATGATTTTACGCCGCACTTAGCAATATCACGTCTGGGTACACCAGAAATGGGCTTCACATTTTGTACCCAGGTGGGGAATCGAACTGTGTTCAGCGTGACGGGCAGACACTTTAACCATTAGGCTACCCCACCATCCAAACACAAACCAGTAGGGTCAGGGATGTTATGGTTTATTGGAGCCAGAACGTCGTATCCATGGTGATTCGAACCCAGACTGCCTACATGATGAGCAAACAGACTATCTCCTGAACTTCTGTTAACATTTGTGCTTTAATCAGTGCTCGCCAACGACAGGGTGCAAGATGACTTCATAGCTTTTGAACAGCATGACCACGGGCAATATATTCACAACTTCTAAGGAACGCATAATCAATTTGTCTTATTTATATGTTTGATTACGTTTATGAACAAAATCAATATTTGCCTCCTTCGTGGAAACGACTTCGTCAAGAGGACTGGCGTTTACCTGTAGTTGCGTTAGCGCCACAGGGGTAGTAGATTCGGCGAAACACGAGCGCTTGGAACACCGAGTAAAAATATCTCCGAATCCTTACAAGGCAGGAGGAAGTCGAGTGCGACATACAGCCGCCAGGCACACTGGAGGAATTGCAAGACAGATACCTTGCCGTGTAACGTACAAATGCGTTGATAATACGACCATGAACCTGGACTAGGCTCCGTCCTACAATGCTATGTTAGCGTTCAGACAGGAGTAAGTCTGTAGAAAAGCTTTGCGCGACGGTTGTCTCAGAGCTGAGATCGTTTTGGGGGAACAGGACCCTGTACTTGAACAATCGATGAAGTTGCATCTAATGTTGCATCTAATATAGTATTTTAATGTATGCGATTGTTTGTTGTTAATAATTTCGTATGTGTGTTATAAACAGTAACAGATTAAATCTTAATACAAGGTAGATTTACCAAGATTTGGGGTCAGTCATTAATATATAACTGTTATGTATAGATGGATAGGTCAGGAAATATATGTGTTGTTTTATGTTTATACGATTCTGAGTATATATAACCGGTATAGCCGATATGGAACATGTGTTTAAGCCAGTTATGTTATACATGTTATACCGTGTCTGATCTATTAGCCAATCATAATACAGATATGATATTTGTACCATTGTAGACTAAAGCTGTTATGATTCATTCCTGTGCAAAACACGTCACAAAACAACTGTCGCAAACATATATTTTATAACGGTTTAAACGCGCCTATCTACGGTAGTCGTTAATAGACGTACCATTATCTCTTCCGGCCAACCCGGTCCTGTTATGAAAATATGTAATGATAGTTATGTAATGATATGCCACATCAATATCCACAGTAGTAATAACACTTGTGATATAAAAGCCAGACATGCTAAATAGCTATTAAAGCATGCCCTATATATGTGCATATGTATCTAAGCCTGCTATGTCAATAACATGTTATAACTGCCGACAGCCAGTCGTAGTATTTGTTATTATTCGTGCTTTAATAATCAGTGCGTAACGGCCTCGAATAATAACAATGATTAATATGATCGAACCATCTTCTGAATGGTGAATAACAGCTCGCTCTGGCGTCATAGGTTCACGTTTTTCATACACACACTTGTAATAAATGCTATAATTATACTCGTAATAAATGCTATAATTAGTCATAATTTTTAAAAATAATAAATTATACTCTATGAATATTACAGCAAATTAAGGTTAGATATGTGTTTATGTGTCATTAACGCCGATCACCATTATCGATTTCCATCACACCTGTACAATTCTGGATCAGGTGACCTTAATTGGTGGCGTAGGCGGAACAGGTGTGTATACATTGCCTAAGGCTCATCAGGATTATAGAGAGTTTCTGTTGCTGATACAGAGTGAGTGTCCAATATGAGTAACCATGGTGACTAGGCCTGGGTGAATAACGCATAGTGATGCGATGATGCGACCTGATTCTTCATCCGCATTGCACAATATTCAGATTACATACACTTCATATACATAGCATAGAATTTCTTCAAATAGAAAGAACCCCGTTAATCCGGACGGTAGAGGTCCGAATAAACAAGTCTACGGACTCAGGAATTAATCGTTATTGTCTAACATCACTGGGTCAGTCTCATTGTAGTAAACCCAGATACTGGTCAGTGCTTGCTGCCAATAAACAGGGTGTGTTTAGCGGGAGCGAGAATTAAGACCTGATTGTAATCAGATAGTCACTGCATATTCACGTGAGCGTCATTATTAGCAAGCGTCCGGAAGGTGTTTTCCGGTTTCACGATGTTCGGGCTATGAAGGTTCAATCGTATTTCCATGAAAAACATAGTATTTTAAACATTACATCCGAATGTTCGATAGACCGTTCGACCGAACAATCCTGTGACTGAAATCGCGAGCATCGATGCACAGGGGCTTGTAACGCTAAAAGCTGCCATCAAGGTATATACTGTCACTGACGGGGTCTTAGTACTACATAAAAGGTAAGACCGCGTCAGTGACAGTATATACCTTGATGGCAGCTTTTAGCGTTACAAGCCCCTGTGCATCGGTCTACGCAACTGGGATACGGTGACATGTGTCAACCAAGTCAGCGGGCCTGACCACCCGATCCCGGTCGCCTCTTACGACAAGCATGGGTTACTGAATCCGGCCGTTCACGGATCAATAGGTCATCCTATAAAGGTTGAAGTATAACCTGTCAAAATACCGTTTATACGTTTTAGCCTGATACCAAAATAATAATAATAATAGGAAAGGCGGTATGTTGATGTTCAGATAACTTGTTGACGTTCTGATAACACGTTTAGAATCGGACGCATGGTTCTTGTTAACATGAAAGATTTCGTTAAAAACTAAGGACAATATTTTTTTTAAATATGCATGCACGTCACACACCTGAAATATTTAAAATCACATGGTGTACCCCATTCAATATGAACGTGATTTCCGTGTTTGCCAGTCAGTCAAAAATATAGATAAATGTTTTGTAAATGCATGCATCAACACGTGCATGCATGACACTCACCTGAAATATTTAAATTCCCATAGTGTATCTCATGCAGTGTGAACGTGATTTCCTGGCTTCTCGGTCAGAAATATAGATAAAATAGGGTTTGTTTCTTTGTTTTGTAAATGCATGCATCAACACGTGCATGCACGACACTCACCTGAAATATTTAAAATCCCATGGTGTAACCCATGCAGTATGAACGTGGTTTCCGGGCTCGTCAGTCAGTAGAGCGGTTCTGTACACACAGCCCGTTCTCACACTGTAGCAAGGTAGAATGATTTCCGTCTCGCAGACAGGGACAAATCCGACTCTAAGATGGTTTTATGATCCTATGTCCAGGGAGAAGTGTAACGATTCCAGCGCGCTAAACCTCTCCACCAGCCTAAACTTGAGAACCGACCTGACGAAGGCTGACGAAAGGCAGACGAGGCACAGAGCGAAGGTACAGCTTGCTTCCTCACCAGCAAACACCCACTAGACTAGAGAGGACTCCAGCTAGGTTGATGTAGCGTTATGCACAGTAACGTCGATGACTTACACACATGTGCCGCTGCCTTCATCCGTTCACTAAATTTGGTGGTTAAATGAAATATTTTAAAGGGAATCAATTCAGAGGTGTTGACGATGTGAGATCTTGAGGAGAAAATGGCGACTTTGGAGTTTTCCGATAAGAGGTGATAGAATGGTTGGTTGCAGTGGAGGCGAATATGGAATGATTCCAAATCTCCACAGATGTTCCGCGAGCTTAATGTTAACGTACCCTTAGAATTAATTCTTTTCCTATGAGGTATTAATAGAACTGGAATAACTGAAACTCACTGAGTCAAGGGGGTCTGTAAGGGAATGAGTACTTTGAAACTTATAACCTGTTTTGAGTATTGATATTTTGGGCACAGTTAGTGACTGGATTGCGATTTACACCAAAGAATAAAAGAAAGGTGCTAAATCTGGTAATCTGGGCCCCGATTCACAAAGCGTTCGTAGCGCTACGACATTCGGAAACCTATGATAAACTATAGAGTTACGACAGGTCGTAACGTTACGAACGCTTTATGGATCTGGCTAGCTATTCTCGAAACGTTCGTAAGCCCTACGAACTTCTTAAGCCCATTCTTAACACATTGGCTACGATCAAACTTAAGAATTCTTAGTGCTAAGAACGTTTCGAGAATAAGGGCCCAGGACCCTGAACCAGACAATTGAGATACAAACATGTATATTGGCGTAGTGTCGTTTGTTTGTTGTTGAACGCCGAACTCAACAATACTCCAGCTATATATACGGTCTGTACATAATAGACTCTGGACCAGACAATCAAGTGATCAACAATATGAGCATTGATCTATGCAATTGGGAACCGATGACATATGTCAACCAAGTCAGCGAGCCTGACCACCCGATGCCGTTACTCGCTTAAGACAAGCATGGGTTGCTGAAGACCAATTCTAACCTGGATCTTAACGGTTGATTGGCGTGGTGTGTGATCCAAGCTTATTCTGGTCTGGTCAGATAGTTAACGACTGAGTGTATAAAATACCCATAGATACCCGGGTTCGATTCCCCACATGGGTACAATGTGTGAAGCCCATTTCTGGTGTCCTCGTCGTGATATTGCTGGAATATTGCTAAAGGCGACGTAAAACCATACTCATTCACTCACTCACTCACTCACTAACTCACTTAGCAATCTCAGCTCTACGACTATGTTAAAGGTAAAATATGGACGTTACGAACCATCTCTGCGCTAAAATAGCTTTGTGCAACGGGGCCCTGGTAAATATGAGGAATCGATGAATTTTCTGGGTCAATATATATCGAGCCACCATCAAGATGACCTGGAGCCACTTTTCGATTGACCTGGATATTTCGGACAAGGGCCGTGTCATTGAAATGTCTTTCGTAAGGTTTCCTAATTGCCATTGTGTTGTTGATCTCACGAGGTTCGTACCCGCAAAAGACGTGTCTCAGTAACTGTAACACTATAACACAATCCCCGTCTCTGTACCCCGTGTTAGTCACACCAACGTTAAGAGGGGTCATCTCAAAACTTCCATGAGATGAAAGTGAAGTGGTTTTGGCTTCCTGCTTGACCAGTTAATCAAAGCATTAACACTGTTGCTGCAGTCGTGCTTGAAGACGCGTAAGGGATCATTTATGACGAAGCCCCATAAATCCAGAGTGTGAAGTGAGTGAGTGTTAATTTACAGTCTCCAAGGCTATATCACAACGAGGCTGAACAAAACAAACCAATGGTTGATAGTACGAGCAGTTTAGAGCGGTGTGAAGACTCATTGTAACCACTCAATCTCCATTGGTCGGCTAAGTCTGTATCTCGCACATGAAACTAAACCTTTCTATCCCTAAATCCTTGCAAGGGTTATATCCCTTTGTATACACTACTCAACCTTTGAAAGGGATATTCTGATTGTCCAGATAGGCATCGAAGCTGAACGGTTGGTGAGTGAGTGAGTTTAGTTTGATGCCGCTTTTAGCAATATTCCAGCAATATCACGAGGAGGGACACCACAAATGGGCTTCACACAATGTTGACGAGCGAACGCCTTAACCACTAGGCTACCCCACCGCCCTGAACGGTTGGTTGGAGACGGTATTGTCCGAACTGATTTCAGCATGGAACTAACATGTTAAGCTTCACTTCAATTTTTAAAAAATGCAGAACACACACATATATAGATTGCGGGAACACAGATTTATGCCGCTTTAAGCAATAGTCCAGCAATATCGTAGTGGGGGGACATCAGAAATGGGCTTCACACATTCTACCCATGTGGGGAATCGAACCTGGATGTTCGGCGTGACGAGCGAACGCTTTAACCACAAGACTAACCCACCGCCCCCTTAAGCGACTATGTTAAGTTTTAGATTAATATTTAATAAGCACTGAAACGAGCATTAATCTATAATACAATGGAAACGACAATTCAGTGCCTTGGCAATGTGAATATTTCCTCGTAGGAAATAAATAAGCTGTACGTGACGTATCTCCATTGTGTGATCTCACAATCCCTGAACAAATTATATGACCTCCGCCCAAGACGCTTGTTCGATTCCCCATATGGGTACAATTAGACTAATGCTTAGTCTCTGAATATATATAATTTTGATAGTAACAAACAAGCCCATTTAAATTGAAAAGGAGCCATAGGGAGACCAGAGATTCAGAACCTGAGGAAATCTAGACTTGCTTTATTTAGGGCTTTAGCACTGCAGAGAGAGGTTGGCTTTAGGGAAAATAATGTGGTTCAGGGACTGTGAGACAGACTAGGGTACAATGTGTGAAGCCTATTTCTGGTGTCCCCCCGCTGTGATATTGCTGAAATATTGCTAAGCGGCGTAAAACCATACTCACGCGTCCTTATTGCAGTGCCATAGTCCTAAATAAAGTCTAGATTTTCAGAAACTTCACTGGGCTCCCTTCCAATTTAAAAGTTATCGCTTGTTTCTATCAAAATTATGTATTCTCAGAGGCCAAGCGTTAGTGTACAACATGGGTCAAGTCACGTACGTGAAACGAGACCGGAAACGTTCCATGGTCCAGCCTGGTGATGTAAGACACCTTGAAACCTCCAGAGTGGCGGCCGTGTGTCTTCAACGTGTAAACATCAGACTTGTAGTCGGTCCGTGTAATTAAATCAACTGCTTGTTGAGTGAATTATTCAGCGAATGTCCGCGTTGTGGTAGCATGTTCGAGTTATAATCTGCTTCAGGATGTCCAACTTCAGAAAAGTCAGACCCAGGAGTAATTCGAGATCCCCGCCTGAATGAAAGAAATACATTGTAACTATGTTTCGTGGAGCATTGGAACTGGATCAATTACTAGTATGTGTTTTGTCTAATGGAGGTCTGTGTACGTATATTTGATTTCTGGTGTATATAGATCGAGATAAATAAGACGAGACCTTGTTTATTGCAAAACACCTTCATGGGAAGAGTACATAATTTCTTCAAACTACTATCAACAAACAATGAGATATTCATAGGCGGATCCAGGCGGATCCAGAGAGGGGGGTGCGTACCCCTATGTCCTGCAGGTTTATTAAATGACCCGTGAAAACGGGTAAAAATGAAGTGTGCAACCCCCTTTCTCAAGAGTGTGCATCCCCCTTTCTCAAAAAGCTGTATCCGCCCCTGGATATTACACCTGATTCGATACAAATAAGCAAACTCAACATAATGTAGTAAGCGAAATATATTTAAATTCAACAGAGAAGAGAGGCCTGACTTCGAGATGTGAGATGCAGTTTTGATATTATAGACGCAGAGCTTCCGATAGGATTAATTCAAACACCGTTACGTCGAACATACGTTTGTCTCGAAGTACAAGCCTGTTTCCATGGGTATTCCTTCTGAATTCAGCATTTTAGTTCGTATCGAACCTCGGTTAAGTCGAAAAATATCAACTTTGACACAAACGTGTTTGACTGTAGTACTTTTCCATTTTCGGTATCACGATTCTAGAAATTTATAAACGGGAAAACATTTTGTCTGCGCGTATTGTGTGAGGCAGTGTGGTAGGAAATGGTCCTAACCTTCAACCAGACTAGCGTGATGTTTATTGTATCGTTCTTCTGCTCTTTATTCCAGTGTATGTCCGTTTAGTCGTAGTTGGTTGGGATATATTATGAGTTAGCTGGGCCCTATGTCGGTAGGACCGTATTCCAGTCTTATCACGCCATTTCAGCCTAATGAGGGGTCAGGCCAAAGTTGCAGGTCTCAAACGTTTACCAGCGTGGTGAAAGACGCGGGTATGGGGCTGACAGACATGGAAACATAACGGGAACAGACAGAATCAGTCTCCAGTCACTAGTTTCTTACATTAAAACCCAGCATATTCACTCACCCACTCCAGTGAAAAGAAACATGGAACAGCTTAATCCTGGGTAGCAATAGACGCCAGGTGTTACCATGATACACATTGGGCCCAATAATTACCCCACACAGGTAATTGGAAATTATCGGTAATGTCTGACCTGATGGTCTCACTGGACATTGGACAGAAGACTGACCACGAACAGAGAAGCCATTATAGCTTTATTACCTCAGGGTTTCAGTTCATATTGAAGGAGGGCCGTGGGGTAGCCTTGTGGGTAAAATGTCAGGCCGAAGACCGGGTTCGATTCCCCACATGGGCACAATGTGTGTAGCCCATTTCTGGTGTCCCCTGCCGTGATGTTGCTGGAAATTTGCTAAAAGCGGCGTAAAACTAAACCACTCAGATTGAAGGAGACATCAGACGAACAGCTATGACATAAACTGTTTTGAAGCTGATACATCCGTCCACAAATCAAAAGCACTGGTTCTCAAATGGATTTCCTGGCTAGCTGTGAAGAAAAACTTCCCTCTGCTGGTGTTTGATGAAATTACTCTACCAATCATTTGTTGTAGAATCACAAGAGAGAGTTCAATCAGACAGTTTATACGTGCTGTGTTTCAGAGTACTGGCCGAGTGCCAAATTATATACAGTTCAAGGTTTCATCCTAAATCACTAACGCCTGTCATTTGGTGTTTGTGTGTAATTATATTATTATGATAAATGCTCGCCCAGAAATAATGAATTGAATGCATGGTCCCACCGTGTGAAAATGGCGCTGTCATGTCTATATATAGCTACAATACACAGGGGACTGTTTTGTTGGACTGGGCCCAACCCTGGTTCAGCCGTCCTGGTTGTATAGAGTCTACCACTGCAACGTATGTTAATTGAACTGCAAACATTCGCAAATGAATGGGCATATTTGAACAATTAACAATTAAAGAGGAGCAACTGCCCATTGATGGTGTTAACTGAAACAACAATATCAGCAAAATTGGCATAGGCAGATAAAGTGAGAATGGTGAGGTGAGGTGAAATTGGGTTTAACATCGTACTTGAGAATATTTCGCTCATATGACGACGTGCATGCGTGTGCATGTGTATGTGTATGTGCGGCTGCTTGTACTAGCCCAGACTTAAGCTGGTTTTATAGTGCTTGCCCACTGAGATACCATGCCGCAGTGAAGCATGAATACCCCACTCAGACACATTATACTGACTCCGAGCCGACCAGTCCTTGTTGTACCCATTAATGCCGAGCGCCAGGCAGGGACCAACAAGTACCATATTTTAACGTCTTTTGGTATAACGCGGTCGGGGATTGAACCCGCGACCTTCCCCGGGCGGACGCTCTAACCACTACCCCAAGTAGGTAGTCAAAGTGAGAATGGCTCTGTGCTGAATTGAATACCAGTCCTTTGAAGATACATATTCAGACATGGGGTATAGGCTACATCAAAAGTGTTACATTGGTTTGTTTGTTAAGACAAAGGTACAATACTTTATGGATAACAAGTTCCTTATTATATTATGATGCAACATTTCAGTATAGATTCTGATACTGTTGTCAAGAAACGGAGTGCTTGAGAACAGTGTAGGAACCTATACCAAAACATCACATCACAATGACTGACTGACTGACTGACTGAGTTTGGTTTTAGGCTGCTTTTAGCAATATTCCAGCAACATCAAGGCGGGGGACACCAGAAATGGGCTTCACACATTGTACCCATGTGGGGATTCGAACCCGGGTCTTCGGCGTGACGAGCCAACACTTTAACCATTAGGCTATCCCACCGCCCCCACAATATAATGAAGAAGTTGTTATTAATGAAGAATCTACCATTTTCTTATTATTCATCAACTTCTAAAATGTCAATCAAACAGATTGTTTGTTTGTGGTTTAACACTGCTCCAGCAATATTTCAGCTATATGATGGCAGTCTTAGCCAGACAATTCAGTGATCAACAGCATGAGCATCGATCTAAGCAATTAGGATACGATGACAAGTGTCAACCAAGTCAGTGAATCTGACCACCCGAGATCCTGTAAGTTACAAGCATGGCCTGCTGAACACCATTCTAACCTGGATCTTCAAGGGTAAAAGTGTTAAGACCTATAAAAACAATATAAGTCATATATTCAATGAAGGTACACACAACAATAATAGGATCCTCACAGGTTGTATCCGGGGGTAATTATTACAGATCCTAACAGAAAAACCAAAGCATATTAAAGTATTGAATGGTTGTTTTATTTTTGAAAAAATCACTTGTAATTCTTACAGTATTCTTCAAGATATATTTTCATATGTACACAATTCATCAACTCACAAAACTTGCAAAAAAAAACATGGCTCAATGATTACATTTATACACAAGGTTCATTTTAAAACAACTTTTCTTGAAAGAACCACTCGCTGTAAACTAGGGTTGTCACGATTCACTCTTACTTCGATTCCATACGATTATCGATTCAATTCATTCGATTCGATTAATTTCGATTCGATTCACCAAAGCTGAGGACAAAGTCAAATTTGTTGTAATATCAGTTTAATTTGGCAAACTTTGGAAAATTGGCACAATGCACAATTAGAACACTGTCAAGACAAGTTGTCAACAAATACTCACTGAACAAGTGATCATGAAATTAAGTTTCAGTCACGAACTCTGGTGTCAAGTGTTCATTGTGACTGTAATTTCACTGTAAGTCATTTGGAATGATCATGTTCTGTGCAAGGAATTTTCACTTGAAAGACATGCCCTCTGGGTACTTACAATGTCTCTGGCAGTGGAGAATACCCTCTCACTGGCCTCACTTGTAGCAGCGAATTTTCAACATAATTTCTTACGATTTCAGGTGAAATAAACTCTCAGTTTTAGAATGTAAGGACTTTATGAATCGAATCGAAATGGATGCATTTGAAATTGAGATCGAATCGGACATCTATTGATTCGATTTTCGATGAAACCGAACCGAATCATGACATCCCTACTGTAAACACATATTTATACATATGCATGATTTTGCCAGTCAAACTATTTACTCTCTATCAGTATATTTTAACTGCTTTGCAGACATACTGAGTAAAATGGCAATGATAACATATGAATATTCCTGAACGCTATCACGAAAAAATCAAATCAGTTTTCTCAAAGCATCAATCATATATCATATGTATTATGATTTCATCAATAAGAACAAATATTTTCAAAAATAGCAAACTGGATGTACACCAGTACCATCAGCTCCATCTCAGCCCATCCTCATCACCTGCGGGAGATTTTATGACTGCTTTCAGCTAATACTGGTTTGGGTCGGGAAGCTTACCCTTATCTCTCCCAGCCTTCATCCATGTAATGCCTGGAGACAAGTTATCTGGTATTGATAAGCTGTGACGTTTCCACTAAATGCTTGGACAGATGGTGTTTTGCCACTCTCAATCCACCTCAACAGAGCTTTTACTCATATCCACACAGGCATACTCAGTGAAAACTTAATGTTACCTTTGATAACTCATCTGACCATGTTTGTTAGAGAGAAACAATCTGAAGATACCCAAATGATGGCCAAAGGCTACTGGTGTTTGAATATAAACCATCGATTCCTAAGTTCAGTAACTTCTGTGTAAGAATAAGAAACTCACATCCCCGCAACAGGCATACTAAGTGAGAATGGAATGTTACCTTCGACAACTCATCTGACCAAGTCTGTTAAAAAAATAAATGTAAATAAAGATACCCAATCTTGGGAAAAGGCTTCTGTGTTTAAATCACAGAATCCTAAGTTCAAATAAAATAATTATTTAATTGTTAAAATAATAAACTGAAGTGAGTATAAAAATTTCAGCTGAGTTCATTAATTCTCGGGCACATAAAGTAATCAGATACAAGGGTAGTACTCCTTTTTCACAATGAAAAGAATACCTACCAAATATCATGAAAATAATGCCATTAATATTTATAATATCTTGTCCAGCGTTACATTACCTGAAAATGTCTGTATTGAATGTACAAAGCATTGTATCACATACATCGCACACACCCGTCTTGTGATGCATACTTTACACATTGAGTTTTAATAACCCAACCTCACATGTACCGCCTTGCAAAACCAGTTTTTATACACATACTTGCTCAAGTACATTTTAACACTGTATGAAACAAATTTACATATATGCAAATATATATTTACAAAAATGCACATATATATCTACGAGTTATACACATATTATACAGTTACATCAATGGAGTGATTGTTATACACTTGTACAGGTACCAAGACAAAGTAAAGGTGAGATCGTAGTCGCCCCTCACCATGTTTTAAACCCAAGCCGCGGTAGATCTGACAACAGCGGTTCACATTATGATTAAGGGACATGCACGTAATAGCTATGTCAACAAGCACTTGCTCAAAACCAACAATGCTTCAACATATTGTATAAACACATGCTCTCGTTCCCCTGATAAAGGTTTTATTGCACCCGTCACACAAAGCAGGTTCTCATGCAGTGGAATGAATTTAAAGTACCAGTGTTGAGTTTTAGCATTCGGATTAAAGTGAGTGAGTGAGTGATAGTTTTATGCCGCTTTTAGCAATATTCCAGCAATATCACGGCGGGGGACACCAGAAATGGGCTTCACATATTGTACCCATGTGGGGAATCGAACCCGGGTCTTCGGCGTGACGAGCGAACGCTTTAACCACTAGGCTACCCCACCGCCCCCCAGATTAAAGCCTTTGTTTGTTTGTTGTTGAAAGCTGCACTTAAAATTTATCCAGCTATATTTAATATGATCAGGAACAATATTTTATGGATAAACAATTTCTTTACTGCAATGGATGCAGCGTTTCGGTGTAATTGCTAACCGTTATCAAGCAAGTACTTTCAACTCTGTTAGCACCTACACCGAAACATCGCATCAGTTGCAATGAAGAAGTTGTCTATCCATAAAATATAGTTCCTGTTTATATCATGGGTGTTTGTGTGTGATTGAGTCTCAACCAGACAATTCATCGATCCATGCAGTTTGGACATGATGACATGCATCAACCAAACCCTTACTATTATATAATAAGTCAGCGATTAGTCTGTCCATGGAACATGATTATTTGTTTATTGCAGCTTTATGACTGCACTCTGTAACTATGTGAGTCTGGGGCAGACAATCCAATGATTAACATCATGAACATGCAATTGGGACAATTATGTCAATCTGCACTTGATACTAGTATATGGAGTGAGTGAGTGAGTATGGTTTTACGCCGCTTTTAGCAATATTCCAGCAATATCATGGCAGGGACACCAGAAATTGGCTTCACACATTGTACCCATGTGGGGAATCGAACCCGGGACTTCTGCGTGACGAGCAAACGCTTTAACCACTAGGCTACCCCACCGCCCCGACAGAGCAATAGACTGACTACACAATCCATTAAATCATCTCTTCCACAAACAGATTACTGTTTATCGAGAACCCCTACTGGGCCTGAATATCAGTCTGCCCCAGAGGTGCGAACTCTGACACTATTCATAAGCTACAAAAGGGGAACCCTGGTGATATATCTCATGTACCCAATGCTTACTGTAAAAGTAGATAAAATTGAGAATCCAGTGAATACAAGCCAAATTAAAGAGCTTCCAGATGATGACCTCCCCGTGTCACTGTAACACCGGGTCAGTCTCCAAGGCCCCTCATCCTCTCCATCTCAATCCGACACAATTACTACAGCTGACAGAACAGCGGTGTTGAAAGACAAATGCTTATCTGGAGGAAATTGCCATGAAACAGGAAGGAGCCCATTTTGTCCACACAGCAAAATGCCAGGTTTAGAGCTAGTTGTTATCCTTGCACATCATTTCGAGAAATTACAGCATCTCTTTTAGACATCAGTGCAATTACATGGACAGGTGGTGCTCAGAAGTTCTTCATTAACTCGAAGTTTTGTCAAATGCATTTCAGTGACCTTTACAGCAGCCGCGACAACATCATGATCAACTGATAATGTGAACCTGGAACAGCGTGAACACAATGATGCATTATGACTCCAGCCTACTGTCTATGTTAACACCCGAGGTTGCACCAGTTTTTGTATATTGCTAGAAGATGGATATTTCCTTGTACTTTACTTGAAGGTGAACCATTTCTTGTACATTACCAAAAGATTGATGACTTCTACAATACTGAAAGATGGACCAGTTCTTGTATATTAATAAAACACTTTTTTTGTAATTAACTAAAAGATTTACCAGTTCTTGCACACAATTAAACAATGAACCAGGTCTTTCACATGACGAAAAGATGGACCAGTTCTTTCACATAACAAAACAATGGACCAGTTCTCTTACATAACTACAAGGTCTTGACCAAACCAATGGTTGATAGTATGAGTGGCAGTTTCACATAACAGAACTCACCAGGTTCCAGAACTGCAGAATAATGTCATCTCTGTCCAGCTTCAAGTCCACAGAAATGTTTACAGTTCCCATAATACTGTCTCTTGTCATCACAACTGCAGAAGGCCCTTGAAGATCAAGGTTAGAATTGATTTTCAGCAACCTAAGCTTGTCGTAGGATGCAACTTGTAGGATCAGGTTTTCAGGCTTCTTGACTTGGTTGACACATGTCATCATATCCCATTTGCATAGGTCGATGCTTATGCTGTTAATCAGTGGTTTATCTGGTCCAGACTTGATTATTTACAGACCACTGTCATATAGATGGAAATTGCAGAGTCAGCATTAAACATTAAACAACAAACAAACAAACAACCAAACAAACAAACCACTGAGGAGGCAGACTGTCCATGCTGAGTAAACACTCTGATCCAGACAGGAGCTCTAAGCAACTGTGCTGTATAAGAAAACGAGACAGAACACATGATCTCAGCGTTGACTTCAACTACGCACAAAAGATTGAATGTGTGAGTCTGGTTGTCTGCCAATTTGCCTAGTATTTTCAGCTAAATCATGAAATGTCGGTTTTATGTTGGAAGCCTGAAGTGTCTCATGTCTTTATATTTGCCACTTTGGTTGACCAAAAAACAAAGGTTATGATGCTGGACAGCAGAATCAGAAAAATAATTCTATGATTCATAGGATCCTGGCATGCATAGGGGAAGCAACTCTGCATTTCAAACCACAGCTCCTTTAATGAACATTTAACTCACATGCAATTTGAGGAAATAATGTTGATTCACATGACGGATTATATCTGAACATGGTCAGGAATTAAGTCCTGAAATATACAATTTGTGCTCGACCAGAGGGGAGACATAAGTCCCTCATACCACAAAGAGAACTTTGGGACAGACTAGTATTACACATACTTATAACAGTCATCGTACTAGGATCGCTTTATTATAACAAAAACAGTACTGCTACAACATATCCTGCAAGTGTTCAAATTTTGCACTCAGGAATCAAACCCATCCAATGTAAGTTGCAAGCAAGCCCACTACCCACTGTACTACCCCTAATTGAAACATTTACTGAACAAACAAGGACTCACAAACATGTTTATGGATATTTTTGAAGAAAAACAGCACACAATTTCATGAAAACATCCAATAAAATATTCATGTCCCAAATTCTTTAGTTCCGCAAATCAAAAGTGTACATTTTGCAGGTATGTTGCTGAGGGTATGCAGATCAAAAGTGTACATTTTGCAGGTATGTTGCTGAGGGTAAGTTCACAGATACAGGAGTGAGGATTTACATGATTCATACCTGATATTTGCCATGGATTTCAGCTGAATAGTACATTTGTATGTATCAATATCTGAAACCAAATAGTATCCATTTGTATTACATACCCGTTTATTTGTACGATTGCAATACAGCCGTGTAATACGGCCAGCTTAGGCAAATTCCGTACTGCAATCTGCTTTCTCTATGGCATGGTTGCCAGATCTACTTTTTCCAGTGTTTAGCAATCCTCAGACCCTTCCATCTAAAAACATTTGAAATACAGTGTGATCTCAAATGAGTGCTCTAAATGAAATCTTTGAAAGATTATAATCATTAAATTGAAGGTTGTTTGTGTCAAATATTATTGTTTTGTTATTTCTTGATGAGAACCTTGCACTTGACTGATGACGTCAGGCGGAGGAATACAACCACGTATACATGTGTGATATGTCCCTTGTGCGGAGTGATACACAGGTCACAGTAACCTCAATGCTAAGTTTCAATAGTTATGCCTTGAGTTAGATTAAAACAGTCTGTCATTAAGAAGGAGTGTAATAAATATTGATTGTCATAGTAGTCCATTTGGACCTTAGGTATTGAACTCAACGAGGTCATGACAGGGGAAAAACAACTCGGTCTAAGAATTCATTGTTTCTCTCTTATCATGACATCTTTTTTAATACATACATACAAATGAACTCGTATGACATTCTTTGTATGTATTGTACTGAATCAAAGCTTAAGAACTCTTCATATTTCATGGAAGAAGAAAATACTCTTGACACAATCCAAGAAGTAGACAACAATCCAGCCCGGACCATGACGCAGTGCTTCACAAATAATACCGTGACATGTATAGTGTGAGGTGACCATTTCACTTGAGATCCGGCGGCAATGTCTTTGGGTCTTTACAACAGAAGTAGTGGACGATGAGGCCGTTCGGGTAGCGAGCGAAGGCACTGAAACAAACATGACTTACTGTGATACTCATGAAGCTATCACAATGTCTTTGTTGTCATTGTCATTATTCACTAAAACTGAGTGTACATGATTGTACTTACAGAAAGGTCGAAAAGGGGGACAACCCATGTCATATTTGTCTTCATGAGTGAGTGAGTTTAGTTTTACTCTGCACTCAGCAATATTCCAGCTATATGGCGGCGGTCTGTAAACAATCGAGTCTGGACCAGACAATCCACTGATCAACACCATGAGCATCGAGCTGCGCAATTGGGAACTGATGACATGTGTCAACCAAGTCAGCGAGCCTGACCACCCGATCCCATTAGTCGCCTCTTACAACAAGCATGGGTTACTGAGGATCAATATTCTAACTCGGACCTTCACGGGTAATTTGTCTTCATGATATAATTGACAAACTTTATGGGAAACATAATATGGAAGGATAATAAATAGAGAATCTCACCCAAGTGTCTTTAGGTATCAAATATATCACCACGAGTTGATGAAGTTACAAATATCTGAGGCATGCCAAGGATATTTTTACTTTTATCAACAAGTGTTGATATATTTGATATCAGAAGACACAAGGGTGAGATTCTATTTATCATCAAAAATCACTCTTCATTATCTTTCAATGAAAAATGTACATTTCTGAACACGGTTCTGCCATATTAGACTGCCGCCATATAGCTGGAATATTGCTGAGTGCGGCGTAAAACTAAACTCACTCACTCCATATTAGACTTGCAGTGCAGCGATGTCATAGTATTGTGACGTCATCAAGTTCATGACGCCATAGCATTGTCAGGGCACTGTACAAAATCTACTGTCAAAACGATATCTCCTAGGAGATATCGTTTGATCTCACACAAGCAATATCTTATGTGGAACACAGTTTTGGATGATAAAAGAAGTTATTATCCATAAAGTTTGTCAGCAGTGACCATCCCTAATTCCTTAAAAAGAAAAAATAACGAGTGCATGGATGAGGTGAAATGGGAGTTAACATTGTGATCAAGATTACTGCATTCACATAGTGACAGATTGCAACATAGTAACAAGAAGTAATATCTTTAAACATCTTTTGGAATGACATCGTTGGAGGTTGAATCAGGCCATGCAAATACTCTATCCACTAGACCATGGAGTTGGTCATTTCTGGCCGTGGTTTCAAGCTAGGTGAGCACTGTCTTCACTCTCTAAAATGGCTACAATATACTGAGGGAAACAAATAAAGGAACACCACTTCATGGCAGTGTTCCTTTATTTTCTCAGATATCCTCCCAGCCCTATTCAAAGCTGGTGATGAAAACTGGAAAATAGTAAAGGAACACTTGAATTTTCCTGTGATCCTTTATTTGTTTCTGTCAGGGGTGCCAGTATGCCCCAGCTACAAAACATGCCAGCCAATTTGGTCACTTTTCACATTTAGTCGATGATAAATCAAAAAATAATCATAAATGCATTAAAACATGTTCACTAATTGACATTCAATGTGTGTTTAACAGGAAATGTTGAGGCTTCAGGCTATAACATCCTCCAACAGAATAAAATTGATGGCAGCAGATTTTGTCTAATCCGATTTGACCTAAAATCAATTTTGTTTGGAAACCAACGCTGCTCCTCAATAGTAAACAAAGAACTTTTAATTTCAGTGCACTCTTTTATAAATTTAACAGGCAGATTTGATCCAAAATATTTTGTTTATGTGACATATACCGTTTAACAATGATAGGCTTATTTCTCTTTTTTTGCAACATTTATATATCATTCACATTGTACATTCATTATGACGAGTTCTATTCTTCCTTCCATTGTATCCCAGAGCTGTATTCATATAAGCTTATGCTTGTTTACCAATCCGGTTCCTTTCTTTGGAAATAAAATATGTTTAAATAATAAATATTATACCATACTTGTTATTACATAATGCCATTTGTTGACCAAAACTATTTACAGCCAATAAACATATTATACAAACCTTTCATTTTACTCTTGTAATTCTTTACCAAATAATTGGTATTATAGTGTTGTTTATGTACATGAATATTACTTTTGGTCTTATCAGTTTACTAATAGAAGTATATGTTACTAAGACGCTTTCACATCGATGATAAATCAAAATAATCATGGAGTGTGTGAACAGGGTTCCAGATAACATCCTCAACGGAATAACTTGATGGCAGCAGCTTCTTTAATCAGTCCGTTAATCAGGCATTCAGGGTAGAAGTTCAACTATTATATACTATCAGTGCAGTTTTAGAAGTGGGCCCATGCCATCAACACATTGGTGCAGCTAGTTCTTTACCAGCATAAAACCCCATATGTAGGGCACAGACAGACCAAAGATAATAATCTAGACAAACCTTGGAATCAAATCTTTGATCAGTATATCCCTGCCAAAGACAGAATTCCTTGCGAGCCAATGACCGAGTCTTACCTGTCACCGATCCTCCTCCTGCAAACGCGACATGTTTTCTCATCATTGATGATGACCTTGACCTTTTGGTAGTACATTCGCTGCTCCTGGACCTGTAAAACACAATATACATATCACTGTCAGAATAACAAATATCTCAAATGATGCTTTCAGTCTGCACAAAAAGGTCACTCCAGGAAATGTGAAATCCAATATTTATGCAAATAACCCTTTTTTCCTTATCAAATGAACAGGACTTTCAGCTGTGAAATAACAAGCTCTGCTTTTCCTGGTGAGATACTGCCATATTGATTTGACATTTGTGTATTTATACACTGACATACGTCCGAATCTATCTGGTACTGACCAGATCAAATGTTTTACTATTGAAATACATACTTTCAGAGGAAGTGACCTCAAAGCTACTCAGAATATGACACATATATTACATGTATGTCAGATACACACATACTCCAATACATCAGTACATTGGTGTTTCAGTACATTGGTACATCAGTGTTCCAGTACATTGGTACATCATTGTTCTAGTACATCAGTGTTCTAGTACATTGGTACATCATTGTTCTAGTACATCAGTGTTCTAGTACATCAGTACATCATTATTCTAGTACATCAGTGTTCTAGTACATTGGTACATCATTGTTCTAGTACATTGGTACATCATTGTTCTAGTACATCAGTGTTCTAGTACATTGGTACATCAGTGTTCTAGTACATTGGTACATCAGTGTTCTAGTACATCAGTGTTCTAGTACATCAGTGTTCTAGTACATTGGTACATCAGTGTTCTAGCACATTGGTACATCAGTGTTCTAGTACATTGGTACATCAGTGTTCTAGTATATCAGTGTTCTAGTACATTAGTACACTGGTGTTCCAGTGCTCCAGTAGATCAGAACATAAAATACAAGTACACTAATTTGTTCATGAGATCTTGTATTTTATTTTGAGTATCATGATACTTCCCTATATAAGCGAACCTGCTAGCTTGATCTTCAGAATACATCAAGGAACAGAACTGATAAAATAACGATACAGCTGTGACAATTGAAAAAATAAATCCAGTGGTCTGGAATTAACAAGCTTACAGTCAATACTAAAAACAAACAGTTGCAATATTTCCACTTCCAACAAGATTTCCATGGCCTGAAATATGTAAGAATCACAAGCATTTCATACAACAGACTAAAAATGCTGCTCTTGTTTCTAAAACAGGATATTATATCTGTGGCCTTTCATCCCAGTGTTCAGTGAATGATGTGTATCAGATCGCATCATGCCATAACGTCAACAGGTCCCACCGACTTCATGATTTATTCACTACTGCATGCTATAATAAAATTTAGATTTGTTGATAATTCAATATTCCCATAACTACAAATTAATAACACCCTCCAACACTGGCACTACTTCAGAGTCAAAAGTGAAAGTTCAAAGGTCAAGCTGGAGTGTACATGTGTAACTGCTGTTTTCCTCCATGTGGAAAAGTGTAAATATCTGAATTTTGAAAACCTTTCTGAAAACTATTTAAAGGGTCAGTGACTTAAACAGGTATTTTTCACAATTGTTCAATATAATGATCCTTCACCTACTTCCATTACCTAAAACTATATAAAATTTCTTTTGGAATTTGAAAATTACTTTCACAGCTTTTCCATTTGAATTAAACAATGAAAAACACATCTGATAGACCTTTCAAAAATAAGGCACACCAAATGATGACTTTTAAAAGATTATATTACTGATTTATATGGTATATGACCAGATGGTGGCCACATGAATACGTGCAAACACCTAGTTTTGGGTATAGCAACGTGCAGTAATCTTGGACAAAATACTGTGACTATGTGTCCCAGTCCACCCAGCTGTGAATGGGTACCTCGTACGGATGGGAAAGCCGCAATAACTCGGTGCGCCTAGTGGCTGCAAGAGTTGTATGCTCCCCAGGGAGTTGAGATTGATAATAATGTGCCGTTGAGATTGACATCCAATGATAGAGGGAAAAACTACCAGCACCTTGAGCATGCACTAGTGCGTGGATATGTGCGCTATATAAATATCCAATAATAAATAATAAAAAAATGAATAAATATAAATGCTCCATTAATCCCTCAAAGTAGGATGAGACTCCCATAATCCCTCTGGTGGTTCCTGACAGTATAGACTTGCACAAGAAATAATAGTTTAAATGATAATTTCTACAGAAATATAAATAACAGACTGGCATCCTTAGACTGTCCGCCTATCTAGACTTGGATCTTTGAAGAATAGAATTACTATACATCCATGGGCTCAGACATACAGTGCAGCCTTGGAGTAAGGCTACTGACAATACAGATGGCAGATGGATATGGACACAGTTTCCATTGACCTCTGGCTTTTACTGTCTGACTGGTCCAGCTTCCACTCACAACTGACCATGTGGTCTCGATATCACCACATGTCTGTATTGATACACTTGCCCAGAATAAAACATCAAGGGTTCTGGGCAATTATTGCTCCTGATACCAAATCTCTCCAGAGGAAACGGTCAATCGAGGACGGAAATATCAAACTGTTATGGTAGCATCATAATCTCGCGTGGAGGCCATTTATCAATATCTGGTGAATTTGGATCCGATTGTAGTATATGAAACAGTGGGGCTAAAGCCTCATTTATGAGGGTTTCATTAAATTATAGTGACGAGATAGCAGTACCAAATTACACAGGTTAAAGGGGTATCTGGATAAGGTATCTTGCTGATGATAACAGGGCTTGAAGTCATATGCTCTCCCAGACACAACTATAAGCTTCCTCCTGTAGAATTCTTCAGTTTTTTTAACTGACACTCGAAATGTTTAAAACAAATAGAAACATCAGTGTTATGAAGAAGCATGAGTAAATTATTGGTGATTGAGTATAGTTTTACTCCGCACTCAGCAATATTCCAGCTATATGGCGGCGGTTTGTAAATAATTGAGTCTGGACCAGACAATCCAGTGATCAACAGCAGTAAATTATTGGGACAAAGACATCTGTCTTATCTTCAGTACCTTGGGTTGGAATAGCAGCTTGATAATAGACAGATTTGATATTATCCCTGGTGTCGCACTAATTTTCAATGATTCATTCATACAAATTTCATTACAAATTTCTTCGCTGCGAATTGTTGCAAAAATGATCAGATGAGGTGTTAAGCAATACTCACTCACTCACTTGCAAATTTCTAGATAGTTGAGTTTTACAAACTACCCAAAAGGGTAAGGTCCACTTATATATCCCTGTCAAGTCTAGACCAGTCCCATAACCTGAATATGGGAGCTAGACTATACAAAGTACCCAAAAGGGTAAGGTCCACTTATATATCCCTGTCGAAGTCTAGACCAGTCCTATAACCTGAATATGGGAACTAGACTATACAAAGTGCCCAATAGGGTAACATCCACCTATATATCCCTGGCGAAGTCTAGACCAGTCCTATAACCTGGATATGGGAACTAGACTATACAAAGTGCCCAATAGGGTAACATCCACCTATATATCCCTTTTGAAGTCTAGTCTAGTCCTATAACCTGAATATGGGAACTAGACTATACAAAGTGCCCAATAGGGTAACATCCACCTATATATCCCTTTTGAAGTCTAGTCCAGTCCTATAACCTGAATATGGGAACTAAACTATACAAAGTGCCCAATAGGATAACATCCACCTATATATCCCTGGCGAAGTCTAGACCAGTCCTATAACCTGAATATGGGAACTAGACTATACAAAGTGCCCAATAGGGTAACATCCACCTATATATCCCTGTCGAAGTCTAGACCAGTCCTATAACCTGAATATGGGAACTAGACTATACAAAGTGCCCAATAGGGTAACATCCACCTATATATCCCTGTCGAAGTCTAGACCAGTCCTATAACCTGAATATGGGAACTAGACTATACAAAGTGCCCAATAGGGTAACATCCACCTATATATCCCTGTCGAAGTCTAGACCAGTCCTATAACCTGAATATGGGAGCTAGACTAAACAAAGTGCCCAAAAGGGTAAGGTCCACTTATATATCCAGTGTTGTAAACCAGTCCCATAAAATTTGAGCTAGACTATACAAAGTGCTGGTCTGGTATACTCCCTCAAAAGTTAGACCAGACCCTATAACCTGAATTACCAGTCCCAGAATTTTCAGGATTAGATAAAATCCCATAAAATATGAGGAGGTAAATAGGAGGAGGGAACTGTTTAATGTCAGGTTATTGTCACAATAACACGTTTTAAAATGTTTTCAGTCATTATATACATTACAAAAGTGCAAAACAGAACCGTCCGGACGGTCGGGCATGGGGAGTTTGCAACGCTGATATATCCCTGTCGAAGTCTAGACCAGTCCTATAACCTGAATATGGGAGCTAGACTAAACAAAGTGCCCAAACGGGTAACATCCACCTATATATCCCTGTCGAAGTCTAGACCAGGGCCCGTTCCTCAAAGCGTCGTGGCGCCACGACAGTCGTAACTCCCATACTTTAACATAGACTTACGACTGTCGTATCGCTACGATCGCTTTGAGGAACGGGGCCCTGTCCTATAACCTGAATATGGGAGCTAGACTAAACAAAGTGCCCAAACAAGTAACATCTACTTATATATCCCTGTCAGAGTCTAGACCAGTCCTATAACCTGAATATGGGAGCTAGACTAAACAAAGTGCCCAATAGGGTAACATCCACCTATATATAACCCTTGTCGAAGTCTAGACCAGTCCTATAACCTGAATATGGGAGCTAGACTAAACAAAGTGCCCAATAGGGTAACATCCACCTATATATCCCTGTCGAAGTCTAGACCAGTCCTATAACCTGAATATGGGAGCTAGACTAAACAAAGTGCCCAATAGGGTAACATCCACCTATATATCCCTGTCAAGTCTAGACCAGTCCTATAACCTGAATATGGGAGCTAGACTATACAAAGTGCCCAATAGGGTAACATCCACCTATATATCCCTGTCGAAGTCTAGACCAGTCCTATAACATGAATATGAGAGCTAGACTATACAAAGTGCCCAAACAAGTAACATCCACCTATATATCCCTGGCGAAGTCTAGACCAGTCCCATAACCTGAATATGGGAGCTAGACTATACAAAGTGCCCAAAAGGGTAAGGTCCACCTATATATCCCTGTCGAAGTCTAGACCAGTCCCATAACCTGAATATTGGAGCTAGACTATACAAAGTGCCCAAAAGGATAAGGTCCACTTATATATCCCTGTCGAAGTCTAGACCAGTCCTATAACCTGAATATGGGAGCTAGACTATACAAAGTGCCCAAAAGGATAAGGTCCACCTATATATCCCTGTCGAAGTCTAGACCAGTCCCATAACCTGAATATGGGAGCTAGACTATACAAAGTGCCCAAAAGGATAAGGTCCACTTATATATCCCTGTCGAAGTCTAGACCAGTCCTATAACCTGAATATGGGAGCTAGACTAAACAAAGTGCCCAAACAAGTAACATCCACCTATATATCCCTGTCGAAGTCTAGACCAGTCCTATAACCTGAATATGGGAGCTAGACTAAACAAAGTGCCCAAACAAGTAACATCCACCTATATATCCCTGTCGAAGTCTAGACCAGTCCTATAACCTGAATATGGGAGCTAGACTTCGAGATCAGAAGGAATCAAGGGACTACAGTTCACAATCAATCAAAAGGTTCCAAAGCCATCTGCTCTCTGTAATTATCAGATGACAAGCCAAGGGTTTAGACGGAAATGAGATCTTGACTTGTCTATGAGACAAGTCTATGGTGATTGCCTATGCTAGCTGCTTTCTATTCAACAGTTGGTTTTTCGATACCCTGAAAATTAAATACTCACATCCAATGGTTCCATCATTTTGGTTGGTATGTTTACCCTGTTAATGACAGACTGCCTTCGTGTTGCAAAAAGTAATCAGAAACATACTTTCATGAATCTTCAGAAATTACTTCAAATTGTCAAAATGCACTCCCTTTCATGAAAGAGACGGCCATTACCAAACGAAGGAAAACAACTTGCAAAACGTCTACGGCGAGCAACACTCCATGTTTATTATTTACTTCAGTCCAACAAACAGTTGGACTAAAACCCAAATGTCATTTTCATGTCTTTTTCAAATACTGCTGCACTTGAAGGAGATAGAAACAAAAATAACTCCGTTTTATGTGAACCTCTCTTCCATTGCTTTCAAGACACCAGATATCACAGTACCGAGGCATTCTGCCGCTCTGAGAGCTGATGTGCCTGTTGTAATGCTCTGGCAATACTCTCGCAATTACCTGCACAAAATACCTTCAGAATGGCTCCACCAGCAGCTTGTGGAATCATTTTGTGGAGCCAATAACATCAGTTTGGTAGAACAGACACCCTGGCTCCAATGCATAAGCCAATCTTAAAACTATATCTGACTTAACGCTTTGGCATAATCACAGATTTATGAAAGACATAATGCTAAGATCAGTTTATTGAACGGAGTCTGTATGCTGTGAAAGTTACACCATCTTGTTTTTGTACCTTCTGGAGGATAATTCCACAGCACAGCTTGTCTCGTAAATATTTCCATGGCACTTCATAGTGTTTTGTCAGGGAACTGAACGGTTCCATTTCACATTGGTGTACAATTTGTTTTGACTTTCTAAAACAGCTGTTTGTAGGAACATCCACACATTTAAGTGATATGTGATAAGATGACTATAATAGGTGTCAACCCAATCATACCCAGAGGTACAGATAAGCACACCATGGCATACATCATCATACCACATCATACCGCATCATACCTGAGATAAAATCCGTTCTGATTATCTCCGTAACTGTATTACAATTAGAAGTAATAATGCAGCATTTTACAAAATTGTTTCCTCATGCGATGTCTCCATTTTAAAAAGATTATCACTGTATATCCATCATGCTATTATGTTAAGAAAACAATTGTTATCCTCCTAAATGAGAACCTTCTTTGTAATCGCTGTATTTGGGCCGGTGTCCTTACATACAAATAAACATATTTTGACCTTTGACCATTTTTGACAAATGAATTGTGTGCATATCAGCAGACACGGCCATTCTCTCAGCTCATCCTTTTTCAACGAATGTTAAGCCGAATATCGTATTCTACCAGACAGAGAGCCAATATAAAAACATAGACTTTGAGATCATGATGGATGATGACTCAGGAATCACTACTGGAATATGGTAATCTTGCATTCTATAGTTGATGGTCAATGTCCTGGCAAAAAGTACCGTCAGTTTGTTTGTATATTTGTTGTTACCAGCTATATGATGCAGGGGTGGAAATAACCCATTGCCCGACGTCCGAGTCCAGTGTTTTTTTCTGTCGGCAAGCAAATTTGTATATCACACTGTACTGGTGTCCAGTTGACTTTCCAATGTTAATTATGTTGTTTATTTAAAAAATCAGCAAGAAAACGGTCGGTATAGTGGGAAAATTATCAGGGCAAGTGATTTACATGTGCCACTGTACCGGAGTACACTAGCAATTTTAAAGTTATTTCCACCCCTGATGATGGCAGTGTTGAAATAATCTAGTCTCAACCAGACAATCCAGGAACTGACATAAGCATCGATGTATGCGATATGGACATGACCATAAGCATCAACAAAGTCAGTGAATATCACTACCTCGGCTAGTTTGTTGTGTATTATGACGAGCATGGGTGGGTGAAATCTTGGGATACTTTGTCATATGTTCTGTTGTCCACCCAAATCTACTTCCTTCCATCCTTGCATCAATGCATCCATCCACCTCTTAACATGCTTCATTTTTCAATAGATGACCATTTTATGTTCTTTTTGCATAATTAGTTGATACATAACAAGTTTGTTTCAATATGAATACACAACGCCATTTAGAAAGTGGTCAAATGTAACATATGTTAAGTTTGTATCATTTGCACTGGTTGGAATGGATTCACATAGAAAAAAGTGTCACCCTGTAAACTAGAACCTGACTTACTTAACAAATTACTTTAGACAATGTAAATATTTAACCTTCTTAGAATGCTTCTAGGTCTTATGGAGTATTATAGTGATTAAGCTGTTACTGAGACACACACCCATGAAGGTCCGGGTTAGAATTGGTCTTCAGTAACCCATGCTTTTCATAAGAGGCGACTAACAGGATCGTGAGTGAATTAAGTTTTTCCCATGTGGGGATTCGAACCCGGTTTTCAGTGTGACGAGCCAACGCTTTAACTACTGGGCTACCCGACCGCCCCTTCACCATTACTGATGACAATGATGAAACTTTACCAGTATGTGTCATAAAGCATGTAATCTTGTTAGCTGAAGTTGGAACTTGAGCCACATAACATTTATTTGGGTCCAGTAAGCTCAGTGGATGACAGTTCATATTTTGTATGTACTAGTGAGTAAGTGAGTGAGTGAGTTGTGTTTAACGCCGCTTTTAGAAATATTTCAGCAATATCAGGGCAGGGGACACCAGAAATGGGCTTCACATATTGTACCAATGTGGGAATCAAACCTGGGTCTTCGGAGTGACAAGCGAACGCTTTAACCACTAGGCTACCCCACCGACCCTTGGGTGGTCAGGCTCGCTGACTTGGTTGACACATGTCATCGTGATCCCGATTGCGTACAATGCTCATGCTGTTGATCACTGGATTGTCTAGTCCAGACTCGATTATTTACAGACCACCACCATATAGCTGGAATATTGCTGAGCGCGGCATTAAACAACAATCAATCAATCCTGAGACACACAAGCGGTGATTTCTGAGTGTCCCAGTGCTACTGAGCTTCAGGCACCATTCTTTCAATGATGATTGATGCTGATCTACCAGAATCCCCACACAACAAGTGCATAATCTGCATCTAAATGTATTTAAATCTCATCTGTTTTCTCCATCACTCCACATGTAACGGTACATCGCTGAGGAGTCGATTAATCAGCAGAACTATCTCCCCTTTATCAGCAGATTCCTCAGCTAACAACAAACCCCACACCGGAGCACGGTCACCGTGACCCGTGTCACACTCAGAGTCGTCATGCACTCCCGCTGGAACTACAGCTTTTGTTTCACAATAATCAGGTAAATCTGAAAATTACACCTGGCTTGTTAACAGCTATATTTCCTTGGTCACTAGTGTTTGATTTATGTTTCCCTGTGATTTTTCCGTCAAGAATTATAATTTAATATTCCTCTTTCATAAGCTGAACCACTGAATATACCAAACTAATGTAGTCCGTAACCAACCCTTCAGCCCACCAGCATGGTATAATTGATAAAATTTCTAGTATATAATATATAATTTATTATGTTAAAAATTCGTTTGGGTAATAAATATTGAACCTCCTTTCATATCTACAATCTTGCAAAATAAGCAGTTTTTATTATTAAAAGCCATAAACATCAACCTGCACCTGAAGATCTTTCCCCAACAATTGAAACATGTTACACAAACCATACTGTCATTCTGATTGAAATTTTCAATTCAATTTTTACAGTAATTTCATTTAATGAAAGAATGAGATAATGCCTAGTGACAACCTGCTGTGCAGGTGTTCTGCTCTGTTTCACATGTTCTGTCATGGAGGGGGCGGAACATCTTGACAAGAGACAGCTGGATCCGGTGTTCAGTGACAGCTGAATGATGGCAGACGATTCATCTCATCAAACATGTAAGATTGAGTGGTAATAATTTTATTTCATTTTTGCTATTATAAATATGGAAAGTAATAACAAATACATGTATGTAACACCTAAATCAAAGGTATTGTTCACAGATGTCAGATACAAGAGCACTCCCAGCAGAGTTATTATAAAAATACAACAGAAAGTTGAAGTAGGTGGCAGATAAAGTCACTATATAAACGGTGTTCGCGTTATGTCCAGAGGGAATGGATGTTGTTTTATGGCTTGGTCAGCAACCACCAATATTCAGATATATCAAGACATTTATGGGTAATAAGTCAATATTCACAACAGGAGCCAAAACAAAATGACAAATACAGTGGTTGTCTGAAGAAATACAATTGGTTAAAAAATATTTTTTTCCCCATTATTAGTGAAATGTAACACCATATCCCTAAAATACAACAAAGTTTTTTCATAGTTTTGCTAAGGCAAATGGGCAAGGGGAGATAACTCATAAAAGGGTCACCCCTGAAGTTATAAACTCAATTCAATCCTTCTTCAATGACACAAAACTAATTCCTATTGATGAAGTCACACATAATATGCACGGTATAAAACGCTCTGCATCAATAAGCACACCTTCACCAACTTCCACACCAATCTGTAAGTAATCATTTTAAGGGCTTTCTACTAAGTCCCAACATGACAATTCATAATTTATTGTGTCTATCACAGATTTGTTTACATCACACACAACCGTGTAGTACAAATAGGTGACTGCCTAGTAACTTTTATCAAAAACATCCCATTTCAGCTGATTTGTCTCAAATACTTGATTTCTGAAAACAAATTTAGCTTCTGTAGGGTTTTGATAAGTGCTCTTCTTGTCAGTTTTCTATGCAGACGGAGCCCTTATTACAGTGAATACGAAAACAGACCAGGGCTACAGATAAGGGCCGTATCGGCATATGTACGGATAAAAAATATACACAATACGGTAGGAAATAATTTAGAAAACGTAGCAGATACGCACCACAGCAATTGTGTACGGTCTTAGAATCATTTACAGACATATTCATCTGAAAAAGTATTGTTTAATTGTTTATTGACCGTTTACACCAGAGTAGCAATGCTGTGGTGCATATATGAAACGAAGCACAAGTTTAATGATACACCATTAAATTCCATTCAGTACTCTAAATGTACTCTTATTGTTTTCCAGTACTCCTATATTGAAAAAATAAGGAGTACATACTCCTGATGTTGAACAATTATCTGGAGCCCTGCAGACATACAATAAATACATATAAAAACATAGTTGCAGATACTGTATGTCAACAACAACAATGACATGGAATACGGAACATGAATTATTCATAATGAGATGCTGTATAGCTGATATAGATAATTATCATCACACTGTCAGTAATATTTTCAGCAATTATATGATATTAGTGCCAGTAATTGCATAACTCTAAAGAGCACTGTGGACCTTTGTGTCATTGTGGTATTATGGGTCTTGGGATATTGTAGTACTGTGGTATTATGGGTCTTGGGATATTGTAGTACTGTGGTATTATGGGTCTTGGGATATTGTAGTACTGTGGTATTATGGGTCTTGGGATATTGTAGTACTGTGGTATTATGGGTCTTGGGATATTGTAGTACTGTGGTATTATGGGTCTTATGATATTGTAGTACTGTGGTATTATGGGTCTTGGGATATTGTAGTACTGTGGTATTATGGGTCTTGGGATATTGTAGTACTGTGGTATTATGGGTCTTGGGATATTATAGTACTGTGGTATTATGGGTCTTGGGATATTGTAGTACTGTGGTATTATGGGTCTTGGGATATTATAGTACTGTGGTATTATGGGTCTTGGGATATTGTAGTAATGTGGTATTATGGGTCTTGGGATATTGTAGTACTGTGGTATTATGGGTCTTGGGATATTGTAGTACTGTGGTATTATGGGTCTTGGGATATTGTAGTACTGTGGTATTATGGGTCTTGGGATATTATAGTACTGTGGTATTATGGGTCTTGGCAGTATAGGTGTTTTGTGGTATTATGGATCTGGTGGGTATCATGGTATTGTGGGTCTTAGAGGTACTGAAGTGCTATGGTTCTTGGTGGCATTGCAGTATATGGGACTTAGGGGTATTGTGTATTCTTGGGGTATTGTGGTATAATGTGTCTTAGGGGTACTACTATGGCTCTTGGACGTTCTAGTGAACATATGATGCGCACGCATGCAGACTGGACAAACACAAAACTCCCTAGAGGACTGATCCTGGACAAACACACAACTCCCTAGAGGACTGATCCTGGACAAACACACAACTCCCTAGACGACTGATCCTGGACAAACACACAACTCCCTAGAGGACTGATCCTGGACAAACACACAACTCCCTAGACGACTGATCCTGGACAAACACACAACTCCCTAGAGGACTGATCCTGGACAAACACACAACTCCCTAGAGGACTGATCCTGGACAAACACACAACTCCTAGAGGACTGATCCTGGACAAACACACAACTCCCTAGAGGACTGATCCTGGACAAACACACAACTCCCTAGAGGACTGATCCTGGACAAACACACAACTCCCTAGAGGACTGATCCTGGACAAACACACAACTCCCTAGACGACTGATCCTGGACAAACACACAACTCCCTAGAGGACTGATCCTGGACAAACACACAACTCCCTAGAGGACTGATCCTGGACAAACACACAACTCCAAAGAGGACTGATCCTGGACAAACACACAACTCCCTAGACGACTGATCCTGGACAAACACACAACTTCCTAGAGGACTGATCCTGGACAAACACCCAACTTCCTAGAGGACTGATCCTGGACAAACACATGACGAAATGTGAAGCATACAAGCATAATCATTGCAAACTGGGATTTGAACCCATGATTAAGTTTCTGGCTTGCCCAAGGATGCTACTTTACACAACAAACTGCATCACCTTAGACAACATGGCCATCATGGAACTCCTATGCTTGACAAAAACTCACATGAATCATCAGGCCAAGGGATTGATCCTCTGCTCCTCATATAAATTTTTGATTCATGAAAATGCCATAATGTTCAACACAGAAAAATGACATGCATCTACCATCTGAAACTAGGATCATGCAATCATTTTCGGTAGATTTTAGTGTTATCTTTTTGAGCTCAGCTGACTTGACCAAGCCAAATTTTACATGACTTGGGCTTTGGACTAGTGGCTTAAGTTCAAGACTCCAACAAAGTGAAGCCAGGACTGTTCAAGAAGATGATGTATTATACTGAATTTAAAAAATATACTTGTTGAATGTACTGATATGCTGTTATTTAACAAACATCACCTTGCATATATTTATAAGAATATTTGAATATGCTGTTAAGACTTTGTATTCATGTATAAAGGAATAAAAGATTATGAAAAAAAGAGAACAAAGATATTGCCGCATAACTGTTATTATTCCTGATATTATCTCATGATAAGCAACAAATCCTTGCATAGCCTATCTGACAGACGGAAGCCCCAGCACTGCTGTTAGAATGGCCGTCTTCTCAGTAGTGTGTATGGTCATTGGATGGATGTTTTTATTGAAATATAACACTGAGTTTGTCTTGTGACAGGAAGCCTGCTTTCAAACCGCCATTTGTTTCAGCCCTGTTGCTCTGAGCTGTCACAACATCACCGACATTGATGGAGCGTGTTACAGAACAGTTATTGACATTTTGCAAATCAGCAATATTCCATGTTTGAGATTGGATTAGCGGTCTGAGACCGTTATGCAATAAATTCTGTATTGTGAAGCTGACCTAGAAATCCATGTGGACAGGCGCTACAGACCAGCTCATGTCATCGCACCAGCATCGACTTTCCCTGTACTGTGTGGAGTGGAAGCATTTTGTGATAACAAGAAGACAAATGGGTCCCCATATTAAGAATTTGGTTCCATTATATTTTTAATATTATTATTAAAGATTACAAAAATGCACTTCCTGAGTGAGGAGTGAGTGAGTGAGTGAGTGAGTGAGTGAGTGAGTGAGGAGCTTTTGTCAGTGAGTAGTGCGAGTGGAGGAGTGAGTGAGTGAGTGAGCCAGTATTCCAGCAATACAGGAGACACCAATATAGGCTTCACACATTGTATCCATGTGGGGAATAAAACCTGGGTCTGCAATGTGATGACGCTTTCACTACTAGGCTACTGCACCACTCCACAAGGAAGAACAGTTAGTAGTGCTAAAAATATTGTGTGAGGTACTACACCTTCTCAGGGCTCGATTTAAGACATGTTAACCTAGTTGCACCAGGAGCAACCTAAGATATAAACCTAGTAGCACCAGGAGCAACCTAAGATATAAACCTAGTAGCACCAGGAGCAACCTAAGATATAAACCTAGTAGCACCAGGAGCAACCTAAGATATAAACCTAGTAGCACCAGCCAAATTCCAGTTGCAGCGTTGCAACGTAATGTGTTAAAACGTCAGAGGTTTCGGTGCACATATTTCCGTGATGTTGTACCTATGGAACATAGCAACACAGAGACATAGCTGGTTCCAGTTCCAGTCATAACCAAGAGGTGTCTATAAATAGCAATGTTTTGGTGCCATTGCTATTCAAAGTTTACAAGAATATGAGCTGACATATTTATGCTTAAAATGTTAGATTTATTGTTGATTTATTACTCGAAACTTGACTTGCAGCTGGTGCAAGTTAGACTAATAACTAGGTTGCACTTTGTAATATTGGGTTGCACTAGTGCAAGTAACAAAGCACTAAATCGAGCCCTGCTTCTGCATACAAATACTGTGTTGATGACAGGAAATATATGCCACAAAACTGTATCACTAAAGGAACATAGGGAATCTGAAACTAACCATACATAGATGTATGTGGTAACCTTTCATGCACCATGGACCCTTCCAATGGCTTCACAGTGAAGTACGTATTGTACCATCTAGATCCTAACAAGTTTTCTGGATTTGGTCTGTGTAAGAATCTTTAAATACTGGGCAAAGCATGGTATCTGTCTGTGTCATGGTGGTACACTATAACTAATTATAACTACCCTACATTACCACCACACAGATCCAAGGTAGAAACCTGTCTTTGTAATGGTGAAACATTATCCACTAGGTCACCCTTCAACCCATCACAGTTCCCAGGTGAGCATCAAACCTATCTGTGTGACAGTCAGACACACTCACCACTGTCCTACCCTACAGCCCACCACACAGTTCCCAGATGGGCATCAACCCTGTCTGAGTGATGATCAAACACACTCACCACTGTCCCTACCCACACCCACCACACAGTTCCCAGGTGGGCATCAACCCTGTCTGAGTGATGATCAAACACACTCACCACTGTCCTACCCTACAGCCCACCACACAGTTCCCAGATGGGCATCAACCCTGTATGAGTGATGATCAAACACCTACCACAGCCCACCACAGTTCCCAGATGGGCATCAACCATGGTGAGTGATGATCAAACACACTCACCACTGTCCTACCTGCCCACCACACAGTTCCCAGATGGGCATCAACCACTGTATGAGTGATGATCAAACACACTCACCACTGTCCTACCCTACAGCCCACCACACAGTTCCCAGATGGGCATCAACCCTGTCTGAGTGATGATCAAACACACTCATCACTGTCCCACCCTACAGCCCACCACACAGTTCCCAGGTGGGCATCAACCCTGTCTGAGTGATGATCAAACACACTAACCCCAGCTCTACCAATCTCTCCACTAATCTAGCATTCCTTGTTTCCCTTGTGTTATGTGTGCTGGAATACCTCTCAAAGATTATTCAACATCATGAACTTGCTGATACAGAATAAATAAGCGATAACAGCCCATCTGCTGTGATTTCCCTCGACTGGTGCCATAAATGCCCAACACTGACCCAAACACACTAGACTGCACTACGGGACCAAAAATATCAGGTATTTCAAATATTTGTTCAAGAATTCTAACATATCTGGTGACATGATCAGTCTAAAATAAGCTTCATTTAAACAAGTGCCACACATAATACCCTGTGATACATCCTATCTACCTACCATTGCTGCTAAGCTCACATGCCTAGATTTCTTTGACACATCAGATGTGAAGCAGTTTATTTCCATTAAATATCTCAACCCAGAATAACACTGAGTGAAGAATTCCTGTGTTAAGATAATTCTTTACAAAGATTGTGTCAAAACATCTGGCATCCCACTGCGCAAGTGACGTAGTGAAATGTGTCTCTGTTCACCGAACAGGAAATGGGTACCGGATATGTGAAGTTGAAGGTTGAAATATCATATTGTATGGCATGTAGGCAGATAAGGAACTACAATCCCTAGGGAGTAGAAAATGGCAACTCGAATGTGTACTGATGAGGGAACAAATATAAACAAATATAAAAAATAAATCGAGATGTCTGAACAAGAGCCATCAGAAGATGACGCATCCCTGGTTGGGTGCAATTCCGACATGTTTTGAGAGCTGTGGGTACATGTTTAGTGGGGGTAGCCAACATGTTTTGAGGGCCCTCAGCCTCACATGTTTTGAGGGCGATAGCCGGCTGTTTCGAGGGCTTAGGTAGCCGACATGTTTCGGTGAGTACAATGCCGACATGTTTCGAGGAGGGGTAGCCCATGGCTAAAGCTCCCCTCATCCGCCCAAAGATGCTAGTTTGAGTACAATGTGTGAAGCCCATTTCTGGTGTCCAAGACCATGCTATATTGCTGGAATATTTCTACTCGCTCACTCAGTCCGACATGTTTGACTTCTTATACCCCACCATTGGTTCAGTGTTGCTGCACAGCATGTTTTAGCATCCCAAATCATCAGCAGCACATAATGAAGAAATATTTGGTGTCAACATCCAGATAAGAGTACTACCAGTAAAGTCCAGTTTGTCAGGAAATAAAAACAAGAGTCATCAGAAGATGACATATCCCCCCGGCCCCCACATCTTTGAAAGAACAAATCATCTGACAGTTACTTAAAGTCCAGCTTGATTTTAGACTAAAATAAGTGCAAATCGTTTCCATGGAAATCATGAAAAACATAAATGACAAAAATCTGCAAATAGCAAAAGGCACCACTTTGGGATCAGCCTAACATATCTGCCAAGTTTTGCAGAAAAATACTGAACGGTCTCTGAGTTATGCTCCGGAAAAGAAGCCCACCCCTCCCTTTAAGACTAAGTCCAAAACGTTTCCATGGAAACTGAGAAAAATAAAAATGCAAAAATTTGTAACAAAATTTTTACACACTATACCAGTATATCTAAATCATCACAATGCACCAGTTCAGCACAAGCCTAACCTGTATAGAAAGTTTCATCAAGATATTCAAAGGGTTTTGGAGGTCTGCTCTGGTAATCTGCATTAATATTCAGTAACGTCCAAACATGTTGTCATGAAATGGAAAAAACAAATCAGGGATACAAATGCAATTCTTTTTAAGGTTTTAAGGGTGTCATAGGACACCAGACAGATAAGTAGCTGTGCCTTTTTGAAAATAAATGTGCCCATACCTTTTGATGATCCAATTAAACTAAAACATCACAACAATATTATGTCATTTCAATTTATTGTATGTAAACCAGTCAACTTCAGGATTTCCTGCACACTATCAAGAATGCAAGAATAGTTCAGCTTCATACGTCCTGGACCCGTAACTAAAGCTATGTTATCATCCAAAACAGGATTTCCGATTATGCACACTGGCATTCAAAATGGCCGCACCCATGTTAAGCTGTGAGATTTAGAGTGCCATCAATAAACAGTGGGGTGATGGGGTGGGGTGATGGGGTGCAAAATAGGTTTTAAACTTTCGAGTTGGTCAAATTTATCGCAGTTTCCATTTAATGAATCATGGTGAGTATTATTTATATATTTCAGTCGTGCCGGCAAATTTATCCATGCCATTTCAATATTTACCATGCCATGGCACACAAATTAAGCACTATTTCGATCACTGTTTTTATCAAACATACAGTTCTCATATAATAAAAAGTTACTGCTCACCACTGGAAAGATGAGTTTTACTCCAGAAACCAGTATTTTCAGTAAACTGTCAGCTGTGACGAGTCAGTCCAGTGACTGACATAATGAACATTGACCATCAACAGGGATACGATGACACGTCAACCAAGTCAGTTAGCCTGACCATAAGATCCCATTGGTTGCCTATTTCAAGAAGCATGGGGGCGGTGGGGTAGCCTAGTGGTTAAAGCGTTGGCTCGTCACGCCGAAGACCCGGGTTCGAATCCCCACATGGGTACAATGAGTGAAGCCCATTTCCGGTGTCCCCAGCCGTGATGTTGCTGGAATATTGCTAAAAGCGGCGTAAAACCAAACTCAGTCAGTCAGTCAAGAAGCACAGGTTGCTGAAGATCAATTCTATCCCAGATCTTCACTAGTCACGTCTATTATTACTATTATCAAATATGGAGATAACCCCAGTTTGTTTACAACTGGTGGTTCAGCTTTGGTGGAATTGTGTGAGGAGTCAGTTTGTTCTAAGCACTGTTTTCAACACTTTGTCAGTCCTACCATATCAGGGTCGGTTGGGTAGCCTCGTGGTTAAAGCATTCGCTTGTCACGCCGAAGATCCTGGTTCAATTCCCAACATGAGTACAATGTATGAAGTCCCTTTCTGATGTCCCCCGCCGTGATATCATTGGAAGAATGCTAAAAGCGGCGTAAAACTCACTAACTCAGGGTTGACCTGTGTTCGATTTCCTGCATATATACAATTTGTGAAGCCCATTTCTGGTGTCCCCCACTGTGATATTGCTGGAATATTGCTAAAAACTAAACTCACTCACTCACTCACTCTATCATGTCTGGTTGATATGGAAGAAAGACTGCAGGAAAGCAGGTCTTAGATATTTAGAAGACAGAGCTGATAAACCAAGACATACTCTGGGTGAAGCGTGATTAAAACCTAACATCATCGGTACAACAAATTGTAGCGTCTACAACAAGCCGTCCACCTATCCCATTTAACGATTACTCGCCATACACACACTACCATATCTTGTGGGGACATTTGTCAAGCTGACATTCTTAAAATAAGGAGATTTGCAGTAATACAAAGATGAGTCATCGGATGCCCTGACGTCTCGAGTGACGACTACTGTGCAGGAGAGGACACGGATCTATGATGGAACACGCCTGATGGATCCAAGTGGCCATTCATAAAATCAAACAACTACACACAGCCATTAACTGGTCTCATGTGATCTTGCTTGAAATTGTCAACAGGAGATATTCTGCCTGGACTCAGAAAATGGCTTCTTATGCCATACTACATCTCGGAAACCTGTAATGTTACTGTATCCGAACAGTGAGTGAGTGAGTTTAGTTGTACGCCGCACTCAGCAATATTCCAGCTATATGGCAGCTGTCTGTAAATAATCAAGTCTGGACCTGACAATCCAGTGATCAACAGCGTGAGCGTCGATCTGCGCAATTGGGAACCAATGATATGTGTCAACCAAGTCAGCGAGCCTGACCACCCGATCCTGTTAGTCACCTCTTACGACAAGCATGGGTTACTGAAGGCTCATCTTAACCCGGACCTTCAAGGGTGGTATCAGAACAGACAAACCAGTGATTGATAGAATGAACATAAGTTTATTCATCCTTGATTAGGCAGCATTTTGTACCTAATGCAGTGTGCGAAATATTTTCCAAATTTTGCAAGCCAGTCGGGATAGCTATGCCCGAAAGTTATTAGCCCACAGAACAATTCACTAGTCGGACATTTGAACGTAGACACAGGTTTGATCAATAAGCTGCTAATATGATGAACATTTTCATCAGGCCATAATCTTGCATGATTTGAAGGTGTATTATAGCCTAACAAGTCAGAGAGAGTGATATATTTACAAAATGACCCCATTAAAATTCACTAGCCAGTCGGGCCAGTGACTGTGGAGGTTTGCTGGCTCGACTGGATTTTACTAGCCACAGGCTAGCGGGCCAGTGCGTTAGCTCCATATGCATTAGTTTTGTAGACATATATATTTTTGAACGAGATAACTGTATTTCTAGTCAGTCCGGATTATGATCAGAGATGTGGTATGTTGCTTCCAAAACAGAGCTTTGGTGGTGAATGAGTCAAGGATATTCAGGGAAGGAAATAATCCAGTCTACTTGCCTGACAACAGATAACGCATAACAATGTTAAAGAGACCAATGAAAATCCGGGTTAGAATTGGCCTTCAGCTACCCATGCTTGTCATAAAAGGAGACTAACACAATCTGGTGGTCAAGCTTACCAATAAGTTCAATGTGTGTCATCGTATCCCAGTTGTGTGGTTGTCAATCACTGGATTGTCTGGTATAGACTTGATTATTTATGGGCCACCGCCATACAGCCAGAATATTGCTGAGTGTGGTGTTAAACAAACATTATTCTGGCTAGTGAGAATGCCCAAAACTGTATAACCCTGAATCCTGATCATGCTCATTGACTGTCAGTGTATTGTGACAGTGTTGACTGGTGCTCACGCTATCAACCACTGGTTTTCCTAACCCTGACTTGATTATGACCAGGCTGACATGATATAAGTCAAATATCGCTGACTGTGCAAGATATCATTCATTCACTTCTACGTAAAATATTTTCTTCAATAATATCTGTTTGTAATCAGAAATCACTTGGTGACTTTTCAGATACTGGCTATAACAGGATGTGACAGGTGAAACTCATGCAATTTACACAATGCAGCCCACAGACATCAACAATACGAATCTATCATCATCCTCAATCAATCACTAGAGTGGTGTGGGGACTGGGAGTTGTATGTACAAGGTCAGAGACACTGTCATCAGTATCCCTAGTATATGTTGATACAAAACAGTGGGAATTCCTGGCTACAATTGGTCCTCAGCAGTCTATTTTGTTGCAAGAAGCAACTGAACGGATTGGGGTGTTAGGCTACATGACTTTATTGCATTTCATAACATCAATTTATTATCCATATGGTGAAACATAACCAGTGATATATATCATATGTGCACATGTGCACATCACTTTTGTCTAGCAACCATTATTTCTGTATTTCGCCTTCTGTGATGTCATTAAACAATTGAACGTGACTTCAATGAAGAGGACCTCACACTTGCTTACCGTGATTTTACTGCACAGGAATAAAATAGATAACAAGCATTGTCACTAAGGTGACATAATCCCCAGCCGCAAATGATCAAATTAAACTTTAAAAGTAATGAAAGCGAAGGTTGTTGTTTAAGATGAAGTTAAATGTCAACAAAAGCATGACCAGTCAACCTGCACCTTCCCTAGATGAAGCTTGGTGTCAAATATGAAGAAAATCCAATTGAATGGTTCTTGAGGTATCTCGCTGACAAGCTTAACATGCAGGTTAACATGCTGAAATCTTCCAAAGTGTCGCTGTGACCTTGAAAACTAAATGAAGGTCACCAAAATCGACTTGGACCTGCGTCTTCCCTAGATGAAGCTTGGTGTCGAATATGAAGAAAATCCATCCAGTGAACGGTTCTTGAGATATCTCGCTGACAAGGGTAAAATGTAAAAGTCCCCTTGTGACCTTGAAATGAAGATCAAAGTCACCAAACCTAACTGGGACCTTTTGCATACTGTGATGAACCTAGGTACCAAATATGAAAAGAATCTAGACAAAGGTTCTTAAGATATTCCAATTCATACATACGTACAGACGGACGGTGCCTAATACTATATCCCCGGCTTAGCGCAAAACATGCAGGGAATAATATAGAAATTATTACACTCAAGCAAGTGTGTCAAATGGCCTATACGAAACTTGTGCAAGCTTATACAAAATTTCACACTCGTTTCGTATAGGTTGTTCCACACACTTGCTTGTGTAATAATCTTTATTTATTACCCACGTGGTCAACGTATGGGTAGTTGGATACTAATCTCGTACGTCACACGTGTGTTGTATCGCGTTGACCTGTGTCGTAACGACTTGACCTGAGATTCTAACGATTTGATTGGATAACCGATGACCTCTCAGTTACCGGTAGGTCACGTTGTGACGGAACTACTTGTTCATTCATAACATACACGTGAATTCATTCATTCTACAACTTAAATGCATTGTGGGAATGTAAACATCGCGAACGTTGCCGTGTCGCTGTTTAATTGTGAGTCGAACTGAGACATTATACCCGGCTTCCGAAAAACGTGAAACGCAATGTTTCCACTAGTGATGTTAGCCAATGAAGCAACTGCAAACCAAGAAACGAGGTGCTACGGAGTAGTTTACTGTAGGAGGCTGTATGAGGCGATGACAACTGACATGCATCGTGGCGTCGGTTACCAAGGCAGTGACGCCATTACAGTGATCGCCATGCAAATATTGTACTACAGTACAAAACACTTCCGCGAACCTCTTTATGAAACCGGTTTCGGTTTGAAACCAAAATATTAACAAAAATACTTATTTTGTCAATTTAATGCATGTAAGACGTGGTAATAAATAAAATATTATTACTTTCTCTCATTACATACGAATTATATCGAACTTCGTGATCTTCCTATGTTATCTGACCGCCGGTCAGATACCATACCATAGGAAGGACACTCGCTTCGTATAATTCGTATGTAATGAGACCTCGTGTAGTATTCTCTATGTATGTGTTGATGCTGATGACATCAATCAATAGACAGTCTGGGCTACATCATGTTACCATGCACCAATGCATGCATCAATGCTGGTGATATCAGTCACTGGATTGTCTGGTCCAGAATAAATTATTTACATCATGTCATCACGTACCAGTGCATGCATTGATGCTCATGACGTCAATGACTAGATTGCTTGGTCTTGATTGAATTATTTCTAGACTGCTCTCATATGGCTGTATTCCTGCTTGTGGTGTTAAACAACAAGCTAGTGTTGGGAATTGGTTGAAATCTCACAATTGATGATTGGTTCAATACCAACGACCAATCATCGAAAACAATTGGTTAGCGTCATTTTTTTAGATTTTCCTATTCAGGTTGTAGTTGCAGATAAGTATAAAGAAAAAAACATTTGGTTCTCTGTTGTTGTTTTTAGAAACTGCACAAATTACATTTGCAGATTTCACATCCAGTGTAAAATTATTCAGTTCCAGTGTAACATTAACTTCCCAGATTCTTCAAGAAATATTCAGTCATGACTTTTCAGAAAGTGAAGTGAGTTTTCTTAGAAATAAACACGTTTTCAGGCCCTGACAACGTCCATAGATATGTTCCATCATCAAGTATTTAAAACTCTATTACAGCGGTTCCAAAATCGTTTGTGTTCGATTATGAGAAAATGGTCGTTTGGCCACTGCGACCAATCTTCGATTATTTCAATTAATCGGACCACCACTACAACAAACAAACAAAAAAATACCCCAAAATAAATATAATAAGTAATATATGAGCAGCAAACATATAAATAATTACTGAATAATGACAAGTTTTGTCTTTTTATATTATATTGACTATATATTCCTACAAACACACTATTGATTTGTCAGTAACTCGGTATAGTGTTCATCAGAATGATCACTCTGTTTTGATAGTTTTAATGTAACAATTTACATGAATTATCCAACACAGGCTCAAACAGGAGATATAACTTAATGAGGTTGGGAAATATCTCTTCCATTACTCTGTCCCCTGATTCAGGAACTGATATGACAAGGGAATATTGTGGCCGCTGGAAATGTCAAACATAACAGATACAGAAGCCTCTGAAACATTGTTTGGTAACAAGTTCACATGTTTGTCAACTAGCTATCCTGTTTGGAACAACTGCAAGGCTTGGACATATAACATCCATTTTATGTGCAAATCTAAGATTCTAATCTATGAGGAAGTCTGTTTAATTCATAATAGTTCGTCTCAGACACTGGTTATGTGGAATATTAATTGACAACATTGCACTGCACTGCTACAAAGCAGTGGTACTTTTAACTCTGAGTTCAAAGGGTGCAAAACTAAAACTAACAAAAATATGTAATTTCAATACAGCAAGCTTAATGGTTGTCCCAAAATATTTCAAGTGCAAATTAATAATTTCTCTTATTGTGATGCACTGTTCACTTTATTTTCCAAATAATTAAGAATCATAATTAATGTTCAATATTGTTGAAAAATAATCAAAACTAAAGTCTCTTTTCATATTGTGCTGTGAAAAACTAAGAAACAAAATCATGTAGTCTTAACTCTTCTTGAGTGGTATATATCACCACACATCTTAAAGCTGCAGAGTTTTGATGTAATCAATTTCTGCTGACAACTTTGTTATCAAGACATCACTGTGAGATTCTCTATTTATCAGAAAGTACCAACATTGATTTATTGAGAGTGCTGAGGTCAGCAGTTTTTCTTAAGCCCTTAGCCTCTTGAATATTGGATGAAAACAAATTTTGACAGTCAGCCAAGTCCACATAACTATTTTTGAGCTATGACTGTCGTAAATCAATGTTTAAACCAACGGTTATGGTCATTTTATTTTTGTGGAATACAACACTGGATAGTTAATAAAACAGAAGAAGAAGAAGGTTTATTTTACACCCACAGGGGACAGGGTACAAACAAAGATATAGCTTGTTGTGAAGGAAAGTTAAAAACCTCATAAACAAACAGTGACAGGAATAATGCTATTTTAAGGTAGAGAGAGGAGATGTGTATTTTCTCTTCATGAACATTTTGTACATGAAATAGGAGATAATTTTAGCAGATGGCAAAGGTGGATTTCAAAACATTTTAAGTGACAGTGAGTGTATAGTTAAGGCTATGATTATGTGACTTCAACACTTTGCTGTTTCAAATGCATTATTACTCAAATTCTGATACATAATTATGAAATTAACCACTTATGTTAGAGGCAAGACTTTATAGAGTAATTGATACAAGAATTCTTCTATTAGAAATGAAAAGCAGAAAACATAACCATATCTAAAAACATCATTCTCATTTAACTTAATGTGCATTCAAAAGATTAAACTGGGGAGATAATGAGACACAAATAACACAACACAAATACACTTTATTCAGATGACCCATATATATATATGAAACACCTACATTGTGTACCCAACTGTTTGTTTACACGCATTTATACAAGTTTACCAAGAAGTAATTATGTCTAGCCTATATGTTAATTTCAAGTTTTCATGTTAGTTCTTGTCAGTGCCATTTTAATAAACCCAAATGCCATGTGAGATAAAACAGGACAGAGTAGAGCTGGCGACAATAACAGACAGTCAGTCCCATCCTGTCTGCACTTAACAGGGAGAGCCTAGTGATGGGGCCATTTCAACAGAGAATGTCACTTACAATCTAATGTTGGTATCAGCTCAGTATTTCTTTAACCCCTACAGCCTTGTGAAGCTAGCGGAACTAGTATTTGTCATGTTTCGTCTTTTATCACAAGTGAAAATATATTTTGAAATTATTATTTTTTTATCAAATCATCAGTTTCTTGCTTGTTTCTAAAGATGCATGACAAATTTATGAGTGAGTGAGTGAGTGAGTGAGTGAGTGAGTGAGTGAGTGAGTGAGTGAGTGATGCCTTATGCTACATTCACAATATCCCACTTCTATAACAGTGGCCATGGATAACTGTATCTGGTGCAAGTAAACTTGTGATTGATAACAGAGCAACATTCTAGACTATCAACAAACCAGTGGCTAATAGCATGAGCACTATCCATGTCAGGAGAACATGGTACCAGAATAAATAATGGTGTTTGTTTGTTTGATTGTTGCCAAATTCAGCAGTTTTCCAGGTACTGTGGTCAGCATATAGTCAAGTTCGGACCCTACAAACCATTGACACCATACATGGATCCAATGACATGCATCAACCAAGTCAACTAGCCTGAAAACCTGATCCCATCAGTCGCCTCCTACAACAAGCATGGGTTGCTGAAGACCAATTCTATCTTGGATCTTCATGGGTGAAACTGATGGATGACATCATGAGCAACATGCCATAGGACTGACTGACTGACTGAGTTTGTCAGTATAATATGTCTGCAACATCATGGCAGGGGATTCATGCTTCACTCATTGTGCATGGGGATCACAGTGGGCTAACACTATAAAACCAGCTTAAGTCATGGGCTACCCCAATCACTTACCACTAGGAACAGCCAGGGAATAACTGTACATTCATCAGCTGTCATTCATTAGCTCATTCATGAGGACTTATTCTATCAACAGGTTTCTTCAAGTAACAGTAATCATGGTAAAACAACAGAACCCTGTTTTTAATTTCAACACATATCTAATGGTCCCAACCAATCGTGTTGAAGTCATTACAGTGCAAATGGGTCAATTAACTGCACTGCAATCAAACATGCTGTACTGAAAGGTATGCATGAATTCATCAAGGTTATTGATTGGCAGCTAAATAAAAAGTCCAGGCAGAATAGAAATAATATGATTCTTGGTGAAAAAGGACTAGAACACACATGCAGCCATAATGATGTGCGGGCCCTAATTGAAAATATTTGATTCCAGTCATGCAGTATTATTTTGAAAAATTAATAGAAGGGAATACAACAATTCCCAGTTGATGGATGAGGAGAAAATATATTTATTATTTTGTATGTATATATTCCTGTCACAGCAGTCTGCATATGTCACAGAATGTTGAGAACTGACCTTCGGGAAACAGTTGTAGGAACTGTTTACATACAGCTCTCTTACAGATACATTCAGATTACATACCAGGGAAAGAAATAGTGCTAAGGCCCCCCCAAAAATTATGTCCGTTTCCGGTAACCCGACTGACCCTTTCCTAACCCCCCGACCATAAATCTTTTTTCAACCAAGTCAATATCATGACTTGAGTGCATTTCAACTCATCATATTCATCCAAATCGAGTATGATATTTTCATGTTTTTCAGTGTACGTAGGGCTAAAATGGATTGCAGTGAATTGACATAATGGGTCATCACTGACCAAATCTGCAAATAAATAACATAAATAATGATTTGATATAGAAATCTTTCAATGTTTCATCATAAGGCATTGTCACTACATGATATGGTACTCTTGAAGACCTCAGGTGCACACCTGGTGCCACTAAGAAATACACAAAAAAGTTTTTAAAAAAAGAAGATAAAACCGACCCACCTACCCTATTTTTAAAAAGCATGTAATCAGAAACTGACATATATTTTGGGGCCTAATTTGCATGGCATCTAAATATTAAAATGGTATGGATGGAATATTTTTAACGTGCTTTGGTGACATCATAAAACACATAAATAAAATCATAAACAAAATACTCACAAGGAGTCATTTAATGGAAAAATACAATAAATCTGAACAACACAAATGATTCAAAACTGTTTATCTGTGGCACTATCTCAATCTCACAGTTTAACATGGGTGTGGCCATTTTGAATGCCCGTGCACATAATAGGAAATCCGTTTAGGATGATAACATGGTTTGTGGGTTGTGGGATTTGTGAACTATTCTGGCAGTCATGATAGTGTTCAGGCCCCGATTTCTCTAAACAAAATTAAGTTTTTACTCAAATTTCAAACTGAGTTTAACAATTTGAAACAGCTCAATTTGTAACTCAACTGCATTTTTAAAATACAAAAGCCCAAACAACTTAAGTTGATCACTGGACTGTCTGGTCCAGACCTGATTATTTACAGACCACCTCCATTTAGCTGGAATATTGCCAAGTGCAGTGATGAAGGACAAACAAACCTAATTATTATATCAGTTTTCTATAAGTTGGTGAGTCGAAACAAAGCTTTAAACTTCATGCATCACAACTTCTTGTCTATTGCAATGAGCATAGAACGAGTAAAGTCAATCAAGACTTGTTGACTACAAGCATGGTTGGGGTCAGGCTAGTCTGTCATACAGACCCTGAAGCAAATATATCCAAGAAAGCCCACGCAAGTCTGGAAAATGTGGCAAGTCTAGATTTCCTCAGCTTCAGGGCTCCTTTTCATTATATATATATTTTTTTTTACTATGAATATTTTTTCAGTAAAATATGTTCATTTCAGAGACTAGTTGTTAGTCTAGGGTCAGGCTTGACATGTAGCTGTGGGAAGGTTTTGTTAAAGTAATGTGTCCGATGAATAGTCTGACTCATTATGCAATGCAACAGCTGTTACATGGCAAGACACGTTTCATTCATTCAGCTACACAAAAGCTGTACATTTAACAGCATGTGTCAAAATATGATAACCACTGTGTTTGTACAGAGATCTCATAGCGACTGTTGGTTGAACCATCAGTGATGTTACAGTCAACGTTTGTCCACACAACCGATTTTCTATGTTGGAATGTACCACTGATGTTACCATCAACTTTTGTACACATAACCAATTTTCTATGCTGGCCTTTAACTTGGATGTTACAGTCAACATCAAAACAACAGTCATTGTTAATAATTCTAAGAATACTTCCAGCACTGCCATTAATCCTGTAATTTGGCTGCAATCACACAAACACTAAACGTTCAGATATTCAACTGCAGTCCTCTTCACTGTCCGCTATACAAAACTATATGATATGATATGGTATGATACTTATAGAAAAAAGCAGAAAGTCCTCACATCTTTCCTGTGTGAGCTGGAGTAAACATCTCGTAATTGCTTTACCTCTAAAACATAAGTAAGATTTATGTTTTCATAAGATTTATGTGTTTCATAGACCATCTTGTGGAATCTGAATGAATGAATGAATGAATGAATGAATGTTTGAATGAATGAATGAATGAATGAATGAATGAATGAATGAATGAATGAATGAATGAATGAATGAATGGTTTATTCTCATGAAGATCACAATAGTGACACAGAGGAAACTACAAATGTACAGATATGTTTATGGGAGCATATGTAGACCGGTTTTCACATAGTTGCTGATTTTTAACAATAGTGCTTTATGTGTACAAGACTTTAGTGATATAAATTTATCTAATAATGGGTAATTACAATAATAGTTATGTAGGAATGAATTTCTTACATTTTTTAAATATGGACAATATAACATGAAGTGAAATTCATCTCCTATCGTATTTGTACACAATGTGCATAATCTTTCTTGTTTAATAACATTATACCATCTACCTGTTTCTATTGGAGTTTATGGTTACAAGTTCTAATATAGGTAAGCATAGCCTTGCTCCAAGGCTGTACTGAATGCTGAGCCCACAGATGCATAGTAAATCGGTCCTTCATAGAGTCAAGTCTAGATAAGCGGACAGTACCTCAGTCTGTTATTTATTATTTTGTAGAAATTATCATTTAAACTATTAATGTTTACCTGAGAGACTTGTGCAAGTCTGAGGTAAGCCAAATGCATAGATTTAATGGGAAGTGTAATAATAACTTTTGAATACAAAGAGTTTGGGTATCAGGGGTGGAAATAACTTTTAAAATGCTAGTGTACTCCGGTACAGTGGCACATGTAAAATCACTTGCCCTGATAAGTTTTCCACTATACTGGCTGTCTTCTGGTTGATTTTTTAAATAAACAACATAATTAATATTGGAAAGTCAAGTGGACACTGGTACAGTGTGATACAGTGAGACCTCGGATACCCGGACCCCAGATATCAGGAAACCTCGCCTTCCGGTCAATTTTTAGAAAAAAACAATCTCTTACGTTATAAAAGTGACTGTCTATAACGGATATTCGGTTTCCGTTTCCAGACGGTACATTTTACAAACAAACCGGCTAAATCAACACAAAATTGACTCACCTATCCGCACGAAGCTTTGATCTACCGCTAACCGTGTGAAGGGAAGTGCGAGAGTCCCACGTGTTTTGACACGAGACATGGTGAGCTAATCCGGATTAATGATCATCAAGGTATTGGTGGTGATTAGAAGGCCTAGCTGACACTGAGTTAACCATTGAGTTCTAACTGTTAAGTTGTTTATTCAGTCAAAGCAATAAAAGTGCAGTGTGTCGATATTCAAGTCAGTTGGTCTTTCAATTGATCACAAATGGCTAGTCAACCTACTAAACGCAAGCGCTACGCAGTGACAGCCAAGGAAACGAAAGAGATATGTCTTTACAAAGAACAAAATCCCAAAGTAAGCTTTGATAACATAAGCAAACATTTTGGACCACGTTGTTTCGAAAGTGATTTCAACCCCAAAGTGTATGCTCGCTACAGATTCAACACTAAAGCCTGGATGACATCTGACCTGTTCAGCGATTGGCTGATCTACTTTGATAGACAGATGAGGTCGCGTGGTAGGCGTGTCATACTGCTTTTAGACAATGCTGATACGGAGGATCAGGCAGCCCCACTACCCTGCTCGTTTGCTGACGCAAAGAAATATTACGAAGGCCTACTAAGCTACTTTGAGAACAATGGCGACCGTGAAAACCTGGACAAAATGTTGTCCGTCGTGTTGCAAAGGAGCGGCACCCAGTGTAAGCAGTCCTCAATGAAAGACTTTTTCAAAACTGAATAATTGTAAAGGTATGATTGTTATGTTGTGATGTTGTGATGCTGTTTTTGAATGTCTATACATGTACAATAAACGCTTGATGATCATAAACATTTTGGATTTTCCTTGAGGTGTATGAAAACCAAAGATCCAGATATCTGGATATTCAATTATCCAGACGATTTACGTAAAAACGAATGTGTCCGGATATCCGAGGTCTCACTGTATACAAATTTGCTTGCCCGACAGAAAAAAACACTGGACTTGGACGTTGGGCAATGGGTTATTTCCACCCCTGGGCATGCTGCAGGACAAGCATGAACACAATCGTTCGGATCTGGCCTATGATTACAGATTCCTGGCATATCTCATGGTACAATACTGCTCCTGGTGAACTATGCCTGGGCCATCAAGAGGTGAGGTGACGTGAGGTGAAATTGGGTTTAACGTCGTGCTTGAGAATATTTCGCTCATATGATGACGTGCATGCGTGTGTATGTGTATGTGCGGCTGCTTGTACTAGCCCAGACTTAAGCTGGTTTTATAGTGTTAGCCCACTGAGATACCATGCCACAGTGAAGCATGAATACCCCACTCAGACACAGTATACTGACTCCGAGCCGACCAGTCCTTGTTGTACCCAATAATGCCGAGCGCCAGGCAGGGACCAACAAGTACCATATTTTAACGTCTTTAAGTATGACGCGGTCGGGGATCGAACCCGCGACCTTCCGCTCTCCGGGCGGACGCTCTAACCACTACACCACGGAGGCGGTCCCTGGGCCATCAAGACAATAGGGTAGGTGACAACGTAATCATTGAGGTTATATGTCAACCTTCCAAGAATGTGACTGCAACAATTCTGGCCAACCAGTGCCCAGTTTAGACAACTGATAGAGTGAGTGAGTGAGTTAAGTTTTAAGCCACATTCAGTAATATTCCAGCTATGTGACGGTGCTCTGTAAATAACTGAGTCTGAACCAGACCAGTGATCAACAGCATGACCATCGATCTACGCAATTGGGATATGATGACATTTCAACCAAGTCAGAGAATCTGATCCCCTGAGATCATCTTAGTCCCTTCTTACAAGCATGGGTTGCTGAAGACCATTCTAACCTGGATCTTCATGCGTAAAAGTGTTAAGACCTTCAAAAACAATATAAGTCATATATTCAATAGAAGTACATACAACAATAATAGGATCTTCACAGGTTGTATCCAGGGGGAATTAGTACAACCATAACAGAAAACCATATTAAAGTATCATGACCACCCAATGCCGTTAGTCGCCTCTTACGACAAGCATGGGTTACTGAAGATCAATTCTAACCCGGATCTTCACGGGTTGATGACTGAAAGAACATATCAATGATTTCTACATGTGTAATAAGAATTGACAAAACGATTTAAAGATATTCTCACCCCTCTACATATCGAATCAGACCGCCTCCATGGTGTAGTGGTTAGAGCGTCCGCCCGGAGTGCGGAAGGTCGCGGGTTCGATCCCCCGACCGCGTCATACCAAAAGACGTTAAAATATGGTACTTGTTGGTCCCTGCCTGGTGCTCGGCATTAATGGGTACAACAAGGACTGGTCGGCTCGGAGTCAGTATAATGTGTCTCAGTGGGGTATTCATGCTTCACTGCGGCATGGTATCTCAGTGGGCTAGCACTATAAAACCAGCTTAAGTCTGGGCTAGTACAAGCAGCCGCACATACACATACACACGCATGCACGTTGTCATATGAGCGAAATATTCTCACGCACGACGTTAAACCCAATTCCACCACCACCACATATCGAATCATGTCATCTACAGCTGTAACATGCTGGTATTATTTCACTCTGATAACCATACAAATGTATAATCCACATTTTCACACTGAAATAATTTGCAAAAAATGACCTAATCACAAACAGCATTCAATAAAACAAATCCACTCTCATTTCTCAGACAATTTAACTATTGATCTATTCAGACGAAATTTGTATTGAAAAGAGCATGTGTAAGTTACATGCACCTCAACGCTATGGCACCCAAGGCAATGAAGTCGTGTTTTAATAGGCTGTCAAGTCTGCATTCTATGTCTGTCTATCCCAGCTGCGATGCCATCAATAGGCGTTATTCAGATCGGAACCTCAGCCCTCTCGCAATCCTTCTCCATGTCTGCTCCAAATATGGAGGCAGGAATCTGCAGAATGTCAGCCCGAGAACTCAGTCAGATGGACGAGATCAATATCCGGGAAATCAATACTGATTACTTGTTACATGATTAAAATAAAATACTTGCATCTCTACGTCTGTGTCAGAGATCTTGAATTAGTCCTGACATTTTATGGAAAGCTTTTGGAATTGTAAGGCGACATTTTCAGGGGACATGAAACTGGTTGTATTTGAACTTTAATATTATACAGCCATTGGCAATGAAGTTTTGGAAATATGACACAGGAAATGATGCTTTTTGACATTTTAGCTTCATCATGACATACTTGTGACATTATATGAAAACTATCCTCAAAATCACTGAGATGTTATCACATTTTTTTAATACATGCTTTTATTCCAGTGAAAATCTCCAACTGTTTCGGTCAATTGTCTGGGTCATATCATACCAAACTGCGATGACCTGCTTGCCTGAAGACTGACCATCAATATCTGAAGTTCAGTGACCATCATTCCATTCTGCTTCAATTCATCTGGACTCTCCGACAAGTCTGTTACTAACCCAAAGAGACAGATCAATGATTATGCATTCCCAGTACGAATCTTGCTGAGTGTGCACTTTTCCCAATTGCATGCTATTTGCCTATGAAGCTATGTCAGTGGCCTTCTATGGGCTGTGGCCTCCTGTTGCACAAAGGCCAATATGAGCCTTTATCCTTTTCCTTCACTAATAGGATTATGTCACAGCCTGAGTCACATATTCACACAAGTAACAGCCAGTAGAGGGGGTCATATTTCTACCAATTATCTATTTACCGTAGTTGTTGTAGAGATGGTTCCTTGAAACTGTCTGTTAGTTTGTTGGTTAGCATCCCACTCAGCTATATGCCTGCTATATGATGGCAGTCCATAAATAATCAAATCTGGACCAGACAATCCAGTGATTGACATTATGAGCATTTGGGACACTTATAATTACATGCATCAACCAAATCTGTGAGCCTGAGTGAGTTTAGTTTTAAGCTGCTTTGAGCAATATTCTAGTAATATCATGGCAGGGGACACCAAAAATGGGCTTCACATATTGTACCCATTTGTGAGGAATCAAACCCGGGTCTTCGTCGTGATGAGTGAACACTTCATCCAGTAAGCTACCCCACAACTGGTAAGCCTGAACACCTAAACCTGTTAATCACCTCTTAACACAAGCGACAAGAATGGTTGTTGAAGATCAATTGTAACCAAAATTTTCACTGGTCTTGAGACTGTATAAAATCCATCTATACATAATATATATAATATACATACATATAAATTAAATATTATTACAGTTAATGTTAGTGAGTGCCTGGGAAGGCTTTCTAAAGTATGTGAATGAGTGAATATGTTTTACCGGATATGGAACAATACTATAACAGTGACACAACAGTAACACACGTACAGCCATTGAGCCTGGGCCAGTTGAACCACAGCCATCACCAACAACAACAATAAACATCAGCAGACAATCAATCAGGTGAGAACTGGTCATCCTTGGTGGTCACCATTCAGGAATCATTCCCACTAGTGACCATAGTGACCCCCAAATGCAGTATCAGAGACGACTATGAGTGCTATTTTCACTATTGCGAAAGTATTCCAAATGTAGCCCACACTACTAAAATAGTATTGTGACAGCTGCCAACTGCCGCAAAAGTACTGCAATTACTTCCTGAATCTTATGGCTTAGCAATATACTAATCAATGTAATAGAAAAGAAATAAATATTGCTGGTAATGTCAAAGTCGGCCATTTTCTTGACTGTTGCTATTAACCTAAGGGAGGTAACTCTAACCTTAAGTTGTCATAATCCTTTCTAATCCACACACGGCATTTCCATAAAAACTTCCTGATGCAGACTTTATGTTATATTTATGGCTAAGAGCAACTATTGAAACTATTGATTATTACGCATACTAATGACAAAACCATGGGCATATCTATATTGTACAATTCTTAGGCAGACAATAGAAATGCATTGATAGTGATACATATATCATTCCACTTGAACAATTGTCAATATGATCACATGCAACATGGCATAATGGGAACAGAACTGATCTGAAGTTTCCTGCAAGTTGGTGAAAGAATCTAGGACAAATGTGAATGTGTAATGTGAAAAGTGCCCTATGTATTTTATGTCTGTAGTGTCTGAGTTTGTGGGTGTATAAACACTGTGAACAATATTTCTGTAAAATCACAGCATGACAGATTTAATGTGGGATAAAACAAAAATAACAGGGCCTAGATTTTTGAAGCTCTCTTAGCGCTAAGATAGTCGTAAGTTAATGTTAATGTATAGCACTTAGCTAAGACTTAGAAAAAATCTATCTAAGTGCTAAGAGAGCCAAAATCTAGGCCCTGGTTTCAACATCACTTGTGACAGCCAAAGTTAGTGAAGTGAATTTCAACATCCTATTTATGTTGAGAATCAGAGTGAGTGAGTGAGTGCGTGAGTGAGTGAGTTGCTTTGAACATTAATACTGTTACATCAATGCACGTCAGTTTAAAGTGGGAGGGAAGTCGACAGTAATGCAGGTGATGATGAAACCAAAGAATTTGGGGATTGACAAACCTAGAAACATAATTGGGGATTTGAACATGGATTTGAACCAAGTATGAGATTCTGTTGTGCCCAAGGTATGCAACTCTGCACAGCAAACTGCAATACCTTAAACAAATGAACAACCTCTGTTGCCTAGTAACTCCAGGCAACCACTCAAGGGTTACTGTAAGAATTAAGCTCAAACAGGGCTGATATTTCTTCTTGATCTGTGGGCAGACAGATTCACAGAAATCCCAACTGGCCTTTGAATAAGTGAAGGACTGATCTGACTGTATGGTTTTGCTGCAATATTCCAGAACATCATGGCAAACACCAGAATGGGCTTCACACATTGTACCCATGGGGGATTCCTTTGAATAAGTGAAGGAATTCTTGAGAAGTTGATGAGACTTATTCCTGTCGCCATCATGAATGGAGTGGCAGAGTGATAAATATGTCACATGTAGTATTGATTTTGTCATTATGTCAAACATGATATTGATCTTGTGAAAGATACATTCTGTCAAACTCCACACTGGTCTGACAAAACCTCCAGTTGGCGACTTTCTTTTGACAGTCATCAAAGGAACTATCACATTTGAACATGTGTTTGAAGTGCTTCAAACACTATTTTTATAAAATCAAACTCTCCGTTGTTCTCATCATGACAATTGAAGAACTCTTTTTTGTGAAATTCAAGTCTTGAGTTCATATCTGTCAGTGTCTGACATCAGCTTTCACAACATTCATTCACACAAAACATGATACAATAGAACGTAAATGAGTTCTGATGATAGAGGTTGCTAGGCAACAAATGCATGCGATTCTAAAGAAACCCGAAGCCGGAGCAAATGTCTTATCTCCGTGTGACATAAGAATGTGAGGGTTATAAAGGCAGTGAAGGAAGTGACTCCATTCTCCCGCAGGCCGGGTCCTTGACCTTAGGAGCCATCACACCTCTCAGACGTTAAAGCAGACGTGAGTTAACATCTGCCTTTTGTCTCTAAAAAATATAATTTTTATAGAAAAAAAAAGCACAAAAACATGAACAGGAAAGGATCCCCAGTGAGGTGAGAGTTTCAGAAACTTAGGAACATCTATCTTGCTGTATTTAGGGCTACAGCATTGTAATAAAGGCTGGGCTGAAGGGTAACTTGGTGGAGTGTGGGACAGAAAGACAGCAGCACATCAGAGTCAGGTTTCTGCATCAAACCTAACAGATTTTAGATCTTGATCCTTCTGGTACACTGCTGTCATCTGTTGTTGTGTTTGTTGTTGATGTTGTTCAACGCTGTGAGGCAGACTATTAGGAGTACATCAGCTTCAAGCTTCTGCACCAAACCTAACAGATTTTAGACCTGGATCCTTCCAGTACACCACAGTTGTCTGTTGTTGTGTTTGTTGATGTTGTTGTGGGACTGTGAGGCAGACTAATAGCAGTAAATCAGCTTCAAGCTTCAGCACCAAACCTAACAGATTTTACACCTAGATCCTTTTTGGACTATTTTGTGTGTCACTTAATTCTGCCACGGCTTGTTGTTGTTGTTGTTGACACATTGTTGACACAATCACCATTACTCATTAGAGCAGCCATGCTGACTTGCCAACAGTGATGAAGATGAGACGCCCAAGTTGTAAGTCTTCCCTTAGTTAATCCATGAAGACAGATTCCATTATTATCAAATGTCAGTAATCTGTTTACAGATGGGGATATTCCCAGACAAATTGGACAGCACATGAAAGTCCTCTTGTCCCCATGAACTATTACTGACCACAGGTTAGAAGGCAGACAGCTAGTTGGAATGTTTGTCGTAGCCTCAGGAAAGCATCTTATCAAAGTGATTTACTGAATAAACGGAGCATTATCATGATAGACTGATGACTAAACATAATGAATTAAACATAACACAAGTTGTTATGAAAACTGTATCCAGTGGAGATGAGTGTGGAAATTCTTTTATTATTTACTTTGACTTTGGACAGTGAGAAGCAGACATTGCTGTCAGGGTGGCAAGTTGATACAACATTCGTACTGGGTGAGTCAACCATACACCATTGTTCTCTCTATTGTGACCTGTCACCTAAGTGTGCAGCTTTCTCTGAGGTTTATTGTGAGAAAATAGATGAAAATTCAAAACACATGTTCAAAATAAAATAAACACAGACATTACAAAGTTGGAAACATCTGCATTTGATGGGAAATCAGTGCTTTAAAATATCAAACTCAGTAGAGTGAAAGTGACTTCTTTCGTCATGCCATTATTTCTGTGTGATTCCGTACAAGTGAGTGAGTGAGTGAGTGAGTGTGTGAGTGTGTGAGTGAGTGAGTGAGAGAGTGAGTGACTGAGAGTCAGCTTAAACTGAGAAGAAACCCTGAAGTGATGCAGACATATGTCACCTTAGAGGTTTTGGGTTGACAAACTTAAAGTGAGTGAATGAGTGAGTGAGTGAGTACGGTTTTAAGCCGCGTTTAGCAATATTCCAGCAATATCACAGCGGGGGACACAAGAAATGGGCTTCAGACAAACCTAGAAACATTGGGATGAACATGAATTCAAACCCAGTATCATGAGTGAGTGAGTGAGTGCACTTGGTTTAAGACAGTTTTGCACAGTATTCCAGTTATATCATGGTATATCATCTTAACATAAGAGAGAAGCCAAAAGGTTATCAGACCTCAGGCATTAACCACATTGGTGAAACCCACCAGAATGGTTATGGTCTTGACAAACCATGAAACAAGACCAGGGTGAACAAGGATTGAACCCACAGTGAGATTTCTAGCATGCCCACAGGGCGAAAATCTTTATATGGAACTTCGGAGCCTCAGACAACTCAGCCACACGCCCCCCAGTTCATATTTTATGACACTGCAGTAATTACAACACCCCATAGGGACCACTAAAGTTTCATGACACAGGGTTCCATCAGTCCACCATAATGAAGATGACAACTTTAACATCTGTCACTTGGTCAAAGGGGGCTGCTCTTATTTACAACATGAAGTTCAAGGTCAGAAGACTGACTGACTGACTGAGATTGGTTTTACACCGCTTTTAGCAATATTCCAGCAACATCACGGCGGGTGACACCAGAAATGGGCTTCACACACTGTACCCATGTGGGGATTCGAACCCGGGTCTTCGGCATGACGAGCCAACGCTTTAACCACTTGGCTACCCATCGCCCCCAAGGTCAGAAGAAGACTGCATTGAATGTTGCTATGATACTTCAAAACATTGTTTAGAACATAGAAGATGCTCTGAGCCTGGTAAATGTCATAAATCATGAAGTAGTACTACAGAACAAAAAAATGAGTGAGTCTATTAACTCCCACTCGCCATTTCAAATGTATGAGTTTGTGAGTCCTGCTATGGATCCAAGGCAGGTCAGAGCTGCAAAAATTCACAAACCAAACAAGTTCAAGTATCTGTCATGGTGTAGAGCAGTCGTACAACTGAACAAGACTATAAATGCCTCACCATTCAAATGACCAACTCATGACCCAATAAAGTCCCCAAAAATGTTGTTTAACGCTGCACTCCACAATATTCCAGCTATATGATGGCTGTCTATAAATAATGATATCTGGAGAACACAATCCAGTGACTGACATCATGAGCATCGATCTACACAATTGGAATATGATGTGTCAATCAAGTCAGTGAGTCTGACCACCTGATCCTGTTAGTCGTCTCTTCATAGTCCATTGGCTGACGGGGGTCCACATGCGGCCCCCCCACAGGTCTTCTTCTTGGGTATGTTCTAGTAGCCATGGGTCCCTCCTTCAGTAAAATGCATGTTAACATTAAAAAAACTGGTTCCCGAGGTACCTATTCCGAGCATTTTTAATGTTGCCCGACGTACTTTTTATATATACCATTTTGGGGGGGGGGAGGGAAAACAAATGTGGCAATATCTTCTTGCCCTGTAGATTCACCGCAATAAACTACCACTTAAAATGTTGGTATTTAAATTCTCTTTCACATGGTATATAATATATGCAAAACGGGTAGAAAAGTAGGTCACCAGAAGTAAAAAGGTCACAGAATTTAGCCGATGCCCAAAATCTGATTCATGCTCCTTCATGTCAATGTCCTGGTTCCAAATGGGGAATTTTATCATGAAACACCCCAAGACGTGAACTATGATGTTCACAGGATGAGAGGCTGTACACCTTTCCTTTATCTGCAGTGTTGAATGGATTGTTGAAGCTATTGATAGCTGCAACTGTCTTCGACACATGCCTTTCACCCTTCAGTACTTCAGCCCTGCGTACATCTCTGTGCCTTTCTCCTAACTTGGGTTCAGGTAACATATCTGCCATACTATACGCCGCCTGCAGTTACTTTGCTACACTTATTGCCCCACATTTCAACAGTTCTGTAGCACCAGGGTGTGATTCTTCTATATTTGAATGAACACAGCAAAGAAGGTCACCTATCTTGCATAGTTTTGCCCGTTAAAGCTAAGAAACATATCAGCCATCAAGCCAAAACATTCTTCATAAGCATGATGGTCACTGGTCTTTACTGCCTGAAGTAGTCTAAGCGCCAACCAGACATGTCCATGTATGAGAGCCAGAGCTGAGCTGTTTTGCCTAGTTCCCCTTCTCATGCACAGTTGCGGAAGTTGAGGTATTCACTCAAGTTTCTGACTATGGCATCATCCTGTAGTGCTTCCTTCTTGGCGTCGTTGGTGATGGTGACTGTCAGGACCTGAACGATCTTTGGACCCCTGAGGTAAGCCTGAGAGTGGACTCTCATCACCTCGGGCATAAAGAAATTGCAGGAATAGTAAACGTTCAAGTGCTTCCAGCAGGGTCTTGTGACATTTGATGGCACGGACATAGTTCTTTCCTGATAGCACTGAGCTTAAAGACCCTGTTGAGATTAAGCCTGCTTCTAGAAGAATGTCATCAAGTCCTGTACAAGCCATCTTCTTTCCAAACATCTTGAGATATGCACATTTTAAGTGGAAAGTCCCAATAATGATTATGTCCAAACCTGCATATTGGTTTGGGGTGATGACATACTGTTGGCCAACTTCTCTTGTTCCCTTTTCTGCTTGGCTGAGACACTCCTTCACTGCTTTGTGATCGGATGCGGTATGGTAGGGTAATATTCGACAGTTGTTTTGTCGGTGTCTGCCCTGTCAATGACACAAAGCCACCCGATCTTGGAACACTCTGACTGGTCTTTGCAGCATGGAGACGAATAAGAAGCCAAAGCATATTCTTCATGACGATCGTCTCATATGCTTCTTTCCCTCCATCTACTGACCTATTGACAACTTTATACCCAGGGCTTCTTCTTTTCGCAATGTAGCACTCTGGTTAGTCGACAGCTTCTGATTGTTTAAACGTCCGTTCTCTTATTCTCGGAATAAAAAACTCTACATCTCTGTCAAAGCTGTTTGACATAACAGGTGAATCGGGTGAATAATCAGGTGTTGATATGGAGACAAGCACACATTCCAGATCCGGTTTACCTGATCCCATGGATGGTCACGGATCGACATTCGAGAATGGTGTCATGCAGCCAAAGTGGACTGATGGAGAAATCCTTCCTTAACAGTTGGTAGACATTTTAGAAGATACTGTCGCTGAATTAGATGGAAGTGATGATGATGATGATGATGATGATGATGATGGGGAGGAGGATGACAACTCTTCAGATGAAGAATACGTGTCTAGTGAGGAGAGTGACAACTCCGATGATGAATGACTTTGACCATGTCAATTAATGAAAGCACATTTTAGGGCTTGATACTTTTGACATATTACTTCACATGCAATAGAAGCGAAAATTGGCAAAATGATCAAACATTAGCCCTTTTGTTTTGTTACAACATCATAGTTCACTTCTTGGAGTGTTACCATGATAAACTTCCCCATTTGGCACCAGGACATTGACATAAAGGAGCATGAGTCTGATTTTGGGCATCGGCTAAATTCTGTGACCTTTTGACCTCTGGTGACCTACTTTTCTACCCGATTTGCATATATTATATACCATGTGAAAGAGAATTTAAATACCAACATTTTAAGTGGTTTGTTGCGGTGAATCTACAGGGCAAGAAGAAATTGCCACATATGTTTCCCCTCTCCCCAAAATGGTGTAAAAAAAGTGCGTCGGGCAACATTAAAAATGCTTGGAATAGGTACCTCGAGAACCAATTTTTTTTTAATGTTAACATGCATTTTACTGAAGGAGGGACCCATGGCTACTAGAACATACCCAAGAAGTAGACATGTGGGGGGCCAATGGACTATAAGACAAGCATGGGTTGCTAAAGATCAAGATCCTAAAAAAGATATTGTTGTCATGCATATTTTAGGTCTTAGCACTGCATGGTTAGAAAGATGACAGGGCTTATTTAAATTTCAGTGCATGTAAAAATAAGTAACAAGATTAAAGACCGCAGTGGAGCACTTAATACAGCAAATACAGAACACGTACTACAACAATCAGTATATCCTGCACTTAGCAGTGCCCACTGACAACTACATGCTTATAACATAAACTAACTACTGAACTACACAAATGTATTTTTGTCGGCCAACCCAAGTCAAAGGGTTAGCAACATGTCTGTAAACCGTACATTCAAAAAGTCATGCTGGAGGACATGGTGTATCCTAGCAACAAACCAGCCAATCAGAACAAGTGGGGTGATATGCAAGTTACACCATCTAGCAGCACACAGATATCTCCTGGTTCGAGGTTAGCCCACCGACTGGCGGGATCAGCTAGAGTTACTCACTTTGCATTTAGTCCAAGCCTGGATTTATTCGGACCAGGAGGATCAGATCTTGATTGATGGGAAACGTCAGGGATTAACTCTAATCTCCACTCAGATTATGTCAGCTTGCATAGATTCATGTGAAGTGTCTGTGAATCTGACTGGTTATAGATGTGTACATGGTGTGTGAACACTAAACTGGTTGGCTGATGTGAAAATTGCCTGGGTGTGAGTCAGTGAATGAGTGAATGTTGTTTTGTGGCATCATTAATCAAGGGTGTATACCTACTTTTGCCTGAAGTCATATCACACTGCCTGTGTCTGGGAAAAGCAAACCAGTGTTTGATAGCATGAACACCCTCAGGACCTGATGATAAACAAAGTACAGGGCAATCTATTGTAACCTTAGACGTTTGGTTTCTCTCTCTGTGCATAAGTGCAGGATGAGGGACATTCGAGGTCTTTTATGACCTGACTTGACAAGCTTGCATCTGATCAGTGTTTGATTCTCTCTCTCTCACTCTTTCTCTTTCTTCATGAGTTACCTCCCCTGGTTGTTTACAACCAACTAATTAAACTTGATCATTTGAGAAGATTGTAGAGAGTTGATTAAACCCATATAAATGCAGGATGAGGGACATTCGAGGTCCTTTATGACCTGACTTGACAAGCTGGGATCTGACAACATTCAACAGTGACAAACTAGACATTCACGAGTGCACTGACATATATATATTTTCGATCTGCTCCCTGTTGCCACTGTCACCTTTTTAACTTCTTCAGGGATCAAAATAGCACCTTATTTGCATATTGAAATACTTAAACATTGAAATTACATGGATGACATATTTTCAATGTGTCCTGGTAGCCCAGCGAAAATTATAAAGATAAAACTCACAATGATTCATTTAATGGAAGATGCAATACATTTGACCAACTCAAATTATTCCAAACCTATTTCCTCTCCCACTCTTCCCTTCCAACACACACACACACACACACACACACACACACACACACACACACACACACACACACACACACACACACACACACACACACACACACACACACACACACACACACACACAATCTCACAGCTTAGCATGGGTGTGGCTATTTTGAATGCCAATGCACATTGCAGAAAATCCAGTTTTGGATGAATGAACGAACGAACGAACGAATGGGTCCAACTTACTAATTCAACAAAACGGCACAACGGAAATTATCTGTCTTGTGCAAACGAATGGCATCCTTTGAGAAAATTGCATTTCCATCCCTACCCTTATATTTGCTTTTGAATAGTAAACCTGGAACATTTCGTTTCAATCTAATCTGTTGTTTATGTGATGTATTGGGGGGATCATTTACTGATTTCACAAGTTTGTTCTATTAGAATGGGTTCCTGGGTTAACTTTCTAGTTATGTTTAGGTTTCACCTCATGATGGTGTGTAATGAGTTTGGAGTCACAGTCTGTCCTGGTTACGGCACCAGGGAAGTGTTGAAGAGAGCGATGATGTCGCTGTCCTGCTCACCTAAATGTCACTCAACACATTAAAGTACATTATCCTGGCTGGCCATACTGGCAGACAACTGTTCCACTTCAATACCCTCATTAGCTTCATGGAAAGACTACAACATTCGATTGTCAATTGAACCAAGTACATGTTAAAACATCCAAACATTTTGTTATACTTGATTATCATGAACACAACCCCTCCGGCACAAGATGGAGGTGGAGGGGTAGTGTGTTTCATCAACACAGCGGAGACAGGATTTGATTCTCTGATATAGGACTTGAAATACAACTTTTCTTGGTAAGGTGGAGATGTGTGTACATTATCTCACTATCACCATCAAGGCTGGTGAGTGAAAATATATTATCTCACTATCACCATCAAGGCTGGTAAGTCAACATATATTATCTCACTATCACCATCAAAGCTGGTAAGTCAATATATATTATCTCACTATCACCATCAATCCTGGTAAGTCAATATATATTATCTCACTATCACCATCAATCCTGGTAAGTCAATATATATTATCTCACTATCACCATCAAGGCTGGTAAGTCAATATATATTATCTCACTATCACCATCAAAGCTGGTAAGTCAATATATATTATCTCACTATCACCATCAATCCTGGTAAGTCAATATATATTATCTCACTATCACCATCAAGGCTGGTAAGTCAATATATATTATCTCACTATCACCATCAATCCTGGTAAGTCAATATATATTATCTCACTATCACCATCAAGGCACTATCACCATCAATCCATATAAGTCAATATATATTATCTCACTATCACCATCAATCCTGGTAAGTCAATATATATTATCTCACTATCACCATCAAGGCTGGTAAGTCAATATATATTATCTCACTATCACCATCATTATCTCACTATCACCATCCTGGTAAGTCAATATATATATAATCTCACTATCACCATCAAGGCTGGTAAGTCAATATATCACTGGTAAGTCAATATTATCTCACTTATCTCACTATCACCATCAATCCTGGTAAGTCAATATATATTATCTCACTATCACCATCAAGGCTGGTAAGTCAATATATATTATCTCACTATCACCATCAAGGCTGGTAAGTCAACATATATTATCTCACTATCACCATCAAGGCTGGTAAGTCAATATATATTATCTCACTATCACCATCAAGGCTGGTAAGTCAATATATATTATCTCACTATCACCATCAAGGCTGGTAAGTCAACATATATTATCTCACTATCACCATCAAGGCTGGTAAGTCAATATATTACTCACAGGAAATCATATTATCTATCACCATCAAGGCTGGTAAGTCAATATATATTATCTCACTATCACCATCAAGGCTGGTGGTCAATTGTGATCATATATATATCTCACTATCACCATCAAGGCTGGTAAGTCAACATATATATTATCTCACAGGAAAGACAGTGGATATGCAATAATGCCCGCAAGCCAGTTACAACAGTATATATCTATGCACTATAGCCAGATTATATATTAAGACCTTGTTGACATGAAATACTGGAGACTATCAAGTATATATCAAGATGTCAAAAGATCAAGATGAGTGGACTAACTTAAATAAAGCTCCACTATATTCTCCATGTCATTTCTGTTTAGACCATAACTATACATTGTCCTCAACCAGTCAGGGATGGAAATAACTTTAAAATTGCTAGTGTACTCTGGTACAGTGGCACATGTAAAATCACTTGCCCTGATAATATTTCCACTATACCAGCCGTTTTCTTGTTGATTTTTTAAATAAACAACATAATTAATATTGGAAAGTCAACTGGACATCGGTACAGTGTGATATACAAATTTGCTTGCCCGACAGAAAAAAACACTGGACTCCGACGTCGGGCAATGGGTTATTTCCACCCCTGCCAGTGCTTATCATTAGAGGTTATCAGGTGATCAGACCTGCTGACCTGATTGATGCATGCCACCGTATCCACAATTGCACAGGTCGATGCTAATTATGTCAATCACTGGATTATCTGGTCCAGACTCCGTTATTTGTGGGATGCCGTCATACAGCTGGAATAATGCTGGGAGCAGCGTCACACAACAAAGAATACACTGATCAAAGTGGTTTAACCGCATACCGAATCCGACCCTTCATTCAACAATTATTACATAATTAGGTAATGGGACAAGACATCACAGTAACCAATTTCTGCAGTTCCCATAAATTATATCAGAGGGAGCTGGCATTTACAACGGGGAAGCATACGTGAGCAGTACATAGCTCAGAGGCCCCCCAGGTACAGTCAGGATATCATGTGTAATGCCACTTTCATCCCGAACTTCACCCTAGGTTGCAGCTAAGGACATCCACTCACACTGGAATCTCTAGTGTAAACTTATTACAAACATTTCCATAGAGAATTAATGGTACAAGATTAGGTACATTTGTACCTGTTTCAAAAAACATGTTTAAATTTGAAGAAATCAGAAAATGCTGTTTAATTCCATTCAATTTGCCATCCTCACAATCTTTTTAAGTTTAAGGGTCCTATAACTAATAAGGAATATTTTTAAAACAATTAAAGAAACTATCAGAAACTTAACATGATTAAAGTTTATCATACAAAATCTTGTAAAATGTCATAAATAACATATAAAAACATCTAGGCATAAATCTGTTTTTTGACTGTTTACTGCAATCATTATCAAATCTCGCATAATTTGTACATAGTTAAAACTAATTAGACAAGTAAAAACAGTCAGCATGTGTTATTTGCAAAATCACAAATTGCAGGAATGAAATGAAAGCAGCGAGCCAGCTGTTGCCACATTTTCCAACAGACAGGCTGACGATCAGCATTTGCATACAGATGATTTTGCATTTATATTCCACTCGACTGTTTGTTGGCTATTCAAGTGGTCTCAGTACTGAGTCCCCAAATTACTGACCAGGGCTACAGATAAGGGCCGTATCGGCGTATGTACGGATAAAAAATATGCACGATACGGTAGGAAATAATTTAGAAAACGTAGCACATACGCACCACAGCAATGCTGTACGGTCTTGGAATCATTTACAGACGTATTTATCTGAAAGAGTGTTGTTTTATTGTTTATTGACCTGTTTACACAAGAGTAGTAATGTTGTGGTGCATATATGAAACGAAACACAAGATTGCTGATATGCCATTAAATTCGATTCAATACTCAAAATGTACTCTTAAGTTTATCCAGTACTCCTATATTGAAAAAATAAGGAGTACGTACTCCTGATGTTGAATAATTATCTGGAGCCCTGACTGAATATAGATTAAAGCCCTTGCTTTTACAGACTACTGACTTGTAAGTACCCCCACACCACCCCACACCACCCCACCCCCCAAGAGACCCTCAAGCAAGAAAGGTGTTCATGTGTAGGTACTGACAAGGGTGACAACATAAATCAGAGTTGTCTCCCCTTTACTTCAACGCCACAGGATGACCTTGGGTTCAAACACTATAATGAAGTGCATCTTCCAGCATAAACAACCTTACATGGTTTTACAACCGACTCAAGTGTCATTTGTTCATTATTTTTCAGGCATAAAAGCTGTGGTTTTCGTTTTTGCTTACAGTCACAGAAACCAACTTCCCTACATGAAATAGCTTGTTCAGAATTGTAGCCTAGCGGTAATTCCTAGTCCTATATCAAGGACATGGGGTTTATAAACACAATGATTATTGTTAAGAGCCTTGGCAAGTCAAAATTTCCTTGATTTCATATTCAAATGGCAGAGGTCTAAGACTGACTGAGTTTGGTTTTACGCCGCTTTTAGCAATATTCCAGCAACATCACGGCGGTGGACACCAGAAATGGGCTTCACACGTTGTACAAATGTGGGGATTCGAACCCGGGTCTTCGGCATGACAAGCCAACGCTTTAACCATTAGGCTACCCCACTGCCCCAGAGGTCTAAGAAACAATTCTACTGAAAATAATGTCTGACATAAAAACAATAAAACCCTTTCCACTTCGATAAGAAATCTCTCGATATTACAATTCCAACTGCATCATGGGCATGTGTCCATGAATCACGATCAAAACAGTGCCAAAGAAATGTCTTCCTAGTCCACCTAACAAGACTGGAAGAGCTCGACTCCACACTCAGGCCTCTGCTGAAACTAGCCCAAGGGTGTGAAGATACCGTCTGATAAACTTGGCATTAATGCCAGAGTGTGAGGCAGACATACATATATTCAGACATCCACACTTCACGATATTGGCCAACTTAGAGAACCACCCAACAACATACACAATGCAGCTCTTGTAGGACTAGGAGTTGACCAGCAGCTGAACGTGTGGATTGGCATCAAAGCTTACCATTCCTCCACATCTTGGACAGTAGACAAGGAAATTCTAAAATATACTGACAACATTTGCCCCTGGTCCAAGCTTTGAAGAACGTTTTAACCTGTCACTGACCAACTCTGTCCATACCCTATATCCATTGTGACCATGTGATCTACGGTGGTGAGGTGAGGTGAGGTGAGACAACAAGAGGTGAGGTGAATATGGGGTTTAATGTCAAGTTCAAAGATTATACTCATATATTAGTCTGTCTCACAGTCCCTGAACCACATTATTTTCCCTACTGCCTAACCCTCCCTGCAATGCTAAAGCCCTAAATGAAGCAAGTCTAGATTTCCACACGTTCAGGCTCTGGTTTCCCTGGGGCTCCTTTTCAATTTAAATGGGTATATTTGTTACTATCAAAATTATATAGATTCAGAGACTAAGCGTTAGTCTACTCTTATATATGTGGTGTGCATCCTAGTGTTGGGAATCGACCTCTAAAACCATAATCGATTATCGATGTCTTCTGTCGATCAATTATAGATAAATGATCGACTACAAGTATGGATATATGAACACAAAACCAACTGGATGAGACGACTGCTACAAGATCGCTTGTAATTAAGATCTGTCACATGACACGAGATCGTAAGATAGTATACAGTGTTATCGACTGGATATTTTTTAAAATCGATAATCGAAATTTGATTGTCAAACGATCAATAAACCGATTATTTGATAGATTGGTGCACCACTAGTGCATCCATCAGGAAGGTTTGACATGGCCTGGGGATTTGAACCATGCAGCTTCCACCCTCCAGGCAGACGCTCTATCCACTACACCACGGAGGGGTCAACACACTGCACTGGAGACCTATAAATTATTCCGACTGGAAAACCTGACTGCAAAATGTAGGTAAAGGGTATGGATAGTTATGAGTCTGAATTCTAAGGCTGTAACGATTCACTCGCATATTCGTTGAATCGAGCCGTAGCCCTTCAAGAATTCAATTCGTTATTCGTGGTAACCAGAACCGAATATTAACGAATATTTATGATTTTTATTAAGGGAGCACGTGTTATTTGAACCCTTGTGTACTTTTGGAAAGTGAGATATGCAAGAATGGAATATGTACTAGCCTTGCAGTAGCGCAAGTCATGTGAGTTTGCCAAGGCCGCACATGGTACTGTTGATTAACTATTACATACCAAATTTTTAGTGTCAGGAGATCACTGGTTATTGCTGTGGCAAATTAATACTGTCAACATGGGCGTCCACATTGTGCATAAATAACTTAACTACAATATTGTATTAGTGAATAATTATTCATATTCATTGCCCAATATTCATGATATGTATCATATTCGCCACATGGTGTATTCGTTGCAGCCCTACTGAATTCCATACTGCAACATATTGGAATAATATTTCACGAAACACACGTTACACATGTGGTCTCATCTTAGGAACGTGAGCTGGTTAAAAATTGCACATGCTCACCCAGCAGTGAATGGGTACCCAGTGGGATAAGTCATATGACTGTTAACCTTTTAGCACTTGGCTTGGGTTAACAGGGGTAATAATATCGTAGCGCTTTGAGCTTTGGATAACGCGCTTTATAAATGTCCATTATTATTATTATTATGCATCAGAACATGTACCACAATATATTGCTTGTCTTCTTTCATCTGTAATTTGATACGAATTTGAAAAAAATATAACACAAACAACTTCAATTTGTCTTTAATTCTGTACACACAAAAGACTCACAGTGTGTGTTTGCACATTGGAAAGTTATCTTTTATTTCCTGATCATTACTTCTTTTTTATAAGTTCAAAATGGATCCATGCATCAAACATCCCTCACACATTCGGACAACGGTGTAGACTAGCCCCTTGGCTTATGCGTCACCTCAACTAGCTGGCTCCACTGAGAGTGGCAGGGGACCAGTCTAAATAACTTTGCACCATTTTATTGCGTGTTGCTCAATGGTTACAATGAATGCATAATAAAGACATTATATACAGGAAGCTGGTCGTGAATAGTTTTGTTTTTTTAATATCAGGAATAACTTGTTAAGTTAATAATTTCAATTTGACTGGTCATTTATGTTAACTCTGCCAACAAGATGAACCTTGCACAACTCTGAACAAAGAAAAAACAGATTTTCCAAACGCATTAGGATACATATTCATTATTACTTCAGGTCAGGGTAGAATTGGTCTTCAATAACCCACGCTTGTTGACTAACGGGATCAGGTGGTCAGGTTCGCTGACTTGGTTGACACATGTCATTGTATCCAAGTTTCGTAAATCGATGCTCATGCTGTTGATCACAGGATTGTCTGGTTCAGACCCAACTATTTACAATCGGCCACCATATAGCTGCAATATTGCTGGTTGCAGCGTAACTAATTACTTCAGATCATGGTATACGGTATTACTTCAACCCTCTAGCAAAGGATCACACAGTTCTATACTGTATTCCTGATTGACGTAATACACGGACATGCCTTACATAGCAAACAAAATGTTCCATTGGAGACTGACATTTGACACGCTAAGGATCAACTGATAATCATCAATGTAAAGTCTGACCTCATGCGGACCATTGGAAACAAAAGCTGCTCAGAGCACTCTGACATGAGCTGCCCCATGAGCATCAGCAACAGTACGTCATCAGAGATCATCATCAATCTACCCTCAATGGTCAGAAGACCTTGATTATCATGTGGCCCTTACATACAGAGTATTACACAAACAAGTGTGTCATACGACTTATACGAAATAAGTATGAAATTGTATTGCCCGGGCGAGAGTGAGGGCAAAACACAATTTTGCACGAGTTTCAGATAAGTCGTGTGACACACTTGTGAGTGTAATAATTTCTTTACTATCCATTTTATTCATGTACATTTGTGCAGTAAAGCACGGTAAGCAAGTGTGACTGCCCTGTACATTGACGTCATGTTCAATTATTTAATGACGTCACAGACGATGAAATACAGAAACAATGGTTGCTAGGCAAAAGTGATATGTGCACATGTGCACACATGTGATATATATGACGCTGGTTATGTTTCACCATGTGGGTAATAAAATTCCCTTTCTGCACACATCAGTCTGTGAACTAATAACATATCTTAATATAAAATATCTTTCAAAACAAACCACTGATTCAAATATATATTTACACATTCAGTGTTTATGCAAAACATAGCGAATGTAAAGTGTACAAAACACAAGCCATTTGTTATGGCAGTATTTTTCTGATAAGTTGCAGAGACCTTGGTATTGAAGAATGACTTATTGGCGGCCCTATCTTGTCACAACGACTGTTGTAAGTATATCTTAAAGAATAAACGTTACAATTATCATAGCACTATGATCAGTTTGAGGAATATAGCCATGGTTTCTCCTGACTTGTCAGGACCACTTCCACATTCCACTAAGACCTTAACTCTCACAGCTATGACTGACCAAAGTCTATGTTAAAGTAGGGATGTCATGATTACCTTAACGCTAAGGCCTTAAATCTCACAGCGATGACTGACCAAAGTCTCTGTTAAAGTAGGGATGTCAGGATTGCCTTAGCACTAAGACCTTAAATCTCACAGCTATGACTGACCAAAGTCTATGTTAAAGTAGGGATGTCATGATTGCCTTAGCACTAAGACCTTAAATCTCACAGCGATGACTGACCAAAGTCTATGTTAAAGTAGGGATGTCAGGATTGCCTTAGCACTAAGACCTTAAATCTCACAGTACTGACCAAAGTCTTAATAAAGGGGATGTCACATCTGTAACTTTAATCTTACATCTGTAACTGTCCTAAGTCTATGATAAAGTATCAGTATCATGATTGCCTTAGCACTAAGACCGCTTAGGGCCCTGTTGTAGATCAGTAGGTGATGGTTTGGAATATTTGACCAGATAAGCAACAGCACAGGTGTGTATTAATAAACAGCTTGTGTAAGGACTTATGGACACGCAACTTCAGTGATGCCTGTATAAGAATAATAATACCAGCTGCCTGGAGGATTAAGCACATGAAATGAATACGGCCACCTTCAGAAAGATCCCAGATCACCTCTATGCCCAAGGCTGGGGTACTTGACTGACATGCAATCTACATGCAATCGACATGATCTCACCCAGGGCTGGCAGGTACAGGTGATCCATCACACAACTTGACAGTCAAATACAACGTTCATTACGTTCTTTACAATGATATGATCTGTCATGAAACTTGTGATGCGATTATGAAACAATATTTAATATTTTCTTCATTCTGCAATTTCTATTTATCATGATACCATGACTGATTAACAGTCAAATACAACGTTCATTACGTACTTTAGTTCATCACGTTCTTTACAATGATATAATCTATCATGAAACCTGTGATGCAATTATGAAACAATATATAATATTTCTTTCATCCATACTTTCTATTTATCATGCTACCGCTAATGAAAACTTACGACCTTGACCTTGACCTTATCATGGTGAATAAATCTATCATTTCTGGGGTTAATCTTACTGCATCTGGGGGTTAATTACCTGACAACAATAGACCGTTGTTGTGTTAGCTGAGATAAGCCTGAGCCTGATGTCTGGACGCCATATTGTCTCAGTGGTGGAAAACAAACGTCTGGCTCGGCTCAGGGAAGAAAGTCAGTGATTTATTAAAACACTGAATAAATAAACATCTCATCATTACACACAGATATAAGTATGTGGAGATATACTGGAAGTCAAATATGCCCAAATATTATTTATTTACTTCAACTGAATGTAAGCAGTCATTGCATGAATGATAGAAGGACCACTATCTACTAGCAGACTGAGGGCTTTCACATACATCATTATAACCTGTGATAGAGTGCATATGTTGGGTTAAACCCAGCTTGAACAGGATTTCAATTATGTACTGGTGTGTCTGCTTCAGGGGGGAGAGGGCGGTGAGGAAGCCCAGTGGTTAAGGCGTTTGCTCGTCATGCAGAGGACCCGGGTTCGATTCCCCACATGGGTACAATGTGTGAAGCCCATTTCTGGTGTCCCCCGCCGTGATATTGCTGGAATATTGCTAAAAGCGGCCTAAAACTAAACTCACTCACTCAGGGGAGAAGGCCGTAGGTGATGCAGGTGACAAAACTTAACCACTTTGGCGAAAATAACAAGCATGGTGCTGACAAAGACATTGACCATCCATGGATGTAATTCACATCAAACAAAACATGTTAATACAACTTGTTTTCCTTTTGTTTGTAGTTTAACACCGCACTCAACATTATTCCGTAGAATATGAGCGAACTTGGTCCTCTAGGTTAACGCCAAGGATTTACCTTGAGTCCTATATTTGAGGGGACTCATACTCTTAATATTCAGGGGTCCTGGACTACACAATAGGGGTCCCAGACACCTAAATATTATCATTAATATTATGTTGTAATTTTGTTGTAATTCAGTTACTGTTATTGTATTGTGTGTGTATCGTGATCATCACATTGTTACAGTAATTAAATTGCAAATAATACCATAACCCGACCAGTAGCAAACTCAGTGATAACTTATTGTTACTTGATCGAAATTTTTACAAAAAGTATTTGGACTTTTTCTGCTTCCCTGTGGATGCTCTAATAAATTTTGTTGCATGCATTGTCAATTTTTATGCATATAGGGCGCAGGAATTCGCGTCCCGTATATCCCTGGTTAGCAGCTTAACCTCTGATTGTACATACCACTCAAGTGGTGGTGAGATTAAATTGAAATAATCGTCATTGATTGAGTGACTAAACGCCATATGACAATCGACAACATGTTTCTCGTGTCGAACACGACCAATCTTGGAACTTGTTTGCATTAACAACATTTTTACAAGGCTGGTTTTGTCTGTGTCATTAAATTTACATTTCATAAGCATCACAAGCTCGTTCCAAGTCATGATTAAATTTATCTTAAAGAATCCAGAAATATGTGTTCCTAACATACTAATCATCATTTAATATGCAAAAGCGACAGGCATTTGATTACTGGCGCTAACCAATTATTTTTCGATGATTGATCGGGGATGTGATGGACCAATCATCAATTATGAGATTTTAACCAATTCCCACACACTAGTACATACCACTCAAAACAGAAGAACAACAGAAGTTTTACAGATGCCCATAGTTAACCTGTCATGATTGGTGAGTTTTGCAATTTGTTCTTTAATTTGTTTTGCATAATACATAACTTTCATGGAAACAAGCAAATACATATCCATTGAAACCGGGCCCAATGAGACATGGGAAAATCTTTGCTTGCTTCATCCAGGCTGTAGCATCACAACAAGGGGAAGGTCAGAGGGCACATGATATTGTCCAGAGATTGTGAGTCAGACTAATGGTCATCCTTTAGTTCAGATTTAAGAAGGGCCTCTAATACCACCCATACTGCCAGTATCTGTGTGGAATTCTGTAGTCAGTCTGGTCGCAGCCAGAGATATGGACATTAACCCTTGGATTAGACAATCACCTTGTGACAAATCTAAGGCAAATGACCAAGAGTCTCTGGTCCCTGCCTACACCTACTTACAGAAGAAATCCTACCATGCTAGACAAACATTTATAGATGAACATGTTTTGTAATAGGAAATGCCGGTGCAAAAGAATACCCAGTTTTGAATATCCTAAGAAATAGATTCCATTTGGTGTAAAGGGCAAAACAGCAGTGAAAATCATATGAATGGACCATTGAAAATCAGTGATGACACCAGGTGTTCAAGAAAAGGGAACCAACCGTTGGCACCTGCCATTCACACAATTTGCCTAAAAAATGTAAGTATTTAGAGCCCAACACCACGCAGCTGTACTCCGGCCATGCGATGGCAGCTTAAAAACAAACCAGACAATCAACTGATCGATGAACCAGAAAATGCAGCTGTTAAATTTCAATTACGACTACTGTGTAAAAATTCAGAGATTCCGCTATAAGTATGGAAAAAGGTTTTGGAAATAGATCCGTTTTACAACACAGTAGGGTCCAGTATCGATGTCTTGCACTTGAAAATAATTTTCAATTTTTTCTCTCCATCAATCTGACATCCCAAACAAAAGAATTCCGAAGTTGCAAATCTTGACTGATACCAACATGCTTTCATATCAGCATCTTTCATCAGTAACAGACACAGACTGTAATGAATACACAGAAGATACACCATATCTAGCTCCACATACCTTCAATGATATCTCCATATTCTGCCATAAGTCAGTAAAACAGTAAAATTCACAATTTGAATGAAAACTTTCTAAATTTTTCTCAGAAATTATGAAAATAAGAACATTAAAACAAATCCAGGTATTTACAATATTCTGATTTTTCCCCATGTGCATGCTAAAGGTTCTTGGATTAAACTCCTAGATAAACCACAGGCTACATAGAAGCATGTAGATAGTATTAATTATTCCACAAAGGTGAGTAATGTCTGTTGTTTCTCCAGTAAGTATTCTTCATAATGCCCCTGGCCCTCTATGCACAATGCACCAAGGTCTAAACTTAAATGTTTTCAATTGTGTAAAGCAAATTACATTCATGGTTCACAGGGGCAATGAGGTAGCCTAGTGGTTAAAGCGTTCGCTTGTCACGCCGAAGACCCGGGTTCGATTCCCCACATGGGTACCATGTGTGAAGCCCATTTCTGATGTCCCCCGCCGTGATGTTGCTGGAATATTGCTAAAAGCGGCGTAAAACCGAACTCAGTCAGTCATGGTTCACACAATTTGTGCCCGTCACCCTATGTGGTGATATGGACGCCTAGATCCATATTGAAGGTATTATTTTAATTTGAATTAAACAATTCTCCATACATTCAAACTCATTGGTAATCTGAAAGTGCTACAAGAAGTAGGTAACATTATCTACCTTACATTATTTACATACTTTATCATATTGATTTCAACCTTACATTTAACTGTACAAAAACAAAGGCTTAATATTTCAGATGTCTTATCGACGGAAAGATAAGTTATGGATGCTAGACTGACTGACTGACTGAGTTTAGTTTTACGCTGCTTTTAGCAATATTCCAGCAACATCACGGCGGGGGACACCAGAAATGGGTTTCACACAATGTACCCATGTGGGGATTCGAACCCGGGTCTTCTGCATGATGAGCCAACGCTTTGGCTGCTAGACCAAACACAATAATAACAATTCATATCCAAAAACCCAATGAAAGTGAGTGAGTGAGGGAGTTTAGTTTTATGCAGTTTTTATCAATATTCCAGCAATATCATTACGGGGGACATCAGAAATGGGCTTCACACATTGTACCAATGTGGGAAATCGAACCTGTGTCTTCGGTGTTAGGAGCGAATGTTTTAACCACTAGACTAACCCTCCACCCTCCCAATGAAAGAGTCTTGTGCATGCTTCAGGGCTAGGACATTGACTGGCAAGAACACAAGATATTGATACACTTTGCCGCCATGCCTCAGTAAGCCATACTATAATGTGCATTTATGATGCACCATATTCCACTGACAATGCTCTTGGTGAAGCATTATCATTACAGCACTCAATTTATCAGTGCACTGTTTATTCAGCTCCCTGAGGAGTATACAATCCAAGCTGCTTCTGAGAGGCTACAAGATTAGTACCATACACAATGGTCAACCTGATTTGGTTATAGTAAAAGGATATTTGATGGGCATATAACATGTTATTGTAACATGTGCTGAAATGTGTACTCTGTTATTGTTCAACCCATGACTGACTGACTGACTGAGTTTGGTTTTACGCCGCTTTTAGCAATATTCCAGCAACATCACGTCGGTTCAACCCATGAAGATCCAGGTTACAATTGATCTTCAGCAACCAATGCTTGTCGTAAGAGGTGACTATCGAGATCAGGTGGTCAGGCTCGCTGACTTGGTTGACACATGTCATCGTATCCCAGTTGTGTAGATCGATGCTCATGCTGTTGAGCACTGGATTGTCTGGTCCAGACTTGATTATTTACAGACTTCCGCCATATAGCTGGAATATTGCTGAGTGCAGCACTGAACAACAAATCAACCTAGGTAAGTGGAATGTTTATTCCTATATCAGAGAATCGAATCCTGTCTCCACTGTGTTGATGAAACACACAACCCCTCCACCCCCAACTTGTGCTGGAGGGGTTGTGTTCATGATAATCAAGTATAACAAAATGTTTGGATATTTTGACAGACACTTGGTTCAAATGGTAATCGAATGTTGTAGTCTTTCCATGAAGCAATTGAGAGTATTGTGGTTTTGAATAATTTGAGTTGGTCAAATGTATTGCATCTTCCATTAAATGATGAGAAGCTGGTTGAGTGAGTGGTGAAGTGGTTTGGTGAGTGGTTGAGTGAGTGGTGAAGTGGTTGAGTGAGTGGTGAAGTGGTTTGGTAAGTGGTGAAGTGGTTGAGTGAGTGGTTGAATGGATGAGAAGCTGGTTGAGTGAGTGGTGAAGTGGTTTGGTGAGTGGTTGAGTGAGTGGATTAGCTGGTGGAGTGAGTGGTGAAGTGGTTGAGTGTGTGGTTGAATGGATGAGTAGCTGGTTGAGTGAGTGGTGAAGTGGTTTGGTGAGTGGTTGAATGGATGAATAGCCTGGTTGAGTGAGTGGTGAAGTGGTTTGGTGAGTGGTTAAGTGGTTGAGTGAGTGAGTGAGTGGTGAAGTGGTTTGGTGAGTGGTTAAAAAGGTTGAGTGAGTGTGTGAGTGGTGAAGTGGTTTGGTGAGTGGTGAAGTGGTTTGGTGAGTGGTTAAGTGGTTGAGTGAGTGGTTGAATGGATGAGTAGCTGGTTGAGTGAGTGGTGAAGTGGTTTGGTTAGTGGTTAAGTGGTTGAGTGAGTGGTTGACTGGATGAGTGAGTGGTTGAGTGAGTGGTTGAGTTAGTGGTTAAGTGGTTGAGTGAGTAGTTGAGTGAGTGAGTGAGTGAGAGTGACAGACATTGGTTTTTACACCGTTTTCTGGTATTTATCTTGTATAAAGATTACAATCTTTAAACTGTAATATAGCATCCTGTAATTGATCAGGTGTCTTGGCAAAAAAAAGTAAATAAAAGAATGAGCATGAACCACATCATACAGTGACAGACACCCACACAAAACAAATATCTTGACTGCCTGGAATCATAATCATAACACAAATTTTGTGTATGTTTTTGAAAACTGGCAAAAGAAAACAACAATTTGAAATGATTGGGTCAGAGACTACAATGGATGCCTAGCAACCTTTCCTTGCACTATGACACATTGGGTTGAGCTGAGATATGAATCATAACCTGTTGACAGCTATGGCTGACGTACATGTCAGGGGTGTACAGCACTGTACACAGCACTGGAATGTCTACAAGTCTGTCAGCGGTGCTGTCTATTTAGGCTACATGTTCCAGAAAATATAGCTATGGGTTCAAGGTAAATAAAGTTCAGTAGTTCTCTCTCTCTAGATTATAGTCCGTATTGTGTTTTGTTTGTTGTCTAACGCTGCACGGAGTAATATTCCAGCTATATGGCTGAGTTTGTGTGCCGGCGATTAGGTGCCTGACTCTCTGGGTGTGGGTTCAAATCCTGGATGGGAGTCAACCCAACAAAAGTACAAGAATCTGTACTTTACTAAACTAAGAAAGTGTAATCCCAAATATAACACATGTTACATTTGACCACTTTCTAAATGACATTGTGTATTTATATATGACGGAGTTCTGTACATAATCGAGTCTGGACCAGACAATCCAGTGATCAACAGCATGAGTATTGATGCACACAACTGGGATATGATGACATGTGTCAACCAAGTCAGCAGGCAGAACACCTGAGCCCTTTAGTCGCCTCTTACAACAAGTATGGGTTCCTGAAGATCAAGTCAAACCTGGACCTTCCTGAGTATTGTCAGTATTTAGAATCAATGATGCAAGGAAATTATAAAAATAATGGCAAAAACATTTTACATACAAAGCCACATGCAAAATATGTCCATTACATGTTGTACATGTATGGGATGCTCCAGTTTGCAACTTGCAAAACCCTGTTCAAGAAAATGGTTGTCTGTTCTGATAACATTCCCATGATCGAGTGAGTGTTGCACAAACTGCTACTGAGACCAAACAAAATTACTTGTGTTTCAGTCACCACAAACAACGAAAAATATGTTCTACTGACAGAAGCAGGAACAAATGGTTGGGACTACAGGGCAACTCACAGAATAATCTGCAGCTTGTCAGAAATAATGAGTATTTGCTAGTGCTGGAGAGAATAATCGTTCAATCGATTGTCGATTAGCTTGGAAGTTCAATCGATATTCATAATAAATTAAACATCAAATTAAACTTCAGAAATCAAACATAAACAACTGATGCAGTTTCCTGACTCGTTATACTGCAGCGTAAACAACATACTCACATGGAAGTCTCCTCGATCAGCTTGGTTGTGTATTAATCGGTGCCTGTGTTGTTGGCACATGTTATGATTGTGTCCAGTTATTGACCCATGAATTTTGTGGTGGGGTTTATGATTACAATCTATTATTGATCGATTACTGAGTTCAGATTATCGATCTGGTTACGGCTCACAATATCCAGTACTAATATGTCATGAGTTAACTTTCCATGAAGTCTTTTTTTCAAAGAATATGTTGTCTTACAAGACAAATCTTATGGATAACAACTTCTTGATTTATTTTTCACAACATTTCTGGGCTAGTTTGTCTTGTATTACTAAACCAACTTCTAAATGCCTTTGAAGAACTTCAATAGGTTTTATCTTACCTCACACATAAATGTCGCTTTCTGATTGGCTGAGCGCTCTTCTATTATTTTCAATGTACCCCGCTTACAAGCGAGTAACATTTCAATGTACACCGCTGTCAATGGCAACTCATTTGGTACTTCGTGGTAGTAATTCTTTATCTCAAATAACGTTGAATCACGTATTATGTACAGAAATTACCGATCTTTTGCGAATGCAAATCGACGGAAAGGGAGATAACTCTAAATCTGTTTTTCTTGTCAGCAAAATCTTGTACCCGTGCTTCAAACAATTCAAAATTAACATAAAGGTGTTCGGTAAGATAAATATGTTGTTCACTGGTCCCTCGGGGCCCATGTGTTGATGTACCTTCGGGCTCAGGGAACATAAACAAACATTGAGGGTACATCAACCCATGCCCCTCTTGTGACCAGTGAACAACTTATAATGCATTAACCCTTCAGAGGAAGAGACAGCAACTTAGTCAGAACAACATGAAGCTGTCCATAACAGCATCATCTTCAGTTATGTGTGACAAAGTGTTCAGATGACAAATGCTGTTCCATTGGAACCAACCAGGAGAACAAACAGGAACCATCAAATCATGATACAGCTCAGGACCGTCACTGGTACTGATTTCCCCGACATCTGTACCCTTATGGTTGCTACATGAAGATATATGTGATGTGTAGTGGTCCTACCTGAAGGTTTTCATTGTAGAGCATGCTCTTCAGCACCTGGTCTGAGCGGCGCTGAGCTGCTCGATGCTCCATCACATTCTCCAGGTAGGTGAGGATGTCACGGACTCGGGTCTCCGGGGGCAACAGTTCCAGAGCCTGCAGGGGGATGGGGGAGACAAGGAATAATCATCAAAGTAATCACATCACATGTGAAATAGGGTTGAATGTTTCAAAACATGCACCTATAATAGCACATGTGTATGGCAGAAGTGAGCCAAGATGGCAAGATTGCAGGTTACATGTAAAATTCATGACACCAACTGAGAACTTTATATGTGAATAACAAACAAGCCCTGTAATGGGCAAACGGATTATGTATCTCTTGAACTTTATGTGAGCGACTTACAGTATTGACACAGGAAGAGAAATCAATCATACAAAGTTTCAAGTAGGTTTTTTTGTTTCTTACCAAGAAAGATATGAAGAATGTCAAACATAAAAATAAACTTTACTGGAGGCAACCTATTGCTAAGATAATGCAATTTATTATCATTTTTTATTTGTTTGTTGTTCCACACTCAACAATACTCCCTCTCTATGGCAGCAGTCTATAAATAATCAAGTCCAAAATAGAAAATCCCGTGTTTGATCTTATAAGATCTACAATGACAGGCCAGAAACCATGTTGAGCCTGACCACCCAGTTCTCTCAGCTGCCGTGGGACGGTGGGTTAGCCTAGTGGTTAAAGCATTCGCTCGTCACACTGAAGACCCAGGTTTGATTCCCAACATTGGTACAGTGTGTGAAGCCCATTTCTGGTGTCCCCCACCATGATATTGCTGGAATATTGCTAAAAGCGACGTAATGCTAAACTCACTCAGCTGCCTCTGGCAACATAGGCTGTATTCTTACCCAGCATCTCCACAGGTCATGTTACACATTTGTAACAACATGAATAATTGATGATGTCATGTCGTGTTGTTCTTACCAACAAAACCATCGTGACAAACAAAAACTATCATTGACAATCTACAAGATGCATATATACAAATATTGGAACATAAAAATTCATTCATTCTTCCCTCAAAGACAACCCCTTTATCCAGTTTCGGCACAGATCTGTTTGTCACTCAGCGAGTTACAAGCAAGGGGAGTTAACTCTGACATGACCACTAAATACAAATGATACTGACATCAGGGGTTGAGATTGGTTCAGTTTCAAGGATATCAACTTACTGTCATCCAAAATGTCATTAACATGCTTTTAAAATTTGGAAGTATCTTCATGCATTTGCTTCCTGCAAAAATCTCAGCACATATGACTCATTTCTTTGTGGTATTCATTAATGCCAAAATCAATACATCTGATAATAATTAGGAGATAATCTTATTGTGTTTACATTTTTTAAGTGATTATAGTTGGTTGAGCGCTGCTAAATGAAACATTTAGCAGCGTTCAAACCAACTAAATCACTTCCAAAATGTATTTAGCAGCGTTCAACCAACTATAATCACTTCCAAAATGTAAACACAATAGGATTATCTCCATTCTACCATGACATATGCACCATGAATAAAACGCGTTTTCAAATATGCACTCATTACCCTTGCGTAGTGGTAAAATTCCTAATGAGTGCAAAATATTCCTACGCTCAGTGAATCGGCTCTCAGAAGTGGTTATTGAAAATTGTTCACTTCCAATTCTTTAGTAACAGCCAATCAAAAACAAACATACTTTAATGTCATGGTAGAATCCAAAACATCTTAGGGAAATGCTTAAAAATTGATGCATACAAATTACTGAGAAGAACTAATACTATCACAGCTTTATTGGGTGATTTATTTGTTGTGTACATACTTTAGTCGTCTCAATCTTCCATGCATGGTCCTCCAGCAGTTTGAGGGCGGCAGGAATGTTCTTGTGAGGTGTGCTGACATGCCCATCAGGAGCCATCCCGAGTGTGGAGGGTTCCGGAGGCTGGAGATACATCTTCAGCAGACACACATACACCTGGGACGAGGACACACAGACACAGAGATCATTACATGATATGGCAGTCAGGTATCATTTCTCTCACAAAAAGTTGTTTCAAAAAGTACCAAATGAGTGAAAATGAGTTTGATATATTTTTAAACGAGTTTAGTATGAGTTCATTAATTTGTTTCTGACAAATCATTTTTTCACTGAATGCATGCATAACTTGTCTCCTCTGATCATTGGGGGGCGGTGGGGTAGCCTAGTGGTTAAAACGTTCACTCGTCACCCCGAAGACCCGGGTTCGATTCCCCATATGGGTACAATGTGTGAAGCCCATTTCTGGTGTCCCCCGCCGTGATATTGCTGGAATATTGCTAAAAGCGGCGTAAAACCAAACTCACTCACTCACTCTTATCATTGGACCAGAGAATCATGGCCAAAGTAGTACTGATTTTTATAATAGTTTTTGAGCAAATGATTTGGTCTCACATCTTTCTTTTCCTTACAACACTGTTACGGTATGACACTAAATAACCCAGGTCACAGCTGAAAGTTGTCTATCCCTATGGCGACCCAGCCAACTTTTACCATGTTCACCGTACAAAGTCTCAACCTTTAACCATATTTTCTATAAAACATCGAACAATTACCATAAAGAATCAAACTATGACCATATTTACTACAAAACAGAAAACTATTGCCATATTAACCCTAAAGTGAGAACTATTGCCATATTAACCCTAAAGTGAGAACTATTGCCATATTAACCCTAAAGTGAGAACTATTGCCATATTAACCCTAAAGTGAGAACTATTGCCATATTAACCCTAAAGTGAGAACTATTGCCATATTAACCCTAAAGTGATAACTATTGCCATATTAACCCTAAAGTGAGAACTACCCATATTAACCCTAAAGTGAGAACTATTGCCATATTAACCCTAAAGTGAGAACTATTGCCATATTAACCCTAAAGTGAGAACTATTGCCATATTAACCCTAAAGTGAGAACTATTGCCATGGTTAACCCTAAAGTAGAACTATTGCCATATTAACCCTAAAGTGAGAACTATTGCCATATTAACCCTAAAGTGAGAACTATTGCCATATTAACCCTAAAGTGAAAACTATTGCCATATTAACCCTAAAGTGAGAACTATTGCCATATTAACCCTAAAGTGAGAACTATTGCCATATTAACCCTAAAGTGAGAACTATTGCCATATTAACCCTAAAGTGAGAACTATTGCCATATTAACCCTAAAGTGAGAACTATTGCCATATTAACCCTAAAGTGAGAACTATTGCCATATTAACCCTAAAGTGAAAACTATTGCCATATTAACCCTAAAGTGAGAACTATTGCCATATTAACCCTAAAGTGAGAACTATTGCCATATTAACCCTAAAGTGAGAACTATTGCCATATTAACCCTAAAGTGAGAACTATTGCCATATTAACCCTAAAGTGAGAACTATTGCCATATTAACTATTGCCATAAAAAGTGAGAACTATTGCCATATTAACCTAAAGTGAGAACTATTGCCATATTAACCTAAAGTGAGAAATATTGCCATATTAACCCTAAAGTGAGAACTATTGCCATATTAACCCTAAAGAGAGAACTATTGACATATTAACCCTAAAGTGAGAACTATTGACATATTAACCCTAAAGTGAGAAATATTGCCATATTAACCCTAAAGTGAGAACTATTGCCATATTAACCCTAAAGCCTCAAACTATTATTACACGTGTATTTACTATAAAACATAAAACTATTACCTTATGTACCATAAACTTCAAACTATTTACTATATTCACTATATATGCTTAGAAAATTGACAAGGGCAGTGTTTACTAAACCCGGACAGAACCAGACAAATCATTTTCATAGATGGAGAGTTATAGCGGATAAAGTGGGTTCAAACATCTATGAAACAAAACCCATTTTGCTATAACAGTTTTCAGATAATTATATACCCATTCTGCACTGCTGTTTTTCTGTACAAGAACATCTAATTTTCACAAGAAAATATGGACATTCATGTAGATTTTTATTTTACACGTGCACATATATAGAAACAGATTGGTTGAGAAGTCAGGGCGTGCTTCTTAAAGCAACGTGCTAAAGACAAGGAATTCTGTATTTGTACTCTGCATTGTGACCACCTGGTCATTTTAGATGCATTTCATGTCAAGGAATGGTGAACTGTTTTCAACTTACGTCTTTGTTCCCTTCCTTATCTTTATCAAAATGTGTCCGACAATACCTGTAAAATAATAGAAGCATGATAGATATCACCAGCCACAATAATATCACTGAAGATCTTGGTTACATTGATTTACCCCTAAATCTTATATCTTAATCTTTTACTTTGAACCCTGTGAGGATATGAACCTGCTGGAGTGAGTAGGTGAGAGAAACACTTTTATGTTGCAATCTTTAAACCATCATTATCATTGATGATGAGTCATAATCAAGTTTGGGCGTGGCAAACTAGTGGTTACCAGCATGATCAACAATACATGGTAAGACATATGATAACATCAATCAGCCAGGTCACATGTTGTGACCCCCCTGCCCTCCACCAACCGATGCTGGTTTTAAGAGGCAACCAAACAGATCTGATGGTCAGGTGACTTGGTTGCTTGCAGCCTGTGGATCATTGTAAACAATATCAATCACTGGATTATCTGGTTCAGATTTGATTATTTACAGGCTGTTGTCATAAAGAGGAATACTGCTCAGTCTAGTGTCCAATAATAAATATAAAACATCTCCATTTTAGTTGGCTGGTTATTGTACCCTGAAACCACGGATCATTGCTCCAAATATCAATCACTGGACTGTCTGATCCAGGCTTGATTACTTCAAGCTACCATTATGAACAGTAGTATTATAACTATAGCACAGTAACATGGGTCATATGCTTCAAAAGTTCGTGTTTGGTGTGATGGGGAATGACTATAACCACTAGGTAACACTAAGCAGTAAAACAGGCAAAGATTTCTGCCGTATCCCCCGTTTTATTATCATTCTATGCCTAAGATTTATAGTAAGAATAGACGGTTTTTATAGAAAGCCTATCCTAACCCTAACCCTAAACCAAACATAATGCTGAATCTAAACCCTAAACCTAAACCCTTGAAATAATCATAATAAATAGAATACTTTACAAGTGGGGGTTACGGGCGGAACTCTTACCTAAAACAGAACAAATCCACTTCCATTTCAATTGGTTCTTACAAAAGACATGGTGTACCAATTCTGCCCAACTATCCCACATGGGCCAGTATCCCCACATGGGCGTATCTACTGGAAGGGAGGTCATGGCCAAGGTCTGTTACACTTACACTTCAGCCAGACGGGGATCTTTCAAGATGTGGATGTAGATGCCAAGAGCCTGCTCATGTCTTCCCAGCCGACCCAGTAGGATTGCTCTCTCTCATAGAAGTCTGGAAAAAACATTAAGGATCAAGGTCAAATGTCAAGGTAAATGTATCACATGTGCTTATAGTGAAGTGTGGTGTTTTCCAGGGTAACATTGCCATATATAAGGTTGAATGTTCAGCTTGTAACATCTGTACATCCATCTACTGACAGATGTAATGGTAACACAATAATTTTGCTGCAGTTAGGTCTATCTTCTGCCTGCCAATGGACATTCAGTTATACAGTGTCAACATCATATCATATCAAATGATAACCGTGAAGGTCCGGGTTAGAATGAACCTTCAGTAACCCATGCTTGTCGTTAGAGGCGACTAACGGGATCGGGTGGTCTGGCTCACTGGCTTGGTTGACACAGGTCATCGGTTCCCAATTGTGCAGATCGATGCTCATGCTGTTGATCACTGGATTGTCTGGTCCAGACTCTATTATTTACAGAACGCTGCCATATAGCTGGAATATTGCTGAGTGTGGCGTAAAACTAAACTCACTCACTAATATCAAATATAATATAAGGCTGCCAGCCAAGCTGAATGGCTTTTAACCATACAATGGCCAGCAATCAGATACCTTGACAGCATTGAACCCAGACACCTGGAAATCTAACCAAGATATTTCCCATAACAACACAGTCTTTATTCTGTTCAATGCAATAAATAAGATCATTTGTTCTCCCATTATGTTGTTGTAAGCTATAACTGGTTGCCATGTATTCTAAGACTTACTATCCAGCGGGAACCTTGCCAGCAGCATCTCAGGGACGTAGTGCTGGGACGTCTGCAGGAACACCACCAGCTTCACCCTGTACTCCTCCAACTCCACCGGTTCGTTTTTCGATTTGTCAAGACGATCTCCTGCTGGACAAAGGTCAGTGACACTTCACCTTCACCACCCACACTCTCATCAATAATACTGACACTGACATTTACAATACTGATATTTACAATACTGACGATGACATTTACAGTAATGACACTGACATTTACAATACTGATACTGATATTTACAATACTGACACTGACATTTACAATACTGATACTTATATTTACAATACTGACACTGACATTTACAGTATTGACACTGACATTTACAATACTGACCATGACATTTACAGTAATGGCACTGACATTTACAATACTGATACTGATATTTACAATACTGACACTGACATTTACTGTATTGACACTGACATTTACAATACTGACACTGACATTTACCATATTGACACTGACATTTACAATACTAACGCTTACATTAAGGTACTGATGCTCATATTTACGAAAGTAGCTCTGATATTATAATAGTAACACTGACATTTACAGTACCAACACTGACTGACATTGGAATATACAGTTGAAACTCAAATTTACAGTAATGACAAATCCCCATTTACAGTACTACTGAAACCATGCAGATTTTCTCTTCTTAGTTTCATTTGCCTTAAATTACCTGCTTCACAAGTGTAAGTATGAGGGTTGGGTTACACACTTGAAATGTATTCCACTTCAATCCGAGTGTCTGGTTAGCGTGGGAGGAAATCCCCAAGTGACACAGTTCATACTTATACCACTTTCATGAAACCCACAATCAGGGAATCCAGGACAACAACCCCAAACAAACAAAACAAACAACAACAAAACAAACAAAACACACACCCCCAAAAACAAAAAACAAAAACAAAAAAAAAAAAAAACAAAACAAAACAAAACAAAACAAAACAAAACAAAAACAAAACAAAAAAAAACAAAAACAAAACAAACAAACAAAAAGACAACAACAAAAAAAAACCAAAAAAAAAACCCCGGACATTATCCCCCGAACCTTAACATAAAAACAGACAAAATCCCCCCTAGTCATCTTTTGCTTTAGATTAAAGGTTCTGCTGATCTTTGATCAACACTTAATCAGTATTATAACTATAGTACAGTAACATGGGACATATGCTTCAAAAGTTGGTGCTTGGTGTGATGGGGAATGACTATAACCACTAGGTAACACTAAAAGCACCAGCAGCTATCTATCCAAGTGTCTATATATAGAACATTAACCCTATGTAGTCTAACCTTCAGGTAGAGACTCAACATAGTCCTCAGATAGCACCTGGATCTTCTCTCGGTACAGGTGCACTAAGCGGTTGTGAAATTCTGGCGTCTCATCATCACATTGAGAAATAATGTGTTCCTGAAATTCAATCAAATTTCTGAAAGTCTAACACCTCCCCGTGACATCTGATGAATTCATCTGTGAAGATGCTAATCATTTCATGGATACTTTTATCTGCTCTAACTGATATTGAGAATCACTCACATTGCAACGAATGTATTTCATGATACTTAATTTTCTCAGAACTCACAAGATATGGTATAGCCAGATCTTTTGACATCCTCTCTAGAAACTCTAGCACCTCATCTCTTGGAAGACTTTCAATCTCAGGTGTATCTTCAGTAAATATCTGAAAACAAGAAAGTATTTGACCATGATCCTTTTTCTGTTTTTTTTTTGGAGTGAATCTTGGTAATGGACACTACAAATGCTCTATTTCTGAGTAATATTTCTCATACATGGTCGATCACCCTGCAGTATTCACATCAATCTGTAGCTTTCCCTGGAAACAGTAATGGCAATGCTGGCTTTAAACTGGGATTTGGTTCAGTGAGTAAGTGAGGGAATCGAACCTAGGTCTTCGGTGTAACAATCGAACACTTTAACCACTAGGCTACCCCACAGACCCAATTTGGTTAAGGGTTATAGGACAAACATCAGAAATGGTCAGAAAGTTAGCCATTTATTTAACTCTAGATATGACTTGATTTAACAGAAGAATAGCTAAAACTAAAAAGGTGTAGAACCATTATTAAAATCGCCATTTTAGAAACTTTTTAATACTTGAAATGTTGAATAGGGACTTTCAACCTTATTAACATACCTGTAACTTCAATACTAAATCACAATTTTTTGAAAAGTGAGCGATATTACACCATGCCAATCATATGAGTAGATTACTGATGCTACAGCAGCACCCACCTTCAGCCCATCCTCCGGGTGTTTCCTCAGTACCCACTCGGAGTACTCAAATATCAGAGCCAGATGCTCAGCACCTTCAACATAGACAGTCATTGTCATCCTGAATTGGGGCTTGAGTTAATGTTTCAACAATCGATGTTTCTCATGTGTTCTGGGCCTGATGTCACATCAATGATTTGCTAGATTCTATATTTCTCTACATTCAAGAGAAGATTGGGTTGTTGATATGTTTCGCTTAATGACAAACATTACAGTATTTTGAGAGCTAATTCTTGCTCCTTCATCAGGTGAGTGATGTTTTTTTCATAATCATTATAAACATCCTACCAATATTTACAAATGATTAAAACAAGAACTTTTGTATTCATACTGTTGAGATTGTTAACAAATTTCAGGAAGAAAGACCCCTCCAACATAGATCATGATGGCAAGGGAAGCAACTCATGGAGTTTTTGTTGTATAAATAATCCATTCCATACTCTGGATTGTTTCATCTGTTAGGAATGATCAGTGTACTGAACTACTTTCTGCAAATCAAATTTTAAGCTCCTGCATAATCATTATGAATGTACTACCGCAAAAACAACTTATAACTTAAAAGGTAAATAATCTTGTCTAGTGATGTTTAATTGCAAATTTGACGTCTCTACTGACAAAGTCGTCTTCTATTGTTTGTTCATGCGAAGTGATACGATTTTGTTTTCTTACCCCTGGCAAAAGTTTGACAAAAGCATAACCCATGGATAAGACGACCCCCTTCTACAGACTGCTTTTTTTGGTCCTCAAAATTCGGCTTATAGACGGTCATATACGGTATGTACACACAAATCTCACAAAATGCATGTGCAGCACAAATATACATGCAAATAAATGCAGCAAAGAAAACAGACTTAAAGATTCTCATGCATGACAAATGAACAGCATGATATTTCCATGCAGGATATTTGTGTTATATTTTCTTTCAATTACTGATCTCTTGTAACTTAATCTTTAATCTTATTATGAAGTATGTTGTTTCATTCATATAAAAACTTTTACAAATAACAATGACTTGCTTGTACATTATTTGCCACAAATGTCCAGTTACACATAAGTTGAACATAGAGATTTTTCTGGGCTACATCTTCTTTTTATTCTTGAGTACAACATTTCAGGGCTTGTTCTGGCCCCATCATCAGGTCAAACTGAACAGTCACTGTTCAGTTTTACCTGATGATGGGGCCAGAACAAGCCCTGAACTGTTCAGTTTTACCTGATGATGGGGCCAGAACAAGCCCTGAACTGTTCAGTTTTACCTGATGATGGGGCCAGAACAAGCCCCGAACTGTTCAGTTTTACCTGATGATGGGGCCAGAACAAGCCCCGAACTGTTCAGTTTTACCTGATGATGGGGCCAGAACAAGCCCTGAACTGTTCAGTTTTACCTGATGATGGGGCCAGAACAAGCCCTGAACTGTTCAGTTTTACCTGATGATGGGGCCAGAACAAGCCCTGAACTGTTCAGTTTTACCTGATGATGGGGCCAGAACAAGCCCCGAACTGTTCAGTTTTACCTGATGATGGGGCCAGAACAAGCCCTGAAACGTTGTACTCAAGAATAAAAAGAAGATGTAACCCCAGAAAATCTCTATGTTCATCAAATAGCATCTTCTAAAGTGCCAATCAAGCATCTACATATAAGTTATCCTTAATATAACAAGAGTGAGTGAGTGAGATTAGTTTTACACCGCTTTTAGCAATATTCCAGCAATATCACGGCAGGATGACATAACAAGACAAGATGTAAGTGTTGAAGATGTTCCTACCCAGATGCTGTAGATACTGGACTGTCCGGTCGTGACCTTTCAATGGAGAGTCTGGACGTGCTGCCTGCTTCATCAACAGGTTCAGGGCTGGAACAAAACATTCAACAAGCTACCAACAAGCATCATTATGTCTTTCATCAAGATCTGCATTGGTAGTAGATGTTTTCAGACATGTTCTTTTATTACAGTGCAGTTTAACCATTTAATGATTTTTTCCATATAGGAAAATGGACAAAGCCAAATTGTGTTCTGTAAGAGCAGATCTATATTAAAATGAGTGGGTTGGGTTTGAAGAGTCGGTATTGCACCAATCTTTCCCGGGACTTTGATAAGAAAACATACTGACATAATGATTCTATATGAACATGAACAGACATATTTGTGACACTTACATCTTGATGGAGACTATATTTACTTATCAAAACCCTCCCTTCTGATGTAAACCAACCTTTCTGGCGGGTTAAACCCACATTTCTGATCAAACCCATCTGTCCGATGGAGACCCACCTTTTTGATTGAGATTTTTCTTCTCATACAGGATGATGAGCTCACTGAACTTCTCCTTCTTCTTGAGCACCCGCTCGCTCTCCTCCACGTGGCAGTTGTTGTCCTTCAGTCTCAGCAGCGGTGCCACAAGCGCATCATTTGTCTACAACCATCAGGCACCATGGAAGTACAGTGCTCTAATCACAAGTATCAGGACACATATAATTGTCCTACCATCCTAAGAAAGTGAACATTTTGAGCTTAGTCAGCAGTATTACATCTTTACACAAAAGGGTCTCTGTATAACGGAGACCATACAAACCAATCCTTCACCGCATTTTGTCTATAATAATAATAATAATAATAATTGCTTTGTATAGCCCCTATTTCCAGCTATATGCAGCTGCTCAATGGTGCTTTACACGTTACAGTTCAATCACTAGATGAGAAAAGAAATGTTTTGAGTTTTCTCTTAAAAATTGGGAGAGAGTCACTGTTCCTGATGTCAAGGGGGACCGCGTTCCATAGGGCAGGAGCTGCAACTGAGAAGGCACGATCTCCAGCCTTTGTTGATGTTGATGGAACAACCAGTTTCTCCTTCTGGGCAGAACGTAAGGTTCTAGATGGGTGGTAGACCGATAGCAGGTCCTTTTAATAAGTAGGCGATGATTCAACATTGAGAACATTGTACGTCAAGACGAGCAACTTGAAACTGACCCGATGTCTAATGGGCAACCAGTGTAAATCTCTGAGAATTGGCGTAATGTGACAATCCTTTCTGGTGCGGGTGACAACACGAGCAGCCTTGTTCTGAACTCTCTGTAAGTGAGAGATTACGCCATCTGTAAGTGAGAGATTACGCCAGATCCAAACACTCGAGAGTTACAGTAATCGAGTCTACTTGTTACTTGAGACTGAATCAGGATTTTGCTAGTTTCGTTATCAAGGTACTTTCGGAGTTTGCCGATGTTAGCGATATGGACATTTGCTGCTTTGGCTGTGTTCAGTGCCTGATGTTTACCTGACATGGTTCTATCCATGACAACGCCCAGGTTCTTGACAGTTGTAGCTGTAGCAACACAGATCTTGTCCACAGATAGATTGATGGTAACTGGAATCTTGGCGAGCTGTTGTTGAGTACCAAACATAATGAATTCTGTTTTGTCCTTGTTAAGTTGCAGGTAATTAGCAGACATCCAATCATGAACGTCGCTGATGCAGTCTTGTATGCTCTGGATTCCTGTGCTAACATTCGATGGTCTAACCGCCACATACAACTGCTGATCATCGGCGTATCCATGAAAGTCCAAAGAGTGACCTTTCATGATGTTCCCCAGTGGCTGGATATAGCACGTGAACAAAACAGGACCTAACACGGATCCTTGCGGGACACCATGTTTGAGGACTTTCGGGGCTGATGTTACACCGTCCACTTGCACACGCATAGATCGGTTTTGCAAGTAAGACTCGATCCAGGCAAGAACCCTGCCAGAGATGCCGAATGTGTGTTTCAGCCTTGACATAAGGATGTTGTGACATATGGAGTCAAAGGCCGCGGAGAGGTCTAGGAGGACGAGAAGAACAATCTCCTTGCGATCCATGGCTCGGAGTACGCCATTTTGTACTCTCACAAGGGCTGTTTCAGTGCTGTGAGATCGCTTATAGGCCGACTGAAAAATTTCAGTTAGTCCGTGATCATTGATGTGTGATTGCAGTTGGGAGAGAACAACCTTTTCCATGATTTTTGAAAGGAAACTGAGGTTGGAGACTGGGCGTAGGTTTTTAAAAACATCCGGATCCAGTGATTGTTTCTTTAGAATGGGCGTCACAATTGCTTTCTTGAAGCATTGCGGGAATACGCCGGATTCTAAAGAAGAGTTGATCACTGAGGATGTTACAATGACGAACATACAGTCATGTCCGATGTAGACTGTTGATGTTTTCAACAAACAGGCGTTAACTGACATCTGCCGGATTGTGACTGGGATTTACTTATTCTTCACATTACACTAATGCGCACTGGTTCACACCACAGGTCCTTGTGTCCTTGTGAGGATTCAAGATTTATAAAATGATTTATTTTAGATGACCCCCGACTCGAAATGCTTCACAGTACGATCTAGTCACAAATGGATGATGACATGTCCGCACAAAACAGGGGTGTGGTCGAAGCAAGCCCTCTGATTGGTCAATGCTGGTAAATCTGCACATTCTTTACAAATTCACAGGAATGTTTCCTTTCATTGACTGCTTGACTTGGAAATGTAAGAATTTTTTTCCAGAGAAAGCTTCTCAAAAGAAAGCATCAGTTGTAAATGACTTCTTCACAAGCATCAACCAACCAGAGGGCTTGTTGGACCACAACGTCATCCATTTGCGATGGTGGCATGGCGATTGGCAAAGCAGGCGGATGGGGTACACTGAAGTGTCCAGCCTTGTCATGATTTATTGTAATGTGAAGCATTTTGATTCGGGGGTCATCTCAAATTTTTAATATATTTTTTAAATCATTAATCCTCGCAAAGACACAAGGGCCTGTGGTACACACGTGTCACTATGGCAATGTTAATCATCAAAATATCTAGTCCAGACTTGATTATTTGTTGAAAAAAGCTAAACACTGCAAAGTGCAGTAAACAACAAACAAACAACAGATATTTGTTTCTGACCAATGACATTCGTATCCCCAAATTAACACAATAAGATTGCACTTAACATACAGTCAATAAATCCTCCTCAATATTCTGGCAAAGTAACGCATCTTTCACTAATTTGACTTTCTGCTAAAGCACAAGAAAGAACCTTAACACAGCTATAATCAGTTCGTATAATCAGTTCTCACCTGGAGGTAACATTTCAGGAGGGTTGTGTCTATAATCTGTTCTCACCTGGAGGTAACATTTCAGGAGAGTTGTGTCTATAATCTGTTCTCACCTGGAGGTAACATTTCAGGAGAGTTGTGTTCTCACCTGGAGGTATCAGGAAAGTTCTCACCTGGAGGTAACATTTCAGGAGAGTTGTGTCTATAATCTGTTCTCACCTGGAGGTAACATTTCAGGAGAGTTGTGTCTACAATCTGTTCTCACCTGGAGGTAACATTTCAGGAGAGTTGTGTCTATAATCAGTTCTCACCTGGAGGTAACATTTCAGGAGAGTTGTGTCTATAATCAGTTCTCACCTGGAGGTAACATTTCAGGAGAGTTGTGTCTATAATCTGTTCTCACCTGGAGGTAACATTTCAGGAGAGTTGTGACTATAATCTGTTCTCACCTGGAGGTAACATTTCAGGAGAGTTGTTTTTTATAATCAATTCTCACCTGGAGGTAACATTTCAGGAGAGTTGTGTCTATTATCAGTTCTCACCTGGAGGTAATATTTCAGGAGAGTTGTGACTATAATCTGTTCTCACCTGGAGGTAACATTTCAGGAGAGTTGTGTCTACAATCTGTTCTCACCTGGAGGTAACATTTCAGGAGAGTTGTGACTATAATCAGTTCTCACCTGGAGGTAACATTTCAGGAGAGTTATGTCTACAATCTGTTCTCACCTGGAGGTAACATTTCAGGAAAGTTGTTTCTATTATCAGTTCTCACCTGGAGGTAACATTTCAGGAGAGTTGTGTCTACAATCTGTTCTCACCTGGAGGTAACATTTCAGGAGAGTTGTGTCTATAATCAGTTCTCACCTGGAGGTAATATTTCAGGAGAGTTGTGACTATAATCAGTTCTCACCTGGAGGTAACATTTCAGGAAAGTTGTTTCTATTATCAGTTCTCACCTGGAGGTAATATTTCAGGAGAGTTATGTCTACAATCTGTTCTCACCTGGAGGTAACATTTCAGGAGAGTTATGTCTACAATCTGTTCTCACCTGGAGGTAACATTTCAGGAGAGTTGTGTCTATAATCAGTTCTCACCTGGAGGTAACATTTCAGGAGAGTTGTGTCTACAATCTGTTCTCACCTGGAGGTAACATTTCAGGAGAGTTATGTCTACAATCTGTTCTCACCTGGAGGTAACATTTCAGGAGAGTTGTTTTTTATAATCAATTCTCACCTGGAGGTAACATTTCAGGAGAGTTGTGTCTATGATCTGGCTCAGCTGCTTCTTGGAGCGGATGGTGACGTTGCCCTCCACAATGGCCGTTGTTGCCATGTCCTTGTTCAGGTCCTTCAGTAGCTGGTTTCTCTTCTATAATGCAATGTCAGAGTCGGTATGACACAATGTAGGGGTGAGTATAACACAAAGTAGGGGTGAGTATTACACAAAGTAGGGGTGAGTATTACACAATGTGTCAATGAGTATAACAATGTGAGAGTGAGTATAACACAATGTATGAGTGGGTATTTAACACAATATGAGAGAATTATAACACAATGTGGTACTGAGTATAACACAATGTGGGGGTGAGTATAACACCATGTAAGAGTGGGTATCTAACACAATATGAGAGAAAGAATGACACAATGTGAGAGTGAGTATGTAACACAATATTACAGTGGATATGACACAATATGGGAGTGGGTATAAAATAATGAGGGAGGGAGTATAACACAATGTAGGGGTGGTATAACACAATGTAGGAGTGGGTATTAACACAATATGAAAAAAAGTTTGACACAATGTGAGAGTGAGATGGTAACGCAATATTACAGTGGGTATGACACAATATGGGATTGGGTATAACATAATGAGGGAGGGAGTATAACACAATGTAGGGTTGGTATAACAATGTATGAGTGGGTATTTAACACAATATGAGAAAAAGTATGACACAATGTGAGAGTGAGTATGTAACGCAATATTACAGTGGGTATGACACAATATGGGATTGGGTATAACATAATGAGGGAGGGAGTATAACACAATGTAGGGGTGGTATAACGTACATGTGTATAAGACAATGTGGGGCTGGATAATGTGTAACACAATGTAGGAATGGGTTTAACACTGTGTGGGAATGGGTTTAACACAATATGGGAATGGGTTTAACACTATGTAGAAATAGGTGTAACACAGGGGTAATGGGTTTGACACAATATGAAAATGGGTTTAACACTATGTAGGAATAGGTTTAACACTGTGGGAATGGGTTTGACACTGTAGAAATAGGTTTAACACTTTGGGAATGGGTTTCACGCTATGTAGAAATGGGTTTAACACTGTGTGGAAATGGGTTTAACACAATATGAGAATGGGTTTAACACTGTGGGAATGGGTTTGACACTATGTAGAAATAGGTTTTGAACTTTGTAGGAATGGGTTTAACACTGTGTGGGAATGGGTATAACACAATGTGGGGTTGGTTTAATGTATAACACATTGTGGAACGGTGTTATGTATAACACAAGGCACAAGTGGATGTCAACCAATATGGCACAGGGTTATATTCAACACAATGTGAGTGTGTATAACACAAGCTTCAGTATGAACAAAGCCAACAAACAACTCTTTCACAAGCACTCTCTGGCATTTGACATACATCAACAGTTCAGTTATTTAACAATCATCTTGTCTCACTGACATCCTAATGACTACTAGCAGGCAATTTGCAACAAAAAACTGACAGTGTACTGAACATAACTACTGCCACAGACAACTGCTGTCATTTGTTCTGTGTTTTTTCGCAAATATCCCGTGTAAGCTGAGTGTAACACTTTGATTTTTATGAAACTATATGCAAATGCGTTTCTGTTCACAGGGGGAATCAAAACAATTTAATTTAAACTTTCACTTCTATTTACTGTATTGCACTGCCTTCATCTCTAAATAGCATACGGGAGGTGGGGTAGCCTAGTGGTTAAAGCGTTGGCTCGTCAAGCCGAAGACCCAGGTTCGAATCCCCACATGGGTACAATGTGTGAAGCGCATTTCTGGTGTCCCCCGCCGTGATGTTGCTGGAATATTGCTAAAAGCGGCGTAAAAGCAAACTCAGTTAGTCAGTCAGTCTAAATAGCATACCAAATGAATAAGAACAACTTTCATCAATTTGACATCTGCATATCGACACAATCCAATATTACTCAAAACAACCTACAGATACAAGACACTATGTACTGCCAATTTCACAATATATTCTGGCTATTTGCATAAATGTATAAATGTTTTGAAATCATTGTTTTGGAAAGAAAAGACAGATTGTAATTATTGCCAAAACTTAATGAACATCGTGTTGTTGGATTTTTGTTTACACGACTTAGTAATGTGACATCTCGTTTTCGTTATACTGGAGCATACTTTTGGTATTTCCAAACCAGAGTCAACTTTTATCATCTTTTTCATATACTTATTTCTTTCTTGTGATTAAGAAGAGCAAAAGTAAATCAATCCCAAAATACTGGTACTCAACAAAGGAGAGTGGAGTATAATGTGTCTTCAGCAATGATCATTGTTTTAGTTGTTGTTTCAGCTGGTAAATGACCAGGCCCAGACAATCAAGTGGTCGATGTTGTGAACACCGATTCAGGGTACAATGGCATGCTTTAATTAAGTCACCACCTGATCACCTTAGTCACCACTGGCAACAAGCACATTTTGCTCAGGACCAATTCTAACAGGTTCCTACAGGTTTACTACATGTAAGTACAGAAATAATACAGCATAGCTGGTTATCTGTTCAGTGACCCGTGAAGATCTGGGATAGAAGGTGTATTCCCATACTGCCTACAGGTTCAAACAACATGATACTGTCCAGTGATCAAGAAGTGAAGTTAATGGGAATACACCGATCTGACCTGTTCTACCCCTGCTAAAATGAACTTGACCAGTTACTTGGTTAATGAACGGTAACTTTACTCGTTTCACAATTACACACAACTGACAAGGATGTCCATTTCGTTGCCATGGACTCCGATATGTGACGGGACCCAGATAAAATGTATTTGATTATTTTGTTTTGGGGTATAGTATTCTTCTGTATATGTTATTTATTAGATCTGGTCTTTTTGTTGTAGAGTAATTTTTGAGAGCTTGTATGGAACTTAAGGAATCCGTAAAAATGCAGATGGTAGTGTTTGTTTGGTCAGATGTTGTTTGCAAGGCCTGAACTATGGCTGCGAGTTCTGCTGTGAAGATACTGGAGTTTGCCGGGAGATTATAGGATTGTTTAAGGCTTTTTTGGGGTATGTAGATACCAAAACCAGTAGTACGCTTCTGATTTCAAGCACATTCTAACAAATTCCAAATTAATTAAACCACTCACTAAATATCTCATTCACACAAAATTATACCAAACAATCTAGCAACAAAAACAATAATACCAATTTTTACCATTCTAAAAATTGTTATAAATATGTATATATGTTCTTTTAACTTTTTAAATCAGTTTTCTCTTTTTATCAAGTTTTTAACCTTTTATATATTTATCATTATTCACTTAATAAATATGTTTTTAAACATGGGTTGGTTAAAAAATACAATAACAATAACCATTTACTACACCACATCTATATTAAATTCAAAATCTCTAATACTCTTTACCTATTTCATTTTTTTTTTACATTTTTAATTCGGCATCCCATTCAAATTCCCTTAACACTCAGTTGTTGGGTGTTTTTTTTGGGTAGTAACACCACTCTTTCAAAATTTCTATTTTTCGTTCCCCTCATTTCTTAATAAGTGTACTAACCCGTCGCCGAAATATCTTAGTTGTGTGTGCGACATTAAATAAAGCAAATAACTACTACTACCTTACTCCAAACGACACACCCCTTCTTCATTGATAATTGGGCTGTTCCATTATTCTACAGGGCAAAAAATCATTTCCCACGCTGCCTACAATATTTTTGTTGGCAGTTTGGGATGTAGGCAGTTTGGAACTGTAGGCAGTATTGGACCTAACCAGTTAGAATTGATCTTCAGCAACCAATGCTTGTCGTAAGAAGCGACTAACGGGATCAGGCATTGATCACCAGATTGTCTGGTCCAGACGCAATTATTTACAGACCAACACCATATAGCTGGAATATTGCTGAGTGCAGCACTGAACAACAAACCAACAACATGCGTTCAACTAGAACCGACCTCAGTGAGATAGTCGATGAGTGCAAGCATTCCCTTCTCCAGCTCTCCGCCCTCCAGGTCCGGCAGTCGGTCCGGATACTCCAGCTGGTTCCGGAAGTCCTGGGGAAGCAGGTTGGGGTACAACCCTATGACATGAGATGGATCTGAAACAGGGATGATGGGTATTTACATACTGTGTTGAGATCATTGGAATCATGTGATGCAAGCTTGAAAACACTGAAAATAACCATAAGACACCAGGCTAAGTCGACCGACAATAAAGTGAGTCAAGTCTTATCAAATGGCTATTGGGGACAAGTTTAATTCAGAATCAGCAAAGGGAGAGATGTATATGAGAGAGCTACTGAGTGAAAAGTACGGCACATGAAGAAGTGAAGGAGTGAGTGAGAGAAAAATAAAAGAAATGAAGGAAAAAGTAAAGAAGTGAAGGAGTGAAAAAGCGAAGGAGTGAGAGAGAAAAGATGAAGGAGTGAGAGAGAAAAAGATGGAATAAGAGAGAAAAAGGTGAAGGAGTGAGAGAGAAAAAGACGAAGGAGTGAGAGAAAAAGATGAAGGAGTGAGAGAGAAAAAGATGAAGGAATAAGAGAGAAAAAGGTGGAGTGAGAGAGAAAAAGATGAAGGAGTGAGAGAGAAAAAGATGAAGGAGTGAGAGAAAAAGATGAAGGAGTGAGAAAAAACACATGGAGTGAGAGAGAAAAAGGTGAAGTTTGAGAAGAAGTAAGGTGAAGGAGTGAGTGAGTGAAAGAGTGGATGAGTGGAGTTATGTGTCAGCAGAAATCTCTCATGAGTGAGTGACCGAGGAAGCGTAGGAGAGAGGGAGGGGATCTGGTTACACACTCAATGTTGTTTATTGTACTACTTCAACCATCCTAGTAATCAGTGATACATGATGTAGGAGAACAGAAACATGGTGCAGTGGAGGAGACAATGTACACCACGTACCTGTCCCGAGGGAGTCAAATATCTTCATGGATTCCTCAAACTTGTGCTGACAGAACAGATCAAAGGCATACAGGTTGTTGATGCTTCTGATCCTCTTCTCCTTCTCGGAGTCAGGTTCATCTTGCATTTCCTGTAACCATGGTAACCAACAGATATTCCATGAAATCAGAAGATGCTGATAGCATGAGCAATTATTATTAATAACATTGTATAATGATGATAATATAGTCATTGGTTGAGTGCCTCTCATAAGTTAGTGATAATTGCTCCAAGACGCTAAAGAAGGCAACATTGATGTATGGTTCAGTGGAGTGAGTGAGTGAATTTAGTTTTACGCCGCACTCAGCAATATTCCAGCTATATGGTGACATTCTGTAAATAATCGAATCTGGACCAGACAATCCAGTGATCAACAGCATGAGCATCGATCTGCGCAATTGGGAACCAATGACATGTGTCAACCAAGTCAGCAAGCCTGACCACCCGATCCCGTTAGTCGCTTCTTACGACAAGCATGGGTTACTGAAGATCAATATTAAAACCCGGACCTTCACGGGTATGGTTCAGTGGAACACCAGCCTGAAGGAAAGAGTCCTTAGTGGAATCTTAATGTACGTCAGACCTTGAACTGTTGCAAAATAGAGTACTGGTCCAGCTTTCAAACCTGAAGGTGCCAGTGTGTGATTTTGGCACGGACAACAGATCCTGGCTATCTGATCTAACAGACTGGAATGGAGTGTGGACTTTCACGTGCTCAATTATGTTGAGGTGTGGCACAGTCTGCCATGTCACATGTGACAACCACACCCCCTTTTACTCTGTTGCTTTGACAAGCATGGAGAGCTGAGACCATGCATGCCCACATCGACACGGAGCACCAGTAACAGCACTCTCTTCATGGACATACAATCAGCTCTCGTTAATCCGACACTCATTAATCCGACAATCACGTTAATCCGACAAAAAATTAGGGAACCATTTAAAACAGTGATAATTACTCTCGTTAATCCGACATTCTCACATTCCGACTCCGACACACCAATCTAGCAGCTGATTATTGTAAATACATTGTAAAAACATTCGTTAATCCGACAATCAACACAGCCGGTCGGATGATCCGACCGTATACAAACAATCACACGTGAGTGGTAATTAGCGTGTGCCTTACTGGCTGCTTGACACCGGCGTCAGGGAACATCACACTTGTTAATTAGGAACACAGGATAATTAATTGAGACGATTTAATCAAGAAATAACAGTAGAGCGAGCTATAAATTATATATGTTATGATACACGCCTGATTGTACATTAGACGTCCACGTGTTATTATGGAATTAGTTGTATGGAAACTGTAACATATTCAACATCCGGGTCATAATGGCAGCTGATATGCGGTAAAAACAAACGTGAGTTTTGTGCCAAATGTGGTCATGAAATAGATATGAAACTGTTTGCTTATGTGATTATATATGTATGTTATGCCATCTATGAATGTTAATAAATGAAAACAAGTATGTATTGTTAGTATTTTTTATTTCTGTAAATATTTTTACATACGATGAAGATAACTAGATCTACCATTTCTGATATGCATGCAACAGTATGACGATCATGACATTTAGTAAACATTGATATTTTCACACAAATACATTAATCCGACATTTTCGTTAATCCGACATATTTCTCTGCAACCACAAGTGTCGGATTAACGAGAGTTGACTGTATGAAGCTTCAGTAACATATGATCTACCGTTTGCAATAGTTTTTAAATTTTAATTTATCCAAACTGACTACTTTATTGACTGCATAAATTTAAAGACAAATTTTAAAAAAGGAATCTAAAACAAATACTACCATAACAGGAAAGGGGAACATAGGCTCAAGATATTGCTTTTGAGTACAAGATTGACATGTTGGTATGGAAATCATGTATGTACATTTGGTTGATTTTACATGAATAAATCTGAAAGATCTCTGTAGTTTGATCAAAGCCAAGTTAAAAGGATCCTCTAGTTTTGCAGTGACTGATTTGTTTGTTGCAACATACAACATAAAGGTACGTGTCCATTACAGTGAGTGAGTGAGTGAGTGAGTGAGTGAGTGAGTGAGTGGGTGGGTGGGTGAGTGAGTGAGTGAGTGAGTGAGTGAGTGAGTGAGTGAGTGAGTGAGTGAGTGAGTGAGTGAGTGAGTGAGTGAGTGAGTGAGTGAGTGAGTGAGTGAGTGAGTGAGTGAGTGAGTGAGTGAGTGAGTGAGTGAGTGAGTGAGTGAGTGAGTGAGTGAGTGAGTTGGGTTTCATGCCGCTTTTAGCAATATCCCAGCAATATCACATTACATATATTGTACCCATGTAGGGAATCAAACCTGGTCTTCAGTGTGATGAAAGAATACCTTAACCACAAGGCTAACCCACCGCCCCAGCAAGGCAGATAGAACTATGCAGTATCAAGTGAACTACTCATGCTTGTTTCTGTTTTTATGCCACACTCAGCAATATGGCAGTCGTCTGTAAACAACCAAGTCCATGCGACTGGGATACAATGATATGCATCACTAAGTCTGACCACCCTATTCTGTTAATCGTCTCTTATGACACACACACGTACCCGTGAAGATCCAGGGTAGAATAAGTCTTCAGCAACCTATGCTTGCCACAAAAGGCGACTATTCTTGTCGTGAGCGGCAACTAACGGGATCGGGTGGTCAGGCTCGTTGACTTGGTTGACACATGACATCGGTCCTAATTCAAGATCGATGCTCATGCTCTTGATCACTGGATTGTCTGGTCCAGACTCGATTATTTACAGGCCACCGCCATATAGCTGGAATATTGCTGAGTGTGGCGTAAAACTAAACTCACTCACTCACTCTTATGAGATACATGGGTTCCAGAAGATCCATTCTCTTCACATGATGAACTACTTACGGCTAAGTGTAGAGCCAGTTTGAACTCCTTCCCGTGCAGCAGCTGTTTAATCTGGTGAGAAATGGGCATTGGGGCCAGTCTCCACACAAAGTTGGATGAAGCTACATACACAGTGTTGCTGGAAACAGACCACAGGAATAACAGCTTCAGGAATTTTTAAATGATTCAATTAAAGTAATCCTAACTCATACTCATTTGGCTCATAATAAATTAAAACTAATTTAACTGGTAATAAATTCAAACTTATTTCACTTCAAAGGCGGATCCAGAAATTTTCAAAGGGGTGGGGGATGTCGGGTCGGGTCACTAATCTCTGGTGGATCAGTGACGTTGAAGGCTCATTTTCTGAATTGCCAACAAATACCAACATCATCAAGTTAACTTCCTTAACACTAATCTGATATGATGTGAATATCATTGTCATCGGAAAATGACAAATAACAGAATAAATAAATAACAGACAAATAACAGAAATAAATTCTTTTTGTCCTTCAACTACTTCAACTAGAAGAGTCCATTTTTGGATCATAGGGGTGCCACTAGTTTACCATTGCGTGATCGACAGTCAACAGACCATGAAATGTTGTTTTAAGACAGTAGGCGAATTGGGATGTAGGCGAAATGAGAACATACCAATGTAGGCCTATTAGCATCCAGACATACGGTACTTACCTCCCCTGACACACCAGTCTTGGCTTGGAGAGCTCTATACTCTGGATGTTCAGGTTAGGTTCAATAGTTCGGACTTCTACATACTTGGGTAAGATGGCTAACACATAGGGTGCATTATTTTCTGGAAGAAACAGAAAGATTTGAAATGTATATTTTCACTGATGTTTGCTTTGTAATGAAATTGTTACACATTTCACATATCAACATTTCCATTCACCATTAAAACTATACTACTCAACTTTTCATTGGGATATCTTTATCTCTTCATCATACACAAAACTGATTCTCATAATATTTCAAGTGAAAATTTACACAGAATGACATCTGATTATCCCTATCTAAAGTTAAGTTCAGCATACTGACTGGTATCTGAACCAAAACAGGCTATCTTTTAATATCTAAAACTTCAATTATATTTTGTATTTACAAGCACAATGCATGGTATTTTTTAATACTGACCAATCATTTCAAGAGCCTTTTAACTCATTTAAAAGCATAAGAAGGGAAGAATCAATTGAAATTATTTTCTTTCTTGTTTATATCATCAAGTTGATTTTTTGATGAGGCCATATTTAAAACATGCTTCCAAAAATTATAAACAACTAACTTTAAAAATAAAACAATCTGTAATTCGATTGACTAAACAAACTGATACAGTGCCCATCACTGATATCTCAGGCATCAACTTACCTATAGCTATGGGAATGTCTGACCACTTGACCGGCTCCTTCCGAGCAGGTTTGCCCTCGCCATCTATCAAAATGGACATTTCATCTCGACCAAGTGCCAGACGGTCATTGGCTAGTTTGGTGACAATGGGCTCCACCTGGCGGCTCCCAACAGGGAACAGTTCCGTCAGCTCACCATTTTTAACCTGAAATACAAGCCAAATGTCTCCTACACATTTTCTTAAAATTCACTGATAACATTAGTTCTCAATGTATTGTGAAATATAGGTGATATGAAAATCTGAAACATAACTTTTTATCTAAATTTGGATGCAGATTAAACCCTCAATTTAATCCAAATCCTCATTGGTATGAAAAAAGGGTAAAACATTTGCCTCGTAAGTACTTAGGTTGTACTGTAAAACTTTTGAGGCATATTTTGCAAAAACAATTTCAAGATCAACCCTTTAAGATCCACGTTACAATTGATCTTCAGCAAAGTCAAGTTTGTTGCAAGAGGTGAATAACAGGATTGGGTGGTCAGGCTCGCTGACTTGGTTGATGCATGTCATTGTATCCTGATTGCATAGATCATTGATGATAAAATAAAATGGCAATCACTGATTATTTACAGACTGAAGTCAAATAGCTAGAAAATTGCTGAGTGTGGCGTTAAATAACATGATGACATGCAATATCAACAGTTAACAGTACAAGCACAGTTGAGTGAGTGAGTGAAACTGCTTACGCTGATCATGTAGTACTCTCTGCGGAATCCCACACATAGAGATTCCTTACACCAAGCCATTGCTCGCGGAATATCGTACAGACTCAGGTCTGCCTGCAGAAATAATGCAATTTTTACAAACAAAACAAAAACATATGCTAACAATATAACATATATTTCAGCTCTGAAATGAAGAGTACTGATATTTCCGTACCACCAAACCACAAGGCATAGAGGGCCATACTTTAGCATTAACATAAATATAACTTAATGTATACAAAATTTCATATTTTAGCCTCAAAATATGCATAATTTCATATCTGAGCATTAAGATAGGCATAATTTCATATTTCATCATTAGATATTCATAATTTCATATTTCAGCATTAAGATTTCCATAACTTCATATTTCAGCATTAGATATTCATAATTTCATATTTGAGCAATAGCTGAATTTTTCTTCATAATTACGTGCCATGATTCCAATCCAAAAAGGGCATGACAATACTATTAACCCAGACAATAGATTAATGTGCTTTTAATTTCATTCTCAGTACACTGGGGAGGATAAAATCCAAGCTGCCTTTGAGGCACTAGAAGGGAACAGTCACTTCACCATCTCATCCAACCCTGGATCCATTCATTTTCACCATTCCCAGAGTATATTGCCAACAAAATCACTGTCCAAGGTGACAACATATGTTGTGCATGTGTTTTGGACTCGGTCAGGACGCCAAACGCAGTCACCCATCCAACTTCTAAACACTGCTTCACGTCCCTGATCTGTGTACTGTGTGTTGTAAACAGGATAAGTACTTAAGAGCTCCCTTCAGCTGGTTTCACTTACCAACAATTCATGGAAGTCTCTGTTTTTCCAGTAAAACAACTGAAACACACAAAAATGATGACTGACTGAGTTTGGTTTTATGCTGCTTTTAGCAATATTCCAGCAACATCACGGCGGGGGACACCAGAAATGGGCTTCACACCATGTACCCATGTGGGGATTCGAACCCGGGTCTTCGGCGTGACGAGCCAACGCTTTAACCACTAGGCTACCCCACCGCCCCTCAAAAAAATGATGAAGAAAGGTGAATTCCTTTGAATAAACAAAGTGACATTTAACTTCAAACTTGACCTTTAATGGACAGCTTTGTGAAGGTTGTTGCAAAGACATAGGTCTAGCTGATTGAAGCATTAGAATAGGGAGCCTTTTGAACCTGTTTAATGTAATCAGAATATACCAGTGACAATAAGTAGACCTTAGAAATGTAAAAATATTTTATCAGTTTATTTCATGAAAAGTGACAACTGCCACTCTTGCAGTCTGATGATTAGTATATTCTTCAGCGCTTGACCACAGCTTGACCACTGCTTTACAGAACCTGACACCCCTGAACCTTACACTGCCTGAAGCATGTTAAGATTTCAGTGTTTCTGCTGCCAATAGGAAGGTAGAGTTTGTTGTAAGAGATTAACATATATAACATACACATGGAAATATCTTTGAATATTTTGTGTTTGGTGTTAGAATTATTAGATATCTGTGACCAAATTACATGACACCTAGTCCTTGCATGAATTCCTTAATCATTTAGAATCCTTATTTCTGTAGAAATGTTACAAAGATTTGGAACCATCCTTGACTGACCTGCACCCTTCTCTTGGAGGACACACCTATCCTGAGAGTGGTCTGTGCCCCACCAGTGATGGAGGAATTTTTCTGTAAAGACAAACATCATTCAGCATTCTGCTCACATGCATCTTGTACATATTCATTGTGACCTCATCAGTCTTTTAATATTCTTCAATGACAATTTGACTTGAACACCTCATTTATTGCTCTGACAAGATGGTATATTTTTTTCTCATGTACTCACTATTAATGAGCTATCTCAGACAGCACATGTACATACAGGTAACTGCAACATGATTGGCCCTCTAGGGTACTTAATCATCATTCAGGTAAATAAGGTCTTAACAATTCCATCAATCCAAAATATAAAGCTGCTTGATTGAATCGAAGTTTAATTTCCATATACATCCATCAAGAAAGTGAGAAACTGGGACAGAGAAGAAAAACTTGTAGATCCGCATCTTCCCTCAGATAATAGGATAATTTGGATTTTACATTTTTTCATAACTACATCATAAAGTTATCATATTCTTTCATGATAGTCACAGTCTGACTACCAGTTTTAATGGCTTATGTCACATACCTGTACATCTGCGGCAAACAGCGTAGCGCCCTTCGTCTTAGTGACGCAGGTGACGAGGCCAAACGACTGCAGGTCGTGTACGCTGATGACATTATCTGAACACGACATGTACGCTGATGACATTATCTGAACACAACATGTATGCGCTGATGACATTATCTGAACCGACGACTGATACATCTGAACACGATTATGTACGCTGATGACATTATCTGAACACGACATGTACGCTGATGACATTATCTGAACACGACATGTACACTGATGACATTATCTGAACACGACATGTATGCTGATGACATTATCTGAACACGACATGTACGCTGATGACATTATCTGAACACGACATGTACGCTGATGACATTATCTGAACACGACATGTACAAAACAAGGCGGTTATCAGTTCGTGATTGTTGAATGGGGTAAAATAAGCAAGCCAGTTTGTTGCTACAATAAATATGATATTTAGAGAAACAAAATATATTATGCATTTACTGTCAACTACACTACGTTTCGATCCGTGAGTAGACGCAATATATATGATTGTGAATTCTTTGAATAATGTGGACCAAAGTTACTGCCAGTTGTCTGTGGTCTTTGTTTGCCGCAATTAGGACCCCATCACGGGGGATCGACTTATGCACGAAACATACCATTTTGACACTGATTTTAAGGGTCAAGGGGGTCGTCTTATCCATGGGGTCGTCTTATAGACGGTAATATACGGTAACAATTACCTTCATGTATGCTGAAAATATTGTATGGAGAATTTCACCTGAGAATTTTTAATATAAACTTCATTAACACAAGTTGATCAAAGTCAAAACTTTAATGGACAAGCGTTGATATATTTTTTGCAAAAAGACACAAAGGCAAGATTCCATTTATCATCCAAAAACATTCTTCCTAATTTTCTCAGTTTGAAAACAGTTATAATCAATGTTTTGAGTGAAACAAAAGTGGAGCCAACAGAAAATAATTACATCGTCTAATTGTTATACATTAACATCATCATGGCAATATCTAGAATATACTGCATGATCTCATCAAAGCAACATTAGATGTGAGGCATTGTTTGGATGACACAGAAACATGATCAGGGGTGGAAATAACCCATTGCCCCACGCCCGAGTCCAGTGTTTTTTTCTGTCGGGCAAGCATATTTGTATATCACACTGTACTGGTGTCTAGTTGACTTTCCAATGTTAATTATGTTGTTTATTCAAAAAATCAACAAGAAAATCGGCCAGTATAGTGGAAAAATTATCAGGGCAAGTGATTTTACTTGTGCCACTGTACCGTAGTACACTAGCAATTTTAAAGTTATTTCCAGCCCTGAACATGATACAATCACTTTCATGTTCAACATTTTGTAAATCAGTCATTGACAAAATAAACAACTTCTGTCAAAATAACATGTCAGTAACATCCCATACAGTGATATATTCATTCTTCAACTGATATGCAAAGTAGATATTCTTAGGTCACAAAAATATTTTTACTTCAATACAAAATATCGCAGGGATTTACAGGATGCGAATTCCTGCGTCCTATACGCATAAACATTTACAATGGACACAACAAAATTTATGAGCGCATCCACAGGGACTCAGAAAAAGTCCAAATACTTTTTGTAAAAATTCCAATCAAGTGACAATTTTATCACTGAGTTTGCTACTGGCTGGGTTATGGTATCATTTGCAATTTAATTACTGTAACAATGTGATGATCATAATACACAATACAATACCAGTATCAATAATAATATTTAAGTGTCTGGGACCCCCATTTTGTTGTCCAGGACCCCTGAAAATTAAGAGTATGAGTCTAGGGACCCTCAAATACAGGACTCAAGGTAAATCCCTCATATCGTATGGCAGGATGACCACAATGACTGCAGTAATTCCAATAGTGACAATTGACAAGTTACAAGTTTAGTTTTGCTTTTGAGGCCTCATGGCCCATAGTGCTAAGATACAAAAATCATACAGTGCGCAAGATATATTGATATACAACGCAACACAATGTAATGCCAATACATGACTTTTGATAAAAAATTTTGTCAAAATCTCTCCCGCTACACGAGCTTGACACCTGGAGGCAGTACTAAAGGCTCGTTTATCTGGTTGACATGTCATCGTATCTCAATTACATAGATCAATGCTCATGAGGTCAGTCACTGGATTATATGGTCCAGACTTGATTATTTATAGACAGACCCCATATACAGAGTTTTACACAGACTTTGAAAAAAGAAAGTCATGGTGACCCACAGTATGTATTTTTGGGAGTCATTTTCAATATTTGGGAGTCATGAATATTTTCTGTAATATTTATGTGTGTATATCAAAAAGCAAGAGTTTTGCACAGATTTTATTGTTTTGTGTTGTATTGTCATTTATATGTTAGTTAATAAATAGTATATTTTTCACTGTTCAGTTCAGTCATAACAAACTCCAGTATACTGAACACATAATCAGGCTTGTGATTTATTCAATGTAACATACAGTTATAAACATGAATTGAAAGAAATATCTAAATTAATGAAGACCTCACAAAAACTATCATTGTTTGCTATCAAATTGATTTTATTGACTCTGAACTGAATTGTGAGGGTCACTCATAAAACTTGCGTCAAGCATGACTCGTAAAATAATATTTTGAGAGTCTTTAACAAAATTGTTGCGTCAAATACGCAGGAATCCCGCATCATGTAAAACCCTGCATATACCTTGATAGTGCTGAGTTTGGTGTTAAACAATCAACAAACAAAAACAACAAACTAAGGTGATGCAACTCACCAGAGAGACTTATCAGAATGTAGTGGTCAGGAACAGCAGTCAACTGTAACAGATTAAACAGGCAACACTGTAGTAATGTCTTGCAAACTGGAACACTGTAGTAATGTCCTGCAGAGGTTTCGCCATGACAGCTGCCCCAAGGTTGTATTTACAGAAATCCCTACAAAGAAAGGGTGCAACAGAACCTACCTGTGTGATTGGTTTCTTGGAAAAGGATTTGTTTGATCTCTCCAAGGTAACCTCAAATTTCTTTTCTGAAAAAAAAAAAAGCAACATAATTGTCATCATTGTTTAGGTTCAACTACACCAAATAGGAATCAGTAATCTAACAAGCAGTTTTTGGAGGGATCCTTCAAGCAGATTGAATCATCTGGTAGATCTGACTGGATGATTTTGTGTAAGACTTTTGAGTGTGTTTTTTTAAATGTACTCATGTCCAGTAAATAAAACTGGCCAAATCTTTCAATATTTTGTGCTGCCTTATGACCACAGATATTTTCAAGTGGGTGATATTTTGTACAGACGTTGGGTGAGACTGATTAAGAGCTGTTTAAACTAGTCCTTTTTTTGTCATTATTGCTTGTTTAAGACGAGACTCATTCTCTTCCCACAAAGGTTACTTGTCATATCTTCCTACGAACCTCTGTTCTAATATGGCGATATTTTCTGGTTCTCACAAAATCCCCTAGCGACAAAAAATCGTAACACGAATTATCTCCCTTCTTTCTATCCACTCAGAACACGTGTTACATCGACTTAGATCCAACTTGACTAATACAAGCACATATGTGGGGCCACAAATATCCCTCCTCTGCTGGGGACTTGTGTTGATGCGACACACAAGACACACATTTAATGGCTAGCTTGTCCATTGCCAACGAGGGCGATGGAGACGCCATTGATCCTCCATTACATGACTGAGTTCTGTCTAGAAGAAACATTTGCGCATCGTGCAGGGGAAGAGGTTCTAGTTTTTCAGAAACATACGGAAATTACCGAGGCCTTGTGAATGATCACTTTTGAAACAACGTCACTGATTGCACAACTAAATCTGATTGCAATCAATCACGAGTCCTGAACACTTGCACTATGAAAGGGTGGAATTAGAACAGAGGTTCGTAGGAAGATATGACAAGTAACCTCTGTGGCAAGAGAATGGACGAGACTGGGCACACACACACATGCACGCACGCATGCACATGCACACACACACACACATATATATATATAATAGCTGTTGAGGGCTTAGTTACTTTAAAAAAACAAAGAAACATAACTATAGAAGTCAATGGGAAAATATATGTTTATGTAACCTTAAAGGTTCTTTTATAGATTTTCTTTTACCCCTTGCATAAATAACTGGAAATCTGTATTTATACAGTGAGCGCATAAGTGTTTACATTAATACCTCCACAGATGTCAAATTATTGAATATAAACCTTTTAATAGAACAGTTGACTAAACTAAACATGTAGCCACACATAGGCCTATGTCAAGGTCCTCACCTTGCACCCTTGTACTTCTTTTGATCTTGTACTGCAGCAGGTGCCCTTGCTTTGTTCCAACCAGCAAAATATCATCTGAAGGAAAACATAGGCAATGGATAGATAGTCTTCTGGATAGGAACACTGTATAGGAGGTGGTGGTGGTGGAATTGGGTTTAACGTCGTGCTTGAGAATATTTCACTCATGTGACGACGTGCATGCGTGTGTATGTGTATGTGTGGCTGCTTGTACTAGCCCAGACTTAAGCTGGTTTTATAGTGCTAGCCCACTGAGATACCATGCCGCAGTGAAGCATGAATATCCCACTCAGACACATTATACTGACTCCGAGCCGACCAGTCCTTGTTGTACCCATTAATGCCAAGCGCCAGACAGGGACCAACAAGTACCATATTTTAACGTCTTTTGGTATGACGCGGTCAGGGATCGAACCCGCGACCTTTCGCACTCCGGGCGGACGCTCTAACCACTACACCACGGAGGCAGTCCTGTATAGGAGGACTAATGCCAGTTCTTTACAGCCTGCTGGGCGGTGGGGTAGCCTAGTGGTTGAAGCGTTGGCTCGTCACGCCGAAGACCCGGGTTCGAATCCCCACATGGGTACTATGTGTGAAGCCCATTTCTGGTGTCCCCCGCCGTGATGTTGCTGGAATATTGCTAAAAGCGGCGTAAAACCAAAACAAAACTGCCCACTGGGACACCATGCATCAGTTTTGAGACCCTATTCAGAAACAGTATCCACGCTCCCTCTAACGACTAACCCATAAGGATGGCGGGATAGCCTAGTGGTTAAAGCATTAGCTTGTTATGCCGATTTTTAATAAGGAACACATATTCTATACAGTGTTTGGTAGTGCCAGTAATAGCTAGCCCTCCCCGCTTGCATAGGTAATTAATGAATGAGTGACTAAGTTAAAATTTAAAGTCACTCTGGCAATATTTCAGCCATATCGTGACTAAAACAGGTCATATTTAAATAATTAACAATGTTATGATATTCATGCTGTTGATCACTGGATAGTCTGGTCCAGACTTAATTATTTACAGACCACCATCATATAGTCGGAACAGTGCACAATGTGGGCTTGATACCAATGACACAGACACATTATATTTAAATAAATGACACTGAATGCATTTAGTAGATGTCGCTGCTGTCAACTGCTGTTTTCAGACAGATCTTTTCCAGGCTCCGACTTCCTTATGCAAAAACAAACATTAAAGCCATAGTCCAAAGCCAAGGATTTGTATTAAATTCTAGCAAGATTAGTTACAAAAAAGCTTACTCAAACTTCATGAAAAACATTAAACACGACTTCAACATAACATGTCAGCAGTTGTTTTCAGCTTAACTGATCTACATGTATTTATGCATCTAAAGCAACATCTTGTGTAGCTATTGCGCTCTTAATTTTGTGCTGCAACATATAAAATAATGTTCTCACTGTAATATACAGCTCACTGTACTCATGGTTACATTTCATTGATTTTTCAATTATGCTTGCTGAATCATCTAACCTGATTGTTTATCATTTGTTTATCATATTTACTGCATCATTGTCAAAGCTGTACCATCATTATTGATGCATCCATAATGAATCTACTATGACATTCCAGGTCAGAATGGGCCCCTGTACCTCATACCAAGAGCTGACAAATATAGGGATTGTGTGGGCTGATATGATTTGCCGATTATTTTTAATTCAAATCTGAGTTGGAAGTTGATCTGTTGAATCTGTTCTCTGAACAAGATGCAATTCCTTGATTAGAAGATTCAGGTTAGCTTGGTCAGCTGCAACCCATGCTTGTTGTATGAGAACAATCAGGACCAGGGCCCCGTTTCACAAAGCTCTCGTAAGCCTAAGATCTCGTAACTTTTCTCGTAGCAGTCGTACTTCCTATACTGTAGCATATGAGGTACAAATGCTACGAGAAAAGTTATGAGATCTTAGGCTTACGAGAGCTTTGTGAAACGGGGCCCAGGGCCTCTTTTCACAAAGCACTAAGGTGATCGTAAGTCACTAAGGTAACCTTAGTGCAATGTTAAAGAATTGCAGTTACCGTTAACCTTAGTAAACATGGTAAAGGTTGTTTCGTGAAAGGAGGCCGTGGGTGCCGTTGTACAAAACAACCTTAGCGCTAAGACTACCTTAAGTCTATGTTAAGGTATGGGAGCTACGATCACCTTAGCGGTAAGATCGCTTTATATAACGATTGATGCATGCCATTGTATTCCAGTTGTGAAGATGCCATGTAATTTCTGTACATTCACTTAAACATTTAGGGATATTATGAAGTTTTATTAAGGGAAATTGATATTCTCAATGATATTTTTTATTTATTTACCCTAAATTTCAAAGTAAAGCAAAATGTGATGCAGGGTGAAGACATCTATCACTTCAGTGAAACGTGTGTGTCTGCTTGTACTCATCCTGACGTGTGCCAGATTTAAAGTGCTAGCCCACCTAGATGTCATGTTTAATATGGATACCCTACTCAAACATAGTAGATGGACAACAAGCACAGATTTGCTTTATCTCCTGTATGGTGGAAACAGTAACCATAAGAACCAGCTTTTAGCATCTTTGGTATGTAGGTGATGGGAACACCAACCTTCTGGTCGCTGGGCTGACGTCTGTACAACAGCAGGCATACCATACAAACGGTGAACAAATCATATGGACATAGGTTTGAAGCTAACTGCAATAGGGAGTTTATGCACTACATCCCGATATCAAATTTTCAAGATTAGACTCATAGTGACGAAAAACATTATGTACCAAAGCCTATTTGTCTCCCCTCGCCGCCATCTTTGACGATTTGTATGCCGTTTCGGGATGCTATGACTGCCGTGTTGGGATGCTATGAATGCCGTTTTGTACGCTCAGCGACCGTTCTCGCGCGCTCTTGTAGCTGATATGCGAGTTTTGTTTCCATTTCAAATGATTAGTCTTCCATTACAGATGTATTGTTTCGGTATTAGAGGATATTGTTGCAGTTTTGGTGATTTTTGTTCTGTTTTGGTGTATATGAGTTCAGTTTTGATGATTTGTTCACCGTTTGTATGGTAGGCCTGAACAGTGGTGGTTAATACCAACAAATCTCAGACTCGAACCAATGACTACCAGATCCTGGCATATCGAATCGACACATCTCTACACAGTCAACTGTGATTCTCAAGACAAGTTGGCCTTCTGAACCTTATAACTTTTGAGAAACAATTTTTAACGACCATTGATCAAATTGAATATTACAATGATATTCTTTCTCAGTTGAGAGCATTTTTCGCATTAAACACCTTGTGACAATATCCGTGTATAGTTACTTGAAAGGTGAAACTAACGAAATCGGCTACAGCATATGTGAGAGAATCTTATTGCACTCATAACCAGGAAATGACAGTCTCACCAAAACAAACACAAATGGGAAGCAACACCTACCATAACATGCTATGGATTCAATTTGGAGAGGGAGTTTCTCCAGAATTGGAGCTGCCTCATAAGCGTCGTGCATTATGTGTTGTCAAAATACTCTTCACATGTCGATCGTGTCCCGAAAGACTGTCCTTTCACAATGTTTTGCACAATTTCACCGAAGAGCAGACATCGCACATGACCAGATTTTGCTGACTCCGCGACTAGGAGAGTTCTCATTTAACTCTCTGAAAATGTGTGCGCGCTCGTAGCTGAGCGCGTCGAGTTCAAACCCCGGTCGTCACTTAAAGTCTGTTTTTCGAATTATTTTTATTTGAACTGTTAAACAGCAGTGTTTGGATTTGTGAATTTATGTGTAGGTGGAAAAGACATTAAACATTGGACATTCCAAAATTCAGATTAAAGAATTGTTCTGCGACGAGAAGGTGTACGGATTTTTCACAGTTAATATATACGACAGATGGGTTTTGGGGTTCGGGTTTGATGACCCAATGGCTTGGGTACAAAATCTAATGCCCAATTCTAGTCTCCCAGCTGCGATGTGGCTAGAATATTGCTGACACTGTTTCTCAATATCAATTAAAACACCTCAGTAAGTGGTATAATTTCTCTTTGTTTTTTTACAAATGTCAATAGTGATGATGTGATGGGTACCTTCTAAGACACTGTTTACAGAGGCTGACGTAAAAGGGGTTTTCGTAACTAAGGCACAATGATGGGGACCTGATTTTCTGTATAATAAACAGGTGAAGGCAGGTCTGTACCTGTAAAGATATATAGTCTTCGGCAACCAATGCTTGTCGTAAGAGGCGACTAACCTTGGTTGATGCGTTTCATCGCATCCCAAATGTGCAGATCGATGTTAATCACTGGATTGTCTGCTTCCGACTAAGTTATTTAAAGACGATATCCATGTAGCTGGAATATTGTTGATAGCGGCCTTTATAACAAACAAACAAACAATATTATATATGCTCTGTTATGAACAGCATCAGCTTCAATGCAATAATTCCGATAACCTTCAGTCGCCCTGACCTATATCGTTCAGTGTAATTTAGGGTCTGTAAAACACACTGACCGAGGATCATAATCAGAAGTTGAACCCAAGATCAGCGGATCCTTGCACAAATGGGGTAGTTACTCTGCTTATAAAGATTCCACGCCTAAATACTGCCGGTTGTGAGAGTTAATGCTGCCTTCCGACTATGGAGTAACTGGCCTTACTGACAATTGCCACGTGAAGTCACAGGCGAGAGTGAACGCAGTCTTAAAACCACTAGACCTACAGAGCCCACAGAGTCCACTAGCGATCGTTGCCAATGAACTTCCATAAGATACATGTCAACTCTTTTTATACAAAACACACACCGCCATGCTTCGCTTTAAGGAATATGACAGCAGTAAAAACAACAACTATTGTCAAAGTGAACCAGTAAATGTGTATAAATCCTAAACACGTTGATTGTACCATACTTTAGGTTTAAACATGCATAGAATCTGAATATGTTTAGGCACTAAATGTGGGAAAGACCACACATACCACTGACTTCAGAGACCTGTTCTTTAACCACGACATAAAAAAAGCTTACCTGAAAATTGAATATTCATTTAAATTCGAATATATACAGGCGTCAAAATTGAAGTGGAGAATCAAATATTTACAGACAACATGATGCTATGGTTGATGAAAAGTTATGAGACACACATTTTTAGAAATTATCAGCCGAGTGTTTTTTAATGTGGTCACATCATATATTGTAAATAATACATTATCATGCCTACCTTTAGCAGTTATGACAAAGAAAATCATAACATAATCTTTGTTATATTTTGCAGATGCATAACATTAAAAAGAACATCGTTGTGTCTTACTTACAGCAAGGTCCTTTTCACGACCATTCTATTTCACTACTGTTTTAATAAGCTAGTGAAAAGTATAATCGACCACCAATGTATTATTTTGTGGTATGAAATGTTACCAAGACAGTTATGGGCCTTTGTGTCACGTGACCGTTATTCTGCCAAAACGCTGTCTCCGTCGAAACGTAACTTTTTGTACAAGTTTGCTGGCGGTAAATTCGTAAAATGGATCGAAGGACGAGACAAAATCTGTTTTATTTTGACGGAAATGCAGACGTAACGTATGTGTCGTGATGTTTAGTTGTCAAACTTAACATTCCCAGTGATGAATTCCATGAGTTAACGTAGCCGAGAGCCGCGATTCACCTAACGTCACCGTAATATTTGAAGGATACGTACACGGGAATTCATAGCATATTATTAGTGGAATATCAATTTTAATTACACACGTACTATATCAGCTATGACATTTTTTCGTTCCTAATAACATGTCTGTGATCAAAGGAACTCGTCTATTGGTCAGTAAATAGGATATAGAATCGTAGATCTACGTTATTGTTGTATTTACTGATAGTTGTCGAGTTCCAGTGTCTATGGATAGTATTGATCCTTTCCATACAGGCATTCATTCAATTTCCTGAATTTACAAAGGTATTCGGTATAGATCTATTCATAAAAGAAAATCCCATTTCAGTTGAAATTGCCCCGAATTCCGCCATAACATAATGAAAAGACCACATTTAAAAGTAGTCATTAGACTATATTTTTTACTTATAATAATATAATTGTTGGGCGGTGTGGTAGCCTAGTGGTTAAAGTGTTCGCCCGTCACGCCAAAGACCCAGGTTCGATTCCCCACATAGGTACAATGGGTGAAGGCCATTTCTGGTGTTCCCCGCCCTGATAGTGATATTGATGGAATATTGCTAAAAGCGAGGTAAAACTAAACTCACTCACCCACTGATATACTTGTTAATTCTGGGTCTAGAATATTCTCACTGCAGGTATAACTTGTTCCTGTATTTGATTTTGTAGATTGCTGGAAATTCAAGCCTTGCAAGCAGCAGCAAGTTCAATACTTGATGCAAACAAGCACTACTCAGAGATGCTCATCCTGGGTGCCAACACACTACAAACATTTCTGACATCAGGTAAACCTGAGATCACATTATAGCCTGACTTAGAAACTGACACTAGTCTTGTAGTCCTCGACAATCTGCCCAATAGTTTATATATACAAAAACTAGGTAGAATTTTGTAGTTTTAACAAGTTTGGTACATGTTGTGAAGACTACTGAACTGAACTTTTTAGTTTCTATTGTTGCTTGCTTAGGTTGCCTTGACCTATATTATAATCTTTGTTTGGACCATAATGCCAAACTGGATCATGGTTGAAAATCCAGAATGGAAATGGGATGACTAGTCACAAATTCCAATCAAGGGAAGTAACTCTGTTTGTATTACTAGATGTAACTGTTTGTTCCTTCCAGAGTTACCATTCTTGCCAGGTGTACTGTAATGTTTATTGTAAGTTAATAAAGATTGGAATTGAGTGACGTTAGTTTTTCAAACTGCAGTAACAATTCCAATCAAGGGAAGTAACTCTGTATTACTTGAAGTCAAATAGACAGTTATTTTGTGAAATTATTGTCTTTTGTGTACTTCATTCATTATCCAGTGCACCAATGTTGGCAAGACAAGGCTTTGTATTGTTTATCATAAGTTAAAAAACACTGGAATTGAGTGACCTTAATTTTGATTTAAAAACCAGATTAAAGAGATAATTGCTTGATGTTGCTCCGACCTGTTTTAGAATTTGTGTGCCAGAAACACATGAACATTATGTCATATATTCAACAATGTCTTCCGTATCACCATTGTAATGTCAGAATGAACTGTGATTTATTAGGTTACATCAAAGCGTTCTATGTTGTGTATAGATCCAATGTATGAAACAACTGGCCGCAACTCATCACCCGGAATGGAACGGTTAATAGACATAATGATAAGAATCGCAAATTTCCACCAGGAAGTTTGGACTGAAGTGGATGGGCTGAGGCCGATGGAGTAAGTATTTTGAAGTGCATAGAACTCTTTTTGTCTTCCCTACAAACATGGCTGAATATTTCTTCGTGCACAATTCCTTTATTATTATTCTACCATCTTTGAAATTAATATCACTGTCCTAATAATAAAAAAGTAACCCATCTCGAAACCTATTTGGGTTCTCAAAAATATTTGGTAATCCTGTAACTGTTGCCATGACCATTACCAGTGATCAGGAACCATAGTGTATATAATTCTGTCCATATTGTAACACTAAAGTCAACTGAAGATCATACTAGAAGCCATGTTTCAACAAGCTGTCTCAGATGTATTTTACACACACTGTGGTGTAGAGTTGTTTCTGTGAGTAAAGGAGGTGAGGTGAGGTGAAATTGGGTTTATCGTTGTGCTTGAGAATATTTCGCTCAGACTTGCATGTGTGTGTATGTGTATGTGCACCTGCTTGTACTAGCCCAGACTGAAGCTGGTTTTATAGTGCTAGCCCACTGAGATACCATGCCGCAGTGAAGCAGAAATACCCCACTCAGACACATTATAATGACTCCGAGCCGACCAGTCCTTGTTGTACCCATTAATGCCGAGTGCCAGACAGGGACCAACAAGTACCATATTTTAACGTCTTTTAGTATGACGCGGTCTCGAACCCGCGACCTTCCGCACTCCGGGCGGACGCTCTAACCACTACACCAGGGAGGCGGTCGTGAGTAAAGGAAGGAACTGGTTGTTGGTTTGTTGCTAAGCGCCCTCACTCAGCAATATTCCAGTTGTATGACAACATTCCAGTTGTATGACAACATGCTGAAAATAATAAAGTCTGGTCCTGACAAACCAATGGATGACACCATGAACACATTTAGGTGTGATGACATGTGTCAACCAAGTCAGTGAGGTAGGCTACAGGATCTGGTTAGTCACCTCTTTCAGCAAGCATGGATTCAGAGCTACAGATAACTTTTTGGGTCATTGAGTTATTTATGTACTTGTGGTTCATTTCAATTGGGTATCCTAATTTTCCTTTGAGTAACCAAGTAAATTGTACCCGCTCCACTCGCTAACTCGAACTCAATTGCCATTTTCCATTAATTGTAAAAATATAATAAAGTTTTAATGTTGGTTCATGCATTAGTTATTTATATTTTGATCTGTAGTATGAGAAATGATAATAAAGACTGCAAGTTGCCAAGTTCATATGCTGAAATAGAACCTCTCAATATACCTCAGTTATTTCATCTATCCACCGGTAGGCAAGCTAAGATTTGACATTTTTGTGTGTACGCTTGTAAGATCAAATTTATTGAGTATTTACAAAAATTCAAGCGTACTTGTACTCAATAGACCTAATAGGAATTGAGTTTTCACATAATTATTTGCGTAATTTACGCAGATACGCAGCTTATCTGTACCTCTCTGTGGGTTGCTGTAGACCAATTCTAACCCGGATCTTCTCAGGTTGTATGTGTATGCGAAGGAAGTACATTAAGCATTGTGTTTGCAGGAAGGAGGTTCTACTATATGAGGAGCTGAAGAGAAAGTCCAATGAGCGCTGGAAACAACACCATAACCTAGAGCTCACCACAGAGAATGCGATGAAGGTACAAATACATTAGTACAGCTATATGTTTTCCCATACTAAGGTGTTTACAGAAAAAGAAAATAAGTCATTCAGCTGTTTGAAAAGAATTTAAGAAGGGTCAGTAGAATGATTACAAAATAAAAAATGTATTTCAAACCTGTCATTTATGTTGTTGGGGGCAATCTGTCAATAATCAAGTCTGGACCAGATAATCCAGTGATCATCAGCATGAGCATCGATCTATGCTGTTGGGATATGATGACATATATCAACCAAGTCAGCGAGACTGACCACCTGATTCTGTTAGTCGACAAAGACTATCCTGAGTTTATTTGAATATACAGTATCACTAATAGTTTTATTTTGTTGAAATTAGAACTCCAAGCTCATTTGCCCAGAGTTATGTGATCACTGTGCCTAATGTTTACATTGCACTATACACATAACTCTAGTCTAAGAGCTAAGATTTGCTTTCTGCAGGTGAATCTTTCTGTTTACAGGCTTATCTCACAAGTCTCCAAAAATGGCTGGATCTACATGACAATTCCAAGAAAAATAAATATGTGAATTTTGATGAGAGACTTGCAACCATTACTGGGAAAACTGATGTAGCTTTGACCAAATATCAATCTTTTTACAATAAAGAGTCTAAACACAGGGATGTTCTGGCACAAGTAAGTGTGGACATTTATCTGGAAGCAATAATATTGTGTTTTCTTTTGTGTTTGGTGAAAAATTGTGACAAATTCGGATCAACTGATTTACTGTGAAAGTGTTTGAAAATTTAAAAAATAGTTACAGGATAATGTCCTTTTTTAACTGTTTATTTGTGCTTGAAAGTTGAGGTATCATGCTGATTATGCTGGTTGGATGTATTTGGTTTAATGCTCAGGGATGAGAATTTTCCGCGGATCCGCGGAATTCCAGGAATTTGATAAGACCAAGGGTCATTTTTGTGAATCGTCTAAATCCGTTGACAATTGTATGAATGTCATAAATATCAGGCTAGTTTTCAGAGTTTTTCAGAGTTTTTCTCAAAACTTCTTTCTCATCCCTGAATTATGCTGACGTAAATGACTTTGGTGAAACACACAAGCACGTGTATGGTAATGACAAACCCTGAATCATGATATGGGTGAAGTGGGATGTGAACCTGCAATCATAGGTTCCTTGCAAGCACAAGGGACAGAACTCTGCACTGTGAATTATAGTGCTTTGCACCACTTATTCACCATTTGCCCACCATGTTGACAGGTAATGAAGGGTATTTGTTGATGTAGGAAAATGATCAAGAATAGTGAGTGAGTTTAGTTTTATACCACTGTTAGCAATATTCCAGCAATATCATGGTGGAGAACACCATAAATGGGCTTCACACATTGTACCCATGTTGGGAATCAAACCCGGACCTTTGTCATGATGAACCACTAGGCTACCCCTACCGCTCCTGATCAAGAAAATATTTGGTACATTAAGCAGAATGTGAATTACAATGTGAATATTGCATCTGACCAGGAAATGAGTTGAACAGTTTTATTTTTCCCCAAGGACACAGAAGAATTGAAATCTGACTTCATGAAACAGGAGACAGCAAACTTGGAGTTAATGTTTGACATTCTCAGTGACCTGTTGATGAAGATGGAGAAGGTTGCACCTCAGGCACTAGAGTAAGTTTTATTTTGATAAAGTTGATTAAAGTTGATTTATAGTCTGTTTGCAGTGAAAACGTACCGATGAATTTCACTTTAAACAAAAAAGTAAATCACATAACGTGAAATTAAGATTGCGAATCCTCATGATTTTACCTTGACAATTGAACTTTTAAATATCAGAATTTGATTCTACTTATGATAAAAGTTGTTTAACAAACGATCATAGTTTCAAATCGCTATTATTGGTTTGTATTACAAGGGGGTAAGCGCAGTAGTTGGAATAGTGAAACAAATGCACGTGCGGTACGTGATGAGTTAACTTAGACTACCTTAGAAACCAACCCTTCTTGTTCTCTGGCTTTCATTTAATGTGCATACCCCATTGTAATACATACCAATAAAAACGATTTGAAACTATGATCTTTTGTTGATTAAAATTCTGAGATTTTAATGTTCAATTGGCAAGGTAAAATCAGGAGGATTCGCAATCTTAATTTCACTTTATGTGATTTACTTTTTTGTTTAAAGTGAAATTCATCGGTACGTTTTCACTGCAAACAGACTATAGTTGAATAGATTCTGTGTGGGTGTAAGGCTCTAAATAACAATTGTCAACTTTTGATAAATTTTTGTTTAAAATTAGCCAATACTCTTTTCATACGGAGCAAAAGAACAAAACAAAAATAACTCAAACTCATGATCAGCATGAATTTGGCATATTTTCCCAATTAAATACATGTACTCACTTCCACACAGTACATTCATTCTGCACTGCTTAAAAATAGTCAACATAAATGAAGAATATGAATAAGACTGACTGACTGACTGAGTTTGGTTTTACGCCCCTTTTAGCAATATTCCAGCAACATCACGGCGGGGAACACCAGAAATGGGCTTCACACATTGTACCCATGTGGGGATTCGAACCCGGGTCTTCGACGCGTGACGAGCCAACGCTTTAACCACTAGGCTACCCCACAGCCCCAATATGAATAAGAACATAAAGTAAACAAAAAACATACAGATCAAGATATTCAAGGGGCACAACTACTTTTGCTGTCGACTTACAGATTCATTATTTACAAATTATATTTGTTCATCAATGTTAATTTTTCTTGGTTTAAATGATTCAAAGTTACTTTTTCAAGTTTAGAAACTTTACAAACTTATAAACATGATAGACTAAGTTAGGAAACTCAGATTTCACGAGGGTTCCAGTACTTGTCTATACAGAACAAGGGATGCATATCTAGCTCAGTAGCTGACAATATCCCTCTCAGGATAGTTGTTTGTGTAAAAAGAGGATTGGTATATTGTGTTTCAGTGACCTGCTGTTCCTGAATTTTGGGCCAGAGGAACCAGACATTGACATGATGGCAGCGGAAGGATGGGGAGCTCATCTACAAGAATATGCATTCCAGAAATATCAGGTCAGCGGTATTCTTTTTTCTCTTTTTTTAAATTATTTTGTTAAGATCAGTGGTATTCTATATGATCAACATACCTTTCTCATTCCACTAAACTATAAGGGGACATGTTTTGTGTACTTGTTCTAAATATCTTCATGTGAAACACACATGTTGACGCACAAGGCATCTGGTCTCTCATCTAGTAATTTTGAGTAAATTCACAAATTTAGAGTTTGTATACTTTATATAAAATACATACCTATTTTCTGAAAAGGTTTTACTGTTTTATTTATTCCATTGTTTACATGTCACAGTATTGTTGACATAACATTATTGGTTTGTAGTGAAAATAAAATTACTTTTCTGGATTAAATGGACATGTTTTGGTTTTTAGAATCTTTTTTTTTGTGGTAATTACATAATAAAACAATTATGGACTGGTGAATTCAGTCAATACCTGTTTTTATGGACCCACGAAAAGCAATATTGACCGAGGACGAAGTCCAGATTTCTTTCATGGTTTCATTTTTATTTTTTATCATATGGAGTGTATTTCTTCTGAAATAAAGTTCTCAAGGGCAAGTCAAGTGTGATAGGATGCTTATTCTCTTTGATCTACCACCTTACGATTTGTATCAACTTGAATCTTATGCTTCAGCATCACTGAGCAGTACTGGTTGGACATTAGGCCTATATAAGTGCATTATTATTATTATTTTTATATTATCTATATCAGAACGACACATGATTCTGAAACAACCTCATAACAAAGTGTTCCCGTTCCTTCCTGTTCCTCTGACAACATAAGCGTTCCATCTGCTGCAGGGACCTGAAGGAACAGATCCAAGGTGTCCTCAGCCAATTCTGAAGGAAGGAGACTTCAGGAAAAATAAGCCATGTCCTACAAATATATTCTGCGTTGTATCTGATGCAGAGGAATCTGACATAGATGATCAACCTGGAGCTGCAGGACCCCTGAATTCTAAAATGAAATCCAAAACTAAGGATGCTGGGAGCAAATATGAAAGTCCGAAATATATGATGCCAAAACGCTCAGCTCGCACCACACCTGTCACCTCAAGTGAAAATCTGACAGCGGAGCCAGTTATCCAGCAACCCATTGGGCCCCGCTTAGAACAACTAGACTCTGATGACACATATTCTGATGAATCCTCAAAGAAATATGGAAAAGCGGAAGATAAAGATTCAAAGAAAATGAAGAGTAATATCTTCAAAGATGCTCCACTTAAGGAAAAGAGGGGTTTTGGTGCAAACAAATCCAGTCAGAATGAAAGCAGCGCACAAGGAAACAGTGCGTTTACATCCCCTGAAATAGGACATTCTGATGTCAGCATGGATAATGTCATGCAGGTGTTCTTAGAATCCTGCAAATTTTCCCCGGTTCCAGATGAAGACAAGGCTACCAATGGCAACATGACAGCCAATGATAAGGGATCTGCCTCAGGATCCAAGAGTCAGAGCCGTATTCCAATCAGCAAATCTCGAAGACAGCAAGCTACAGACAACAAAAAAGATCATGATAAATCGCAAACAAAAAAATCAAAGCCGATGACAACTTGTCATTTAAAGACACGACAAGTGTCACAGATCAAAACAAGGACAGCTCCTGTTCTAAAGGAAAGGATAGAGATTGTACAGGCGCCAAGGCACAACAAAAGGATGGATCTGTTTCCAAGGAACAAGACAGTGCAACATCTGCATCCATTGATAAAGATACCCTTAGCTCAAAACTGAAGAAAAATAGTTTCTTCTCGAAAATCCCCACAGGAGTGACCAATCACTGGCAGCTAGAAAGGACTCCAATAAAGAAACTGAAGTAAAGCAGACCAGCAAAGATAGCAGTGGATGTCAAGAGAAAGAGAAATTACAAGTACAATTTTCAGGTATGATATATAGAGTGATGAATGTTTAATGCTGCAGTCAACAATAGCAAGCTTATTGACAGCAACCTGTTATTGATAGTCTGGACTTGGAAACCAGTGATGAATGGATGAACAAAGATCCATGCAAAACAGTGTTGACAGTCTTTCTGCCAAATAACAGGTGAAAGTTGAGGTGAAATGAGGATTAACACATCCAAGTTATATGCCTTGTATGTACATGTATGTTTGGCTGGTTGTACAATCTGGAAAATGGTGGTTTTATTGTGTTAGCCCTATCAGGCACAATATACTCACTCTGAATCAATCAGTCATTGTTTTATCCCCATGATGCTGATCACCAGGCAGTGTAACAACAATTATAACCCACGAGGTCAAAGTATTGGTAGTTGCATACTAATCTCTTACGTCACACGAGTGTCGTATCGCGTTGACCTGAGTCGTAACGACTTGACCTGAGATTCTAACGATTTGATTGGATAACCGATGACCTCTCAATTAGGTCACATTCTGACGTCAGTACTTTTTCATTCATAACAAACACGTGAATTCATTCATTCTACAACTTAAATGCATTGTGGGAATGTAAACATTGCGAACGTTGCCGTGTCGCTGTTTAATTGTGAGTCGAACTGAGACATTATATCCGTCGAAAAACATAAACGCAATGTTTCCACCAGTTATGTTAGCCGAATGAAGCAACTGGAAACCAAGAAACGAGGTGCTACGGAGTAGTTTACTATAGGAGGCTGTACGAGGCGATGACAACTGACATGCATCGTGACGTCGGTTACCAAGGCAGTGACGTCATTACAGTGTGATGTCATGCAAATATTGTACTACAGTACAAAACTCTTCCTCAACCTCTTTATGAAACCGGTTTTGGTTTGAAACCAAAATATTAACAAAAATACGCTATTTTGTCAATTTAATGCATGTAAGAAGAGGGTAATAAATTAAATACCACACAAGGTCTCATTACATACGAATTATACGAAACTCGTGACCTTCCTATGTTATCTGACCTTGTGACCTTCCTATGTTATCTGACCTTGCTTTCGCTCGGTCAGATACCATAGGAAGGACACTTGTTTCATATAATTCGTATGTAATGAGACCTCATGTAGTATTCTCTATGTACAATTCTATTAGCATCTATTGGTATGATGCAACAAGGTATCAAACTACCAACCTTATTAGCGGTGTTCCGATTAGTTGAAATAATCGAAGATTGATCGAAGTGACCAAATGACCAAGCAATCGATCACATTTTCTCATAATCGAACACAAACAATTTTGGAAATGCTGTTTTAGTCTTTGAAACACTTGACAATGGAACATATCTTTGAAGTTGTCAGGGCCTGAAAACTAGTTTCATTCTTAGAAAACTCACTTCACTAACTGAAAAGTCATGACTGAATATTTCTTGAAGACTCCAGGAAGTTTATGTTCATGATATATTAGTCATCACTTTAAAGTAGCAAGTTGCATCATGTTATAAATATCTGCAATAACAGCCTGGATAGGAAAATCTGAAAAATGACGCTTACCAATTTTTTTTCGATGATTGTTCGTTGGTAATGAAGCAATCATCAGTTGTGAGATTTCAACCAATTCCCAACACTAAACCTTATGCTCTCAGAGTACATACTCTATCCACTAGAGAACATGGGGGCAGCAACAAAGCCTGACCACCCAATCCTCATTTTAGTTAGTAATTACAAGCATGAAGTAATATTGCTTCTCACTACTCACTGTCCTACAATCTCTCGATACATATTGCCATCAACCTTGTAATGCTGTGTAATGCTGGGCGATCTGTGCACATGTGTTCTAGACTTTCAAGGATAACATTCTTGAAATATTGTGTACTGGTAACAGGCAGGGTAGGAAGAACAATATTTTTTGATTTTAATCCACATTTGTGAAAGTTTGAAATATAATTTTCCAGTTACAAAATAAGTTATAATATCTGTGAAAGGTGCCACTAGCTTTCATACATGTTTGCCCAACACCAGACTACAGTATTAAAATAATATTGTGATTGTTTGTTGTAGAGGATTCTGTTGAGGAAATAAAGCTGAGCAGGTCTTTTAGAGTTGGCAATAAGAAAAAACATCCCCAAATCAGTGACAAGGCATCAAGCAAGGATGACAAAAACACAGGTATGAAAGGCAAAGTTCTTCATTAAATTACATATACATGTAATTCAGAATTCTATAAGGATTTAGAAATACATGTAGTTTGATTGGTCAGTGAGAGGTATCAAACCACATTAAAACAGTGGATTTGATGGCTGCATCTCCGAGTTAATATTCTCATTCATTGATGGTAGTGATATTAACAAAGAGATGTGAAGCAATTACAATAATCATGATAATATCCAGTGTGACAATTATTTTTGTGTGCCAAGTTGTGTAGCAATAAACTGTATGCAGAAAACATGATATGAATCGACTAATAGTGTATGTCAAGTTTTAGGGACAACAGCTTGATCTTTTGGGGCTTTGTTTAGCTGACTGTGATCAAGGAGTTTAGAATTTATCACCCTATTTTTCCTTCGATAGTTTGTTAAATTTTGTGTGTTTGATGGAACATAAATCAGACACAGTTAATGAACTTGGTCTACAACTGCATGGAGGTGTCTCTATAAGTCCAAGCAACAACTGAGTGTCATCTGTTCAATCTTTTCATCAGGTGAGACTCCCAGCACCAGTCAGGATGTGACACAGATGAGTGATGTGACGGTTGTTGTATTGAAGGACAGGCGGAAAATAGACCCTGAGGAAATCTCCATCAGAGCTGGTAGGTTTTCCATCTTATTCCTGTTCATAAACCGAAACCAAACTGGAACTGAAACGGTTCTAGAAAAAACTAATCTTCATAAACCATGCAAAATCAACCACATCTACCCTATTAATTTTGAGTTGTTTGCAGTCAAATATATGTATATTAAAACTGTAGTATTGCAGCACTGCGTAATTTCTCAGCAAAGTGTTCTCAGCTTACAAACCATTGTTCCTTATAGATCTTATTTACTGATAATATACAGGTGTCACATGAGTGAGTGAGTTTAGTTTTACGCCACTTTTGGCGATATTCCAGCAATCTCACGGTGAGAACACCAGAAATGGGCTTCACACGTACCTATGTACAAGGAATCGAACCCTTTTCTTCAGTGTCACGAGCAAGCGCTTTTACCACTAGGCTACACAACCACCCCTGTCACATATACAAGCACTCTTGTAAATTATATAAAATCACACTTCATCTTGTTTATTGTCACTCATGGTTGTTGTGAGCCCATGCAACATGTGACACACCTGGGGATGCTGTTGGAGGTCTGATGGTATCTATATAATGCATGGCTCCATCAAAATGTGGTATTCACCGAAAACACTTAACAACTTTCAGTATCTTGTAATAGTTGTCCTTTATCCAATCACTGTGTCCATATCTGCTCCAGGGATGAAGATCAAACAGACGCGTGGAGCAGATAAAGATGGCATGGCTTATGGATACAAGAAGACAAGGTTTGGACTGAATAAGTATGGCCTCTACCCTGCTGACCATGTCTCCCTGTACAGCACGAGTTGATTTCCATGAAGACATGTCGCGAGTCCAGCAAATACTCACACCACTGATCAGTCTCCTGTACATCACAGGTTCGACATGTCCATGAGGCGCCTCATGTAACCTCATCATATCCACACTGCTGACAAAGTACCTGTGTTCAGCATGGGCTGATCTCAGTCGACACTGGCACAATATCCACACCCTGTACTTGATTATCGTTACTTTTGTCTAATCTTGCTCAGATGCGATATAATGGAATAAGAGTCCTTTCGTAACTTACAAACGTTCGTAACTGTGTGGTTTATCATAGATTTGTGGATTAGGACCAAACATATTACATCCGATATTCCGTGTGTACATGTATATATGTTGGAGACAAGAGTGTTGATCTGTAATTTCTATACAGTATATCATCCAAGACTTGACCATAGGGTGTCTGGAGGAGTTACATCTAGTTACCCACAGAGGAATATGTAGGATAATGCATTATACTGGTTGTACATGCTAATTGATGTATTTCTTTTACACATGTTACATGGTACATTCTGTTACCATAGTGTTTATGAGAATAATTTTCAATGTTTTTGCTTCTAACTAATATTTTCAAAATGTTTCTGGTAAACAGATACTGGTAAAAGTTAAATTGTACATTATAAATTCTTATGTCAAATTTCAGATGATTTATATAGGAAAATCTGTGATTTTCAATACATTGTAAATTGATACCATAAAATAATACTTATTCACTGCAGGGTTTAGTGGAAGAATTTCTTACAGTTACAAATGTTACACATACTATTTATTGTTACTATTTAAAGCAGAGCTGGTGATTTCTTGTTTTGAGGACTCTGTAATATATTGTACAATATTGTTAAAATTTTAATAATGTATATCCAAGGATACCTCAGATCCTCTGTTATTGCATTCTAATACGTTTAAGTCAATGTGTTGCCTGAATATATAAATATTTAATTGTTGCATGTATATGAAGTTTTTTTCCTAATGTCGGATGATTTGCTTGGTTGGTTGAGTGTTCAAATTGTTTTACAGTAGAGTGTAATGAGTGAGTATGGTTTTACGCCGCTTTTAGCAATATTCCATCAACATCACGGCAGGGGACACCAGAAATGGGCTTCACACATTGTACCCATGTGGGGAATCGAACCCAGGTCTTCGGCGTAACGAGCTTTAACGCTTCAACCACTAGGCTACCCCACCACCCCAGAGTAAAATGAACACAAAGGGACCACAAATTTGATTTTGTTTATGAGACACTTTTCGACTAAAAATTATAGCAAGATTAGGTACCCAAAATAGATTGTTATGAGTGTTTTTGTTATTTAAACATGGTGTAATGTATTATCTCATGTATTATCTCAGAGTGTCAGCTTCATGTTGTAGCAAAGTCAATTGCGAAGAATGCTGTAGATGTTCACGATGTTGATAGAGCTAAACATGGGCATAGTGCTGACAGACTCAGGGACCGTTAATAATTTATGGCTGGGGGGTGATGATGATTGTTATGGAGAAGCATGTACAATGTGAATGACCCCCCCCTTAAATTTATGGACAAAGTAAGTGACCCCCCTGCATGTTATGTACAAAGTCAATTCCCCCTTTTATTTTTAAAGCATGATTTAAAAATATTTTTGTACAAAATTGATGACCCCTCCTAGAAACGTGTACAAAATTGATGCCCCCCATACCTCCCCAGAACAAAAGAAAAATCCCCCCTAGCCATAAATTATGAACGGTCCCTAAGAGGCAAATTTGGGATTCAAATGCATGGTCCGTAATTTTTCCATAATGTGAGTGAGTGAGTGAGCAGCAATATACTGGTTGGGTACACCAGAACATCACATATTATACTGATGACGGGAAACTAATCCAGGCCTTTGGCAGGACAAATAAACTCTTTAACCACTAAGCTACGTCATCACCCTGTACTGTCAGAAATACAGAACTTGATGCACGCTTGAACTGAAGACCCCCAGACAAGCTAAGAATTGTATTTAGAGAGACCTCAGAGTTGAATCCACATATCATTGCTTTCTACAGACTGCTGGACACCCTCTCTCTTAACATAAAGACCATGACAACACAGCTCATTGTAACTGCTTAAAGATTTTATTCACTGAGGACAACATGGAAACAAAATATTGAATATGTTTTATCATCACACAACGACGCATAGTCTGTATGATTGTATGTTTATTACAAGACTATGATCAAGAGATTCATATCATTATCACAGATATAAATATCACTGCCATCAAACAAAATCTGGAGTAGCCTATCTTCAAGACAAGATATTTGGGCTCAACTTATTTTTGGCAAGTCCTTTAAGCTTACAGTGGGCTCTGCAGACCCATTTTCAGTATAGGGATACACAGTAAAATTAGTCTGGAATGAAATTGAAATTATGTGTCTGTCATTATGGAGTTTCGGTTTGAATCAAACATACCAAGACTTCTCATGTTCCAAACTTGGTATCTTAAATCATAATCACTTTCGAAAAAATGGTGGCAGTGATGTAAACAAATAATATACAATGTTCAGGCAAACATGTCTTGGTACAGGCATGTAAACAGTATCACAGATAAACTTCTCTTTTCAACAAAATCTGGTCCAGTTCTTTATCACATAAACTGAACCAATGAATCACTGTTGACTGTTGACTGTATTTCACAGCATTGTCCAACGGCTCACACTTGCCCATAAGCTTTAAGATGGACATACTGCTCGAACGCCTCCCAGTAGCGACTGGCAAATGCATGCTTCAGTTCCTCACTTTCAACAATCTTCTTCAAGGCTACAGTTGTGTTCTCCGAGATCTTGACAAGATCAAACCTTGGGAAGACCCTGGAAAAGTAAAAAAAAAGAGTTCATGTATGGCAAGACTTGCATTCTCTGTGTGAAGTTCATTAACATTAAAAAAGAAACAAAGCCAAACAAAGACTCTCTGGAGTGGACCAGTGTACAATATATAGCCATATTTATGCAATTGCATAGATATAAAAGGTATCAAAGTGATTCTATGTTACTGGCAAAGTGTCACAAAAAGTTTCATTTAATTTGACATTCATGAACCATGACATTTGCATGATTTGTTTTCTTCGGAAACTGACAAAAACGAAGAAGAAGAAGATTTTATACGCAAGGAATTTGTCCTGGGTTCCTGTGGCAAGTTTATGGCATGCAGAGGCGTAGCTACCATAATAAAAAAAAGCCCGGGCTTATACATAATTGTTGCTAAAAAGGCTGGGCAAGCCCTCAAAATCTAAATATGAAGCTTTGTAACATATCGGGCTTACACACACACACAAAAATGGCTTGCTATGCACCTGACATGTGGTTTCCTGAGATCATTTAAATTTATAAATTTCAAGACTCTGAGGTAATGTGAGATATACTGCCAGGGGGAATTGGTAAGGCATTTCAACATTGTGAGCCCTTGTACATCTTGGGTCCTTAAACTTTGAAACACAATACTCCCTGTAACGTATACTGCAACACAAAGTCCTGGTTTTCCTCTCGTATCTGCACAGAATATCAACTGTTCCCACTTACTTGTCACCATCCTCGTCGGACTTCTTGGTGAAGTGTTCCACCCTGAGTCTGTCATCAATAGGTTCCTTGTCTGTCTCCCCAAACAGCACCAGGTGCAGAGCATCCAGGGAGTCCTGTCTTCCCATCCCCAGACTTGAACACATGTTGAGGAAGGCGTACACCATCACGCCTCCAACGTGAGCAGGAGTGGATACAATACAATCTAAAACACAAGATGTCACACACCAACACTCACTAGAAGCATGCTTTATTGTTGTTAGGGACCTTTCATAATTTATGGCAAGGGGCAGGGTGATGATGATTTTTATGGAGAAGCAAGTACAATGTGAGTGACCCCCCTAAAATTTATTACAAAGTAAGTTACCTCCCCTGCATGTCATGTACAAAATCAATGACCCACTCTCCCCCTTCACATATTTTTAAAGCATAATTTTTTTATTTTTTTTGGGTACAAAATTTCCTTTTCCACCCACCTCCAAGTTAATGTGTACAAAATTGATGACCCCCACCTCCCCAGAGCAAAATGGGTGGGACACCCCCCTCAAATTAAAATCATCCTCACCCACCACTAGCCATAAATTATGAATGGTCCCTTAATATATCTTTTCATTTCTCTTAAATTATTCCACATGCCACACTTGAAGCTAATGCATATGCTTTAAGCATATGTTGATTATTATAACCCCGCTACAAAGTAACGGTTGTATATAGCGTTCATTCTGTCCTTCCGTCCCGAAACTTTGTCCGTAGCATATCTCTTAAAATTTACATGCTAGGTTCACCAAACTTCACACACATGTTAATCATTACCCATTGACGTGCCTTTTGCTGTTTTAAAGTTTTTTTCAGAATTTTGTTTTTTTTTGCTGTTTCCATGGAAACACGACTTAGTGCCAAATGTGTTTGATGGTTACCTGGCCACAGCATATCGAAACTATACATGCTAGGTTCACCAAACTTAATACACAAGTTAATCATGTCCCACAGATATGCCATGTGCTAAAAAATAACAATCTTCATCTACGTCCACTTCATTGTGTGCAACATGAGACAGTCAAGTTCAATTGTATGTCAGGTTTCCACGGAAAACACAAAAAAATCATGTTTCCATAAATTATTACTGTAATCAGTACATGGCAAAACTATTATCTAACATGTACATAAAGTTTAGTAGAGTCAAGGAGAAAGTCTTGTGAGCTGCTGATCCTTGTCACATTATATATATCAATATCAGTCATTTCCATGTCCCAAAGTGGGAAGTGGGGGTATGTGAGCTGTGCTCACTTCTACACTTGTTGCTTTCTACACATTTCCATGGTGCCTCTAGACTTTGTAATGTATCACCTTTTGAATGAGTGAATTGTGAGCCACAGTTGTGTCCCTTTGGCATGCCAGGAACTTGAAATTTGGATTCAAGTCCCTTATCAAGAACCTATTATCAAAGGTTTCTCAGCATATACCCAAGCTCGTTGGTTTCATCAATGTGGTATATGGCAGAGTCCTGCATCACTTTGAGTATCCTCCAATGTCAAGCTCATTCACTCATTCTTAAGAAATTTTATAGGGATTATAAGCAGTGGCTGTTACGTTACTGAAAACTGAAATAACAAATAGGGACTATTTTCAACACAATTACAGCTATCTAAATATAAATTATTATTATTATCTTTCTGTCATATATGCAAATAAGCTTGATAACTATCTGAATTTTATGATCACACTGAAACAGAACATACACATTTGAACATCTTATATCTTAAAAAGGTGTCTTCTTCATCCATTGAGTGATTTACCTGTTTTGTTGAAAGCAAAAGGACTTGTAGTTTCTACAGTTTCTTTAATCCCGAGAGCAGTGTTAATGTTTACAGAGTAATCCCAAGGTTTCTCACAGTTCTCAGCTTTGATGTCGCATTCCGGTTTAACTATATTGTCAATACCAAACAGCTGTTTGAGTTTGCGTGTCGAGACGCTGCTGGCAGTGCAGTAGATGATGCTGGAGGACGTCAAATACTCCTTCACCTCCTCCGCAACATCAGATAGCTGTGATGGCAGCACGCACACAAACACCAGGTGTACTGATGACGCCAGCTTCACATTATTATTGTAACACTCTGTACCACGACTTGCCAGATATTCTGGAAAAAAATAAAACATGTAATAGTGAGTGAGTGATTTTAACGCTGCTTTTAGCAATATTCTAGCAATAATATGGCGGGGGACACCAGAAATATGCTTCACACAACCTGGGCCTTCGGCGTGATGAGCTAACCCTTAAACCACTGGGCTACCCCACCATGTAATAGTTAAATGACAAGTCATTGTCAAACTTAAATTTATAAATTCTTCCAAACATACTGACCAATCATTCATGACATTTTAACATGCTCTGTATCAAAAAGTGAAACCTAAGGAACAGTTCATAATTTATGGCTGGGGGGTTGGGGGTGAGATGATGATTGTAAGTGGGGTCACCCATTTTGTTCTGGGGAGCTGGGGGGTGTCAGCAATTTTGTACACACATACTGGGGGTGGGGTCCAGCAATTTTGTACATACAAATATGTTTAAAATTATGCTTAGAAATTAGGGGTGTGTGTGTGTGTGTGTGTGTGTGTGTGTGTGTTAATTGATTTTGGACATGACATGCAGGGGGATCACTTATTTTGTACATAAATTTTAGGGTGTGTGTGTGTGTGTGCTCATTCACATTGTACATGCTTCTCCATAAAAATCATCATCACCTCCCCTAGCCATAAATTATGATCGGTCCCTAAATAAATAACATTTCTTGAACTCTCAGTTCTTATGGAAAGGGAAGATGAGAACTATATAAATCTTTTATGCATGCATTGAAAGGGACTCATATCGTCAATTCATGTATGGAGCCAAATGATCGAAAATGATGAGCAACATTACACAAATGCCAGAGGATAAGATGATGATAGAACAGAAAGTAGTCAAAGTGTAAAATAATTGACTATTTAGGTAATCCTGGCTTTATAATGTTGAATTCTGTACACCTAGTATATGGTTATCTACACAATCTACTTTTGCTAAAATGTACCAAGTGTTTCTGGTCTCCTGGTTGATATGTGTAGATCTGATGGGTTCATTCTGCCGTATGTCAGCAGACAGTGGGCAATCTGACTTCCCACATGACCACAGCCTATGATTCCAACTAGAAGAGGATCCTTGCAGTGGAAATCTTGTAGAATTCTTGTACTTCTTTTATGGGGACTTTTCAACTGATTCTTCATTTGTCTGAAAGGTAAATTTGAACGAAATGCTGACGTAACATGTTATATTTGGGATTACACTTTCTCAGTAACGTACAGATTATAGTCTTTTTGTTATTTTGAGTCAAACCCTCAGAGAGTCAGCGATCTAACCCATTCTGCCACTACAGCTTCAACAAAAATGGAAAAACCACTTTCTAAATGGCATTGTGTATTTATCAATACTTATGATTTAAAGATTACAATGATTGTATTTAGCTATTACTTTGTTTGAGAGAAACACGTATTCAAAGACTAACTGTTGATAGGTTATACTTGTCAGAGGGGTACAGAAAGTATGTTATCCAAACTACAAGTCGCTAGACTTTGTTTTTGGAAGCCTCTGAGGCTGTGTTGGTTAGATCACTGACTGTGATATCCCAAATGTAGCCATTGTTAAATAACATCCCATCATTCCAGTTCTAAAAACATTGCATGTGAATGTCAGGGGACAATATATACAATGCTGCGAGACTCGTATATCACAAAATGGAACTACTCCCGACTACCTTGTTGAGGTCATCTATCCATTCATTCCATGATTACACGTGTTCTTCCTCTATTCTTTGCATGCCCTGTTATTCCAAAGTAATGTTATGAGCATGGACTTTTGGGCTAATACCCTGGCGTCATGGGTTTCTGTGGTATTATGAAATTTACGACGATGAATATGATCGCTCATATTGCCAAGTCATATAAACATAATATAGTGTTAGACGACATACCTTTGTATCATTTAATGTCAATAAAACACTTTTGTCATTCTGAAGTTCATTGTTGTCCGTATCGGACGACAGGCGGCCATTGTGCACAAACTCTGGTGACGTCATATGTTTCCGTGGTATTTTCTTCAGATCAAATTACGGGCGCACAGCACATGTCACAATCTCACACGTTGTCAACAGCCAATCCGGGAGTGTCAATGTAGGTTTACAGTAATATCAAAGTTGATAAATTGTAATACAGTAAATGATTTTGTAGAATTAACACAATAGTCACATTTCTTCAGCATAAATTTCCAGTTCATAAAACATGTAGAGTTGATATGGATATGTGAAATGAAAAGTGAAAAAACAACTTAAGAGATGACCCTATCGGGCTTCTATAGTTTAAAAAATTGAGCTGGGATTCCCCCCTTAGGTCACCTGATTATTTTTATTGATGACATCAGCTAGCAGATGAGCGATGTTTGGAAAACTTTGAAGCTGAGTAAGTTTGATAGAAAATGTTTGCAAAGATCGTGCAAATATTGCATTACGTGCTAGACATAAAGTTGCATTAGATTTTAATAGTAGATGACTGTACGTACGCAAATTGATGAAAGTCTGAACATTTTTTGCTCAGAGAATTCCGATCAACTGATGAACGTAAACAATCGATAGGTGGCGCGATTTGGCGAGTGGCTCGTGAGAAATTATGTCATTAGAAAATACCACGGAAACGTAAGTACATATGACGGCATGGTATGGCGTAGTTCACAGGCCCATTATTGTTAGTAGTAACTTTGCACAGTGGTACTCTGCTCTACACACGTCCAACATGTAATTTATAAACACCAGAATCATTCTGCCATGAATATCTGATAGTTGGGCCATGGCCTATAGAAAGAAAACAAGTGGTCGAAAGCATGAGCACCAGTCTGGCCCCTTTAGTTCAGTCCATCCATTGAAAACTGGATTCACAGTAATCCGACCATATTTGGTCCTGTGTATGCACACACAGATATGATCACACTGTTATGATTTCCAGCATACCCTCTACCACTATATTTGGGAAAAGACAGTGTAACAAGTGCGTTTGTCAATCTCACCTTCCTTCATTCAAAATATCAACAAAGTATGTTGCTTGTGCACATAATGAAACGGCAATGGCATGTGACCTTGCTCTCAAAACAAGGAGTTTTCTTTCCTCTTCGCTTAGAGCGCTTTCAAATTGAAGAGTGTGTAAATTACGCGTAATATCGGTATTCGCATCATCGTTTTTCGCACTCAGGCGTGTTAACAACGCCATATTGTATCTATGTACGCCACGCATGCGCAATGTAAATATAAGCAAGTGCGCGATGCGTACGCAGATGTAGGCTATTCCGGTAAAAACTTCCGGTTTCTTTGAGTGACGGTGAGGATTGTTGAAAATATGAAAATTGTCTTAGTGTTTCCGCGTGAATCTGCTTCATTTCAGATGAAATCACGTTTCAGATACATTCTTTGTCGCCTTATTAACTGTTCTCATTGAGGAATAGGTTGAAGGCTTCTCAATTAGACTGTATACTCATTGTTACAGAGAATAGTTCAAGTGTTCCAGTTTTCGTGCGTTGTTTTGTTTAATCTGTATTTGCGTTCCTGATTCTTAAGACAGTATGTGTCATGTTCAAAGTAACATTTCGAGGGTTTTTTAATTCGTAACCGTAAATGGATGTCAAAGATGTTTCATTCGCATATCAGCGAGAGTTGCGCCCCCCTGTGCCATTTTGAAAAGCCCCCAAAATTAAATAAACCTATATTTCCAATGGTAGCCTGTCGGGTATGTCTTCTGTGAAGGGATCATAGGATGTTTTCCACTAAAATGGTTCCTGGACAGTCCATGAGTGCGTACCACGATGGACGGTTTCTTAAATATAATTGGACCATTTTGAGCGAGTGCTGCAGAGTTATCTCCCTTGCTGAGATACTAGCAAAAAATATCATTGTAATAATATTTCAAACTAAGTAAATACATTGAACATAAAGTAATCGTGAATAAATAATTATATTTGTTACCCTATCTTCATAAAAATATAGCAAAGGGATCCCCAAGTGTATTCATTGCAACCCTACTGATTGAATTGAATGGTCAATCTTTTTCAATCTTTACCATGTTTACAGTCAAGGTTCAACAATACCTTTGTGCTATTTGTTGTTCTTATTGAGTTATTCCACTTCTTGCTTCATTCAATTATCTGTGTCCACTTGTTATCGTTTACATGTTGTAATTTTAGCAACCATTGAACTTGGATGTGTACAGTGTAGTTTCTTTTGCCCAATGGTATGACGCCAATTTCAATCACCCCCCTAAACTTATTGAGTGAGCCAAATACTTCCTTCACATACTGTACCCATGAAGATCCAGGTTAGAATTGGTCTTTGGGAAACTCTTGCAGGTGTCAGGTGGTCAGGCTCGCTGACTTGTCATGTCGTCATTTTCCAGTGGTGTTGATCAGTGGTCATGATGTCAGTCACTAGACTGTCTACTGTCATATAGGTTGAATGTTACTGAGTGTGGCGTTGAACAACAAACAAACAAAAAAACCAAATGGTCTTAGCGTGTTTCGTATTGCTTTCTGATGCTTAATTTTATACCTGCAGAAGCACCATCATCACTGACAAAACAAAATGGCCACTTACAAAGGAGCGGCATCTGAAGCAGGGAGGGCTCAGATCCTCATGAAGAAAAGACAGAAAGAACAAGATGAAATAGAAGCAAAGAAGAAAAAGATTGAAGAGGAATTAAAAATTGGAAGCATAAACAACAAATTTGCCGCCCATTATGATGCTGTAGAACAGACTCTCAAGTCCAACACTATAGGTACATTAGATGGCTTTGCTTTGTTTTACATGACTTAGATCAGACATTGTTAAATCATCCAACTAAATGTGCCTATTATTATTATGGTGTTGTTTATTTTAAAATTGACAAACTTTATGGATAACAACTTCTATATTAAAGGAGTGCGACGTTTCGATACAGATTCTTGTACCGTTGTCAAGCAGGAATGTAACATACAGTGGTGGCAAAGTATAAACACTGAGTGTAACAAAGAAAACAAGATAACAAGGTAATTAACACAACAGGGTGGGCTTAGAGGTGATGAAGCCAGTGGGTAGACAATGGGGGAAGGCATAGATGTACAAATGAAAAGGGGGTAGTTTAAACAAGGAGGAGATGTTTATACAGCTGATTGGGTTTGGTGGAGGAGTGCATCATAAGCAGATGGAATGTAATATCCTTGATCTCGATTGATGGTAGGCTTATGGCGTTTGATATGAATGGCTTCGGTGAGTTTTCGTTTGGTGAAGTCCTTTTGGTTGTTGGCCAGAATGGACTGACATCACCATTCTGGCCAACAATCAAACCCAACAACAAAAATGGCATAAAAGTCCAGTAGTTTCAGCATGTTCAGTTGGTACCTGTCATCAATATTATTTGATTTAGATCATAATAAATTATTGTAATGGAGAAATATGGTAGACTATAGCTGGTGGATGCACTTTCACTTGTAACACAAATGTGACAAAAAAATTATGTTTTTTAATTTTGAAGAAGAAATTACTCTTTGATCCTGTTGAACGGTTGGCGCTAATAATGCAATGATTTACATTGTGCAACTTGTTTTGCTGGGTACAGCTACACAGTTCAGATCATAGTTTTCATGGCTCATGTAAGAGGTGGTTTCAGGCGATGTGTGTTTGTATGTTGCTAGGTCTCGTGACTTTGGACGAGATGCGAGCAAAACAGGAGAGTGTGGTCAAGGAGAGGGAGAAACAGTTGGCCAAGAAAAATGCAGAGGCACGAGTAATTGAACAACAGAAGGAGGACAAGAAACGAAAGGAACAGAGAAAAGTAGGAGAGTTACCATGGTTACTGATAGAAATAATATGCGGTGATGATGGAGAGATAGATGAAGTTTATGAGCGTCATCCCCTTATGGTCAACAAATGTCCAGTCATTTATCTCAGATTCTGTGCTACATGCCCTTAAGTATCACACTGGGACAAAATTGATATTTTGTTAAAAGTTAAAAGGTATTTTAGCAGTGCATTTAGCACTCTTCCTCTCCACTGGTCTGTTATCAGTGAAATTCAAGTTTCATCTACAACACCATATAAACATCGTTAATATTTGAAAATAAATTTGGAAAATCTGACTGACATTTGCTGCAGATTGGGAGACAAATATGGGCCTGTCAGCAGGTTTAGATAAACCTGTGATTTCTATATGGTTAATTTAACCCTTAATTCCTTACTAATTCCTTTGTGTCTAAAATTAAATAAAATTAGCCTGAATGTGTTGTGGCATTATCATTAATGATGATTAGTGTTTGTAAATGTGATAAATGTGCATTGAAATTTGCATTATGCCTTTGGTGATTTTTGGGTCAACATTTTTATCCTTCTTACCTGATGCTTGTCATAAGAGCTGACGAAACTGCAGATGGTTATCATTTTTATTCTTTGTTAATGCTATCAACCCTCAGTTTGCCTGGTCAGGGACCCATGAAGATCTGGGTTAGAATTGATCTTCAGTAACCCATGCTTGTCGTTAGGCGACTAACGGGATCGGGTGGTCAGGTTCGCTGACTTGGTTGACACATGTCATCATATCCCAATTGCGTAGGTCAGAGATAGTGTAATCCAAACGAAAGCACTGATACTGTTCAAATTAAGATATTTCAAAGCGGCACAATATTATTCTCCATGAAGTAACAGAAACAGAAAATCCACTATCATATGCCAGTTGGTGTACTAAATAAATTCACGTTTCCTGAAATTGAATATACTTTCAGGTGTTTATTATAGAAAACAATGACAAAAGTGTCATCATAAATAACATGATAACGTGTATCCCAGATCAGAGGTGAAGATGAACTTGAACACCGCCATGTGCTACAGTGGCTTCAGAATCCTTTCTTCTATTGTTGACAGATAACAATGTTGTCATTCGACCCTGAGGAAGATCAGGATGATGATGAAGACGATGAGGAAGAAGAGGAAGAAGAGCCTCAATCTGCTCTGGAACTCCCACCATCTATAGTTCTAGACAAGAGCAAGAAGAGGAGATTAGGTAGGGCTCATGATGTCGTTGAGGTCAATGTCCCACTTGCAAAATTCACCAATATAGGAACCCATAGGAACACCTTGTTTCTTCTTCACCCGTGAAGATCTGGGTAAAACTGGTCTTCAGCAACCCATGCTTGCCGTAAGAGGCGACTAACAGGATCGGGTGGTCAGGCTCACTGACTTAATAGCTGACACATATCACTGTATCACAAATGTGTAGATTCATGCTCGTGGTGTTGATCACCGGACTGTCTGGTCCAGACTAGATTATTTACAGATCGCTGCCTTGTAGATGAAATATTGCTGAGTGCAGCATTAAACAACAAATGAACAAACCAGTGTTGTTACTTCCAGTCAGGGTTGTGATTTTGTTCTTCTGTACTTAAGTTGAGTGGTCAGGCAGGGCTATTCACTTGAACTGGAACTAAATTTGTCTGTTCCTGTGTTCACAAAATGTGTGTTAATGTGTGGGTGGATGTTGACAGGTGTTAATGTGTGGGTGGATGTTGACAGGTGTTAATGTGTGTGTAGGGATGTAAACAGGTGTGTGTGTGTGTGGGCATGCGTGTGTGTGTGGATGTGGACAGCGTGCATGCGGTACATGTGCAGGTGTTAATGTTAATGTGTTAGTGTGTGTGTGTGGACAGGTGTTAATGTGTGTGTGGATGTGTCAGTGTGTTAGTGTGTGTGTGTGTGTGTGTGTGTGTGTGTGTGTGTGTGGACAGGTGTTAATGTGTGTGGATGTGGTCATGTGTTAATGCATGTGTGGATGTGGACAGGTGTTAGTGTATGTCTGGATGTGGACAGGTGACAATGTGTGGGTGAATGTGGATAGGTGTTAATGTGTGTGTGAATGTTGACAGGTATGAACCCGGAGGTGGACACCAGCTTCCTACCTGACAGGTGTTAATGTGTGTGTGGATGTTGATAGGTGTTAATGTGTGTGTGGATGTTGACAGGTATGAACCCGGAGGTGGACACCAGCTTCCTACCTGACAGAGACAGAGATGAGGAGGAAAACAAGATGAGGTAAATCACTCACTCACTCAAGAGAGGCCATCACATTGGCCATTGATTATCTTGTTTCAACTATAAACGAACCTACTGGAGTCAAAAATTAAATAAATACATAAAAGATATGTTTAGGAGAAATTTATGTCTAATTTCTGATCAGTGTTTTTTTTTTTTGTGTGTGAACATTTTACATAATTAAACACATGAATTAATTTTCTCTCACTGATATATTGACTTGCTTACTCAATGTGACACATTAACAAACACTCCCTAACACACTGACTCCATATGAAAGCCATCAACTCAGTCTCTGTCATCGTAACCCAGTTGCATAGATTGATGATCATGCCGTTGTCTGGTCCAGACTCGATTATTTACAGACTGCTGCCATATAGCTGGAATATTGCTGAGTGCAACTTAAAATGAAAAACCAAACTAAGCCACTCTGTGTAAGACTGACTCGCTGTACGGGCAGGGGGGTAGCATAATGGTTAAAGCATTTGCTCGTTGCGCCAAAGACCCACATGGGTACAATGTGTGAAGCCCATTTCTGGTGTGATATTGCTGGAATATTGCTAAAAGCGGCGTAAAACCATACTTACTCACTCATTCACTTATTTGCTGTACATTGCAGGGAACAGCTGCAACAGGAGTGGGAAGAGAAGCAGGCAAAGATCAAGAACGAGGAGATCGACATCACCTACAGCTACTGGGACGGCTCAGGACATCGGCGACAGGTACGCATGAAGAAGGGCAACAGCATACAGCAGTTCCTGCAGAAGTGCCTGGAGAATCTGCGTCGAGAGTTCAACGACCTGAAGTCCATCACAGTAGACCAGCTGATGTACGTCAAGGAGGACCTCATCATTCCACACCATTACCTATTCTATGACTTTATCGTCACAAAGGCGAGAGGGAAGAGCGGAGCTTTGTTTAGTTTTGACGTTCATGAAGATGTTCGAATGGTGAGTGATGCTCGAGTAGAGAAGGATGAATCCCATGCAGGGAAGGTTTGTCTCAGAAGCTGGTATGAGAGGAACAAGCACATCTTCCCTGCAAGTCGATGGGAACCGTATGACCCAGAGAAAAAGTGGGATTCTTATTCTATTTCCGACAAAAATGCTGCCAAGATTACTGTGAAGTAGAAATTCAATTATCATACCAAACTTACTACCACAGGAGATATCACTTGTGAGAACTGTATGATCCAGTCAAAAAGTGGGATTCGTGTTCTATTTCTGACAAAAATGCTGCCAATATTACAGCGAAGTAGAGAATCGGTTATCTTCCCCTCAGGAGATGCCAATTGTGTGATATCAACCACTACAAGAAAATTGCATCGCCATGCATTGCAGATGGTTGGGACACTATTGGTTTCCATGACAACACAATAAAATAAGATCACAAATCTCTGCCACTGAAACTAGTTAGCCCTACCTTTTTCACTCAAAACACTGGTGATTACTGCTTAGAAACTGACAAAGTTGAAAGAATTATCTCATCCTCATATCTTTTGTCAATAAAGATTTATCACATCATCTGTTCCATCTCTTTCAAAAGGTAATCGGGCTTAGTCTAGTGGTTAAAGCGCTAATAAAGATTTGAACACATCAATATGTGAAGCATCCCTGTCCCACAAAGTGATCTCATTCAAAAGGTAATCGTAACTCCCATACTTTAACATAAGCTTACGATCCTTGAAGCACAAAGATCTCTCTGTGGCATGGGGCCCTCAGCCTTTTGACTTGTGAGGATGTATTTCTTGTCAGAAGAGACAAGGCTGATATTCTATGTCAAGTCAGTGTTACTGTAATGAATATAAGAACTAGTGGTCCTTGGTCAACATGTTTGGAGATGTGTTAATATGTCTACAGTATGTGTGTTCCTACTTGTCTTGTCAGTAATCTGTAAATGTAGGTTTACAGGGTCCTATTTATGTTTATGAGAATATTTATAAGCTGCTTTACTGCAAAAATGTCCAAGTTATGGACAATGACATGACTGGATCGACTGGAGTTTTATTAAAGTGAATTTCAGTTTCAATAAATTTGCAGTGTGTATGGTAAAGCAGTTCTTGTTTAGGAACATTTCATTTGAGCGAATTGTTAGAACAATGTTCATAGTCATGCATATACATATACAGATCAACATTAAACATGGTCTCATCAAACCGCTTGTGCTGTTGTGCATTGATGTTGTTATTCTATCATCAGTTGGCCAATTTTTGGTGGTTAGCAACAACCGGTAGTCATTTGAGCAGGAGTTCGTTCATGCCGTAGCAACTCGTCAAAGCAAAAATGAATCGTTTGTTTGTTTGTAGAGGGACTACTTGATTTAACAATGATAAACACTCCTGGTGCCGATGTAGATGCATCACTTTGACTGTCATTGAAATTTGGTTTTGAAACAATATACAGCATGTGAAGTACGTCTTCTTTATAGCTCTGGGCATATTTCCTTAAAAATAATGCCTTTGGCAACTGATGAACTTTGAATGACTTTGTGATGTGTAGATAAGGTCAAAGGCCCTGTCAGCATTCTTGGTGACCCGTGAAGGTCCGGGTTAGAATATCTTCAGTAACCCATGCTTGTCGTAAGAGGTGACTCACGGGATCGGGTGGTCAGATCTGACTTGGTTGACACATGTCATCTGTTCCCATTTGCGCAGATCAATGCTCATGCTGTTGATCACTGGATTGTCTGGTCCAGACTCGATTATTTACAGACTGCCGCCATATAGCTGGAATATTGCTGAGTGCGGCGTAAAAGTCAGCTCACTCCCGCTAGAGTTAGTGAGCTGGGTTTGATGTTGCTATGAACAGTTTTATGGCTGGGTCAGCGTGGTGTGGGAGGAAAGTCGGAAGTGATGCAGGTCCCAGTAATGTTATGGCTGGGTCAGCGTGGTGGGAGGAAAGTCGGAAGTGATGCAGGTCCCAGTAATGTTATGGCTGGGTCAGCGTGGTGTGGGAGGAAAGTCGGAAGTGATGCAGGTCCCAGTAATGTTATGGCTGGGTCAGCGTGGTGTGGGAGGAAAGTCGGAAGTGATGCAGGTCCCAGTAATGTTATGGCTGGGTCAGCGTGGTGTGGGAGGAAAGTCGAAGTGATGCAGGTCCCAGTAATGTTATGTTACGGCTGGGTCAGCGTGGTGTGGGAGGAAAGTCGGAAGTGATGCAGGTCCCAGTAATGTTATGGCTGGGTCAGCGTGGTGTGGGAGAGGTCCGAAGTGATGCAGGTCCCAGTAATGTTATGGCTGGGTCAGCGTGGTGTGGGAGGATGTGATGCAAGTGATGTTATGCAAAGGAAAGTCGAAGTGATGCAGGTCCCAGTAATGTTATGGCTGGGTCAGCGTGGCGTGGGAGGAAAGTCGGAAGTGATGCAGGTCCCAGTAATGTTATGGCTGGGTCAGCGTGGTGTGGGAGGAAAGTCGGAAGTGATGCAGGTCCCAGTAATGTTATGGCTGGGTCAGCGTGGTGTGTGGGAGAAAGTCCCAGTAGTGATGCAGGTCCCAGTAATGTTATGGCTGGGTCAGCGTGGCGTGGGAGGAAAGTCGGCGGAAGTGATGCAGGTCCCAGTAATGTTATGGCTGGGTCAGCGTGGTGTGGGAGGAAAGTCGGAAGTGATGCAGGTCCCAGTAATGTTATGGCTGGGTCAGCGTGGTGTGGGAGGAAAGTCGGAAGTGATGCAGGTCCCAGTAATGTTATGGCTGGGTCAGCGTGGTGTGGGAGGAAAGTCGGAAGTGATGCAGGTCCCAGTAATGTTATGGCTGGGTCAGCGTGGTGTGGGAGGAAAGTCGAAGTGATGCAGGTCCCAGTAATGTTATGGCTGGGTCAGCGTGGTGTGGGAGGAAAGTCGGAAGTGATGCAGGTCCCAGTAATGTTATGGCTGGGTCAGCGTGGGCGTGGGAGGAAAGTCGGAAGTGATGCAGGTCCCAGTAATGTTATGGCTGGGTCGGCGTGGTGTGGGAGGAAAGTCGGCGTGAAGTGATGCAGGTCCCAGTAATGTTATGGCTGGGTCAGCGTGGTGTGGGAGGAAAAGTGGAAGTGATGCAGGTCCCAGTAATGTTATGGCTGGGTCAGCGTGGTGTGGGAGGAAAGTGATGATGCAGGTCCCAGTAATGTTATGGCTGGGTCAGCGTGGTGTGGGAGGAAAGTCGGAAGTGATGCAGGTCCCAGTAATGTTATGGCTGGGTCAGCGTGGTGTGGGAGGAAAGTGAAGTGATGCAGGTCCCAGTAATGTTATGGCTGGGTCAGCGTGGTGTGGGAGGAAAGTCGGAAGTGATGCAGGTCCCAGTAATGTTATGGCTGGGTCAGCGTGGTGTGGGAGGAAAGTCGGAAGTGATGCAGGTCCCAGTAATGTTATGGCTGGGTCAGCGTGGTGTGGGAGGAAAGTCGGAAGTGATGCAGGTCCCAGTAATGTTATGGCTGGGTCAAGCGTGGTGTGGGAGGTCGGAAGTGATGCAGGTCCCAGTAATGTTATGGCTGGGTCAGCGTGGTGTGGGAGGAAAGTCGGAAGTGATGCAGGTCCCAGTAATGTTATGGCTGGGTCAGCGTGGTGTGGGAGGAAAGTCGGAAGTGATGCAGGTCCCAGTAATGTTATGGCTGGGTCAGCGTGGTGTGGGAGGAAAGTCGGAAGTGATGCAGGTCCCAGTAATGTTATGGCTGGGTCAGCGTGGTGTGGGAGGAAAGTGGAAGTGATGCAGGTCCCAGTAATGTTATGGCTGGGTCAGCGTGGTGTAATGGGGGTCAGCGTGGTGTGGGAGGAAAGTCTGATGCAGGTCCCAGTAATGTTATGGCTGGGTCAGCGTGGTGTGGGAGGAAAGTCGGAAGTGATGCAGGTCCCAGTAATGTTATGGCTGGGTCAGCGTGGTGTGGGAGGAAAGTGATGATGCAGGTCCCAGTAATGTTATGGCTGGGTCAGCGTGGTGTGGGAGGAAAGTCGGAAGTGATGCAGGTGTCCCAGTAATGTTATGGCTGGGTCAGCGTGGTGTGGGAGGAAAAGTCGGAAGTGATGCAGGTCCCAGTAATGTTATGGCTGGGTCAGCGTGGTGTGGGAGGAAAGTCGGAAGTGATGCAGGTCCCAGTAATGTTATGGCTGGGTCAGCGTGGTGTGGGAGGAAAGTCGGAAGTGATGCAGGTCCCAGTAATGTTATGGCTGGGTCAGCGTGGTGTGGGAGGAAAGTCGGAAGTGATGCAGGTCCCAGTAATGTTATGGCTGGGTCAGCGTGGTGGTGTGGGAGGAAAGTCGGGAAGTGATGCAGGTCCCAGTAATGTTATGGCTGGGTCAAGCGTGGTGTGGGAGGAAAGTCGGAGTGATGCAGGTCCCAGTAATGTTATGGCTGGGTCAGCGTGGTGTGGGAGGAAAGTCGGAAGTGATGCAGGTCCCAGTAATGTTATGGCTGGGTCAGCGTGGTGTGGGAGGAAAGTCGGAAGTGATGCAGGTCCCAGTAATGTTATGGCTGGGTCAGCGTGGTGTGGGAGGAAAGTCGGAAGTGATGCATGTCCCAGTAATGTTATGGCTGGGTCAGCGTGGTGTGGGAGGAAAGTCGGAAGTGATGCAGGTCCCAGTAATGTTATGGCTGGGTCAGCGTGGTGTGGGAGGAAAGTCGGAAGTGATGCAGGTCCCAGTAATGTTATGGCTGGGTCAGCGTGGTGTGGGAGGAAAGTCGGAAGTGATGCAGGTCTCAGATGTTTACCATCTTGGGGAAACCCAAATAGGCGTCTGATGCTGATTACATGACACAAGGGAGTCGGGTAGCCTTGTGGTTTAAGTGTTCGCTTGTCATATGTTCGGATTCCCCACATGGGTACAATGTGTGAAGCCCATTACTGGTGTCCTCTGACGTGACATTGCTTGGAATATTGCTAAAGGTGGTGTATAATCTCACTCACTCACTCTTATGATGCAGTACATTTTCTTTCAATCGGTTAACTTCCTTGAAGAAACAGCTGAAGGGATGAACCGGAGACATGTGAACGGAAAAGTCTTCCACCATGATTGAGAAGACAGACATTTGTCCATGTATTGCAGTTGTCCGACAAACTATGCATAGTTATCTCCCTTTTCTGAAAACAAAACACACTCCAAAGATAATTTTTATTTAAATTTTATTCTTTTTAAAATTCATTCCTACTCGTGTTGGACATACATGATACTGCTCATGCAACAAGTGTACATTTGATACCATGTACTATAAAGTAACAACATGTGTACAATGTGTGGCTGTGTGCCGTGTAGTTCTACTCCACAGTGGTTCATAGCATACAGCATGGCACAGCAAGCCGTCTTATTGCAGTATCTCACAACTATCTCCGCAGGCCTTCAAAGAGAAGATGATGATAACTGAGCAGGTCGAAAATACCCTTCTGTCACACCAACACCCAGACAGTCATAACTCGACCTGCTGAACCAACCCTGTCAATACAAATTGAGGGCAGACGCCATAAAATCCCAGTCCAATAGACTACTGAAAAACATGGTTGGGTCCTATAAGATTTTAGGAGAAAAATCCTTTAATACTGTCACCTGTCTGTTGACTTGCGGCAGAGTCTAACCCTGATCAATAGCTGTGTGTAGCAGTTAGAGTGAAGTAATTCATTACTTGTTTATAGAAAGCCCTTTTGCTTCATCAATAAAGGCTCGAGTTGTTCCAGACAATGTGCTGACTCTCACATCACCTAGAATCATGAAATGCATACTGTTTACGAAGGACATGAGAATACCAGTGGAATTATTTCTGACCAATCTTTGGTTACATTGGCATTACACTCAGGGAAGCACCTTAAACTCTGAACACTTTTGATCAGGACAATAATGTTGATGTGTGCTCACCACACCTTTGACCATATACACTGAATTCATCCATTGGATTTGGTAAACAATGATTACCATGGTAACAGGACAATATGGATTGACCCTTGTAAAACAACTGCAGTTGACTCCCATTATCACCAAGTCAGGTAAACTGACTTATATGATGATCTAAAAAAGGATCTCAAAGTTCACAGGGACGGATTCTGGAGTATTGGAAAGGGTTGGAGAACTGTTGTTTAATGATGTCATCAGCAACATTCCAGATGTATGAGTGACCGGGAAATTGAATCTGACCTCGATCATCTCATTACTGATACTGTCAGCAACATATCAAGCCAAATGGGTTAACTGATCCAAACTACTTGGACCATCAAATGGCCTCAGCTGCTTGGGATCAATTCTAACTTGGACTGACTGACTGAGTTTGGTTTTACGCCAGCTTTTAGCAATATTCCAGCAACATCACGGCGGGGGACACCAGAAATGGGCTTCACACTTCTAACTTGGAATCCCTATGGGTTCTAATTAAGTCACCTCTACGACTAACCATTGGGTGCTGGGGGCATATTAATTATTTTTTGGCTCCATTAACTTTAGGAATACTTCTTAACTGGGGACACTGGATTCACAAAAGGATCTGCTGTGTACAAAATTTTATGTGAACAATCGTTTTTGTTTACCAATATTTTCTTAGATGCAAATCTTAAAAGTTTGAGTTGTCTGTTCAGGTGAGTTTGAACAGTGATAAAGACACAGGGAGTCAACTGCATCTTTCTTCAACTTGGAAAATCAACTTTCATATCATCGCAAATTCTGAAATCATCACACATTAAGTTTAGTCACTTTAACATGAAAAGGAAAAGGTGTGTCTTTGACTGAACCATCCTAAATTTCTTCACAAATTTTAATAATTTCTCAATTTCCTTGATTTAATGTGACTGAACATGACAGATGACGTAATATACTTCTCAACTCTTCATACAGATATCTATGTCAATGATACACAAATTCTTCTAATAACCATGTCAAGCGTATACTTAATCTCATGACTATCTCTATTAAAAGTTGAATAGCAGATTTATATAACACTCAAGAGAAGTTAGGACCATCTGACTCTTCATGCGATAAAAGTTAATCATGGCATGACAGATTAACTGAAGTACGATGCATGGGATGTTCTTGAACTTCAATTGAGTGTCAGTATTTCACAAACTGATACTGGTGAGCACACATAACACATTGTTTTCACTATCATGAGATGAACATCTAAACAACAGCATCTTTCAACACAGAATACCAAACCGGCATCCACAAACTTAATCAACATTCAAAAGAAAATCCACCAAAGAGTACTGAAAAGACATGAAGTTAAAAGTGACTGGAACTTAAATAAAGAAATCTTCAAAAGTCGGTGTGTCAGAGTGACTACAAAAACTGAAATACCACATGAAAGGAAATAAATTGCATCACAAAAATGCGGTTTCAATGAAACTGAACTTAAGACATAGTTGTACTGATGTTAAGTGTAAATACAACACAGTCTGTATACACTTTGTATAGAACATTTTTGACATGTCCGTCAAGTCGGTATCGACACTGACTCTGGAAGTTCTTCGGACAAATATAACCTGTCCTCAAAGGTAAAACAGATTCCAATAATGTTAAATAATTATCAATCATATATACACAGTACATAATTCTACAAAGAGACTATGAAACAAGTTAATCAATGTCATTAAATATAGAATGCCACATCGGGATCAGCTTTCATCACCGTACAAGAAGCCTTGTTTACAGAGTGTGAATGGAAGAGGTCAAACTACTCCGAACAGGATCAAATATGGTCAAGCTGATTCAGAGGCTTGAACCTAAGTAATAATATTGAGATCTATTTTGAAACCTTTACAAACATATGCATGTATTTCACATGCACTTGCAATAATAGTTAACAGTAGAAGATTTGAAGTGTTCAGCCTGCACGGGTGACTGACATATTGCAATAATTAGTGTTCTGTGGTTTTTGAGTACATAAGAAGGCAATGACAAGATGGCTACAATATAATATTATTGATATGTAAGTGGGTGATGAGCTATTTTCCACTACTTTAAGTAAAAACAATGTTCACTGGGCTCGATTTAAGACATGTTAACCGACTTGGACAAGGAGCAACCTAAGATATAAACCTAGTTGCACCAGCCAAATTCCAGTTGCAACGTAGTGTGTTAAAACGTCAGAGGTTTCGGTGCACATATTTCCATGATGTTGTACCTATGGAACATAGCAACACAGACATAGCTGGTGCCAGTTCCAGTCATAACCAAGAGGTGTCTATAAATAGCAATGTTTTGCTGCCATTGCTATTCAAAGTTTACAAGAATATGAGCTGACATATTTTTGCTTAAAGATTTATTGTTGATTTATTACTCGAAACTTGACTTGCAGCTGGTGCAAGTTAGACTAATAACTAGTTGCACTTTGTAATATTGGGTTGCACTAGTGCAAGTAACAAAGCACTAAATCGAGCCCTGGTTCAGAGTTACGCAAGGTAGAGATACATGAGCTAGTGACTTCAGATAGTAAAAAATGGGACAAAAATGGAATCACAAAGTACAATTGGTGTGCAGCATTGGGTTTGACTTGTTCAACATCCTGTGCCCTAAATGATCACTTTGCTTGGAAAGCATTGTTGGGTTAAGGTAGATTTGGGTAAGGAAAAGCACTAACTTGCAAAAATCTGAATAGAATATGATTGGGGGTTTCTGTGAAATAGATGTGCTATGCAGTTTTTGATGGTTTAGAAGTATTTAGTTTAAAAGTATTCAGTTAAATGTATTCAGCCATGCCACAAAGATATGTTTAGAGTTACCTGCCCTTGCCGTGAACAAAGAATATTGCAAGGTCAAGAATCTGCAGTATTTTGGACAAAGGATGAGGATGGAAATGAGAACCAAGAGAAATATTTGGATGAATTTTAATGATGGATTTAAGGATTTCAACTTGATGTGGAATTTGCAACTAAATGAAGACAACCAAATCATGAATTCTTACTGCAAGGCTACAACTATGGGATACATCAAATCAATGCCATGAAATCTCTATAGGGCACATATACTACTCAAAAAACATTAAGGACCACCCCAAGCAATGAAAGATAAACTGTAGTTATATTGGGTGGTCCTTAATTTCTTTTGGGTTGTATATTAACCAAAATAAGCCTCATGAGTTTTCTACCCTGCTTCAGTATCCTCCATTAAAGCACCAGAATTCTTCACAATGATGGGCACAATGCCACCAAACATGCCCTTCCTCAATTTACATCTTGTAAACATTAACATTGTCTCTGCTAGCACCTGCCTCTAAACATTTTCCATTTCATTCCTTCTCCAAAATAATATCATCACTGTCAAATCTTGTGAATAAAAACAGTTCACAGCAAAAATAGCAAGTCCAATTACACAATGATTGTCATGATTGACTCAATTCCTCTTCATTACACAACTGCCAAATGCATGACATGCCAACTGGATATATTGGTGTTGGCAATATGACCAGGGTTTATCCAATTTTACATCTTAAAAGTCGCCCAATATTATCACAACAGCATCACAAGAGACTAATTGACAGCTATTCCACAAAATAAATTCATTCAATAATCCTAATATTAATCAGAAATACACTGACATTTTAATACTGGTACCAAAAAATAGAGTTGGGAACAATTTATACAGGTTGATGGCCATTTTGAAACAAGATACATGTACCTGGCATTTTATCAAAACATTAGTAATAACATGAAAGAATTGTCTGTTGTTTAACTTCTTGCAAGTAGTACACACTGCTGTCATGTCTTTGTGGTTGCTGTGGACTGGATAGGACAGCAAAGTTTTCTTCATCGAGAAAAATATGACAAAATTAATAGAAACAATTAACCTATCTAAATCAGTAATTTGTAAACTTAATGCTGTTCGTCCACATTTAGTGAACAGTAAACAACATCCTCAATGTAAGGGTCGTCTTCCAAGTGATGAGATAGAGAATTCATTATTGTACCATGCATCATGTCAGTAAATAAATCCTTAACTTCATAATCGTAAACATATCAAACAAATAGTCCAATAAATAGTTTATACACAAATCTGGAGTAATAATGCTTGTTAATTCACAGAACAATGAAATCACCAAGAAGGAAGCTCCTCAACTGAACTGTTCCCTCCATCATATCAGAACCTATGTACACACAGGGAGATGGGATCATATTGCACAATTCCCTAAGCACTTAAAACAACAAAAATCATGTACAAAAGCAAAATAACATAACACAATAAAATCAAAATCAAAACAACTTTCTACAATGTTTGACAAACAAGTTTCTAATCACTGCTCATGAGAAACATGTCAAATGAATCTGTTTTAGGAGAAAAATAGTAATGCTTTTGAGTTGGGCACGACCTTGCACTAATATCCATGTACTGGTTGCTTGGAGGAAATGATTTATTGAAGATAAAGAGCAATATTGATGATGTTTCTGTTCCCTTCATGGAATGTTCTAGCATAACTGTCCTTGATCGGCTATAGGAAACCATGCTTGTTGCAACATTTGCCTGCCCCTGCTATTGTGATATGAATTCATGGAGAATGCAAGACTGTCAGTATTTACACCTGGAGTATATGAACCATATATCAGACTGGAACTAAGTATAGGAGCTGGATAGTTGTTGCACTCACACAGTGTGCAGTGCTGAGACTAGCAGAACTCAACCAGAATTGTACCTATCCAACAAATGTGAATGTTTTTTGTTCATCTGGGCGCGATTTTGTGATTTTTTTCAGTACCTACACTGAGTGCAACCTGGTGTATGGGTTTGACTGCACCATCAAAATATGGGTCGCACCATACAATAATGTCACTGGTTCTAAAAAGTAACATAAATATTTGTTTAGCTATTTTCATAACAAGTACTCAGTATCAGATACATTCAACAGAATCTGACCCCATGATGATTGCTACGTAACTGATTTATGAATACACAAATGTTCCTGTAACACGTGGAGAGAAAGACATGATGACAGCTACAAGATGTTGGAGTGAGTGAGTATGGTTTTATGCCGCTTTTTAGCAATATTCCAGCGACATCACGGCAGGGGACACCAGAAATGGGCTTCACACATTGTACCCATGTGGGGAATCGAACCCGGGCCTTCAGCGTGACGAGCGAACGCTTTAACCACTAGGCTACCCCACCGCTCAACAAGATGTTGGAGGATTTATTGTTACCTGCACTGGGTGCAACCTGTTACTGAAGGTAACCTGCTCCACCCATTGATACCATGCACCAGTGCAGGTTGTAAATAGCGAAACCGCACCCTGATAATACAGCATAATTCACAGACATTTCTAGTCCCTCTACACCAGTGAACTGTAAGATTGCAGATATCAAAGAGCACTGACAATAATCACTGACGTTTTGGCAGATCAATGTCTAAATGTATTTCGGTGGGACTTAATATCACTTTGATGTTGGTTTCCATAACAACACATATTTAAAGCTGTTATAAACTGAAAAAGAGATACATATATTGTATCTTGACCAAGATTGTCAAAGAACCCTTGATTCAGCTAGCCCATAAGAAAGATAGGTAGACTTCAACACGCAAGGGTCTCGGTTCAAAACCACAGCACTAAGATGACACTCCTGGGTGCCACTGTACAGGTGATTGTGACTCCCATACCTTAACACAGACTGATGACAGTCATAACACTAAGGATGAGCTGTACAACAGCACCCAGTAAACTTACATACAATCAAAGCTCTAAGACTGATTTCATGTGTAATAAAATCATGTTTGAGTCAACTGGTGCACCTCCTCTGAGAACTATTATATTATACCACTGCTTCAAAGGTTATGGTCGTCTGCAACATATTGTCAATGACGACCAACTTCCCTTCCCCTAAAAAGAAGAAATAAATAATAAAAAGTGAAAGAGAATGAGAATGAAGAAGACAAAAAAAGAGACCAAAAAAAAAAAAGCCCTAAAACCCAAATCTAGATCATCAGGATTCCTGAAAATGACCCAGCACTGGTGTAGCACAAGCATTGACAAGGCTATAAGTATCCATCTCATGGTCAAATAGTCACAAACAGCCGTCTGCTGAGTACGGGTAGCTAACATAATTACATATTAGATGTCCATGCAATAGTGCTGTTGTTATCATACGAGTGGTCATATGTTGATACCATGGCAAGTAGACATTGCAGGAAGAAATGTTGGAACATTGAAACAAATAACTACAAATGGCTATCGATGGGGAAATTTAGTAAGGACTGATTGTTTTAAAGACTGAGTTTTGGAAAAGAGCCCATGAAAAACATGTGTTGGTTTGAAACTGATTATAAATAGACTCTAAAGGGTACAAAACAGAAAACATGGCTTATGCATGAAACCTACTCAAAATAAGTTAAGGACAACCGGATTCTTTCATATCAATATGACAGATTGACTACAATAACATAAAAGATCAATTGGTCGCGAACATCTTTCGAGGAGCAAATATAACTGCCAATAACAGGAACCAGTTGTTACAGGAGGATTGCTAAGCAATGTAGGTCGTGAAGTTAGAAAATCCATGAATTAAAATTAAAGTGTTAGTTATTGCCTTGGTGTAAACACAATAATATGCAAATATGTTTGACTGTGGGAAGAATGATCACACAGGGTGATTCACCATCATTAGCTTATTCTCCTCCAATGGCCGGTGAATCCCAGAGGATTTCTCTTCATTCTTTGGTAAAACCTCTTTCCTTCAGGTATGAATAAATTCAAATTGAATCTAGAAAAAAGGCATTGGGAATTAGAAACATGATGTTGGTTCAAGACACAGAGTTGAGAATACTACCAGTTTAGTACATTGTGAGCAGAACATACACCAGACCTGCTCGCAACAATGAAAGCACAAAGATCTTTCTCCTCCTTGGATGCAAGAAAAGCACTGATGGAGCACAAGCATCCGGGAAAGCACTGGTGTAGCACAAGCAAGCCTCAGGGAAAGCACTGCTGTCTAAAGGACAGCAGCATGTGCGTGAGATGCTATGAGCATGTGTTACTCCCTTCCAACAAACCAGTTATTCTGGCGCACTGTTTTGGGGTGTGATAATCACTAGGCACCAATTTACATCACACCTAAATTAGCAGACGAAAAGCTGGTGTGATGATATTACCAACACAGACTACAGACGAACGGACAGACTGGGTCACACAGTTCTATGTCGCTGAGACTGTAATGGCTGAATACAATATCACTAGAGTTTCAGATCAAATCAATTCCAGTGTCGTCTGCTATACACAAAATCAGACGCATGGAAGCAGCCATGTTGGGATCTCCCAACACTGACACAAAATAATTTGTTTCTTCAGTGTTCCACTCCGAGCTAAAGCCAGTTAGCAAGTGTCATTTGCTATTATAAAACAGATGTATGGAAGCAGCCATATAGGACACACAAAATCGTCATCTCCGTCAAACATAACGCTATGAGCTAAAGCAGCCCTGGTCCAAGTTGAGTGTTGCACAGAAACAACTACCTTCATCATCAACCTCCAGTACAAATACCCAGCTGATTTCACACATCTCCATCTTCTTGCTTCAAATGCCAACATTCAGTCACAAGCCATGTTCCAGTTAGACACTGGTGAGATGAAGGTCCTGATAATGCCGAGAGCCATGGTTGATAGCTTATCACCTACTGACCATCAGTAGCCTGCTGCTGCTGCTGTCTATAACACCGAGTCGTACGAGTTGAACACAGCCACTGGGAAGTTCTTTATGTGCGTCTGCCACTGAGATGACAACTGGAAAAACTTCACACCTGGCCATTCCACTCCATCGATCACCACTGAAAATGACAAACAATGTTTAGAGAAGAATGTCAAACAGAGATATCTGTAAGGTGAAGAGTTTGATACACAATTGTCAAAGTACATTATCCAGCCTCATGTAAGAATGTTGAGTTTTGATTGGTTCACGTGACTCTGATAAAATACCATGTACACCCGTCACGATCCGCGGAGCAGGGAGTACAAAAGTCATATTATCCCGCCACGCCTCGGTGACCACGCGAAGTGAGAAAAGCGTGCATCGCCAAGCCTTTAGTAACGTGCGCTGCATTAAGGTCAATCGATCAGCTGGTGTCAACATGGCAGCAAGGAAACGTTTTGCCACAACAACTGAGAATTTTCTTTTCTTTTCATTTAGTAAAAACATTCAGCTAGATAAATGCATTATCACATCGTGGCTCGGGAAATACGGGGTTTTATCAGTACCTCGTAAGGTTGTGTACAACCTTACTCGGGACTGATAAAACCCTGTATTTTCCCCGACACGATGTGATAACTTATAATGTCAGAAGGCAAGGTAGCCTGTTTTTCATCAGTCAAAGATCCAGATTCCACAATGGGTACAAATTTCACCATGTTTCTAATGTCCCTACCATAATATGGGTAAAGCCATATTCAGCAGTTACTAAATGCCAATCATGGAACACTGAACTGTGTTTATAGGAGCAAATATATCTTGCCTTTTACATCAGTTACAGAAGCCAAGTGATGGAGGAAAACACATCACATGACCATGACAGAAGCAAACCTGCCATGAACATGGTGGGCAAACCTGCAGGGTTCTCCTCCATCACTGTAGGGGATAGCAAGGACAGTGTATAAGTGATAAGTATTGTCACCTGCAGCAGCAGCAACAATATCTTAGTCATCTGAAGAACTGTTTACTATAGTAAATGCATGCAGACTGTATGTGACAATCAAGAGTCTAATACCCCAAGCTTTAGCTCTTCAAATTTGTAGCTGTTAACAGCTCATGCCTATGACATTCAATTAGACATCAGGCTAATTTTGACCAGATTGCAAATTGTTCAGGGTATTACAATATGACTTGGCACCAGGGCCTTGTCCCTCAAAGCGATCGTAGCACTACGACAGTTGTAAGTCTATGTTAAAGTATGGGCGTTACGATCATCTTATCGCTATGATCGCTTTGAGGAACGGGGGCCCAGATTGTTTGTTGTAATGCCTTGTGTTCAAACCAAGAACCGTGGAGTTTCCTTTCAATAACAATTCATTGTTGTTCAGAAGGTTATACATTCCCCTGTTACTGATCTCTAGGCTGTGTTATTTGAAGGTGAGCTACAAACCTCTTCAGAGTGAGTGAATGAGTTGGGTTTTACACCGCTTTTAGCAATATTACAGCAATTTCACGGCAGGGGACACCAGAACTGGGCTTCACACATTGTACCCATGTGGGGAATCGAACCCAGGTCTTCGGTGTGATGAGCAAATGCATTAACCACTGGGCTACCCCACCACTCTAAACCTCTTCAGAGGTAAGAGTAGCATTAATAAAGTTTAAAACGCAACCATACCTTTCAGAGAATAATTCTGGCTCTTGGAAGTACAAATAAGTCGACTGATACTGTCAATGTTTTGGCTTTTGGACTCAATTTCTTTGGCTTTCTTCCCGATCCTCATAACTGGAATGATAAAAGAACATGTTCAACAGGATACATAATGACATCAAAGTTGCACACATCTACTTTCAACCCTTCTATAAATTGAATGGTACATATAAAATTATTTACTTGTCGAACACCAGGAATATATATCACATATATGCCAGTTGCCTCGAAATATTTGAGTTTCAACAGGACTCTGAACGATATCTAGAGCAATAATCAATACTGTTGGTGGACATGCTGTCAACAGTCACTGAAGCTGTTCCAAGAAGGCACCTCTTACAACCACCAACAGTTGCTTGGGACCTCATCCAACCTGGAATCTACACAGGGTACTTCTTGTTTAAAATATATCAGTGTCGACTGAAATAAACCAGTTTCCAGACTTCATCTGTGTCAACTCACTCTTCTGTTTCTTCTCCCGTTTCTTCTCCCGAGTGACCACAACCATGCTGAAGGAAGAGGATGCCTGCTCGCCCTGGTACGGAAGACGACAGACACTGAGGGAGCGGAATGCCGTCTTCAGCGAGCACTTGTTGCTCTCCTTCTTGCTGTCAGACTTGCTGGAAGTTGTCCAGTAGTCCACCTGCAGCTCCATGAACTCTGCCGACGACAACTGACCGATGTTTGCATTTTGACTGAAACAGGAAACATATTCTTAAAACATTATGCTTTAGTTGTTTTTGACAGTGAGTGGGTTTAGTTTTACGCTGCTTTTAGCAATATTCCAGCAATATCACAGTGGGGCCACCAGAAATGGGCTTCACACATTGTACCCATGTGGGGAATCGAACCGAGCTCTCCAGCATGACAAGCAAACGCCATAACCACTAGGCTACCCCACAGTCCCTGTTTTTGAGACTGTCTGTCTGTCTTATATAGTGAGTGAGTTTGTCAGCTCAATGTTGGATGAAAAGCCTGTACTGATACCTCTCCAAGATATCTCCAACAAGCACATAAGGAAACATGATCTTTGTGAACCAACAATCAGACTTCTGGCATGCCCAAATGATTCAACTCTACACAGTGCAGTGTGGCAAATGAAACAGCTGGGCCACACTTGTGACTTACCTCCCTGATGGAGACATGGTGCTGACATTTGGGGAGCTTGATAGGATATAGCACAGGGTTTCCAGTGAGAGGTAACAGCATTCTCCACGTGTCAACCAAGTCAACAAGCATAACCACCTGTTAGCGATGGTCGCCTCTTATGACAAGCATGGGTTGCTGAAGACAATTCTAACCCGGATCTTCATGGGTTACTCATTAACATACTAACACTTGTGTGGACAGTGTGGACTTACCTCCCTGATGGAGACATGGTGCTGATGTTGGGGGAGCTGGGAGGGGTCTGACCCTCACTGGCCTTGATAGCTATGGGGGCGGAGGCTGGAGGGGAACTTGACAGACTAGGGGGACTGGTAGCACCTTCCTCCAGCTCAACTATAAAACACAAATCAAACAATAACATGTCATGGCAACTGTCCTAATGTTTCCAATAGTTGTAGCGATATACTGACGGACTGAGTACCCATGTGGGGATTCAACCCGGTCTTCGTGTGACGAGTCGAAGCTTTAACCACTAGGCTACCCCACCCCTTGTAGCGATATAAAATATTAAATGACTCAACTTAAAAGATGTTAAAGATAGCCAATTTGTTTCATATGAAAAAGTAACTAGAGTTATATAAACAAATCGTATGATTTTGAACCTTTTTCGAGTAGTTTAGCCCACATGACAAACTATAGTCCTATGGAAAGATAGCATTGTTTAACTCCTTATCTATAGTAGACACTACCAATGTTAGTTATGTTACAACACAAGACTCACCCGACATGCTAAATGTTTCTGGGGTTCCAATCTTCACCTCCTTAAAAAAAAAACGCATCACTTTGTAGTCCAGTTGATAAAAAACATTATTCATGTGAATTGAAATAACAGATAGATCTTTTGTCAGGTCATAAAAATAAGGTTGTTATATCAAAGCAATCCACAGACAATCCCTGTTACGAAAAATACAAAACGAAGCCACAATTTAATTGTTAGACTTGTCAATTGCTCTACCATGGATGGTCATATCTTGGATGCTGTCTTTTCATTAATAAAAATGTCACTCAGTAATAAAAAACACTTGGCTGAAGATGGCCTGACTCCATCTTGAGGCCCAATACTTCTAATAAGCAGAGAATTACCCATGTTAGCTGAGGAAGACTTACCTGTGGAACCAAAGAGAGATTTGAGTTCACACTTACACTTAGGAAGTACTAATTAATCAAAGTAAAATCTGGCTGAAGACTCAACTTCTAACCTCATCCATTACCTTCACTTGTGGAACCAAAGAGACAGACAGTGTAGAGGATGAAGATTATGGGTAGAGATGAAGATTATGGGTGAGAGGGGGCAGCAAAGACATCATGATTTGAGGGTTCTTGACCGAGATTTTTACTAAAGGGATTCATGAAATCTGTTACAATTTTAACACAAAGCCTCCCTTACTTTAAATATTGAATGCTGCTGAAACACCTTACATTTTATGAAATCAACTGTTGGAAAAAACAAAACAAACAAAAGAAGCAAATGGTTTATGTTTTGTAGGTCAGAGTTGAGGTGCTAGCAACCACATTTTATAAAGTGTCAAAACTGAAACAAGAATATTTAAAAAGAGACAACATACGTTTTGCCCTTGCACATAACCATGGCTTCTGCGATGGGCATCTGGTGGATGCTGGTCGATCCACTCAGGTACTTGGAGACCCGGTTGATGATCTCTTGGGAATCTGCAACAGGACAACCATCAACATAGCAAACTAAGCTTCACATTTTACTTGTCTGCATGTTCTCTGTTGCTTTAAGCTGTAGTCATCAATATTCAATCAATTCAATATAGCATGACTAAAATGTCTGGTCCAGACAAACCAATAGCTGACATGGTTGATGTCCAATGTGCCAGGAGTACAATGAAATGCAATCCTTAACCATCTGATCAACTCTAGTTGCCTTTTGGACAAACTAAAGAGTGCTAAGCTTCCAGTCTAAACTGGGTCTCCATGAGGTCATGTTAGCTCATATTAAATAGCTGAATGAAGAGAATGAATGAATCTGGGTTCTTAACCATACAGTAAAGTCATGACAATCAGATTAATTTAGTTTCTTCTTATGACAAGCCCAGGTTCATGGAGACAACATCTAACCCATTATCCCCAAGGTTGCACACATGGATGTTACAGCTGGGATAAACATATAAGATGGACAAATATGCAAGTTACAGAACTCTCATGAAATAAGTACTCACCCAGTGTAGGTTTCGTTGCATCTGTCTTGTCAAAGGTGTCTTTCCACAGGGAGTCGACAAACAGTTGTGCGTAGGTGCTGTCTATACTGGCAAGATACTTCCCCACTAAACTACTACCTGCAAACACACCAACCACAGTCAGTACTGTCATGAGGACGGACAGAAGGGCACACACACACAGGAGTACATGCATGCACATGCATGCTCTGAGGTGAGGTGAGGTGAAATTGGGTTTAATGTCGTGCTTGAGAATATTTCGCTCATATGACGACGTGCATGCGTGTGTATGTGTATGTGTGGCTGCTTGTACTAGCCCAGACTGAAGCTGGTTTTATAGTGCTAGCCCACTGAGATACCACGCCGCAGTGAAGCATGAATACCCCACTCAGACACATTATACTGACTCCGAGCCGACCAGTCCTTGTTGTACCCATTAATGCCGAACGCCAGGCAGGGACCAACAAGTACCATATTTTAACATCGTTTGGTATGACGCGGTCGGGGATCGAACCCACGACCTTCCGCTCTCCGGGCGGACGCTCTAACCACTACACCACGGAGGCGGTCCTCAGCATTATTGTTGCATCAGGTTGCTTATATCCTTATGAAGTACCAACATTCATCCTTAATCCAGCTGGAAAACTAGATAATGCTGAGACAGACCAATTTGACTACCCACAACCACAGAACACATCAGATGATAAACCAGTACGTGTTTGCTACTTATAGAGATAGTCCTGCCATAACACAAGAGGACACAATTAATGAACTTCACACATCATGCCCATGTGGGGAATCTAACCCCAGATGAACAAAGTCGTTCTACAAGGCCAACAAAACAGTGTCATTAGACTTACCAAATGGAATGACTAGAAATTTTGTGTACGTCTGCCAGTCATGTGACTTGGAGGCCAGTTGTTCCACATAGGGTCTGAGTACTGAGTTGATGTACGAGTCTCCGCCCGCTACTCCAACCTTGATCGGGCTTGGACTCTTGGAGTTACTGTTACAACTGAAAACACAAGGTCAGCCATCAGAAAATCTCAAACCATAGTCAGTTTGAAAGTAGAACTTCCCACCAGTTTTAGCAATATTCCAGCCTTAACATGGCATTGGAATGAACTCTATTCAAGAAACAATACCTCAGTATTTAGCATCAGGGAATGCATTTAGCATTAGCGAGGAGAATGCATGCTATTACTGGGGTTTATTAGCCATGAAGTACTGAGGAATATTTTAAAACTGTTTAGAACCAAGTGCTTTAGTCTGTTTACCCAAACTTGGCACTTACCATCATTTCCAGTTTAGTGTTGTAAAGCCAATTATCAGTTGAACAAACATAGTCGATCACTTGACTTTAGACCTACGTCAGAGACTGCAGTTACTGAGCTTATATTCCCTCTTTAGATATATGCATGGATTTGTCAGGCAATCTTTGCACCACATGTGAAAGAATCAGTTGCTAACATGGTGTTACTGGCTATATACTGGTAGATGCTCATTTCATCTGATACTTACAACCTCTGTATCTTAGCAACTAGGAAGCTGATGGCAGCCTTCACGTCGGCATTTGAGCATGTGCAGATGAGGCGCCATTGTTTCTCTTGAAGCTTCTGTACAAGGAGCTGGAAACAGAAAGACAAGAAGACAAAGTCATCAATATCCCCCGCAATGGCAAAATACTCTTCATGAATATGTCTACGAGTTATGATTATGTCAAATGTTTTGGTGTGTATATAGCTAAGTGGAAGGAGAGTACTGAAAAGTTTCAAAGTTCTGCTCCAGAAAGGAGCACTACCACCAAATTCAGTTGAAGCCAAAATTGTTGCCATGGAAATGCAAAAAAGAACCCCATTTTATTCAGAAATCAAAAACTACCAAAAGGCACCAGTTCGCCACTAGACCTACCTATGTATGAAATTTCGTGATGGAACAGTGAACAGTTTTTAAGTTTTGCTCCAGAAAAGAGCACTACCACAAATTTCAGTCAAAGTCAAACTTGTTGCCATGGAAATGCAAAAAATATTTTATTCAGAAATCCAAAACTACCAAAAGGCACCAGTAGACCACCAAATCTATCTATGAGCCAAGTTTGGTGAAGAAATATTGAACGGTTTTAAAGTTCGGCTCCGGAAAAGAGCACTACCACCAATTTCAGTCTGTCAAACTTGTTGCCATGGAAATGCAAAATATATTATATTCAGAAATCCAAAACTACCAAAAGGCACCAGTAGACCACCAGATCTATTTATGTGACAAGTTTTGTGAAGAAATAGTGAATGGTTTTAAAGTTCTGCTCTGGAAAAGAGCACTACCACCAATTTCAGTCTAATCTAAGTCAAACTTGTTGCCACGAAAACGCAAAAAATATTTTATTCAGAAATCCAAAAATACCAAAAGGCACCAGTTCACCACGAGATCTATCTATGTGTCAAGTTTGGTGAAGAAACACTGAACGGTTTTAGAGTTCTGCTCCGGAAAAGAGTACTACCACCAATTTCAGTCTAAGTCAAACTTGTTGCCATGGAAACGCAAAAAATATTTTATTCAGAAATCCAAAACTACCAAAGGGCACCAGTAGACCACCAGATCTATCTATGAGCCAAGTTTGGTGAAGAAATATTGAACGGTTTTAGAGTTATGCTCCGAAAAAAATGTGCACGGTCGCACAGACTCCATTTTAATACCCCCCGCAAAACGCGTTGCGGGGGATAAAAATGCTAAAGAACATCCCATTGTGATAAGGTTTTGGCATCATCACCTTTAAGCCAAGAACAGAATGCTCATCGATCTATGCACTTCCGATATGGTGACAGGCATCAAACCAGTCACCTGAATCTGTATGTCGCCTCTTGCAACAAGAATGGGTTGTTGAAGACAAATCTGATCCAAACCTTCACAGGGTAGAGAGTCTCAAAAAACAGTACCTGTCCTTGCCACTCGGCAGCATTGATGAGGAAGACGCTTTCTGGCAGACGGTCGTCTCCATTTCCCAACACAGTACTGAGCTGATCGAGGAGAGCTTTCCTTGGCTGCAAACACATAACATCTCCATTCAACACGTATGCACCAAAACAGCAATAGAAGAACAACAAAAGACATTCGCAAACATACCACAGCTAAATGAGAAAATGAACTTCGCAAACATACCACAGCTAAATGAGAAAATGAACTTCCATTTGCATACATAACTATAGATGAAACCAATCAAATATTTACATAACAAAATTTGTGCTTCATCCATCTACAAGCACAGAAATGGCAATTTTTCTTTCACAAGAAATCTAGCTGAAATAGAAATCATGAAACATACCCTGCTATATATATATGGTGCTTGGAGCCAGGAAAATATTACAATAATTGATGGACAAAGAGTACTTGGGGTCATAATTTCGGTTACACTAATTAATATTAGCAGTTTTATTTAGGAGTGAGTAGGTTGGTGAGTAACGCTATGAAAGTTTTCCAGTTATATCACGGCGCCAGCTTAATGTGGGGGTACATCCTGAAGTGATGACGGTCTCACATGTTTACTTTTTCATGAAACCTACAAGCACAGGTATGGTGTTTACAAACTGAAAAACATATTAGGGGTGAAGCCATGATTATAGGTTCCTGGCATGTCCAAGGGACACAACTCCGTACATCAATCTGCAGCTCCATAAATGACTGGGCCACTGTGATCTATGAATAAAGGGTACAGGGGGTTCTTGATATTGGTTACACTATAAAACGTTAGAAGATTTAAGTATCAATGTTTTAGGAAGACGATACATTAATAGTCGACAGACTCAGGATACAGAATTGCCTGCAATCCCTTCACCAAATGGGAGATTACATCAAGGATGTTGATAGATTACATACGACCAGGTCACCTTTACAAGTCCGTCCACCATTACATTTGTCAAAATTCAAATTACATTCTGAGAAACAGTAGATAGACAAAATGAGACAATATCTACAGATAATAATATTAATATATTCCTTGTACACGGCCGGTTTGAACAAACCACAAGACCTATCTGGACAAAATGAAAATCATGTCATTGCAGAATAAACAAACAAGAATGACAATAAGGGAGAGAATTTATGTCAGCTTCCTTATCACAGGGAACCCAATGTTTCAAAGTGTACTATCAAGTAATGAAGAAATAAGCATAAACTTCGAACATTCTGTTCCTAATAATAAAATGAGTGAATGAGTTAGTTTAGTTTTACTCTGCATTTAGCAATATTCCAGCAATATCACGGCAGGGGACACCAGAAATGGGCTTCACACATTGGACCCATATGAGGAATCAAACCTGGGTCTTCAGCATGACAAGTAAATGCTTTAACCACTAGGCTACCCCACTGTCCCCTTATAATAATGAAGCTGACATCCCTAAATTTTCTCTCTTGTGTATATCACATCTAAATGAGATTCAAACGCTTTACAATGACTATATTTTTATATACTACAAAAAAGAAGTTAAGGACAACCTGAGTCTTTCATACTATTATTGTTAATCTGTTATGCTTTAAGTTCTTTTGAGTAATATATAACATCCAAAGCACTTGAGAGTTGAAGACTTGTGTGCTGATGTCATCAGAAGAGGTATACTGTAAAGATGAGAGACAGTACTTGTACACTTGTCACATGACAGTCACATGAGTCACCATAGATACAACTTACAGGTCACATGACTGCCAGATGGAGAGTGTCACATGACAGTCACATGAGATTACTACATATACAACTCACAGGTAACACGTCTGTGCCAGAAAGAGGGTCACGACTAGAGAGTCTATAAATGCACGACAGGATGCCACACCAGAGTGCCTATTACAGTGTCGCACACACATCATGAACACGTGATTTGATGATGGACAGCTTCATACATACAAGTACGCAAAGAATATCTAACACATGAAATCTCAACATACATGTACTTTCAATATCATCAGATCCTACAAATCTTGAATTTTAATAGTCATTAAGATGTTTTCCCACTGAACATTTTCTCTTTGAAGGTCATGTGTAGGATGAGGACTATTTTTATGGATATACAACTTCTTTATTCTGTATAGGCGACGTTTCGACATAGATTCTAACGTTTCGACATAGATTCTAATGTTGTTGTCAAGCAAGTATCACTTGCTTGACAACAACATTAGAATCTATGTCGAAATGTCGCCTATACAGAATAAAGAAGTTGTATATCCATAAAAATAGTCCTCATCCTTCATCTAACTTCTAGAATGCCAATCAAAGCATGTCATGTGTACTTTGGTTCAAACAAATTTGGAGTACTGAATGTGATGGAATAATCATGATCACCATGAGAGCAAAATTAGAAACTGCAACAGCTGATTTGCACTGCTTGAACACAATAAGATTACAATAACTTGCAAAACTTAACACAAAAGCACAGCCAGTCTAGTCTTCCCTGTATCACTGTTAAAAAATGTAATTTTCAATTTCAAAATGATGAGGATACTGTTTCACAAAACCTCAGCAGTACAACTGCCGGAAGTCTGTGTTAAGGTATGAAAGTGACGATCATCATAACGCTAAGATAATGTTTGAAACTGGCACTTGTTGGTAGCTCTTGGTACAGTGATCCTCCATGATAAATGAAGCATGCAGAGACTGGAGCCGACAGGTGCTGCTACAGGTGAAGTCTAGGTCCAACATTCTGTGATACACGGCACCATCACAAGTCCATGCAGGGCAACTTCACTCCTTACACAGAGCTCTTATAGATACACCATGTTTGGAGAAAATCAAGTATGCATTCCTCAATGGCCTTGGTTTCCATCAACGTTTAGACAAAATATGTTCAGAATCAGGTAATGGTGAATATATTCATCAATATTCAATCAATACTAACAGAATTAAGTAGACATATTTTGAAAACTTAAACCTTCTGTATAGTACTATCCTCCTTCAGTAGATTACTGTTATTTGTCCTTATGGTCATCAATATCCCTAGCAATAACATTTATTACATCCAATTTAAAAGAAGTTAAAGGCCCCTGAATCCTTCAAATAATGATAGTTCATCGGTCAGACACTATAGTTATATTTAAGAATCCTTAATCCTAAGTGTTCTTTACTTCTTTTGAGTTGTACACATACTTCTAATTCAAGCTTCTAATTTGTGGACAGAGCAGCCTGGCATCCATGTATGGTAAATAGGAATGTCTAACAGAAGAGATATGGTATTTCACTGGAGCCTGAAAGTGACCAATTTTGGACAGACCAGTATCTGTGACTAGAAACATTTGATAAAAACCAAAAACATTTCCATGGAGCCAAGAGATTCATGTGGATATATGGCTTATCTTTCCAGATAATATACTTATCTTTTCAAGACAAATTGTTTTCTCTCATGAATGGAAACGGCAATAACACAAGACGATAAAATCACATAATTTGACAAGAAAGGCTAAATCTTCCTTCAGTTATGTGTTTTCTTACTGCTCTATATCTATAAACATTGTCATCAAAGCACAGTGAAAGTGGTTCCAACATGTATTAAGTGTAATACAGATCTTTATGTATTGAATAAAAACTGTTAGGAATCATGAATATTTTCAAGGATATTTTTTTTCCGTAGTGAGCACTGAGCACATAATCGATACAAATTTCCCGAAAAATATTCAAGATCCCAAACTTTTTGAGCAGTACACGTCGCCTACCGGGTATATAGAATAAAGAAGTTGTACATCCATAAAAATAGTCCTTATTCTTCAGTATATTTCAGACAAAGATAGTATTTCATCACTACATTTCATAATGGTATTTACTGTAGATCTGCGAATAAAAACACTTTTATGTATTTGATTCATAAAAATCTATCGCAACGTAACTTGACCAACAACTGAAGTAATCTAGTACTACTGTGCTAGAAAGGGAACACTGAACTTCAACCAATGGTGCAATGCTGCAACAGCAGAAATAATCTTTGCACTCACAGATATGTCCAAAACACTCATAGTAATCAACACACCAAGCTTACAGAAACAAAATGGAAATAATGAAAAAAAGAAACATAATAATTTAACATGAAGTTTTACCATTTAACATATTGATAATAATATTTGGCATTGCTTGTAACCAAGGCAACAATGTATAGATAAACAATACTGCTATACCCTTACACCTAGCACAGATAACTTGATTCCATAACCAGATGACATACAGGGCGACAAGGCTGACCTCTACACTGCAACACCTGAACAATCCACACACCTCAACATACAACACTAGCCCTCGTCCCAACATCACAGTAGCAACATCACTCAAACAATCTTTTACACACACCACCATCTTGGGGATGAAAACGTTTCTGAAGACTCCTGTTCACAAAACTTATTACAATTTTCAATAAGCTGTTAGTTTAGGACATTTTATACGGTCACAAATAATGTTGACCGTTTTGTTTCATATTTCATAACCAGATCTACAAATGGTGACATCAATTAATTCCATGAAAATCATACCATTTCTGTAACCACTGAGACAATTTTGAAATTAAACATCAAATAGTACTGTATCAAACAATAGATGTTTTTTCATTTATAGCGGAAATTAATAATTTTTGAAAGAGTCACATCGTCTCAGTTTTTACCATAAAGTCAAATCTTTTAATTGCAAAATCTGATGTTCTTGGGTTGGTAGTACAAATTACATAACAGTAAAGAGGGTCATAATATACTAACAAATTAAATACCCTGTCACATTGAAAGACAATGCAGGCATTAACTGAACTTTCCAACCCCAACCTGACCTTCACCTTCATGCCTACATCTGTCCTGAAGACAATTCTTATGCACTGCAGCACAAAGAATTAGACACCAGTTGGCACTCCTCATAATCCTTTCCTCTAATAAGTTTCACATAAACTGAAATCAAACTTAACAACAAAACAGGCATTTATTTACAAATTAGGATACAAAACCTGACACCCTGAGTTTGGTTTCTGTCAGAATATTCACAGAAAGAGTTGTCAGGAGACACTGATGTTAGCAGGGGATGATGTTAGGTCCACACAGAGATCACCACACACAAGGAGAGCCATCGCTGGCTGTATCTAGATACACAAACAATATACTCTCAATCTCATAGTCTTCATCGTTATCTGCTTGATGACATCAGTTGATAATTACAATCTTTAACTAAATTTCACCATGATGCACATGATACAATTGTCATGCATTGACTGAAGAAAGAGAGGTAACTCTGTCGAGCTTCCTGCTAACTCACCACCTTGCATTGAGTGAGAATTACCAACTGAAGCAAGTTGTAACAACTGCTGTGACGATGCACTTCATTGAAATAAGGTCAGACTTATCCTGTAAAATCGTAAAAGCAAGCTATTCTATGAATCATTCAGATAGAGATCAAGACTGTAATTTTGAGGGTAACAGAGGTTAGATATCAAACTGAGGCTACACTACAATGTCAGTAAGCATGTGCAGGTCAAGGTCGCATACAAAGCTTGTCATACAGCAGCACTGTGAGCATGACAGGAAGTCTACCAATAACTGACCACGTCGTCTGACCCTCCGGCACTGTTGCGTCTCTCGATCATCTTGTGTTCCTTTTTGCTCTTTTTCTCGCGGTACGATGTGCTCCTTTCCCGAACGAATCGCATGCCCCTGTGTTTTAGGAGTGGGGTAATGGTCTTGGGGGACGACTCACAGGGAGTCTGCGAATCAGATATTTCCACATCTTGCTCCTGGTTTGCACACACACGTAGAACCAACACAAGCAATGGAAGAGGAGCATGTCATGCAGGGAAACATACATCAGTAAGTCAACAATGTCACACAACGGAGCAGCAGCCACTGCTAAACAATCTCAGGCTGAATCACCTGAATAAGGCAACTTATCATCTATGTTAATGGATTAAGTCAGGAACACAGACATTTCAAAGCTTCTGGAAACAGTGGCAAAATATCAAATTCTCAATAGAATAAGGCAGGCAAGTGACATACTGACTGAGAATTGGAAATATACTACTCAAAGTTAAGGTCCATCCGATATTGATATGAAGAAATATGGTGGACCTTAACTTTGTTTGAGTAGCATATCATTAAAGTCAGCTATATTTAAGGAAGGTTTAGATAAAGGCTTCAATCATTGTTCCCATGTGAGAAATCTACTTGTGCTGAGTGAATGCTTTAGGCACTACACTACACCCACCACCTCAAGTCAGCAATTACAGATGATTCTGCATAAAAAGTTCATTCTGCCCAGGAGCAATCAAACAGGTGATCGACAGCATGAACACCAAAATTTGCTGCCCGGGTAAGATGATACATCAAGATATTATGGAAAAAGTTCAGAGCTGGTGTTACCATAGGAGCATTAAGCCAAAACAGCAAATCTCTATTTTGCTACATTTTTACAACACTTATTCTGCCCTCGAATTCTTCCAATCAAAATATACCATGCTTGAAGGAACATACTATACTCACAGAAAAAAAAATCATAACATATTTATGCACCATTAATACTGAATAACCTCAGGTCTGAGTGAGTTGTGTTGAACAGTGCTTTGAGTATATAAGTCATATTGCTGCATGGCTGCTTAATGTGGGAAGAAAACCTGGAGTAATGCAGGTCCTAGGCATTTACCATTTTGGTTAAACCCATGAGCGCTGGTATGGTGCTGACAAACCAAGAAACATAATCATGATGAACAGGGACTTGAACCCAGGACTACTGGATTGGGAATGGGATGCAACCCTGAACAGTAACTGTACCATGACAGGGCCCCATATCTTCAAAAACAATGAGGAGGTGAGGTGAAATGGGGTCTAATGCCGTACATAAGAATATTTCACTCGTATGACGACGTGCATGCGTGTGTATGTGTGGTTGCTTGTACTAGCCCAGACTTAAGCTGGATTGATAGTGCTAGCTCACTGAGATAGCATGCCGCAGTTAAGCATGAATACCCACTCAGACACATTATACTGACTCCGAGCCGACCAGTCCTTAAAAACAATGAGAAAGAAATGAGGCTTTTCTGTTGTTGTAACTGAGAGCACATGAAGTAAATATTAAAAAGAGTTGGTTTCCTTGGAAATAAGGAAGCTTTGAAATCATGCACATCAAAACTTCACAGCCACCAAACCATGTTGATTTTCAAAAAGCGTTGAAATGCCTGATGCTCCTTCAATCTAAACCTTAATTTAAGATATTCAATAACTGTAATACATCACATTACAATTGACAGCCACTATGCTGAAGCATTCAGTCCAACCCCTAAAGGGCCCCATGCCAACTACACTTTCTCTTCACACATTCAAAGGAAAGGGATTTAATTGATCATTTACTAATCAGCAGTTAATACAAACAGGTACCAATATATTGAATTTACTTATCTAAAAGAGTCAGCCTTATGTGTGTCAAGGAAGGTCAGAAATTCTCCTCTCCACCAAATCAGATTATAATATTATCAGATCAATGTTACAGCTACCTGATGTCAGCTACTGCGATTGTCCAGCAAGATTTAACCTTTGCAAGTAGCCTGCTTCTCAGGAATTAGCCAGCCTTTGGTGTCATTATTTTCATACAGAGTGAGCACATATTGCCTTAGCACTGAACAGGAACTGTCTTGCTTTTCCCCACCATGTTCAGAATGTAATAAGTACCAGGGGTGGAAATAACTTTAAAATTGCTAGTGTACTCCGGTACAGTGGCACATGTAAAATCACTTGCCCTGATAATTTTTCCGCTATACTGGCCGATTTTTTTGGTGATTTTTTTATATAAGCAACATAATTAACATTGGAATGTAAACCGGACACTGGTACAGCGTGATATACAAATGTGCTTGCCCGACAGAAAAAAACACTGGACTCGGACGTCGGGCAATGGGTTATTTCCACCCCTGCAGTACCCTTATAAAATAAATCATACTTAAGAAACTTTCATGGCATTTCTGCCATATTCTAAAATGGCTTCCATAGATTCCATATCTCAAACACCAATTAAAGCTGCACATGCAATATCGTAAATAACTCATAACAGAGTCATAACCAAGATGACTGACAAAGCGGCCATCTTTGAATTCAATAAATGATAAGATACAGATGAAGTACACCTGATTCTTTAGAATCACTAAATCTGTCATTAAACTGATAGTAATGATAACCAAACACAAACTGACTTGCCTCACCAAAAGTGCAACAGAATTTTTTAATTCATGAGGAAAATAACAAATATTCAACTGAAAAAGCTTTGAAAAAAGCAAAGTATACTATTTCAGTGAATCATTCAGCCTCGACTTGGATCTACATGTGAGTACTGCACATTGAAACATCCAGGAAACCCTACTGCATCTAATATGGAGAGAGGACAACACTGGGGACTCTAGGACCAACCATCTACGAGACTGACACACGATACACCAAGCAGCACTCATACTCACAATGTTGCCGTCGTTGTCGAGTCGTCGGGTCACGTTGTCATCACTCAGGCGGAAGGATTCCTGCAATTACAACTCATACTTTTTGTACAGAAATCATATTTTTTTCCTGATGAAAAGACATTAACTGCAATTCAAAGCCTTTTTGAGTGAAATGTAATGACAATAATTGTAATTTCCCTTTGAACATCATATATAATTTTGATATTTACCCATCTGTCTTATCAAATGTATCTCTAAACCAAAGCTGTAATCTGCAGATAACCTCAGACACTTAATTTCACTCAACAACCATTATGTGACCAGTGATCAACAGCATGAGCATCGGTCTACGCCATTGGGATACAATGACACATGTCAACCAAGTCAGCGAGCCTGACCACCCACCTCTTACGACAAGCATGGCTTACTGAAGACTAAGTCTAACCTGGATCTTCACAGGTAGGAATTGACAGACTATTCAGAATGTGCATTAAATCTAGCAAGACTGATGCAGCTACAGATCATTGTGCAAAAAAATTATGAAATTATGTATCAGTCATAACATGGCCGTTGTGCTGCTAAAATATGAAAAATAATCAGGGTGATTGCAGGATCTCAACCTATGACCTGTAGATTCTGGACAGTCTAAGGGAAGGAACTCTGCCCATTGACTGGCAACACTTACTACCCAGGTGTTCAGGGTGATTGCAGGATCTCAACCTATGACCTGTAGATTCTGGACAGTCTAAGGGAAGGAACTCTGCCCATTGACTGGCAACACTTACAACCCAGGTGTTCAGGGTGATGGAACTGCAGGGTCTCAACCTATGACCTGTAGATTCTGGACAGTCTAAGGGAAGGAACTCTGCCCATTGACTGGCAACACTTACAACCCAGGTGTTCAGGATCTCAACCTATGACCTGTAGATCCTGGACAGTCTAAGGGAAGGAACTCTGCCCATTGACTGGCAACACTTACAACCCAGGTGTTCAGGATCTCAACCTATGACCTGTTGATTCTGGACAGTCTAAGGGAAGGAACTCTGCCCATTGACTGGCAACACTTACAACCCAGATCTCAGTAACCTGTAGATTAAGATCTGCCCATTGACTGGCAACACTTTCCCAGGTCGGTAGCATTAGATTCTGGACAGTCTAAGGGAAGGAACTTCCTATGTTACAGTATAGGAGGATTCTGGACAGTCTAATGAAGGAAAATTGACTGGCAACACTTACAACCCAGATCTAAAGCCCTAAGATCTTAGGCTTCGTGGCTTCCTATGACAGTATAGGAGCTTTGTGAAACGGTGCCCAGGTGTTCAAGAAAACCCACCTGGACTTTTGGTGCTGAGACATCTGATTCATGGGTGCTTCCTCTCCCGGTGAAGAAGGGTCTGTCAGATAAATAGCAAAGGTCAATATGTACACAGTAAAAGCACAGTTGGATTAAAGTTTCTTGTGTGATACATGTTTTGTAGATTGTAAATCTTCCCATGAAGATATTGGATCTATGGTAGGGTTTATAAAGGTTTAAGTCAGTCTTCATACACTACAAAATACATAAAGCCATTTAGAAAGTGGTCAAATGTATCAGAGGCTACACAAAGTCTGTAGTCTTGACTACCAGTATGTCGGTAGCTGAGTGGGTTAGATGGCTGACTTTGTGTACTGGTGATTAGGTGCCTCACTCAGAGGATGTTGGATACCTTAGGCCAAAAAATATATGTCCGTTTCCGGTAACCCGACCAACCCTAAATCTTTATTTAACCAAGTCAATATCATGACTGGACTGCATTTCAATTCATCATTTTCATCCAAATCGAGTATGATATTTTCATGTTTTTCAGTGTACGTAGGGCTAAAATGGATTGTATTGAATTGGCATAATGGGTCCTCACTGACCAAATCTGCAGATAAATAACATGAATAATGATTTGATATAGAAATCTTTCAATGTTTCATCATAAGGCATTGTCACTACATGATGGTACTCTTGAAGACCTCAGGTGCCCACCTGGTGCCACTAAGAAATAAAAAAAAAAAAAAAAAAAAAAGAAGATAAAACCGACCCACCTACCCTATTTTTTAAAAGCATGTAATAGGAAACGGACATATATTTTTTTGGTGCCTTACTCTGAGTTGTAGTCAATAACACTGAAACCACTTAATAATCAGAAGGGATTGGGGTAGCCTAGTGGTTAAAGCGTTGGCTCGTCATGCCGAAGACCCGGGTTCGAATCTCCACATGGGTACATTGTGTGAAGCCCATTTCTGGTGTCTCCCGCCGTGATGTTGCTGGAATATTGCTAAAAGCGGGTAAAACCAAACTCACTCACTCACTAATAATCAAATAGGATGAAGCAGTGGTTGACAGCATGAGCACAGATCTCAGCCGAATGATTATGCTGACACATAGTTTGGTCAAACACTGTCTCCAGCTGATACTATTTTTGTGCTCTGTGAGTGTGACCTAGTCTGTATCCACTTCATTCATACGCAAAAATGACTAATTCATCTAGCTAACTCCAAGTGTTGTCTTTCAGCATTTGGTCTCCTTTAGTGCATGCCAACGTTCTTCAGTACACACTGTTCTTGTTACATTGGGTATCTTTTGTTTGATTTATCTATTTCAGTGTTGGTCCTGGGTATCAGTTTTGTTCTAGGATTCATTATTCATTTGCAAATACAATAAGCTATGCTTATAATGAACTGACAGATAGAAGAAACTGTTTTGGTCAAGGAAACATTCTTTATATTTTAGTCGAAATGTGTATTAAAAACTATACTTAGGCCAGACCAATTTGATTTCTTGTTTTACATATTTTTTCAAGAATAAGAAAAGAAAAAAATTCCCTGCTCAAAAAATAAAATCCAAATGTTTTTATTGGCCAAAAATGTAAACTTACCCAATTTTTAAAAAATTGTCTTTTGCCCCATATACACTTCATAAATTGCCAAAAGTAAAATACTTAGGAATATTACTTTGACTGGTGATTTTTTTCCCCACTCCTGCCTTTAGGTTTTCTGAGGACAAAAATCTGTAAAACAAGAAATAAAATGGGTCTGGTCTTAAAATGAACTAATACTAGTGGTCCTTTAGAGTTTGTTGTAACTTTTAACTGCAATGGCCTTTAATTATAACTACATCTGACCATTACTGCGTACTGGACCTGTTTATGTTGATGTACTTTTTTCACAGAAAGCCTGCCCATAGAAGAGGTTATTAGATTAATGTGAAACTGACTGACTGACTGACTTTGGTTTTACGCCGCTTTTAGCAATATTCCAGCAATATCACGGCGGGGGACACCAGAAATGGGCTTCACACATTGTGCCCATGTGGGGATTTGAACCTTCACAAAATGGGCCTTCACATTGTGCCCATGTGGCGATCTTCGCATGAACGCTTTAACCATTAGGCTACCCCACCGCCCCTAATGTGAAACTAGCTTAACAGCAGGATCTGAGGTAATCTTTTTTCATCCATTCATTGAACATCCCCCTGTTACCTGAGTCTTGGTTTTGGTGTTGACATGACACTCATGGTGTCCAGCTCAGGGCCACTGTCACTCATGTCATCCCACTGATCTAGAAGGTCGTCGATGTCACCGGGTGTGTTGTCAGGGTCGTTGAGGTCATGGTCTGCCTCAGAGTCCAATACCTACAACACAAAGAGAAAACATTGTTGTCTATTCAAACCTTGCACGTTTACACGGTACCACACTGTTTTACAAGGTATATGGTGAACTTAGGATGTGGCAAGTCTGCATTGATCATCATCAGTTTGCACTGGAGGTGAGGTGAAATTGGGTTTAACGTCGTGCTTGAGAATATTTCGCTCATATGACGATGTGCGTGCGTGTGTATGTGTATGTGCGTCTGCTTGTACTAGCCCAGACTTAAGCTGGTTTTTATAGTGCTAGCCCACTGAGATACCATGCCGCAGTGAAGCATGAATACCCCACTCAGACACATTATACTGACTCCGAGCCGACCAGTCCTTGTACCCATTAATGCCGAGCGCCAGACAGGGACCAACAAGTACCCATAATTTAACGTCTTTTGGTATGACGCGGTCGGGGATCGAACCCGCGACCTTCCGCTCTCCGGGCGGACGCTCTAACCACTACACCACGAAGGCGGTCAGTTTGCACTGGAACACACATTTGGCATATGATAATAAGCATCAACCAAGTCAGTCCTGTTAGCAACCTCTTATGACAAGCATGGTTTTCTGAAGACAAATTCTAACCCAGATCTTCATGGGTTGAGACTTGTAGGAAGTGGCAAACTGAGTTTGATTACCAGGTTTGTGCAAATTTGCATCCCTGTTCTATAGGGCGATCATAACACAATCTCTTTCTATACTGTTAAGGTTAGAATTAATTAATTCCTGTATGGCATCCAAACTTTGATACAAATAGACCTAGATTAACAGAGATTCACAGCAAATAAAGCATAAACATGCAAGGTTTGTTTTTTGGGATCAACTTACATCTTCTGCTGAAACCTTGAACTTCTTCAGTAAAGCTATGAACCTCTGTTTAATATTCCGTTGCTGAAAGTAGATAATTAACAAAATATGGAGACATCGTCGAAAACAAATCATTCAACAGTTTCAAGAATATTTTGTATGCCTGTTTCTATTTGTGCTGAAGTCTCATTTTAGCAAATATCGAGCACACGCATTTGTGTCCAGAGCCGTAAACACTGATTTTAGGGACCATTTTTTAGGGCCTCTCTAAACTGTCATTCTGTACCCTGCATAAGTTGACTTCAGTGACTGAGTAAGGTTTTGTGTCACTTTCCATTGATATCATGGCGGGGGATTCGAGAAATGGGCATCACACACTGCACCCATGTGGGAAACCGAACCCGGGTCTTCAGAGAGTTTAGCGAATTCTTTAACTAGTAGGCTACCCACCACACCTTGTTAGACAACAAGAGATGGATCATCTGCTACAAGTTGATCACTTCAGTATTAAATATATAATAATATAAAACTATTGCCTGTCAAAATATCATTTTCACTGACAAAAAGATGCATGCCTCCTTCATCTCAGTTATTAACCCTTTTCATGCCTATAAACTGGACTGTGTCTTACCCTAGATGTAACCGGTCGTATCTTGCTGCGACTGGTCTTCCTAGGTCTCGGTCGGCCATCTTCCTCCAGCATCATGGGCTCAATGTCGCTCATCTCATCATTGGAGGAGAAGTCCTGGTCATTGAAGTCATGGACATCCTCTTCGTCAGAGTCATTGTCAACATCTGGAGAACGGTCTGCAAGTACAACAGAAGTTTAAAGCAATGCCAAATGGAATCGGTTTGCAAGTAAAACAAAATTTCCAACCATGCTTTATGGAATCGGTCTGCAAGAAAAACCAAACTTTCCATCAATGCCAGTTGGAATCCGTCTGCATGTAAAACCAAACTTCCCAACCATGCCTTATGGAATTGGTCTGCAAGTAAAACAAAAATGTCCAACCATGCCTATTGGAGTCGGTCTGCAAGTAAAACAGAAGTTTAAAACAATGCCTAAGGGAATCAGTCCACAAGGAAACAACTTTCCAACATTGCCAACGCATAACCGACAACAAGTAAAGAACTTTCCAACAGATAATTGTCAACAAATCAAACTGACATTCATCTCCTCCTCATAATCTGGGGATCGGTATGCAAGGATAAGATATGTCCAGACATGAGACAAGACCTGAGAAAGAAGACTGCAAACTCTTGATCCCTTCTCTATTATGATTCAGGTACACCTATGATCATTACGTGCATACTCACCAACATGCAGTCAACATGGAGCTAACATACAGAAGAGAGCTAAAAATGGCACATGGGCTTCAGATACTAACTACTAAAGCAGTCATTTCCAAAGGGATAGTGCCCATGAAAGGACAACTATGACATCTGAAGTGGTACATTTTGCATTCACATATATGGAATTTATTACATTTTACACAGAATTATTCAACTCATTTAATCAGGCATTCTCATATGAGATATTTGCTTATATAGCTCTATCTCCTTGTGCCACAAGTATTTTTGGTGAATAAAACATATATTTATCAGAAATCTGCACATAGTCTCAAAATGGAATTCTACATGTATAGAAATACAAAGAGTATCTCTAGTTATGTAAAACCAGGCATACAAAATGTCCATCTCCAAGTGCTACATGTGGTTTTGGTGAATAAAACATACATACATCCTTAACAAACACAGTCTCAAAAGGGAATTCTTCATGTAGATATACAAAGAATAAGCATAGATATGTAAAATGAGGCATACAAATCTCCCACTTCGGTGGAGAAATTGATCAGCAACCATGAACCTTAAAACATCTGATGACAAGTGACAGACGGGAGCACAAGATTGTCTGGGGATGAAGCTTATTAAGTGTGGTATTGACTTGCCAGGACGTCTGACAGGCTGATAGAAAGGTTATCATGGTACCCTGTCAGTACAAACTGGAACTCCACCATAACGTTCTCTATATATGCTTGAACCTCAAGTAAACACAACCATTCAAGGGCTTTCCAAGGTCATTCTGCTCTATCTAAGCAATTTATGATCTCTGTAAAAACTGTCACCTGAACAAAACTTCAACAAAACTTTCAAATATTAACTTGATCTTTGGCTGGATAATATTACATTTACTGCCTCATGTAGATGATTGTCAGTGAGATAACTGAATCAGTAAAGTTCAGAGTGAGTGAGTTAATATTTAAGTCACATCGGCAATATCTCAGCCATATTGTGACGAGAGTAAAGTTCAGAAGATTTAGCTACAGCTTTGGACACGCTTATAGTCATAATGAAATAAACTTCATGAACTGTAACCGACAATTGGTTATAACTACTTGGGTTGTCAGTCAAGATGTGATGTACGACAATGTCGTATTGGCCACAGTCGGTTTACTCATGACTATCTGCTGAAAACAGATGGGGATGGACCTCCCATGTGTGTCTCTTGCGATGAAGTGTTCACCATCAAGCATATTCTGCTTGACTGTGAGGACTTTCCGACTGCAAGGGATTCACATTATGATGCGACACATCTGAAAGATCTGTTTTCCTGCGTGAGCTGGCATCTGATTGTTAACTACCTGAGGGAAGTTGGTCTGTTTCATGAATTGTAACTGTGTAATGTGAATAACGTGCTTTTTGAATTTAGTGCTATGACATTTTCTGCTTTTAAATGACAATGAAATGAATATATGTTTTTGAATTAAACTCATTTGGACTTTGTACTGAATGTTTATTAATGCAGACTTGTTCTCGTCACTATATGGCTGAAAATGCCAAATTGTAACTGGAGGCCCAACTCGACTCAACTATAGTGATAATGAGAAAAGTTTCAGGGTCATGTTCAGTAGCATGCTGGTTACTGTAGGTGTAAAGACACAGTGTACAATTGATGTATTGCAGTTATTTGCCCAGCCATTGTATCAGATCAACAGCTATAGTTTATAAACACAAATAGTTATAAAATAGAAATTATGTTTCCATGACAATTTCACATTGATTTTCCTATCAGAAATTAAAAGCATCATACTGGTGCATCTGGCTATCTATTCTCGAAAAGTTTGTAACCCTATGAACTATTCAAACCCATTCTTAACACATTGGCTATGATCAAAGTTAAGAATTCTTAGGGCTACGAAAGTTTCGAGAAAAGGTCCCTGGACCATATGTATTGAATGAGAGGATGTTCTAAGAACATGTTGTTTCTCTCCTATAGTCTGTTTGCAGTGAAAACCTACTGATGGATTTCACTTTTAACAAAAAAGTAAATTGAATAAATAATAGCGATTTGAAACTATGATTGTTTGTTAAACAACTTTTATCCTAAGCTGAATAAAATTCTCAGACTTAAATGTTCAATTGGCAAGGTAAAATTATGACGATTCACAATCTTAATTTCACTTTGATTTACTTTTTTGCTTAAAGAGAAATTCGTTGGTACGTTTTCACTGCAAACACTAGCCTGTCTCACAGTCCCTGAACCACATTATTTTCCCTACTGCGAAGCCCTCTCTGCAGTGCTAAAGCCCAAAATAAAGCAAGTCTAGATTTCCCCAGGTTCAGGATCTCTGGTCTGCCTTGGGCTCCTTTTCAATTTAAATGGGCTTATTTGTTACTATCAAAATTATATATATTCAGAGACTAAGCATTAGTCTATGCAAACACTATAATACGACATCTTCTCAGGTACATATGCACCAGTATGACATTCTGTATTTATTACATACCCAGTGCACGACGGACTGTTTTAATCTAACTCTATACATCACTACTGACACCTCTACATTGAGGTTACCTCGACCTCGACCTTAAATAACTCAAGGGACATATGACATGACGGTCACATTCAGATATCATCAATCAAGTGCCAGGTTCTGATCACGAAAGGGAAACAAAACAAAATAATATTTGATACAAAACAATCTCCTAATTAAAGATCTCATTAAAATGGTAAAAAATGGCTGAAACCTAAATAATGTCTAAATTCAGATGTTTACAGAAAAACAAAACTTAGTACTGCGAACATTGGAAAAAGTTGATCGGGCAGCCATGCAAAATGGAAATTGGAGTGCAATACGGAATTTGGCTATGCTCGCAGTATTACACGGCTGTATTGCTATCCTAAAAGTAAACAAGAAAACAAAGTCATCAATATCCCCCGCAATGGCAAAATACTCTTCATGATTATGTCTACGAAGTTAAAAGGCACAAGTACACCACCAGATCTATCTATGTGCCAAGTTTGGTGAAGAAATAGTGAACAGTTTTAGAGTTCAGCTCCGGAAAAGAGCACTACCACTAATTTCAGTCAAAGTCAAACTTGTTGCCATGGAAACGCCAAAAATATTTTATTCAGAATTTCAAAACTACCAAAAGGCACCAGTACACCACCAGATCTATCTATGTGCCAAGTTTGGTGAAGAAATATTGAACGGTTTTAGAGTTCTGCTCCGGAAAAGAGCACTACCACTAATTTCAGTCAAAGTCAAACTTGTTGCCATGGAAACGCCAAAAATATTTTATTCAGAATTCCAAAAATACCAAAAGGCACAAGTACACCACCAGATCCATGTATGTGCCAAGTTTGGTGAAGAAATTTTGAACGGTTTTAGAGTTCTGCTCCGGAAAAGACAAATGTGCACGGACGGACGGACGGATGCACGCACGGACGGAGTCCATTTTAATACCCCCCGCAGAATGCGTTGCGGGGGATAATAAGTATGTAACAACTAACAAAACTCTGTGTCACTTTCAACAAAATAGATGTTTTGGTTCAACAAGGCAAATATTTCATAGATTCAGATGATGAAGCAAGTCATAGTTATGTTGCTGAATGCTGAGTCAAGGTCTTGAATTAACACACAGAAAAACAGGATGGACCTTCACATGACTTCTCTTAGGTAATGATTATTAGTTCAATTCATAATTCCAAGAGTATATATCAACAAAAAGAATAGGTTGTCCTTATAAGAGAATGGCATACTGTCAAGACTTGCTAATTATAAGGAAATAATTACCGTATATGACCGTCTATAAGACGACCCCATGGATAAGACGACCCCCAAACTTGACCCTTAAAATCAGTGTCAAAATGGTATGTTTTGTGCATAAGTCGATCCCCCGCGATGGGGTCCTAATCGCGGCAAACACAGACCACAGACAACTGGCAGTTACCAATAATTATAACTTTGGTCCACATTATTCAAAGAATTCACTGTCATATATATTGTGTCTACTCACGGATCGAAACGAAGTGTAGTTGACAGAAAATGCATAATATATTTTGCTTCTCTAAATATCATATTTATTGTAGCAACAAACTGGCTTGCTTATTTTACCCCATTCAACAATCACGAACTGATTACCGCCTCGTTTTCCATTGACTGCTAGTTTACAGTAACATCGGTGAAAATGTGTGAATTTAAATGGCTTCCGTATTTTACCCCATTCCATGTGCGTACAACTTCTGCTTACCACGTTCATTAGGGTCCGTATAACCTTAGTGTTGATTATATATATTTTACATAAAAACTGTAAATAAAATTACACAATGCTAGGATATATTTCTTTGGGTTAAATAATAGTATTCTGTATTATATTTTACTGACGACTGCGTCAGAATTCATCCCGTTATATTATTGTGCATGTTTGAACTTGTTCGCCGGGAAACGTGTGCACAGCTGATTGCTATTTCCGGCTTTGTGTACGAGACAAATACGCACGGTAATCTTAATTAATTTATAGAGCAAAAACTGTAACTAAAATTACACAATGCTAGGATATATTTCTTTGGGTTAAATAATGGTATTCTGTATTATATTTTACTGATGACTGCGTCAGAATTCGTCCCGTTATATTATTGTGCATGTTTGAACTTGTTCGCCGGGAAACGTGTGCACAGCTGATTGCTATTTCCGGCTTTGTGTACGAGACAAATACGCATGGTAATCTTAATCCCTGCAAATAATACAATGCCCAGCAAAAACAACTTATAACTTAAAAGGTAAATAATCTTGTCTAGTGACGTTTAATTGCAAATTTGACGTCTCTACTGACAAAGTCGTCTTCTGTTGTTTGTTCACGCGAAGTGATACGATGTTGTTTTCTTACCCCTGGAAAAAAGTTTGACGAAAGCGTAACCCATGGATGAGACGACCCCCTTCTACAGACTGCTTTTTTTGGTCCTCAAACTTCGGCTTATAGACGGTCATATACGGTACAATACATCCATGGACATTCAGTACAGACTTTAACCAAGGTTGGGGACTGAACTGCTGGGCAATATCTGACAGTCTCACTGTCCTTAAACCACATTATTTCTCCTACAGCCTAGCCCTTCCTGCAATGTTAAAGTCTAAATAAAGCAAGTCTAGATTTCTCCAGATTCTGAATCTCTGGTCTCCCTGGGGCTCCTTTTCAATTTATATGGGTTTACTTGTTACAATCAAAATTACATATATATTCAAGACTAAGCGTTAGTCTATATCTCCCCCTTAACAAGTCCTGACACGTAAACAATCAAGGGACCATCTCCACAATGTGTCTTAATTATGTCACAGATTCAGTCAAGTGCCAAAATAGCACTCACAACATTCCTGGTTCTAGATGCACATGTCGGCTCTCACATTCCCCAATCAAACACTCTCAGATACTGCACTTGAATAGCCTTGACACTGCTGCTGCTGCTGCTGCTGATGTACGGGATGCTGTCAATGCAGCAGATTCGTAATGGGCAATCTCAGCAACACACACCTTGATAGAGCGCAGACAAATGCGCTGTGTCAATATTGGAAGGAGACAAATGTTTGCCTGTTGAACTGGATAAGGCTGAAAGTGAGGCATTACTGACACAAACATTAGCCCATGTTTTAACACAGCTACAGATTAGAGTGACAAGGTCACAGCAATGATTCTAGACCAACTGATGTGAGTGAGTGCGCAAGTGAGGTGGACAGTGAGGTGAGAGTGAGTGAGTGAGTGAGTGAGTGAGTGAGTGAGTGAGTGAGTGAGTGTGAGTGAGTGAGTGAGTGAGTGAGTGAGTGAGTGTTTAATGTCACCTTCAGCAATATTCTGGCTATTCTTGACCTGTCAATAACCAGTCTCACCTGGGAAAACTATTAACTGAGGCATGAGCACTGATGATCACAATCGGTCATGATGACATGCAATCTGCCAAATGAGTGAACCCCATTCACTTCTTAAACTGGCAGGCAAGAAACATGAACTACACTGGGAAAACACATCAGCAAAACGAATCATAAGCTGTTAATTGTGGGATTTGAACTGATGATGGGGAGATTTAGGCACAGTCAAAGGGTGCAACTTGGCACAGTCAACAGCATAATGAGTAGGATAGGGAATAGCGGTACGGGGTTGCAAAGGAAAAAATAATGATAAAATAAGAAGGAAAGACCAAAAAGAGGAGGTGCACTCTGCATTTGAGTAAATATATAGGGACACTCTTTGTTTGCATTGTTTTTCTTAGTGAGCCCAGTAGTCCATCCAACCCCAAGACAGGTATACGGGGAAAAAACAACCCCAGTATGGGGGGGACCACTCTCGTGTTGTTTCTACGCTGATGCACTCGAATTAGAGATATGAGGAGTGTATGGTTATATAGAAAAAAAATATTCCAGGAACCAAGCTATCGTGCGAAGCCTATGCCGAAATCAGATTGGGTAGTTTGTCCCTTCGGAAGTACTACATATCGCAAGCCCGATATATGCGAATCCTGGGCAGCACCGAGAGAACTCCTGACATGGTCCAAGTCTTCGAGAGCCTGCTTTCCGACCGAGAGAAACAAATCCAGGCAAACTCCACATCATTCTCACTAGCTGCCCGGAACCCAAGGACAGATACCACCAATGCACGGACTGCCTGGCTGCTCTATCGGAACTCCCCACTCTCTTCGAGCGAGACAACTTTACATGCAAGTGCGGCGTCATCGACCACTGTGTCGGCAGCAAGAAATGCGTTCTGTGGGAAAACAAAGCGATAGAACACTACACACCACAGGATCGACTGCCACTTGAGGTTCCGGAAGAAATCGCGATCCCCTACTGTCTCTCGAACATAGAGAACCTGTACGACGACGACTGCCTCTTGTGGTGCCTGCGCTACCAACGCCTCGTCGACGAGTTGGCGGCCAATTGTCCATGCAGCGAGAAATGGTCTTGTATCTTCCGGCAGCTATCAGTACAAGCAGAGCCACAGGGACAGGGACGGCATATTACCATGCCCAACTACGGCGGGCCCAAGGATATGGAAGTGGCAGCAGCCCCTCCGTGCAACGAACACCGAAAAGCCGCAGAAGTTCCGGAAGGAGTCTACATGTGCAAAAAGTTCGGCATAGCAAAATATGAAGGGAAGAACTGACTGTTGCTGCTACTGGATTCGCCAAATGGAGAAACGATTCCGGTCTACGGCTACAACATACAAGAAACGATTCGAGATGCCGTCGGAATAGAATGCCTACGGTTGGTGGGTGGACCGTTTCGGTGCAAGCTCGACAAAATCTGCCACTCGCCCATATCGAACAGGAAAGACAATCGAGAAGTCGAGTTGCTGCTCCCGGAGACCGAGCAGGAGAACTTCTATCAAGAACACACACAAGTTGCTCTTCGAAACAGATGTACAACAGATATAAAAAAAATTCTTCTGCACATGGAAGAGGTGCACGAAGGGGTGGACCGTGGAAACTGGTTTGGGCGTTTCTCTCTTCTCTTCGGGGACTGCTGGACCGATGTGCTGTGCTTCCATGTCTTGTGGACGACATTCCAGAGAAAATTGGCTGCTAGCGAAACGTAGGCCCATCTTTGGGTCGATTCCACCATCTGCCACACCTTCTGGATATCGAAATTGGTCTCTTCTTGTTCCTCCTCGACGCTTTCCTCCTGGAGTTCTTCGTTGTCGTCGTCGATGTCCAGCCTCGCACGAGTCTTGATCTTCCCCAGGCTGATGTATAAGTTCTGGATGGTTGGCAACATACTACCGGGTATTGCTACTTTCAATCTATCTCGAGTCACCTTTTGTGGCAATGGTTCGATGACCGGCAACGATACTTCTGGTACTTCTTCTTTGACTGGCAGCGGCTGCAGCAGCATGGTTGTGGTTTCCTCGATCGGATCTTGCCATATGTCGTATAGTCTTTTCGATCCAATACCGAAACGCCTTTTGGTCTCGCTGCCAACAGCACACCTCGAAGTGCACGTATTTCTTGGACTTGGTCTTGCGACAGTTCTTTTTTCGGAGGCATGTTCAATTTTTCCTATAATTTCCATACTTCCTATATATCTATATGGAAATTCCTATTTTCCTCTGCATACCTATTTTGGCGAAAGCCCGGTTTTTCCTCCATCCCACTGCAAACCCAGGAAACCCAGGGAGAAAAAAATAAATACCGCACAATCCCAGAAATTTGCTCGTTTTTGCTAGATTTGCTACGTATTTGCAGCAAGCCAACATGTGTCTTATCCTGCACAATATCATTGGGGACACAACTAGGAAATAATAGGGGGTTGAAAAGAAAAGCATGGACTCACTGGTAGAACACATTTTCATCAAGAATGATAAGGACATCCTGACAAATCTAAGTGATGTAACTCTGTTGATTGGGTCCACCTGTATCCTTGGCATCCCATGTCAGCAACAATACTGGGACACCCCAGATAATACAGGCTAAAGAGGTACAGATAAGCCGCCAACAAATTGATTCTGTCCTTATGAATGGTGCCATGTCCGGGAAAAGAATACATACAGCATTACGAGCCAAGAAGCAGTTGTAAGTGGTTTATGAGAGATATTTGATCTGATGCCAGAAACAGAAATACCGCATGTGAGTCAATTTTGAAGTCAATCTGCTAAACATTACTTCTTGTCGTGGTTACTTTGGATGACCTTGACCTCATTGACCAGTACAGCCAAGGTAGTGTCGGAAAACATCACAGAAGGAACATGACCAATGACACCCTTCATCTACTTCATGTTCACAGTGGAAATGACAGCATGTGTTTTGCCACAAAACATTGTCACACAAGGTTAATGAAGAATATTCAACAGTTAGGAGATTGATTGAGTTTAGTTTTACTCAGCAATATTACAACTGTATGGCGGCAGTCTGTAAATAATCGAGTCTGGACCAGACAATCCAGTGATCAACAGCATGAGCATCGATCTATGAAATTGGGATACGATGACATGTGTCAGCGAGCCTGACCATCCGATCCCGTTGGTTGCCTTTTACAACAAGCATGGATTACTAAGATCAATTCTAACCCGGATTTTCACGGGTTTACAGGTCAAAAGGTATATACTGTATAATCAAGACACAGTGACGAACAGCATTATTGCATACCAATCTGGGCCATAATTAACCAGTCAGTATTCAGAATATATCAGAGAAAGTAAACACTGGTGCCAACATTGTGCAAGGTTCTGTCATCATTATAACATTACAACATCCCCTTGAGTGAGTGAGTGAGTTTAGTTTTACGCCGCTTTTAGCAATATTCCAGCAATATCACGGCGGCAACATCCCCTTGAAATAAGAACATTTATACCAATATGTCTATATGCCCCTCTCTTCAAAATCCAATTAACAAACCACAATTTATTTACGCTCCATGCCTACAACTTTATTAGTCTTGAAGACAATAAAGGGATCTCCTATCTCTAAACACACAAGTCGGAAATGTTTCCTAACAAACATGTCAACTTCGGCACAAAGATCTCCTTGTCAGCATGGGTGAGATTTGGCAGCACAAGAATGCAATTCACAATGTTTTCACAGCATGGGAACTACAGAAAACACTGCTGCATAAAGCTTGTACTCAGTGTAGTTAGCAGAATCAATCAACCTTGCAGGAAAGTGGTGTGCGTTCAAACATTATTGCTGATGTTTGTTCACTGCAAACCTGTCAAAAATATCCATTCAATATTTGTGCATTGCATTTTGATCGTCTAAACTCCATAGATAAAATGAGTTTTGAAGTTCTAAATAATTTAAGAATATATACTATTCAAAAGAACTTAAAGAACTCCTTACTTTTGTGTATGACTAGGTAATGTCATGCACAACAGATCATCTATGGTCAGCCAAAAAGATTGGGTGTTCTTTAATTTGCATATATTTTTCGAAGTTTAAACAATCACATCTCATTCCTATATTTTCATAGTGAGTGAGTGGGTTTACTTTTTACGCCACACTCTGCAATATTCTAGCTATATGGCTGCGGTCTGTAAATAATTGAGTCTAGACCAGACATTCCGGTGATCAACAGCATGAGCATCGATCTACGCAACTGGGATACAATGACATGTGTCAACCAAGTCAGCGAGCCTGACCACCCAATCCCGTTAGTTGCCTTTTACAACAAGCATGGGTAACTGAAGATCAATTCTAACCCAGATCTTCACGGATCTATACTTTGATAGGGATAAGCAGATATATAATTTACACATGACATTATGAGAAATACTTTTGGGTATCATGGAAAGTTAAAAATGCCCAGATCAAAAGAGGAATAACACCTTAATTCTAAAACACACACACATCTTTCTAAATATATATTCACCAGAAGTCTCTGTTAAAATAATCTTCATCTACAAATGTTCATCTAAAAACATCTGCATTCCCTTCCTAGATCTCAAAATAGCATTACTTCTGTTACATCATCTTTATCTAAAATTCACAACTTTCTTTACACCAAGGCATGTCCAAGCTTTGTACCCATTCCCTTGTGGGGGCGGTGGGGTAGCCTAGTGGTTAAAACGTTCGCTCATCACTCCGAAGGCCCGGGTTCGATTCCCCACATGGGTACAACTTGTGAAGCCAATTTCTGGTGTCCCCGCCGTGATATTGCTGGAATATTGCTAAAAACGGCGCAAAACCATACTCAGCCAGTCAGCCATTCCCTTGTGGGTGTTAATGTACAATAAACCTTCTTCGTCTTCTGCTATATTCCAGCAATAAATGAATTCTAAACCTACAGTTACCCATGGAAGGCTGGAGGGTGATGCTGACTGATGAAAGAATCATAGCTTGCGGGGATGTCATGCCAAAACAAAAGCAATAATCTCAATACCTCCAAAAGGCACACCAAAATCATGGGAGAAAAGAGGTTTATAACATTATATCTATTATTCAAACTGGCATGCATTTCATACTACTTTCCTAAGAGATCATTTCTGGTGTTCCCCGTCGTGATATTGCTGGAATATTGCTGAAAGCGGTGTAAAACCATATACAGTCAGTCCTAAGAGATTTGTAAGATTTCACAAATGTAAAAAGCGATGATGATATTTCAATGGTACATAACTAAATCTATAAACCGTCATCAGTATGGACCCCTGGGGAAAGTGATTGCTTTAACGTGTAATTTAGACTAAGACCTGTAAGTAATCACAGTAAATGGCTCTTTGGTGTATCTCAAATCCGCCACTTAGCAGATCAAAGCCAGTCACTGGAGCCTGTGGCAACTGAATCCTGACCCGCTCAACATGTCTCAGCCAGTTACTTCTTCACACATATTTAAACTCCTCTCAATTGTCCACGTTTGTCCCGCACCTTCATACCCTTTATAACTGAAATACTATTAAAATGTACCCAGAAGTGTATGCAAATGTTTGGTGAAAATTCAAGCCTGCCTTACTATCTCTCAACCATATTGTTGTCCCTTCTGCCCAGTCCTTATTGTAAACTTGTAGCATTAAATGAAAGAAGTCTAGATGTTCACAAGTCTGAATATCCCATCTCACTTGGTCTCCATTTCCATTAAATGATTTTCTATCAAAATTACAATTTTCAGTCTTCTAGATTTTCAAAAGTCTGAATATCCCATCTCACTTGGTCTCCATTTCCATTAAAATGTAGTTGCCTGTTTCTATGAAAATTACACATTTTCAGGGAAATCACCATGTACAAAATTAGTTTGGGCGTAATGTATAATAATGCTAGTAATGTAAGCTGTGTCAAAATGACACCTGAACCATTTTGATTAGCGCTGTACAGTTTTCTTTTCAACTGCTTGATTCACAAACACTCGGCAATATTCCAGCTCTGGGGCGGCGAGATTGAAAATACTTATAACACCAGACAAGCCAGTATTATTTTATGAATGATGTTCTTTTCTATCAGCTATGACGACATGGATCAACCCAGCCACTGGCCCTGATCACCAAATCTAATCAAACAGTCATTCAGTCACACAAATTAATAAATCAGTTAGTCGTTTGAAGTGCAAGACTGTTTGATTTACTGATGTCTGGTTGTAAAAATAGCTGTCTGGTAAACATTCCGTCAGTTTTTTAGTGAAATTCCTGTGGCAAGATTTGATCATTCCTTCGACAAGAGTAATATGGTGTGGTGCCCCTGTGTATATGGCTGGAGAGTAGGGGCCAAAACAAACATTGTTACATTTCATCATCCCCACAGACTGTAACTTACAGGCCATCTTAACATAGCAGGAATATTATTAATGACAAAGGAAAACAAAATAAATAAACAAACAAACAAACAAATGGCAGCCGGTGCAAAAACACTTCAGACTGTTGCCTGAACTTGGTTCTTGGAATTTATGCAGAGTTTGGTGTTATTAAGTGAAGTATTAATAGCTGAGCTTACTTAACCGAAAGCAAACTTTTTCTTGACCCAGGGCCTAGATTTTTGAATCTCTCTTAGCCCTAAGATAGTCGTAAGTTAATCTTAATGTATGGCACTTACGACTATCTTAGCTCTAAGAGAGCTTCGAAAATCTAAGCCCTGGCTTTCTTCTTGCCTTCCAATCCATCAGTATTTGGAAAATGTCATTGGAGATGATCCCAATATTTTTTTTTACTTTGTTCTTTTAAGAAACTATGTTTCAAATCTAAAGAAATTACATATTTCCTCTTTAATCTGATATTTTTCCTTAATCAAATTTACACACAAACACTGATTGACCTAGAAATAGTTTAGACAGGAGAAATCCTTGTGAGTAGGTCATCACAATTCAATTTGGTTATTTCTAATAACGAGCTGGGAGTTCTCAGATATCTGAGTACCAAGTAAATGTAATTTGCCAGAAAGCAATATCACTGTGCCAGGCTCCACTTTGGTAGGTGTTCTGAAGAATACTCTCTGATATGCTCTCTTATCATGTTTCTGATAGAATTATAATAATCTAGATCCAGTGAAATTAAAGGGTAAAGTGAGCTTACTATCATAATATTGATTTCACCAACTATACTAAATTATGTTTAAATGATAAAAGATAATTAGAATCACATCTTGTCACAGGAATCATGTTTCAACAGTTTGTCAAATTTTAATGAAAAATATATCCGGGAAGCCTGTTTTGTATGGATGTGACATTTTCCATCAGAAAACACCTGTTGAGCGGAGGTGAGAAGCTTTTAGTGTCATACACTATTGTCAACACTAACTTTGCCAGAGGTTCAATTTTTTTTTAAAAAGCCACTTGCCACAGGGCAAGTGACTTTAAGAAAGTAACTTGTCCTGACTAAATTTCCACTTGTCCTGATTTTATGACATAATTATGATGAAGTAATTATGAAAGAATAAATCAACATGGTATTTGATGTTAATGTTTACTGGACTATTTCTTGAAAAGTGATAAATAACAAAGAAAGATAACTCTACTTTATTATCATTGCGAAATTTAATAGCTACATTTTGACCAGATATGAAATTAAATCAAAATTTATTTGCAGTTTGAAACCATAAGTGGAAATTATCTAGTAGCCCACGGACAAGTAAGATACCATTATTTGATTGCCCTAAATGAAAACTGACTTGTCCCGGGCGTTGGGATTTTTGAACCCCTGCTCTGCAGTTCATTATAACAGTGGAAGTAGGTAAGGTAAAGGGGGGATGGGGTTTAATGTTGCATTCAAGATTATTGCACTTGTATAATGATGTACGTGCGTGCATGCATGCTTGTGTTAGTTCAGACCAATGCCTTACAATGCTAGCCCACTGAGATACCATGTTGCAGTTTGATATGGATACCCTACTCAGCGACAGATTACTGACTGAGCTGATCAGTCCTTGTTTCATTCCATAACACAAAGCACCAGGCAGGGTAACAAGAAGTACCATGTTATTGTGAGGGAGTTTGGTTTTACACCCCTTTTAGCAATATTCCAGCAATATCAAGGCGAGGGACACCAGAAATCTTTAACCACTAGGCTTCCCAACCGCCACGCACCATGTTATAACCATACAATCTTTTAGTATGAAATGTCCAGGTATCACATCACCAGCCTCTGCTCTCCAGGCAGGTACTCTACCAACAAGATCACAGAGGCAATCCTGCTATCAGGAAAAACAACTGCTGAGGAACTTCTGTGAGACTATGTTTACGCTGCTTTAACAATACCAAACAATTATATAATTGTTGGCTCACCAAGAGTCATACAATAACCATGAGAATACATGGCACTTTCTATAGATAACAACTTCATCAGGTAGCACTGAAATGTCGAGAGAAGCATAAAACAAGTTGTTATCCATAAGAAGAGTCATGTGTGCATGTTCCTTCAACTCCTAAAGCCTATTAAAGACTTTATATCATGTAGCAGTGTCAGATAGCAGAGTAGGGTGTTGGATATTCTACCAAATCTCATTAGTTTATGTGCCACTGACTTCGTGTAGAAGCAAAAATGATGAATTTTTAAAATATCCTTGTTATTTAGCAATGCTTGGAAAAACATTCAGTCAAAAGATCAGCAGTTACATAAAGTTAAAAGGTTGCAGTAATCTTTATAAAAACACAAAGTAATAAGATGTAGAACGGCTGTGAGCATCACTCAGGGTACCAAAACAGCTCCAGCTTCATGTTCCCAACATCAGTTTCTAACATCTACTTTACCAACACAGCTAAGGCCAATGGATAGAAGCTAATTGGCAGTTCTAATTTACTGTGATAACTTCCGCAATTCTTCACTTAACCAGTGACCGTTATCCAAACCAGTACTAGGAATGCTGAACATTTGGCTCCATTACAATGATGCAAGAGCTTAGTACTGGGGCAACATTCTGCAGTACACCTGCCAGTCTACTGTGTGCTCTCTCCCTTGCTGAGGGTCATCAACAAAGTCATTCACAGATACCTCATTCCTTATTTCTTGTTTCAACTGGAGCAGTTATTGTGTTACTACCAAGGACTGCTGGAATTTCACATATAGGCCCTCCCCAAATGATAGGGAATATTTGAGAATCATTACATCATCTTAAGATGATAGATGCTACCCTTAAGAAATTAAAGAACACTTGAATGTTTCGTGACTTGACAGATTATCTAAAGACAAATGAAAACAATTGGTAGATTAACTTCTTTTGTATACTTTTTTTCTGTTTAAGTAATGTTAATAACTAAATTAAATTCTTTATTATTTAAAAGATGCGTGAGTGAGTACGGGTTTACACCGCTTTGTCAGCAATATCACAGCGATAGACACCAGAAATGGGCTTCATTTGATTTAAGTGAATGAGTGAGTATGGTTTTACGCCACTTTTAACAGTATTCCAGCAATATCACGGTGGCGGGACACCAGAAATGGTCTTCACACATTGTACCCATGTGGGGAATCAAACCCGGGTCTTCGGCGGATCGAACCAACGCTTTAACCACTAGGCTACCCCATCGCCCCTGATTTGATTTAAGAAGTTTTAAACAAGAAAATAACAATTAAAGTCAATTACTTTTCAAGCACATGGCATATCTGAATAGGAGCCAACGCTTTAACCACTAGGCTACTCCATTGCCCCTGATTTGATTTAAGAAGTTTTAAACAAGAAAATAACAATTAAAGTCAATTACTTTTCAAGCACATGGCATCTCTCAACACAGAGACATTCGTAATCATCATCAGTCCACTACCAGTAAAAGCTGAGCTTGTTATAATGAGCCAAGCTGTCTACAGCAGTTAATGTTGTTTCAGTCTCATAACCTCACCCAAACAAGATGAATGAAAGGACCGATAATCACATCTACAAGAGAAGAATAATGTTCCCATAATCCAAGCCTACAGCAATCCAAGTAACCTAACACATGTACACAAAAACATGTTACAACACAAGCTACACCAACAAGTATCTATCTATCCACCTGACAACAGCCACAGGGTTTATTTGCTCCAAGTGTTCATCTTCCAGCATCAGTTGCCAAGTTTCCCATTCCATGCATACTTGGTTTGTTTACAAGCTGGGCCTACTCCGCTTGTGAATGAATCGCCCAGAACCAAGGCAGCAAAGCTCTGATAAACATTTATGTTGTTACAGTAATAGTATTTCTGTTGGCAGAGTATCTAGCCTGAAGCGGCAATGGCAACTCATATCGTGTCACTGTGACTGCTCCTATCTTACACTGGCTCCTGTCTTCACTAATGATGAGGCTGGCCTCCAAAGGGGAGATAACTCAATAGCATGCTGGAAGCTGTTATACTTCGCACACCTAATGACAGGATATGACATATCTCTATTGCTCCAAGCAGCGAAGGAAAAGTGATGATTGTTGCGAGTTCTGGGTGTTTCCATGAAGCTGCCAACAATGCACAACATACCGTACACATTCCATCAACAACAAAACAAACCATTTCACCCTTTGGAATATTTGTGCAAATTTGGCAAAGAAGCACTGAAAGGAATTTGAGCTGATGAAATAATTACATGAATTGAGTGAGTGAGTGAGTGAGTGAGTGAGTGAGTGAGTGAGTGAGTGAGTGAGTGAGTGAGTGAGTGAGTGAGTGAAAGTTCCTCACTCCGCAATTGGCACCAATCAAGCTGAATCATGGCAGTCGGTAAATAATCAATATTATTCCAAACAAACCATTGATTGTAAGCATGAACAGCAATTAAGGGTAAAACTGACGTAACTAAGCAATCAGACAAATTAAAGAGCCTGATCTTCTGATTTCAAAATCAACTGGCTCTTAATTACAAGGATGAGACATTTAGGTCACCCAGCTTCCTGAGGACCTCTGAAGCATTTCCTTCAAGGTCCCCGACATTATCGGGCTATTTCAGATCCATCCTTCATTCATCATCAGATGATGCTCTCTGAACAACCGTCACTTCTGATGACTAGATTTTTAATGATTTTCATGCCTTATTAAGTCTGTCAAACAGGAGATGCAGAATCCCTAGCTCCTGATGCTTGTCACAAGAGCAATGGATGAAGCAGTTACAATATGCGACCTGGCTGATGGAATGTCCTTATATTTGAGTGCTTTGTCTTCATGCTGTCAACCAATGGATTGCTTCACCTCCTCCGGACTTGAGAAGGTTCAGGCCACCATGATAGAGCTGTGAAAGTGCTCTTCCATGGAGTGAATCACCATCCACTCACTGTGTCAGACATGTAAAATATACTACTCAAAAGTAGTTTAGGAATACCCAATTCTTCATATCATTGTAGTTAATCAGTCATGGCATGACAAGTCATTCTTGAACTTCGTCTCAGGAATATATATACCCTCGTAATCAAGTCTAAGAAGATGCCAGAACAGGTCAATGGAGTTTGAGTAAGTGAGTGAGTGAGGAGTGAGTGAGTGAGTGAGTGAGTGAGTGAGTGAGTGAGTGAGTGAGTGAGTGAGTGAGTGAGTGAGTGAGTGAGTGAGTGAGTGAGTGAGTGAGTGAGTTTAGTTTAGTTTTACACCGCACTCTGCAATATTCCAGCTATGGCGGCGGTCTGTAAATAATCGCGTCTGGACCAGACAATCCAGTGCATGAATGAACATCGATCTGCGTAATTGGGAACAGGTGACATGTGTCAACAAGTCAGCGAGCCTGATCACCCGATCCCATCAGTTGCCTCTTACGACAAGCATGGGTTACTAAAGATAAATTCTAACCCGGATCTTCACAGGTAATATTAGCTTCACGGGTCGGAGATAGAATAAAGAGTGAATGATGAAGTGAAAGCAGTGAATAATGAGTTTGCGTGTGTATGTGTATGTGTGGATGCTTGTACTAGCCCAGACTGAAGCTGGTTTTATAGTGCTAGCCCACTGAGATACCATGCCGCAGTGAAGCATGAATACCCCACTCAGACACATTATACTGACTCCGATCCGACCAGTCCATGTTGTACCCATTAATGCCGAGCGCCAGGCAGGGACCAACAAGTACCATATTTTAACGTCTTTTGGTATGACGCGGTCGGGGATCGAACCCGCGACCTTCCGCTCTCCGGGCGGATACTTCTTGGAGACAAAAGTTGTCATATATATTAACATTTACCACAGGATATGATCTGTAACAAAATCCCACCTCAGATTGTTGCTACCATTCCTGCTTGTTTAAAAAAAACAAAGATAATATCTTCCTGAAATAAGCTTTTCAAAACTCTATTTAAGGTCTTAACAATACTACAGTGGATTTAATGGGCTTAGTTGTATATCTAACGTTTTTCCAATGATTTATCACAGGCTACCATGACAACACCATAATACATCGAAGATGGTTAAGACAGTTTGACAGTAAAACTTGTTCTATTCCTCAGACACTACACAGATAAAGCAAGTACTGATATTGACATTTAACTCTACCAAAAAAAACCCTAGCTTTTCTTTACATGAAAAGAATGTCATATCAAAATAATTGTGCACAATGGATCATAAATGAAGTTCAAAGGATATTGAAACAATATGCACTCTTTTTGTCAAACGATAATATCAATGTTGCTTCTCGAATTTTTTTAGCTACTGAAGAATTTTGCAACAGCAATATCATAGTCAGGAACATCAGAATGTGTGTGAGTGAGTGGGTTTAGTTTTACGCTGCTTCTAGCAATGTTCCAGCAATATAACGGATGGGGACACCAGAAATGGACTTCACCTTGTACCCATGGACATGAACCCAGGACTTGAACCTGGGTCTTCAGAGAAAAATGTTTAACCACTAGGCTACACCACTGCCCCCAGAACACCAGAATGATAAGCAAAATCCAAGTGAGGAAATTGAACCATAGGCTTTGGTGTGAGCAAACACTTCACCACTGGGCTACCCCATTCCATCTTTACACAGAGGTTCAGCTGATAAAACAATAAGCTATGTTTTTGCAATGACTCCTTATCAAATGGACATTGATATATATTACCATCCTGTAGGACTACACCTGTGAACAGGATTCAGGAATAAACATGCTGATGGTACATCCTACAACGTTTCAGACCACCTCCGTGTAGTGGTTAGAGCGTCCGCCCGGGAGATCGGAAGGTCACGGGTTCGATCCCCGACCGCGTCATACCAAAAGACGTTAAAATATGGTACTTGTTGGTCCCTGCCTGGCGCTCGACATTAATGTGTACAACAAGGACTGGTCGGCTCAGAGTCAGTACAATGTGTCTGAGTGGGGTCTTCATGCTTCACTGCTGCATGGTATCTCTGTGGGCTAGCTCTATAAAACCAGCTTAAGTCTGGGCTAGTACAAGCAGTAGCACATACACATACACACGCATGCACGTCGTCATATGAGCGAAATATTCTCAAGCACGACGTTAAATCAATTTCACCTCACCTACCACGTTTCAATGACTTATGCATGATAAGCACTTGCCTCCTCTCAACAGTTCTGCATCAATTTCACTGATATAATGTCTGAGCCACTTGATTTATTAATATTATATAAAGTTACAATCTATAATCCATGAACTCGGATTTACCTGACCTTAATTACTGTCTGACATACTCCCATATACCTTGCAATATTAATACTTTATACTGAAATATAGCATTACCTATAACCATCATTAGCATGTTTAGCAATCATGTCAGCCTTTATTGTCACGAATGATTCATGACATCAGTTAATCCTGGATATGTAATGCAAGTCTGTTCCTTGTGTAATCCCTGTCTGAGGGATCTTGTTGGCCTCATCTTCTGGTCCTTTGGCATCTGCAATGGCTTGATTACCTCTTTTCAAGCAAGCAGCCAACACAACCAGCAACTTTGTCCTCAAGATATGTTGATGAGCAGAACCTGGCCATACAGTTCATACTTTTAGACTTTATATATCTATACATAATACATTTGTAGAGCGCCTAATATCCACCTGAGAGATGCTCATTAACCAGGCACTGAGGACAAATTATGCGTAAAGAGCAGACATTATGACCCTGGTGAAGCCAAGCAGCCTGTGAGGTGCTAGAAGATTAACAGTCATGTGACCATCTCAACCCACCGGGTACCCATTCATAGCTGGTTCAACAGAGGCAGTTTTGAACAAATTACTTGCCTCAGGTGAGACCACATGTGTTATGTGTGCTTTGTTGTGGGGTAGGACTGAAGTCCTAGAAACCCTCATGGCCACCATTCAAGTATTCTCTGTGACCAACATTGCTTAACTCAAACAGATTTGTGATCTGGTTGCTATGCTCAAGACCACACCACCATCTTGTATCTTGAGAAAATATTGTGAAGTTTTGAATAATTTATGTTAGAAAATACTATATGAACAAAGCAGATCAAAGCAGAAAAAAAATAAATACACGAATTGTTTTTACGACAGATGATTTTATCAGCTTCAATAACTAATTTCAACTTTTTAAGACACAAAAGTTTTAGCATCAGCCAGTTTGAACTCTGCTCACAAAAGACTTATATCCATTTAGCCTGTATATCTTAACTGCGTAATTAGAAGCGTATAATGAGTGCTAAACCATTCCCGAAGGATTTTGTGTTAGGTGCATGAGTTAAATGAAGCCCAATAAAGACCCCCATAATGCAGTACCACACAAGCTTTCATTACTTCATTTCACCACACAAATTTCATCTCCTAAACTGTTGTCTTATAATTCTGTACTTAATGCCTCCTGTCTGTTCTTCCCTAAGGCTAAGGTAATTGCTGCAGCAAGTACCCATCTCCATGTCATCTTAGTACATCCTCATTGCCCACAGCATCAGAATCATGAAGCAATCTCCCCCAAAGGACAATCTACTTACTTACTATAGGAGGGTTCAAAGAACCTCTATCATTATAATCTTACCTATTCGTGTTACTGTTGTTTTTCTTATCCCTGACTAACAAGTAAATGAATCAGTTAGATTAACGCCACTTTGAACAGTATTCCCGTCACCGTGGGCTTCCTGTGAGGGAAAAGCCTGGGATGCAGGTTTCAGATTTTACCACTTGGATAGAACCCATGAGCACAGGTATGGTGCTGACAAAGAAGGATTCGAACCCACACATATTTGAGTATGAATATTTGCTACAGAGAACAGTTGAACACATTTGCATGCCATGAGTGAGAGTGAGTGAGTGAGTGAGTGAGTGAGTGAGTGAGTGAGTGAGTGAGTGAGTGAGTGAGTGAGTGAGTGAGTGAGTGAGTGAGTTAAAATTTATAGTCAAAAGTGATTGACTTTAGTTTTACACCATTTTAGCAATAGTCGCATTTTGATGATAGGGGAGGGGAGAGAGAGAGAGGAACACCAGAAATGGACTTCACACATTGTACCTAAACACAGGTGTTTAACCACTGGGCTACATCAACGACATACCTAGCTTCTTAACAACTCATTTTTGACAGACAGTTTGAGCAGCCCAAATATATATTGAGAGAAAGTTATATCAACTTTTACAATCTTAAACTCTGGCACACTGCTGCTGGTACAAAAAATTGAGAGTTAATTAAATATTACTCAGTTAAAAAAGGTACTTAACAGTTGTGGACTCATTACGGGCTACTAGACCTGTCTCAAACGCTCAGATTGTGAACATTTCAAGATTTCATTAAAAACCAACAGCTTCTAGTACTTCCCCAGCAGAGTGATATCAATGTCAATTCCCCAAGGTAAAGATAGCACTTGACCACAAATTGGCTTCAAGTACCTCTCCATGGCAAATGCTGTGTGTTACAGCCTAAACAAACCTGTCAGCAATGGTGGATTTGATTCTGTTTCAGCCAGACCCACCTATTTTTAGAACCACAACTGTAATGTCATGGAGTTCGAAAAGAAAATACACATACACTTATCAAACTCGTGACAATATCAGACTCAACATGTGCAAGGATCACGGCAGGAATGAATGCACAAGCACTCCCAGACACTACCGCAGAAACTGAAAAACTACATAAACATGTGCATGATTGGTGCCACTGCACATGACTAATTGCAGCATGTGCACTCAAACAAACAGCACAGACATCTGTTGCTTCTGCAACGTTACAACTCTCGTGTAATTCCAGTTCTGGACTCAGCTTGCGTTGACAAAGGCTTTCCGAGAGCTTACCCTGTGTCATCCCATCAGGATTGGGAATAATGAAAATCTGTAATAAATGGTGCCTCCAAAGCCGTGTGGATTTGTACCCATGTTGTGGTTGGAGACCTGTATATGTGATCTAACCAGACATGGTTACAAATCATGGTAATGCTGAAGCTACAACACTTATCTGCGACAGTCATTGTGTCCATCCAGTTGTCAGGATGACAGTATGATTGGGTGCCTGGAGTTCGTTTGATATATTGCAGAGAAAAGCTCAGTGTAACATTACATGGTAGATCTGTGCAAATGAAATGCTGCAATATTTGTCTTATATCCTTGGTCAGATTTGAATTGCAGTCCTGTCTCACCACTGAAATTAAGTAAAATGGCTGTCAGGCAGCCATATTGACAGTTGATTTGTATCAGTTTTGATTATTTTGTATTCATTTTGTGCAAAAAGTAACTGTTTTAGCCAGCAGAATAATGTACAGAATAAGTTAGCTTTTAAGGGACAATACCTTGCAGGTCTTCAGCATCAGGGGCCTGGTGAGTGAGTGAGTGAGTGAGTGAGGAGTGAGTGAGTGAGTGAGTGAGTGAGTGAGTGAGTGAGTGAGTGAGTGAGTGAGTGAGTGAGTGAGGAGGAGGAGTGAGTGAGTGAGTGAGTGAGTGAGTGAGTGAGTGAGTGAGTGAGTGAGGAGTGAGTGAGTGAGTGAGTGAGTGAGTGAGTGAGTGAGTGAGTGAGTGAGTGAGTGAGTGAGTGAGTGAGTGAGTGAGTGAGTGAGTGAGTGGTAAATGGACCTCCCAACCAATCTTGCAGTTTAGCTTTAACTAAGCCTCATACCCAAGACTAGCAGTTGAGTTTGGGGGCTCCTTCTTAAGAACTACAGATGAACTTAATCTACACTTCATACATGAACGTAGCAGCTAACTATAACTAGTTGCTGTGGGTGAATATTTATTGAACTTCCTGCCCAAGTTCTACAAGTGAGCTTCTGCTGGGCTTTCAGACGAGAACCTTCCGGTGAGCTATGACTGGTGAATGTATGATAGTCCAACAAGAGAATGGGCCTTCTAACCAGGTCTTATACAAGGGGTGATTTTGGCATGGTCTGAATCTCACCATGAAAGACCTGATTTAGAGACATAACAATAACATATTTTCCAACATATTCCCCTTCCACACCGATACACTTTTGCCAATGACGTTTGAAGGATTTTATTCTAGTGAAGACCTTCTTTTGGCTGTCCAAGAAGATCTTCATACTTGTAATGATGTCAAACAGGGTTCAGGCTAGTTTTCTTCATCGTTGGAAACAGATGAAGGTCTGTTGAAACCAGATAAGGAAAATCAAGTTGATGCTGAAGTTCAAAGCCACTCTCATGACTTGCAGTCATGGAAATGACTAATTTGTGCACTTGGGTATTGTCCCGATGATAGGACGCACCTTTTCTCATTATCAAATGTTTCTTATTCTTACATTCATTTCTCAAAAGAACAGATTGATATGCCTGCCTTACTATCTTGCCTTTTGAATGACATTCCAACATGTTCTCACCCTCAGCATCCCAGAACATAGAGGAAATATTGTTTCTAGTTGATGGAACAGTCTTTACCAATTTCTTCAGCAACTGAAATTTTAGTTTAACAAGCTGCAAGTGGTGAACCCAGGTTTCATCCACATACACAATGATTGCAAGAAACTTTCTGCTTCAGCTTCAAACAGTACTAGATTATTTCAAGACATGTGCCTGGTGCATTTTAGATACGATGTTAGAAGCTCTGAAACACAACAAGTTGATACTTTCTTCATTGTCACAATTTCTGTAATAATGTAACATACTCTTTCTTGTAATAAGGCTAATGCACCGGAAATGATTTTTAGTCAATTACCAGTCAGTCATCACCAAATCATAGATCCTCAGGATCACTCTGAAGCTGCTGAAGTCACTGTCCCACCTAAACTCTACTGCCCACATCTTTACGGTGGACTTCTCTTTAAGGAGCATCCTTCCCTTATGTTGTACTTATATCTTCATGTTTGTTTGTTCAAGGGTCAGAGATGCCCGTGTGTTTCATTGCCTTCTCACAGCAGAACAATCTCAACTGACTCAAATATATTAGTACATATACCCCCTCAAGATTTCATTATTTAGTATTTCATTCCATATGAAGCTCAGAACATATCAGCCAACACTCCTAAGCGGCTAAAATATGGGTTTCCTACCAACATGCTGCAGGTGAGCTATAGACAGCAGTATATAAAGTTTTTCTTTTACATATACATCACCGTCTTGTAAATGTCAACTTGAGCAAATAATGCCACAGATTAACAATTTGTTATCTGTGATGACAGCAGCAGATCATGGAGACTGTTTTTGCTAAAACCCCTATCAGTCTTGTCATCCTTGAAATGCCATCAGGGCTTAATTGGGACATTCATTACAACTACTTGGAGCACATAAATCAACTTATCAGAGAAATGCATTTATCTTTTCATGATACAAACTATTCATCTTGAAATTCTGTCATTTTTGTCATCATGAATTAAGAGTTAAAATAAAAATTTGATTTATTTCCTAACATCATGAGGCAGACCATGAAGAAAGACGAACTGCTAATGGTTTTGGACTGGTGAAACAAAAGTTGTTGGTGAGGTGAGGTGAGGTGAGGTGAGGTGAGGTGAGGTGAGGTGAGGTGAAATTGGGTTTTACGTCGTGCTTGAGAATATTTCGCTCATATGACGACGTGCATGCGTGTGTATGTGTATGTGTGGCTGCTTGTACTAGCCCAGACTGGTTTTATAGTGCTAGCCCACTGAGATACCATACCGCAGTGAAGCATGAATACCCCACTCAGACACATTATACTGACTCCGGATCCGATCCGAGCCGACCAGTCCTTGTTGTACCCATTAATGCCGAACGCCAGGCAGGGACCAACAAGTACCATATTTTAACGTCTTTTGGTATGACGCGGTCGGGGATCGAACCCGCGACCTTCCGCTCTCCGGGCGGATGCTCTAACCACTACACCACGGAGGCGGTCTCAAAAGTTGTTGGTACTGCAGTACCACAACTCCTTGACCTCTGGTGTCGGTCAGTCTTTACTGGACATTGCTCAACAGTCTCACATGATCTCAATACGACAGTGCAGTATTCAGAGGAAAATAAACTTCATTTCTTCAGGGTCCATGAAGATAAAGTTGACAATATGCATTGTGTTGTGTCATTATATTGTGAATTTCTTTATATATGTGCATCGAAATGTTTTAATGTAAACATGCTTCAAAGTCCATGACATAAATACCTAATCTGAAGTGAATTACTTGAGCAAGATATTGTCCCTATAGTCAGTCCTTATAGCTATCAAAATCATTTCATCAATAATAATGACACATTGATAATCAAATTGTTACTAGCTTTCTTGAGGAAATTGTCATAAAACATTGATGAATATCTGATAAAGCCTTCCAAAAAAGTAAAAGATCATGAAATACAAAAGTTAATGTCAAGGCGTACTTGAAAGGTATAAATGTTGACAATAAACATCCTGTGCAAGAACCTTTATGTCTGTCATTCCTGATATTTGACATTTTCAAGAAATGGAAATTAATCTAATTAATCTCCCATTATTTCTGACAATCTTATTGATACTGCTTATCATACAGCTGTATTTATTTCATTTCATTCACTGTGTATGAACTAGTGATCAAGCATCTGCAATGCAAAGGATTATCTTTGGACCGTGAATACACAATTATTTGAGAGTGGTCAAATGCAACATATGTTCTATACTACCCATCAAAAGTTTAGACTCACGAAAAGCGCTCGCTACATGTTATGTATATATATGTGGTTGGGGGAACCAACTGCAAACTTTATGCTGATGAATTGCACGATGATCATACATCAACTTGCTGAGAAGCATGAGCAAGTATCGTGCATGTGAACAGCTGCGTTTTGGTGTAAAGTTTTGTTACGAATTCGCCAATTTTCCAGAGTTCCATCATTTATTGAACTCAACTCAAACTTTTCAACGCTACAAATTTGTTATACAATACATCAGTTCATGTGTAAACAGTACGTTTAAACAGTATGGAATATTTTGCAAAATCTAGTTTAGAACAATTGACTGAAGTAAGTGGTTACATTTGATGGGTAGTATATTTGGGATTACACTTTCTTGGTAATGTATAATTCTAGTACAGTTGGGGGGTGGGGGTTTTTTTTTTTTGGTTGAGTCCCATCCGTGATTCAAACCCACACTTTCTGACTGAGGTACCTAATTTCTAGCACACAAAGTCACTGGATACAACAGATCCACATGTGTTTCAAATCGTCTTTGTAGTGTGTCTCGTTTAGTGAATGAATGTTTGAAAAAATGTGGCAGCATTATGGACTTAGATACCAAAATACCAATTTACAAATTGACAATCTTGTCATGGTTCATGGTTATATCATCTAGCTTAATTTGTTCAACAACTATTACTAGAAACTGATTAATCAGAGCATATCCCTAACTTCACTTTGTTTTCTTATAAATAGACAACAACTAGTTCAATCCGCTTATCTAATCTAATTTTGACCTTTGCAGACAATTCATTTTTATTGACAAATCAGTTTTCTCATGTACAAAGTACCTACTGGCCACCTGGCCTTTCTTCTACCAACGACGTACCTACCCACCGAGCCACCCACAAACATTCTATTCATTTAGCATTGATTAATCACTGCACTCATATTCCCTCATTTGTTGGTGCAGCTGAGGCCCTACATCAAGGATCAGTTTACCTGAACCAGTGCTTATTGATCTACCCGTTCAGTAGAAATGGTCTGTCCACATACATCAGTGAGTGCTCTCAACATACCTTACTGTGAAGTACTGAAAGGTCTTTACAGCAACTAGACACACCTTACTGTGAAGTACTGAAAGGTCTTTACAGCAACTAGACACACCTTACTGTGAAGTACTGAAAGGTCTTTACAGCAACTAGACACACCTTACTGTGAAGTACTGAAAGGTCTTTACAGCAACTAGACACACCTTACTGTGAAGTACTGAAACATCTTTACAGCAACTAGACACACCTTACTGTGAAGTACTGAAACGTCTTTACAGCAACTAGACACACCTTACTGTGAAGTACTGAAAGGTCTTTACAGCAACTAGACATACCTTACTGTGAAGTACTGAAAGTACTGAAGGTCTTTACAGCAACTAGACATACCTTACTGTGAAGTACTGAAAGGTCTTTACAGCAACTAGACATACCTTACTGTGAAGTACTGAAAGGTCTTTACAGCAACTAGACACACCTTACTGTGAAGTACTGAAAGGTCTTTACAGCAACTAGACATACCTTACTGTGAAGTACTGAAAGGTCTTTACAGCAACTAGACATACCTTACTGTGAAGTACTGAAAGGTCTTTACAGCAACCTTACTGTAAGTACTGAAAGGTCTTTACAGCAACTAGACATACCTTACTGTGAAGTACTGAAAGGTCTTTACAGAACTGAGGTCTTTACAGCAACTAGACATACCTTACTGTGAAGTACTGAAAGGTCTTTACAGTCTTTACAGCTGACTTTAGACATACCTTACTGTGAAGTACTGAAAGGTCTTTACAGCAACTAGACATACCTTACTGTACTGAACTAGACACACCTTACTGTCTTTACAGCATACTTACTGTTAAGTACTGTACTGAAAACATCTCTTTACAGCAACTAGACATACCTTACTGTGAAGTACTGAAAGGTCTTTACAGCAACTAGACATACCTTACCATGAAGTGTTGAATCCATGATATACTGACAGATATTTCTTGCATTATGATACCCTTTCCTTGATATGCAGAAACTTATTTTTTGAAGAGGGATGCCAATTGCCTTACTGATCGATTTTTCTAGCAGTGAGACACCATTTCCTTGACAAACTGACAGATCTTTCTTGTAATGAGCACCAATTTCATCATGTACGGTACTGACACCTCGTTCCTGCAATAAGACACCCTTTCCATCATCTACATAACATCTTTCCTGCAAGACAGAATTTCTGTGTTGTATGGACACCTCTTTCATGCAATAAGACACCCTTCCCATGATGTACGCACCCCTCTTTCTGTCAAGATGACACCCTTTCCATGATCTACGTAACATCTTTCCTGCGAAATAACAAACTTTTTGTTTTGTACGGACACCTCTTTCCTGCAATAAGACACCCTTCCCATGATGTACGCACCCTTCCCATGATGTACGCACCCTTTTTCTATCAAGATGACACCCTTTCCATGACACATCAACATCGCTTGTCTACTATCACACAGGGTCTCTTTTCCTGTAACACTGTAAGGTGACATTAATTTGAACCATAGCATCCCTACTAAGGGAGGATTCTGCAGTCTACTGTCTCTGGGAACAAAGATCGGTGTGTTTTTCAACAAGTCAGTTGCTAATGAGCCTCCAATGACCTGTTAAACTCAAGGACATCCAGCCTGTTATAAAAACAACACATCACCTGAACACCCAAGGCTCCACAGAAGAGTGGAACTCAACACTGCTGCTGAAGTCAGTCATTATGAAAAACTCTCACCCAATATCAATAGCTCTATTAACACTGACTTTTAACCACTAGTGATCAGAAGTGAAGAGAATATGGTGGCCCTACTTAGGTTATGGTTCTACTCCATTCTGGAAACAACCTGATATTTTCCTGCTTTTACGAGAGACATACAAAGTCTAAGCATCGCATTATGACACCCAGGATGCTCACAAATAAGATATCCCTTTTTCCATTCTACCCAGAGCTATATGAACAGGATCAGATGAAGGCTGCCTGGCAGGATCTGATGCTAAATATAAGCATGGAAATGACAGTGGTGTAATGAGACTTGACGCCATAAGATCTCAGGCATTGACATAAGTTCCAGACAAGGTGGATGAACTATAGCATGTATGACACCACACCCATGGTATTATACAATGCTGGCATTATCTGGCCATTGTTACTGCACACGCAATCATTACTTATGAGCATAGATCCATATGGGATGTCAGATGAAACGGATGCCTTTAAGACAAATGGTAGATGTCAATACTGGATCAATGTTGTTTCTATATTGTGACGTGTGTCGTGTAACATTACACATAGTTTGTTCTTGCCGTACTTGTGAAATTCTTGTTTTCGATGACAGCTGGTCCTTTGAAATTTGAGCACAGCTATTTCCAGATTCTCCACATCATGCGACCAGGTGACTTATCACAGTGTTTGCCTGAATATTCCTTACTCACGATGCTGGGGATGATTAATTCATTTTGACAAATTGTTGATTTCTTAAAATTGTTTTTAAGAGTTACCTAATAACAACAAATATTACTGTTATATCACAAACTAGACCAATAAGAGATTTGTGTGTGGAAAACAATGGACAACATTAAGGTATAACATAATCACTAATGAGAATTAGATGTCACCATCCAGGTACTACCCATTCTTAGCAGTCACTGTGACTATCTATCTACAGTTCATTCAGCCCTTGAGGCGGTGGGGTAGCCTAGTGGTTAAAGCGTTCACGCCTCACGTCAAAGGCCCGGGTTCGATTCCCCACATGGGTACATTTTGTGAAGCCTATTTCTGGTGTCCCCTGCCGTGATATTGCTGGAATATTGCTAAAAACAGCATAAAACCATACGCAGTCAGTCAGTCATTCAGCTCTTACAAGCATTGGACAGTTGCACAGAGGTAGTAGAAAGTATTTCAGTCCTTGCTTACAAATTGCTTTCATTAATACTGCATGCTAAGAGCTGATGAATTAGCATTTGGTGGTTAGGATGTGTGTTAATGCACCCAGATGAGACACATGACTACTCAACGGCTATGCGATAGAGCAGTGACAAAGCTTGAATATTGCAGATTCTCATTAAACAATGATCACTTGCTCGATCTGATCACCTCTACCAACCACAAGTGAGGTCAATCTGATCACCTCTACCAACCACAATCTAAATGAATCTATTAAACCACAAGCAATGTAATGTGTTTGAGAACAACAATAGGGAAATCAGCAGCAGAATCTCTGCACTCTCTGCCAAGTGGTCCATCACTTGACTGTCTGGTTTATTTGCATGCCACCATCACATGTCAGCAGTACTGCCCACAAACTGGAGAGTAGATGGACAGGATATGCTCACCCTTTCCATGAAAACCTTGTGTTCATAGAATTTTCACTTTTGCTTTACGTTACGCCTCTAATCTGCTTCGTCTAATAATCAAGATTTATTCTTGTCTGGCTTTGATGTTTCAGGGTCCCGTTTCACAAAGTGATCGTAGTGCTACGACTGTCGTAAGTCTATGTTACGGCGATCGTAGTGCTACGACTGTCGTAAGTCTATGTTACGGCGATCGTAGTTCTACGACTGTCGTAAGTCTATGTTACGGCGATCGTAGTCCTACGACTGTCGTAAGTCTATGTTAAACAAAAGGAGTTACGACTGTCTCAGTGTTATGATTGCTTTGCTTGACCCTGATATATTTGAATCAAAATATTTAAAGACATCTAATCAATGTATAGTGTTTTAGTTTTACGCTGCTTTGAGCAATATTTCAGTATTATCACAATGGGGAACACCTGAAATGGGCTTCACACATGGTGCCCATGTGGGGAATGCAACCCGCGTCTTAGGTGTAACAAACAAACATTAACCACTAGGCTACTTCACTGCCCCTAATCAAAGTATAAGCTAATGAATAACTTCAATGAGCCCAAGTGTGTGGGTGTTCCTCTGTGAAGCAAATCTACAGTGCATATCTGACATTTCTATACATAATGAATGAGTGACATTTGGCTGGCGTAATGCCACAGCATGATTTCTTTGTGTTACAAACAGGAAGGGGTAATGAAGCAAATCATACCAATCAGTTTACATAATGTTCGGACCAATTACCCTTGCTTTAGTGCTATACTGGTTATTACTGAGGTTAATCTCAGCATAACAATTACAGATATTTGATTATTATAACCTTTTCCTTATTAGAGGGATGAAAAGAAACACTGAATAAGAATGCCCAAACACTACTAAAGATATGCCCCTATTAATGATCAAAGGAAATATGACAATAACTAATTGATCAAAATGATTGTTGTTTCCAGAAAATAGGAACATGACACTACTTGCAATTTTTCCTTGTGAGTGAGTGAGTGAGTGAGTTTAGTTTTACGCCGCACTCAGCAATACTCCAGCTATATGGCGGCGGTCTGTAAATAATCGAGTCTGGACCAGACAATCCAGTGATCAACAGCATGAGCATCGATCTGCGCAATTGGGAACCGATGACATGTGTCAACCAAGTCAGCGAGCCTGACCACCCGATCCCGTTAGTCACCTTTTACAACAAGCATAGTCGCCTTTTGTGGCAAGCATGGGTTGCTGAAGACCTATTCTACCCTGGATCTTCACGGGTCTTTTCCTTGTGAAGGCTAGAGGTATGAGATAAATTACTCCTGAAAGTGAGTGAGTGAGTGAGTGAATGCGAGTGATCTCATTGTTTCACAACTAAGACCATCATAAAATGATTTACTAGATTTCATACATCACCACCAAGCACCCTTCCTGACTTAACTCAATTCTTTCAATACCAACACACAAAAACTGACATGTTTCTTTCTTTACAATAAGCACTGACCCATGAAGGTCCGGGTTAGAATATTGATCTTCAGTAGTCTATGCTTGTCGTAAAAGGCGACTAACGGGATCGGGTGGTCAGGCTCGCTGGCTTGGTTGACACATGTCATCAGTTCCCAATTGCGCAAATCGATGCTCATGCTGATCACTGGATTGTCTGGTCCAGACACGATTATTTACAGACTGTCGCTATATAGCTGGAATATTGCTGAGTACGGCATAAAACAAAACTCACTCACTACAATAAGCACAGTCCAACAAGATTTTCATGTTTTATGTTAATGACATCCAATGACAATAATGCAGTTGGAAATTCCTCACCTTTCAATTTCCTAAATTCAGTCAGTAATCAATTTTATGTGGCCAGAATATTTGCCCTGGATGACAAAACAAAACCAGTTCTGAAATTTTCGTCACTGAGAAGGATGAATATCCTCATTCGAAACACTGAATAAGCTGGTTGGGATGTTAGATGTAGAAGCCCTCAAACAAGTTTTTCATGCTGGGTTAACAAGAGAGGCTTATTTCTAATGCTGTTTAGACATGTGGACCTGGGTGTTGATACTGGTACAAGATACTGGTACAAGATACTGGAAGTCTGAAATCACTCCCTTGCCTCAAAGGACCCATGTGGTTGATTTACAAAGTATAGCAATGTGACTCGGATAGTGCCAGAGGATGCATCATATGTGGACAAGCAGTCCCTTAACAGTTAATTATCTTATTTCCCTCTCGAGACCTGATATGTTTGTTTACGCTTCCATCTCTTGACACAACTGGGGGATCATTAACCTCACCATTCCCTCGCCTCTAGCTACTGTCAGTCACTACCTCTGACTTGACCTTGTAGAGTGCAGCACTCCTCCCTGACACTCCTCATCTTGCTGGGAACAGATTTGCTATTACACATTAAGATTTGTTTGTTTTGCAACTTCCTTTGTTTTAGATGGTAATCAAGGCTGTTATGGCAAAGTGCCTTTGATTGATCATAAAGCATCATAATACCTTCATTTACTCATATTTGATGCATGTGTGTAAATGGAAACTGTAGATGTGTTGTCAAAGCCTCTGTTCATTAATGAACCTTATGCCTCAAATATTATCTCATCTTATCTTATGAAATCAAGAGTAATTTGTTGTCTTGAATCAGCATACAGCTAAAACCCCCACATATTTCCTGTATTCTCTGTTGAAAACAAGTGCACAAAGGAAATGTTGGGAGACACATTTTCCTAAAAACCTGAGCCTTAATCACCAAACATTGACATTATCACTGAAACAACAGTGTTAAAACGTTTTTGATAACCCGAGTCCACAAGCAAGCTCTTCCCACAAACTAACTAGATCATCACAGTGTGTCATCTATGGGCTTCAGACACTTTTCAGGGTACCTGGATTCATATGAATAAAAAGCTGATAACTGCATTCAGCCTAATCCTTGGTACTTCAGAAACTTATTCCAAAACATTCAACACACATGAAGTACATTTGAATGTCATTATCACCCCCCCTCCTCTCTATGTCTCATATAATACTCATATACACAGGTGTTATTGCCATATTTTCCATTGCAGAGGAATATACACTACTGACATATATCCATATACCTGAAAGTACTTTCTTATTTTATATATATAAATGCCTTGTAGATAAAGCATCTGCCAAGATAGCGTAAAGTCTGTGGGTCAATCCCTGACGGTGTCACACCAACTCTGTCTGATGCTTGGATAACACAAGGACTGGTTAGCTCAGTGTCACACCAACTCTGTCTGATGCTTGGATAACACAAGGACTGGTTAGCTCAGTGTCACACCAACTCTGTCTGATGCTTGGATAACACAAGGACTGGTTAGCTCAGTGTCACACCAACTCTGTCTGATGCTTGGATAACACAAGGACTGGTTAGCTCAGTGTCACACCAACTCTGTCTGATGCTTGGATAACACAAGGACTGGTTAGCTCGGTGTCACACCAACTCTGTCTGATGCTTGGATAACACAAGGACTGGTTAGCTCAGTGTCACACCAACTCTGTCTGATGCTTGGATAACACAAGGACTGGTTAGCTCGGTGTCACACCAACTCTTTCTGATGCTTGGATAACACAAGGACTGGTTAGCTCAGTGTCACACCAACTCTGTCTGATGCTTCGATAATACAAGGACTGGTTAGCTCAGTGTCACACCAACTCTGTCTAATGCTTGGAGAACACATGGACTGGTTAGCTCAGTGTCACACCAACTCTGTCTGATGCTTGGATAACACATGGACTGGTTAGCTCAGTGTCACACCAACTCTGTCTGATGCTTGGATAACACAAGGACTGGTTAGCTCAGTGTCACACCAACTCTGTCTGATGCTTGGATAACACAAGGACTGGTTAGCTCGGTGTCACACCAACTCTGTCTGATGCTTGGATAACACAAGGACTGGTTAGCTCAGTGTCACACCAACTCTGTCTGATGCTTGGATAACACAAGGACTGGTTAGCTTGGTGTCACACCAACTCTGTCTGATGCTTGGATAACACAAGGACTGGTTAGCTTGGTGTCACACCAACTCTGTCTGATGCTTGGATAACACAAGGACTGGTTAGCTTGGTGTCACACCAACTCTGTCTGATGCTTGGATAACACAAGGACTGGTTAGCTCGGAGACAGCATATTGTGTCTGAATTGCATGACCTTGTGTGTGACATTAAACCCAATTCACCTCAACTTTAGAATCTCTTGGCTGCTGTTGAAATGGTAAACACTGAAAGCTAAATACCTGAAGGTGTAACACAAGAAAACAAGCTTGATTCAACCACGATTCACAGTTTTCATTTAATGTAAAGACTCTCAACGTAACCAAATTGCCACAATATGATGACATAGCTACTTCAGCCCAATTACAGCTCATCATAATTAACTACCCTGCATTTCACTGACAAAATCAACTACAAAGACTACAGTTACTTTGACTCATGTTTAGCACTAAAATATCCCAAACACCAAGGTCTGTCAAAAATGTGGCAAGATTCAATAACGTGTTGACTGAAATTAGAAAATTGTTTTGGAAGCTTAGAAACAAAAAATGAATATCAAGCAACAGATGAACAGGAACTTTTCTCTTTTATCATCCTTGTCTCATTAAACCTGAAAAACCAATCTTTATGAGAATCGATTCATAAAAAAGTGATGTTTTACACAGCCAGGAATTGGGGCATGAACAACACATCTCATCTCCAGATTCAAATTACCCTTGTACTTTAGACTTCACGTTCTGAAAAGCAAAGGTTAACTGAACTAAATTTCTTTTCCTACAAAACTTTTAGTCTCTATCAAAACACAATATCAAAGTAAAAAAGTTAAAGAGGCAACATATGGCACTCATCAAATGTTTCAAAACAGATTCAGCCTTCAGTTTATTTTCCACAAGATCAAAAATATTTCCACTGTCACTTTTCGCATGATGGCAGACACACTTAATGCTAGCTCCGCAGATTTCCACTGGAACTCTGTACGTTCTTGGAATATTATGCAGTGTCAACAAATTCTAAAATAACACCAAACTAATATCTTGATATGGAAGATTGTAACAGGAGATTATTATAGATGTGTGGACTGACTGGCAGGTTTGGTTTCACTGCATGCACAAGGCGCTTAAGAAGGAAGATACTATCAGTGGAACAACTAATTATGGATAGTTGACAGAAAGAAGGACATATGTTGGAAAACTTGAAGATTTTTATAGTGTGATGACAGCCAAAATATAGGAATTTGTTGACAATGTAGCTGAGGTAGAGGTGTGGGTGTTGATTTTATGTTTTGGATGTTTGTATGATTATGAATCATTTCACACACATATCGAACAAGTGGTCCCCAGTGTTATACAATTGCCCTCAGTAATAATCATGGGCAGGAGAGGGAAGAAGGCAAATAAGATAGATTGAAGAAGGAGAAAGAAGGAGTAGGAGAGAGTGAAAAAGAAAGGAGGGAGAAGGAAAGAGGGAGTGGAAGAGAAATCAAGAGGTGAGGTGAGCTGAAATTGGGTTTAAAGTCGTGCTTGAGAATATTTCGCTCATATGACGACGAGCAGGTGTATGTATGTGTATGTGCGGCTGCTTGTACTAGCCCAGACTTAAGCTGGTTTTATAGTGCTAGCTCACTGAGATACCATGCCGCAGTGAAGCAGGAATACCCCACTCAGACACATTATACTGACTCCAAACCGACCAGTCCTTGTTGTACCCATTAATGCCGTGCGCCAGGCAGGGACCAACAAGTACCATATTTTAACATCTTTTGGTATGACGAGGTCGGGGATCGAACCCGCGACCTTCCGCTCTCCGGGCAGACGCTCTAACCACTACACCACGGAGGCGGTCAAAAATCAAGAGGAAGAGACAGGGAGAAAGGGAGACAGGGAGTAGAAGAGAAAGAAGGAAGGAGAGAGAGGGGAAGAGAAGGACTGGAAAAGAATCAAGAAGAGACAGTGAGAGAGGGAGCGGAAGAGAAATCAAACGAAAAGAAAAGGAGAAAGGGAGTGAAAGAGAAATCAAGAAGAAACATGGAGAAAGGGAGAGGGGAAGTGGAAGAGAAAGAAGAGAAAGGGGGGTGAGAAGGAAGGAGAGAGTGGAAGAGAAATCAAGGAAAGATAGGAGGAAAGGGAGAGAGTGAGTGAGAGAAAAAGGGAAGGAAGGAAGGAGAGTGAGAGTGAGGGAGAGGGAGAGGGAGGGACCCACCAACATTCACATTTCTTAACACAGCAGTGCCCAATGAGTATGTAAGGTAGGCTGGAGAAGGGTTTACCACATCTAACTATATTGATTGTCACTAATTCACCACCAAACTTACAGTCCGTCCTTGTCTATGTGGCAGTCGGTCTGTTGGGAAGGATTACAACGAAAGATTTATCTTTTTTTACAAGACTTCAGGGAAAACCTTATCTTCTGAACAATTAAAACTTTCCCAATACCAAGACTGCAGTGAAAGCAATATTCAGATTGAATTAAAGGTTTGCAGACAAACCTAATTTAGCGATTCCCCATAATTCAATTCAACTTGAGCATAACTGAATCAAGTGAGGCAGGCAGACACTGCCCTTGGTATATGTCATGGTGGGAAAATCTACAGAATTATCCATTTTCCAGCTGCTTCCTTACATCTCCTGAATGGAACCATACATTTGCAGGGGCTTCCATACATCATCTGAATGGTGCCATATATTATGCCAGGTGCTTCTTTAAATATCCTGAATGGTTCCATACATTTACCAGTTTCTTCCTTACATCTTTGGAATGGTTCCATGCATTTTCTAGTTTCTTCCTTACATCTTTGGTATGGTTCCATGCATTTTCCAGCTGGTTCTATACATCTTCTGAATGGTTCCATACATTTTCCAGCTGCTACAACACATTTCCTGTGTTATTCCAATATTCAAGTCAAATAATATTCTCAATACCCAACCCTACATAACACATCTGCCCAGCATTGTACTCCTCTGCATGACACGCTGCATCTAACAGGGGCTATCACATCTACCTGTTGATCAACTACATCTACCTGGCTACGCCAAACATCTACCTGGCACCTCGATACATCTACCTGTCAACTCAAAACATCTACCTGGCACCTCAATACATCTACCTGTCAACTCAAAACATCTACCTGGCACCTCAATACATCTACCTGTCAACTCAAAACATCTACCTGGCACCTCAATACATCTACTTGGCAACTCAAAACATCTACCATCTACTTGTCAACTCAATACATCTACCTGGCACCTCAAAACATCTACCTGGCAAGTCAATACATCTACTTGACACCTACTTGTCAACTCTACCTACATCTACCTGACATCTACCTGGCACCTCAATACATCTACTTGGCATCTAAATACATCTACCTGACACCTCAATATATCTACCTGTCAACTCAATACATCTACCTGGCACCTCAATACATCTACTTGGCATCTAAATACATCTACCTGACACCTCAATACATCTACTTGGCACCTTGATCCACCTGGCAATTTTACACATCGATCTAAAGCCTTGAAACATCTACCTGGCAACTATGTGACTAAGTGACTATGTACTCGCACCTATCGACTCCTTAGATCAAACACTTTACATCTTATAGGTATGTATATGTAGTGGTGGTTTAATACACACACTTTCTTAGACAAGCAACACACAATTTTCTCTCCTGAAACTGTAAGCAACAAGTTCAACAGTAATCAACTAGAAATCAATTAAATCAACTAGTGCATTCATCCTATTCCTTATCAACAAGTACCTTCATCCCACCTGCAACTAGTGCTTCATCCTGGGCAAACTGTCCTTCATCCCACCTGTAATCAACTAGTGCTTTCATCCTAAATGTTATCAACAAGTGCCTTCATCCCACCTGTAATCAACTAGTGCTTTCATCCTAAATGTTATCAACAAGTGCCTTCATCCCACCTGTAATCAACTAGTGCCTTCATCCTAAATGTTATCAACAAGTGCCTTCATCCCACCTGTAATGAACAAATTCATCCTAAATGTAATCAACAAGGCCGAGAGACAACACTTCCGATCGCTGCAAGATCAGTTCCAGAGTGGAATCACCTGTAGAAGGGGAAACAATACACCCTACAGGAAGGATAGGGGGCTAGGGTTTCCTGACAGGAAAGTATCTCCAATATGGCAGCCACACTGTACATGCATAGTAGACTCACCAATATCATTCAAGCACATATTTTCCTCTCAAGGGAAACAGATGATTTTATGGTAAAATCTGAAGCAAAAATCTATTTAATATATTTTGTAAATCACAGGCCCTCCTCCCAAAATTCAATATCAAATGGGTTGTTTTCTGAGAACATCAATATCTCAAAGTAGGGACAGACTCTTGTTTTTTTCCGACCCCCTGGCAATCTGAAGCACCATAAGCCCTAAGCTCCACATGGTTGAAAGGTAAATAGATTGGGTTTTAATGCCAAGGTGGTTCAAACCTTAGTGACCTGATCCTCACAACCTTAAGGTAGAGTAAGGTACGGCAGATCTGTTGTTCACTGGCCCAGATTCAATGACTGACTGAGTTTAGTTTTACGCCGCTTTTAGCAATATTCCAGCAACATCACGGCAGGGGACACCAGAAATGGGCTTCACACATTGTACCCATGTGGGGATTCGAACCCGGGTCTTCGGCGTGACGAGCCAACGCTTTAACCACTAGGCTACCCCACCGCCCCCCCAGATTCAATGAAATGGTCTTAGTGCAACAACTATCTTCTGTCTGTTACTGCAGGGGAAGTCCTGCTGCATTCATTGGGTAAGGAATGCTTTAAGGAATGGCATATGCCATTTCTGCACAGTAATCCTTGGAACAGACAGATTCCCTGATAAATAGGACCCCAGGGTTATCAGTACTGTTGATATCTAAACACAACTTCCTTCACCAAAAGGATTCCTAAAAACCCTGATAAACCTTCAACAAAACTAATCTAATGTTGCCCAAACTCCAGGCCAAAAATAAATAAATCCTTGGCGTACTCCATGAAATTTTCATAACAGAACAAAGTTCGTAAAGTTTGTCAAAACAAATTTCAGAAAATGACTTCCAGTAGGCACCAATTGCCACTGTGAATTACATTCACCACAAGCATGTTTATAATTGGAGAAAAATCTCAAAACACCATCTACACCTCTGTGGATAGACACAGGCAAACAGATAATGTGTTTACATTGTAACAAATACTCTGTACTGAGTCCTTTTTTTGATTCAAAGAGCAGCCAACTGTTAACTACGTTGTTTTGCTGACTGAGGCAGTCACGTTTCAAACTGTACTGAAAACCTTAGTTGGTGCCAAAGTGTTCTCAGTTTCTTTTCATCATGCACAAGTTGCATGACAGAAGCGGCTTAGAGGTTAGGAATTTCAAGTCAGTACTTCAGAAGAGGTGAGGTGAAATTGGGTTTTACGTCGTGCTTGAGAATATTTTGCTCATATGACGACATGCATGCGTGTGTATGTGTATGTGCGGCTGCTTGTACTAGCCCAGACTGAAGCTGGTTTTATAGTGCTAGCCCACTGAGATACCATGCCGCAGTGAAGCATGAATACCCCACTCAGACACATTATACTGACTCCGAGCCGACCAGTCCTTGTTGTACCCATTAATGCCGAACGCCAGGCAGGGACCAACAAGTACCATATTTTAACGTCTTTTGGTATGACGCGGTCGGGGATCGAACCCGCGACCTTCCGCTCTCCGGGCGGACGCTCTAACCACTACACCACGGAGGCGGTCTACTTCAGAAGAACTGAAAGTGTTGCTCACTCTTTGTCTGCTCCATGAAATGCACATCCTGCTACCTGGTCTGCAACTGCATGTATTCCATTACTAAATAATGTCACTGCACTTCAAACAGCTCCGCCTGATCTAACTAAGTATGCAGACATCTGTCTGACAGCTTTACGCAGTTCATGAGGAAACATTTTGCCATTCCACAGAGCAATTGTGATACTTGTGTTTTTCACTGAGGTTACTCTGCAAGAGAGCCCCTTTAAGTACCACTGCCAAAACCTTCTGACAACTGACAATACTGCAAGCTGAGACTTAATGAATAGTTAATTTTATACCATAACAAGTATACAAGCTGTACCTGACTAACTGGTCATGCTCACTGTAAGCAACACAAAAGCACACAAGGATAATAAAAGTGACAAAAGCCATATTCATATTCACAAGAAATGTTTAACATCAGAGTCTTGTACGTGAATGACTGTATCAACGGCTTGTGTTTATGAACCAACATAAACTTGTAATGAAGCCAGGTATTTGCAAATAGGTGAGCGAATTCAACTCCACCATTGGCACAAATATACTTCCAACTTGCACTGGTGGATTCCAGGATCTTTTAAAGCCTTCTTACAAAGTATCTGAATCTGATTAGCCCCTGAATCTTACAATCTATCGCACTCGGCATAAACCAAGGCATGGTATAAATTCTGAATATGGAGAAGGTCCACCTGGATGATCTGAAATCCAATATTCTCTCTCAGCTTATTGGTTATGTGAGTATCTTGGATGACAATGACTGGTACAGGATTGAATTCACGGATCTACATGCATTGAATCCAAATCGCTGTCACATTACACGTTTACTTTTCCTTGATGAGTTCAACATGACTTGTGTTTTATTTCTTGGAAAGTAGGTCTATCTAACTGCCAAAATAACATTGATGCAAACAACAAAACCCAACGGTACCTGACACCAGCAAATGAATACAATACTGGCTTAAATGGCAGGGCTCCAGATAAGGGCCGTATCGGCGTATGTACGGCTAAAACATATGCACGATACGGCAGGAAATAATTTAGAAAACGTAGCAGATACGCACCACAGCAGATGTCACAGTCTTAGAATCATTTACAGACGTATTTATCTGAAAAAAGTATTGTTTTATTGGGTTTTTACCTGTTCACACAAGAGTAGCAATGTTGTGGCGCATATATGAAACGAAACACCAGATTACTGGTACTCCATTAAATTCCATTCAGTACTCTAAATGTACTCTTAAGGTTTTCAGGTACTCCTATATTGAACAAATAAGGAGTACGTACTCCTGATGCTGAAAAATTATCTGGAGCCCTGAACGGATCAGCAAATTCACACTGATGAGAGATTCTTCAGGATTTTTCTCCTCCCAAGACATCTTCCTTAAACATAAGTCTGTAAGGACTTGTACTGCACTTTGATGAAATATGAAATGTGACGTATTCTACTCGTTCACCAACACTTACAACATTTTTCAACCCCTGACATATTAAAGGTTACGTCAATGCCACCTGACAAGAGAGGAACACTCATTTCACTTGACTAGCTAAATAGACTCAAGGACCACCAGACAAAATGTCAGCTGAAATGTGCCTTCCTCGATTCCATCGTTTGTGATTTAGTGTCCATGCATGTGAAAATGGCCCCAAATTAGCAGCAATCCTGCATAACAAGGCACAACATATCTGACAGGTGAGGACAATCACCTGATCAAGATCAATATCTCCATGCTAATGAGATCATATTTCAGCTTTTCAAAAACCCCAGTGAATTACATTCGAAAGACGTAGAGATTGCTCTCCCTCAAGCGGTTGTGGTCAGAACTTCTTGGAATATTCAAGAAATATTCCGTCATGACTTTTCAGTTAGTGAAGTGAGTTTTCTAAGAATTACACACGCTTTCAGGCCCTGACAACTTCGAAGATATATTCCATCGTTGAGTGTTTCAAAGACTTAAACAGTAGTTTCAAAATCGTTTGTGTTCGATTACGAGAAAATGTGATCAACTGCTTGGTCGTTTGGTCACTTCGACCAATCTTTGACTATTTCAATTAATTGGAACACCACTACTCAACAGACATGTAGAATCCCCAACAAAAAGTTGTATATGAGCATGACGTACCAAACATTTGTGAATGAATACATGATGAATGTCTCATTCCTGTAAATTGCTGGTTTTCAGTTGACATTTACACTGTGTATTCAAAGTTCCATTAACTGAGCAGTGAGGAACATAGCTGGAAAAACACCCACTTACATAATTTATAAATTTGAGCCACCAAATTATTCATATAAAAAACAAACCAAAACAGCTGGCTCCAACACACTAATTTAAAACATTTAATAATGTTTCTTACCAAAGAAAATACTAGTAATACAACACTAACACGACAGATACAAGTTGTCGGCTTAACTCATCCAAACTTTTGTTGTTAATGCCTCACTCAGCAATACTCAACCTATATGATGGCTATTTGTAAATAATCTGAGACAGGACCAGAGAATCCTATGATTGACACGATCCCCTTATAGTCTATTTGCAGTGAAAACGTGCCGATGAATTTCCCTTTAAACAAAAAAGTACATCAAATTGAGTGGAATTAAGATTGTGAATCCTCATAATTTGACCTTGCCAATTGAACATTTAAATCTCAGAATTTTTCTCATCTTAAGATAAAAGTAGTTTAACAAACGATCATACATTCAAATCGCTATTATTGGTTTGTATTACAAGGGGGTAAGCGCAGTAGTTGGAACAGTGAAACAAATGCACGTGCGGTTCGTGATGAGCGTTAACTTAGACCAACTCTACTTGTTCTCGGTGTTTCATTTAATGTGCATACACCCTTGTAATACAAACCAATAATAGCGATTTGAAACTATGATCGTTTGTTAAACAACTCTTATCCTAAGTTGAATAAAATGCTGAGATTTAAATATTCAGTTGGCAAGGTAAAAATATGAGGAATCTCAATCTTAACTTCAATTTATTCGATTTACTTGTTTGTTTAAATTTAAATTCATCGGTACGTTTTCACTGCAAACAGACTATAGTTGAATTACAACAAGTATGGGTTGCTGAAGATCGGTTCTAACCTGGATCTTCAAGTGGAATGTTTGGGTTAAGCTGTCAACTATGGGCCCCGAATAAGCAGAATTATTGGAAAACTGTGAGGGACGTAACATATCACTGAACTGCTATGCATGCCATAAGTGTTGTATGTCCATGGTTAATAAAATACAATCAGTTTAAATAGACACAATAACCAAATACTGTTAAAAGCGCTAACACATTATTACCCCTGATAACCCAAGCTGCCAGTTCGGTGCTAGAAGGTTAAAGTGTATTTATTAGAGTCTCTGCATGCCTTTCATATCTGCAAATCTGTAGAAATTATTCATATGCTAGCCAGGTATTGATGTCAACTATCAATAATTTAACTTGCCATCACCACAAACACAACTGCCATGTTTCCATATTTCTATCACTTGCATAACCCCTATAGGAAATAACTATAAAATTGCTAGTGTACTCTCGAACAGTAGCACATGTAAAATCACTTGCCCTGATAATTTGTCCAATATACCGGACGTTTTCTTGTTGCTTTTCTTAAATACACACCATAATTAACATTGGAAAGTCAACTGGGCACCGGTACAGTGTGATATACAAATTTGCTTGCCCGACAGAAAAAACACTGGACTCGGACGTTGGGCAATGGGTTATTTCCACTCCTGATAACCCCTTTAGTATAGTAAGCATATGATGGCAAGCAGTCACTCTAAATGTTAGCTAAGGAATCAATGAATAGATCAATGCTCATGAAGTCAATCACTGGATTGTCTAATACAAATCAATTTCTAAGAGACTGCCATCATTTTGCTCGAAAATTGGGGGATTTAACAAAAAAAACAAAAAAAACCAACAACACAAAAACCCAAAATAAAGAAACACATAAACAAGAAAACCGAAAACAAACAAACATTCACATGAGAATATATTGTTATTCCAATGTTTCAAACAATCTGGCCAGCATCAGATACTTCAACTCTGACATCACTATGGAGTCACTGAAAGTGTCTCTGGATCCAGACAGGGTCGATATCTATACAATGATTACAGCAAAAAGAAAAACAAACTGAAGTCTCCATCAGCGCTGACTTACCGACATCAGATGATGTTTGTTTTCGATGACCATTCTCTTCGTGGTCCACTGGCTGACTAGATAAAGCAAGCACCATTATGTGAGCTACAGCGTTGGTTCGTTCCTTGAGGTCAGAGAACATCCTCAACTCCTTGTCTACAGACCTCTGTAATACCTGGAACACACAAGACTAGCAATGAAGGTTGAGCATAATTTAATGCTGCTTTGCACAGTTTTTCAATTATATTTAAATTATTTCAGAAGGCTTGCTGTGGGAAAAATTCAATGTGACACAGGTCTTGGACAGTGCGCTATAATTAAAGCGACATTCCCTTTCCACATTCATAAGAAATCTCTGTCAAAAGCAGAGTCTATTGTACAATTGTGACTATATCATGAGCAGGTATTTGTTTCAGCAGTATTACAGCTGTATGATGTTGTTTGTAAACAACACAGGTCTAAACCAAACAATCCAGTGATTGTCACCATGCGATATGATGACAGCATGTGTTTATGAATCACTATGCAATAGTGATGATACCAGGTGTTCGCGAACTTCGCACATACATGTATGGTGTGGACAAACCTAGAAACATGATTAGGACATGCTTGGATTTGAACCCATGAAATGAAGTTTCTGGTATTCCCAAGGAATACAACTCTCAGCAAATTGTGGCATCTTTGACCACTGGGACACCCCTGGCCCCATCCTGGAATGACACAAATGATGGGGGGTTGAATATATGGGATGTCCTGGAGATCTTTAGCCAGTTTTGGGGAAGAAGTTTGGTTCCAGCAAGTCGGCACTGAAGCCAGGTGAAACAGACTGTTGAGGTTTGTCGGGTCATACTTGGGGTGAACATTTACAGGTATGTCATTAGATCCATGCTAGACTTACATTTAGTCTCTAAAACCAACACTTCTGAGAGAAGACATTTAAATTGAAACGAAGCCCAGGAAGATGTGAGTTACAGGTATCATTCTGTAACCTAGACTGGCTTCATTTAGAGGTATGAAATTATGATAAGGGCTCGATGGACGATGAAATGATACAGATCAAAGACTGTGAGACAAAGACGGGGATACCAGAAATGGGCTTCACACATTGTACACATGGGAATAGAACCTGGGTCTTTGGCGTGAAGAGTGAACACTTTAACCACTCGGCCACCCAACCAGCCTAAAATTGCAATTAATATTGCAAATATATCACTATAGCATTAAATAGCCAATGCTTGATGCAAATATATGGGAGGTAAACATGTAAATAATGCACAAAGACGATGTCATGGAATAATGACAACATTTAGCCAGGGCTTTGTTCACAAATTCAAGTTTACAGCTATGACTGCCGTAACTCCCATACTCAAAGCTTTATGGTAGATATGAAAGGAAAACTCACACCAAGCTTCATTTATGAGCATGTGGCCCTTGAGAGCTGCTGGCGTACTTACTGAATCATCTCAAAATCAAAGTGTATCGGGCATAAAGTAGTTTCATGTTTGACCTCTTGACCTCAGGCTATCAATCCACAGACTAAGCTGCAGTAATGTAAGCAACAGTTCATGTGCTGATGGAGACATGACTGAGGTATTAGCAGAGCAAAGGTCTGGTACAACCACTAATTTCCTTGAAGTTTACCTTACCATAAAGCATGCCTAGAAAATAGGCCCAAAACACACTTAAGTTTACCCTACCATACAGCAAGCTTAGTATTATGCCAAAAACACAAATATATTATGGTTTTGGCCTTTCGATTTCGGCAAAAACAATATTGATTGATTAATTGATTAATTGATTGACTTACTTATTTATTTATTTATTCTGAGACCCCATTTGCATGACCTATACATTTGCAGGAAAGACATAGTTAAGTCCTGCAGAAGGATGTCCTTTCTGGAAAGAGTGATAAAGTTCTCTAAATTGATGTCTAAAGTGTACAAAACAAGCCCCAAGGGCCTTAAATGTGGCTGAATGGGTCATAGTCATCACACCTTATACTACCATGTACACTTCTGGGTAAATGAAACAGTGAGTGAGTTTGGTTTTACGTCGCACTCAGCAATATTCCAGCTATATGGTGGCGGTCTGTAAATAATCGAGTCTGGATCAGACAATCCAGTGATCAACAGCATGAGCATCGATCTGCACAATTGGGAACCGATGACATGTGTCAACCAAGTCAGCGAGCCTGACCACCCGATCCCTCAGTCGCCTCTTACGACAAGCATGGGTTACTGAAGATCAATTCTAACCCGGACCTTCATGGGTCAAATGAAAAAGTACTCCCAGAGTTCCAAAACTACTCCTTAAGACTTAAATGTACCCACTCTCACACAAGGTACATGTGATCTCTATCAGCCTTAAATGGGGGTCATATTGGCTCAATGTCATCTGCATGTACATAAAAAAAATTCAGTTTTAATCTATTATTGACTATGAACTGTCTGCATACACACAAATCTTCAATGATGTCATGAAAGGAACCGATGAGGATGTCAGTGTTTCACAAAATGTTATTGCAAGGTACATTCATGTACACAGGGGTAGTCTTGAGTGAGTGAGTGAGTGAGTTTAGTTTTACGCCGCACTCAGCAATATTCCAGCTATATGGTGGCGGTCTGTAAATAATCGAGTCTGGACCAGACAATCCAGTGATCAACAGCATGAGCATCGATCTGCGAATTGGGAACCGATGACATGTGTCAACCAAGTCAGCGAGCCTGACCACCCGATCCCGTTAGTCACCTCTTATGACAAGCATAGTTGCCTTTTTGTGGCAAGCATGGGTTGCTGAAGACCAATTCTACCCTGGATCTTCAGTAAGTTCAGTTTTATGCCATACTCAGCAATATTCCAGCTATATGGTGGTGGTCTGTAAATAATCGAGTCTGGACCAGACAATCCAGTGATCAACAGCATGAGCATCGATCTGCGCAATTGGGAACCGATGACATGTGTCAACCAAGTCAGCGAGCCTGACCACCCGATCCCTCAGTCACCTCTTACGACAAGCATGGGTTGCTGAAGATCAATTCTAACCCAGACCTTCATGGGTCAAATGAAAAAGTACTCCTAGAGTCCAAAACTACTCCTTAAGACTTAAATGTACCCACTCTCACACAAGGGTACATGTGATCTCTATCAGCCTTAAATGTGGGTCATATTGATCAATGCCATCTGCACGTAGATAAAAAAAATCAGTTTTAATCTATTATTGACTATGGACTGTCTGCATACACACAAATCTTCAATGATGTCATGAAAGGAACCGATGAGGATGTCAGTGTTTCACAAAATGTTATTGCAAGGTACATTCATGTACACAGGGGTAGTCTTGAGTGAGTGAGTGAGTGAGTTTAGTTTTACGCCGCACTCAGCAATATTCCAGCTATATGGTCGGCGGTCTGTAAATAATCGAGTCTGGACCAGACAATCCAGTGATCAACAGCATGAGCATCGATCTGCGAATTGGGAACCGATGACATGTGTCAACCAAGTCAGCGAGCCTGACCACCTGATCCCGTTAGTCACCTCTTATGACAAGCATAGTCGCCTTTTGTGGCAAGCATGGGTTGCTGAAGACCAATTCTACCCCGGATCTTCACGGGTCGGTAGTCTTGAGACTGTTGGTAGTTATTGTTCATTCAAATGTACCCCAGTACACAGATGTATAAGGTGTGCTGACAACAACCCCATCAGCTATATTCCCATACAAACAACATGAAGGGCATTGTGCTCCATAGGCACTTTATATTTTGTTTTAGGGAATGCTGGTTAGAGTTACCTGCCCTTTATTACAATTCCTGAAGTGAGTGAGTGAGTTTAGTTTAGTTTTACACCACACTCAGCAATATTGTAGCTATATGGCGGAAGTCTGTAAATTATCAAGTCTGGACCAGTCCAGTTATCAACAGCATGAGCATTGATCTACGCAACTGGGATACAATGACATGTGTTAACGATGTCAGCGAGCCTGACCACCTGATCCTGTTAGTTGCCTCTTACGACAAGCATAGGTTGCTGAAGATCAATTCTAACCCAGATCCTCACGAGTACACAGGGACTTTCAACACATAACACGTCAATCTCAAAGGTAGGAATGAAATACAGCCAGAAATCCTTGGTGTGTTGAAGCCATTGAAATGGTTACTGACACGGAGATGAAACTACAACAGACATTGCATATTTTCATGAATAAAACATTTTACTTTCATCATTGCCTACATCCAGGAGACAACATCAGGTTATAAGTTAATAAGCTACAGGGCAACCATCAAATGAGTCTAGGATGTGCTGTCTGGATTTCCTGTTCAAACAATAACTAAACCCAGAAATCTATACATATTCAGTGTGAAACCAACAAACAAAGAAATCTTACACAATTACCAATTGTATTCTAAAATTAACTTGGTTTACAAATCAATACAAATTATAGTACACATTAGAGTGGCAGTCCAAACTTCAATGGCAGCACAATGACAAAGGCAGCTTGAAACAAAATGGCAGTGGTAATGGCCATTAAGTCAGTGATATTAACATTCAAACAGCAATAATTGTGGTCAAGTTTCTAAGATCGGACTAGGCTGAATATACATTAGTATCTGAATATATAATTTTGATAGTAACAAATAAACCCTTTTAAATTGAAAAGGAGCCCCAGTGAGATGGGAGATTCAGAACCTGAAGAAATCTAGACTTGCCTTATTTTGGGCTTTAGCATTGCAGGGAGGGCTAAGCAGGAGGAAAAAAATGTGGTTCAGGGACTCTGAGACAGACTAATGCCAGAGATATGTGCCTGATATTGCAATAAATCACTTCACATAAGTAGGCGGTGGGGTAGCCTTGTGGTTATAGTTTTCGCTTGTCACGCCGAAGGCCCGGGTTTGATTTCCCACATGGGTACAATGTGTGAAGACCATTTCTGGTGTTCCCCGCCATGATATTGATGGATTATTGCTAAAAGCGGCATAAACTAAACTCACTCACACACTGTTCACTTAGCTGGATTAACCTATGCTGCTCTAGAAGCTTCCAGATTACTCCTGACTCTCAAAAGAATGAGTGAGTGAGTATGGTTTTACGCAGCTTTATAGCAATATTCCAGCAACAGCACGGCGGGGGACAACAGAAATGGGCTTCACATTGTACCCATGTGGGAATCAGGCTCGGTCTTCGGCGCGATGAATGAGCTTTAACGCTTTAACCAGTAGGCTACCCCACTGCCCGTCTCTCAGAAGAACATACTAACTAGCAAACCACTGTCCTCCACTGAATCTCACCAGAAACATTGTAACACAATAACAACACTCAGGGGAGAAATACTGTTATAGGGTTCAGTGAGTGAGTGAGTTTAGTTTTACGCCGCACTCAGCAATATTCCAGCTATATGGTCGGCGGTCTGTAAATAATCGAGTCTGGACCAGACAATCCAGTGATCAACAGCATGAGCATGGATCTGCGCAATTGGAAACCGATGACATGTGTCAACCAAGTCAGCGAGCCTGACCACCCGATCCGTTAGTCACTTCTTACGACAAGCATAGCTGCCTTTTGTGGCAAGCATGGGTTGCTGAAGACCTATTCTACCCCGGATCTTCACGGGTTGTAATAGGGTTCGGAGTACAAGTGACAGTTAGCAGATGTTGATCAATGATCCTTGATGAAGACATGTCCCAGCACCTGATATCACAATAATCCTCCTCAGCACCTTATACATTTTGGTTACATGTCAAGATAAAATATTTGTTTAGATCTGCTCTGTAAAAAGAATACTTTGTTATAGGTCATGTTCATGTCAAGAATCCAGAATGATATCATTATTTTTTTAAAAGTTTTAAAAACAGAAAAGAAATTCCTTTCTGTCCAACTGTACATTCTTGTCACATTTATGCGACACTGCTGGTGCCGAAACCTGTTCTTCTGTCCAGAAGACATAAAGAACATTTGCATCATTACTGTCAAGTTTAGATGGCCATTTATATAATCATGACAATGGACCCCAAAGAATAAAGCATACCGGATTCCGCAATAAAAAACAGATTTCCCATTGATAATGCCAGAGTTGGCAACTAAAATAGCTCAAAGCGGTAAATTACATGGTGATTGCCGGACCTAATGGTAACTATGGATACAAGAAATTCCATTGCATCGATGCTGTACCTATGCAAGCATGCCAAAATCCCCTGCACAATCCTACATGCAAGTTTCAGATAATTCAGACAGACAAAGCATTTGAGGTCTGCTTACAGCTGACACTTGCCAAGAAAAATGCAACAAAGGGGGTATTTAGTGAGTATGCCAGGAATTTCCTGCTACTTCTTATCAACCACAGAAGTTTGTATTTGTTGCACAATACCCAAAGAGCAACTAAACAACATGCAGGACTAGTCACAAATAAACACCACTTGGAATGATGGCGAAACAGGATAAGAAATAGAGCGATGTTGAGTTTTAATATCAGGGACTGATTGCAAATCTTCATTATTATACTTGTGATGGGATTTTACCTTATAATTATCAGGGGTGATGGGAACAGTCAATAAAGTTTCAAACTTTGATAATGAATTACATGTTTTCTTGTCTAACTTTAATCCCCAGTGCTGGAGCAGTGTCCACGTGCAAGAATTTAAGCTATGATCTCTTTGTGGAATGGGGTCCAGATAAAAACAGCAACCACCCAATCCTCGTTTTCATTTGCTCTTCTTACAACCATATTAAGGAGTTCCCTAAGGATTAACGATTAACATCAGTTATTACATCATGTATAGACTGTTGTGGGTGTATGTGCAAGTATTTAAGCTATGATCTGGAATGGGGCCCAGATGAAATAGAGTGGCCACCCAATCATCATTTTCATTGGCTCTTACAACCAGCTAGGCACCTGTTGAGTAATCCCCCAAGAGTACATAATTAATATCAGTCAATATATGTCTGTTTTCCCTGGATGTTGTTTTCACACATCAATACAATAACATCAAAAGATTGTTAATTTCTACTTGAAAACTGCTTCCACTTGATAAACCATTCCAATTAAATTTACACACGCTCTTGTATCAGTGTCCATGGTTTAATGGCTTGGAAAGAGCTAAGCACACAATACACCCCTCACTTGACCTTTCCATCAGTTTCAACACATCAACAAACAAAAACAGGTGAATAGGAAGCTGTAATGCCATATTCTGAAAAGTCTTTGGCAGCCCGACAATGGACTTGTGATGTGGAGTACAGCTTGATTAGGACAACCTGTTGCGTTAATGTGCCTGACCTTTCAAATAGACTACAACTGTGACGATCGATAGGACCGACATAGCTGTGAAGCCTTGTTGAAAGGGGATTGTCATCTAAGTAGTGTGTTTGTGTGTTTTCTCACTGCATCTTTCCCATGTACCCCGCAGATGGGATTCCATCCAGACACCTGTCTAGCTCGGCAGGATTACAAGTGAGAGGGCCATGGTGTTCTAGTCATACTGTTCGCACTACTTTGAATTCCTTCGTTTGTTTCGTCAAGGGAACCAGATGAGTGCCGAGAATTCCTTGCTTACAGCTTTAGATATCCAGCTGTGTTTTCATGTGTCTGCATACATCAAACCGTGAATACTACAAACACAGCCCTTGAGATGACTGTTTTCGAGTACAACACACAAACTGACAAACACCAACAAAGGCTCTCTTTCCTTATAACAACTTCTTACAGCAGTACATGAAACAATGCAAATCATGGCTCCAGATTTATGCATGTCTTATCTAAGTATTTCTGTGTGTTTGGATGTGATGGGAGATGTCCCAATGGATTTGTCTGTTTTTCTGGAAACACACTGAACAATGAGTACACGTACCACATCTGACAAGTGTACTGATACACAAACCCACTTGTCATACAGACTCCATCATGATATGCATCAACCTAAACAAATTGATGAATCTGTCAACCTGAATGATTGTCAAAAACACAGAAATGGCGGGATCCTGATGCTACCATAGAATATACAGCCTAGGGAAAAAGGGGATAAAGCCACCTAATTGCAAACATGCTCTGCTATCCATAATCAGTGTTGTCACAACCCCTAGTGTACAGTACACAACCCCGTGCACTAGTGTTGGGAATTGGTTGAAATCTCACAATTGATGATTGTTTCATTACCAACGAACAATCATCGAAAAAATTGGTTAGCGTCATTTTTCAGATTTTCCTATCCAGGTTGTTATTGCAGATATTTATAACATGATGCAACTTGCTACTTTAAAGTGATGACTAATATATCATGAACATAAACTTCCCGGAGTCTTCAAGAAATATTCAGTCATGGCTTTTCAGTTAGTGAAGTGAGTTTTCTAAGAATTAAACACGTTTTCATGCCCTGACAACTTCTAAGATATGTTCCATTGTCAAGTATTTCAAAGACTAAAACAGTAGTTCCAAAATCGTTTATGTTCGATTATGAGAAAATGTGATCGATTGCTTGGTCGTTTGGTCACTGCGATCAATCTTCGATTATTTCAATTAATCGAACACCACTACTGTGCACTTAAAAAAGAACCCACGAATCCGTTGGTATATGACCTGATGGTGGCCACAGAAATACGTGCAAACACCTAGTTGCGGGTACAGCTACGTGCAGTAAACTTGGACAAAGTACTGTGACTATGTGTCCCAGTCCACCCAGCTGTGAATGGGTGGATGGGAAAGGATGGGAAAGCCGCAATAACTCGGTGCGCCTAGTGGCTGCAAGAGCTGTATGTTCCCCAGGGAGTTGAGATTGATAATAAGATGTGCCATTGAGATTGACATCCAATGATCAAGGGAAAAAAACACCAGCACCTTGAGCATGCACTAGTACGTGGATATATGCACTATATAAATATCCAATAATAAAAAATAAATAAATACTAATAATTTCAGGGAGAACTGGTAGTGCCCAAAGAACTAACAAGGCCTTGCGGGATATTCTTGTTTTATAACTAAATGTGCTGGAACTCAAATTGGGAATAAAATCAATATTCTGCTCAAGACTGGGTTTTTTCTTAAGTGCTCACTATCTTCAACTCAGAGGTACATTAACAATGTATTTTGAAATGACATTCAAAGCAGTAATATAAACCTAAACATTAAAACCTCATCATGTTCACTGATCCTGTTATCTGTGAAACACAGATTATCTCTCGAAAGCCATAAAATTAGTTACATTAATAAAGGCAATTGTTTACCAGATTTCATACATTAAAAAAATATACAGACTAAAATAACAGAAAATGGAATTGAAATAAATTGTAAAGGATATTAAGTTAAAGTCTTTTATGTCCAGACTTGAGTTGTTCCCCTTTAAACATTTAGCATTCTGAAAATTGATTGGTCAGATGATGCGAAATTATTTGGTATTTGTTGAGCAATTCAACGCCATTGAATGTTCAGGATGTCAGCAATTTAAAACATCTCATCAAAACAATATGTTAAGATTCCTTGTAAGATAGAATGTTTTGATAGTTGTTTCCTTCTTTCCATCTATGAAATGACACCATCAATAAGCAATACATCTTTATATCCATCAATAGCATTTATCTTTACCTCAGGAGAAAACTAAACACATGTTGTACTCTTTATTTTGTTCATTATTCTTCTTCTTTAATTCGCTTGAGACGAATCTACTTTAATGCCTTTATTTTTCAAAACGTCCATCTATTGATCCTAGATTCATGAGGTGAATTGGAGTCTTATTGATCTAAACCAACTGGATTTTATAAATACCAGTCATAACTTGCTTTGATGAGTTGTGTGGAAAGTATGATCATTAACCATCATTCATTGAATAGCTTGTTCATTATCGTTGTGTTACCTTTGAAAATGGGGGATTTTTTTGACAAATTCTAACATTCAAACTCAATACTAGATTTTCAGGCTTAATGATTATGACTAAGTATTTTTGTTCAATCATCAGCAATGCTACATTCATTAACAATGGTCCATTTAATGCATGGACATTTCTGACCGGAAATTATTTCAATGAAATCTAAATGGAACTGAGGTTAATATCATTATCAATTCTGTATTTATTTTCTGAAATAATTCAAAACCATGAAGGCAGAAAATATTGTCCATATCTGGTAGTGGTGATATCATGACAGTACAGCATGATATCTTGATACAAGGCTCACTATATAATACATTCATTTACAACTTCTGTCTCGTAATACATGCAATTCAGTACATTTTAAGTTATATTTATGTAAAAACATGTGAATCATAACAAAAACTGTTCAAGAATGTGATTTTGCAGATGTTCCAGTATTGTTTTTATAGGCTATAGCTACCAAAATCGGCATTGCCCAACATTTTATGCTCCTCCCATACAAACATCCCATTTTCGCTATCTGAAATTTACAAACAAAGTCATGAGTGAGTATGGTTTTACACCGCTTTTAGCAATATTCCAGCAATATCACGGCGGGGGACACCAGAAATTGCTCACACATTGCACCAATGTGGTGAATCGAACCCAGGTCTTACGCATGACGAAAAAACGCTTTAACCAGACATGAGAACGGTAGAGCACAAAAAACACTGAAAATTTAGGCGGGGGTCTTGGGGGTCATTTATTGCAGATTTACATGGATCTCACAAACGTTCAAAATGAAACAAAAATCCCAGAAATCCACGGATCCGTGGAAGATTCTCATGTCTGTTTAACCAAGTTAACCACTAGTGTAACAATCCCACAAACAAATGGTTTACGGTTGTGATTCACTTACAGAATGGGAGAGAACATGAACTTAAGAAAGAAAATTAATGTATCGGGATACAAATCATATTACACCCATATTATCAGGATCTGTATGGTATCGTGCCATACTGTATTGTTACACCCCTACCGCCTGGCAATACGTCTGAACTAATAGGTACAATATGCACATTAACTCGACTCCAGCAGCAGAACATGATGAAACACCTAATGTCACTCTAACCAGGTCTGACATAGCCATAGGCTATATCCAAACTTCATGCTAACTAATCAAAACAGTCCAAGTATTAGAGAAACAAAAACATTGCCAAAGCAAAAGGCACGGATTCGTCGCAGACTCTAAAAACGCAACTTCATCATCTTAATCTATCTTTACATTACCACAGACCAAAGAGTGAGTAAGTGAGTTTAGTTTTACACCGCACTCAGCAATATTCCAGCTATATGGTGGCGGTCTGTAAATAATCGAGTCTGGACCAGTCAATCCAGTGATCAACAGCATGAGCATCGATCTTCGCAATTGGGAACCGATGACATGTGTCAACCAAGTCAGCGAGCCTGACCACCCGATCCCGTTAGTCGCCTTTTACGACAAGCATAGTCGCCTTTTATGACAAGAATGGGTTGCTGAAGACCTATTCTCCCCGGATCTTCACGGGTCCACAGACCAAACACCAGAGTATATTAATTACTATAACATGAACATGTTGTTATTGATAGACACCATAACAATACACCCTTAGTTTCTTATGAACATTTCTCAGATGATAAACTCTGAATAGCTAAACAAAATATGAGAGTGTGTCTGTTTGAATATACTAATGAAATTAATCACATTGGGAAACATACATATATATTTTGGTAACTACTGATTCCTGATCAACTCATTTTAAGAAATGACATTATTAAACATTTTTACACAGGGAGAGCATCTTTCATTAGGTTTTATCTTGAGCTCAGGATGTCTGCTTCTCTCAATCAATAACATATGGGAACTAAATATAAGCTTTGTTATTGCAGCTCTACATTTTGTAATATGTCGGTCTATAATGTACTCAAATTATGAGTTGTCTTCAGAAACCAAAAATAATCGTCCTTGAGTCATGTAATGATGATGTATTATTCTTCTACATCTGTTCGTAAACATTCACGACTCAAAGTCAAAACATACTTCCCGTGTGCCCAACTGAGACATTACAGATGTTTCTAATGAAATTGCTCTACATGTGTATCATCTGCACACACACCTGAGCGCTTCTGTGATAATGAGCCGGGAAGCATAAGCTTCACAGCATCCGAACTTAAGGGGATCCCCATACTGCTTGAAACTGCTATATATTTAAAGGTCTGTTGACAAAGGATAGTAAAACAGTGGGTTGAGTATCACAGTTCATGTATAAAAAAATACGAATTCAATATTAACATAAATAATTTCTCAGAAATAACATTTTCTCAGAAATAACATGTTCAAATACCAAAGTTCAACAGGTAAGACTTCACCAAATTTCCTCCCTCAAAACAAGAGTCTGTACGAATAACAGACAGATAACATTCCTTTAACACATTACCAGAAAATGGGGGAGGTCAAGAAGCAATTCCAAGGGTAATGGGTCTGTGAACTGGTAATGGCAATCAGGCACCATTACAAGGAGACAGTAGCAATATCAGGGCTGGAATTACTGCAGCTCAGTCAAAAGGGCAGCATTTAATCAGGGTTTAATTAATCCTAAACTGATCAGTAGCCTGCCCGCAAGATATCAAGAATGTCAGTCTCACCATGGCAGACATCCAAACATTCAACTGTAGGCTTGATGAACAGCTGTGATAAACTAGGGCAGGAATAATGTTAGTAGTCCATGTGCATTAGTATTTAGTTCCACTAACATAATAGATAAAACTGGATATACGGCAGTAATTCCCTACTTTGTCAGTGCTATACTATGTGCTATATCAACCTGACAGATTGCTGATGTGTTGAAACTACTTACCTGACATACTGACCTCACTGATTGCAAATGTGTCACAACTGAACACCTGACACATTGACCTCAGAGACAGCATCCGGATTAGAATTGGTCTTCAGCTACCCATGCTTGTCATAAGAGGCGACTAATGGGATCGGGTGGACAGGCTTGCTGACTTGATTGACACATGTCATCATATCCCAGCTGCCGAGATCGATGCTCATGATGTTGATCACTGGATTGTCTGGTCCAGACTCCATTATTTACAGACTGCCACTATATAGCTGGAACATTGCTGAGTGTGGTGTAAAACTAAACTCACTTCTACACTACGTAGTATTTCTAATACTTATGTTATACTTACATGTGACATATTGACTTGACCAATCGCTAATGTTTTAAATCCCAAGATGGTCCGGTTTTTATATTTTTTCCTCCTCTGCAACATGACTTGTAGTTTATTGCAATCTCTTTTCAGGAAGTGTGGATACTGGAATAGAAAAATACACATGTTTACTGGACAAATAAACTGAGAAATACAGCAAAACTAGCATCATTTGGGAGTAAGATGTCTCCAGGGTCCACGTGCACAATGCTATCTTAGTGTTATGACTATCCTAATCCTATGTTACAGAGTGGAGTTATCATTATCGTCATGCTAAGATTGCTTTGAGCAAATGGACCACATCTTATGTTAGAGATCTCAAAATCATTAAAAATAAAAAATGATGCACTTGAATTCTTATCTAAATCTGTCAACATTTGTAAACTTGGTCTTAGTGTCAAATATATGTAGCACATTTTACACAAAAGATGTGAACAGAATAAAATCATTGTAACTGTCGTGGCCATAATATCTCAGAGTCCAGTGTGGAGATTTGAACCATAGACCTAATCTGAACTCTGATGCCTCATCCATTAGGGTGTGTGTGTGTGTGTGTGTGTGTGTTTGTATAGCAGGGAATTTTAATATTGCGATGCGAAAGCATATATTGTGATATGTATTGCAATATATTGCAAGAAGTCTTTTTTTTTTTAAAAACTACATATAATCGAGTTAATGCTTGATTTATAAAGCAAAAACACAACAAAATCACTATGCTTGATTAAGCTTTAATAAAAACTTTTAATCATGACAAAAAATGTAAACAATATTTGGCACAAATGAAACAAGGAAATATCCGAAGATTTCCGAGTGTTACGAAGTTTTCCGAAAGCATGTAAAAATACCAGTTTTCGATTGCGGTATCGTAGTACGTATCGTTTTCATGTCTGAACCGGTAATTATATTATATCTGAACCAGTTATATTTCGTAGCCCTACTCATCCACAAGACCAAAGGGTCAGCAAGCCGACAAGACATGGATGTCTCCATTGTGGGATGACTACATGGCATCCATAAACAGAAGACACGTCCCGGGAAACCGTACAGTAAGTTACTGATGCCAATTTTCCTGAAATTTCATCTGAATATGCTCAGCGTATGCATTAGTCACCCATGTAGTGACTGAATTTCCGAGTCCCATACTAGTAGTTAGTGGTGGTCCAATTAATTGAAATAATCGAAGATTGGTCGCAATGTCTAAACGACCAAGCAATCGTAGATGTTTTCTCATATTCGAACACGAACTCTTTGGGAAAACGTGTTTGCATTAACAATATTTTTAACCAGGTTGGTTTTGTCTGTGTCATTAAATTCGCATTTCATAAGCACTACAAACTCATTCATGACTGAATTTATCTTAAAGGTTCCCTGAAATTAATGTTCTTAACACATACTTTAAATATGTGAAATTAGAAAATGCATTTTGTGCAATTTGCAAAAACCTGTTTTTTGTTATTTATTTTGTTTGTTCTGACATTAACAAAGATAACAGGAATATTTGATGAATTACCCTAAACAATTATTTTCAATGATTGATCGGTTGTAATGGACCAATCATCAATTATGAGATTTTAACCAATTCCCAACACTACAGGTAGTCAAACTACACACCTTTCATTCCAAAGATGAAACACCCTGTCCTCATGACCTAGGAGGTTAATACAGTCAGCAAGATGACAAGGTAAGGATGTCATCTGTTGGACACTCCTAGCCAGCCATGCTATCTGCCTGTTTATCACAGTAAAGGACTATTCATTAACTCAGCTGATGATCAAAGTGCAAATATCTTAATAAACAATTTGCTGTGAAATATATTTCCACAAATTCACACTAATTTTGGGTACTGATTCAGTAACAAGAAACCCATCATTCATGATCATATTGATATACTGGAATTCAATTTTAAATTCAGCCCAACTTGAGTCTGATGAGCATAGATCTATTCTGCTTGAGCATCTAACATGTGTCTAACCAGAGATCAAGCAAACGAAATGAGCAATTATGGATTTGTTCCAAGCTTTTGTACGCAGATTAATGAGTGAAAGACTGCTTTTTAGTGCTGTCAATATTGTTGCAGGCATACCATGCTCCTAAATGTCCAGGGAAAAACGTAAGTAAGAGTATTTTGGCACAGACTGAAATACATAAATGCTAACTGTGATTTAAAACGGGGCAGGCTGGCACCTCTGAACCTTGTCTAGCTGTTGGTATGTATTGTTGGAGCTGCACTTGGATCCTGTGTTTGATGTAGATAGTGATGGCAGTCTGTCCAAATACCAAGATAACCTACCAGTCTGATATTTTATCCAGGGTCCAAAGCCTGAATCAAGTAAAATCCTGTTCAATCTTTCAGGTGGCTAATAAAAGTCCACATAGCAGTAGAATAAGCTAAATATGATGTTAAGAATCCAGATAGTGTGAGAGAATGTTTCCTGCTTTGAACTGCATTTTTATTTATATCATGTCTCCCAGTGTGGGAGTATATCCCCAAGTGTTGCAGATCTTGGACTTTTATCACTTTGGTGAAATCTTGGAGTACTGGGCCTAGATTTTCAAAGCTCTCTTAACGCTAAGATAGTCGTAAGTGCCATACATTAACACTAACTTACGACTATCTTAGCACTAAGAGAGCTTCGAAAATCTAGGCCCTGGTATGGTGCAGCAAAACCAAGAAACTTTATGGGGTAGATTGAGATTTGAACCTAAAATCATGGGTTTCAGGGGTGTCCAAGGGACACAACTCTGTAGACACAGTGCCATGAGGACAGGGCTGCCCGTGCCCTAAGTTTGGGCTAGTCGACTCAAAGGGTTTGGGCCAAGACTGAAATTTGCAACCAACATCGCTTTCAGGAAATGTTAACAGCAGATTTTGTTGTCAACAGCAGCAACTCCCTTACCAACAGGCATATCAGTTGCCATTATCACATAATTAATCTAAAGTGCACAATCAGGGCATACCAACGGGTGGTCAGGCTTGCTGACTTGGTTGGCACATGTCATTGTATCCCAATTGCATAGATTGATGCTCATGCTCATGATCACTGGATTGTCTGGTCCAGACTCGATTATTTACAGAGTGATGCCATATAGCTGCAATATTGCTGAGTGCAGCGTTAAATAAACCAACCAACCAACTGCATCGCTCGTACAGCTGCTTCAATTATTGTATAGGCAAACCCTGTCAAACTCGTCGGGTCATTGGGAAAAAGTTTGACTTATCCAGGTGTTCAACACATCCGTCAGCATTGAAATGACCAAGTTCCAACACGACCAAAGTACTTACAACATCCTCACCCTTGATCTTTTGGTAGCACTTTTATAAGCACGACTTTTGTTTGCACGAGTGAAGTTTTCAGTTGTAAGAGCCAACTCTGACAGTTCGGGACAAAAGGGTAAACTTGAACTTAGGGCTTTTGGGGACCCTAAAATGACTTTGACACAACCGGGAATTCGACACATCTAGTTCGAGACATCAGGTAAAAATAGTGATAAATATAAGGACTGACTGACTGAGTTTGGTTTTACGCCGCTTTTAGCAATATTCCAGCAACATCATGGCGGGGGACACCAGAAATGGGCTTCACACATTGTACCCATGTAGGGATTCGAACCCGGGTCTTCGTGGTGACGAGCCAACGCTTTAACCACTAGGCTACCCCACTGCTCCGATAAATATAAGGAAATCAGCAGGGACCAAGAGATGAGTTCAGCACAACCGAAAATTCGTCTCAACCGAGTTCGAGACATTGGGGTTCAGCTGTACATTCTGATTTCCTCCAGCTTAAGCATCTGTTTTTTATTGGCAGACCATCAACAAAGGTCTAATCAGAATCAAGATTACGCAAATCAAGAAATAATAGTTTTGATGCTGCCAATGACCCTTCAGCTGGTATTGCTGAATGACTGACCATGAGTTATGTGATGGGTATTTCCTAGAATTTTGTATTGCAATTTATTGCAATAATGATTTATGTTTTGCGATATGTACTACAACATACTGCATGTATTCTCTGATCTGTAATTGATTATGAACCTGAATTTTAAAAAAAACTTACTATTAGTATTTTGTAATGTGGTCACAACAGATGAAGTGAGAAACATTATATTCAGTAAACAGGGAGTCAATAGTTTTCCTTTTTTAATTACAGGAAACATTCAATTTCATAATTTTATAATATCAATATTGTGCACCTCTTGTTAATGATGAACAGAATGTGTAGCATGGCGCACCTGGTCATGACCATGGTAACAGACTGAGAAAAGGTGGAAAAACTGAGAAAGGTAAAAATGTTTGATGAACCTGGTTTCGTGTGAATGCAGCTTAACTCAGAGAGAAAAACTAAGATTTCATGTGAAATCTAATTCCTTGACAAAGAAAGATTTTTATTTAAGGAAGAAAACTTTGCAGAGACATGCTAATGGCTGTGATCAAAAACAAGCTACTGATGCTAAATATCTGATATCAGATGTTGTCATGGAAATATATTACATCAGGAAAAAACTGACACACGAAACATTCTGTGTAGTGCAGACATTAATTGTAGATGGAATTTCTGTATCAGTCACCATCATATCAGGTTTTAAGTTTTTGTGATTTCAATCTCTTGGTCACATGTGTTTTGAACATGACCCTTGTTTCATGCTGGAGGGGTCCTTGATCCTCCTTGTCCAGTTTCTTTGCAGAACTTTGCTGTAGACCCTAAATGAAGCTTGTCTAGATCTCCCACATGTTCTCAATCTCACTCTCAAGCAGGGATTGGGAAAGGCAAGGGCCATGGGCCATATTGCACATTAGAATAGACAAGAAGACAAAGTCATCAATAACCCCCGCAATGGCAAAATACTCTTCATGATTATGTCTATGAGTTATAATTATGTCAAATATTTAGGTGTGTATATAGAAAAGAAAGGAGAGTATTGAGTTTTTAAGTTCTGCTCCAGAAAGGAGCACTATCACTAATTTCAGTCTATGTCAAACTTGTTGCCATGGAAATGCCCAATAATATTTTATTTAGAATTCCAAAACTACCAAAGGCACCAGTACACCACCAGATCAATCTTCTGCTCCAGTGAAGATATATTGAGCGGTTTTAGAGTTCTGCCACCCGCCAATTTCAGTCTAAGTCAAACTTGTTGCCATGGAAATGCCAAAAATATTTTATTTAGAATTCCAAAACTACCAAAAAGGCACCAGTACACCACCAGATCTATCTATGTGCCAAGTTTGGTGAAGAAATATTGAACGGTTTTAAGTTCTGCTCGAGAAAAGACAAATGTGCACGGACGGAGGGCCGCGCGGACGCTACAGAGTCCATTTTAATAACCCCTGCAAAAGCGCTTGGCGGGGAATAAAAATGGCCCATTAAAATTTTGAAGTTTACTATTGATACAAGGGCATTGGCCCATTCTAAATTCAGAAAATGGCTAATAATCCTGAAAATGGCCCATTGTCAAAGTTCTCTATCCCAATCCTTGCTCCAGGTTAATGAAGTTTGTTCTTTCGTTCAAAATTTTATACTTTCACAGTCATAGCATTAATCTGGACATAATAGGGAATAGTGACCCCTACTGAACAAGCCTGAAAGTCTCTGATGTAATAACCGATTTATTTGTTCCGACATGTTTAAATTCCTTTTGTGTTAGTTTTTAATGTGTCTCAAACTCGATCAGACCTTTCTGAACTAACCAACAGTGCACTGGGGGCAGGAGGCAGACAAACAACCACGGATTAACTAATAGCAAAAATCATAAGTTAGTTGTATGGAAACCTGATGAATTCCTAATGCCAACATCGAACAGTCACTCAAGTTACAGCTTCTGAATACAACATGGATACATGAAATGCCCATAATCAATATTCAACACGGAGGCACAAAGTTTAAGTACACAATAATGATGGAATGGCATCAATACTGGAGTTGTGAAGCCTATCAATGGGCCGAACTGTTTGCTGTGTGAATGAATCGGGATGAGCTGGCACAAGGGACCACGTATCACAGCTCTGGAGACCACTTGTCATTCATGTTGGACACAGGACAATAAGGTTTGCATGACTGATGGCTGACCTGGCGACCGTCTCATTCAAATAAAGATATATTAGTAGGAATAAATGTATCTGTGTCAGACTGTTCGGCATATTGGGAAGATGAACAGTTTACTGTTTTGTTGGTTTGTTTTGAGGTCATAAAACAGTCGAGCTTCTTACTTTCTACAGCGGACTCTCAGGGACATCCAGGAAACATGCGTAGACACTAGATCGAAACCTGGTCACACACTGTTTTGGGGGGGTTTATACTTCATTTGCTGACTACATCCAACTAGTCCTAAACAACAATTCACTTGGTTAATTAAAGTCTGTTTTTTATCGCCAGGTATAGTGATATTTCAACTATATACAGCAGTCTGTAACACTTGACACCGCAATCATGACAATCCAGTGATTTATCATGGTAATGCACTATGCTTTTGTCAATATTCCAGCAATATCATGGGGGACACCAGAAATGGGCTTCACACATTATACCCATGTGGGATTCGAACTAAATTCGCTGAATGAGCGCTTTAACCACTTTACTGTCCTAAATGAAGCACAGATCTCTTTTCTCAGATGGATTTAGCAGCATGAATTGAAAGACCATCCATTTACACATTAGAATAAAAAATGGCCCATTAAAATGTTGGTTTACTTTGATACAAGGGCAAAAGGCCCATTCTAAATTCAGAAAATGGCTAATAATCCTGAGAAAATGTGGCCCATTGTCAAAGTTCTCTATCCCAATCCTGCTTAAGGTAAATGAAGTTTGTTCTTTCGTTCAAAATTTTATACTTTCACAGTCATAGCATTAATCTGGACATAATAGGGAATTGTGACCCCTACTGAACAAGCCTGAAAGTCTCTGATGTAATAACCGATTTATTTGTTCCGGCATGTTTAAATTCCTTTTTTTAGTTTTTTAATGTGTCTCAAACTCGATCAGCCCTTTCTGAACTAACCAACAGTGCACTGGGGGCAGGAGGCAGACAAACAACCACGGATTAACTAATATCTAAAAATCATAGTTAGTTGGTTGTATGGAAACCTGATGAATTCCCAATGCCAACATCGAACAAGTCACTCAAGTTACAGCTTCTGAATACAACATGGATACATGAAATGCCCATAATCAATATTCAACACGGAGGCACAAAGTTTAAGTACACAATAATGATGGAATGGCATCAATACTGGAGTTGTGAAGCCTATCAATGGGCCGAAACTGTTTGCTGTGTGAATGAATCGGATTATGAGCTGGCACAAGGGACCACGTATCACAGCTCTGGAGACCACTTGTCATTCATGTTGGACACAGGACAATAAGGTTTGCATGACTGATGGCTGACCTGGCGACCGTCTCATTCAAATAAAGATATATTAGTAGGAATAAATGTATCTGTGTTAGACTGTCCGGCATATTGGGAAGATGAACAGTTTACTATTTTGTTGCTTTGTTTTGAGGTCATAAAACAGTCGAGCTTCTTACTTTCTACAGCGGACTCTCAGGGACATCCAGGAAACATGCGTAGACGCTAGATCGAAACCTGGTCACACACTGTTTTGGGGCGGTTTATACTTCATTTGCTGACTACATCCAACTAGTCCTAACAACAATTCACTTGTTATGGGCTCTGTTTATGCCAGAGGTACACCCTCGCGTGTCCTGATCCATCCTTTCGAAATATCACCACAAATCTGGCTCTTTGTCAACAGACTCATAACATGCCAGCCAATCCGATTCAATTTGAATTCACTACACTTTGAAGCAACTAGGTCACAAAACACTTTCCAAAATGTAGAAAATAATATCCGTGAGAATCGAATTTGAGCACAAAGTACACACATGAGTGTGTAAGAGTCACTCCACAGCTGTCGATACGCAGGCGTAGAGGTGCGTGAAAATCGTCAAGGATTGACAGGTATAAAATTCAACAGTATCTAAATTCGGTTACAACACGGACTTCTCGTTACAGCAAAAGCTTCTACTCTTAAATTTTGTACCAGTACCAGTAATTAGATATCAAAGACTATCTCAGTCATACAATCAGGGTTAACCTTGCATAAACTGTCAGTGGCTCTCTCCGTCGCATCTTTCCAAATGTAAACAATGACTTGAGAAAAAGGTCAAGGCCATGAGGTTGCTGCCACTATTCTGGTGGGGAAAGGGTCTACGGTGGAATTTTCAAATGTAGACCAAGCTTTTGAAACTTATTTGATATATGTTTTCCAACTTATCAGTTAATGATTGGTGATTGATGCATTGAAAACAAAAGCGTGATTTGTTATTACTGAATCTGGAGTTTGTTAGTCATTGGCGGTTTGCCACCAAACACCCCGTTTCGGGCGATACCACTTGAGATTGGAATCACGAGGCCGCCTTCAATGCATTGACTCGTAACCAAAGAAAGAGCTCCACCTGAAATTGTTCATAAAAATTGTCATGGTAGAATGGAGATAAAACCTACTGTGTTGGAAAATCAAAGGTATATAACGAAATTATAATAGCTCTAAATTGTTCATTTAAAGACCTCACGCTCACGCGTTCGGGTTTTAAATGAAATTTAGAAACTATTATAATTTCGATTATACCTCTGATTTTCCCACACATGTAGGTTTATCTCCCAATTTGCTGACATCCAACTAGTCCTAACAATATTTCACTTGTTATGGGCTCTGTTTTTTTACGTCACATTCAGTGATATTTCAACTATATGACAGCAGTCTGTAAATACTTGACACCGGACCTGACAATCCAGTGATTGATATCATGAGCATTAAGCTATGTTTTTATGCTGCTTTTAGCAATATTCCAGCAATATCACAGCGAGGGACACCAGAAATGGGCTTCACACATTATACCCATGTGGGGAATCAAACTCTGGCCTTCGGCGTGTTGAGTAAATGCTTTATCCACTAGGCTACCCACTGATCCAGTTGACCAGTGGCTAAGTTTACCTTTGGCTTTACTGTTAATATATCATATATACATAAAATTACACCAACTACTTTAGAAACTACAATAACTAGTGGCAGATTTGAAAAATAGGCAATTTTTAAGAATCGTCTGAAATTTGAGTTTGAGAAATTCGAACACAAAATCCATACAAACTCACCACCATAATCAAAAACACAGCACGACCTTGGTAACTAACGACCGTGTTATTAACTATGCATTCCCTGACAACTGATCTAGAGCCTGAACAAATATAACTGATAATGTGGCATGAAATGGGAGTCGTTGTGCACTGGTGTACTGTCACTCCTAACTGCGATACATCCATTAGTACAGATAAATCATTTGGAGAGAGGATGCATAGCATGGTATCAGAATGCATCAACACCATGACAATGTGCCAGTTCTAGTCAAATAGCATAAACGTTTGGAGCTGTTGCTGCTTGAAAATAGTCAGGACAGGATCCGTAGACCAATGGTGGATAGCATGAGCAACCATTCCCCTCAGGATCTGATGACACACAATATCCCAGGTCATATACAGTAAACATCCAATCAAAATTACTCAGCTATGAAAGTAATAACCAGAATTTATTCACTGTATGAAATAAGGTTGTCCGGGCTAGATGTCTGACGGACGGTCTAAATTTACAGCTTGCCAGCCCGATGGTCTGGTAAACTTTTTAGATGTTCCTTACATCTGAGTGAATCCACCATATCTTGGTGTCTGGTCTGGTTAAATCCATTTTGGGCTGGTAACATTTTGAAGTTACCAGCCTTGATGTCTGGCTGGTTTTTGGCTTATCATACACTGATTTATTCTGTGCAGTTTGTGAAATAAGTCTCAAAATATTTCTGGCCAGAAAGGTAGCAAGCTAGCCTTAAAAGTTACAAGCAATTTTCATATTTTATGAGCAAAGAAACCTTACCCTATGAATTTGGAACAAATTGTCTATTCCTGAACAGTTTTATCATATTCCCATTTTTACCGCTGTTATTTTCATCACTGATTTTTTAATTTATAGATCGGTCAGGTATTTCTACTCCAAACAAGGTGAGGTGAAATTGGGTTTAACGTTGTGCTTGAGAATATTTCGCTCATTTGACGATGTGCATGCGTTTGTATGTGTATGTGCGGCTGCTTGTACTAGCCCAGACTTAAGCTGGGTTTATACTGCTAGCCCACTGAGATACCATGCCGCAGTGAAGCATGAATACCCCACTCAGACACATTATTCTGACTCCGAGCCGACCAGTCCTTGTTGTACCCATTAATGCCGAACGCCAGACAGGGACCAACAAGTACCATATTTTAACGTCTTTTGGTATGACGCGGTCGGGGATCGAACCCGCGACCTTCCGCTCTCCTACTCCAAACAAGGGTGGATGGGGTGGCTTAATGGTTAAATTGGTTGCTCATCACGCCAAAGACCCGGGTTCGATTCCCCACATGGGCACAATGTGTAAAGCCCATTTCTGGTGTCCCCAGCCGTGATATTGCTGGAATATTGCTAAAAGTGCCATAAAACCATACTCACTCATTCCTCCAAACAAGGAATTCAAACTGCACTATTGAGGCACCTTTAAAATTTATGTAACCAGTATGGAAAGAGATATTTCAGAATCTCTTTTAGCTGACTCAAATAATGAGAACCATGGGCAAGCCGACGGATGATTTCTTTCCCAGAATACTCAATCTTCCCCTGGAAGCCCATAGGGTAGCTATCAAAAGGACCCTCCCCACAATTCGCTCCCTTTCCTTCTTACTTCTACATTTAATTGAAGTACTGGACAGCGACAGTATATAAGAAAAGACATCTGCATTAATTCTATTCTAAACAAGTAACAGCACACCAAAAACTATCACAAAAAGCATCAGTTACTATTTATTATGGGGGGACAGCTGATTTCCATCTTGTCTTCTTTCAACTCTCATTAAAATGTTAGGGGAGCTCTGCTGACCAACTTAGACTGACCAATCTTCTGTGATCAATTTCCCCTCCTTTACTCATATATCTCCAACTTCCTGTTCAGGGAGCCTACTATCAAAGAAGCGGAATCATTTGGTCGACATTCTCTAAACACGATGTGACTTTGATGCATTTGCGTGATGTACATCTTTCAGCCAAGTATCTCCCTCGGAGATAATTTGAAGTCAGTTTTACATCAATAAACTGGAATATACATTAATGGCTCACTTTGACTACCAGCGGAATTATTTTCTTTTGTGCTCAGCTTTGAAATTTTTCTTTGGAAGGCAGCACTTACAACATCCATACAACGTTAATGAACATAGTTTCCTTTAAAGCTGAGAAAAGAACATATCTTGTCATATGGAACCAGCAGCATTAATTTTACTTAACATTGTTCGTTTAGTTCATTAGAATGTAGGACACTGGGCCAAATACACAGCAAACAACTGGTTTAACAGTGAACAGTGAATACATGATGAACAAATAAGAATACAGAACACTATTATTGGAGTGAGTGAGTGAGTGAGTGAGAGGTTTTACGCTGCTTTCAGCAATATTCCAGCAATATCACAGCGGGGTACACCAGAAATGGGCTTTATACATTGTACCCATGTGGGGAATCAAACCCCAGTCTTCAGCATGACGAGCGACCGCTTTAACCACTAGGCTGCTCCACTGCCCCTATCTGCATGATAAATGAGGTGAGGTGAAATTTGGTTTAACGTCACGCTAGAGAATATTTCGCTCATATGACGACATGCATGCGTGTGTATGTGTAGGTGCGGCTGCTTGTACTAGCCCAGATTTAAGCTGGTTGTATAGTGCTAGCCCACTGAGATACTATGCCGCAGTGAAGCATGAATACCCCACTCAGACACATTATACTGACTCCGAGCCGACCAGTCCTTGTTGTACCCATTAATGCCGAGCGCCAGGCAGCGACCAACAAGTACCATATTTTAACATCTTTTGGTATGATGCGGCCGGGGATAGAACCCGCGACCTTCCGCTCTCCAGGCGGACGCTCTAACCACTACACCACGGAGGCGGTGCATGATAAATGAACATAACATTTGAATGATTTTAATTACCTTCACATTAGACAAAGACATCGACAAAATATATTTAAACCGTGTCGGACGAATAAAAATTTATATGGAATATATTTTTCTCGTAGCAGCTTGTGTTTAGAACAAATCAATACAAAATGACAATCATCCTTTGCAACATTAGCATAACAGTACACTACATTTTATTACAGTGATCAATATCCTGAAAGTGTTTGCAGTTTTTTGGCTGTTAATCTTATCATCAACATTACATATATTACTCCAAGAATTGATTACCTGTCTGTAAACCACCGTATGTTCCCAAATACCCCTGATATTTATCTACTATGCATTGTATTAATAATCTTCTTGTTTACTTTGCTGCTGAGATTCTTATAGTGCATGAAACATTTCCTTCAAGATAATAGTCAGTGAGTGAGTATGATTTTACACAGCTTTTAGCAATATTCCAGCAGTGGCAAGGGAACACCAGAATGGGCTTCACACATTGTACCCATGTGGGGAATCGAACCCGGGATCTTCAGTGTGACGATGGAACACTTTAACCACTAGGCTACCCTACCGCTCCCCTTCAGGATGGTAGGTCTATATGAAGAGAGGTGATACTTAGACATGTACAAAGTAAGCCTGAAAGGTTCTATTTTCTGCTGTGACACAAATCTCAACAGTAAGGAGAAAATGTGTTACATAAAACTTTAATCTGAACTGAGCTGAAATTGGGTTTAACGTCGTGCTTGAGAATATTTCGCTCATATGACAACATGCATGCGTGTGTATGTGTATGTGCGGCTGCTTGTACTAGCCCAGACTTAAGCTGGTTTTATAGTGCTAGCCCACTGAGATACCATGCCGCAGTGAAGCATGAATACCCAACTCAGACACAGTATACTGACTCCGAGCCGACCAGTCCTTGTTGTACCCATTAATGCCAAGCGCCAGGCAGCGACCAACAAGTACCATATATTAACGTCTTTTGGTATGACGCGGTCGGGGATCGAACGCCTAACCACTACACCACGGACGCAGTCTAAAACTTTAATACTAATCAGGGGACAGGAACATTTTCATGATCAAACGGAATCAGGTGGGTCCTATGTTTCTCAACGTTTTGTGTTGTATAATTCACACCATGATATGTTACCTGTATCTTGTCAGAATGGATCATATATTGTTACATGAACTGTTAAACCAACAACGGCATGTAGACTGGGAGTGGGCCATATCAACTGCAATAATCTATAGACAACCACCACTATCACATAAGGAAGATATCCATATACTCCATATATATACAGTGTAGTCACTTAAACTTCATAAACCCTAGACCACACAGAAACAAATCTTGGAACTGGAACATATGGTAAGTACTACATCAGGTGAGGTGAGGTGAGGTGAGGTGAGGTGAGGTGAGGTGAGGTGAGGTGAGGTGAGATGAAATAGGGATTAATTTCCTTAATGATTATTGCACTTCTGCAGCAATGTGCACTTGTCCAGACTTAAGCTTATTAGCGCTTGCCCACAGATATACCTTGTTACATTGTAACATGAATACCCACTCAGATACAGTATTCTGAAGTCTTGTTTTATCCTCTAACGCCAGACAGGGTAGCAACAAGTACTATGTGACTAAGGGATCAAACCACTGAGCTCCCGGACTCAACAAGACCACATGGGCAGCCTCTGAGCTTACTCCCAAACACTAAATTTTGTGCCTGGAAGTTTCACACCTTAAATGATTTGGCCATCAGGCCACAACTTTGCGCTGAAAGACTTACCTGCAATGAAAATGAAAGATCAAGTTCTGTGTCAAGAACTCCCCCTGGTGGCACAATGATCTCGTTTGAGCGGAGTATTCTCTTGGAACTCTGCAAAACAAACACATCAGAATATGATAACCAATATGTGTATATTTTTCGTCAGTGGGACAATGAAATGACACATAAAATATGTGTTGCTTTAACTATTCCCTCCAGCAACTAAATATTTACCCTTACCGAAGTCATTTTACGATTCAACTGTCTTCCTCTATATTATTCACGATATTAGTCACACTGTAACATTACAGTATAAAAAGAAAACAAAAGACCCAAAAAAATGATACCATTAGATCACAGTATAAAAAAATCGAAAGAAATGATTTTATAATACCATACAATCAGTAAGTCACATTACAGAGGGTGGTGTACTGTCTGTGTCTACTGACATCAGTATTGATCAATATCGATCAAGATCTTGGGTATATCTGCCAAGAGTAACTGTGTGTGGAGCAGATGCACCTGTGTCATTGAATCATTCATGTCTGGAGACACACAAACTGATGTGTTCAAAATACCCACTTGACAATCCAACATGGACTATTTCTCAGACAGACAATTTTTAAAAGTGACACTCCCTACATTCGGGCTATTCTTGTTTCCATAAATTCACTAAGCATGCTAGTTTTATTTCTAAGTGTAGTATTTATTCAGTGTAAGTCACTTCTGCATATGTTGATATCAAGTTTCTGTCCTCTTTCCTATCAGCCAAATAGTTCAAATTATCCTGTCAGACTGTACAAAGTTATGGTCTGGCTTGACTAGTTTATACAGCGCATTAGTCTGTCTCACAGTCCCTATGGTCGTGCTATTCTTGTTTTTATCAAATGAGTTTTATTTCAATGTATAGCTTTTACTCAGTGTCAGAGGTAAATTAAATGTAAAGTTTACACACATTATTCATTCACTTCCGTGTTTGTTGATATCAAGTTTCTGTCCTCTTGTCTATTGGCCTAAAGCTTGAAGTTATCCCCTTATACATAGTTAACGTTTTAGGCTTGAATTTTACAAAACAGAGCATGTGGTTTTGGAGAGTTACTGTTACTAAGTTGACAATCCACCAGCTTGTTGGTATTTCCTGACAACTAATATTAAATAGCAGTTTTCTGATGTTGTTACTTTAGTCTACTAGTCCAGAAAATTATGGACTGGTTGTATTTTGCCTGGTCTGGCAAGTTTGCAAAGTTGCCTGTCCGGTTGTCTCACTCCAGTTTAGGGAATTTATACACTGTAAGTGAGTGAGTGAATGAGTTTAGTTTTACAGCGCTTTATCAATATTCCAGCAACACCACAGCGGGGAACACCAGACATGGACTTCACACATTGTGCCCATGTGAGGAATCGAACCTGGGTCTTCGGCGTGAAAAGCGAAAGCTTTAACCACTTGGCTACCCCACCGCCCTGAACACGATGATCCAGGTTAGGTTAGACTGAGTCTCCCCAGAAAATCTAAGTCTTCTATGACATGAATCAGCTTTTGAAAATGTTACCAGCAACTGACCAATGGGCCACAGTTACTTCCAACACTGACCCTGCCAGTCGCCTGAAGTAAGTGGCAATCTGACATGTTGCAGGAAACAGTTAACATGGCTGCTGATTGAAACACAAACTGACCAGATGATAGTCTTTATGTTTAGGACAACACAGAAACAGCATCCATGTTTGCTCAACTAATGAGTACAAACCAATCAAACAAACTTCATCTGTTTTCTCATTCACCAACATCTATTGTTTCCCAAAAAGGTTCAATATTGAGAAATGCCAATTTCAGATTCATCACATACGTATACAAAACGTTGTGAAATAATTAGTCTAAAGTCAACTCCTGTAGGGAACTAGAGAGTTATACAAATATAATACATGTGGCACTTTGCACTTATTCTCACAAACATAGTTATCATACATTACAAGTTTCCATGGCAATCTAAAAGAACATATCGTTAGTTTGCAAAAATCCACCTTGCCATCAATTGTGGCAAGAAAAAAATAAAATACTATATTTACAGGTTCCTGTGCAAACCAAAATACAAAATATCTTTGTCCATGGTGGAACCCTTGTCATAACCCCCATGTCAAAACATTAAAACAGAGCTTCCCAGGCTTAAATATACAATTCATCATTTGCTAAGGACCACCATTATCATCTATAGTAAAGCATGGTCCCAAGCAAATAGTGAGTTGAATACTACAGGTGCAAACCACACTATCAGAACCCCAAATAATTTCAAACATGGGCTTGGATTGAATTCAGACAACCAACCCAATCATTATTCATCAAAAGGGGCCGAAGACCATTTGCCAGTTGACCTTTGTCTCCAACCGATCTGTGTTTACAGGAAAATCATAAAACATGGTCTCGTTAACTGATATTTGCTGATTAACTACTAACTACACAGTGCATCAACCAGTGGGCAATGCTTGCTGACAGTCACGTAATTAACATGCTGAGTTGGTTCATCTAATGTATAGGGTATCTTGAGGACATTAAGAATTTCACGCTTTTTGCAGGCATCTTTATTTGCTACCATTACTCGAACCTATCAATGTTTCAGGCAAATTTCCACTGCTGTCCAGCAGTAGAGTTGAGGAATTGTTTTTTTTTAAAAATCTGCGAGAAAAATATGAAGAATCTTGCAATATTCCAGCAATGTCACGGCAGGGGACACCAGAAATGGGCTTCACACATTGAACTCGGGCCTTTGGCGTGACGAGTGAGTGAGTGAGTGAGTATGGTTTTACGCCGCTTTTAGCAATATTCCAGCAATATCGCGGCGGGGGACACCAGAAACGGGCATCACACATTGTGCCCATGTGGGGATTCGAACCCGGGTTTTCGGCGTTACGAGCGAACGCTTAAACCACTAGGCTAGCCAACTGCCCCTAATCTTGCATAGATGAGTGAGGTTTTATGCCACTTCTCACAATATTCCAGCATTGTCACTGCAGGAGACAGCTTCACACATTGTACTCCAATCAGGAATGTAGACCTTTACTGAGTCAATACATGACCAAAGTCACAGTTCAAAATCTTTTTTTTTTTCATTTATCATCATAAAATCAGATTAAACCTGACTTCCATCACTTGGGAGATTCCGAACAGAACTTCTCAGACAAGAGGACCAATTGAAGTAACTGATGCTCCTAAGTCCGGACTAACTTTTTACTCATCTGGCTTGCACATCCAGTAAGCTGTTTCCATCAATAAACAATGTGGTTACAATGTTGTGTGATGCCAAAAATAGCTCCACAACAAAAGGTTGATGACAAAAAAGATACTTATTGTCTGCAAGTTCTACTGGGTCAGATTTGCCAATGCCTAACCTGGTCATGATAAAAGTCACAAGAGGTCTGAAAACCTTATGAGTTAACAATAAAAGGAGTTGTTCTGATCAGTTTTGTAAACTTAGCAATGTCGCATTCATAAACCTAATGACAAAGCAAATTCATTATTCAAGGTACATGTAGGAGGGAGTTAAGTGTGTGAATGTGATAGAATACAAAACTGCTTCCAAGGCGGCGACGTGTCTGGAACTACATCTTTAATTAATTTAAAGAAAACTTACCAAGTGATCTTAATTTTAAAATTTCACAAAATAGACTGACTGACTTTGGCTTTACGCCGCTTTAAGCAATATTCCAGCAACATCACGGCTGGGGACACCAGAAATGCCACAAAATACATCACATAGATAGTGAAAAATGTGTTTAGATTTGTTTATTGTCCCGTCTCTTGCTGGTGGAAGCTGGAGGTGAGGTGTATGGATGACCTGATGCAAGTTCAGATTTTACAAGGGTTCTAAATCTCCCATCTCATTGCAGTTCCTTTCCAAACTAAATGTACTTGCTTGCTTCAAATGTATACTGGACAAAATAAGTGAGGGATATTGGTATTTTTATGATTGATATTTTATCAGTGTGACAATGAATAAATAGATGATTATTCATAATTTCAAAATTTACATATATCCCTAACTATTTTTGTACTATATATAAATAAATATCTATCTATCTATCTATCTATCTATCTATCTATCTATCTATCTATCTATCTATCTATGTACAAAGACAACGATTTAGTCTTTCAAAGTATGTTCATTTACTGTTATTAGAAACTGGATTTGGGATCACATCGGATTGCAACCATATATCCAATTTTATACAATGTTTGCAGCAAAGAAAGACATAGATAGTCAGCCACAGAGCTACATTTTTAAGTTTAGTCAAAAGGAACATTTAATTTGCATATATTTTGTAAGTACTGATGTTTGAACCATACGCTGCATATTCATGAAAATGAAAAGTCAATACTGCTGTATTTGAATACAATAAATGTTATCTTCATACAACTGAACATGAATTTCCTTTTACCGTGTTGGTTTTCCATTTTATACGGAAAACAAAAGGACTGCAATCCCTGTTTACTGTTACATGTGTCTATCACAGAAAAATCAATAAACTGTGACCAACAAGGAATGCAAGGCTCATAAAAAAGTATTGCAGGATGTTTGAAAAGAAATCTGCTAGTAAATTAACCATAAATATTTTACAGGGTTAGAAATCTCTTTGAAAAGTCTACTAGCCATGAGGACTAGTGACTCTCACCAAACTACTAGTCCTCACACAATTTTGGTAGACCTCAAATTTCAATCTTTAATAAACCAAAACATTAATTTGACTTAGTCAAGCAGTATTGGCAGAGGTGTGGTATCATAACAAACAAACACACAATATGTTTTGGCATAGTTTAATTCAGTCATGACAGATGGATATGATCATATTATTCAAATAACACAACTACAACGTAAATAAGTTAATTTTTAATGAAAAGGCAAGCTTACACATTTATAATGTCCAGATAAACCACGAAGGAAGCAAACAATGCAGCCGTTTTTTTCCATTTGTAACATGTCATAATTATCCCCTTACGTTTTTCTTTTCTATTTTTCATGTTTACGCAATCGGAAAGCTATTATAAAGAGATTTCTCAAATAATATGTATGGTCGTCTATTTCCCGATACCATTGGCTTTCCGCTCAGTAATGTGATACAACAGTGGGAAATACCTCCGTTTTCGAAGCTTTGTATAAACATCACTTGAGGCGATTCGTTTGATGGCAGGTATCGTTCAAAAGCTCTGAACATCAACAATATCACTGTACCCTTGCCAAGAGTATTTTCACAGTTGTAAGAAGCGATTTTATTGGATAAAGATTGGTTTCTAATGACGCTTTTCTGTCACAGTCTGCTACGAGGATCGTGATCACACACGTGACCTAAGGCAGCCAATCATATTACAGCAATGGATACCATCCTCGTAAACGATAACTTTTAGATTCAGACGGAAGTTTTGGGTAAATTCATGCTATTCTGAACGTGTTACGCACAAGATCACTACCTATACGTATATTCTGGACCTTAGTGGACGTATCGTGCTAGGTTATGACCTGTGACAAAAATGCTTCATGCATATATTTAGCATTAAACATCGTGTCCGAGCACGAAGTTCGAGGCGACGACAGCCGATTTACATTACACGATCGCACAATAAAGATGGCAATAGTAAGTTATAATGTAGGTTTGACAACTTTTATGAGTACTGTTATTGAATATATTCTTCAGTTTATTCAATTTGTTTAATTATCATCTCAAAACATCGTTACTTTGCTCCAACTTTGATGTGGACCCGTTGCCGAAGCATGTGTCCGAGAATTGTTTTTTTCCAATAACATTGCGAAAAATAGCTTATAATTTTAATTTTGTCGATAATATATGGTCATTTGAAATGTAAGTGTTTTCAGACATTGTGAAAAGTGATAGATTTAATTAATGAATCATATGTTAGTTTGGTTCCCAAAGTTATATATCATTTTGATGCAACTACTGCCTGGTAGCCCGGCGGACTAGTACTGTTAGATGTTTTGGTAGTCCTCCGGGAGATTTACTAGCCTCGGGCTAGCGGACTAGCATAGATTTCAAACCCTGTTTTATGGAAATTGAATAACATTTGTCCCAAGCCTTATTATCTCTATATGAAAGGCAACATTTACTCACTCACTCTTCCTTCTAATAGTGAAAGAAACAAAGGTTTTGGTCTTTTAGACAACTACCACTTTGGTAAAACCCAAAAGCATAGGTATGAAATGGGCAAGATCATAGGATTCTGTCATGTCCAAGGGACACAACTCTGTATAGAGATTTGAGGTTCCTCAGATAACACCAGAGACACCTGTTCCCCCAAAGAGTATATGGAGTTTTTGATACTGGTGACACTATAGAATGTTAATATGTCATAAACATCTAGGCTTTAGGACGATGAAATGTTAATAGGAAGATAACCTACAAATACAGTAATTGGATCCTTGGGATTTTGGTAACACGAACTGGGACAATAATATTTACAACAACATTTTATAAGTTTTTAATTTTTTTACAGGGCATTCATGTCCTTGCAAATTAATGAATCAACAGTGTTTAATGAAACCAATGAAGGTTTGTTGCTGTCAGATCCTGGCCATTACACGGGAGTGGATCACTCACCTGCATCTTAACTGCAATGATGATTGAGGTGAGGTCATTCTCCAGGGCTCTGTGGACCACCAGGCGGGTTAACGTCAAACTGCACATTCTGGAAACAAGAGAGATCGGGTTACCAAAGATATGGATCTTATATGTGATAAATATCTTTATGTGTTAGCATCGATTGAGCTCCTGCAACAGGTCACGAAATGATAGAGGTCATGATACACAGATATCACGATAGAGGGGGAATGATATTGTCATGATAACCTTAGATTTGAGTCTACATTATCCTGGGAAAATCAACCATGCTATGACAAGATCCCCTGGCTTCATCCATGATATTGAAAACCAGTGATTATGCTGGTATGGGAAGTCACAGACCTGCCTTTACAATGGCACTGAGTAAGGTTTCATGCAGCTTTTAGTAATATTCCAGCAATATCATGTTGGCGGTCACCAGATACTAGTGAGTGAGTTTAGTTTTACACCTCACTCAGTAATATTCCAGCTATATGGCGGCGGTCTGTAAATAATCGAGTCTGGACCAGACAATCCAGTGATAAACAGCATGAGCATCGATCTGCACAATTGGGAACCGATGACATGTGTCAACCAAGTCAGCAAGCCTGATCGATCCCATTAGTCGCCTCAGGGGTGGAAATAACCCATTGCCCAACGTCCGAGTCCAGTGTTTTTTTCTGTCGGGCAAGCAAATATGTATATCACACTGTACCGGTGTCCAGTTGACTTTCCAATGTTAATTATGTTGTTTATTTAAAAAAATCAACAAGAAAATGGCCGGTACAGTGGAAAAATTATCAGGGCAAGTGATTTTACATGTGCCACTGTTCCGGAGTACACTAGCAATTTTAAAGTTATTTCCATCCCTGCGCCTCTTATGACAAGCATGGGTTACTGAGGATCAATATTATAACCCAGACCTTCACGGGCCGTCTCCAGAAATGCACTTCACACACTGTACCCCAATGGAAAATCGAACTAGGTCTTCAGTGTGACAGGCTTATGCTTTAACCAATAGGCTACCCCACTGTCCTGAGTTTACAGTGTCATGAGTTTACAATGTACAGGTTTCCAATTAAGGAACATATTTGCCTTGTATTAAACTTAGGCTCACATGAAACCTGCTTGTACCACACAACACCAACTTGCACCCCCAGGTCCCATAGATCTCGACATGGATACGCCTCAAATATCAGAAGTACCATCCACTGATAATCCTTATATCAACACATGTACCAGTAGGTTACACATACTGTAGTTTGTGGTACAGACTTATCATGCTTATCTAAATTGTTTAGAATGGTTTGCATGATTTTGCCAACAGTTTACTCATATATATTTTTGCAGGTGCATGTATTTGGCTGTAATTCACACTGAATGGTTCAGTGGAAAAGTTAGACTAACAACTAGTCTCTGAAATCAACATATTTTACAGAAAAAAAGCTCATAGTAAAAAAAATGAAACATAATGAAAAGGAGCCCTGCTGTGGAAATCTAGACTTGCCACATTTTCTAGACTTGCATGGGCTTTCTTGGATATATTTGCTTCAGGGTCTGTATAACAGACTATAGAAAAGTGGAATCAGTTTCACAGCCTGGAACCACAATGCTACACCCACTCTAGCAATCATAGTGATGTTGAGTTTGAGTTATTACACGAAACTTAAACAAAACCTTAGCTTTAGTTGTTTCGTATTTGAAAAAATACGAAACTAATATAATCACTCTTACTGTTTTTGTGGCGGAAGTAATGGTGCATGACAGATGCCCACAGCAGAAATGTACTCAGGTGAAGAGAAAAGCCAAAATATTAAACAGGCGAGTTCACTGTGTGATGAAAAGGAGTTAACATTTATATTTTAAATGTATTTTGTATTGCATTATGAGTACAATAAGGTAGGTTTCTTTAAACAAACTAGCTGGAGATGATGAACATATTTTTGGGGATATCGTTTTAGGAACATGAAGAATAAGACCACAATTTCATAAAAATATCCCAACACATATTCACAATAACAAATTTCTCATTAAGAGAAACTACATTAATTGTATGAAAATTTGCTCCAACTGTGAACCACTTCAAAATGAAAGCCTGGCAATTTTATGATACAGAAAAAAACAATACACAGTTCAGATGTGGCACTACTGAATAGAGACTATGATTAATTCATGTTTTATCTGGTGATCTCTTTCCACATTTAAAAAAACCCAACCAAATGAATATTTAAAAACATAATGACAAAAGGTTACCTGACGTCTGACATGCTACAGGACAGTTAGCATGGAAAGCATTCCAAAATATAATTCGTCATGGTTGCTCCAGTTGTTTTGTATTCATAGATTCCATAGAAAATAACACATCATGCTTTGTTGGGAATAAAGAATAAAAATAAATCACAGTCATACTGTATTAATCATTTAACCACCAGCCCACATGTGACCACATATGACAGTAAGTCAAGTATACGGAAGCTCTCAGTTTAGGTATGACATAATATCAGCTGCAAAGCCTAAAGCAGCTCCACATCACTCCCAGGTCATCGAGTGTTTGAAAGAAGGAAGTCCTTATCTCAAATCAAAGCTCTTAAGTCAGATGTTTTTTCACTTTTTCAGTTTGTTGCAAAATATCTGATTAAAGCAAGATTAAAACATCTTCATTCCAAACTCATCACAAAATCTCTGTAATCAATACCAGCAATGTGCTTCATTATGGTACAGAAGTATTTGCCTGCAAAGCCCACATCCAAACATGATCCTGCTAAGTTTGGTTGATGATGAAACTATTAAGGGAAGCATTGATGGCCCTGTAGTATAACATCCTGCAAGTGCTGTGCAGAGTTGCTTCCCTTAGGAATGCCAGAATCCTGTAATTGTGGGTTGAAATTTTGGTTCATCCCAATTATGTTTCTAGGTTTGTCAGAAAATTGTTGGTATGGCCATATGGTTCGCCATATGGTAAACAACTAAGAGTTTTGGGCTTTCCTAAGCGACTCCAACACTAAGTAATTGTAGTAAGTTTATTTTGCCAAAAATTCAGACTTTATTTGAGAAATGTCCATATTAAAAACTATTTTGAGATGGTGAACATTATTTATGATATTCAAGTTTTTTTTATCAATATTTCATTGAATGTTTTTTTCAATATAACCAATCACATGTCAATCCCGTTTCCATGTTTACATTTTGATAAAACACGCCAGTCCAACATGCTTAAACACATGCTTCATGTTGTTCAAGTACTTCAAATCCACACCAATGAAATTTTAAGGGTCAGCACCTAAAAATAGGTAATCCAAACATCAACCTTTTTTCAATGTCTTTCAACATTCAGATAACGTTTTGACATTGTGACTGAATTATTGGGTCAGTGCATGCAGCTGCTATTTCTCTAACAACTTATTTTGACAAGACCTTCATCTTGAACTACAGGAAAGTAGCATACTAGAAATTAACGTATGTTGAACATGATAAATACACAACTGGAAATAAAACAATCTGGCGCCGAAAATCTTATTGTGCAAATCAATAACTGCATCAGGTACTAAAAACCCATGAAGTTTCAGCAAGTTCTTAGGAATTTCAATCAAATCTTCCTTAGAATTGCAATCTCATATTGTCAACGGAAAGAAACAATGTCTGTAAATTATATTTTCTGTGTAAAACGTAAAACATTCAAATGCTTTAAGAACTGTCATCAGCCTTATCACGCAGTCATCGGAAACACGACATGTACAAACTGTTTCCATGGCGATCAATCATGTTAAGTTTTGTCAGGTGGAATTCCACATATATCATCATAATATCAATGACAAGATTATCAAGAATGAATCGAAGAATTATTGTTCCCTATGGTAACTAACAAGTAAAATTAATTTCCTGACACATGAGGAAAAAGTGGAAAAGCCTGGTGACCTGCTGATTTTAAAAGCAAGCTCGTACACAGAAACATGATTATTTTTTCAGTGACCTCCGCTGCTGATAAACAGACGTCTGCCCTGAACCTGGTGCATCAGTGTGTTCAGCCCAGACAGCTCAGTCTTGAAACCAAGTCAGTTGTTTCCCAATTGCTGTCGTGATTGACAGTCTGTGAGGAAAATAGTTAGCAAAAAAGGTCATATCAATCCAGCCAGAAGCACGAGCTACTTGATCGACTTACAGGAGAAACTGCTGTCTGAAAACTCAGGTGTATTGCCAAAGTCATGACATAATGGCCCAGCCGGCGTACGTTAGTGAAGTTAAAATATTTCGTATTCTGCTGTTCAGGTAACAAATTCTCAGTGATTCAGCATGCATGGATCCCCTGAGGGAAATTGAATAGGTTTCCTGGGAATCTAATTTGTAATCTAATTTGTCAAGTACCGAAAAGTTTCCTGATACACTTTCAAAGAAGTTTTACTAATTACACTTGTGTGTGAGTGAGGGAGCATGCTTCTAGCAATATTCTAGCAACATCACGATGGGGGACACAAGAAATGGGCTTCACACATTGTACCCATGTGGGGAATTGAATCCGGATCTTCGGCGTGACGAAATTACACTTGTTAAATGATATACTGTCATCATTTAACGAAATGGGATTATATTTTTTCTCTCAAAAATGTCAATTTAACGTCATATATCCTATCACTTGTGACATTAAGAAAATGTTAGAATCTAAAACATACAATATGCAGAAAAAAACAACAGTTTGGTGACGATAACACAGAAAGAGGTATCATTCAGATTAATATCACACAGCATAGCACATCAATGCTTCAGTGTGTAACTGATGGTTACGATAGCAAAATTCAAAACATCCTTGTCATGACCACAATGTTAAAACCTAAAACTTTAAGATTAAGATTTGATGTAATTCCTTCATTGAAATACCACTCAAGAAGATCTCAGTGACCTGGAACGCATCTTAATTCTGAATACTGCGACAGTGAAGCATTCATCAGTGAGCAAATCATGTACTGAGAATGGCATTGTTGATTTTAAATCCATGTTATCCGGTTCATTTAAAATTAGCGATATAAAAAGGCTAGAGAACAGCAGGTACAAACCTGTTCTTATTTTGCTCTCACTCATGTAACTATCAGATTACTATTGTATAACTATTGTATTCAGCTGTTCTATGTTACCATGTACGGTTTGTGCTATGTTGTCGAATTTTGCCACCATTTCTCCATGTAATATTAGACAATAAATATCTTATCTTGTCACCGTCAGACCTATCTCAGTATAATCTGCCAATAATCAGGTCTGGGTTAGACAGCTAAGCATTATTTTCTGTTGATTTTGATGTTGATTCCAAGTTAGCTGAGCTGCATACTAGTGGTTTAAATTGCAGACTGGGTCAACAGCATGGGTCAACAGCATGGTCAAGTATCGTGTCATTGGCATAGGACGACTTATTCAGTCAGGCCCAACAACATTCTCATTAGCCGGCTCTTACAACAAGCATGGGGTACTGGTGACCAGAAGCCCTGCCTAGGAATGCACACAGGAGTGACCTTGACAAATGTACTGTTGATTGGTGACAGAAGGTGAATCTGAATGACAAGAGTTATTTTCAAACACATAAGGCAAGGAAACAAATGACAATGAAGTTTACTCAACACAACATCCTTAAGTTGTCACAAAACCTTTTCAACACCCAGTATTGACTAAATAACTTCTTAACGACCCAATAATAGATCCCAACATCAGGGCTATTTACAAACTAGGGCATGTGGTGATGGGTTTGCACAAACATTTTTGATAAAAATTTGAGGCATTTTCTGGTGAGCACAATTTTTACTGCCATTTGCGGGGTCATTCTGTGGTAGAACTGAATCATTATGTTCATATAGTAAGTTTAGCTGAATGCTACACTGAACAGCATTTCAGTTATATCAGAGCTTGTCAGGTCGATGTTGAAGAAAAGCCTGAGTTGATGAAGGCCTCAGATGTTACTGCTTAAGTAAAAATGTGTATGATTATGGTGTTGACAAACCATGAAACATAATCAGATTCAAACCCACCATCACTCATTTTTGACATGTCTAAGGGACATAACTCTTCACTGGAATTCTGGTGCCCTCAACAAGTGGGCCACTTTCTAGGAAGCTCAAGACAAGGAATGATGCTTTGATAATTTCTTTTACAAATTTACTGATACTTTAGTAACAGTTTAATAGCTTTGCCCTCTGACAATGCTATTCTATTCCTGGCTCCAACTGCGAGTCCTACTGACCAAATAACTCTTTGACTCAAGATATAGTTTGGAAATGTTGCCCATTAGAAAGAACTGGGATCAGGTAACTCGTGGCTTTACCTTGCTACTGAAATCATGTCTGATCTATTACTGACTTAACCTCACAGCTTTCACACCAGCGTGTTTAGTCAGGGTGTCTGGACTGTCTCCAGTATTGCTGAGTCAGCAGTGTCCAATACCATCGTCAACACAGTCTCAGACTTAAGCCTCAAGTCCAAAGAATGAACCTTGTGAAATTTATGTCAATCTAGTAAACTCTGTCAATAAAAGTCCATGGGTTCACACTAAAATTTACCAAATCAATGCCAATTAGAAGACAGTTTGACAATGTACACATAAAAACTGAGTGGTGGCACATGGTCTTTGGTACTGCACAGGTCTCAGAGCAGAAGTAGTTAAGCAATGGTCTGTTCCATAGGAGTAATTGGATTGGTGACAATAGTTTTACAGCTTCATTCATTCCCCTATGTGCTATTTCCTCAGGTATGTGACTTTGAATGAAATATGCATCTATTAAATATACCCAGCAGTATGTGAGTGAGTTTGGTTTTAGGCCACTGTAAGTAATGGGCAGCAATATCACGACAGGGGGACACTTAAAATGGCTTAAAACATTCTACCAATGTAGGGAATCAAACCTGGATCTTCAACGTGACAAGCAAACGCTTTAACCACTAGGCTACCCTACCATCCCAAAACCAGCAGTGACTTGGTTTCTGGTAGGATGAGATATTTATGTGACTATTATTCTTCGAGCACCTAACAGGCAGTTTGGGATGTATTCTCTGAATGAAAATTAAGTGCACATTGATCAACTGAACTTGAAGGTGGTGCTTTGTGTGCTGACTTTGATATTTAGCATGTTATAAAAATCCACATTATCATCACCATTAACAGTGAGAGAGTTGAGTTTTACGCCGCACTCAGCAATATTCCAGCTATATGGCGGTGGTCCATAAATATTCGAGTCTGGACCAGACAATCCAGTGATCAACAGCATGAGCATCGATTTGCGCAATTTACCGATGATCACCATTAACAAAAGCTCACACGGTTACAACAATATCGACACTGTCATTGCCAACTCCAAATATATAAGACTTTAAACACATTCTGGATTGAGTGAGAGAGTTTGGTTAACCTTTCATCAGTATTTCAATTATATGTGCTGTAGAAATGCACTGTTATTATTCTTATATCCCATTCCCCCAGCTTGTTGTGGGAAGAAAGGAAAAAGTGATGCATATCTTGAATCTTTGCGGGGCGGTGGAGTAACCTAGTGGATAAAACATTTGTTCAGGATGCCGAAGGACCGGGTTCGATTCCCCACATGGGTACAATGTGTGATGCCCATTTCTGGTATCCCCCACTGTGATGTTGCTGGAATATTGCTAAAAGCATTGTAAAACCATACTCACTCACTCTTAGATGTTTACCTTCAGTGAAACCCACAAACAGAGTTATCCTGCCAAATCTAGAAACGTCATCAAAGCGAACCCGGATTTAAACCAACAAACAGCAAATTCCAGCACATCACACACCTGGGCCACCTGTCTCAATGGATATTAAGCAGAGATGCCAACCCCAAAGTGTTGCAATAGCAACAAATAGTAGTTCTAGGATCAGAATTAGTAGTTTGACCACAAAATTTGTAGTCAACTAAATACTTAAAATCATGATGAATTCTGAGCAAGATAATATGACACTAACAGGAGGGAAGGTCACGTGGTTAAAGCATTCCAATAGGATCATAATTTTCCGCCGGTACACAATAAGCGGGTCAAATCGCAAAGGTATTTCTGATAGACAATTTCGATAAAATTACGTTTGTTATTTGCAATAATTCCAGTTCAAATTTGATGAATGGAAGGTAAGTGAAGTCCGAAAATGTATTTAATCGATGAAATTATATGTTTTTGTCGATATATCAGAATTTTAATGAATTTTTTTTCCAAATGTCGTAGAATTTCTAATGCAATCGTATCGCCGTCGTTGGAGGCTAAAATTCGTAGCGACTATCATGAAATCATAGAGGCTGGCATCTCTGTATTAAGTAACGTGGCACAACTCAGTCTTTCTCTGGCTTCACATAAAAAGAATCATTCATATGCTGTAGCCATTGCAACAGCTCTTACTAGAATGAAAGACATTATATGAGACTAAAGCTCTGTACGGCAGCTGAAGATGAGACTGTTCTAACATACCAATTCCAGAGACCCATGAGCAATAAATTGAGACAAAAGCTATTACTACTCCTTCTCACATCCACACAAGAAGGATACTATTTCCAGGAAAACTATTTCTATCTATTGCAATGACATACAACCCATTACAAACTGACTGGAGGAATAAAGTAATTGTCCTTCTGCATGATCAATCCTATTCATTTCACTATGTGTCCACAAGCACACATACAGATCTTCCTGTTGCCACAGATTCGTATTTCATATTTAGTTAATACACCGTTCAAACAGACCCTTCATAAAAGGGTTAGCCAGGTAGTGCTTTCTCATAGAGTCCCTGAAACAAAGTATGTTTAAACTCCCATGCTTTAACAAGTCTAAAATTCCTTTTTCGCAGAGTGCCGGATGGTTTGAGAGTTTACTTGTCATGGTGAAGACTTGGGTTTGATTCCTCACAAGGGTACACAATGTGTGAAGCCCATTTCTGGTGTCCGCTTTCTGTGGTATTGTTGGAATATTGCTAAAAGTGGCACAAAACATACTCTCTCATTTACTCACTACAATTCTTCAACTGAAGAGTTCAGTTGTATTTTTCTATTACCATAGTTACACATATAGTGATGATGTCATGCAAACAAATCTTTCAATTCTTTTAATGTTAATCTTGGTTTAATGTTGGTTTGAGCAATATCACCACAACCAACATGAAGAGAATGAGGTTCAACATTGCACCTTGAGTGGAATCGAACTTGGGTATTCATCATCCATTCAACATGATAACAAATGGGCTTCTCTACCACTGACATAATAAAACTGTTGCTGATATGAAATTTTCATCATATCATTGTGGCAATTTCAAAATTACAGAGAATATTATCCTTCATTTGGCACTTTGCTTTTATGCCAAACTGTAACTGTTGTATTGACTCTCTAAGAAACGCGTAACCCGTGAAGATCCGGGATAGTATTGGTCTTTAGTAACCCATGCTTGTCGTAAAAGTTGACCAATGGGATTGGTCGTCAGGCTCGCTGACTTGGTTGACTTGCTACTGGTACATGTGTTGATATAAGGATTATCAAGGATGGTACTTCTGATATTTGAGGCGTATCCATGTCGAGATTTATGGGACCTGGGGGTGCAAGTTGGTGTTGTGTGGTACAAGCAGGTTTCATGTGAGCCTAAGTATAATACAAGGCAATATGTTCCTTAATTGGAAACCTGTACATTGTGAGGTGAGGTGAAATTGGGTTTAACGTCGTGCTTGAGAATATTTCGCTCATATTACAACGTGCATGCTTGTGTATGTGTATGTGCGGCTGCTTGTACTAGCCCAGACTGAAGCTGGTTTTATAGTGCTAGCCCATTGAGATACCATGCCGCAGTGAAGCATGAATACCCCACTCAGACACATTATACTGACTCCGAGCCGACCAGTCCTTGTTCTACCCATTAATGCCGAGCGCCAGGCAGGCACCAACAAGTACCATATTTTAACGTCTCCGGGCGGACGTTCTAACCACTACACCACGGAGGCGGTCCTGTACATTGTAAACTCATGACACTGTAACCTATTGGTTAAAGCGTAAGCCTGTCACACTGAAGACCTAGTTTGAATTTCCATTGGGGTAGTGTGTGAAGTGCATTTCTGGCGATGGCCCGGGTAGTTCCGGGTTAGAATATTGATCTTCAGTAACCCACGCTTGTCGTAAGAGGCGTTTAACGGGATTGGGTGGTCAGGCTCGCTGACTTGGTTGACATATGTCAACATATCCCAATTGCATAGATCGATACTCATGCTGTTGATCACTGGATTGTCTGGTCCAGACTCGATTATTTACAGACCGACGCGATATAGCTGGAATATTGCTGAGTGCAGTTTTAACCAACCAACCAACCAACCAACCAACCAACCACCCAACCAACTCTTGATGACAATCTAACCATACAGTGATTCAGTACTTACAATCAGGCCATGACATTTACCTATTTGTTCTTTGACCTAGATGAGCTAAAATCGTATGAGGAAACAGATACATTTATGACCAAACACAGGAAAAGCACACAGTCAAAATGTAAATATTGTCGTAATCACGTATCACATGAACTCTCACGGAATCTTTATTTCGGGACTTTGTGGATCCATAAAGTCACAGCCTTCAATTATCAGACCCCACCAAGGACATGGGAACAAATTACTCCCTGACTCCAAACAATATCTCATCAACAACATAGTTCATGTACATGATGTTGTATGGCGTCCAACGAGTTCCTATTATACAGACTTTCCACCATGGCCAGCAATCAGTAGTGACCAGTCATGACCAAATCTCTTCAATTGGGCAAATAGCAGGCCTTCTGAACAGGTGCCCTCACCACTCCAAGTACTCCCGACTAATCAAATGTGAGATGTGATTTGACACCTTTCAGCAAAGGGTTTCCTCGACAACTGCTTGTGTTAGTCCAATTGATCAAGTCTTCCACTGCTCATCCAGAATCACTCCTCACACTCATTACATCTCCCTAAAGACTGCTGTTAGTAAATGAGTGGTATGGGACTGATTCACACTGTCCCATCTCAATGAAACTCGGTATGGGACTGATTCACCCAGTCCCATCTCAATGAAGACCGCAATACCATACTTTTCTCCCTCCTACCCCATGGGATATACGGTATTTGATGGTTTATGCATCATCGAGAGTGACAAAATTGAGTTGTAAGGAAACTATCACAGCAAAGGATGTGAATCCTTGTCTTGTCTATTGTTGAATCAGTCGTGTGGATGATACATTTTAACACTCACTTGGTGAAATATATCATTCTCCTGTTGAAAGTTTTAGATACACTCTCTTTGTTTGAGGTTAAGAATAACAGTGATGGGTTCCTTGTCACAGACCTAGTGTTAAAAGTTTAAGCAGGACCCAAGATTCTTATACATGCACTATTGCAGCCAACTTCTGTGAGTGAACAGTCCAGGACTGCCATTATCTTCAAAATATTATTTTGGTTGGTTGGTTTGTTGTTTAACCCCACACTCAGCAATATTCCAGTTATATGGCAGAGGTCTGTAAATAATCGAATCTTGACCAGACAATCCAGTAATCAACAGCATGAGCATCGATCTACACAATTGGGATACGGTGACATGTGTCAACCAAGTCAGCAAGCCTGACCACCGTATCCTCATACAACAAGCATGGGTTGCTAAAGACCAATTCTATCTTGGATCTTCATAGGTATTCAAAAATTGAATATGTAGGGTTTGAAATACAGAACACGTGAAAGAGGTCCTTGCTATCATTTGGATTTTGGAAGTTTCTAGATCAAAATACTACAACATAAATCCTCTTAAGTCCCCAAGATCACTCTTATTTCCTTTCAATATGCACAGTAGACTACATTTAAAATAAGGATACAATTCTTTTCTTTCTGTGATTTATATAAATTTTAGAAAAGAATATAAGATTTGCTTCCCTTTTGTTACAGACATGGACGTGTCATAAGTAAAAACTTGGTATTAATCATAGTATTTTAACATTTTACATTTGATATTACACTTTCACAGTCCAGTACAGAATTTAGTAATCCCAAACCTAACATATGTTGCATTTGGCCACTTTCTAAAACTCATAATGTATTCATAGCTTTCAGCCATTGGAGCTGTGCCAATTTACACTTGTCAGAGAGACATATAAAGTATGTGATCTGGTATAGCAGTTGTCAGACTTCCACTTTTGAGGTTGTTGATTTAGTGTGCTGGCGACTCAATGCCTCACTCTCAATCCCAGGTAGGACTCAAAACAAGAAAGTACTATAATCTGTGCTTTACTCACTAAGTGTAATCCAAAAAATAACGTTACATTTGACCACTTTCTAAATGCCATTGTGTATTCATATAGTATCATAATTCACAGATTCATATTGTTAGTGACATTAAATCAATTTGGCTCTATTAACATTTTACTTTTTTTCTGGTGAAGAAAATAAAAATCTGAATGCTCTATATTCTTTGTTTTATTGTTCTCATTTCAGTTTTTGGAAGCTGACAGATTTGTAAAACAAGTTGTGAAAAACAATTTGGCCTTACCAAACAGTGAGTGAGTGAGTTGGGTTTTACGCCGCTTTTAGCAATATTCCAGCAATATCACGGCGGGGGACACCAGAAATGCACTTCACACATTGCACCCATGTGGGGAATCGAACCAGGGTCTTTGGCGTGATGAGCTGAACGCTTTAACCACTAGGCTACCCCACCGACCCCTTACCAAACAGGAAGTTCAACTAGTGAAGACAAACAGTAACAGCTGTTGATACAATATGGTGATTTCCACATACATACTAGTTCAACAGGAACATAGTTCCTAACAGGAACAGACATCAAATCCATTAAATATGGTTCCTGCCACTACATACCCCATGCTGTCAGTAATGAGGACAAAAGACTATGTTGGAACAGACTGGTCTCATTTAAATGATAATTCCTTAATCTATGAACTAACCTAATTCTGAAAGTAATATTTTTCCATGGGCAAGTGTATTTATCCCAGTTCTAGCCTTCATGACACGCTGAGCTTCCATGCCGATTCCCTGACTTCCTGAGTTTTGGTTTTACGCGCTTTTAGCAATAACTCTGAATCCCCCTACTGCCTCCATGAACTGTTGGCGTTCCTATATGGAACACTGTTCAAGGTTAATGCAATCTGACAACCACGTGATCAGAATACAGCACAGCTCCAATATTCACAAACTGTTCTATTTGTAATAATTGTATTTAGATTTCAATTCATTTTCAGCATTTTCTGATTTCAGACAGATGTAGCAGTGGCTTAGCATGCAGACTGAGAGATGTTTTGTACAGTGGTTTACAGTTTCTGCCATAAACATGCCCTGAGCAATTGGACAAACTGACAATTTGAGGCAGGTATTAAAGCCATGCAAGAGTTAAATTTGTTGTCATAGATCAGTTGCCATAAAATAAACTTGGTTCAAACACTGATGTGCTCAACTGTTGTGTTGAACTCTGTAACTTAGAAAAGACAAAATGGATAGTCACATGAACTTTTTTATTTGGTATAACACACTTATAAGAATAAGACAGGTGAGGAAGTTCGTCAGAGCCAAGGGACCATGGAGTGCCTGTTAAATATCTGTCACACTCTTCAGGGGGTCAAACATAATGAAAGAATGAAGCTATAATAAACTGAAGTTGTTACGCTTCACCTCAGACAACATCACATAGTACACACCATATCATCGAAACCAACATGTATTCTAGCACGACAATGTGTGATACTCGATTCTGATTGGCTGAGAGCTCATCAAAACCGTACTTAAATGACAGTTTAAGGACCGCTAATTAAAGTGACCGATTCACCGCGTATGAATACAACGAACTCGTTGACCCTATTGTATGTAAACAAACATGTCGGACATCGGCAATTTCTATCTCGACAGCATCTTTGGTGTTTTTTAAGTAAAAAGCGAATGGTTTGAAGAAGTAAAAAGCCAACGCGTTCGGTTTTTAAATTACATTTAGCGGTCTTAAATCAACGATAAAGGACCGCAAAATTGAAAACAGAGTAGCTTTATCTTCTAAATAAACACACATGCAGTAAGCTTCACGACAAGAATGATACTGGATGTACATTTCAGCACTGTGTGACAAAACCACTGGCACACATGATAGTGAAGTGAACATGCACATGTATGATATCAGCACTACCCTGTGTGTTCCTAGACGATGACAAGGTCTCCTGTTCTCTTTACATGGACTAAAGGAGGATGACCTTAAGATAGTGATGTACCCCACTTCCTACAACTGTGGGGGTGATTAGTCCACAAACGTTCGTAATGTTACTACCTGTCGTAACTCTATAGTTTATCATATCATAATAGGCTTACAAATGCCATAGCGCTACAAACATTTTATGGATTGGGCCCTGAAATGTATAGTTTTCAGAACTTTCCACTCAGAGATTAGTTGAAACTGAAACATGGATAATTTGTTGTTTGGTCGACATTCTAAAAGTCGGTCAGTAAGAAATATAGCATACAACTTAATGGATAACAACTACTTGTTAATTGCATAGAACGATGTTTTAGTGTAGTTTCTGATACTGTTTTCAAGCTAAATAAACAAGTTGTTATCCATAAAGTTGTACCCTTTATTATTGACTCACCAAATTCTAGAATGCCAATAAAAACAATTGGTAAGAAGCCTACATGGAGACATGGTAATCGACACCAACAACCTCAACCAACTTTTAGCTTGAAAAGAAGAATCTACAAACGTCACCATCAAATTGTTTGATGGGCATTCTAGAAGTTGGTGACTCAAAAATGAAACATACAACTTTATGGATGACAACTTCTTATTTATTGCATAGAGCAACGTTTCGATGTAGATTCTTACATCGTTATCAAGCTAAAAGTCACTCTATCAGTGTTCACGAATAGTGCCTGACCCTCTGACAAATCCTGCAGATTCGCCAATGGTCCGATAGAAGTGCACAACCTGCTGGCCCCAGTGTCTGACTGTATATTTCACAATGACTTTGACTGAAGTTGTTATATGTGACATGTGACACTTGTTTGCTGTTTATAAATCATATGTTTGTTAATAATTTCAATGTCAATTACAAGAAATGTTAAATCTGTAATGTGTGTTTTATTTTATTCTATGGGTCCTGTGAAGTTTCAATGGGTCAGACAGACATCTGAAACTTACAGGACCCAATGTCCAGTTACTTTGAAACACCATTCGTGAACACTGCTCTATGCAATATAAATAAGAAGTTGTTATCCATAAAGTCATTCCTTAATGGGGATAATTTTGCGTATCTGATATTTCCTAATTTTGGTCGGAAAATGGTGTGATTTCATTCCAAAGAAATACACGCTGCTTAAATTCAGGAGCTTGCAGTCTCCATTCATCCATTATGTTACATTCTGTAATGATAAATACCCTTGACCTATTTGCTACCATAGATTTGTCTCCAGCCTGAAAATAGACATCAATTGAAATCTATCTCACAAGCCAGGCAAATTCTGTGCTAAGTTAATCACTGAGAAATGAAGCTACTGTCACTTGTGAAACAAAGCTTTGGTGGAGAATACATCAGGGTTCCTGCTATGATGGAATGGAGATATAATATCATCAAGGATGACAATCTGCAGCATAAGAGTACCAGCTTATTACATGTAGGTAGTTACTAGTGAGTAGGTCCGTGCAATATAACCAGTTTACCGGTTCAGACATGAAAAACGATAATGATTCGATACGATAAAACCGGTTTTTGACTTGCGTAACATTCTGAAATCTTCAGATATTGCCTTGTTTCATTTGTGCCAAATATTATTCACATTTTTATTTTATCATGATTAAAAGTTGTTATTAAAGCTTAATCAAGCATAGTGATTTTGTTGTGTTTTTGCTCTATAAATCAAGCAGTAACTCGATTATAAGTAGTTTTTTTTGTTTAAAAATACTTCATGCAATATATTGCAATACATGCTTTCGTATCGCAATATGAATATTCTCTGCAATACCCACCCCCACTAGTGAGTGGTGCTTACATCCCCCATCAGCAGTTTTACAGCTATCCAATTGTTGTTGTATAAATTTGATCAAAAACAATTTCAAACTAATCAAGAATTTTTCAACCATTATTGTTGAACTTGATACTGTTGACATTTTGTTTCCTAATCCATAAGATAAGTCAGTAAAATATATTTGGTTGTTTGGAACTACAGTTGTAAACCAAACCAAAAATGTCCAGCCCAGTCTGGTAAGCTGTGGCAGTTTGTGTATTCTCAAAACTGTACAAAAACCTTAAGGACCACAGAAATCGCCTTAAAATGTTAAACAAAAAGACAAAGTCATCATACCCCCTGCAATGGAAAAATACTCTTCATGAATATGTCAACTAGTTATGACTATGTGCAATGTTTGGCGTGTATATAGTGAGTGAGTGAGTGAGTGAGTGAGTGAGTGAGTGAGTGAGTGAGTGAGTGAGTGAGTGAGTGAGTGAGTGAGTGAGTGAGTGAGTGAGTGTAGTGTTACACCACACTCAGCAATATACCAGCTATATAGTGGCATTCTGTACACAATCGAATCTGGACCAGACAATCCAGTGATCAACAGCATGAACATCGATCTACGCAATTGTGATACAATGATATGTGTCAACCAAATCAGTGACTATATTGCAAAGTGGAAAGAGAATATTGAAAGGTTTTAAAGTTCTGCACCGGACAAGGCAAATGTGCACAGATGCACGCAAGGAGATGCATGCACGGACGGATGGAGGGAGTCCATGTTAATACCCATGCAAAACGCATTGTGGGGATAACAATGTCAGCATGAAGTGGTAATTATTATTACCAAGTACCATTTCTGTTTCATGTATCAGGACACCATTCTAAAATTTGAATCTGTTAAATATGTGTGGCTATAAGTACCTATTTACTAGATACACACATAGCACCTGGACTGACATTCCCAATGTGACAGAATGCTATAAGGTGAGTCTTCACTTAGTGATCCATGTAAGCAATGACAGACAGCAGGACTTATGTCAACCAATAAAACCTCCTTGAAATAGTGATGTGACCATATGATTCATGTTATTGTATGTGTTTACACCGCTGCGTTTGTTCAGCCCTACTTATACACAAACTACTGCTGATCTCGCAGCTCTGTTGGGTGTGCTACAGTAACATACACAATACGATATCATGTAGAGTGTACACAGACCGATCCCATTATAGGTAACTGGTTATCTATTGACTTCCTTCAATGGTGGAGGCCTGGCATAGTCTGTGAGAGGAGGCTATTACTGAATCACCAGCCACAATCCCTAGAGTGAGTCACGGCCGATACAGGTGACTGCATCTGCATAGTTGTGATACTGGGGGAATTCCACGGATACATAGGTCACGCCTTACACTCCAACATTCTGTAACCATGTTCACGCCTGTATCTTCCTCTGCATGCTTACATCACACTGTACTTAGTGACTGCATGTTTGGATCACGACACTTTTCAGGAATCTCAGTTCCTAAGCCTGCTATTTCATGTTGTTTTATTTTCTTTCATTGAATTAATATTTTGTTGATTGCTGTTTTACCTGACTGTTTAGATTTGTGATTTTACATTTTATTATTTTGGGTCTGTTGTGGTGAATCTTATAGTTACTAAACAACGAGAGTCACCCGTACCCTGGAGGTGACCCTCAATCATGTAACAGGGACTTTCAGCCAATAAAAACATTGAAATTAAAAAGAAAATTAAAAAAAATTATGGACTGCCTTAAAAGATTTATGTCATCAGTTGTAACTTTACTTCACTTATAGTAGGGTTTTTAGAAACTCTGAAATTGTATGATCTCTAGCAGTAATGAGCCCTGGTCTCATTCTTATTTGCACTATGTATATTTCAGTCGTGAGTCATAGGCTTTCATTTACTATAGACATTCAGGCAACTTCTCTTTCTTAAGACACAGCAATGTCGCAATTTACATGTAATTTACAGTAAAACTGCGGTGCATAAATGTATGTGATTTTTTGGCATTCAATTATCATTTGTCAATCATTTATCATTTTTATCTTGAGAAAACAAATTCAAATATTCATGATCAATTTTCAAAATTAGCATTGATAGACAAGGGTCTTCATTGTCATGTCTTAAAAACATTTTTTTATGTATTCATGAATTTCGAAAGTCTTAAAAAGCACTGAAGTGAGGTCTTTTCAATAAGGTCATAAAATGACTTCAAGAGATAAATATTGCTGTTTTTCCCTAAACCATGTGATCATACTTCTGATATATCTACTTCAAACTGTACACAAGCATCTGAAGCGTTACACAGTTTTGTTTTTTTTGCGTTTAATGCCGCACTCTTGTATGATGGCGGTCTGTAAATTCCTTAGTCTGGACATCATGTATACAATTTGTAGTATCCATTAATGCTGAGCGCCAGGCAGGGACCAACAAGTACACTATTTTAACGTCTTTCTGTATGACGCGGTCGGGGATCGAACCCGCGACCTTCCGCTCTCCGGGCGGACGCTCTAACCACTACACCACGGAGGCCGTCATGTATACAATTATGATATCATGACATGCATGATGCAAACCCACAAGTCTGACCTCCTGATACTGTTACTACCTTCTATCTAGCGACAAGCATGGGTAGTTGAACACCAACTGTAACCCAGATCATCCTGGAGAGAGAGTGAGTGAGTGAATGAGTATGGTTTTATGCCGCTTTTAGTAATATTCTGGGACACCAGAATTGAGCTTCACATATTCTACCCATGTGGGGAATCGAACCCGGGTCTTCAGCGTGACTAGCAAACACTTTAACCATTAGGCTACCCTACCGCCCCCATCCTGTAGAAAGAGATACACCCAGCGATGAATGCTGGTAATGAAGCCTCAATGTTCTCCAGCTGCATGTTTGGCAGTGATCCCTGACTGTAAACTCTTGCTGTTTTCTAGTCATCAGAGTTTAAATATTTAGGAACGCAGCGGCCACCAAGTAACCTCAAGCAAAACAAAGCAATCCACGTATCAACACCCAGTGTGGATTCTCCACGGATTACAGGGGAGAACTCTGGGTAATATCCAGAGGCCAGCACCGTAATTCCAGCCCAGCACATTGCTTCAATTTACTTATTCCCAAATCTAATCAATCTCTCTCTGACCACAGAACCACAGAAAGGTGCGTCCTCCTCCTGAATGGAGTCGCCAGGAGCCACTTCTATTGATTACCAAACCACGAGCAATTTACTTTTTCCATCTTCTATAAACTCTGGTAAGGTATGATCTAAATGTCATGGGAAGTATTACAGCATATAGTTTGTCTTACCATGCCGGTTGGCATGTCTGTACAAACATTCTCAAGACCGCGAGCTTTTCCTAATGGCAAAGTCTAAGTAGTCTAACTAACAGCATTTTCAGTTGTTTTTTTCTCCAGACAAGTGAAAATCTCACTGAGTTGGCCTGAGATCATTCTCCGAACAAAATACAAATGGCAGTTCACATTAGAATCTCGGCAGGGGTTGAGAAGGCGAAGGGAAGTATGTGACATTACGTTAGTCGTGATACTAGAAACTCCTGTATTCACCAATGTTCACTTTCTAAAACAGTCATCAAACTTGGTTTCAAACGTCAGAAAAATGATATCATTTCTAGGCTGTTGTATCTTTGAAACAGAACACCTCTGGGTTTTTTTGTGCTGTAATTTTGAAATCTAAAACAGTAATATATACCTTCTGAAGATGTCATCTTTGTTCAAAGATATTATCTTTATCACTAATATTATCAATCAATCAATCAATCAATGAGAGAGAGAGAAAGAGAGAGAGAGAGAGAGAGAGAGAGAAAGAGAGAAAAGAGAAGAGAGAGAAAAGAAAGAAAGAGAGAGAGAGAAGAGAGAGAGAGAGAGAGAGAGAGAGAGAGAGAGAGAGAGAGAGAGGCATAATAAATAGAAGAAGGCAGCTCAATAAAGCAGCTCTTGAATACAAAGTTGCCTATCTGTATGCATGAGGAACCTGTGACCACAAACTGGACAATTGCTCCAGAGGAAATCAACAATCGTGCAGGGCCACTTGGGATAAAGTGGTAACCGTGCCTGTCAAGAAGCATACTGTCTGAAGTGTTAGCTGACAGTGGTAACAAGACAGAGGGATATGCAGCCCCACAGGCAGCTTCTTCCCCTGCAGTTCTGCACAGCCAGGATGAAGCTGTAACAGCCAGCACTTCCACCACTGGGAGGTAACCACCTGTCAGATGTAAAATAAACATCACGCCTCTCAACATCAACAACTCTGTGAGGTATTTTGTGTCCAGGTATACATATTCTAAATCAGTCTCATAAAACCACTTCATCTTGAAAAACTGAACCTTTACTGTATTTATAGTCTGTCTCACAGTCCCTGAACCACATTATTTTCCTTTCTGACCAGCCCTCCCTACAATGCTTAAGTCCTATATGAAGCAAGTCTAGATTTCCTCAGGCACTGAATCTCCCATCTCACTGGGGCTCCTTTTCAATTAAAATGTTGTTTTTTTTGGGTTTTTTTGTTATCAAAATTATATATATATATTGTGAGACTAAGCATTAGTCTAAATGTATTTCTGTATATATGTTCGAGGGGGCATGTGTGGCCCAGTTGTCAAAGGTGCTGCAATTTATAGAGAAGAGTTGTGTCCCTTGGGCATGCAGAAACCAGATTGTGGGTTCGAATCCCTGTTACTCCTATGTTTCTAGGTTTGTCTGAACCATGCCCATGATCATTGGTTGTTTCTGTAACACTTTCGTGACGAGACATGTTATGAAGAAACTTGATCTAAGCCAATGGGTGCACAGGGGTAAAGATTCCCCAATGATGCAAGCTTATTGGAAAGTGTATGTAGACCATTAATCTGTCAATCAGGAAATGAAATTCCAAAACATCCTTAAACATGTTAAAATATCTGGATGTGTGATTAGTGTACATGCTGAATGCTGGTGAAGATGTTTCTTTTGTAAGCCAGGTGTGTTCACAATTTCCGTTCATTAGGAAACCACAAATCTTGAAGCCTCAAACATACCTTGAACCTTATCTTATTCTATTTATATTCATCTTTGGAAAAAAATAATAAATAAATATAAATTTAAAAAATAAATAAATTCATCTTTGGTCTGTCATGTCAAGTTGAATATTTCATAATCCAAGCATTTTTAAATATATTTTGATATTGTTTTTAAAACTGACAAGCTGGAATATAACTTGAAAGTCAAAAATCTGGTATTTGATATGAATGTCAGTAGAACTGTAAACTGGTGATGGCAGAAGCATATATTTAGCTCAAGAAGCATGAACCACAATATATAAAGATATTCAACATGCTAAATGTTAACCCGGTGTCTCCCACTATCACTTTATCAGAAGTAGACTCATGCTTGTCTTCAGAAAAACTATAATTTTGAAGGAAACAAACAATTCCATTTGAATTGAAAAGAAGCCCCAGTGAAATGGGAGATTGTGGACTTTGCTTTGTTTAGGTTATAGCATTACAGCAAGGTGAAGGCTGAAGGGAAAATATGTGTATGGTTGAGGTGAGGTGAGGTGAAATTGGGTTTAACGTCGTGCTTGAGAATATTTCGCTCATATGACGACGTACATGCGTGTGTATGTGTATGTGCTGCCTGCTTGTACTAGCCCAGACTGAAGCTGGTTTTATAGTGCTAGCTCACTGAGATACCATGCCGCAGTGAAGCATGAATACCCCACTCAGACACAGTATACTGACTCCGAGCCGACCAGTCCTTGTTGTACCCAATAATGCCGAACGCCAGGCAAGGACCAACAAGTACCATATTTTAACGTCTTTTGGTATGACGCGGTCGGGGATCGAACCCGCGACCTTCCGCACTCCGGGCGGACGCTCTAACCACTACACCACGGAGGCGGTCTGTATGGTTGAGGGTCTGTGGGAGAGACAATGATAGAAGCTGACCTGTTGATCAGGTTGACTGTAGTACAGTCAGTCTCTTCATCAGTGGTGGACTGATCTCCATGAGACAATAACAGTGTCAAGGGTTGCTCTGACTAATGTACACCTGATTGAGATCATACGGTCCACTTGTTCTGTACATACATGAGTGGTGGTACATGAGGGTCTGGCCTTCTGTGCATCCGGTTATACATACTATCATTGAGGATAGATGGGGCACTGATCAGGTCACATATATCAGCAAAGGGGGTAATGGTCTTGCAATAGCACGCCAGAGGTCATATATTTTGTCATACAGGATACTGGTAGGCCTAGGAGATAGCACTGATCAGATCAGGTATATCATCATAGAGGATACTGGTAGCTCTGGGAGAGTGCACGATCAGGGCATGTATATCTATCATCATAGACCTAGAGATGGATACGGGTAGGCCTAGGAGATAGCACTGATCAGGTCAGGTATATCATCATAGAAGATACTGGTAGGCCTAGGAGATAGCATTGATGAGGTCAGGTATATCATCATAGAGGATACTGGTAGGCCTAGGAGATAGCATTGATGAGGTCAGGTATATCATCATAGAGGATACTGGTAGCTCTGGGAGAGTGCACTGATCAGGTCAGGTATATCATCATAGAAGATACTGGCAGCTCTGGGAGATAGCACTGATCAGGTCAGGTACATCATCATAGAGGATACTGGCAGCTCTGGGAGAGTGCACTGATCAGGTCAGGTATATCATCATAGAGGATACTGGCAGCTCTGGGAGATAGCACTGATCAGGTCAGGTATATCATCATAGAGGATACTGGTAGCTCTGGGAGAGTGCACTATCAGGTCATGTATATCATCATAGAGGATACGGGTAGGCCTAGGAGATAGCACTGATCAGGTCAGGTATATCGTCTTAGCTGATACTCATTTCTAAAACTAAGAGACCCTCCCTCAGACTCTCTTTTATGACACACATGAAATATTAATTATCAGATAAACATTAAGCTGACATGGATAATAAAAACCGTCAGCTATGTGCTTTCAGAAAGACTAAAGTTGGACAAGAAAGTAATAAAACAACTAAGAATACTTTCCTTGATGAATTCTTTATAATCTGTTCAAGTGCCCAGACAATTATGATCACAATAACTGATCATATTTTGTACCTGAATGTCAGGATTTCATATCACTATAGATAAAAGGCTAGAATCTGTTGTGGCATCAGAGACTGACTATGGGAACATGAGAGAATAAAGCAGGAGTTAACTATTTTGGAAAGTATATGTTATCAAGGAATTACTTTTTCTAATTAACAGGATTAAGGGTGCAAAAACAGACTTCTGTTAATCAGCAATAACAGAAAATTAAGTTTGATACAAACTGTTTCAAATACCGTGAGTGAGTGAGTGAGTGAGTTTAGCTTTACGCCGCACTCAGCAATATTCCAGCTATATGCCAGCGGTGTGTAAATAATCGAATCTGAACCAGACAATCCAGTGATAAAACAGCATGAACATTGATCTGCGCAATTGGTTGTTGTTTAAACAGTTTATCGCCACTCAGCAGTATTCCAGCTGCATGGTGGCGGTCTTTTAACAATGGAAGCTGGACCAGACCAGTGATCAACAGCATGAGCAACGATCTGCGCAATTGAGATACGAGGACGTGTCAACCAAGTCAGCGAGCCTGACCACCTGATCCTGTTAGTTGCCTCTTACGACAAGCATGGGTTACTGAAGATCAATTTTAACCCGGTGTAGCAGGCCATTTCTTCCCCGGTCTAAACTTTCCCCTGGGAGGTTTTGTCCTAGGATATTCTTACCCTGGGGAAAGTTTGGGCTTGGCTAAAGTAAACTGAAGCTGGTTTTATAGTGCTGGCCCACTGAGATACCATGCCACAGTGAAGCAGAAACACCCCACTCAGACACATTATACTGACTCCGAGCCGACCAGTCCATGTTGTACCCATTAATGCCGAGCGCCAGGCAGGGACCAACAAGTACCATATTTTAACGTCTTTTGGTATGATGCGGACGGGGATCGAACCCGCGACCTTCCGCAAAACAAAGTATTTGCAATGCCAGTGAATAATATATCTTGGCCTCGGTTACACAAACAACCTGATAGTCATGTTAGACTCAAGCATACTGGTAATCAAAAAAGTAACCACTGCGTTTGAATCAATGTGGTACACAATAATTACACAAACTGGAAGATCAGCAAGTCCAGGATCATGACCTGATTGTGTGCAACATTTCATGAAATACCAATCAACCACTGTGATAATGAACAATCAGTCTGGAGACAGAACGTGAAAGTTTAATAAGGCTGTAGTGTGTTGTCACACGATCTGATGAAGCATGTCTAGATTCTCTTCTCGTAATGGTTGTCATTAAGGTTGTAACGATTCACTCGCATATTCGGTGAATTGAACCGTAGCCCTTCATGAATTCAATTCGTTATTCGTGGTCACCAGAACCGAATATTAACGATTTTTTTAAGGGAGCATGTTTTACTTGAACCCTTATGTCCTTTCCAAAGTGACATTATGGGAGTCGACTGAACAGAATAGATGATAGAAGTGGGCCACCTGTGAACAGGTCTCCATCAGGTTACCATCAAATACAGTCATATCATATGAATTAATCCTAATGTTTGATCATCAGCCAATACCAAGGTTTTACCTTGACTCTGATCATTAGTTTTAAGGGTCCTTGCAGGAAATACCAGCGGCCTGTGAAGTAACAGTGTAGAGAACTCTATGTTTTTATAATTTCTTTTGAGCCTGGAATGAATCATTGAACATGCAGATTGATGGATGAAATGATGCAGGTAACTGCTCTGAAAGAAACAACCAAACACTTAGCAAAGTCATAGATGTATTGTGGGTACAGTGGATAATATTGTGCTTCCCTTTGGACGCAGTAAAATTTTGTTGGCCTCCATTCTCTATATTTGTGTGTCATGTAAAACCCTGCAATTCTATTCCAGGACGAACTCAGGCTACTATCCCTTTGGACACAGTAAAAAGTTTTGGCCTCCATTCTCTACATTTCTGTGTCACGTAAAACCCTGCAATTGTATTCCAGGACAAACTCAGGCGACTATCCTAACACGCACGCACGCACCGCGCCGCGCCGCGACGACGCGCGCGCATGCGCCGAAACACACGCGCACGCACACCCCAGTAGGTCATGACAGCTTGTGTCATACCTCATGATTTATATATCATACTCACTGTGAGAAAACAAAACAAAACAAAAACCTCAAACTCATAAAACCCAAAGAAATGTTCCTTTCATCATGCTCAGTGGCCTATTTCTCCATATCTGATGAGATTGTCTAATCCATTCTACAAGCCTCCCCGAGCATGGTATCACCACCTGAGGATCAGACTGGCAGTCTACACAGCCATTCACTCCGCCACTTCTCCTCATCAATGCCACACTTCCACACCTGTAGCCACTTAATCGGACATGCAGCTACTGTCGTGTGTCTTGCCATACAAGGGATCAATGAATGATTCATGTGCTGCAAATGATATAGGCTCGGCCACCATAATGGTCTGTATGACAGATGAGCAAGGTACCAGACAGTAGTTTCATCAGCTCCCAGCCACGGGGAGGAAGTACACAGATGCATCATGAGGGTTTTCTGGCTCTTGAATATAAGATGAGTGTTGTGTAAAGCAGGTCTGATTATCTCCTGCACAACTGATTAACAGTTCTCTATAACATGAGTGAGTGGTTTGGGTTTGTTTGTTGTGTAAAGCCACACTCAGCAATATCCCAGCTATATGACAGCGTTCTGTAAATAATCCAGTCTAGACCAGACAATCCAGTGATTGACATCATGAGCATCAATCTACACAGTAGTGATATGATGACAACAGAGAGTAGATGTTGTTTTATGCAGCAGTCAGGTGAGGTGAGGTGAAATTGGGTTTAACGTCGTGCTTGAGAATATTTCGCTCATATGACGAAGAGCATGCGTGTGTATGTGTATGTGCACCTGCTTGTACTAGCCCAGACTGAAACTGGTTTTACAGTGCTAGCCCACTGAGATACCATGCCGCAGTGAAGCATGAATAACCCACTCAGACACATTACACTGACTCCGAGCCGACCAGTCCTTGTTGTACTCATTAATGCCGAGCGCCAGACAGGGACCAACAAGTACCATATTTTAACGTCTTTGGTATGACGCGGTTGGGGATCGAACCCGCGACCTTCCGCTCTCCGGGCGGACACTCTAACCACTACACCACGGAGGCGGTCTGCAGCAGTCAGGAATACTCCATAATGACCATGACATTTTACATCATGGCCAGGTCAACTGGTGGATGATGGCAGTCTTAAAATAAAATAAAACACAAACTCATTCTGCAGTGACAGACACTGATTGTCATATCCAACTGGACTTGAGCTCATTTCAGATCAGGGACTTACACAAAGTAGGGATGCCACATACATTGATACTTTTTCTAAGACGATACAATTATCGATACATTCAAAACTGTATCAATATTTAGTTTTGAAAGTATCGGTTTAAATATGTTTATGTATCGTTTACATTTTGCAACTGTATCATGTTTATTGATGTTATGAGAGTTATAAATGATTATTTTTCATGCACAAAGATGGGAAATTAGAACTTTTTAATCTCTGAGAATAAAAAATGTTGATCTTTTCATGGACAATTATAAAATATGAAATATTAATGTTCAAAATGTAACTAAATTTATGCAATAATGTCGCAAAAATAGGAATCGTGATATGTATCGAATTGTGACATGTGACATGTGATACGTATTAATTCATGAAACTTATGTATCGTGACATCCCTAACACAAAATATCTAGATTACATAGAAAACAAAGAGACGTGCTGGACTGACTGAGTTTTGGTTTTTACGCCGCTTTTAGCAATATTCCAGCAACATCACGGCGGGAGACGTGCTGGATTTTTCAAAAGTCTATGATGAACTATGTTGTGCCTTTGTCTAACCCTGATCAGGCAACACAATCTCAGAAAACCTAGACTAACAACATGGAACAGATATTTGGAACCTGCTTGACCGTACAAACATACAAAGTCAATAATCATGACACATACAGACTTGTGAGTTTAGTTTTAGCCGCACTCAGCAATATTCCAGCTATATAGTGGTGGTCTGTAAATAATCGATTCTGGACCAGACAATCCAGTGATCAACAGCATCAGCATCGATCTGTGCATTTGGGCATGCAGACTTGAAAATAGTTTTGATTCAAGTCAGCATTGTTATGCAAACATTTCAAGATTGGTAGGCAGTAGAAAAATCTTTTTGCATCAAGTTATTCCAGTTTGATACGAATGTCACTAAATGTTAGGCTGACACCATAAACAGGTTGTGCAGAATACTGGTAAACATTGCTACCTACAAAATTATTTATATTTTCTAATACCATTTCTTTGTTCCCCAATCAATGATTGACAGAGCTACAATAGTGACTGATCCTTTGTTTCAGAAAATATTCTGGATGCTAATCACGAACACACTTGCCATGTATGCACTTTCAGTACAAAACATACACACAATGCTACATAATGACAAAAATATAGAACTACACAAAGGCCAGGTTGGCGTGGTGGGGGCAGACAGATAACCACCCACATAATGTCACTGTAATGTCAAAAGGCAAACATGCTATTATATTATCGGTCCAATTGAACAAGTGATCAATCTCGAGAATGGAAGAGCTGTTATTTCTATAATATTTCAAAACATAAATATTGTTGCAATTTTTTCAGTTTAAATTCTGAACTAAGAGATAAAAATATACACGTCGTCATGATACAGCCATGCTTCTGTAATTCCTTTACAAGTGCTCCCATGATAATATTCACAGATTAGATAGTGCCTGTTATATTTATGGTATGTGTATTATTCCCCACACCCAGCCAGACAGCCACCCACATCCATCCCACACATGTGAAATGTTGAAATCACAAGATACCACTCTTTAATATCTAAGTAACAAGGAATTTCTAAGGCTGATTGCTACTCACATATTCTGTGGCATACCCTGGGTCCCGTTGTACAAAGCGGTCTTAGCGCTAAGGTGACCGTAACTCCCATACATTAACATAGACTAAGGTAGCCTTAACGCTAAGGTTGTTTTGTACAACGGCACCCTGGTTTTTAAACATTGTCAACTATCGGTTCATCTACCAGACTTGATACATCATATTAACCTTCTCCTTTAAAGACTTCTTCTGATCACAGCTGTTATATTAGGACGAGTCTATGCTCAATGCAGGAATTTCATCATTATACTTGTCATGTACAGGACATACTTTCATGTCTCCACACACTGAATCATAATAGCCTTAAAGTGAACAGGCCTTGGGCAGACAAACCACTGCTTGATACTAAGATACGGGTATGTACCTTAATCTAACCATAACCATGACGATCCGGGTTACGATTAGTCTTCAGCAAAATCTGGTTCTTGTAAAAGGTATTAACGGGATTAGGTTGACAGACTCGCTGACTTGGTTGACATATGCAGGATTAGGTTGACAGACTCGCTGACTTGGTTGACATATGCCATCATATCCCAATTCCGCAGATCGATGCTCATGGCGTCAATCACTGGACTGTCTAGTCCAGACTCGATTATTAACAGATGATGTCATATAGCTGGAATATTGTGCATGCAACGAAAATCTGTTTACTAAACCACCAAATTTTCATTGCAGCTCTTATATTACTTACAAGAATGAGTGAATGAGTGAGTTTGGCTTTACACCCATCTTAAGCATGGGGGACTTGATATGTGGCACAACTTAATAGGAGTCAGCTCTAAGGAAGTAAAAGTTGAATTATTTGCATCAAGGATAAACAAGGATAAGTATCCATTCATCATAGGATATATGTGTGTATGTTTTATCATACAGAGTGGGTATGAGTGGCTAAGTCGTCTAAAGTGCAACAGCTGACAATGTAGAACAATATCAATTTGTATGTCAGAAACGTATCAACTGGGTTTGAATGCCATTTTACCCTGATTAATTCCAGGTTTGTCAGAACCATGTATGTACTCAAGGATTTCACTAAAGGTAAATGTCTGAGACCTTCATCACGTCAGGCTTTCCCTCCTTAAGCTGACTGACTGTGATGTAATACTGTTCAAAGTGGAGCTAACCGAAGCTCACTCAATCTAATAAAGCAGGAATCCTATGTGTTATACATGAAGAAAGATTGCTAATCACCTTTCATGCACCATCTGTCAGTCTGGATAAGTTCCTTGATAAAAATAAGTCGCTGTCGAAGAAACCTTTTAATCTGAAAATGACTCCATTGACCAAGGCCACTTGTATGATAGAACCACAATGTAAGAGAGTATTTCGGACCTGTTTCATTGTGTTACGATTAAATACAAACTTTTCAAGACATCATAGAAATGTCTGAAACACCTATGCATATTCAAAGCTGATAACATGCAAACGTTATTCCCACGGGAATACAAGACGTGTGTCAAATATGAAGTGTGTAATGTCGGCAGTTAGCACAATAGTTTGAGTAGGGGCAACCTTTACTGACTACTTGGATCAATAGCAAAGTTATTCAGAGCTCTGTGGCTTGACGATGAAAAACAAATAAAGCAAACACTATTTCTTTGGCCACTGATTTATTATACCTGGTAAGTAGGTTCTTGTCCAACATCTCTGTAACTTTCAATCAAATGAAGCAATATATTTTGACAAAATGTTTATACTCACTTTTCATCTAAACAAGGAATTAGCTATACAAGCCATAAAATTGACCAACCATTCACCAAACCCTAGTAGCTTACACTGGTTAAAAATTGTATATATTATTGTATTTAATATATTTACTCAGTTAACAAGTACAAGTACTGGAGATCAGTGGTGGTGTATTATCACTAACATGTAGTGTAAGGCTGACTTTGAATGAAACTATGCATCTATTTAACCACTAGTGAGTGAGTGAGTGAGTAAGTGAGTGAGTGAGTTTGTGAGTTTGATTAAGTGAGTGAGTGAGTGAGGTGAGTGGAGTTAGCAATGATTTTGAGCAATATCAGTGAGCTGGGGACTTTCAGAAATAGGCTTCACATATTGGACCAATGTTCCAGCAAATCGGACCTGGGTCTTCACCATGATGGGCTTCACATATTGGACCCATGTAAAATCGGATTAGGTCTACCCCAATGTTGACGCTTAAACCATTAGGCTACCCCACCGCCCCTATGCACTAATGACTGACACCTTCAGTCATTATAGTTAGCTGTGGGAATCATAGAATACACTGCTGGTTTCTTCTGATTAGATGTGTGAATATACAATGCCATGTAGAAATGTGATTGATTTTTTTAAGACAATTCTGATAAAATAAAAGTCAACATTAGTAATTTCAAAAACTGCTTTTTAAATCAGAAACACATAAAACCTGAAGACAACAGTATGAAAATCAGAGATATCTTTCAGGGATGCATCAATAATGCCAAGAAGAGAAGCCCTGTCTATTTTACTATCTGACAATCAGGAAACAGTGACATGCGTTATATTTGGGATTACACTTTCTTAGTAAAGTACAGATTCTAGTACTTTTTGGGTTGAGTCCCATCCGGGATTCGAACCCACACCCTCAGAGTCAGGCACCTAATCGCCAGCACACAAAGTCAGACACCTAGACCGCTCAGCCACCATGGCTTCCACAAAAATGGAAGTCGGACAACTGGTAGTCTAGACTGCGGACTTTGTGTACCCCTCTGATAAGTGTTAATTGGCACGGCTCCCACGGCTGAAAGCTATGAAATACACAATGCCATTTTAGAAAGTGATGAAATGTAACGTGTTATATTTGGGATTACACTTTCTTAGTAAAGTACAGATTCTAGTACTTTCTGGGTTGAGTCCCATCCGGGATTCGAACCCACACCCTCAGAGTCAGGCACCTAATGTTACATTTCATCACTTTCTAAAATGGCATTGTGTATTTCATAGGAAACAGTCAGCTGTTTGTCAGCATGGCCCACTGTTGTCAGTTCATTGAAACAAACCCAAACTACTTGCATGGGTATCCATTCAAATACCATGGAGTCACTTGCAATACATTTATTGCAATAAAGGTTCATGCTTGGTAAATGTATGGGACATCAGTGTTCACGAATAGTGTCTGACCCTCTGACAAATCCATTAATGGCCCCAGTGTCTGACTGTATATTTCACGATGACTTTGACTGAAGTTGTTGTAAGTGACATGTGACACTTGTTTGCTGTTTATAAATCTTATGTTTGTTAATAATTTCAATGTCAATTATAAGAAATGTTAAATCTGAAATGTGTGTTTAATTTTATTCTTTGGGTCCTGAGAATTTTCAGTGGGTCAGACAGACATCTGAAGCTTACAGGACCCAATGTCCTGTTACTTTGAAACACCATTCGTGAACACTGGGACATGTAAGGTACTTGCAAGGTACTTGCAAGGCACTTGTATGGTACTTGTATGGTACAAGTATGGTACTTGTATGGTACATGTAGGCCTTGGTACATGTGTGTCTTCATTTCATAAATGCATAGATTGATGTTCAGGGAGTCAATCACTGGATTGTCTGCTACAGACAGGATTATCAACAGACCACTGTCATTAGATGGAATATTGTTGAGTGCAGCATCAAGCAACAAACAAACAAACAAACAAACATACACTGTCACTAAAACTATGGATCAGCAGGAAGCTCAACCCTGGTACACAAAAAAGTAAGTAAGAGGTTTCATGCCATCATCATGGCCACCATTTGAAGAAGTAAAGCTATACATACAAATAAAACAACAGCCATTGTACCACCAGATCTCCCTATATACTCTTTCACATACATCAAGTATTGCCTAATCTTCTGGAAACCATGTTATTGACAGGCTGCTCATCCTGTGATGCCAAAGCAGCACCACCAACACATAGCATTTGCTTGGAGATGGAAGGTAAACTTCGACCACCAAACCTGGCAAATGTTGACTGATGATGACATCAAGAAGAATACCACCACTGCACACGTCAACCTTGAGGCAGGATTATCACCTCACTGAATGCAGCCCCAGACTTTAGCCAAGGGATTAGATGACATAAGACGTAAATGGCAGTGATAGAAATTAGAATCTAAGTTGGCGATTGAGGTTGGAAGAATGGTGGTGAAATTGGGATCCTCTAAATCTGATGTACAAATTATGATTCCACCATACAACCCCCATGAGTCATCCCCATGTTTAAATATTTAAGGAGGACACAGTGCTTATGTAGCATTTAGAAGCTGCAGTGGCAGGATTGAGACATGGATTCAAACATTATTCAAGTATAAATTCAAAAATAAATTCAAATAAATACATAAATTCAAATATAATTCAGTTATCACTAATGATGATGATGACGATGATGATGATGACGACGATGAAATAACTATAATGCTCAAAGCATTGCAATATTATTCTGGTCAATAGATAAGTGTGGATTCCATTTTCAATCTTATCTCCCTGGGAAGTATACAACACAAACTGACTGAGATGTACTTGTTAACAGTTTCCACCTTCCGGGTACCCATTAACTGCTGAGTGAACAAAGGCATATTTCACTTGCCTGGGGTGACACCACATATGTAAATATACAAAACAATCTGTTGTTTCATACCCCATGATGTAGACACTGAGTATACATTAATTTCTATATGTCTGAAAGATACATTCATGACGTAAACTACAGTGCCGCTATCTCTGTTATCTTATTTACCATACCATGTAGCTACAGTTGATGTTCTTCAATAACAGTGTCGTCTTGTCTTTTTGAGTTCATTTACTTAATTAACAGGAAATAAATTTACTCATTAACAAGAAAAAAACATCTCGGACAAGAGGCAGTTTCTAATCAATTATACAATCTATCGTAACCCCAAACACCCCCGACAAATGGTCTACAGCTACACAGGCAGTAATATTGCAAACAAGCTTTTACACTGTGTCCATGTCAGCGTGGTAGCTAAGACATCAGTCAGAACGCAGACTTAATTTCAATCTGGCACCCAAAACTTCATCTGCAGCTGACATATGGCCGTCTTACACAAGAAATCAGATGGAAAATATTTTTACTGATATTCTTCACAGCGGGAACTTCCAGCCGACAGAAAACACTAATTTCCGTTCATCGCTACTGTCCTCGTTCCACTTTCCATGCATAAAGAAAATTAAAACAACCGTTATTGATGGACAATTTGTCACACTTTCCTTCCATCCATTTCTTGTTTCAATTAAATGCCAGCTGAGCATTTTATCACCGTAATTGAAATATGTAATTCCGTGGCAACAACTTTCCAAATTATCGAGGCACTCGAATAGCTCCTGACGCAACAAATGGCTCAAGGGAGGTGTTGGTCAGGAGAGAGTAGTTGCACCTTTCTACAATTTGTTTCCTCTATGATAATGGATTTCCTCAATCTCTGGGCCATTAGTCGCCATAACAATCAAATCCATGGCCGTGTTGACATGTTTACCAATATATATATTAAGAAACACAAGGAAATATAAGACCATGATCAAATTCAGAAGAAATGTCTTCCTGGTACATATGATACAGTAAATTACGGTCATAATGACCTCAAATGGACGACTAATCTGAGTTTGTTATAACCAATCCTAGTACATTATCCGCATTGTATGTGAAATATCGACATATGGCTGGGACAAAAACAACAACAGCTTGTTATAAGCATGTTCGTTATGAACATAAGGTTATTGCAATTTGACTGGTCAAGTTGACCTGGGCCTAGATTTTAGAGTGAGTGAGTGAGTGAGTATGGTTTTATGCCGCTTTTAGCAATATTCCAGCAATATCACGGCGGGAGACACCAGAAATGGGCTTCACACATTGCACCCATGTGGGGAATCGAACCCGGGTCTTCAGCATGTCGCCTAGATTTTAGAAGCTCTGTTAGCTCTAAGATTGTCGTTAGTGCCATACATTACCATTAACTTACGACAATCTTAGCGCTAAGAGAGCTTCGAAAATCTAGGCCCTGGGCTTGTTCCACAAAGCTGGGCCAGCAAAGTGACAGTTTGTAAGTTAGTGTTAAAGTATGGAAGTTAAGATCACCTTCGTACTATGCTATCTTTGTACAACTAAGCCTTGACTCATGCCTGATAGTATGACTACGAGACTAGTGAAAATGTGATGGGACTAGTTTTCTCTTAAAATTTAATTATTTCACTGAAACCAGATCCAAAATGAGCTGTGAACAGAGGTAATCTCATTAATCTATTCGTATGAATTACTAATTTCATGACGAGGTATTTGACTATTTCTCTTGGTATGTATAAACTATCATGTTGAGGGATAATGGATTCAGGTGTAAAATATTCCCCAGAAAGGAAATTTCACTGTACGACACAATTATTATTGGATATTCATATAGTGCACATATCCACATACTAGTGCATGCTCAAGGCGCTGGTAGTTTTTCCCTCGATCATTGGATTTCAATCTCAACGGCACATCTTATTATGAATCTCAACTCCCTGGGGATCATACAAGTCTTGCAGCCACTAGGCGCACTGAGTTATTGTGGCTTTCCCATCCGTACGAGGTACTCATTCACAGCTGGGTGGACTGGGACACATAGTCACAGTACTTTGTCCAAGTTGCTGTACCCACAACTAGGTGTTTGCACGTATTCATGTGGCCAGCATCTGGTCATATACCAACGGATTCGTGGGTTCTTTTAAGTGCACAGGGTTATGTACTATACACTAGGGGTTGTGACAACACTGAAAGAGTCTGCACACAAAGTTGACTCTAAGGTTTTTACACCCGGTCACAGGTGGGCTCGATCCCGGCACCTCATGCTCGCTGGATCACTAGCCTGGCGCCTTAGCTAGCTTGTCCACCATGTCCCCCCACAATGTGTGATTAACACCAGAATTGCCAACAGAAATATTCTTAACACATGTTCCATGTCATCTAGCTACCATCGAATCCAGGAAGTGTCTTCAAATTTAATCATTCATCACATCATAAGACAAATTAAAATTTTACAATGGTATGACAAGTACACCTCGCTTGAAGACAATAATCTGAACAGTGTCTTTACTGTAATTTAATCATTCATCACATCATAAGTCTTGGAGTATAAAGAATTAAAATTCTTGTTCATAGAAGCATGGTTTACCATTTCATAGTCAGCATTTTCAAGCTGTACACCTCGTTGATAAACAGATTGGTGATTGGAACCAGTGCTTGTCATGTAGTTTCACACATGGCCATGAGAAGGAATAAACTAACAATAATATTAATGACCTGTAGCCTTCAACTCCAGACAAGTAGGTTTTGATGGAGTACTTACCCTAGCATGCCCAGGGCAAGTGATCAGTTTGTTTATTTCAGCATCAAAGAGAAGATTAAAAAGTGTCAGACCTGAATGTTTTCAATGTAAATTGATGTGGCGCACTGGTCTGATGATGATGATGATGATGATAATGATCATCATCATCATCATCATGTCAGAAGAAAGCAGAATCAATTCAGCAGAAGTTTGTATGGCCATATACTACCTGAGGAGAACACTTTACTGAAGAATAGGTTTTCAAAATTGCATTTAAGGCTTGGAGGAAAGTAGAAAGCCTAATATCCTGCAGTAAAGGGTTCCATAAGTTTGGTGTAGAATATACAAAGGATCAGGAACTAATTGACTCCTATATGAAAGCTGAAGCTTATTGCTGGAGTTTGTCAGCGGACATGTTTAATTACACAGAACACGAACACAAACAAAGGTCGCTTGTAACATATGATATATGAAATAAAGATCAAAAGGCACATACATAGTACATCAGGATAGGCATTGTTTTCATTTTTTGTATATTAAACATCAACTACAGTCAAACATGCCTGAACTACAGTTCTACATGAGTGAGTATGGTTTTATGCTGCTTTTAGCAATATTCCAGCAATATCATGGCAGGGGACACCAGGAATGGGCTTCACACATTGTACCCATGTGGGGAATCGAACCCGGGTCTTCGGCATGATGAGCTAACACTTTAACCACTAGTCCACCCCACCACCCCTCTAAATGAAAGGGCGGTGGGGTAGCCTAGTGGTTAACGCATTGGCTCGTCATGCCGAAGACCCGGGTTCGAATTCCCACATGGGTACAATGTGTGAAGCCCATTTCTGGTGTCCCCCGCCGTGATGTTGCTGGAATATTGCTAAAAGCAGCATAAAACCAAACTCAGTCAGTCAGTCTAAATGAAAATAAATAAACGAACTAAGAGAGTAGTCAACTTCAAATATTTAAAACTGCATTTGCATCTATTATTTCCTCTTAACAAAGTTAACTGGCCAAATTGTCATGTTAATGCCAAACAAAATTGAAATACAGACACAAATTTAAGTTCAGATATGTCAGATATATAGGATAATCAGATATGTCTTTCGATTTAAATGTTCAGCTGACATATGATGAGACATTTTTCTGTAGCATGAAAGTATAAAAATATATCCTAAACCATATGAAGTTGTACAGACTGTGTGTCTCTACACAAAATGTGACAATATGCTGATTTCATAACCTTTGTTATATTTAATAAACCTGAACACTAGTGTTGGGAATTGGTTGAAATTTCACAATTGATGATTGCTTCATTACCAATGAACAATCATCGATAAAAATTGGTTAGCGTCAATTCTCAGATTTTCCTATCCAGTTTGTTATTGCAGATATGTATAACATGATGCACCTTGCTACTTTAAAGTGATGTTGATATATCATGAACATAAACCTCCTAGGGTCTTCAAAAATATTCAGTCATGACTTTACAGTTAGTGAAGTGAGTTTTCTAAGAATTAAACAAGTTTTCAGGCCCTGACAACTTCGAAGTTATGTTCCATTGTCAAATGTTCCAAAATCGTTTGTGTTCGATTATGAGAAAATGTGATCGATTGCTTGGTCATTTGGTCACTTCGACCAATCTTCAATTATTTCAATTAATCGGAACACCATTACTGAACACCAGTCTCTAACAATACAATGCTTCTACTGCAACATTATCGGCTGAAAGTGAATACTGTAATTTTCTATGTTTTGTTTATGTCTTGTTTAACATCACATTCAGCAATATTCTCCTTATTTGATGGTTGCCAACAAATAAATAAGTCCAGACAAGACAATCACTGATATTAAGAACAACAATCCATACACTGACGGTGTCACAGTAGGACAATGGTACACGATCTACCAAGTCATTAAGCCTGACCACAAGTTGCCTCTAATACAATCAGCCCAGGTTGATGGAGAACAATGCCAACATGAATCTCAACAGGTGTTCTCATTTTCCATGACAGTGTTAATAGAAAGCCTTAATTCCACTGTGATATAATCATAATATGATATCATGATATATCAAAACTAATGAACTTCCCATGTGGTCACAACATTGGTGTTAATGTACTCAAGATGACAAGAGTGAGTGAGTTAGTTTACATCGTTTTTAGCAATATTCCAACAATATCACGTCAGGGGACACCAGAAATGGGCTTCACACAGTGTACCCATGTGAGGAATCGAACCCAGGTCTTCAGCGTGACGAGTGAACGCTTTAACCACTAGGCTACCCCACCACCCCCGAGGTGACAAGACAGGGAATGAAGAGGATTGGTAGAAGGAGGTCTGACTGAATGAGTGAGTGAGTGAGTTTAGTTTTACGCATCTTTTCGCAATATTCCAGCAATATCATGGCAGGGGACACCAGAAATGGGCTTCACATTGTACCCATGTGGGGAATCGAACCTGGGTCTTCGGCGTGACGAGGGAACACTTTAACCACTAGGCTACTCCACCGCCCCTCAGGTCTGACTGAAATGTCCATACAGCACCAACACTGGCCTGGCCCTGTAGCAGATCTCAGTCAGCACAGGTATGTGTGGTAAACAGCCGGTGGGGAACCCATTCATTCATAGCAATGTGGGCATGCTGCACCGAGGATGGGTAGAAGTCATGTGACTTGGCTGAAATTAATGTTGATGGTATGTATGTGTACCATCCCTTCAATAGGTAAAGGAAGCTGATACAATGTGCCTGGAATATACCCCACATGGTCTTGACTGTTTCCTGTATTCAAACTGAGAAGCTTCAGTCTCATCAATAATGTCAGCTGTGTTCCTTGTGTTGAATCTTTGGAATCCATAAAGCTTACACCTGGTCTTTTATTCACTACTACTACTATTAGTGAATGAGTACTTCTACTGTGAGTGAGTGAGTGAGTGAGTGAGTGAGTGAGTGAGTGAGTGAGTGGTGAGTGAGTGAGTGAGTGAAGGTGAGTGAGTGAGTGAGTGAGTGAGTGAGTGAGTGAGTGAGTGAGTGAGTGAGTGAGTGAGTGAGTGAGTGAGTGAGTGAGTGAGTGAGTGAGTGAGTGAGTGAGTGAGTGAGTGAGTGAGTGAGTGAGTGAGTGAGTGAGTTGGTTTAATGCCGCTTTTAGAAAAATCCCAGCAATATCAAGGCAGGGACACCAGAAATGGGCTTCACACATTGTACCCATGTGGGGAATCGAACCCGGGTCTTCGGCATTAGGTGTGTGAGTATAATGCCACTTTGCACAGTTTTATCACAGCATATCAGCTAATCTAGTAGGGAAGCCTTAAGCAATGCAGATCTCAAACATTTACCACTTTGGTAAATCTCACTAGCAAGGCTATGGTGCTGGCAGACCAAGACACATAATCAGGACGAACCAAGATTTAACCCCAAGATCACAGGATTCTGTCATGCACAAGGGAGGCAACTCTGCACAGTGACTTACAGTACCTTAGAAGACTGGGCCCACACATATCGTAGCTTAGTTTTAGCAATACTGCAGTCATACCTAAGCAGGGGACACCATAAATGTCTCTCACACAATGTAACCAAGTTGGTATCAAATCCGGGTTTTATTCTAATGAAGCATTTGAACTGATTTGATGTTACAATTCCGGTGACATAATTGATGTTGGATAACAATAGCTGATCTTTCCTTATCAGCAGAGCCATGTTGCTTTCCCCTATCACATTCGCTGACAGTGTAAATTACTTATCAAAACAAGCATCATTTGCCACATGACGTAGGATGATGGTATCTCTTAGTCTTGGCTATGTCGTACATACAGGTAGTAAGATAGATAATCAATTACATGTATATATAACTACCCTTATACCTGACACTAGTGACAGGTAATATCAACCTGTGATTAGCACATACAGTGACTGACAGGAGACGGTATCGTCTTACCTGATTGCACACCAAGATGACGAAACAGCATAGAGTTTTAAATTAAAGATTTCCGGAGCCATTGTGGTTCAGTAGCAGAGGTTCAGTTCAGGAAGAGAGGTGATGTTCAAGAGTGGTGAGGTTCACGAGGTGAGGACACCATTTTTGAAAATATTTCACTTATACAGCGACAAGCAATGATGCATACCGCTCCAGACTAATGTCAATTTCATAGCCCACGGGGATACGAATACACAGTTTAAAATCAATACTAAATTCAGTCTTTGTGTTATCCCGTTATTGACTTTATTAGGCAGGGAAACAATAACTACCATCTTTTTACAGTCATTATGTATGACATGACCCGGGTTTCGCTCTATCCACTGGACACAGCCATGGGGTTAGAAAAGAATGATTCATTGAAAGTCACTCTAGTAGTATTCAAATCTAGGTGCTCCCCTCAATTGTAAATCTTTTACATTCGTCAAAGACCCCGACACTTCCATGCTAAATCTTTAACACAGTTGTGGTATCATTACTTAAGTCATGATATCCATTCAGTCTTTATTTTAGTTGGTAAATATATTGGCTATGGTGAATGTCTGTTCATATAATGGTAGATGAAATATTGTTGCTTTAAACCTCAACCTTGAAAACATAATGAAACATAACATACCACATGTCTGCTGATTTTGCAATATAAGATTTTCATATGCATTCAAAATTTAAATGTAAGAGGAAAAACATAATAAGCGACATTTGTTTGCAAAGAGGCACAAAAATGATAACGTTAATCTGTTAACAAAATGTGTTCGTAAATATTTAAATGGCAGAGAAACAACCAACATTTTATCCTGTGAACAAAATGTATTAGTAGGATACATGAATATATCAATCTGATAATGAAAAAAATATTTCATTTTACTTCTTGTAAACATCCAGCCAACCTTTTCCAATGATAAATAATCTTCAGATCCATCAAAAACATCTTGGCCTTTGCAATACATTAAATAGTGATGACTTCTCCCCTTTACACCTACAGACATGACATTCCATCCAGCAACCGAGATATATGATGATACTTATTATTAATGCACCCACAACGTCAAATCAGATACACAAAATCCACACAACTAATCTGCGATCTCCTTTTAACAGTAACATTGCTGACAGAAGACCAACATTTGACACCCCATATCATTAATCTCTCTATCACCTCTGCACGCATGTATTCCCCTGCTACAATCCACATGCTGGTATTGATCCAGCAGAGTAGCTTATGCCTACATTTACACACTCACAGCCATGGCAGACGGCATGACACCTGGACCACTTACGTTTTTATTCACATTCAATGATCCACAAATCGATAACATCATTTTGTCTTCTAAGCTCTGTGAATTTTTTTCTTCAAGATGTGGAAATGAAGAAAATGTTCTCCTCATAGAATGTTTCTAATCCTGTGTTGGAGTTGAAAGATAGCAGAAATATTGTACAATATTCATGATATCTGGATAAGAGAAGCTATACATTCGAAATAGGACCCAGATCCATCTCCATCTTAAAGTACAAGAACAGACCCCATCAAATTCAAATCATTCCACAAAAAGGTCTTATATTGTGTCAGAATTTGCATGTATTTATTACTTCCAACAGACTGAACACATTCATGGAATGAATGTCTGAAAGTGGCTGCACCATTGTGTGGTCTGTGATGTCGAATTCCAGGCAGAGTCCCAAGTCTATGTTTTATCAGGTATGCATTATACAATAGATGCTGTAGGGTAGAAGAATTCCTTGTCTAATGAGCACTTTGGCACTGACCATCTGCTGATTTCAATGAAAGACATCAGTGTTTTTTCTGTGTGTCCTTTAGTGACCGATCCAGAAGTAATAGTCATTGCGTCAGGTAACTCTGCATGATATTTTAGCGAATTTTGAATGAAAGCCAAGAGATTCTTGTTGGATATCAAATAATTATAGAGTTCTCCTTAGATCAAGATACAACAAACACCACAAGACTAGCCATCAATTTCAAGCAAGCACCTGTCAATTTCAACCAAGTACATAAATACTGAGAGTAACTCCATAATGTAATCTTACCACTAACTGTTTTGACAACAGTTATAATGCCAAGATCACTTTGTACAAATGAGGTGATGAAGTTTTATCTGAATGAGTGGGTTTGGTTTGATGTCATTTAGAATAGTATTTCAGTTACATCACACACACACACAGAGAGAGAGAGAGAGAGAGAGAGAGAGAGAGAGAGAGAGAGAGAGAGAGAGAGAGAGAGAGAGAGAGAGAGAGAGAGAGAGAGAGAGAGAGAGAGAGAGAGAGAGAGAGAGAGAGAGAGAGAGAGAGAGAGAGAGAGAGAGAGAGACACAGAGAGAGAGACACACAGAGAGAGACACAGAGAGAGACAGAGAGAGACAGAGAGAGACACACACAGAGAGAGAGGGCATAATAAATGGAAGAAGGCAGCTCTTGAATACAAAGTTCCCTATCTGTATGCATGAGGAACCTGTGACCACAAACTGGACTATAGCTCCAGAGGAAATCAACAATCATGCAGGGCCACTTGGGATAAAGTGGTAACCGTGCCTGTCAAGAAGCATACTGTCTGAAATGTTAGCTGACAACACTGTCTGAAGTGTTAGCTGACAGTGGTATCAAGACAGAGGGTTATGCAGAGAGAGAGAGAGGGAGAGAAAGAGAAAATAGTTCTATGCGACTTTTAGCAAGGTTCCCATAAAATCATGATAAGGTACATCAGAAATTGAATTTGCAAACTGAACCTATGTAGTCACACTCAGGTCTTTGGCTTGCTCAGCATAGTACTTTGAGTGTCACATGAAATTAATACACCAATAAAAACTTGACACACTGAACAAATTACCGCAATTACCATGATTACTTTGGTGCTGTCACCCTTGGTAAATAAGTTCACAATTGTTTTTGGTTAGTCTATTATATTTGAGCTGCTAAACATCAACAGTTTCAATTCATTGATTGAAGAACATTCATAATATTGTCGTTTTCTTCCAACTGTTTACAAAGAACAATCAGTCTGATGTAAATGCTGTGGGTAAATGCCCATGTTTCATCTTACTTAATAATGTGTTATGTTCTGTTGATTTGTCTTAGCTGAGTAATAAAAGAACATGTGTTTCTGACAACATTTAATCTCTGTAACTCCACACACAACATTCAAGCTATGACAAGGCAGCCTGTCAATAATCCAGTCTGGACCAGATAAACTGGTTGTTGATATTGTGATAATACACACCATAATCTCAATCTGTGAATATCAAACAAGGCCTTGCTGAACAAAATATGTAATATAATAGTAAATCTTTTTGTCTTGTGCCATCTTATCTGCAATTTCAAAAAAAGGTTTTACCCAGTTTGTTAAAATATGTTCATACAAACCAGAATTCACTGATGGGGTACACGGTTGAAGTAGTTTTTTTATCTGCACATAATACACGAAAAAAAATTTCCCAAAATACTGAATCCTCTAGAAGTGGTTTTGCATTATAGTCCAGTGCACACTATCCTGGAGAGGGGCGGTGGGGTAGCCTAGTGGTTAAAGCGTTCGCTCGTCACGCCGAAGACCCGGGTTCGAATCCCCACATGGGTACATTGTGTGAAGCCCATTTCTGGTGTCCCCCGCCGTGATATTGCTGGAATATTGCTAAAAGCGGCGTAAAACACAACTCACTCACTCACACACTATCCTGGAGTTAATATGGTAATATCCCATGTCATACAGGGTTTTACATGACGCATGATTCCTGCGTATTTGACGCAACAAATTTTCTAAAAGACTCTCAAAATGTTATCATACGAGTCAAGCTTGACGCAAGTTTTATGAGTGACCCTCAGAATTCAGTTCAATAAAATTGATTAGATATTTAAAGCAAACAGTGATAGTTTTCATTTTATTGCAAACCGTGTTGAAAACGCTCATGTTATTAACAGAAAGTATAGGAACTCCGAGTGACTGAAAATAGAGCCATGCTGCAATGTGGTAAAGGTACCAGCTAATAGGATATCCATAGAATATAAAGCTTGCAATTTGTCAGGTATATTGTAGGTGAACCCTGCGGGTGAACCTGCTGGTGTTCAGTATACTGGAGTTTGTTATGACTGAACAGTGAAACATATACTATTTATTTACTACTCATTTTAATGACAATGCATCACAAAACCGCAAAATCTTTGCAAAACTCTTGCTTTTGGATTTACACAAAGAAATATTACCTTAAAATTTTCATGACTCCCAAATATTGAAAATGACTCCCAAAAATAAATACTGTGAGTTACCATGACTCCCATTTTTCCAAGTCTGTGTAAAACCCTGGTCATAGTGAGTACATGAGCGAGTATGGGTTAATACAGCTTTCCGCACACAGTGGGGGGCACCAGAAAACGGCTTCACACCTCATACCAATCCTTGTACACACACAATCCCCAAGTACAAATCAATCCATTAAGTCTCCACATGAAACAAGCAAAAGGGCAGGAGGGGAAATATTCCAAACCAGAATTCAAATATCTTGATTGGCTAGCACTCTTAATCAAAGTTTGTATCACAAAATATCACACTTTTCATGAGACAATATACACACTGAACAAGGTACAGTAGAGCAGAGTATTATACTTTGACTGACTGACTTATTAAAAACCAATCTGTAGTTATCCCATACCTGTTTATAGTATGCCTCTTACAATCTATACTCCTTGCTTTGTTATGACACGGTAAAATATAATACTTAGGTCAGCTTAGGGTAACGTCATAATTTATGGTCTATCTGGTAGTGGATCCACATTTCTTTTTTCAGTCGTCAGTGATAAACAAAGATAAAATGTATTCATGTAAGGGCAGTCTTCTGTTTCTCAGGAGTGACCCATATATAAATTGATGGCTTTATGTTGACACCTTAGATAAGGGTTATCTGATAATTTTAGGTCTCACTGATTTTGATGCATTTTTTTTTCAACAGCCACAATATTTCTGAAGTCATCATGGCTGTCTTACAGGTCTGGGAAAACACTGAAAAGCCTGTACTGAAAATAGAATTTCAGTCATTCAGCAAATTAAAGTCACAATGATTTTTGTTTTATGTGACATATAAACCAGATAAAACGCTTTCATTTTCTGCCGTAACATTTTAAGCATATCAAATAATAATGGATGTAGATATAGATGTAAGTTAAATCTTCAAACAAGATTTGAAAGTACATATGCTTGTCTCAGACTACAGTAAGATTCAGGAAGACGTCACATTTTCTTTAGGACTACCACCTTTACCATTAGCTAGATGGCAACTCCATAGAAGATCATTTTGTGAGCAAATTTCTAACTATGACAAATAAAATGCCATACAAACATATTAAACATTTGTAAGATTTGTCAATTACACTTTTACACATAACATCATTATGGTGAACCGAAAATGTATAAATGCATATTCTAGCAGAACTTAACATGACAAAAAAATATATACATAACACCATGATAAGCCTCCTGACGAGCTTTGACATAAAGGAGTCGGGAACAACAGGGGGTCACATGGTCATTGACCAATCTTATCACTCGCATTATGTAATAGTTTTCGTGACTTCCAAAATTATGACTCCTGCGTGTACGACTATAAACATCACTGTGTATTCAAGAATGACGATATAGATTAACCGAGAAACGCTAATATGCAATTGTACATTTACACATATTTAACTATCGTACTATCGAGTGACAGCTGATTCACTGGGTTCCCACTGACATTGAATGAATGCATGTATCTGCCTCCTAACGCTAGACATCCCGCCCCACAAACGTGAGATGTAAGGTGCATTTATGTCAGAGTCATCTGACAAGTTTGAGTATTTTGTCTGGTATTTATAGGCTTACTGTAATTTATATATTTCCAACAAGCGACTGCAAATTTATTAAACCTTTGCATGTGAATAGCTGCAAAGTCAAGAAAATACTTTGTGTACTGTCAATAATTTCCTGCGTGATGGTTTACCTCTTGCATTGGGTAATGCTAAAGGTATTAAATTTGAAAAACATACCTTGGTATACAATTGGGTGAGGTCTTTTCTATTTCCCAAGTGGCGAAGAGTTTCATAGGCACGGGTTTAACACCCAGCCATGTACTCCGAGACGTCTTGTCCGCCATCTTCTTTACCTTCTGCTACGCATGCGCGGTGTTGTTTAGCCAAACCCGGAAGCGAGATTAGCAATTTGCTGTCAAAACAACACGAGGTTATGTAATATATTCTGGCCACATTTGCACCACAACGCAACCAGTTCTTTCTTGCTATTTCTCGATCAGCAAGTATTCACGTTCCACACTTTTCCGATATTAATGCACTGTCATCGCAATTTGAAGCACGATGAAATTCAAACAACTGCTTCCCGTCAGACAACAATGTAAATAATATGTCTAAATGCTTCACTTCATTCCACGAGTGACTACATGTACAGACCATACCGTTATCATAATTGATATTCTCTTCACTTTGACTCACAATTAACTTTTTGTTATGTTCAAATAATGTTAATAAACTTTCCAACATATATATTTGTTTAATTACGATATCATAAAAAAATAACAAAGTCAGTTGGATATATAAAAAATGATTCTGTTTGAAATACGATATTCGCTTTTTCACATATACTTTTAAATATACGTGACCTTTAGCATACAAATTCCGGCATATTTTTTTTTTTCAGAAAATAACGGAAATACTCCCTTTGTTGATTAACTATCCTATTGTTCCCAAATCATTATTTGCTTGGCAAAACTCTGGTTAATCTCTAATTACCTTGAATGACAAAACTTTATGAATGATCAACTTCTTTATTTTATTTTATTTCGGTATAGATCATTATATCGTTTTCAAGCATATGAAATAAAGAAGTTGATCATCCATAAAGTTTTGTCATCTCTATACCACCAACTTCTAGAATGCCACTCAAACAAATCTAATTACATTGCCATTCACACACCATTGTCACCTGTCCTTAAATCTGTTAGGAACTGGTGATTTATATAATGGAGAGGGGAAGCTGGGGTCATGACAAACCGTTGAGAACATAACATTCGGGTCAGCAAAATACGTAATCCTGAGAGTAATCTTAGCACCCCCTCCCAACTCTATAACCCCCACCCCCTCCATCTACACACACCTCGCAAACCTACCCCATGATAATTTTCCAGATCCCACAAGTACCCACCTGCTCATGTGTTTTATTGAAATTTGAAAATCCGTAAATTAGAGAAATGAATATGTGTTCCCCAAAACTGTTTTCTGTCTAGCTTTTCATATTAGATGAATAATTCATCTCGTAAATGCATATTCCGACTGCGAATAATTTTTCCAAGCTTTTCTTAACGTGTTTGTGAGGAATGTGCCACAAATAAATATACAATAGTCTGTATTGTGTTGTTGATATGACCAATGAATTCTCATTACCATACAGCTGCTGCAATGCTCGATCAATTTCATTCAGTATTTTTAGTAAAGGAAGATAACGACGTAGTCACGCTTGAAAGTGAGATAAAATTTGCGTCGACAATATTTCAGCTAAATAAAGACGTGAACAAGCCTAGACATCCACCCAAGTGCGTCTCAAATACAGTGTAACTTGACAATATCATTAACAACTTTTTTTAAACCGTGGCTGTAATCCAACAGCACTCTTCGTAATCTGAAACATTATCAAAGCAATGTAGTGGTAGATCTACTTGTAATGTCACAGCTGTAAAGAAAAGTATATTTATAATCTCCTTGCATTCTTTTCTCAACAATTGAAGATGAAATAGCGCTTTTCTTGTATGAATTAAACTGAGCACTTCGGTCGCGCGTCTGTAAATGATGCATCAAGAGTTACCCCTTCATATATCGAACACCCCAAACCCAGACTCGATCGTGAGAAAACAACATGGTTCAGACCGTTTATCTGTATTCCATGTACAAGGTTATAAGACTAATGACGAGGGTTCAGTTTATTGAGGAAGACAAAAACTGCATAAGAAATCTTTCCTAGAAGATATTTACTTGAGGCTGAGATGAGGGTGCTTGTGCGTATATATATTTATTCCATTCAGCTGAAGCGACGGGTATTCGTGGTTTGAAAACAGACCTCTCATGCGTGTTGTAAGAGACAACTAAATTGATCAGGTTGTCGTGTTCCATGGTTATGATATTTCCATTGTTATTGTTTCGTCTGGTTCAGACTCGATTATATAATGAACCAGAGGTTGTATCATAACCATGGTTACAATTATAGTGTATCTTGTGACGCGCAATCAAACGGACTGGGGGCGGTGGGGTAGCCTAGTGGTTAAAGCGTTCGCTCGTCACGCCGAAGACCCGGGTTCGATTCCCCACATGGGTACAATGTGTGAAGCCCATTTCTGGTGTCTCCCGCCGTGATATTGCTGGAATATTGCTAACAAGCGGCGTAAAACCACACTCACTCACTCAAACGGACTGAGTTGTCATAAGCGGACCAGGGGTTAATAGGGACCCCCGATGTATGCGGCAGCAGTGTCGTATTTATAGAACCTACACCCGATCCCATTTTCCACAAAGTTGTATAAGACGGCATCAGTGGTTAAGTAGACGGAGCGTCTGCCCGTAGAACCTAGGTCTGTGGTTCGATCCCCTGGTCTCGTCCGGATCAGGGGTTAAGTGAGTGAGTGAGTATTGTATTACGCCGCTTTTAGCAATATTCCAGCAATATCACGGCGGGAGACACCAGAAATGGGCTTCACACATTGTACCCATGTGAGGATTCGAACCCGGGTCTTCGGCGTGATGTGTGAACGCTTTAACCACTTGGCTATCCCACCGACCCTCAGCGAGCCTGACCACCCAAGGGTGTCCTATACAGCTTTGGGGAAAAGGGGGTTGGATCCGAGTTCTGTAGATACGACAATGCTGCCACATACATCGGGGGCTGTATAGGACACCGGTCAAGTGGACGCCTCGCTTGTATAACGGAGTTCTGTGGTTCGATTCCCAGGAAACGCAATTTTAAAAGAGGTTAGCCAGGTATATTTTGTTGCCCGGCCTGGCGCTCGACATAAAACATGGAGTGGTTGGGTTGGAGCCAGCATTCCGAGTGGGTTATACATGTTAAGTGAGTAAGCTGTGTTTTACGCTGCTTTTAGCAATGTTCCAGCAATATCACGGCTGGGGACACCAGAAATGGGCTTCACACACTGTACCCATGTGGGGAATAGAAATGGGGCCTTCAGCGTGACGAGCGAACGCTTTAACCCAGTTACCCCAATACATGTTACACAGTCAATAATTCTAAGAGATGCATGTTGCAGTGTGACGTGTCTCAGTGCCCGGTGAAACCAGACTAATAACCATAGCTAAACACGCACGCGCGCTCCCTCTCACCCAAAGGCTATATTCGCACTTGGTGACCACCCAATCCACATTTTATCTGGCTCTTCCAAAATAAAAGGTATTTAGCCTATTCTCCCCAAACCCTACTGGGTATTGGTTTATCATTAACAGGAAGAATATCCGTTACACGAATCACCGTGTTGAGTTACTAATGAGAATGCAATGCGTACAATGACATAATGGGGTTTCTAGACAGTTGTACAAAGTGATTGCCAGTCGATCTGGAGACAACTCTGAGAGTTCCCATGGTTTTCCAGCAATATCGATGAAGGCAGAGGAAACATAGACGGTCTGTGTACTGGTATCGATTGATCGCCTATCAGAACTAATCCCAGACGGACGAGCACTTGATTGAAGCTATAGAGGAAGGCAATGGCACATACGGGCGGTTCTGATTTCTCTGTGTCTCCGACACAAACCCAGTTTTTCATCGTTTAATATCGAGTAACAAGGGAGTGGTATTGTCCGTTCATCACGACAAATTGATGTGGTCAGTTTCTGTATTGTTTCGGACATTGTAGGCCTATTCTGATTAGTTCAGATATTACTAAGTCATAATTAGTGATCGTTTTAACGAAATTGATTCATATTTATAGCATATCATTACAAAATTTTAACAATAAATTAAAAAACCCATGCATATAGTTTTACGCCGCAGTGAGCTACAATATATCACGGCACCCCGTGAATAATCGAGTGAGTTGTGTTTTACGCCGCATTTAGCAATATTCCAGCAATGTCACGGCGGGGACACCAGAAATGGGCTTCACACAATGTATCCATGTGGGGAATCAAACCCGGGTCTTTGGCGTGACGAGAGAACGCTTTAACCACTGGGCTACCCCACCGCCCCTGTGAATAATCGACCAGACACACCAGACCCTTGAGTGACCTTCGCTTGGGTTGACTTTGACCACTCAGGTTTGATTTACGACGATTTATTAAAGGTTCATGTGTGTAAACTGGCCCAAACAAATGCGCACTGTTTCACAGAAAGGGATCGTGGAGCGATAGATCAGCTGGAAATCGGTTGGGTCCAATCAACAATGGCAGTGTAACATATGTTATATCTGGGATTACACTTTCTTAGTAAAGTACAAATTCTAGTACTTTTTTGAGTTGAGCCCCATCCGGGATTCGAACCCACACCCTCAGAGTCAGGCACCTAATCGCCAGCACACAAAGTCAGCCTCTAACCCGCTCAGCCACCGCGGGTGTGGGTTCGAATCCCGGATGGGGCTCAACTAAAAAAAGTACTAGAACTTTACTAGACCACTTTCTTAATGGCATTGTATAATAATAACAATGGCAGTGCTACTGCGTCACTGGGACGTGAGACCCAGCATTAATACTGTATGTCCTCGTTCAGATGTACATTTCTTTCAGACACTCCTGAAGCCGGACGTTTAGTGGAAGCCGCATATCTTCTATATTAGGGGACTAACGGGATCGGGTGGTCAGACTCACCGACTTGATTGACACATGTCATCGTGTCCCAGTTGCGTCGATCGATGCTCATGCTGTTCATCACTGGATTGTCTTGTCAAGACTCGATTATTTACTCCGATATTTATCACTTCGACCCGCATTATTCCCAGCAATCACTGTCATATTGCATCTACTCATGTCTCGAAATGAAGTGTAGTCACAGAAAATGGATACCCATACATATTTTGTTTTGCTGAGAGTCACATGTAGCTGGACGAACACATGTCAACAAACTGTGCATTGTTTATAACATTAAAGTTTGGGATTCATATTATAGTGAAAGCTTCTGTTCATTTTCAAACGTTCCATAAAGTTCGGCTGATTACCCGTCCTGAAAGGAATATTTTTTTTCGATTTTCCTGAAAGCAATATCTTTTTCGATTTTCCTGAAGGTAATATCTTTTTCGATTTTTCTGAAAGCAATATCTTTTTCGATTTTTCTGAAAGCAATATCTTTTTTCGATATTCACGAAGATAATATTTTTTTTCGATTTTGCGGAAAGCAATATCTTTTGTCGATTTCATATCATGAAAAAGCATCCTGATGATACTAAATATGGTTTTATGTTTTAGAACTTGCATCTATATTATACTATCCCAAAAAAGAAACGCATAACCCAGAAATCTGTAGCGAAAATGTTGTATTTTCAAACACGTATAACTCGTCCACAAATAGACTTTAGTACATGACTTTTTACATCAGTTTAGAAGAAGGTAATGTCTATACAACCAAGTGGATAATTTTAGATAACGGTGACGTTGAGCCCGATGGTGACTACGTAACATGGTCCCGACGTCGGGTCTCCTGGCTCTCAGTCCAATCTTCCTCAACCTGTTCCGTACAGTTTGACCGGATATCCTCCGAAGTCCAGGCACCCTGGCTGCTGTGCTCTCACCCGTGGCAGTACGATCCCGCAAATGTAGTACCCGGATGTACCGATCTTGGGCTGCAGTGGTGACTCCAGGTCTGCCTGTACGGGGAGAATCATTTGTTCTACCTGTCTGGTTGTAACGAGCTGCAGCCGTGATATCGTGCTCATGCAGACTAACATTCAGACGCCTGGCAACAGAAGATTGGTAATCTCCAGCTTGCATTCTTTCAATGGCGATGTTCGGTGTCGCAACGTCAAGATGTGGCGTAGTGATTTGACCTTGAAATTCATTCAAAACGAATGTCGATTTCCGAAAGTAATCTGGATTTTTATTGCCAGACAGTGCATGATCTTTGCTGCACAATTTCAACTGGAAGGTGATTTCTGTTGCGTTGTGGCGAAGCCTTTTAAATTCTTGTAAGAAATCTCATCAAAATCAATATTTTGAGGTAAAGTCGATTTTCAGTTGTGCAGTTGTTAAAAGTCATGTTATAAACACTTTTGTTACATATTTTGACGATTGTTTGAACACAATTAGTAATGATTAGATTTTTAAAAATACAAAACGCCTATGCGTTTCTTTTTTGGGATAGTATATTTTGCAAGAAGGACAAGTAAATCGAACACATTATCCTTTTTTTATGGTTGTTTAAACTCTGAAAAGTATATATTCTGCACAATATGTTAAATTATAGACATGAATATACCGGTCTATCCACACTGATGCTTTATCCCCAAAGTGGGGCGGTGGGGAAGACTATACTGGTTCAAGCGTTCGCTTGTCACGCCGAAGAGCCGGGTTCGATTCCCCAAAATAATTCATTTTGTCAACGCGTGCATGTCGACGGGAACCAGCTCACAGTGATGACGATGCAATACGTTGAGTTCAAACTGAATTAGTTGGCAAAACAATACATGGTAAAAAAATACATCAAGACAGCTATGAGCGGATCTTCAGGCTGAAACATGAATGAGGTGAGTGGAGTTCCGACTGCTTGTGTAAAGACGACCACGAGCAGGATGTGCTGCTCGTAGGAAACACCCTCAGGTTGAGCTGGACAAAGTTTTTTTTACCACCAGCGGTTTTGATTGTTTAACGGGTCTTAAGGTATAAACCTTTCATGATCTACATTTATTTGTATGTGTATGCAGCATAACGAAATTGGAAACTGCAGAGCATTGGTATTGACGCAAGAATCAGTTAAAACATTGTTCAGATGGACCCGTGAAGGTCCGGGTTAGAATTGATCTTCAGTAACCCATGCGACTAACGGGATCGGGTGGTCAGGCTCGCTGACTGGGTTGACACATGTCATCGTATCCCAATTGCGTAGATCGATGTTCATGCTGTTGATCCCTGGATTGTCTGGTCCAGACTCGATTATTTACAGACCGCTGCTATATAGCTAGAATATTGCTGAGTGCGGCGTAAAATACACTCACTCACTTGTTCAGGTGAAATATAGGATGTCATTGGCATAAGGATCACGATGACTAACATCACCCCATCCCATTAGCACGTGTGTGTGTGGTGGGGGGGAGGTCAGGGTCATGTCATAAGCGACGACTGATGATTCAGTGGGATTTTGAGTTCAAGCGCCATGGTTTGTTGTTCATAATTTCATCCATTTGTTTTCCCTATCCAGAATCAAATATTTACGGGGCGTTGGGGTAGCCTAATGGTTAAAGCGTTGGCTCGTCACGCCGAAGACCCGGGTTCGAATCCCCACATGGGTACAATGTGTGAAGCCCATTTCTGGTGTCCCCTGCCATGATATTGATGTTGCTGGAATATTGCCAAAGACCTGGGTTCGCGTGAAGCCCTTTTCTGCTTAAATTGTTGGAATATTGCCAAAACTCTCAGTCAGTCAGTCAAATATTTACAGGACGATATATCGCTATCATCTGTCAGTCCTGATATTCGACTCCAAACCTCATGTTTGATCGACGCCCTTCAGACTGGGGATGTATCCTTACCACAATCAGTTTGATCACGCCCTGCGCCCACGTTTTTAGCCCGCTCTCTCCTTCTCTGCATGAATATGCATGATATAGTTAGAAAACCAAACCTCATTTTCGAAGCCAGTGAGCCGTGAGGGCTTTTGTCTGGACAGGCTCAGACAGTAGCCAAGTCGATCAGAATCAGCCGTCAATCCCCCAAAAAACAATTATCCTGTTTGTTCTTGATTATCATTTTCACCATGTGAAAGATTATAAGTGATTATCACAGCTTCTAGTTCGTAATTAGGTTATCGACGAGTCTCCATAACGGAAACAAATAAGGTGAGACTTCAATCAATGAATTAGTGTCGCACCTTTGCGCCAATCGTCTTGTTTATATACTGGCCACATATAGAAACTGTGCACACAGAAAATATAACGATAGGCAGACAGGGTCTTTATGCATAAATAAAGGTGTGAACATAGCAAGTATTGGAGACAATCAACGCTCATGCAGGTGCCAGGCGACGTGACGTCATTGATGGTGGCATATGGACTTGCAATGTGTTACTGCACGTGCAGCCTGTGCAGCTGCACACATGTGAAACTCAGAAATTGCTGTCACTGTCGAATGCTTGATCTTTGGTCATTCAAACATTCACAAATTCACATGAGAAGTCACATGCACATCATGCCAAGATTAAGATCTGCTCAACGTCATGAAGCCATTGGAATGGTTCGAGCAGGCATGAGACAACAACAGGTGGCAGCACATTTCCAATGCCATTGTAACACGATATCTGCATTGGTCAGGCGTTAGGGAAACAGTAATGACGTCGCCGACCACCCACGTTCTGGGCGTCCCCGAGTAACGACGCCAAGACAGGACAGATGGATTCGGGTGACTGATATGAGACACAGGTTCCAGACGGCAGTGACCACGTCCAAAACCATTTCCCAGGCCTTCATTTGAAAAATTTTGTAGCCTCTATGCGTCGTCGATGCACTGCTGTGCTTCACGCGCATGATGGTCATACCCGTTATTGACTTTGTGACTTCGACGTGTGACCCCCCTACTCAATTTTGAACTTCTGACGTCATCGTTACGGATATTGTTCATGTTCTTTTGACATGTTGTTGAGGCCCGATACTTCAGCTTATAAAGTGTCTACATCATGTCGTCTTTTCTGTGTTGTATTCCAATTCTGAAGGAATTTTCTGTGTGCACAGTTTCTTTATGTGGCTAGTATATATGTTACAGGGAATGTATGAAACCAGGGATTTCACGTCTTACCTGAAAGAGTCAGTGATTTCATGAAATCACTGTGACCCCCAGGGATTTCATGTACATGTATTCCCTAAAATTTCCAGGGATTTCATGAAATTATTGAAATTTTAGCTCAGTGATTTCATGAAATCCCTGTAAGCCCTTATTGAAATAGAGAACACCAAATTTATAATGCGAGTACAGAGTATTTCCTGATAACATTTATTTGTTGGGACAAGATAGAGTGTTATCATACAAGCTATTACACTTCAGTAGCACTTTAAAACATTTACAACGTATTGATTTACACTGGTTAGGACAACAGTTACATTTCTGGAAACCCTGACCACCACAATTCGACTCGAAAATCACAGCTGTGTGGAGAAACAGTTCTTTGTCCATTGTCACATCATTCGTAGAAAGAAGGCGCTGAGGACAAACATGAAATATATGGTTTGAAAATACCTTTTCCTTCCCAAACCCATATCCCAAAGCTCTTCTTCAACAGCGGGATGATGTATATTCCAAGTTATTTCTATGAATGGTCTAGTCTGTTTAAACTTAAACGTCTATTTTCAATAAAGAAAACAAAATGTTTGAAAAACCTCGCTAATTTTTTAAATGCTATATCACAGTAAAATGTTGAGCCATTCCGTACGGAATTATGAGAGACACTTGTGCCACAATATACAGAGTATAATATATGAATATTAAAAATGCAATAATAAGGGTACAAGTTACATTAAGAAGATATATACAAATTTGCAGTACGCTTTTTAAGAATATTAAGGCAGGTTTTGGCAGATAAAAACGATACACCTGGACAAGCTAGAAGAAAACTAACTTTTCAACATACCCAGATTTAAAAAAAAAACATCTAAAAGACTTGTACATTTAGATAAAAGTTGCAATCGCTCATCAGCATACAAAGGACAATGCAATAAAACATGACACTCATCTTCAATAAAATCTTTACAGTTTCGATTCTAAGCGGCGCTACCGCACATCTAAACAAAGCTATTGCTTTTCTCATAGAGCGAGACATTACAATTAACATAAAAATCACTGCAAAAATCCACCTTTAAAGTACAGTACGTGTGTAACTTATTACCTCCCCTACCAGTTAAACTACCAACTTGTAAAAGGTCCTGTTTCCATTTATAAACGAAATCGCTAAAAACAACGTCTGTAACTTTTGAAACTACAAAAGGAATATTGATTAAATTATTAATCATAACAATAAGATGCACTAGTGTGATGCTGCGATAAGACATTGGGTCTCTCAGGTTGTCAGCTCCAGACTTAGGGTAAGGGTAATGATCCCCTGGGCCCAGTTGGAGGGTACATGACCATGTAGAAAACGTTTAATGAAGATAATCTATACAGATGTCATTTGTCAAAACATCAACTGGAATATTATCGAAACCCGATAATTTCCCTCTCTTAGCTTGATTTAGTGTCATCAGTAAATAGTCAAAGTTTTCAACTCCTAACACCTAAGGGATGAAATGAGACTAAACAGTAAAGCCGTGAGAAAATTAACTTGGTATCCCGACTCAAGGTAGTAATCAGCCAAAAGTGTCATCGGTAAATTGTCAAAGTTTTCAACTCCAAAGAACTAAGGGATGAAATGATACTCAACAGTAAAGTTTTATGCTACAGACATTCATTTCACACATTCACTGATATTCTAACAGGGAATGTGTGTAATGGAACACCAATAAAATCAGTAATTTCATGAAATCCCTGGACATTTTAGGGAATACATGAAATCCCTGGGGGTCACAGTGATTTCGTGAAATACCTGGTTTCACACATTCCCTGTAACATATACAATTATTGGCTAGCGGGACTGGTTCCTGCTCAGGACTTACACCCACTGATTTTTCATTAAACCGATACTGGGATCTTGTGCGGCACGTTCTCGAAATCAGTCATGCACGTGTCGCGCTTTATCCGGAGTAGAAGGTGAGGTGAGGTGAAATTGGGTTTTACGTCGTGCTTGAGAATATTTCGCTCGTATGACGACGTGCATGCGTGTGTATGTGTATGTGCGGCTGCTTGTGCTAGCCCAGACTGAAGCTGGTTTTATAGTGCTAGCCCACTGAGATACCATGTCGCAGTGAAGGATGAATACCCCACTCAGACACATTATACTGACTCCGAGCCGACCAGTCCTTGTTGTACCAATTAATGCCGAGCGCAAGGCAGGAACCAACAAGTACCATATTTTAACATCTTTTGGTATGACGCGGTCGGGGATCGAACCCGCGACCTTCCGCTCTCCGGGCGGACGCTCTAACCACTACACCACGGAGGCGGTCAGGAGTAGAAGGGGTCGGGTCAAAAGCAAAGAGTATATATTTCAGGATTAGACATATTGGGATTGTTTCATAAAATAGCCTTCTACGTGATGTACGTTACAGTCTATATCTTCGTGTCATTCATTATCATATTCATTTACAAATACACTGTCAAAATGATACCCGTGAAGATCTGGGGGAGACTTGGTCTTCAGGAAGTGTTGCTTGTCGTAAAAGTCGACTAACGGGTATTCAGGCTCGCTGTCTTGGTTTATCGATGCTCATGATGTTAATCACTGGATTGTCTGGTCCATTGTCTGGACTCGTTTATTTACTCGTCATATAGATGGCCTATTACAACGTTAAACTACAAATAAACAAACCCTTAAAATGTTCATACATGTGTATTTGGCATTCGTGTTTTAAACAGATATTGAGAGCCTTGCGAACTTCGTCCTCAAGGCATAACATGTCCTTAGATTGTCTAAATATTTCTTCTACTGCATACATCCATTTGTGCCGTACACATTTCAGTTATGCATAGGCGGATGAAGTGTGCACCCCCCAGGTGTGTGTCATATCCGGGTTAGAAGTGGTCTTCAGCAACCCATGCTTGTAGAAGTCGACTAATGAAATTGGGTGGTCAGGTTCGCTGACTTGGTTGACACATGTCACCATATCCCAATTGTGTAGATCGATGCTCATGATGTTGATCACTGGATCACTATTTACAGACCGCCGCCATATAGCTGGAATATTGCTGAGTGCGGCGTTAAACAAACAAACAACCAACCGATCTTGAACTTTCTCAAAGCGTCGAATGCGTCATGTCGGAGCATATCTGTAGCACGTGTACGAAATTGTTGTAAAACATATTGGTACAATAAGAGATTGGTACAAAACTGAGGTCATGGTTACAAACATTGGTATATAATTGTGTTTTTGTTTGGTTTTATATTTGATAACATTTTACCAGGTGAAAAAGGTATAAATGGATGAGTAAAAATCGTTTGGTGTTTTTCAATCTCACCTTGAGAGGTATCCCATCAGAATGAATATCTGAGCTTAAGGAGAGTGCGATGGCAGTAAGGGCAGGATATTGTTTTGTGGAAGACAACTTTACTCGTTGTAGATGCTTGTAACTTTGTCAACCAAAAGTGTAACTGAGGATCTACAACGAAACATCTCATCACAACAGAATAAAGAAGTTGTCTTTCTTCATGTGAATTTTGAACCTTGATGGGAAACAGTGGTTGAAGCGTACATAAAATATAAATCACTTCCACTATAGAGATGACCAAAGGGAGACAATAAGGAACGATAGTACTTTCATTACGACATACAAGGTTGAAATTTCATAAGACAAACTTATAGATATTAAGCTATACCACGGAATTAGATTTTATACAGAATGTTATTTCATATATATCAAATTTACTTTATCATGCTATATTGATATAAGAACAATGAAAAATATCATAAACGAAAACATTGTGGAAAGACTATATGAGTACGTTGTACTGTTACATTTCAAGATGTCTGCGCCCTTGAAAAACTTGTGACAATGCCGTCTGCTAGTTTATGATATTGGAAAAGTGGGTATATTTTTATATTTTCCCTGATATCACACTGTTTCGATCGACAGTTGTACATATGTTCGCTAAACCTGAAACATTACATGATATATTCCAAAATATACGCCGTTTAGCTCAATTTAGCCAAGCATTCTGTAATGTTGAGTGTGTGGTGGAATGTTAGACCACTGCAAGAAGTTGTAGCGTAGGGTCACATTGGTTACCACTGGTTACTGAGATGCAAACTGTTGCAAGACGTTGTAGAGTGACAATAATTACTGTGATGCAGACTGGTTGTTCCCGCTATTTGTAGGTTGTTTGTAAATATTCATAAATTCATATGATAAGAATCTGGCAAACAATGAACTTCATAAATTTCTGATATGATAATTAATCTTCCCTATGGGTTTATTTATCTAAACAATAGCAACTGATAAGGAAAGCGTAGGTTTCTGGGGAAATGAATTATTATTAGTCTTCCCAATGGATTTATTTTTCTGGCTTGAATCTGTTTTTTCTCAATTATTGCATGAACAATTGTAAGTAAGCTATACTCTCAAAATCCATATTTTATACATTTTATGCATATATTGTCTAGTCAAATGCATCTATCCTTGTGTTATAGGTTTTGGATGTCTTTTTTACCGGACATCTGTTGTTGTACATTCACGTGACACAATAAACTATTTTGTCTGTCTGTCTGTCTGTAAAACATGTCACTTACTTAATAAAGATAACTTCATCTTAAACACAAACCATCATCAGAGCATTTACAATCTCTGTGACGTCCATCTTATTATTACAGGGAACGTAAACACTTCTGTCCAAAACTGTAAAACGTTCAGTGATTGGAAAGTCAGGGTCAGAAAAGGTCCCTTGTGATTGTTGGTTTAACTTTAAGTAGTAGAACTCTGGTGTGCCTGATAAAAACTCAATAATTTCAGGCTTCAGTTGTAGCTGAAATGCTGTTGACTAGGGCATATACAAACCCTTATTCCCTCACCATCCTCCTGTAACTTGTACTGTAAGCTGTATGCTTGCAATGCAATAATTGGTATGTTGATAAATGTATGTGGCAGTTTGTTCATATTGGAAAAAAAGAGTATTTATATATTCACCAGTTTAATATATTGTCTTTTCAGATATGGTTACTTAGCAGAGAAACAATGTCGTTTCCACAAGCAAGCAGACTTTTGTTTGCTGGTCCTATGCAGAAATGGCGCTTCATGTCATCATGGCAACAAATTATGCATTCGCAAAGGGTTGCAAGTATGTTGATACAGAAGCAGATACAAACAGCCAGGCCGTGCCAGTGGTGCCAGTCAGTTTACCTACATGACTCACCAGCTCTCCATGCTGCAAGGAAAGATAACTCTAAGAAAAAACTGGTGATTAGAACCCTTCCTGTATATTCTGCTTAGTTTCGTAGATTTGATTAATCTGTTGACATTTTCTTTCTGACATTAATTTAGAGTGATCTAGGTTAGAACTGGTTTTCATTGATCCATGCCTGTTGTGAGATGCTTTTATCAGGCAGGAGTGATTGGTCAGGCTTACTGGCATGGTTTATGCATGTCATTGTAGCCGAATTGCAAAGATGACATTCATGATATCAATCACTTGTTTGCCTAATCAAGACTAGATCATTTACGTTCTGCCTCCAAATAATTAAAAAGTGGTTAATTCCATGTCAAAACCAATGAAGAAACAAATAAGTAAAAGGACCTGTTATTTTTAGGCATCTTGCTTCCTTAGTGTTGTTACACATTGGAAGTACAAGAGATTTGTGTATTAGCATGTTTTGGTTGAACAGAAAAAGCATTTGTTATGTAGTACTGTTTAAAATGCTGATTCAGTAATCTTGGTAATGTGTAATAGTCATGTGACACAAAGGAAATGACCATTCACAGGTTAAAAGGTTTAAAGTGAACAACAAGGGTGTAAAGTTGAAGGTTGTCACTGTGTTTGATGGCATGACAGTGGAGGAGCTCGCCCAGGCCATGGACAGAGAGTGTGGTGAGTAACAGTTGTGGTAAACCAGCAAACTCTGGGGGTTCAGTATGTTTAGTGTTGTTCAGAATCATTGGACGTTGACGGCTTACACACCTGACTAATCTTTAGGGTTGGTGGGGTAGCCTAGTGGTTAAAGCATTTGCTCATCACGCCAAAGAACCCGAGTCAAATTTCCCAGATGGGTACAATGTGTGAAGCCCATTTCTGATGTCCCCTGCCATGATACTGCTGAAATATTGCTAAAAGCACGCAAAACTAAACTCACTTGCTCATTGAGTGAGTTAAGATGCATAGTAACATAGACAATATTTCAGCAGTATCATTGGATTGTCTGGTCCAGATTTGATTATTTACAGACCACTGCCATATAGCTGGAATATTGTTGAGCGCGGTGTTCAACAACAACCAACCAACCAATCTATGATAATCAAGTAAATTGTTTAGATTATGACATTTCAGGAATATCCATGGTAACAAGCTGAGAGTGTGTGAAACTTTCTGTTTTCTGTCCTCAGACCATGTGTTTGAAGTGCTGCTTTACACAAAAGGAGGGGATCGGTATGATCAAGAAACGTCAGGTATGTTGTAACCTGCAACCCAAAACTGCCTACCTGCAGTAGGTTTGTAATTTTGTAAGTCAGTAATGACGGGGCGGTGGGTTAGCCTAGTGGTTAAAGCGTTTGCTCGTCACACCGAAGGTCTTGGAATGATTCCCCACATTGGTACAATGTGAAGCCCATTTCTGGTGTCCCTTTCTGTTCGCCTTGATTTTGCTGGAATATTACTAAAAGCGGCGTAAAACACAATTCACTTACTCATCACGTAATGAAAATCTGTGTTAGAAAAATACTTGTGACTGTAACTGCGTGTTACTTTTGCCAATAGTCGTAGCCTAAGTCTAGTAAAATATCTTGGTGCAATGCATATGTGAGTCCATACATTCACTCTAACATCAAGTGACAGCTTCAGTCTGGCTGGAAGACTCAAAATGTTGTAGTGTAAAGCTATTTGGAATACTGCTCCAGCTGAAAAAGTAGAAACACAGGGTGCTCAAAGGGACATGTGTTACTGTTGTGTGAGGGGATTCCGTGTCAAAAGTAACTCATGCTTGTCATAAGCGTCAGCTGAAATGAGGAATGAGGACCATTTCCTCAAAGAAATCTTAGTGCTAAGGTGATGGTAAGCATCATATTTTATCATAGGCTACAGTCATCATAGCGCTAAGATCGCTTTGTGCAACAGGACAAAGGTGGAGAAATGTTTGATTCATCCCGGTGCAGACTAGTGGTAAATGCATGTTTGACCAATGTGTTCCTGTTTACCAATGTTCCTGTTCTTGTTCCAGTTATTGACGACCTCGACATCATTAAAGACATCATAAAGAGATCTGGGATGAAGTATCAGATGGGCAGCAGGGAGAAGAGGCTGAAGGCTGACATGAACAAGGACGTCATTCGACAGTATGTTCAGTCATGGACACAGAATTGAATTGCTTCTTGTTTAAAATCAGTGCAACATTTCGTCATGTACCTTTTATTCTATCAAGAAAGTTTCAGTGTCTAATACTGTACTGACATCTATTCTAATCTTCATATTAAAACAACAATAATATAGAGTGAAATCCATTTTAAGCTCTATCCCATGACTGTTTATCTCTTTATTGTTAGGAGCTGACTTTGTTTAGTGGATGTTATTTTTTTAATCTGTTCTGTTCTATACTGGACCAGTGAAGATCCGGGTTAGAATATTGGTCTTCAGTAACCCATGCTTGTCGTAAGAGGCGACTACCGGGATCTGGTGGTCAGGCTTGCTGAATTGGTTGACACATGTCATTGGTTCTCAGTTGCGCAGATCGATGCTCATGCTGTTGATCACTGGATTGTCTGGGCCAGACTTGATTATTTACAGACCGCCGCAATATAGCTTGAATATTGCTGAGTGCGGTGTAAAACTAAACTCACTCACTCACTGTTCTATACTGAAACTTCACACTGAAAGAATTAAAGGAGATAGTTATAAAGGTTTGATTTAATTTAATTTCTGTCTGAGAGAAGTTGTTTAGTTTACTTACAAACTGAAAGGAAACTGATATTTTTCAGCAATTTTATATTTCAAACATGCTTTCCATGAACTTGAGGAAGCATCCGTAAAATATCTCTTAAGGATGGATAACAATATATGTATGAAAATCTCTCTTGCTGGTGTGTATGTACTTGAGATCCTTAAATACATTGTGGATTATCAGCACATCGCCAGACGAGTGTTCACTCACTAGGCTACAGGTGTGACTGGTCTAGTGATATCTAAACTCTATTTTATGAAATGGAAGGACAAAGGTAGAGTGTTCTAAAGCTATAGTGAGCATCTAATAAAGTGAAAGTAAAACCTTTCCTTCATTTAATGAAGTTTTACACCTGTAGCTGTGATGTCCTGTTTATTCCAGGCCACCTCCGGACCCAGCTGAGATGGTCAGCAGACATCCTGTGGTGACCATCATGGGTCACGTGGATCATGGGAAGACAACTCTGCTGGACTCGCTGCGCAACTCGAAAATAGTGGAGCAGGAGTTTGGAGGTATCACTCAACACATTGGAACCTTTACAGGTGAGATTACATGGAGTGTATTATTCAGTAATCAGTGTTATGCAATGTTTGTTAAACGTGATAAAAATCACACATTTAAAATACTGTTTTTGTCCATGAGGAGTTTGGAAATTCATCTTCAGTCAGGTCTGACAATAAAAAAAACTTACCTGACTCCTGTATCTGTGCATTATGACCAAGAAAATTTGCATTGCAGAGTTGTGTCCCTTTGTCTACAATATTCCGTGTTATGACCACCCAAGAGCAAATGATACTTAATTGTAATAAAGTAACTTTCAGATTAAGAAATTCCTTAATATAATTTTAGTAAATTTATGATAATTTATATGAATCCACAAATGTATAATCTTCACAATTAACATATTAACTATTGAGGAAAGTATGTATACTTGATATAATTTCGGTTAATTAATCATAGTTATAAATCCACAAATATATAGTCTTCACTAATAACATAGTAACTATTGAGGAAAGTATTTATTCATAGTTTAGACAAACCACATTTCCAGCAAACAAACTCCAGCAGCCTACCCCGTCTGCTCACAATCCACTATTCAATCCATATCCTCCCACCTTCTACAGTGTTGTAAATGTCTGTTCCTAATTTCTGTATTAATAATCTTTAAAAGGAGGCAATAAAGATGATGCTGACTGTTTGTTTCAGTGAAACTTTCAACAGGTGAGTCCATCACGTTCCTGGATACCCCCGGACATGCTGCCTTCTCCTCGATGCGAGCCAGGGGGGCGAGAGTGACGGACATCATCATCCTGGTGGTCGCTGCAGATGATGGAGTCATGAACCAGACCAAGGAGTCCATACAACATGCCAAGGAGGCCGATGGTACGTCTTGTGTCCATGAAGTTGTTTCTTGGATCAATTTGATTCATTTCCTGAAAAGTATTCTTTTGATAAATGATTTTAATGATAATAATGAGAATATTTATAACGCGGCTTTTCCAGGCTAGATATCCTGCTCAAGCACACGATCTGATCATTATTACCCCAGATAACCCAAGCTGCCTGTTAGGCGCTAGAAGGTTAATAGTCTCACGACTTATTTCACCGGGTACCCATTTCCTGCTGGGTGAACAGAGGCAATTGTGAACAAACTCACTTGCCTAAGGTGAGACCACATGTATCACATGTGCTTCGTTGTGGGGCAGGACTGTAGTCCTAGAAACTCTCAGGAGTTAAGTTGCCAACACGGTCACCTATCCAAGGGCTGTCCGAGCCCAACGTTGCTTAACTTCAACTGATTTGTGACCTGAGCGCTATGCACAGGACCATGTGCCACCAAGAAAGGATTAATGTCACTCGGTATTCGGCCTGATCTTATACTTTTGAAGATGTGTGAATAATTTTAGAAAGTCTGTTTTTGTCTTGTTACCTCACTGATGTGTGTACTTGTTTCAGTTCCCATCATCGTTGCAATAAACAAGGTGGACAAGCCAGAGGCTGACATTGTAAGTGTAACGTTAGAAGGGATCTCTGTATCAGCAGATTGTAGGGGTGGGTATTGCAGAGAATTTTCATATTGTGATATATTGCGATACAAAAGCATGTATTGCGATATGAATTGCAATATATTGCACAAAGTATTTTTAAACAAAAAACTACTTATAATCGAGTTAATGCTTGATTTATAGAGCAAAAACACAACAAAATGACTATGCTTGATTAAGTTTTAATAACAACTTTTAATCATGATAAAATAAAAATATGAATAATATTTGGCACAAATGAAACAAGGAAATATCCGAAGATTGCAAGTCAAAATACCGGTTTTTGTTCAGCGTATCGCAATACGTATCGTTTTCATGTCTGAACCGGTAAATACCGGTAAACCGGTAATATTGCGCAGCCCTAGCAGATTGTCGGGTTGGCTGGTTTGTTGTGTAGACGTGAGTTTAGTTTTACGCCGCACTCAGCAATACTCCAGCTATATGACGGTGGTCTGTAAATAATCGAGTCTGGACCAGACAATCCAGTGATCAACAGGATGAGCATCGATCTACACAATTGGGAACCGATGACACGTGTCAACCAAGTCAGAGAGCCTGACCACCTGATCCTGTTAGTCGCCTCTTACGACAAGCATGGGTTGCTGAAGACCAATTCTAACCCGTATCGTCATGGGTCCACAGTTTAGGACATCTGTACCCTAAAATATTAAATATTTCTTGTTTTTTCTGCAACATTTTCCATGAAACCAGGGAGATTATATTGATCTGATTGTTACTGTGTGTGACAGGAAAGGGCAAAGAACATGTTGCTGGAGCAGCAGCTGGTCCTGGAGGACTTCCAGGGGGATGTACAGGCCATCCCCATCTCAGCACTGAAGGTAAGTACCTGTGGTGTATAACTAGATCAAACAGAATTTGTGTTTCTTGACATTTTATTCCCACTGGAAATGCACAATGAACATTGTTACATTTCGACTCCCAAGTTGAAACACAAAGTTAGCCTGAAATCTGCATGTAAATGAATTTTGTAGGACTATAAAAGACAAAGAAATGTGATATAATTAGCAATTGAAAAATTAACAAGTTTACAAATCAGCGTAATATAAAAGCAGTGATTATAACAATAAACATAGTGAGGATAATATTCATCCCTGCATCAGTGGTCCAACATATAAAATAGGGCCCTCTACTGAATCTAAACAGAAACAGTGTAATTCAGTAACCACGTTCAAGGAATTTGTATGATTCTGAGATGAGTTATTGAATGATTGAAGGTAGTTTATGAGTTGGAAAGGTCTAATGATCATGGTCTTGATAATTTAGAGAACAAACTTGGACTTGCTGCAAGAAGCTATTGTAACACAAGCTGAAGTTATGGAGTTGAAGGCTGACCCAAAGGGGCTTGTGGAAGGGAGTGTCATCGAAGCCATGACGGATCCAGGCAGAGGGTGAGTGATCTGGGCCCCATTCCACAAAGCGATCGTAGCGCTAAGATGATCATATGTCCCAAACTTTAACATAGACTTACGACTGTCATAGCACTACGGTCGCTTTGATGAACGGGGCCCTGGAGTCTGGTTGTGGGGAGGGGCCATTTAGTTATGGATCTGAAGAAGTGAGGTCGTTGAAGCCATGATGCATCACAAAACCATGACAGAAAGTGTAGCAAGTGAGTGAGCGAGTTTAGTTTTACGCTGCTTTTAGCAGTATTCCAGCAATATCAGGACAGGGGGACACCAGAAATGGGCTTCACACATTGTAACCATGTGGGAAATCGAACCCAGGGTCTTTGGCGTGACAAGCAAACGCTTTAACCACTAGGCTACCCACCTCCTAGAAGGTGTAGAGTATGGGGTTGACACTATAGGTCGTATGTGAGGAGTCTACTTCAAGGTAATGTGAAGGAAGAACTTCACGTGGCATCACAGAAATTTCTGTTTGAAGGATATAAGATATCAAACCAGGTCTTATCTTTTTGCATTTGTAACTTGAACTCTCACAATATTTCCTTTACAGGAAACTTGCCACAGTTGTCATACAGAGGGGGACCCTGAAGAGGGGAGACCTATTGCTGGCTGGTACTACCTGGGCAAAGGTGAGACTGCAACAGACTTTCTGACACTGCTGTCAGCTCATGTCAACCTACTCTACCACTTGCAACTGCGTCATTTAATACATATTTTGAGTGGTGTGAATGTGTGTGTGTGTTTTTCACCTGTAAAGTGGATTGTATCAAGGCATTTTGGAGCTGCCAAAAGTCAGATGGTTGTTTCCAAGTATAATATCCCTCTGTATCAAATCACAATGGTTAAAGTGTGTAAAAGGTCTTACAATAATGTATCCTCTAAAATAGGAAACTTCATAAAAGTGACAAACCTTCCAAATATTATTATTTATACATTATTTTATTATGATATTCCGATTTTCATATTGTTTAATTAAAGATATTTCCAAGACATACACCATCCACACTTACCTAATAAACATTTTGAATGCAGATATTATATGAAATAAAAAGCTGGAAGTGCTATCTAATATACACATAAACTGAAACCTCTTTCCTGTTTAGGTCCGAGGTATGTTTGATGACCAGGGCCGACCCCTGCAGGAAGCGCCGCCTTCTACCCCAGTGCAGATCATTGGTTGGAAGGATCTGCCTTCAGCTGGAGATGAGGTTCTTCAAGTAGAAAGCATGGTGAGTATGCAAGGGGCAGTGGTGAAAGCATGGCATTTTCATCAGGCATTTGGCTGCCTCCTTTTAGATGTTTTCTTTAGAAGAGTCCCTAAACTCTGCTTAATTTGTTGTGTATCTCTGTATGAGTAATTTATCGGTTATCATTGTATGAGTTCACTATCAGGTATTATATCAGGTACTTCTTCTATATGGTTGGCCTTTTGGTTACAGTCGTTAGTTCCTGATTTGGGGAACAGTGTGGGTGTCACAAAGGGATACATGTCTACAGTTTTGCATCCCTTCAGACTCTCTTCTCACATTGAGGTCGGTGGGGTAGCCTAGTGGTTAAAGCGTTCGCTTGTCACATGAAACTTTTCCCATTATGCCAACAAACTTTGAAATAACCCAAATAATGTTTAAAGTGGCACAAATGAGACCACCTCAGTTCATTTCTGGTATAGCACTGTAAGATCAGAGGGCATCACTTTAAAATGGTTTGAAGTATCCTCAACAAAGAAAATATTGTGTGTTGTCAGTTGTAGGGCAGTAGTATCAGTAGTAGCCTTTAGACTCTCTCTTCTTCTGCAGCAAGTCTTGAAGGATGCCCTAGAGTGGAGAATTGAGCAGGAGACTCTGAAGAAGATTGATGAGAACCAGGTTGTGATTGACGAGAAGAGATCTCAGCATGATGTTGTGTACAAGCAGAAGGTTCAGCAGAGGAGGGAGAGTGGACGCAAGTATGGCATGAGCTCCCAGAAACAGAAGGAGGCAGTCATTGGATATGAGGGGCCACAGCTGTCACTTGTCCTTAAGGGTGAGTAACATGGTACATGCGGGGCCACAGCTGTCACTCGTCCTTAAATAGTGTTGCTGTGTTTGAGGGACTCTGTTGCTTTTGATGAATAATGATGTAGCAGCTTTATGTGTTCATCTTTCAAAAATGTGACAACACTTTTGTGTGATTTGGTTTATTTGATGACTGAGTAATTGGGTGTATGTTTCTTTTTACACCCTAAAATACTCAATAAAACTGAATAAGATAAAAAATATAACCAGAGCATGATACTTCATTTAACATGCAAATCAAAATATTTGTATCATGTACGTCATATGAAGGGAAAGATTTCCGCCCGTAACCCCTGTTTTTTATCATTACTATCAGTGAGTTTGCATCCGCTCTGATGCATACTAACCCTAACCTAACCCTAACCTTATATTTTTATGTTCACTACAACACCAATTTACACTTTGACATTTCAAACCGGGAAAGATTTCCGCCTGTAACCACCATATTTTTTTTAATCATTATATGCCTATGTTTTTTTTATAAACAGCCTATGCCTAACCTTAAACCCTAACCCTAAACCTAACCCTAAAATCTAACCCCAAACCCTCGAAATAATCCAAATAAATAGAATACATTACAAGTGGGGGTTACAGGCATAACTCTTGTATTTAATTAGATAAACATACCTTGGCAGTAAGGAAGTATTTAAAATGTTCCACTTGCTGTTGTCTGCCAACATCTTGTCTGTGCTGTGATTGAGGTGCAAGTGAGGGTTAAAAAGCATGCAAAGCTAAGAAGAACAATAGGGTCAGCCATTCAACCAGAACATTTGCCCTGGTCGAAACAAAGGAACTGATAGGTCAGTGACTGACCCAAGCATAACCAAGTTAAAATCTAAAGGTGTACAGCTTGCTCAGCTTGACCTGATCAAGTGAATACTAATGAATTGCGTGACCATGTCACAACTGGTTGGGTTTATTATTCTGAAGGGGTGTATCTTTGTCAGATGATTGGTACTACATGCATTAGACAATGGCAAAGAAGTCAGGGCAGTTTTCTGTGACATAAGCAAGGCTTTTGACAAGGTTTGGCATAAGGGAATCATTGCGAAATTAGAAGCTTATGGTATTAAGGGTAAGTTACTTGATTGATTTTCCAGTTATCTTGACAATAGATTACAAAGAGTAGCTATAGACAATTACAATTCAGATCTAAGGAAAGTCACTGCTGGGGTGCCACAAGGATCTGTCCTTGGGCCATTACTGTTTTTAGTTTACATAAATGATATCATTGAGGGTATCAGTAGTAACATTCGTCTTTTTGCCGATGATACTTCGGTATATGTTATTGTTGATAATCATGTTGTTACTGCCGCTTCCTTAAATAATCACCTTAACAGGATCTCTCACTGGGCTGAAATATGGCAGGTTAGCTTTAATCCTGGTAAGACTGAAGCTGTTTTATTCACTCGCAGAAATACCGGTAATCAATTTCCAATCCCTAAGCTTAAAATGCATGGAGTAGACATTACTGAAGTCGGCTACCATAAACACCTATGAGTAACCTTGCAATCAGACTGTAAATGGAACTCCCACATTGGTGAATTAGTTAAAAAGGTTCGTCCATTGGTAAATTGTCTATGTAGTTTTAAATATAGATTATCTAGAAAATCATAAGAGCAAATGTACATGTCATATATATTACCAATGTTCGATTACTGTTCGCACCTTTGGGATAACTGTACTAAAGAACAAGAAAAACTTGTCATAATTCTACATTTAGACGCACTGCGGACGATTTGCAGGGCAGTTAGAGGAACAAGTCATGATTTAATATATAAGGAAACTAACTCTATGCCCCTAGTTGACCGTAGACAAATTAGCAAGTTATCATTATTTTACAAAATGGTTCATCATATGGCACCAGTTTATTTAACTGATCTACTGCCCGTAAAAGTATCACAGTTAAGTGACCATAGATTAAGAAACAGTAATAACATTCAAACTATAAGATGTCGTAGTGATTTGTATAGCAACTCGTTTTCACCAGATACAATACGACAATGGAATGATTTGCCTGAGAATATGTACGATATTGAAACCATAGGCCAATTTAAAAATGCATTCCAATCATCAAAACCACTCAATTTTAATATATTTGATAAAAACTTTGGTACACGTTTCTGCCAAATTATCCACTCACGCTTCAGACTTGGGTGCAGTAATTTGAAAGCGCGTTTGAACGGCACATTTCAGTTGATCCATTCTGTTCCTGTGGTCACCCCTATGAGGATACTTTACATTACTTCTTTACTTGTCCTAATTATTCTAACATCAGACATCGCATGTTTTTTTACGAACATGGATATAATTTAAATTCTGTCCTAAATGGTAATCCAAACAAAAATGAACTTGTAAATTCTTTCATACTACAATCTGTCCATACTTTTATAATAAAATCGCATAGGTTTGATAAATGATTAATAATGTTTAATACGCAGGTTGCTTGCTTTCCTATCATGTTCCATATTATTTAATATTTGTTTTATTCATGTATCAATGCAATGGAGAGGTATTCAAATAAGCCATTACGGCTTGTTTACCAATCCTAGTTCAATTTATTTTGAATAAAATATGTTTACACTAGATGATTGGTGTAAACGAGTGGACTGATTGTTGTGCCCATGTTGAAAATTTGGAAAGCGACTACTGGGACAGAAATACTGCAGTTGAACATGAAATAGAAAAAGTGTTAATTGAACTGGGTGTAGAGAGTGATAGCGAGAGTGAATCGGATTGTGAAAGTAACTGACATCTGTAAGTTGTAAGGTTAGCAAACCAAACTAGATAGCATATGACTGTATAAACAATTCAGTTAAAACATGAAATGATTGGGTTTTTTTCAGAAGTGTTGTTTTCCAGGACAAATTCTGTAACGAATCTATGTATGCATGCTTCGCATGAACGCAACATGAATAACATTCTCTGCACCCGTATTTCATGAAGATAACCCCATCTGCCGTTTGTGCCATTTGACCTCCCGGGTCATGCATATGTAGAGTAGCTCAGGTCAAGCTGAACACGCTGTAGTATCACCTCTCAATTAAATCCTTCACACCCATACCAAGATAATACCAAATGCTGATATTGATAGTAATACTAAACTATATACAGTATATATTAAGAACTAAAGTACTGTCGGAAATAGAACAAAACCCTGTTTTTAGGCTGTTACTCTGTATCCCCAAAATTTACACAATTGCAAATAGCATATGTCGAAAAAAAACCATATCGGCCTAACTGGGCGTTCAGTGGGATGCGTAATAGGATATCCAGAAAAGCATGTTTACTCGTAAGGTCATGAATAGCTGCTGAAAACAATAGATCAGACCATAGATGGCAATGAGGTCGCTCAGCCAGGTATGACAACTGACCGTCGACTCGCTTGGCATGAAATGCACGTGCTGCCCACAGACACAAGGGGTCATCTTAAATATATTTTATGCTTTTTCATGTGTATTGAATATGTCTCTATTGATTATCTAATCTTAGCTAATATCTCTATCCCCAAGCCCGACCCCAACTACTGTCACCTTTTGAGACGACCCCTCCTACCTGTTTCTTTTTATAGTGACGGTGAGACTCAATGGTATCTACATCCTTAATAGTTTCAGTATTAAAGTTTTTGTTTTTACGCCTGCTATCGTTTATAATGAAGCTAATTCTAATTTCAAAATGGAAATTAAAAAAGTGTCATTTGTTATACAATATCATCGCACACTAATTTGCATAAAGCCATGGTCTGCTCCAAATAAGTCGCTTCAGACTTTGGAAAAACTGCATTGCTCATTTCTGCACAAATATCTCCTCAGTAAAATCCTTCTTTTACATTTCCTATCTCCCTCCAACTGAGACTGTAGTTAGGCCGAACTTAGTTTAAAAGATATTTCACCCTTTCAGATATTTTTTCTATTTCCGACAGTACTTTAAGTACTAATATTGATACTGACACAAATAAAAAATGCTAATATTAATACTAATTACACTGTGTAGTTTATGGTTTATATATGTGACTGCCACAATGATACACTAGGTGTTGGTACTTTGAGGATGAGTTACCATGTGAAAGTTATGATATCATATCAAGGGAATGGATTAGTGATGGGTTGATGGGTGGATAGGTGGAGTGTCTTGAATAAATGGCTCAGCAAAGGTTGGGAATGGATCACAAGTACAAGGGAGATAGGGGTTTTGGGGATGAGATAGGATGCTTTACAGTCCCATACACCATTCCTGTCCATTACCCTACTAAATATGACAATATTGAACTTAAACTGAACTAAATATTTATCAATGTCACATCAACATATTGCAGCTGATGTAGATGGTTCTCTGGAAGCCATACTGGACACACTCGACACCTTCCACTCCAAGAAGTGTCGGTTGGACCTGATCCATTATGGCGTTGGGAATGTGACAGAGACAGATGTGCAGCTGGCTGAAAACTTCGGGGGTAAGTTAAACCAGCTCGGCTTGAACCGAGAAAATGTGGCATCAAACTGGGCAACTTTTGTAGATTGTTCTAGAATTCTGTAATCTTTTACAAATTCATTGGTAAATTGGACCATTTCAGTAAGAGGTTGGACAACACCTGGATATGTCCTGGTTTTCAAACTAATGATACAGGCGGTAAAATGTGAATTTTTAAAATTAAAACTTAAGTTATAACTTTAAGTGTATTTTGATTTTTTAGTTTTTCTTTTAGTTTGGTTATGTTTACTGTCATTGCTGCAGGGGTTAGGCAGGTCTAGATAGGTTCCTGAAACTAAACTGGAAATTATGACACTGCATTTTGCAGGGGAGATATTTTGCTTCAACGTCAAGACACCTCAGTCAGTTGCCAAGGTGGCACGGTCCAAGTCAGTGCCAATCAAGATGCACAATGTCATCTACAACCTGTTTGACAACCTGCTGGACAGTCTTTCTGCAAGACTACCTCATGTAGAAGAGGAGGAGGTTTTAGGTAACACACTGCTGTAACACACTGCTTTTTTCCAAAGGAAACTCCTTAAATATTGACGTTGGTATTGATGTTCAGCAACCCATGCTTGTTATAAGAGGGCACTAATGAGATGGGGTTGTCAGACTTGCTGATGCATGTCATTGTGTCTGGTTTGTGTAGATTGATGCTCATGATGTTAAGCACTGGTTTGTTTGGGCCCAACTGAATTATATTGGAATATTGCTGACTTTATTATCCCCCGCAACGCATTTTGCGGGGGTATTAAAATGGACTCTGTGCGTCCGTGCACATTTGTCTTTTCCGGAGGATAACTTTACAACCGTTCAATATTTCTTCACCAAACTTGGCATATAGATAGATCTGGTGGTCTACTGGTGCCTTTTGGTAGTTTTGGATTTCTGAATAAAATATTTTGAGCGTTTCCATAAACAAGTTTGACTTAGACTGAAATTGGGTAGTGCTCTTCTATGGAGCAGAACCTCTAAAACATTCAATGCAAACACAGTTTGACTGGTGCCTTTTGGTAGAATGGGAATTCTGAATAAAATATTTTTGGTGCTTCCATGGCAACAAGTTTGACCTAGATTGAAATTGGTGGTTGTGCTCTTTTCCGTAGCAGAACCCTAAAACCATTCAATATTTCTTTACCAAAGTTGGCACAGATTGGTCTGGTGGTGTACTGGTGCCTTTTGGTAGTTTTGGATTTCTGAATAAAATATCTTTGCATTTCCATGCCAACAAGTTTGACTTAGACTGAAACTGGTGGTAGTGTTCCTTTCTGGAGCAGAACTATTAAAATCTTTCAATACTCTCCTTGCACTTTTTTATATACACACAAAAACATTTGATATTATCATAACTCGTAGACATATTCATGAAAAGTATTTTGCCATTGCGGGGGATATTGATGACTTTGTCTTCTTGTTAAACAATTAACAATACAAAGTAGATAGAAAACTGTAAGATACTGTAAGGGTAGGTTCAGAGGGTCTCATGGTGGACGTACAAGGAGTGAGTGAGTGAGTTTATTTTTACGTCGCTTTTAGCAATATTCCAGCAATATCACGGCTAGGGACACCAGAAATGGGCTTCACACATTGTACCCATGTGGGGCATTGAATCCAGGCCTTCGGCCTGATGAGCGGACGCTTTAACCACTAGGCTACCCCACCGCCACCTGAAGTACAAGGAACCTGACATGAAAACCATTTAATAAATGTTGAGTATTGGTTTTACTTAGATAACTGTTTTCCTTTAGATGTTGCTTGAAGTGGGCAGTAATGTTGCTTGTGTAGAACCTTTGTTCATCCCATGACTTAAAGGAGGACCAGTGATAGGGAAATTAACATTCCAATTTGATTCTAGTTGTTAAAGAACCTACTGGTTAAGTAATGATTCAAATCATATTATGTGGAGCAGTCAGTCAGTCAGTCAATGATGAGCCTAATTACACAGTGTGGCTATTTTACACATGACATTATTGATTATGTGAACCCATGTCTATTAAATGTATGGAAATACCAGGTAGAGTGCCCTTGCTGAGGCAATGAGTTTAGGTTATGTTCTGAATATGCTCATTGGTTCATCAGCTCCAATACATGGGTTTTTACAATGTGAAGACAGGTCTATAACCCGAGTCATACTAGCTTTCCTCAAACATGAGCATGTCAGAAAGTCGGTTGTCACATCCTTGTCTGATTTTTAAGGAAGGTACTTGTTGTTACCCAGCCTGGTACTTGACATTAAGAGTGAGTGCGTGAGTTTAGTTTAACGCCGCACTAAGCAATATTCCAGCTATATGGCGGCGGTCTGTAAATAATCGAGTCTGGACCAGACAATCCAGTGATCAACAGCATGAGCATCGATCTGCGCAATTGGGAACCGATGACATGTGCCAACCAAGTCAGCGAGCCTGACCACCCGATCCCGTTAGTCCCTTCTTTCGACAAGCATAGTCGCCATTTGTGGCAAGCATGGGTTGCTGAAGACCTATTCTACCCAGGATCTTCACGGGTCCTTGACATTAAGAGTATAAAAGAAGGGAATGTGAGGGTCTGAGTCAGTATAATGTGTCATGGTAACACTGACATGGTATATTAGTAGGCTGACACTGTAAAACAAACACGTCATATTATAAGTACAGTAACCTTACATGTCATAAAACCCGACTCAGCATATCAGAACTTTTCCAGGGGAAGCTGAGGTTAAGAGTGTGTTCGAGGTGACGTCCAGGAAGAAAAAGATACCTGTTGCAGGGTGTCGCTGTATAAAAGGATCTCTCCACAGGAAGCAAGGGTTCAAGGTCCTACGCAGAGATGAAGTAATTTATAATGGTAAGTTATGTTGATAATGTTTCATGTAGTTAGACTTTCATATGTTTCATTCACTTCCTGGTTACTGTGTGGGAAGCTTTTCCTTGACATGCCCATCCTGTTATTGCAAGAGCAGCACATTTAGGAGATAATCCTACTGATTTGAAATTTAAGGTAGTCTAACTGTAGATTAGCTGTCCCTTATTTTAATTTGGAACTAAGAGCTTTAGCTAGTCTTATGACGGATAATAGTGTGCTCCTGACACAGTGTTTTTGCACTTGTCATAATAGTATGTTTTCTGAAACACATTTTGCTGTTGCTCTGATATGGTAAGTACACAGTTCTGATGGGTTGTCGGCAGCCGCTGTTGTATGTATCTATACGGAGGTTATCACATGCTATCAATGTTTTGTGTGAAAGGGCATGTTAATGTTCAGGTATCAAATGGAATTAGAACCTGGAATTAGATTTTCGAAGCTCTCTTTGTTGCTAAGATAAGTGTCCTGAATATTTAACATAATTTGACTCTCTTAGTGCCAAGAATCTTCAAAATCTAGGCCCTGTATTTATATTTTGAAACGTCCATAACCCTAAGAATTCGGAACTTTGATCGTATATTGATAAAATAATTCTAGTGTTAGTTTTTCACTAGGTGTAGTAATAGTCAGATACCATTATATTCGAAAGTCTTTTAATATTGATAAAATAATAGTTACTAGGTGTAGTAATAGTAGATACCATTAATGATAATAATATTAACAGCAACAACAACACAAAAAAAATACTAATTGCAACAACATTATCCTTATTTATTTGTGTCCCACGATCTCACGAATGTGGAAGTTTGTCTCAACCAGGCTTAAATTTTACCCCCATTGAAATCCCAATTTAGACTGACTCAAATGTATTCAGTAATTCAACCCTGTCAACTTTGATCACTGCTTTTCATCACAAGGTCATTTCTTGAGAGCTTACCATGCTGTCATGATGCTTATTCCAGGAGAAATTGCCAGCTTGAAGCACTTCAAGGAGGAGGTAGATAATGTGAAGACCGACATGATGTGTGGGATAAGTCTAGAAGACCTGTCTCTCACCTTCCAGGCTGGCGACATCATTCAGTGTGTGCAGGTCAAACATGTGCAACAAGACATTGATTGGCAACCAGAGTTTTGATGAAACAGCCTATAGACATTTTATTTTATCACACTATTCAGAAATGCATTCTCCAAACATGTGAATATTTGGAATTATGCAATTTATAATTTGTTTGTGTTTCTCTTCATCGTTTCTGTACATACGATGTATTGAGGTGAAAGTTTGCTGACAGCTGTGTTTGTGTGTGTAGGGACAATGGTGTGAATCTGAGAGGATTGCAGCAGTAGAGTAAAAGGTATTTGTACATAAACTGTGGGATTGTCAGCAGATTGTGTATCAGAAAATTCTTCTCCAAGTTTGGTGGAAATCTGATGGTCCCAAATCTTGTTAATATGGAGGATATTCAATGAGTTCAAAGCCACATTCGTGTGTTGCAAAACTTGTTACAACACACTTGTCCACAGGCGCCTTGTCCTGTGGTACAACACACGTTTTGTTAGAATCCACAACATTCAGCCTTGATGTTCTTGCACATTTAGTGCAATGAAAGCATATTAGCTTAATATTGGCCATTAATGGTCTGACATTTTTAGGATGATTCTTTTGGAATCCCACTAATACATAGCTGTCTCCTTGCCAGCTTGGGATGCTGACTTCCTTCTTGATCAGGAAGCTTTCACAGCTCTGATTATTGTTTTGTGTCTGCATGATAGTGATGAATGCATTTATCAAGAAAGATAAGGAACCTGATGCATTTCTGATCAGGACTAAGATGCCCCGAAACCTAGCTTGTTAAACCTGATGTCCAGCTCTTTTCATTCCTCAGAATGTTCTCAACTCTGTTATGAATGATGCCAACTGTCTTGGTCATGTGATGTGTGGTGATTTGTTAATAATCCACAAACATGTTACATTTCATCAACATTTTCCTTAGCAGTCACACATGGAGGTCCTCCTGATCATCTTTAAGGTTCTAACCCATGAAGGTACGGATTAGAATATTAATCTTCAGTAACCCATGCTTGTCGTAAGAGGCGACTAACGGGATCGCTGACTTGGTTGACACGTATCATCGGTTCCCAGTTGCGCAGATCGATGCTCATGCTGTTGATCACTGGATTGTCCGGCCCAAACTCGATTATTTACAGACCGCTGTCATATAGCTGGAATATTGCTGAGTGCAGCGTAAAACTATCCTCACTCACTCTTTAAGGTTCTTATTTTCTCTCTTGAGCTCTGCTGCCAACAGTGGCAAAGGCTGGATCATTATCAACCACAGCTGACATGTCAATGAGGGAGGCTGTTGGAGATGGCCCTTTCTTTTGCGGATACTGGTTTCAGAGTGATAGCTAATGTTGTCCATTTGCATTGACTGAGAATACAGAGCCATACTGATACAGAAATATCCTGCCTGGTTGTATGTTTTGCTTAAATGTGGTCTTGAAGCATGGACAGGGGTAATAAATAGAAACTGTTGTGGATTTACTATACATCCTTCCGATTTAAGCTCAGAATGTTTCAGCGGACCCATGTATGATGTAACATTGTGTTGGTCCATGTAATATAGGCTAGATTGTACTCATTAGTGAGTGCTGTGACATAAACATTGATAATGAAACAATAGTGAATTTGCAATGAACTTTGCAAATGACTTTGTTAAAGATGAATATGTGTGAATATAATGAATGATGATATTTCTTTTCTTTTGAAAAAGCTTTAGTCAGTCTGAGTTAAAAACTTACTAAAGCAGCAGTTTTCCTGTTAGATTCATTGCAAAGTTTCATCATGACTATTTTTTAGCATATGGAGTCATTTCAGATTTTAGTTTATTGATTTAAGAGGAAGAAACAGATTTTGTTATCTTAATATTATACATGTCACTTTTTTATGGATAACAACTACTTTGTTCATTATTGTTTTTCTTCTTTTATTTGTTAATATAACACAACATCTGATGCAACATCAAGATTTATCATGAAATACTGACATTCACAGTAATATCTAAATAACACGAACTGTCTTGTGTCTGTTCTTTACCGCTTCCTTGTACTGATGTCCAAAAGCCTCACAGTGATCGCTTGACGTTGCCTTCTTTGTCAAGAAGTCATTTAGAGAATTACTGTGTTCTCAAAGGCCAACAGTCTTCTGTTTGCATGAGCCAAGGAATGCCATGACAAAATGAAGCAAAAAAAAATAATAGTCTCTTGTACTGTTTTGATGTGACATCATTGTAGACTGAGACATCAGTGATATCAGGTATGGCGTGAATAATGAGAGAACTGTTTTAGTCAAGATCTGCATCTAACTGACGGGAGAACAAGGGTGAACCTACGTTGCCAGGGATGTCTGACTGCCAACTACATGTGGGAGATGGACAAATTTGTCATTTGCAGCTTAATGATAAGGGAAGGATTCTCCCATACTGATCAGACTGACAAATCTAGGCTATCTTGACTATCTATCAGGCTATCTTGAAAGTCAAAGGCAACAAGACAGCTTATGCCATTTAATCAAATAGCCTTGTTCCCATCATGAACCATACCTTATGGTCCACGTACACTGATAGGTAACCTATAATGCAGAATGTGTGTACGAGCTATCACATTATACTTCAAAATGGCTTGATTTGAACCTGTCAGAACAAAGACGATTGAGGCTGATTGGCCGCAAGGTCATCCCGATACACAGACACTGCAACATCTTGCACACGCACCACAGGCCATTATTTTTCAGATGTCACTTGCCCTTCAAGAGGGTGTGGGTACAATCTGTGTCTTTTTCTGACACCTCACAATCAGTCATCTTTTTCTTCACTTTTAGATGTGAGTAAAGCAAGGCGGCAAGCAAGTTATGTGCAGTACCATTCTCGTGAGAGGACTCAAAGTTTCACTTAGAAAGCTGCGTCAAGCATCGCAAGATTGAACTTCTACAAATATTGTGCCAAGACAAACTCACAACCCTTTCTAACATTTGGACAGAGCTTTCAGTGATATACATGTACATGAATCACAACACAGGTGTCTTCATCGCTTCAGTCTGTTCACGGTGACTCAGGCTATCTTGAACTGGAGCAGGAGGAAGAAGTAGGTCATGAACAGTCCACCCAGCTGAAACAGGAAACAAAAAGAGTGAGTGAGTGAGTTTAGTTTTACGCCGCTTTTAGCAATATCCCAGCAATATCACGGCGGGGGACACCAGAAATGGACTTAACACATTGTGCCCATGTGGGGAATCGAACCCGGGTTTTCGGCGTGACGAGCGAACGCCTTAACCACTAGGCTACCCCACCGCCCCCGGAAACAAAAAGAAGTAACAAGGACAACTCGGAACTGAATATTGATGGTATTTCTGCCCTCTGAAAATGTTATTTGTTCATTACTGTGTTCAGTTTGTTGATACAGGAGTAGATGTCGATAAATCGTTGTGTTTGTATAAAACCTTTAAAATGAAGTAACAAGGACTACTCTGAACAATCTGTAAACTTTACATTCACATCGCCAGTGTTTCAGCCATATCGTGACTATCAAAACGATATAAATACCTGTCAAAAAAGAACAGTAAAAGAACTAGAATATACAGATTTATATTTGAAACCAGCAAGGAACTATAAAATGGCGTGCATATACAGGATAGATTATTAAAACGGGCTACAGATAGCCAGCAACTGAAGATATTCTCTCAACAGAATATTGATGCTATTTCTGCTCTCTGAAAATGTCCTTTGTTCATTACTCAGTTCAATTTGTTGTTTCAGGCGGATATTGATAATTCGTTGATGGTGTTTACATGTTCAATAAAATAGATTTTCGTAAGCTCTGACAAACATAACAGCAATAGAACTATTTTTGTGATATCGACTTCATCCACTGATCAGTTATTCCCTCACATGTATACCTTGCGTAGACACATAACAAAATGCTCGTATTGATTAAACCTGCTTTATGACATATGAGAGAGAAAAACCCAAACCACTTAACCACTGACATTTTTTCGAAAACTATTGAAATTTACGGACTATTTATCACCACATTTAGCGGTCTTCCAATTTGACATGCGTTGCCAAGGCTTGCTAGAACCTCTGACTGTTGACATTTGTATGTATTGCTTTGTGAATACCAAAACCATGTTGGTTTCACAAGAGTATACGTCAGAACCAAGTCGTGTCAACGTGACCAGTCACGTTTGTCTATGTGATACCACCTACTGAATACAATTCCTACATGTCTAAGGCCTGCATCAGTCCAGGATTCCACTCACATTCAGCAGAGACTCAGGGATATCAGTAAAATACATGCCAAACGGGTGATAAACCGCACCCGCTCACCATCGGATTTTGTTTAATTTATAAACCTTTGGATATCTGGGCCCCGTTTCACAAAGCTATCGTAGCACTACGACTGTCGTACCTCCTATACTGTAACATGGACTGACGACAGTCGTAGTGCTAAGATAGATTTATGAAACGAGCCCCTGGGTCAGATTAGGCTGATAGTCCATTTGCTGATCAGAAGGATACGTCCACGTTGATAGATTTAGTCCATACTAACTCATTTACATGCTACATGTTACCTTTACGGGATTCGGTCAGAATACTTTCTGATCACAAATAGGCTGGTAAGGTGGACATGGCCTGTGGACTTGACCAAAACATAGCTGAGCTGAATATCAATTATCTTTAAGTCATACTTACAGTCAGGAGGAACTCTTTAGTGATGACAAAGAAGTCAATAGCTGTGAACCCAATGGATGTGCCTGTCAACTTGGACAGAAATAGATTAAGCTGCAAAGAGAGAAGAAACATAATAAACACGGTTGCTCCTAGTGTATTCTTTCAGCTATTGATGATTACGGAACTTTTCAAATTTGTCTCTGCATATAGTCCAAGGTAATTAGATGTAAGAGTGTAGTGTGAAGGAGCCATACGTATGTCCAAAGTTATGATATGTTTTGACTATTTCAGTTAACTGGCACATATTAAAATGTGCTTTTTAATGATATTCTGTTTGGTAAGTATCGTGTTCCTAATGACAGAGGGACATATCTGAAAAAAACAACCAACGAAACATTGTACGATTTCTAATATATTGTTAGCATTTATGAATTATTTTGAAATTGTGGGGTACCAGATGTTCACGAAAAGGTGTTAATATTTTCCCCAAATGGTGGCTTATGTAAAAAACACATGCAAACAAATAAAAGATTCACCAGGACAAACATGGGAATATGCGGCGCAAATCGAAATGCTGATTGGCATCGGCCATTGTTTATCACCATCACAAAAACTCTTGAAAACTTTACTTGAAAGTTGTAACCTAAATTGAAAGGTACCTGTGCCATCTGCTCCACAGTAACATCCTGTGTTCCGATACTGAATATGTCATCCAAAAGGGAATGAGCCTGAAAATAAAATGTCACGTGAAAGAACAACTTCATACTCTAAATAATATAAAGACAACAACAGTTTATTGCATTATGCTAGAAAATCTTCCAAACCTGCCAGCTCATTCTGGTGCATAGCGGAATCAACAATCTATCTCTCTTGAGACCCACCTTATTAATAATAATAATACTAGTAGTAGATTTGTATTGCGCTTTTCCATACTTGGATATTATGCTCAAAGCGCAGTGAGATTTGATTGGCTCATTAAATCCCATTGGTCGATATACATTATATTCACAGGGTAGTGAAATACACATGGACGTCTAATGCTCTGCATTTCTTTGGGTTAAAACATCCTACTACGAATTCTTGCACCTTGACACTGATGGTCTCTCGTCACCTGAACTACCTTTCTGGCCTTATATTGTTTCTCAGTTTCATGTTAGTTTAAAAGGATCAAAATCACATGTTTACGCTTTCCTCAATAGAAAATATTTCACCGAATATATCCACAATTCTTTACACATATGTCAAGTTTAGGTCTAATTGTCATAACTTATTTTCGCCGGGAATAGCTGCAGCGTTGCTGATGCGACGTTAAGCAATACTAGTATTTACTCATATCTTAATTGATTAAAATTGAACTTAATTAAGTATTTTATACCATTGGATATATTCTGTATAAGCCATGCGTGAACATGTTCAGGTTATGTCCTCGAAAAATGTGGAATAATAACAAATATAAGAATATATTCAGTTTTGAAACTGCTCATAAACGATGGCAATCAACGGATAATTCTGCTCTGTGATGATCTTTGACTGGTCATTAGAAATCTGATAGGACACGTTTCGTCCCTATATTGATGAAATTCAGAGAGTTGACTGTTCAAAGTTATTCATCACAAATCAGCCTCAGAAGCTTGAGAGAGTATTGCGTATTGCACTCAGCAATATCAAACTACAACATGGTGACCACACACAAATCCCATTTAATCGTCTTTTGGGATCATTGATCACAAGGAACCTAGTCTAAATTGTAAATCTGCGCAAACTACAGATGTGTAAGATACTTAACACGGTCTTCAGAATATGGAACCACGTGGAAAAAGATGGCCATGATTGGCAGTTGGTGTTGACTCTTCACACCTACCAGCACCTGATGGTGTTGACAAAGCAAGAAATAAAATCAGGGCGAATGTTAAACTATACCAACTATTTTCCTGCTTGCGACGAAACACACTGAAATTCATCACCATAGTAGACTAGGAACCCACACCCCATCCCATCCCAAACACTCTCCACACATCCACTGGAACCAGATACAACCCACCTATCCAAATCCACCCATCTATCAAATCATAAAACGGCTGGCCCCCTCAATGCTTAATATGATATATCACTTACTGCATCGTGAACATCAGCGCTGCACATTGCTGACACAAGGATACACACAACACCACCTCCGAGCCAGAATACATCAACTGCGATGACAAATATGTCCGATGATCCGTTGATAATTTGATACGCGGCAAAACAGGCCAGAAACATGTCAAGAATGAAACGGATTCCAAGAAGCCATTTTAAGCTTCTATTTACGATATCCACAGCCTGGCACAGTTGCGTGTAGCGAAATCTTAGTTCTGGCAGTTGATCGGGGAAGTGTCCATCAGCTTCTTCAATCTGCTTTGATAAGGCTTTTCCTAAATGTAAGAACTCTGCTCGTATGATTCGAGCAATTATGCTGATAAAACACACCGGGAAAAGCCAGGCTCCCGACTGAAACACGTGCAGGACCATGTTGAAGATGATCACCCATTTGGATTCTGGGAATGGTCGGGTTAAAGTTTGGATGTAAACAGGTGAGACTGGTAAGTCGCCAAACATGAGGACGTAGACAGCAGCGATGTTAACAAGACTAAGCAACCAGCCAGCAGCTGTACCAAGTCTCACACACTGACACTGTAGAGGAAACATATAACAAGAGCCCATGTTACCTTTTGAGGAAGACAGGGAATCCCAATGCTTGTAGAAAGAACGAAGGTGTGTAAGCTTCTGGCATGCAGCGATTATAATGGTAGCGTTAAGGGCACAATGCAACATCCATGCCGTTGTAATTATCCGAAGTGGCAAACTCCCGTCATTAGGGAACACCCCAACTGCACATCGGCCAAAGTTGAACCATAGTAAAAGGAGAACGGTATAACAGTACAGACGATTGATGGAGCGCCACCATCCTGGTGGGTTGGTCTTGGTCGCATATGTTTCCGATGGTTCCACTTTGTTTTTCGCTTGTGTTGGATCGAAGTAAATCCCCAATATTTTCATTGACACTAAAAGCGGTTTCAGTTTGTCTTCAATGGAAGGGAAAGGAGTCTTTCCCATTGTGTGACTACCGGCGATGCCAAGACCAGATTGAGTAATGGTTTCCACTTTCATCGTTGACTTGTAGAGACTACACAACCAGTTATGTTCTGATATGCGACTCTCCCATGCAATCCGTATTCACTTCATCAATGCCATTGAGCTTCCCAACCTGCAAGCGTTATTGACATCAGTAGAATACGCCTCCAATACAGTCGCGTCACGTTTATTATGTTTTAGTTTACTTTTTATCTAAACCTGATTAGTCGGTAGTTTTCTATTTCTATCTATTGGCAAATGGAGACAGTCATGGTTTCCCAACACAGCCAAAGAGGCCCAGAAATACGACTAAGTGTAAAGCAAATCGAAGCCCGGCAGCAATATATTCTGGTGATTAATGCAATCAACATCGATCTCCTTTGAGATAATATTGACCATTCTTGTTCGCACATTAAATCTATTAATGTTTTAGAACATTGTGTTTTGGGATAAATGATGTTTAAAAAGAAGATGTAAACGACCGTTTCATCAATTATTCGGTACACTGATAATCTCATTTGGCTTTTTAGTAATGGATAATAGGTGTTCGTCCCTTCAGTGTATGTGAACATATTTGTCTTACCTTACACATTAATGTAGGAATCTAATTAGAAGAAACTGACTGTATTATTATCCACCACCACGACATGGGTTGAGGGATATGGAAATACTGGAACGGAGTTCATCTGTTTGCCGAGGCGGTAGGGTAGACTAGTGGTTAAAGCATTCACTCGTCACTCCGAAGGCCCGGGTTCGATTCCCCACATGGGTACAATGTGTGAAGCCCATTTCTGGTGTCCCCCGCCGTGATATTGCTGGAATATTGCTAAAAGCGGTGTGAAACCAAAGTCACTCACTCACTCATCTGTTCGTCCGAGGGGGTGGGAGAGCAAAGTTTTCTAAAAAAGCTATGTTGAGAAAACTGATGTTACTGGCCACTTCTCAAACTTTTGTTACGGATATACTTCATGCTTTTACACTTAGTGCAAACTGTGTGAAACTGGAATAGATCTACTCAGAAACTGCTGAATTTACATGAAGTTATTCAAGAATGTGTCATAAATGTTCTACCCCTAACACACAGAGATTGGGCTGGGCCTCTTATACGTATTTAAAATCAAATTTCCGATGACATAAAGAGTCTCCCTTATGTCCATTACTCTTGAACCATATTTACTTCCAAGTTTTATTCGTTTGTTGCCTCACTCAGTAATATTCCAGCTATATGGCGGCAGTCTATTTAATCGAGTCTGAACCAGACAATCCCGTGATTGATATCATGAGCATCGACCTATGCAATGGGGACAAGATGACATATGTCAACCAAGTCACCGAGTCTGACCACCCGTTACAACAAGCATGGGTTGCTGAAGACAATTTCTAACCCGAATCTTCACGCGTCCCGAGAATCTGATCTCACAGCTGTCAAATTGCTACGAACACCAGCTAAAGAGGTTCTTTATCCCACAAGAACCACCTGAAAGAAGTCTAAAGACATACTGACGTCCATGACTTTGTGCAGTGTTGAGTGGTGGCAAACCGTTTATTGAGGTTTTGACACTGTGGCTTGATCTCTACAGTTGGGCTCGTAACGCCAGTGTCACACTGACAAGTATAAAAAGTGTAGGTTCGAATCCAGAATGGGACTCAACCTAACAAAAGTACAAGAATCTGTACTTTTCTGGGAAAGTGTAATCATAAATATAACATATGTTGCATTTGACCACATTTGACTATGTATTCATAGGTTCGTGGGAACTGTGCCAATTTACACTTGCATGAGGGTTGCACGAAGTACGTGATTCAGACAACCAGTTGTTAGACTTCCATTTCTGTGGAAGCCGGCAGTCGCTGAGTTGGCTAGATCGCTGACTTAGAGTGCTGGCGATTACGTGCCTCACTCTGCTAGTGTAAGTTCGAATCCCGAATGGGACTCAAAGGGACAAAAATACTAGAATCTGTACTTTACTGAGAAAGTGTAATCCCAAATATAACATATGCTACGATAAATTCAGCTTGCGTATGCAACTGACCCCCTGACCAGGAATTGAGATCGTCAGTCGTGACCGCACAGTCACCCCGTTGTTATGCCTTCTTAACAGCAGTCATCTTCCAAACCAACATCTACTTTCAAGCAGCACAAATGTGCATTTGCTTCGACTTCAACAGCTCACTGAGTACACGTCGAATATCCAAGTATGCACGTTTGGACACAAATATGCACGTTTGTGTCACAACTATCTCAACAAACAATAAACAATTTCCCAAACTGATTGAAACAAAAAGAATAATGTTTTTGACGTGTCTGATACATTTGCAGCTGTCAGAATATCCTGTGTATAAGGAGCCAAGGTTGGTTTCTATTCTTGATTTAGCTTAGGTTATTCTGGAAGTTATACTAAAGTTCGAAGTTCGATAAAGACACACGTTTAGGTACCATGGCATGACCCTATCTTACATCACCTCTGCAAGAATTTAGAATATCCCCCATTATTTTATTCACCACGTATCATAGACAGAATGTTCATCCATTCGTACTGTAGTGCTTGGCCATCAGAATGGTCCAGTCATGCACGTTAATGTTATATTAAAATGCATGGAATAGTACGAAGATATATGTGTCATTCTTTCTGACAGAAATAGTATGTTTCGACCCTAAGGGTGTATGTTTTTTAATCCTACATTGAACTTTGAAACTGGTCCCTAACGGTGCCCGGTTCATAGACACAGAAAGCGATGTTTGTTAGTTTTGTAGTTGCTGGACAGAACAAATATATTATATCTGTACAGACAGACAGACAGACAGACAGGTTTTTGGACAATATTCAGTAATGTAGGCACAGTGGCCCATAGTACAGTTGAATTTTCATTTTAACAAATATTGGTCACGTGACACGAAATTATGGTTTTACATGTGATTTAAGGATGGACATCAAATGTTTTATGAAAATGGCAGCTGATTTAATAGTGTCATCGTTATTAGAATTAAGTATTTTATATATCGTTTGTGGGGCATCATTAAAGCATTTTAGATACTTCTTTCGGCCAGCAGAGAATGCCTCACAGTCTAATAATAAGTGACGTTCGTCTTCAGTTTTACCAGAAGAACAATGAGAACATGATAAATCTTCCAATGTATTTTTATCTTTTCTATAACGCTGTATTTTTAAGGCATGTAGAGAGATTCTAAATTTACAAAAATTTCTTAAAAGGGACTTATCATTAAGGACCCTAATATATTTTTCAGGTCCGAACATCGATTTACATTGTGAATAATGACTTAGAAAACTCGATGAATTTACTGATGCGTGCCAATTCTGAATATATATATCTTTTATTCGTTGCTTAAAAGTTAACAAAAACATTTTTATATCACCAACATCTTGCTTAAACCAAACATAAGAAAACCCGCTTGAAAATAACACATTTCGGGACACCAGAAGCCCAAGAATACTTTCCACGTTTGTCTAGGGATAATAATAATTGATAGCTTTGATAGGGGTAGCGATAATCAGGCATTCTTATAAGTTTAATCCAGTATCTGATAGCTCTCATTTGACTCTCAATATGCATGCTATAGCGGCCTGTATCGCCAAGTACGGCTTTGTTGGAAGCAAATTTACCTACAGTAAGAAATCTTTTAAAATATGATGCATGCACATTTTCTATAGCTTCGAAATAGTTTACTCCCCAAATTTCAGATCCATATAACAATATTGGTGCTATTTTAGTGTCAAAAAGTAAGCAAGCTGAGTCAAATGAAATAAACTTATTAGCCTTAAACAGTTTAAAAATAGGAAATAATGCCTTCTTAGCTTGTGCTGCAAGGGTTTTAGATGCCATGGACCAATTTAATCGGCTGGAAAATAGAAGACCCAAATATTTATAATATGAAACAACATTAATACTTTTGCCACGGAATAACCATTTTTCAGAATGTGCCACTATACCCCCATTTCTAAAGACAACTATGTTAGATTTTTCCATATTCAACTCTAGTCCCCATGTGTCACAAAATGTTTGAAGAATATTTATCTGTCTCTGCAGTCCGTTTACCATGAATGAAAACGTAACAATATCATCTGCAAAGAGAAGCAAAAGTAAATCTTTGATTTGGGGAGTAACAAATATTCCATTATTACACGATTTATACATATCATCTACAAGTTCATTAATAAAGAAGATGAAGAGTACGGGGCTTATTACACAGCCTTGTCGCACACCAACGGAAGTGTTAAACGATTCAGTGTTGCCAGAATTAGTTCTAACACAGGCTGCAACAGAGTCATACATGCTTCTTAAAATATTATACATTTTGCCATGGCATCCTTTGGTATGTAACATAAATAGCAATTTCTTACGGTCGACAAAATCAAAGGCTTTCTTAAAGTCGATGAAAGCGCAATAGAATCTCCCTTTTGGTCTGCAGAGGTACTTTGTACATAATGACTGTAATATAAATAAATTATCAGTTGTACTATAATCGGATCTAAAACCAGCTTGAGCCTCGTCAAGTAGCTCGTTTAGATCAACCCAGGCGCGTAAACGCTTTTCTAATATATTAGCAAATAATTTTCCAGAAATGTTTAGAAGAGATATTCCACGATAGTTGCATGGTTCTGATACTTACGTACCCTCTCAGGAGGACAATAATTTTACGTGACTTCAACCCCCTTTGAGGGTACTAACAATCTAAGTTACTCATCTAAACTACCAATAATAAAATACATATCTATGTATAAAACTGTTCATCAAATTTTATCTAGCAATTCTATTTCTTTTAAAAATTCAATGATTAAATGATAATTAACACTAAAAGGATCCTTCACTGTTTTGACATTAAAATATTTATCCCTTGTGATGGCAAAATAAATACAGTCAAGCAAGACATGCTTGACTGTGATTCTTTCATCACAAGGGATACAAAACGGACGATCCTCACCCTTTAACAGGTATTCATGAGTATACCTTGTATGGCCAATGCAACATCGTCGCATGATGACCTCTTCAAATCTGGACTGACAACCCAAGTAGGTGTAACCAATATAAGGTTTTATTTCATGTAATTTATTAATACCTACTTGGGTGTCCAACTTCTTTTGCATCAGATCACGGATGTAAGTTCGAATGCTTGCTTTGTAATCAGAGTATGGAATAAGAAGTGGTGTCACAGATTTGTTGAGTGCTGCCTGTGCAGCAAGATCGGCCATTGTGTTCCCAGAAATGCCAACGTGGCTCGGTAACCAACAAAAGACGATGTCGCATTGGCCAGTAGCAAGCTCATTATATAATTCAATAATTTCGATTAAAAGTGGATGTTTACCAGAAAGATTTTTAATAGCCTGAAGACACGAAAGAGAATCGGAAAAGATTATGTGTTGTTTATAATTACGGTGTTTATTAATATATTTAAGAGCTGTTAGTATTGCGTTTGCTTCTGCTGTGAAAATTGAACTGTCATTGGGTAATCTGGAAGATACTGTTTTGGACCCAATGACAGTGGCACAAGCAACCGCGCCACCATCTTTGGACCCATCTGTAAATAAGGATTTATATGTATTATATTTACTTTTTAATTGATTATATTCTTGTTGATATTGTACGTCATTAGTTTCTGATTTTTTAAATTTAGTGAGTGTTAGGTCGACTTGTGGCCTAACCAATTCCCAAGGAGGAGAAGAAAGAAGACGAGAAGGAGATATATTTTCCAGCTCAATGCCGGCAGCAGTAATGAATGGCTTAATCCTGAGCCCAAGAGGCGGAACAAGAGAAGATCTCTTGTTGTTCAAATCCTCATGAAGAGGATTAATGCTCTGAATTTCTTTGGGTTAAAACATCCTACTACGAATTCTTGCACCTTGACACTGATGGTCTCTCGTCACCTGAACTACCTTTCTGGCCTTATATTGTTTCTCAGTTTCATGTTAGTTTAAAAGGATCAAAATCACATGTTTACGCTTTCCTCAATAGAAAATATTTCACCGAATATATCCACAATTCTTTACACATATGTCAAATTTAGGTCTAATTGTCATAACTTTTTTTCGTTGGGAATAGCTGCAGCGTTGCTGATGCGACGTTAAGCAATACTAGCATTTACTCATATCTTAATTGATTAAAATTGAACTTGATTAAGTATTTTATACCATTGGATATATTCTGTAAAAGCCATGTGTGAAACATGTTCAGGTTATGTCCTCGAAAAATGTGGAATAATAACAAATATAAGAATATATTCAGTTTTGAAACTGCTCATAAACGATGGCAATCAACGGATAATTCTGCTCTGTGATGATCTTTGACTGATCATTAGAAATCTGATAGGACACGTTTCGTCCCTATATTGATGAAATTCAGAGAGTTGACTGTTTAAAGTTATTCACCACAAATCAGCCTCAGAAGCTTGAGAGAGTATTGCGTATCACACTCAGCAATATCAAACTACAACATGGTGACCACACACAAATCCCATTCAATCGTCTTTTGGGATCATTGATCACAAGGAACCTAGTCCAAATTGTAAATCTGCGCGAACTACAGATGTGTAATTTACTTAACACGGTCTTCAGAATATGGAACCACATTGACAAAGATGGCCATGATTGGCAGTTGGTGTTGACTCTTCACACCTACCAGCACCTGATGGTGTTGACAAAACACGAAATATAATCAGGGCGAATATTAAACTATACCAACTATTTTCCTGCTTGCGACGAAACACACTGAAATTCATCACCATAGTAGACTAGGAACCCACACCCCATCCCATCCCAAACACTCTCCACACATCCACTGGAACCAGATACAACCCACCTATCCAAATCCACCCATCTATCAAATCATAAAACGGCTGGCCCCCTCAATGCTTAATATGATATATCACTTACTGCATCGTGAACATCAGCGCTGCACATTGCTGACACAAGGATACACACAACACCACCTCCGAGCCAGAATACATCAACTGCGATGACAAATATGTCCGATGATCCGTTGATAATTTGATACGCGGCAAAACAGGCCAGAAACATGTCAAGAATGAAACGGATTCCAAGAAGCCATTTTAAGCTTCTATTTACGATATCCACAGCCTGGCACAGTTGCGTGTAGCGAAATCTTAGTTCTGGCAGTTGATCGGGGAAGTGTCCATCAGCTTCCTCAATCTGCTTTGATAAGGCTTTTCCTAAATGTAAGAACTCTGCTCGTATGATTCGAGCAATTATGCTGATAAAACACACCGGGAAAAGCCAGGCTCCCGACTGAAACACGTGCAGGACCATGTTGAAGATGATCACCCATTTGGATTCTGGGAATGGTCGGGTTAAAGCTTGGATGTAAACAGGTGAGACTGGTAAGTCGCCAAACATGAGGACGTAGACAGCAGCGATGTTAACAAGACTAAGCAACCAGCCAGCTGCTGTACCAAGTCTCACACACTGACACTGTAGAGGAAACATATAACCAGAGCCCATGTTACCTTTTGAGGAAGACAGGGAATCCCAATGCTTGTAGAAAGAACGAAGGTGTGTAAGCTTCTGACATGCAGCGATTATAATGGTAGCGTTAAGGGCACAATGCAACATCCATGCCGTTGTAATTATCCGAAGTGGCAAACTCCCGTCATGAGGGAACACCCCAACTGCACATCGGCCAAAGTTGAACCATAGTAAAAGGAGAACGGTATAACAGTACAGACGATTGATGGAGCGCCACCATCCTGGTGGGTTGGTCTTGGTCGCATATGTTTCCGATGGTTCCACTTTGTTTTTCGCTTGTGTTGGATCGAAGTAAATCCCCAATATTTTCATTGACACTAAAAGCGGTTTCAGTTTGTCTTCAATGGAAGGGAAAGGAGTCTTTCCCATTGTGTGACTACCGGCGATGCCAAGACCAGATTGAGTAATGGTTTCCACTTTCATCGTTGACTTGTGGAGACTACACAACCAGTTATGTTCCGATATGCGACTCTCCCATGCAATCCGTATTCACTTCATCAATGCCATTCAGCTTCCCAACCTGCAAGCGTTATTGACATCAGTAGAATACGCCTCCAATTCAGTCGCGTCACGTTTATTATGTTTTAGTTGACTTTTTCTCTAAACCTGATTAGTCGGTAGTTTTCTATTTCTATCTATTGGCAAATGGAGACAGTCATGGTTTCCCAACACAGCAAAAGAGGCCCAGAAATACGACTAAGTGTAAAGCAAATCGAAGCCCGGCAGCAATATATTCTGGTGATTAATGCAATCAACATCGATCTCCTTTGAGATAATATTGACCATTCTTGTTCGCACATTAAATCTATTAATGTTTTAGAACATTGTGTTTTGGGATAAATGATGTTTAAAAAGAAGATGTAAACGACCGTATCATCAATTATTCTGTACACTGATAATCTCATTTGGCTTTTTAGTAATGGATAATAGGTGTTCGTCCCTTCAGTGTATGTGAACATATTTGTCTTACCTTACACATTAATGTAGGAATCTAATTAGAAGAAACTGACTGTATTATTATCCACCACCACGACATGGGCCGAGGGATAATGGAACTACTGGAACGGAGTTCATCTGTTGCCGAGGCGGTAGGGTAGCCTAGTGGTTAAAGCGTTCGCTCGTCACTCCGAAGGCCCGGGTTCGATTCCCCACATGGGTACAATGTGTAAAGCCCATTTCTGGTGTCCCCCGCCGTGATATTGCTGGAATATTGCTAAAAGCGGTGTGAAACCAAAGTCACTCACTCACTCATCTGTTCGTCCGAGGGGGTGGGAGAGGCAAGTTTTCTAAAAAAGCTATGTTGAGAAAACTGATGTTACTAGCCACTTCTCAAACTTTTGTTTCGGATCTATTTCATGCATTTACACTTAGTGCAAACTGTGTGAAACTGGAATAGATCTACTCAGAAACTGCTGAAATTACATGAAGTTATTCAAGAATGTGTTGGAAAATTGGTGTCATAAATTTTCCACCCCTAACACACAGAGATTGGGCTAGGCCTCTTATGCGTATTTAAAATCACATTTCCGATGACATGAAGTGTTCCCCTGATGTCCCTTACTCTTGAACCATATTTACTTCCACGTTTTTATACGTTTGTTTGTTTGTTGCCTCACTCAGTAATATTCCAGCTATATGGCGGCAGTCTGTATTTAATCGAGTCTGGACCAGACAATCCAGTGATTGATATCATGAGCATCGATCTATGCAATGGGGACACGATGACATATGTCAACCAAGTCACCGAGTCTGACCACCCGTTACAACAAGCATGGGTTGCTGAAGACAATTTCTAACCCGGATCTTCACGCGTCCCGAGAATCTGATCTCACAGCTGTCAAATTGCCATGAACAACAGCTGAAAGAACCACCTGAAAGAAGTCTGAAGACATACTGACGTCCATGACTTTGTGCAGTGTTGAGTGGTGGCAAACCGTTTATTGAGGTTTTGACACTGTGGCTTGATCTCTACAGTTGGGCTCGTAACGCCAGTGTCACACTGACAAGTATAAAGAGTGTAGGTTCGAATCCAGAATGGGACTCAACCTAACAAAAGTACAAGAATCTGTACTTTTCTGGGAAAGTGTAATCATAAATATAACATATGTTGCATTTGACCACATTTGACTGATAGGTTCGTGGGAACCGTGCCAATTTACACTTGTATGAGGGGTGCACGAAGTACGTGATTCAGACAACCAGTTGTTAGACTTCCATTTCTGTGGAAGCCGGCAGTCGCTGAGTGGGCTAGATCGCTGACTTAGAGTGCTGGCGATTACGTGCCTCACTCTGCTAGTGTAAGTTCGAATCCCGAATGGGACTCAAAGGGACAAAAATACTAGAATCTGTACTTTACTGAGAAAGTGTAATCCCAAATATAACATATGCTACGATAAATTTAGCTTGCGTCTGCAACTGACCCCCTGACCAGGAATTGAGATCGTCATTCGTGACCGCACAATCATCCCGTTGTTATGCCTTCTTAACAGCAGTCATCTTCCAAACCAACATCTACTTTCAAGCAGCACAATGTGCATTTGCTTCGACTTCAACAGCACACAGAGTACACGTCGAATATCCAAGTATGCACGTTTGGACACAAATATGCACGTTTGTGTCACAACTATCTCAACAAACAATAAACAATTTCCCAAACTGATTGAAACAAAAGAATAATGTTTTTGACGTGTCTGATACATTTGCAGCTGTCAGAATATCCTGTGTATAAGGAGCCAAGGTTGGTTTCTATTCTTGATTTAGCTTAGGTTATTCTGGAAGTTATACTAAAGTTCGAAGTTCGATAAAGACACACGTTTAGGTACCATGGCATGACCCTATCTTACATCACCTCTGCAAGAATTTAGATTATGTTATTCACCACGTATCATAGACAGAATGTTCATCCATTCGTACTGTAGTGCTTGGCCATCAGAATGGTCCAGTCATGCACGTTAATGTTATATTAAAATGCATGGAATAGTACGAAGATATATGTGTCATTCTTTCTGACAGAAATAGTATGTTTCGACCCTAAGGGTGTATGTTTTTTAATCCTACATTGAGCTTTGAAACTGGTCCCTAACGGTGCCCGGTTCATAGACACAGAAAGCGATGTTTGTTAGTTTTGTAGTTGCTGGACAGAACAAATATATTATATCTGTAGAACCTGCAACCTGTGGAACATGAATCAGTTAGTTGAACAAGAGGTACCAACAAGACTTCACATTTATTTGGGTTTTGTTTGACACTACTTTTAATAAGTAAAATGGAAGATGCGAAAATGAAAAAAGTAACATATTTTATGACAATTGATTAAATGTGGTGTATATCTTCTATGGCATGTGAAAACACCCAATATATAGAAACAAATCTCAAGCAGGTTTTACAGTAAAGTAATTAACATCTTGGGGTATTCACACAAAACGTCAGGTCAGAAACGCATGGAAGTATTGGGTACACCTCTGCAGCATGCTGCGGAAATAATAGTCAACACGCTGGTTCCCGACCCCCGAAACAAACACAGTTGAAGATGTAAGAGATAGTTTGTGTGTGTGTGTGTGTGTGTGCGTGTGCGCGCGCGCGCGCGCGTGCTTGCTGAACACACCATGCCACTATTTGTTTCAGGTCTCTCATGGTTACAAAGGGTGCGTGCATTATTTTGTTTTCTTTGTCAACACACCGGTTCCTGGCCTCCGAAACAACCACAGTCGAAGATGCAGGAGATAGTTTGTGTGTGTGTGTGTGTGTGTGTGTTTATACGCGTGCGTGCGGAATGGACCATGCAACGATTATTTGTCCGAGGTCTCTCTTGGATACAGAGGGCGTGTGCATTATTTTTTTGGTTTGATAATATGTTCAGCAACGTGAGTAAATTATCAATACTTAGGTGTCTTTTTTTGTGAAAAAACAGTCTGTGTGAAATGGTTACTTACTAGTGACTCGACACTACCATAGTAAACAAGGACCTGATACACCATCCTACCCCAAAATCACTCTCCATAAACCCACTGGAACCATATCGAACCCACTTATCCTAATCCACCCATCTATCTAATCATAAAACTGCTGCCCCCCTCAATATTCAAAATATTATATCACTTACTGCATCGTGAACATCAGCGCTGCACATTGCTGACACAAGGATACACACAACACCACCTCCGAGCCAGAATACATCAACTGCGATGACAAATATGTCCGATGGTCCGTTGATTATTTGATAGGAGACAAAACAGGCCAGAAACATGTCAAGAATGAAAAGCGCTCCAAGAAGCCATTTGAAACTTCTGTTTACGATATCCACAGCCTGGCACAGTTGCGTGTAGAAAAATCTCAGTTCTGGCAGTTGATCGGGGAAGTGGCCATCTGCTTCCTCAATCTGCTTTGATAATACCTTTCCTAACTGTATGAACTCTGCTCGTAGGATTCGAGCAAATATAGCAATGAAAACAACCGGGAATAACCAGGCCCCCGTTTGAAAGACGTGCAGGACCATGATGAAGATGATAATCCATTTGGACTCTGGGAATGGTCGGGTCAAAGCTTGGATGTAAGCAGGAGAGACTGGTAAGTCGCCAAACAAGAGGACACCGAGAGTAACAATGTTAATAAGACTAAACAGCCAGCCAGCTGCTGTACCAAGTCTCACATACCGATGTTGACGAGGAAACTCAACACCAAAGACCATGTTATCTGTTAAAGGGCACTGGGACATGGAATCCCAATGCTTGTAGAAAGAACGAAGATGTGTAAGCTTCTGACATGCAGCGATTATAATGGTAGCGTTAAGGGAACAATGCAACATCCACGCCGTTGTAATTATCCGAAGTGGCAAACTCCCGTCATTAGGGAACACCCCAACTGCACATCGGCCAAAGTTGAACCACAGTAAGAGGAGAATGGTATAACAGTACAGACGGTTGATGGAACGCCACCATCCGGGTGGGTTGGTCTTCGACTCATATGTTTCTGATGGTTCCACTTTGTTTTTGGCGTGTGTTGGATCGAAGTAAATCCCCAATATTTTCATTGACACTAAAAGCGGTTTCAGTTTGTCCTCAATGGAAGGAAAAGAGTCCTTTTCCAATTTGATATTAGGACTGGTGCCAACACCAGATTGCGTCATGGTTTCTACTTTCATATTTGACTTCTGTGCAGAGAAGACAAGAGAAGCTAGTTATCTTCCGGTCAAATGTGCGACACTTCCAGTCAACCCTCGTTCACTTTATCAATGCCACTTAGCTTCACCAAACTGCAATCGTTATTGCCATCAACACGATATCAACCAATAAGGAGGAGTACCGTATATTATGCTTTAGTTGATTTTGTCAATACCTGACCAATCAGCTAGAATCCAGTTTGTATTGCAAATGTCCTTGTCTATTAAAACTGGAAAAGAGGATGAGAAGAAAGACGAAGTGTACAGCAAATACAAGTCCAGCAAGCAATACAGCCCCGTGAATAATCCAATCCAAAACAATCCCCATAAAGTAAATATTGACCGTACTTGTTGGCGTAATAAATCTGTTGAAAGTTTTAGAACATGATGTTTTGACATAGATATTAGATACTATTTAACTACTTCAAAAGAGGATTTAAACGACCGGATGATCAATTAATCCGAGAAGAGAGAGAGAGAGAGAGAGAGAGAGAGAGAGAGAGAGAGAGAGAGAGAGAGAGAGAGAGAAGAGAGAGAGAGAGAGAGAGAGAGAGAGAGAGAGAGAGAGGAGAGGGAGGGAGGGAGGTAGGCTTTATTTTATTTTATGGGTTGTCTGTTCGTCTGCAGGGTTGAACGGCTAGGGAGGACAATCATCTTGGACAAGAGATATGTTACACATTGATGTAACTACCGATAGTGACGATCTAAAAGAGTCCGACCATTGGTATTTGAAGTGAATTTGTTACAGGGATATGGCCACTGTATCATATTGTTGGCTTAGTTTATGTTGTGTGAGACCTGTATAACGTACTGATGTTACTTGTCACGCTCAAGAATAAGCTCCAAAATAGGTTTCATGGCGACTCATAAACACATTTTCTGTCATCGTATCGCATGGTGACAATCACTGGATTACAAACAACATCATACAGCTGTAATACTGCTGAAACAAATACCTGCTCATGATATAGTCACAACTGTACAACCGACTCAGCTTTAGACAGAGTGAGTGAGTGAGTTTAGTTTTACGCTGCACTCAGCAATATTGCAGCTATATGGCGGCGGTCTGTAAATAATCGAGTCTGGACCAGACATTCCAGTGATCATCAGCATGAGCATCGATCTGCGCAATTGGGAACCGATGACATGTGTCAACCAAGTCAGCGAGCCTGACCATCCGATCCCGTTAGTCGCCTCTTATAACAAGCATGGGTTACTGAAGATCAATTCTAACCCGGAACTTCACTGGTGCTTTAGGCAGAGATTTCTTACGAACGTGGGAAGGGTTTTGTATCTTCTATTAAAATTCTTTTGACGATGTTACAGTTCTTGCTTTATGTTGTTCAAGTTACTGCAACCGTGTGTAATTAGGGCAGTTTACTCCGGGAAACTACTGAAGTCACAAAATGAAACTTTGCATGCTTATTGAAGAGATATACATGTTCGAAAAGATGTCCCCGGAATTTATTCCTGAGTTGTTTCCCTTTGTTACTTTTGTTTATATTTTCAATTCTACCAGTAAGAACTAGCCGTGAAATTCAATGTAATTGAACTCATAATTATGCGTGTGCTAAGTTTTGTGACGCCGGTGATTTTGGCATGGGCACATGCAATATGTTTGTGCATGTACGTCCCGATGAATTTCATTTAGCACTTGAACGTCAAAACTGCTGTCGACTTCGGAAACTTAATTGTTTGATGTCTCATCATTCAAAAACGAACCACACTCCAGGGCACGACTCACGTCTGTAGATTAGGAATGTTTCAAAGTCGGGTGGCAGGGCATTTCCACTGCTATCAAAACACCACCTCAGAACTGTTGGTGCAGTATCAGGACAATACTGAAGTTCTCGATCGCCCATGGACAGGACGTTCATGTGTCACAACGCCAAGCCAGGACAGATTGATATTCCATCTCCGGAACAGGTTCCAGACCACTGCTCAGATCATTCCAGATCATTCCAGGACATTCCACGACTCTGGCGTATGCACCCCAACTCAGCCAGGAATCGGTTATCCGTGAAGATCCGGGTTAGAATTGGTCTTCAGCAACCCATGCTTGCTGCATGATCGGGATCGGTTGGACAGGTTGACTGACTTGGTTGACACATGTCATCGTATCCGAATTGCGTAGATTGATGCTCACGCATTTGATCACTGGGTTGTCTGGCCCTGACTCGATTATTTACAGACTACCGCTGTGTAGCTGTACTATTGCTTAGTTCGGTGTAAAACAAACAAACAAACAAACAAACAAACAAACAAACCGCTTATGTTATTACGCATACGACCACTTCATTCCGCCATATGGCTTTTCCTGACACAACATCATTGAGAAAACCGTCTAAGATAGTTCCCAAATCATGTCTGCTATCGTGACTTGTGGAGGACCGTTGGATTTACAGACGAGTCGAAATTGACATTTCTCGGAGTAAACAGGCGTCTTATGAAGTGTTATGCACTTGTCATGGAGAGGAATCGCTTTGGGGGGTGGTTCGGTGATGATTTGGGATGGGTGAGGCGAGGTGAGATTGGGTTTAACGTCGTGCTTGAGAATATTTCGCTCATATGACGACGTGCCTGCATGTGTATGTGTGTGTGCGACTGCTTGTACTAGCCCAGACTTAAGCTGGTTTTATAGTGCTAGCCCACTGAGATACCATGTCGCAGTGAAGCATGAATACCCCACTCAGACACATTATACTGACTCCAAGCCGACCAGTCCTTGTTGTACCCATTAATGCCGAGCGCCAGGCAGGGACCAACAAGTACCATATTTTAACGTCTTTTGGTATGACGCGGTCAGGGATCGAACCCGCGACCTTCCGCTCTCCGGGCGGACGCTCTAACCACTACACCACGGAGGCGGTCTATTTGGGATGGAAAAAGTACACGTTTAAAAAACCATGTTGTTGATCAGGACAGTTTGGCAGACATGGACTACAGAGAACAGATTCTGAGGCCAGCTCTATAACGTCATGGCCCAGGATTTTCATTACAATAGGATAATGCTCATCCACAGAAGGGCAGTGTTGCTATGGCTTCAACAGCATAATGTACAAGTACTGCCAAGGCTAGCAAGTTCATTGAATCTCTCCGGCGCATGTGTGGCGTCCAAGTCATGTACCAAATAACTTTTCATTGTTGTGATATTTCAAATCTAGAAATCACTTTGACAATGCAGTTTCTTTTTCTTGTTAGTATGGGTCTCCCAGGGCACCGCCACCAATACTGAATAAATTGCCGCCCGTATTTGTCACAAATAAGAATCATATCCTGTGAAACATTGCAGAGCTCTTTGATGAAATAGCTCGTAATTAAGCTATTCTAAATGGGCATCACCTTGATGCTTTTTACAGACAACTTTTGTTCACTGTGATCCAGTCATGCACGTTTATGTTATATTATAACGAATGAAACGCATGAAAATATATTTGTTATTCTTCCTGACAATTGTGGTATGTCTCCATACTTGAAGGATTATGTTTTTTAATCCTACATTGAATTTTGAACTGGTCCTTAACAATGCCCTGGTTTTAGTCCGAGAAAATGATATTTGTTAGTTTTGCAGTTGTTGCATAGAACATATATATTATAATTGTAAAAACCGTACCCTGTGAGGCATGAATCAGTTAGTTGAACAAGATGTACCAAAAAGACATCACATTTATTGTTGTTTTGTTTGACACTACTTTTGAGAAGGAAAATGGAACGATGCAAAATGAAAAAAGTAACATGTTTTATGACAATTGATTAAATAAGGTGTATATATCGTCTTTGGCATGTAAAACACCAACTATAGAGAAACAAATCTGAAAACAAATGTTTCAGCAAAGGTAATTAACATCTTGCGGTATTCACACTAAACTTCATGTAAAAAGAACATATGGAACTGTGTGTACAACACTGCTTCTGTGTGATCAGAGAGTAAATTGCGGTTCCTGACTTCTGAAACAATCGAAGGTGCATGAAAGTGGTGTCTATTTGATTTTTTGCTTGCGATTCAACCCACTGAAATTCATCAACATAGTAGACAAAGACCTACACTCCCATCCCAACCCAAAACAATCCACTCAACCAGTTGAATCATATTCAGCCCACTTATCCTAATCCCACATTTTTCAAATCATAAAACTGCTGGCCCCTTCAAACTGATATATCACTTACTGCATCGTGAACATCGGAGCTGCACATTGCTGTCACAAGGATGCACACAACACTACCTCCGAGCCAGAATACGTTAACTGCGATGAAGAAAATATCCGATGGTCCGTTGATCATTTGGTAGGAAACAAAACAGGCCAGAAACATGCCAAGAATGAAACACGTTCCAAGAAGCCATTTGAAACTCCTGTTTATGATATCCACAGCCTGGCACAGTTGCGTGTAGAAAAATCTTAGTTCTGGCAGTTGATCGGGGAAGTGGCCATTTGCTTCTTCAATCAATTTTGATAAGACCTTTCCTAACTGTAAAAACTGTGCTCGTAGGATTCGAGCAAATATAGCAATAAAAACAACCGGGAAAAGCCAGGCCCCCGTTTGAAAGACGTGCAGGACCATGATGAAGATGATAATCCAATTGGACTCTGGGAATGGTCGGGTTAAAGCTTGGATGTAAGCAGCAGAGACTGGTAAGTCGCCAAACAAGATCATGTAGACAGCAGCGATGTTAACAAGACTAAGCAGCCAGCCAGCTGCTGTACCAAGTCTCACATATTGAGGAAACTCAACACCAAAGGCCATGTTATCTGTTAGAGGGCACTGGGACATGGAATCCCAATGCCTGTAGAAGGAACGAAGATGTGTAAGCTTCTGACATGCAGCGATTATAATGGTAGCGTTAAGAGCACAGAGCAACATCCATGTCGTTACAATAATCCGTAGTGGCAAACCTTCATCAAGAGGGAACACCCCAACTGCACATCGCACAAAGTTGAACCATAGTAAGAGGAGAACAGTACAGCTGTACAGACGGTTGACGGAGCGAAACCATTCTGGTGGGTTGGCCCGTGAAGCATATGTTTCTGATGGTTCCACTTTGTTTTTGGCGTGTGTTGGATCAAAGTAAATCCCTAATAGTTTCATAGACACTAAAAGCGGTTTCAGTTTGTCCTCAATGGAATGGAAGGAGTCCTTTTCCAGTTTGATATTAGGATTGATGCCAACACCAGATTTTGTAATGGTTTCTAATTTCATCTTTGACTTCTCTGCAGGTAAGGTCAATTATGTTCCGGTCAAATGCAGATGTGCGCCATTTCCAGCCAGTCTTCTTCACTTCAACACATCTTCACCTACCAGCAAGCGTCAATGACATCAGCAGAACCCGCCACCAATAAATCCGATTCACGTTTATTAAGTTTAGTTGACTTTGATATGACCAACCAGCTTGAATTCAATATCTATTGTTGGACGGACACAGTCCTTGTCTATTAGCACTGGAAACGATGGTCAGAAATACGACCAAGTGTACAGCAAATAGCCCAGCAACTCATACATTCTGGTGAACAATGCAACCCAAAATAATCCATGTAAAGTGACCATTCTTGTTGGCGTATGAAATACTGTTTTGACATAGATACTGTTTTAAAACACGATGTAAAAGACCGGAACATCAATTAATCTGTACAGTGATGATCTCATTTGGGTTGATGGACATGGACAATGGGCGTCCGCCCCGGAGTATGTATAAACACATTAATGTAGGGTTCTAATTAGATTAAACCCACAATGATATTCTGTATTATCCACTACGAGATAGCGTGGGGGTTGGAATGGAGTGTGTCTGTAACACTTGTCGGGAGGTGTTCCTTTGGAATGGAAGATACGTTTCTAAAATAGTATGGGGGAAGAGAAATTTTACACATTGACGATAACTGATCTACAACGAGTCTGACCGCTGGGGTCTAAAATGAATTTCTTACAGAGTTAAGACCATTGAATAATATTTTGGCTTAATGAATGTTGTGTGAAATATTTTCTCAAAAACGAACTGATGTTACTGGAGCGCGAAAATTGGTGTCTGAAAATACTTTTTACAGAGTTACGGCTCTTGCTTCATGCTTTTAAAGTTTGACTGTCAAGTTAAACTGTGAAATTGGGACGTGTTTTCTCGGAAAGTACTGAACTCACGTGAATGGTAGTTTGCATCCTTACCGAAAAGATAAGTAGCAATATCGAGTTCGAAAAGAGATCCCCAAATTGTTTTCTGACTTACTTCCTTTGTTACATGTGTTTTTTAATCTTGTGTTTACACAGTTTTCGCAGAAATTACTGAGGTTACAAGACGTTACCCAAGAATAACTGGGTGCCAGAAATTAATTTTTCAATTCTTCTAGTCAGATTGATTATGATTATGATTGTGCTACGTTTCGTGACGTCAGTCATTTTCTGTATGGGCATGTACAGCACGTTTGTGTATGTGCATCTTGATAAGCTGCGTGGTGCAATGAATATCAAAAGCTGCTGTCATCTTGAAAAGCTTAATTGTTTGACGTCTGATTGTTTCAAGATTTATACCTCTAAAACAACCGCATCAGGCCATAATTCCATGAATCTATTGGAATTTATACAATGCACAATTTCCTTTTCAGGTTAGTATAGATTCCCCCAGGGTACCGTCAAAAATACTGAATAAACTGCGCGCATATTTGTCACACATTCATCCGATCCTGTGAAGCATTTCACAGCTCGTTGTGACTGGTTCTCTGTCAAAGCTGACGGGACAAAAGTGATAGAATGTAGTCATTATGAGGAAATAGGTCGTGATTAAGCTTTCCTAAATGATGATCCTCTTGATATTGTTTACCTAGAACCTTGGTCACTGTGGCAACAGACCTTTAGTATAGATTTCAACATCATTTGTGCATGAAGTGTCGTATGCAAGCTTGCACTAATGGCCCCGCCGTATGAGATATTTGGCTTTCACTCTAACGCTTGTTATTGCTCAAAAGTTGTTTGATCAGAGTTACACTGAACATAGTAGGGACCATGTCGTGTTTGATATGTACGACGGCAGTACGTTTAATGCATAAAATGAAAAGCTGCAAACAAAAACCTAAATAAGGTTACATATTCTTTTTATGCCATTTAAATGCGATATGTATCGTCCTTGGCATGTGAAAACACCCAATAAAGAGAAGTAAATCTCAGACAGATGTTGATGTGGTCTTTTTGTTCCTTTTAAGATGTGGGCACCGAAGGGCACGATCATATTACAGTTCACAGTTCCGCTCTCGTGCGAGGACCCAAAGCTTTAGACCACTGCCTTGCTTATTGATATGTTTTACGTATAGTGCCTCGCACGATATTGAACACCTACAACTAGTGTGCCATGACAAACCAACAGCCCTCTCAAACATTTTGCACAAAGCTTTCATTCATACATAGATCACAATGCGGGTGTCTTCATCCCTTAAGTTTATACACGGTGACTCAGGCTATCTTGAACTGGAGCAGGAGGAAGAAGTAGGTCATGAACAGTCCACCCAGCTGAAACAGGAAACAAAAAGAAGTAACAAGGACAACTCGGAACTGAATATTGATGGTATTTCTGCCCTCTGAAAATGTTATTTGTTCATTACTGTGTTCAGTTTGTTGATACAGGAGTAGATGTCGATAAATCGTTGTGTTTGTATAAAACCTTTTTTCCTCAGCTTTGACAAACATGAGATGAATAAAACAAGATGATGATGTTTACTCATGCAACTCATTGCTTGGTTCGAATGGCAAATTCTTCCTGATTTGTGAGCGCCCAAACCAGGCTGTGTGGTTGACCAAAGTCAGAACCAGCCGTCAACACGACCAGGCACCTTTGCCCAGGTTATGCCATCAACTAAACAGTGCGTGCATGGTACACGTCTAAGGTTTGCATCTGTCCCTGGGATTTTATCGATGATCTCTTGTTCGATCCGTTATAGTCTCTGGTTTACAAGCTACCAAGAGCTGACTGTGCCAATAAGCAATATTTACTGTGTTATCAAGCCATACTTACAGTGAGAATGAACTCTTTAGTGATGACAAAGAAGTTAATAGCTGTGAATCCAATGGACGTGCCTGTCAACTTGGACAGAAAGAGTTTAAGCTGCAAGAAGAATAAATACAAAATAGAAACAGCTGTTCCATGTGTATGCAGTTACAGCTATGAATGATTACGAGGGTCTCTGTATACAGTCCAAGGTCATTAGTTGTAATTTTGTAAGATGGTACGAGACATTAAAATGTCCAGGATTTAGACAAATTGTTGACTATCCCAGTATGCTCCTTTCAGTGATAGACTGTTTGGTGTAATGTAAGTGTCATGTTCCTCTTAAGAGATACATATTTGAAAAACATCCCCAACAGTGCATTATACGATTCCTACTGCATTATGAGTATGTATGAATCATTATGAATTGTGATGATAGGAGCTGTTCACGAAAAGGTGTGTTATGTCAAAATGAAAATCGAATGTCCATCTGGAAACACATATGAATATATGACGCTGGTAAAGTGGCTTTGGACATTAACTGGTATCATCGGGCATCATCACTGGCACATCAAATTCACAAAACTCTTGGACCCGTGAAGATCCGGGATAGAATAGGTCTTCAGCAACCCATGTGCTTGCCATAAAAGGCGACCATGCTTGTCGTAAGAGGCGACTAACGGGATCGGGTGGTCAGTTTCGCTGACTTGGTTGACACATGTCATCGGTTCCCAAGTTGCGCAGATAAATGCTCATGCTTTTGATCATTGGATTGTCTGGTCCAGACTCGATTATTTACAGACCGCCGCCATATAGCTGGAATATTGCTGAGTGCGGCGTAAAACTAAACTCACTCACAAAACTCTTGAAAACTTTACTTGAGTGTTGCAACCCAAATCAGAAGGTACCTGTGTCAGCTGCTCCACAGTCACATCCTGTGTTCCGATACTGAATATGTCATCCAAAAGGGAATGAGCCTGAAAATATAACTTTCACATGAAAGAACAACCTGGTACTTGAAAGAATACCAAGGATTTTATACACTACAACATATTCTTCACTTGAAGACGTAGGAGCTGCTTATTGCTAACACAAGGGTGGAAATGAAACATTTGTTTCGAAAGAAATAGGGCCAACGGGCCCGTTAATTACTTGGCAGGAAAGAAAACAGGCAAGGAACATCTGTAGAATAAATCATGTTCCAAGAAGCCATTAAAATCAATCCTATATCTATGATAGAACGGGGAATACTCAGGGGTTCATTAAAACTCAATGTTCAAAACCTGCCCACTATTTCTGTGCATAATGGAATCAACTGAGCTACCTACACTGTTGTTGTTCATTATTAATATTCGCTTTAGGTGGGTATTGTATACAGAATTGTTTCAGAATAAAAAAGTTCGTATGAAGCTTTTAAGAAATTATATCAAGTTGAATATGATGCTTTGGATCTCTCAACGCTGAAGGTTGCTACTGTGAACTCTGTCAAGGCTTTGACACTAATATTACCCTATCCTAGTGTTCATCTTCAAGTTTGCTTAAGCGGTCTTTTTGAGTGAGTGAGTATGGTTTTACACCGCTTTTAGCAATATTCCAGTGCCCAGATTTTCGGAGCTCTCTTAGCGCTACGATAGTCGTAAGTTATGTTAATGTATGGCACTTACGACTATCTTAGCGCTAAGAGAGCTTCGAAAATATAGGTCCAGCAATATTTCGGCAAGGGACACCAGAAACGGGCTTCACACATTGTACCCATGTAAGGGAATCAAACCCGGGTCTTCGGCGTGACGAGCGAACTCTTTAACCACTAAGCTACACCACCGCCCCTAATCTTTTTGAAATTATGTAAGTTCGAAAAAGTATGCATATTTGAAACTTCTTACTGACTATCCGTGTTTATGAATGAAGTGTTATATATGTGTGCTATATGCTAGTTACATATATATATGTTGTGACCCCGAATAACAACAAATGTAAGAATATATACAGTTTTGAAACTGCCCATTAACGATGCAAATCAAAAGATAATTATGTACAGTGATAATCTTGTACATTTTGTATTGGCTATAAGAAATCGACTAATCGACTCTCGCGCCCTCTACCGGCCGAACATTATTTCAAGCGAACCCCATAGAGTTATGTCCCTTGGAGCGCTCTTTACGAATATCATACGCACAACTTGTGATTGAAACCAGTTCGGCAAAAACCGACAACACCGCGTGCGACAGTTTTCGATATACGGAGCAATCGTTTACCTTCCATATATGGCAAGTGTACTCTGTTTGGAAGTTGTTCGCCTCGAAGTTTCAATTATCGATTTCAGGCAAGTCTTTAGGGATAAAAAGTCAATAGCATCAATAGGAAGCTAAAGTGACGGCATATGCCTCCAAGATATATAATATAGGCTAAAATATTGTCGAAAAAGCGTGAAATTGTGCCTTTAACATGACTGGACACTGGGAACGGGAAACCTGGGTGTACAAAGATTTTACGGTTCGTCCGCCTGGACACCCCAACGTGTTTTGATGATGGAACTACGTGGACAAAGATGGTCATTTGCGTTGGTGCTGACGTTAACAACAATGTTGGTGAAACACATTACCACGTGATTGTGCCGATAAAACAAGAACCAGGATCAGGGCAAATCTTAAATTCGAATCTACAGTCCGTTTGCCACAAAAGGACATCAAAGTATTGATAATTTACTCAAATTGCCGAACATATCATCAAACAATTATGCTGTAGAAACTCACAAATACGCTGATCACATATGACATTTGATGTTAAGAACGGATTGTCATAAAAAGTTGTTTTAAAAATCATCCTGTAAATGTTTGTATCCAATACACAGACAACAGCAGGGGTCATCTCAAAAACGATAATTCGCACTCCGACTGAATGGAATCCAAATCATCAGAGTTTAGTGATATCACTAATGGTGGCTGCTTGTTCAAGACCACCTCATGACCAATATGCTGTTTCTATCTCATTCTGTACTTTTTCACATAATTAAGCCACGTGTCGGAATTCGCTAAGTGATTGTTGAACACGTGTCGTGACGTCATTGAAAGTGCGCACTGTATTGGTCCTTCCAACATCACTTTTGTCAATACCACCGATCATTTCAATCGGATTCATGTCGCACTGATATAGAAGCAACAATTAATCCTGGTATATCCGTCTACCTTATAAACAGGGCCTGTTTAGTGTGCTTTAAAGATATCATTGAGCTGGGGCTTAGTACCTTTAACAGGAAATGTAATGTGTTAAGGTTTTGTCATCATGTCGCCTTTGCTGTTGTTTGAAGCTGGAACCTTGTGATTAGGATCTTGCACTCTTTGATAAGGGGCATTGTCCTTTATTACTTGAGATTTTCGTGGCAAAGCTGCAAGCAGTTGCTTTTCATCTAGGAAGACAGTGCCATTTATCTCTGTGTCATAATCACGATTGTCTTTGCTTTGAATACAAGACAGCATCCGGGAAGGAATCCTTTGATCCCATATCCTGCGATCTTTTACCGGCTCTACACCAGACGCCTTCAACTTGTACCTGCCTATCTGAATCCACACTGTCCCCTCTGGTAACGACTGATTGCTGGTCACCCATCCAAGTTTCAACAAGGTACACAAGCTCATAACCTTCATAGACCCGTGAAGATCCGGGGTAGAACCGGTCTTCAGCAACCCATTCTTGTCATAAAAGGCGACTATGCTTGTCGTAAAAGGCGACTAACGGGATCGGGTAGTCAGGCTCGCTGACTTGGTTGACACATGTCATCGGTTCCCAATTGCGCAGATCGATGCTCATGCTGTTGATCACTGGATTGTCTGGTCCAGACTCGATTATTTACAGACCGCCGCCATATAGCTGGAATATTGCTGAGTGCGGCGTAAAACTAAACTCACTCACTCACTCATAACCTTCATAACCATTTCGTCTGATTGTTCATATATAATTATTTCTAAGGTTATGATAACAGATCTCTCGCAAAAGCACCTTCCCATTTTTTCCTGGTATCTTTTTGTATTTATAACCAACTTTATGAAGGAGCTTCTAAAGGGTTGTTTGGATACTTTCAAGGAATGTACCTTCTTCAGCACGCTGTTTTTGCGAAACGAACTTGTTTTTTTCTCCAAAAGAATTTGGTAGTTCACTGTGAATACCATCAATTATCTAGTTTTTGATTTTGTAATGATTTTGATATGCCCTCTTCTGCAGACTGGTTATTGTCTCCTGTTTTCTAATGGTTTTAGCTTATTTTTTGACAAACCAATTGCACTAGATGAACATTTAAAATATATACTTCGCCTCAACAAAATTCTGCTTTGAAGTAATAGAAATCATTGTAAATGAGTGCCTTAACTTTAAAACTGTTCCTCATGGTCAGTTTCTCATACTTCACGTGGCTCGTTTGCTGCTTTCCCATCATTGTACAGGACACAAACATCTACATGACGATTTGTAATACAACTGTTCTGTCATAACATCAGATTACGTATGACGTATTTATGAACTTTTGCAGCATATTTGTTTGACAATATGTTCAGCAATTTGATTAAATTTATCAACTCTTTGGTATCCATTTGTGGCGATTGGTTTCTTGTTTGCAACTCTAAACATGGACTTTTCATTTATCACCAATGTAGGTTAGGACCTCAGCCCCCATCCCACCCCTGAAACATCCTCCCTTCAACCACTGGAACCATATCCAATCCATCTATCCAAATCCCTCATGTATCAAATCATGAAAAAGCTGGCCCCCTCAATGCTCAAAATGATATATCACTTACTGCATCGTGAACATCGGAGCTGCACATTGCTGTCACAACGATGCACATAATGCTACCTCCAAGCCAGAAGACATTAACTGCGATGACAAAAGTGTCCGATGGCCCGTTGATTATTTGATAGGAAGCAAAACAGGCCAGAAACATGTCAAAAATGAATCGCACTCCAAGAAGCCATTTAAAGCTTCTGTTTATGATATCCACAGCCTGGCACAGTTGCATGAAGCGAAATCTGAGTTCTGGCAGTTGATCGGGGAAGAGTCCATTTGCTTCCTGGATTTGCTTTAATAAGCCGTTTCCAAACTGTAAAAACTGTGCTCGTAGGATTCGACCAAATATAGTAATAAAAACAACCGGGAAAAGCCAGGCCCCCGTTTGAAAGACGTGCAGGACCATGTTGCAGATGATCACCCATTTGGATTCTGGGAATGGTCGGGTCAAAGCTTGGATGTAAGCAGGAGAGACTGGTAAGTCGCCAAACAAGAGGACACCGAGAGCAACAATGTTAATAAGACTAAGCAACCAGCCAGCTGCTGTGCCAAGTCTCACATACCGATGTTGAAGAGGAAACTCAACACCAAAGGCCATGTTATCTGTTAAAGGGCACTGAGACATGGAATCCCAATGCTTGTAGAAAGAACGAAGGTGTATAAGTTTTTGACATGCAGCGATTATAATAGTAGCGTTAAGAGCGCAGTGCAACATCCATGTCGTTACAATAATCCGTAGTGGCAAACCTTCATCAAGAGGGAACACTCCAACTGCACATCGCCCAAAGTTGAGCCACAGTAAGAGGAGAACGGTATAGCTGTACAGACGGTTGATGGAGCGCCACCATCTGGGTGGCTTGGCTTGTGAAGGATATGTTTCCGATGGTTCCACTTTGTTTTTGGCGTGTGTTGGATCAAAGTAAATCCCCAATAATTTCATAGACACTAAAAGCGGTTTCAGTTTGTCCTCAATGGAAGGGAAGGAGTCCTTTTCCAATTTGGTATCAGAACTGATGTCAACACCAGATTTTGTGATGGTTTCCACTTTCATCTTGGATTTCTGTGCAGGAAAAATATGACAAGCCAGTTATCGTCCGATCAAATGCAGATGTGCGACACTTTCAGTCAATCCTTAATCACTTCGACAATGCCACTTTGCTTCCCAACCTGCAAGAGTTATTGCCATCAGCAGAATACTCCACCAATACAGTCGCGTCACGTTTATTACGTTTAGTTGACACTGTCAAAATCTGACCAATCAGCTGGTATTCAATATCTACGGCTGGACTGACACAGTCCTTGTCTATTAGCACTGGAAAAGTGGCTGAGAAACACGACCAAAGTGTATAGCAAATCGAAGCCCAGCAAGCAATACATTCTGTAGCATAATGCAATCAAAATCGATCACCTTAAAGTCAATATTGACCATTCGTTGTTGCACATTAAATCTATTAAGTGTTTTAGAACATTATGCTTTGAAATAAATAATGCCTTAAAAGACAATGTTCACTAATACTCTCATTTGGGTTTATAAAAATAGCGAGTGAGTGTCCGTCCTCAATTATATACTATACATATTCATGTTAAACATTTATGTAAACAGATGAGTTCCACTGTATTATTATCTCACACAACGAAGTTGGCCAGGACCTGTTGGAACGGTTCGTCTGTTGGTCCACTCCTTAGGGGCGGGGTCCGATGTTATCAATAACTATGTAGACAAAACCTATACCAGACACACACAAAAGAACTCAAGTGTGCCCATATGAAATCAAAATGTGTGTTAGAACTAGATGTGTACGAAAATACAGATGTTAACAGATTACATGTAATTAGTTAATTGAAATGAGGACCAATAATTATAAGCAATTCTACTCTCTTTCGTACTAATCAGAAATGACTGTGAAATTGAACTGAATTGTTCATAATTATGCATGTGCTACTGTTTGTGACGTATGGGCACGTTTCTACATGTGCATCTCGATAAACTGCGCGGAGCAGATTATTGCAAGAAAACTGCTGTCGATTTGGGAAGCTTAATTGGTTGACGTCAGGTTATGTATAGAGAAGGCTCTGTAAATAAATCTATATCTGATATAGACTGTAAAATGTTCAGTAGTAAAATATCATTACCATAGTACAGGGGTCGTAGTGCTAGTATTACTGTCGATATATGCTATAATTATATTAAAATTTGAGTGTGACGCTTGCGGATCTTGCAAGAGTGAATTACCAAAACTACCCTTTCATTCAAATTGACCAAACCAATAGGGGTTGATGGAGTACAGTCGGAATTCATTAGGAATGCCAGATATAATTATGTCTATCCAAACTGGGTGATATTCTGCCAGTTATGGTCTTAATGGGAATGTACTGAATTCCAAAGCGCTACCGAATGCTTGTCTCAAACATTAACCACAACTGTCAATACTATCAAATAAGGACGTTCCTTATATTCACAGGATGTATTTGTGAAATGGTTATTAATATCTTGTGGATTCTCTAAAAACCTAAAGGACTTGTTTGATTTTTTACTCTCCTTTTACTAATCTCAGAAATTGAGTTCAGTTTTGTCAAAACATTTGATTTTTCCACGTTGTACAGATCAATCCCATATGATAAACGTAAGGAAACAATTAATTCCTTGATTCATGGGGTATTTGTTAATAAACGTGATGAACATTGAACATATGAATGTTCATAGTTGCAGGGCAATTTGAAAAATGAAAGTTTACTGAGAAAACAATATGTGAAATGCTGGACTTCCTCAGTGATAACATCTACGTAAACGATGGGCGTAAAACTTCAGACAAGAAGTAGGGCCAAAGTTCCTCGATTAAAGTTACAACATTCAAGGCCCCAGTAAAGCTTAAATCATGCGTTATGGTAGACATGTAGAGGAATTTTCAAATTCGACAAATATTATGTCTGATTTAATTCCACACGTTCCCAAACATTTTGACTACACGGTCCCGAACAGGTGAACAATTAACTAGCCATTGGTTAGGACGAGTGTCCACGGTGGGGCAGATACACACCTTTTCGTGAACACCTGGTATCAACAACTCTTTTATAGTGATTCCTGAACACAAGTATACGGAATTGTATAATCGACTCTGCTTTTAACAGAGGTTTCTTATGGATGTGTAAAGGACTTTCCGCATTTATTTAAAAAGGAAATGCACCAGTTTAGTTGCTCACGTATCAAAGTTATCTATGAAACTGTCATTATATTAAGAAATAATGAATGTAACTTGTCATTTGACATTAACAAGAAACCCATTATAGTATTGTAAGTGAAATACCAAAGATCTAACTTTACAGGGGCGGTGGGGTAGCCTAGTGGTTAAAGCGTTCGCCCGTCACACCGAAGAACCGGGTTTTATTCCCCACATGGGTACATTGTGTGAAGCCCATTTCTGGTGTCCTCCGCCACGATATTGCTGGAATATTGCTAAAAGCGGCGTAAAGCCCATCTCACTCACTCACTCTAAATTTACAATAATAGAATGTGCATAGTTATATTATTTATGTCAACAATACAATGTACAAACTACCCATGGGTCGCCAACAACTAAAGGCACACAACCAGAGTAGATACCATAGAGTGAGTGAGTTTAGATTTACGCTGCTTTAAGCAATATTCCAGCGATATCACTGTGGTAGCATGAGGCCATAGGGACTTACAGTACTACTGACTGACTGACTGAGTTTGGTTTTACGCCGCTTTTAGCAATATTCCAGCAACATCACGGCGGGGGACACCAGAAATGGGCTTCACACATTGTGCCCATGTGGGGATTCGAACCCGGGTCTTCGGCGTGACGAGCCAACGCTTTAACCATTAGGCTACCCCACCGCCCCTACAGTACTATCTAATAGGGTGCTACACTAAAATATCAAACACTTTCTTTATATGACGTTCTAGGCTGAGGATTAACTGAATAGTACTTATACAGTGTTTGGTTCTTGAATATCCCCAATAATGAAAACGAACGGTCCTGATTATGTACATGCAGCAAACAAGGGTTGTAATTAAACGACAAACCCATTCCCTTCATCATAACAAAAAAGGACTATGGCCTGTGAAACATTGCACATCGTATTGTGACTAATTATTCATCAAGGTGTTTGAACTGTCATAGAATGTAATCATAATGAAGACTCGCCTATTTGTTGTGTATACAGCAATTCAGCCCAGTGTCAACAGAATCTAACATTTAGGCACTAAGCATCGTATGCTACCTGACACTAATGGCCTGACCGAACGTGGTATTTGTTTTTCATTCCAACGCTTGCTCAAAACTGTTTTTATCAGGATTGCAATCTAATACATTCAGACCCGAAAGGTTTATATTAAGGAATGTTTTTTTTTTTTTATCCTACCGTGAACGTTTGGAGAGGTTCCTTATATGACCCAGGTCATAGTCCTTGGAAGTAGAGTGTTAGTTTTGCAGTTGTTGCACGCAACAGATCCAGGATTTGTTTATTTGTTTGTCTATATTCTTCATAAAAACGCCGGGTTCGAATCCCTACATGGGCACAATGTGTGAAGCCCATTTCTGGTGTCCCCCGCCGTGATGTTGCTGGAATATTGCTAAAAGCGGCGTAACACCAAACTCAGTCAGTCAGTCATAAAAACGACATACATGGGAAACGAACACTCTTCTTCGTAAAAGGTACAATAACGTAAATGCAGCTGTGAGATGTGGTAACCTCTCTGCGACGGGATTCTTTAAATCAAATGATGGGGTGAGATAAGGTTGTATCCTGGTACCTTTACTGTCTTATTATGCACAGACGCACTATGTACACAGTTTATGTAGTGATTTTATTGATGAAGCTGTAAAATCATTATCCATGCTTTTATTTGCTGATGATGTCGACATTCGTGTGGATAGTGTTATAATTTGCAGATATTGGGACTTACAACACAGATTGGTTAAGAAAGGCGGAAAAGTTGCAACATGTGAAAAATGGATTATTGGATTCGAATAATTAGAAACTATGCCTTGTTACTAATACCTCAAAATTACGTTTATATGCAGACATATATTCTCCAGAGCATGGGAAGTACTTTGTAGACAAGCAGAAAAGCCTACACATAGTCTCAAGAAATGTATATGCCGATTTAAAGCGATACATGATTATACGCTATTTAAGATATTTGATGTTCAAATTGAACGTTATCGTGCACGCAGAAATATCGGGACCTTCACAATTCTGTAAATTAGTTCTTGGTGTGGGTTATCCTTAGCCAAAACTATTTTCATTCATCCTGGAAATGAAAACTGGAATTCGTCTGTTCGAACATTTTTACTCAGATGTGGATGTTGTAAATCCTGCTGGGTTCTGTAAGGTATCCGTTGTATGGTGATCTATAGTTCATTTATATCGTATTGTTAGTGAGGTGAGGTGAAATTGGGTTAACGTCGTGCTTGAGAATATTTCGCTCATATGACGACGTGCATGCGTGTGTATGTGTATGTGCGGCTGCTTGTACTAGCCCAGACTTAAGCTGGTTTTATAGTGCTAGCCCACTGAGATACCATGTCGCAGTGAAGCATGAATACCCCACTCAGAAACATTATACTGACTCCGAGCCGACCAGTCCTCGTTGTACCCATTAATGCCGAGCGCCAGGCAGAGACCAACAAGTACCATATTTTAACGTCTTTTGGTATGACGCGGTCGGGGATCGAACCCGCGACCTTCCGCTCTCCGGGAGGCGGTCATATCGTATTGTTAAGTATGAAGATATATTATTATGGTTACATACTAGTTTTAAACACTGATAGTGTAGTTTGTATGAGACCTTTCTATAATTTAATATTATGTTTAACTTGTCATGATATGGAAGAAATACTGCCGATGTGTCTATAATCCTCACTCACTCTTCACTCGATGAATCCATGTTGGCGAATCTACGTCATAAGATCAGTCTAAAAACTACTCTACAATGAAAGTCGTTACCACCTTTATCGCTAGAAACCGTAGAGCTACAAGTTATTGCTGTTGGTCGCACCGTGAGCACGCACCTTTTCCTCCATGTACGTTCCACATCACTGGGAGCATTTTAATGAATACCAGGCATTTAAACGTAGTACAATCGTCATTTAACTCGTCCACTGTACCGGTAACCCAAACCAACAATTTTGTTTTTAAAAATTGAGAAAGGAAACAGGTAAAAATACATTGCCAATAGCTATACAAAATTAGATAAAAGTAATCGATCAGTCCACGTTTTGTGCAAAATTATAACAACACTATTGCCTCATTGCAAAAAGATATAAACAAAATGTTTGTCCTGCGGTCTGCCTATTTCGAAAAAGTATAACCTGTTGAGCAGGAACCATCATGACAATCCTTACACCAGCGTTTCTTTTACTGTCATATCCAGCATTCGTATTTGTACCGTAGTGTATTGTATAATCAGCCATGTCTCCAGATTGTTGAACCAGTCACCACATAACAACATATACTGACACTACATCACTTTTATTTTCATTTGATCCTCCGCACTATTTTTCACACGAAATATGAAACGATACCCCCAACCTAACAATGAAAACGTAACATGTTTTATGACAGTTGAATATAAGCATTGTATATCGTCTTTGGCTTGCGCAAATACCCCATAATGAGAACATATCTGAAAAAATGATCCATGCTACAGGTAAAATATTAAACATTATTCATTACACACACTAAATTGACATACAATCATCGTTATGCCCAATGCAATCAGAAGGTACAGGACTATTGAGTACACCACTACATCTGAGTGCAACATCACTTGCAACACTGAATGCAACACTGCAGATCCCAACCTATGCGGTTCCTGAGGATGTGTGGACAGTCTGTACCTTTTTCCGACGCCCCATAAGCTGGCGTGGTTTCTGCTGTAAGACTAAGGCGCAGGGCGGCTGGCAAGTTACATACACAGTCCTGTTACAACCGCTCTCGTAAGAGGACATAGCAAGACATTGAACACCTGGGACTGTTGTGTCGTGACAAACCCACAACCTTCAAATATTTGAACACGACATTCATTCACATACATTGGGATGACAGTTCTAGTGTTGTCATCACCTCTGTGTGTTCACCTCGACTCAGGCTATCTTGAACTGGAGCAGGAGGAAGAAGTAGGTCATGAACAGTCCACTCAGCTGAAACAGGAGACACACAGAAGTATCAACGACAACTCTGTACAGAATATTGATGGTGGAACTGAAAATGTTATTTGTTCATTACACTGTTCAGTTTGCTGACACAGGAGGAAATGTCGATAATTCGTTGTGTTTATAACGATGTACGGTGTTTATATGATCCATAATACTCTTTTTTAAACTCTGAAACAAACATCTCAGCAATGGATCCTGTTTTTGTTTTATATTATTTACTAATGCAGCACGGTGAAGTTTGCAGTTGTATGCCTTGTGAAGAACACATTAAACTGCTCGTTTTGACTGTTTTCTGACAGAAAAGGTGAAGATCTTAAAGAAGTAGTTTAAAAATATTTCTATGAAAACTATTGAAATTCCTGAACTGTCCATCAGCAAACTTTAGCACAGTCGTTCAACTTGATGGTAGTGGTGTCATGCTGTGTCATGAGGCATCATTTACAGGTGATACCATCTTTTACATACTGTATTCCTCATTCAGCCTCATATTAGTAAAATACTATTCAAATTAGAGTATGCCAAACCCACTCAGGGTTATAAACCTTTACGGGATTCGGTCAGAATAATTCCGGACCACAAATTTGCTGGTCAGGTGGATGCAGCCTGTGGCACGGCTCCGATGATATGTCATTGTGAGCTGACGATACCAATAAGCAATGTTTGCATTGTCACCAAGCCATACTTACGGTGAGAATGAACTCTTTAGTGATGACAAAGAAGTCAATAGCTGTAAACCCAACGGATGTGCCTGTCAACTTGGATAGAAACAGGTTAAGCTGCAAGAAGAGTGATAACAAAGTAAATATAGTTGCTCCATTTGCATAATTTCAGCTCGGGATGATTACGGAGATTCTCAAATAGAAACTATTGACAGTCTGTACGCCGAGATCGATGAGCCATCACTTAACCAAAACCGTATACAATTGTCCTTACAGTATATAACAAAACTATATTCTAACGAGTCTAACCCTGCATTTAACTATGTTTTTAATCCTCTTTATGAGGATCTGTACAAGAAGAAGTCATTTCTTATTCCGCCTCTAGGAAATAAGAATAAAACCTAAAACAAGAATTTAATATATTGAAAAGGAACTATAATACATACAAATCCTTATTTACAGAAGGAGGGTGGCGCAGTGGCTTGTGCCACTGTCATTGGATCCAGATTACCAGACGATAGCTCTATTTTCACTGTCGAGACAAATGCCATATAAACAGCGCTTAAATATATTAAAAAAACACCCTAAATGTAAACAATATATAATATTTTCTTTCGTGTCTTCAGGCTATAAAACATCCCACTTGCAAAGATCAACTTTTAATCAAAATAATTGAATTATATAATGATCTTGCCACTGGCCAATACGACATCGTCTTCTGTTGGTTACAAAGTCATTAGGGAATCTCTGGTAACACAGTGGCCGATTTTGCTGCTAAGGCAGCACTCAACACATCTGTGACACCACTTCCGATCCCATACTCTGATTACAAAGCTGTCATTACATCTCATATAAGTGATCTAATGCAAAAGAGGTAGGACACTCAAGTAGGCATCAATTCATTACATGCAGTTAAACCAACTATTGGTTACACCTACTTGGGTTGTCAGTCCAGATTTGAAGAGGTCATTATACGGCGATGTCGTATTAGCTTCAGCAGATACGCTCATGAATATTCATTGAAAGGTGAGGATCCTCCGTTTTATATCCCCAGTGATGAAATTAAGAATCACGGTCAAGCATGTCCTGCTTGACTGTGTTGATTTTTCCATTACAAGGGACAACTATTTCAATGTAAAAACGATGAAGGATCTTTTTAATAATGTACACGTTTGTTTAATTATTGTTGTTTAAAAAAGAAATTGATTTAATTGATAAATTTTTATTTTGTTTTGTAATTAATAGATGAATTTTAAATGTTAGAAAGAAACTTTGACAGAAGGGCAATACCTTCAAAGGGAGTTTGAAGTAGCGTAAAATGATTGTCCCCATCTGGCAGGGTACGTAAGTCCCCCTTCATTAAAAGATGTTTTCATACTACATGTTTTTAGTCTTAGAATATGTGCTCTTTTAATGTTTGGCTAAACTGGAATACAATCGCCAACGACTTAAGGGATGATGTAAATCCAGCTAGGGTCCATACAGGTAGCAAAAGCACTGTAAGTTCCTATGGCCCCTAGTATGGTGATCTACTTTCAGTTTTTGGCGATCTACAGCCTGTTTTTATATTGTATTGTGTTAATAGTAAGAACATTTTAGATTTAAACACTCGTTTTATATCAAAATTTGTCATGTTCTTGTGACTTTTACTGCCCTTCGTCGACAGGTTTATATAATCCAACTCTGCATTCATCATATATTCAAAACTCTTTTAGTCACGATATGGCTGAAATATCGCTGGTGTGACTAACCGGTTAGTTCGTTCACATAGTGCGTGTGTGTGTGTGTGATTTTATTCCTACACTGGTATATATTGCCCAGTGCGGCCTTAAACGACAGACAAAAGGTGTTTGGTATGGTGTAAGTATCATATTTCGCATGAGAGAGATATGCATTTGCTTAATAGTCCATGAATACGAAGCTCATGGTACAATTCAGTATATATCATGAGTATGTGATTATACATCATACGGTGATGATACCAGATGGTTGCCAAAAGATATGCGTATTGTACCCGACCGATGGCACACGTAAAACCACATGCAAGGGCACATGCAAGTCAATACTTCACCTGGAAAAAAGCCATGTGCATATATTGTCAAAGAAAGAAATGGCATCAGATATTGTTTCGACATTATGTGTCATCGTCATTGATGTGTCAAATTAAGACAATCCCTCTGCTATCATAAAGGCTGTTGAAGACGATACTAAAACGTGGTACCTAAATGGTAACGTACCTGTCCCAGCTGCTCAACAGTAACATCCTGTGTTCCGATACTGAATATGTCATCCAAAAGGGAATGAGCCTGAAAATAGAGCTTACACGTATAAGAACAACCTGACACTTCAGTGAGTACCAACACACAGGTTCAGCCATGCAACTTGTTAAGTGGTGCGTGATATACACGGTTTACCAACATCTCTACTCTATCTTTGGATAGGTCAACAAAATACCTCTCCTAACATATGAGGGCTGGTACGTAAGACAACGATACCCAAGAAACAGCGTAGTGGGAATCTTGTGTAAGACGACATATTCAACAATTCAATGCATACATTTTGTTTTCTGTTAACGGGAGAACAAATAATCCTGTAAAAATAATTTCTCACACATTCAGCATTAAATAAAATATAACCTGACGATCAGTGATTTTTGAGAACACTTACTGTATAATGAACAGCTTATTGCTAATTCAAGGATGCACATAACACTACCTCCAAGCCAGAACACATCAACTGCTAGGACAATTAGTTCCGAGGTAAAAGGGCTGACGGTTCGTTGATAATTTGAGAGGGAACAAAACATTCGAGAAACATAAGAAGAATAACATGTTCCGGAACTTCATGTGAAGTCTGTATTTATGATAGAAAGCAGTCATTTTTGAGACTGATAAGCACGCATTGTGCGGGGAAAACAAGCTAGGTATGTTCAGATAAAATGATTAAGTGCGACAGTTCACTTTCACCAATGACACTCATGAAATTCACCTACCAGCAAGCACCATTGCATCTGTATATATCTGCATTGACCATGATCAAAGCCTGCCAACTCATTTTGGTGCATAGTAGAATCGACAAAGCTATCTTTATCGAGCAAACAGAGACCCATATGGCTGGCCCCAAAACTCCCATTGATTGTCTCGGGTAGGTTTCGTGAGCAGCTTTTATGAAAGTGTATTACGCTTTGACTTTTTATGGGTAAAGAAATGCTACTGCGAATGCTCACACCCTAGACCTAGTAAACCTGGGTTTACTAAAGAAGTCAAAGGCTCATGGGCCAAGACTTCCCACCATCTTCAGAACATGGAACTACGTGGACAAAGATGGTCAACATGATGACGTGATTCACAGTTGGTGCTGACTTTTGCACTTTCGTGAAACCACCAGCACCTTCTAGCATTAACAAAACAAGAAACATAATCAGAGCGAATGTCAACCTGCCAACTGTTTTCTTGCTTGAGACTCAACACACTGAACTTCATCACCATAGTACACTAGGATCTCAAACCCCACCTCAACCCCAAAACGGCCTCAACCCAATCACTGGATCCATATCCCACCCACCTATATCAAACCCCCATGTATCAAATAATGTAACGGCTGGACTCGTTACAACTGAAAATGGTCACTTACTGCATCATGGACACCGGAGCTGCACATTGCTGACACAAGGGTGCACATAACACTACCTCCAAGCCAGAACACATTAACGGCGATGACGAAAATATCCAGTGGTCCGTTGATTATTTGGTAGCAAACAAAACAGGCAAGAAATATGTCAAGAATGAAACGCACTCCAAGAAGCCATTTGAAGCTTCTATTTACGATATCCACAGCCTGGCACAGTTGGGTGTAGTGAAATCTCAGTTCTGTCAGCTGATCGGGGAAGTGTCCATCTGCTTCCTGGATCTGTCTTGATAAGATTTTTGCTAACTGTAAGAACTGTGCTCGAATGACTCGAGCAATTATGCTAATAAAAATAATCGGAAAAAGCCAGACACCCGATTGAAACATGTGTAGGACTATGTTGAAGATGATCACCCATTTGGACTCTGGGAATGGTCGGGCAAAAGCTTTAAGGTAAACCGGTGATATGGGTAAATCGTAAAACATGATGGTACAGAGAGCGGCAACGTTGAAAGTACCGAGAAACCATCCCGTTGCTGTACCAAGTTTCAAATATTGTGCTGGAAATTTAGAACCACAGCCCATGTTGTTTGTTGAAGGACACTGGAACACGGAATCCCAATGCTTGTAGAAGGAACGAAAGTGTGTAAGTTTCTGACATGCAGCGACTATGATAGCAGCACTGAGAGCACAAAGCAACACCCATGTCGTTAGAATAATCCGTAGTGGCAAACCCTCATCAAGAGGGAACACCCCAACTGCACATCGGCCAAAGTTGAACCACAGTAAGAGGAGAACGGTATAACAGTAGAGACGGTTGATGGAGCGCCACCATCCTGGTGGGTTGGTCTTGGAGGCATATGTTTCCGATGGTTCCACTTTGTTTTTCGCTTGTGTTGGATCGAAGTAAATCCCCATTATTTTCATTGACAGTAAAAGCGGTTTTAGTCTGTCCTCAATGGATGTGAAAGGATCATTTTCCCTTTCTTTATTTCGACCAGTTTGTGTAACGGTTCCCTTGTTCATCTTTGATGCCTGTGCAGACAAAACAAGACAGTTATGTTCCGATCAGAAGCGGAAATGCGACTCTTCCATGCAATCCGTAATCACTTCATCAATGCACTTAGCTTCACCAACCTGCAAGCGTTATTGCTATCAGTGGAAAAACAAGCCACCAGTACAGTCGCTTTTATCCAGTTTCACGTTGCTTTGTCATCCTGACAAGGGAGGTGTATTCAATATTCATTGTTGAACGGACATCCCTCGTCTATTATCAGAAATACGACCCATCGTATAACGAATCGAAGCCCAGCAAACAATACACCTGGGAATACTTCAATCAGCTTCGATCCCCATTAAGTCAACAATGACCATTCTCGTTGGGACATTGTTCTAAGTTATTATGGTCTAGCACGTATAACGAAAGGGTCACCATTCTAATACACCAATAATATCATTTGTTACCTTCAATGATCGATTGTAAATAGATGAGACTCATTCTATTATTTTCAATGTATCCGTTGACATTGTGAGACCATTGATTATGTTCCCTACCCGAACTGCTGTTAGCATTACAATTGCAACATACAAACTACAATTATATATCTCGAATTATTGATACATTGCCAGTACACTTTTCCGAAAGGGAGATGAGTGTGTATTTGTGAAGTACTGTGGACCTATTATGAACTGGTGATTCCGTCCTAGAAGAATTTGACACGTGGTTGTACTGAAGGCGTTCAAATTCGTAAACGATATTTTACCTACTTATATACACTGGTATATTCAATTATGTATCATTCATACACAGGAGATTGGTTATAATGTTGTCTATGCTATTTCTATTACAATCAATGTATGCTGTGTGACTGGGAAGGTTTAAAGGGAAAATGTAGTCGACTGAAACACGTTGATATAGGATGAGTTATAAATTCAAATTTGACGTTACATCATCAATATTGCAGTTATATAGTGACGAGAAGAGTTTTGTTAAATATATGAATTATCTGTCACAAATGACATTAAAACATTGCAAAATATTACAATTTGAGTCTAAAAAGTAACGATTTCAAATATCAAAACAGTCTATTTAACATAAAGATCAATATTATAGTTTATAGCATTAAAATATGAGCTATAGACCACCAGCAAGCAAAGCTAAGACCAGCTCAGTGGGGGTCATAGGGAGGGAGTTACAGTACCTATGCTTCCTGCATGAACCCCAGCAGGGTTTGAGCCATCACTTTGGTCGCTGGTAGTTGTAGACAAAGCTCGCCAAAACCATGTCGAAATATGAAAAATAAAAGTCAGGTTGTCTGCTATGTACTATTTGAACTAACATGTTATTCTATCAACCAGTCACGTGCCTTGGTCACATGAGAATGCGAGTGCACATGCGCAGGTCAGAGCGAGTGTAAATGTTCAAACGGGCCAGACGTGTGTCTCGCGGCTCTGAAAGCGAGACACGTGTTCGTTTAATTACCTCAATGAGATACAAATTTGATCTTTCTATTTACATTTATTAACATTCAGAAATTCGTTTCTGAGAAAAAATTGTGGCCTGAGGTGCTACAAATATAAACATTTGTCAACAACAGTTTTGACTGTGTAGGGGTATAATGGCGGAAAATAGCCAGTCGTGTGCTGAGGCAGTGAAAGATAAAGCGACCAAGTAAAAAACAAAGCCATCTAGATCAAAACCTGATGTTGGGGATAAAGAAAGTACTACCCCCACTTCTGTAAATAAGAACAGTGCAGAATCTGAAATGACAGATACTTTGAAGTGTATGCTCACTGAAATGAGAAAAATGCATGGAGGCATCTCGCCATTGTCGCAAACCAGGTGACAATATTTTGCAAGTCTATACGACTACATGGACGAGAACAGAGCAGGCCCTAGTCGCGAATATCAACCACAGGAGTACAAATCATTTCAATGGAAATCATGAGAAATATAAATGCCAAAAATCTGTAAATAGCAAAAGGCACCATTTCAACATTTGCCTAATATATCTGCCAAGTTCTGTTGAAAGATACTGAACGCTTTTCGAGTTGTGCACCGGAAATGAAGCCGACCAGGAAATAATAAATCACAAAAAACCTGCAAATAGCAAAAGGCACCACTTTGGCATCTGCCTCACATATCTGCCAAGTTTTGCTTAAAGATATTAAGAAGTTTTCCAGTTGTGCTCTGGAAACGAAGCCCACCCCTCCCTTTTGAAACTAAGTCCGAATCGTTTCCATGGAAACCAGAAAAATAAAAATGCCAAAAATCTGTAAATAGCAAAAGGCACCACTTAAGGTTCTGTTTGATATATCTACCAAGTTTTGTTGAAAAATATTGAACTGTGTTTGAGTTATGCTCCGGAAACGAAGCCCACCCCTCTTTAAGACTAAGTCCAAAACGTTTCCATGGAAACCGAGAAAAATAAAAATGACAAAAATCTGTAAATACCAAAAGGCACCACCATAGGTTCTGTTTGAAATTTCTACCAATGTTTGTTGAAAAATATTGAAAGGTTTTGGAGTTATGCTCTGGAAACAAAATGATTACGGACGGACGAGGTGACGACTATATCCCCCCGCATTACATGCCGTGGGGATAAAAAAGGGGAGGGGGAAGCAGTAACCCCACAGACATCAGAGTCAGCCATGGTATGTACGCAAGGTGAGCAAAGCTTTGAAACATGTAACTATCAGGCAGGTGAACTGACACGACAATTACATAACTGGGAATTAATCACATCAGATGATTATATCCTTGAGTGTGTAAAAGGTATTCGTCTAGAATTGGAAACTGTCCCTATTCAAATTGTGGAGCCAAAGCAAATATCGTTTTCTTTCAAAAAAATAAAATAATTGTTGATCAGATTCAAGATTTTCTCAAGAAAGGTGTCATCGAAGAAACAGCTGAATCAAATGATCAATTCATATCAAACATATTTTTAAGACAAAGCAAAATAGAGGATTTAGAGTCATTTTGAATTTAAAAGAATTAAACAAGTCTTTGAAATACCATCATTTCAAAATGGATACATTAGACACAGCTGTTACATTAGTAACAAAAGATTGCTATATGATATCAGTCGATCTCAAAGATGCCTACTATGCTTTCAATATCCATCAAGAAGACAGAAAATACTTGAAATTCAGATGGAATGGCATGTTGTATCAGTTCACTTGTTTGCCTAATGGTCTTTCATCAGCACCAAGAATATTCACCAAAGTCACCAAAGTGCTTTATTCACATCTCAGATCCAAAAATATCAATTGTCAAGGATGTATTGATGACTCAATATTGACATCCCCAGTTAAAAGCACATGTAAGAGCTATGGTGTGCAAGCTGTAAAACTGTCCACAGTGCTAGGTTTTACTGTAAATTGGGAAAAGTCTCAGCTAACACCTGTGCAGGAAATCAAATACCTTGGGTTCTGGTTTAATTCTAGAGAGATGCAGCTCTACATGGATGACGAAAAGGCACATGATATTGTTGATTTAGGTCAACATATCCTAAGAAAAGATAAGATCACGATACAGACTTTGGCAGTGTTTATTGGCGCTCGATTGAAGCTTCAAGCGCTAATGATTGGAATTTTGAGACAAAGATCATATTATCAGAGAAATAAAAGCAACAAATAAAATGGTGGATAGAGAATGTTAAGGGATCTAAAAAGAGCATGTTACCAGGTAACCCTGACCTTGTGTTACAAACAGATGCCAGTCTACAGGGCTGGGGAGGTTGCTGTGGCACTCAGATAACAAATGGAAGATGGTCTCAGTTCGAACAAGACTTACACATTAATGTCCTTGAAATGAAAGCAATTGTGTTAGCCATACAATCATTCAAACCATTGCTTCAAGGCAAGCTAGTCCATGTCCAGTCAGATAACTCGACTGCTGTGTCTTACCTGAAAGAGATGGGTGGCATCAAGTCTAAGCTGTGCAATGATTTAGCTCAGGACATTTGGCATTTCTGTATCAAACATGAACTCAATTTGATTATTTCCCACATTCCTGGGCTTCAGAACAGTATCGCTGATAAAGCATCAAGACATTTTTCAGACCGCACTGGATGGACATTGCATCCCACTGTCTTTAGTCAGATAATGAAAATAGATTCAGTGACACCAACAGTTGACCGATTTGCCTCAAGATCAAATCACAAATTGCCCAAATATGTATCATGGCAAGCTGATCCACACTCATATCATACTGATGCATATACTCTGGATTGGAGTCTGGAGACATTCTACTGTTTCCCACCATTTGCTCTTTTGGCCAAATGTATTCAGAAAATACAAAATGACAAAGCTACTGGTATAATACTAGCACCAGTTTGGCCTACACAGCCATGGTTTTCACACTTGATGCATATTCTTGTTGACAGGCCGATACTGATTCCCAGGGCCAAGAACAAGCTGTACCTGCCATGGGATCACCATGCCAGACCACCACTCAGCAAGCTGAAGCTGGACGTGTTTCCAGTATCCGGGAGATATGGAAGAAGGAAGGCATTCCGTCAGAAGTTACAGATGTTATGTTCGCCTCGTGGAGGCCCTCTACCAGGAGACAATATTCGTCATACTGGAACCGATGGGTTCGGGTTTGTGATTCAGAACAGATTAATCCAGTTCAGCCTTCTGTGAAATACTTACTTGATTTGTTTGTATCAATTATATGCTGAAGGACTCAGCTACAGTGCCATCAACACTGCGAGGAATGCAGTGTCAATGTTTGCTCCACAGACACCACCTCTGGGTGAGGAACCTCTCATAACAAGGTTTATGAAAGGAGTGTTTCAGGTTAGGCCTGTGAAGGCTAAATACGAGGACACATGGGATGTCAGTGTAGTTCTTGACTATCTAAGGAAATTGTCACCAGTTAGAAAACTTTCATTGACTCAATTATCTGTGAAGCTTTGTTGACTTATATTGTTAACAACAGCCCAGAGAGGGCAAGTGTTATGTTTTCTGGATATGGACAACGTGAACATTTCTGAGAAGTGTTCGAAAGTTACAGTATTGTTAACAAAACATGTGAAACAGTCACGTGTGAATGCTCAGCATTTGACAATTTGAGGCTTTTATGTGCATAAAACTGATCGAAAGATGGGTGAGAAGTGGCTTATGTTCTGCATGTGTTACAGATATTACAGCTTCAGTGTCTGCTGCATGAATGTTCCTGACAGCATTAGCACAAACGTTTGCTAAGTTTTACTGAATCTTTGTTCTTGGAACAGGCTAAATCATTGGTAATCTTGAACTGAATTATGGTCAAACTTCAACTTACAGGAAGTCTCATGTGACCAAGGCACGTCTGGTTTTAAAGGTTAAACCTTCCAATTATCAGAGGATAATCTTTTAATATTCCAACAGGCATGTGACTTCTGGCACTCCTGATGTACATCTAAAAATCTCTACTTTGAATTCGTGGTGTAGCCTCATGTGAGCGACTGGTTAACGTGATCGCTCAGCCGCGCCGAGGGTGTAGCCCAGCGGTTAACCTGATCGCTCGCCGCGCCGAGGGCCCGGGTTCGATTCCCTACATGGATACAATGTGTGAAGCCAATTTCTGGTGTTCCCCGCCGTGTTATTGTTGGAATATTGCTAAAAGCGGCGTAAAACCCAACTCACTCACTTACTCACGCACAATCATTTTATAATGCCGTAAAATATTAGTTATCAATTACACCAACCTTAGTTAAAACATATTTCTCCAAAGCTATTGCACAATCCTTTCTGTTTCAAAAATAGAATTAAATTGGAATTTTAGTTGGTAAAAAGATCCTTTTAAATTTGAAGTTTAGTAATAAGTACCCCTTGTGAGAGAAAATTCTACACAGTAAATCAAAACGTGCTTACTGTGATTCTCTCATCACAAGCAATACAAATTGGAAAAGCTGGTGTGGAGGTATTATATTTAATTCGATATTAGCGACTATTATGTGAGGCTTAATCCAAACCCCAAGAGGCGATACAGATTTGGGTTCATTCGAAACACTCCCACAGAGGACGAAAGGTACAATTCTAAGATGGATTTAATAGGTTGAGTTACATATTGAGGGAATGTATTGTATTCATATTTTGATGAATTCCCTGGATAATATTTCATAATGGATACAGTTTGGTGCACCTTGGATTACAAAAAAGTATCTCAACTCATTTCACATTAAGGTGAGTTAAGCAATTTCATTTTCCCCCCTATTTCGCCTTGCAATCCGACTTTTAGTGTTTACCGCGATACGATGGAGTTCTCTCCTTTGGTAAATATTAACCAGCTTCGTTCGTCTAATGGCTCTCGCTGAAACACTATCAAAGTTAAAATAATATTTTTTCACAAATGCGTTGATTAAATGTCATCTTAATCGGATTTAATAATAAAATAGGCCTTAAAAGTTCACCATTTTATTTCCGATCACGGATATGTCAAGTACCGCGGTACAACGAGGTCGCAGGCTACCTAAAGAATACTATCCCCGGTTCAAAGGAATCTGATAGACTGGTAATTCTCTGGCGTTGACGTTTTATTGTTGCAGTTATGTATAGGACCCGAAAGTAGGTCACGGCACTTCGCGAGACCTTATAACTTCCGGTGACAAACAGCGTTTCATGCCTTTTCGAATTGTCTCATGATTGGATGTTGACAGTATGGAACCGATAATCCTTGCAGGATAACAAATTTCCGATCTAACAATGTCCTAATGAACCAACTATTACGACTGTCAACAGCTGTGACAAGCATGGTTGTACACTTGGTCCAGTCTAGTAAAGTCATATTTGGCAGTCGCGCAATTTGGAACCAGGACTGGTTCTTGCATATAGGCTTGTCACAGGAAACCTGGAACCGGAAGTAAGCTGGGCCCCGTCTCGCATATCGCAAATTGGCGCGCGGAAAGGGAAGGGAAGTACCGGAAGTAACGCCTCGAGAGACTTTCAGGCCCTATTACCAGGAAGCTGTTGTGAGATCAAAATAGGCCCACACTCTAAATTGTCACTACTGTATCTATTTGGAATTGTGTCTGTGTTGACGATTAATTGTATAATGAATAACAGTGTTTGGTAATGAAATGTACCCCCAAAATGAAAACGTCTTCTCTTAAATAATATACCAAGTAAGGTTTTAAATTATACGCGAGAAAACCTTAATCATAAAAATGAAAATCCTGACTTGGCAAACAATGCATAGCTTTTTGTGGCTGATCCTCGAGAGTGTAAGTCTCAATCAATGCTGACTGAACTAAGGTATTAGGATGTGAGGGTTATGTATCGTTATGAGTGTGAGACTTAACATTTAAAGTCACATCGGCAGTATTTCAGCCATATCGTGACTAAGAAAGTTGTAAATTTAAAAATGAATAAAATAAATGTAGATAATATATTTACCTGTCTGCAAAGGACAGTAAAATAACTAGAATATCACAGTTATAAATGTAAAACTAGTATGAAAATCTAAAACTATGAAAGACAATACAATATAAAAAAACAGGCTATAGATTGCCAACAACTGAAGGTAGATCACCATACTAGGGACCATTGGGACTTTCATTGCCTTTGCTACCTGCATGGACCCTAGTTCGATTTACACCATGTCTTAAGATGTAAGAAATGTTAACAATCTAGCCATAAATTATAATAATATATACACTGCAGTTTAAAATAATAGTATGTTTAAATTTTCTTGAATTGGTTTGGGACTTACGTACCCTCTCAGGAGGACAATAATTTCACAGTAGTATCGTTATGAAGTCATTATTGATGGCATTGTGCATAAACCAGCTTTGGTTACTGTAAACTAGGGCATCTGATGGTGTAGATTTTATCATCATTCTTGTATCAAATGTCGTTCACTCTAACACTCCAATATATATTAATCCGGGTTTAAATAATTAGTGGAAAAGCGACCAAAACATTTCCATAATCATAAGAATTCTGTAAAACACAGAATCTGTTATACGATTCAGACTTTTCCTTAAGCATTTCTTGATTGACAAGAATACAAAGTCATCAATATCCCTCGCGGTGGTAAAATACTCTTCATGAATATGTCAACTAGTTATGACTATGTCAAATGTTACATTGTTTTTCACATTGATCAAACGAAAACATACATATGTAAACTATTCATATGCTAGCATGCTTGTACCGCTTCCACGGTTTGGTGTACCCAGAGACCATATAATAGAGGGACGGCCCTCCCCAACAGTTTATCACTAACCATCAGCGCTACGGCCTGGCATGTAACTGATACACATCGACACCCTGCTGCTAACTTCCCTCTACCGGTACACATGCGCAACTAGACTAACAACTAGTCTCTGAAATGAACATATTTTACTGAAAAAAGTTCATAGTAAAAAAAAATATAATATAATGAAAAGGAGCCCTGAGACTTTCTTCATTTTCAGAGACTAAACAAATCTGCAGAGGTATAATTTCTGGGAATTTCACAACATGTACAAAGGTTCTTATCACCCATTACTGCTTTAATTGTGTGTGACAGGAATATTTACTGCCCCCACCGCCACCCGGTCCCACTGCCAGTGTGTTGGCAGATTTGGGGTAATGAGTATCAAGTGTCGCCAAATCTATTTTGAGAGCAAGCAGGGATACCAGCTAAGGGTAGCATCTCTTGATATTCCTATGGCTGGACAACTGGATCTCACCAAAAAGAACTCCAAGTTATTTATATTCTCCAAAATCCAAATGTTGTGTCTGCACTATATGTGGAAGTTTAATTGATGTCGCATATATATAATGTAACAAGGAGAAAAAGTCATCAATATCCCCCGCAATGGCAAAATACTCTTCATGTATATGTCAGTTAGTTACGACTATGTCAAATGTTTTGGTGTGTATATAGCAGTGAGTGAGTGAGTTTAGTTTTATGCCACACTCAGCAATATTCCAGCTGTCTGTAAATAATAGAATCTGGACCAGATAATCCAGTGATCAACAGTACGAGCATCCATCTACGCAAATGGGATGCAATATGTGTCAACCAAGTCTGTGACTATTTTACAAAGTGGAAGGAGAGTATTGAAAGGTTTTTAAGTTCTGCTCCGGAAAGGAGCACTACCACCAATTTCAGTCAAAGTTAAACTTGTTGCCATGGAAACGCAAAATATGTTTTATTCGGAAATCCAAAACTACCAAAAGGCACCAGTATATCGCCAGACCTGTCTATGTGCCAAGTTTGGTGAAGAAATATTCAACGGTTTTAATGTTCTGTTCTGGACAAGATGACATCCTCACAGCCACAGCCAGCCTCCATGGAAAGTTACGTTTCCACGGAAACTGCAAAAAGTAAAATTCATATCTGGGTCTAAACCCCAAAAGGCACATCTATGGATCATACTTGACATATAATCCAAGTTTGATGACGCTTGCATGTATAGTTTAGAAGATCTGCTCCGGACAAGATGACATCCTCATAGTCACAGCCTAAGTCATGTTTCCATGGAAAAAGCAAAAAAATAAAATTCATATATGGGTTTAACCCCCAAAAGGCACATCTAGGGATCATAGTTGACATGTGTACCAAGTTTGGTTAAGCTATCACGAATAGGTTAGGAGATATGCTTTGGACAAAGCGTGACGGATGCATGGACGGACGGAACTCGTTTCTATATTCCCCGCAACTTCGTTGTTGCGGGGGATAACAATATGCCATCAGATCCCCATGACAATGTTTATGGATAAAGTCACAAATGCCTACATCGTCTCTTCATCATGCAAATCAAGGATGACACAACAATAACAGTAGCATGGCTTGTATTTTCTACTGACTTGTATGAATAGGGAGAATTTCGAATGTCAGTGATTTTCCACTCCTGGATGGAGAACAAAACAACACATATTCACCACTTAAGTACTTTTCAATCACTGTATTCTGATTTGGACAAATGCTATGTATATTTGCTTTCATCCTCATCAAAGTTCAATTCATTTTAACCCTGAGATGGAAAACTTTTCGAAATGATCCCCTCTCCTCGCCAGTGTAAAATGAAACAGTTAAAGAAAATACTCAGATTTTATAAGTCATCAGGTCTCTAGTTTAATCACACATGTTGTTTGTCTGGAGTGAGAGGACAGGGCAGAAGCAGGAGGTCTTGGCTCAGTGTGGGGTCTTGGGGAGTGGTTGGGGAGGCTCCCCATGAGTTAATATTAAACACTAGTGACAGCTAGAGATCAACTGATAATTACAAGCCATATTCTGGCTTGTGAATTCAGCAGATTGGTACAGACCCTGAAGCTGAGGAAATGCGCAACAGATGCGCAGACATTCGCAAATGAGCACTCTGGTAACCACGTAAACAATATTGCGTAATACCCGGGCCGAGAGTTAATTCCCTTAGCGGGATTTCACCGGCTGCGTTTGACAGTTAAACATTACATGGACAGCTCCAATAAACTGATTACAATAATCTTAATTTTTATCTTATCTCTCATTTGCACATGTCAACTGACAACATCGCAGAACATGTATCATTCGCGAAATGCGTGTCGTCATAAGCCTGGAATATTTGTTTCAACATTCGGCATGGCCATGGACGACTTAATTCATTCACTGGGATGTTTTCCGACTTGGACCTCGATCCTTACTTGGACAGGACAGAGAATACAAAAATACAAAAATCAAACTAACCCAGTCAGGTAAAGGCAGTTTTAACATTACAGTTGCCAATATCCCCGATGCTCGCTAAACGTATCATCACATGGCTAATCTCAAGATTTACTTGCAAGTATTCGTTGGCACAAAACGAGGGTGTGGTCAAGCAGTCGATGAAAGTAAAAATTCCCGCGAATTTATAAAGAATGTGCAGATTTGCAAGCGTTGGCCAATCAGAGGACTTGCTTCGACCACACCCCTGTTGTGTGCGGACATATCGTCATCCATTTGTGTCAAGATCGTTTAGTTGAGAGTCAAAATCGGTTTTCAATCGACTTGCAGAAATAACAATAAAGAATTGGTAGGTGTCATGAGTGTTGCTCGATAGGCCAATCACCCATGATTATGTTTACATAAAGTTTTAATCGATTGCATGCGATGGTAGCGTAGCGATCGGCAACGCAGTCGGGTAGGGTGCACCCTAGAAGTGTCCGGCCTTGTCATTATGTATTGTACTGTGAAGCATTTCGAGTCTGGGTGTCATCTCAAAAACAATATTTTTAAAATCATGAATCCTCGGAAAGACACGAGGGCCTGTGACTGGCTGGTGTTTCACTAAATGACGCTATTATAGTCTCTGATTCTAATTTTATATTATTTCGCATAATTTTTTATAAAGTTTATAGTCCCAACGAAACACGATTTCACATTATCCAAGAGAGTTAATGTTTTTATAATGCCAGTTTGGGGCTAGCAGTGATTATGCTTTGGGCCGTATGGAGACATTTGTTTTTTTTTTCAAAGGGAATACTAAAGTCACTTTCCTCCGAGCCCATGAAATATTCGTGTTAAATGGGCTGTACTACATTACCCTATCAATTAAAAAATTTCAGCAAAGTGTCAACTTTAACTTGTCAGGAAAATGCAACCAATAACATTAAAACACAACATCACACGTTCTTATATGTACAATGTATTTATTGTAGAATAGGACCATAGATCTATATGTACATTCATGTATTACTAAATTCAACCATTTAGATATTCTTTCATTAAAAACACAGTAAATATGACTTTTAACTGTTGCAAATAAACTCTAAACTGAATTTGAAATTGAGACTTAAGACTAAAGAATATACTAGTTCATTAAAATATTAAAACATGATAACTTATAAACTTGGTGCAACACAAACTGCACAGTTATGTTGTCCATTTAGGATTTAGATTGTGAATGAAAAACATGAAATCATACAAATCTGTACACAATCTAAAATAAATTCGTAAACTGATGTTTTAAATATCCATGAAGTGAATTATACATTGGATCTTAATTTCCATAACTTCTTCTCATGTAATTTATTACATATTTAATTTGATCATTTGCGACCCTATGATGGATGCATCTCAGTCAGGTTCAATAGTTGGTCAAGATCTGATCCAAATCGCAAAATTTATTTCTCTTGAAATAAAATATGTTTAAAACAAATGACTGAGAGGTAATTTGGAGCAGGTATCATCAGATGTGCATACAGGAAGATTGTATTTCAAGCATGCACACCTATATAGAAGAAGTCAGCAGCCATCACATCAGACTTATTCACATCTTCACCATGTGTTTGTTAGACCGCATCATTCAAACGCTCTTTCACTTTCTTTCGGAATCGATGAAGACAGCTGATGGTAAGCAAGTAAACCATATCAGTGGAAATGACCAAGCTGCGCTATTGTACATTTCTGGATATATTGTCCATGCTCTGCTAAAAAGAAGACAATAAGTGGCCAAAACATCTAGGCTCTAATCGATAGCCTCCATACAAGTACAGAGTCCAAAGAAAACTACATTCGGACATTTTCCAGATGGACATTTGTGGCTTCTTCCGGGCATAGGGTATCTGTGGGTTCATCTCTAGAACTGAAAAAAGGAGATACACAATATTAATATTAAAGAAAAAATAAAATGAAGTGTTCTAAATACTTTTTAAAATTATGCAATAGTTGGTTGCCAATGCTCTTTCAAACAAGGTCTATCTACTTAATCAAGATGGGAATATTGTACTTAATAGTAGGCTCTTTGAGTAGCCCTTCCGATGAGTGCCGATGAAAACTTTTTTTTTCCTGGGCATCTACAAAACAAATGATAATTTTATGATATAAATATAATGGGAAAGATTTCCACCCGTAACCCCCGTATATTTTTAATCATTATATGCCTAAGAATATACGCCTATGTGTTTTTTATAAATAGCCTGTACCTAAACCTAAACCTAAACCCTAAACCTAACCCTAAAATCTAACCCCAAACCTAATCCTAAACCCTCGAAATAATCCTAATAAATAGAATACATTTCAAGCGGGGGTTACGGGCGGAACTCTTACCAAAATGAGGACCTTTTCTTCAAACATAATCATCACAATGAACAATAATGGAAAAAAGTACATTTATTTTCAACCGATTAGGTGAATGAGATTTTTGTAGAATGATTTAAATATATATTCGGGTCATATTAACAAACAAAAGGAATGTTATGTCGTCTGCTACAAGGTAATTGAAATGTTCAGTATACGGCGCAAATATGGGTTTACTACTGATCGTAGCCATATAAATTTGGTACCAAGCAAAAGAGGAAATCGCCGTGAATGTTGACATATTTATTTTAAAAATGCTAGTAGTAAACTATCCTTGTGAAAGCGTGCGAAAATCAAGTGTTGTGGAGTAAATATTTCGGAAAACATCATATTTCCTCGCATTGCAGGAGTCAAAATAAGGACTCACGTGACCGTCACAGACTTATAAATGCCACTAAACCAATCTTTATCTTATCTGCTTTTATTACACCCCGGTAACTAAGGATTTGTTTTGAGAATTAGTAGCCGTTATTGAAAATCAAAATCGGGACTTTCGCCGATTTTACACCTCCGCCATCGTTCTCACAGAACAACGAGCACACATGACAGTATTCATCAAATACAAAGACAAATATATGCTTTAGCACCCTAATAAACCTCAGATGCACTGTTGCAAAAATAAGTATATACATGAGAATAAATGAAAAAAAATTACATCTTACCTTTGCAATGAAAATACGCGAAATCGATGACTGAAGTGAACACACGTTTTCGCCAGCTTCCGGATAGGCTGCGCAGTACAAGCCGTAGCGCTGATGGTTTTGCGCATTGGCTCGAGGGCCGTCCCTCTATTATATGGTCTCTGGTGTACCCAAGTAATGCTGATACAGAAATAGAGTGATATTGTTGATTAATGTCATTAGGTTCTTTGAATAAATATAACTGAAGTCTAAATATAGCCAACCATTGCCCCTTACTGAATCGAAGTCTGTGTAACAGTTGAAACATTATTGTCCAAGGTATATATAGCAATACCATTTGCCATTAAACATGGTGACCATAGATATAGTTAAACACCCCTCTTGGAATTAGATTTGTTAAATGATTTGGATATTTTATGATGGAAGTTTACATTAGTAACTCAGATTGTTAGTGGCAGTATCCTCAAGTAGGGTTAAAGTAGAAAATTATTGTCCTCCTGAGAGGGTACAAGTCCCAAAACATTCATTCGCAGTAAATTTTCGTGTATTTTTTTTTAATGAACGGATTTGGGGATGATGCACCAGCTAGGGCCCATGCAGGTAGCAAATGTACTGGTTAGTCCCCATGGTCCCTAGTATGGTGATCTATTCAGTTGTTGGCAATTTATAGCCAGATTTTATATTGCATTGTCGTGTATAGTTTTAGATTTAGTTGATAGTTTTAAATTTCTATCTGTGATAGTCTACTTGTTTTACCGTCCTTCGTTGACAGGTTTTTATAATTTACCATTAATAACTATGTATAATAATTAATTATTGTTCTCGTCACGATATGGCTGAAATATTGCCGATGTGACGATAAAATTCAATTCAACTCACTCAGAATGAAAGTAAATGCCATATGACCTTTACTGATATGTTCCTGTCTTCATAAAAACATCTTTGTGCTGTGATGTGGCCAGTATTTGTTTGCATGTATATAAATTCTGATATAAGTCCCTTCCATTGATTCATCAACGTGAACTATGGATTACAGAAACTTTTTTTAGTGAATATAGCTTTCCGTGAAAGAACAACCTTATCCTTCAGTGAATACCAAGACACAGGTTCATGTTAGCCTGTAATTATCTATCGTTGGATAGGTCAACGAAATAGATTACCATGTGAATCGGTCAACGATACCCCAAAATGCAACGGGGTGGGGATCTAGTGTAAGATGACATATTCAACAATTCAAGATATACATTTTGTTTTCTGTTGACGGGGGAACAAATAATCTTGTAAAATAATCTTACACATTCAGCATAAAACAAAATATAACTTGATGATCAGTGACAGAGTGAGTGAAGTAAGTTTTACGCCGCACTCAGCAATATATATATGGCGGCGGTCTGTAAATAATCGAGTCTGGACCAGACCATCCAGTGATCAACAGCATGAGCATCGATCTACGCAATTGGGATACGATGACACGTGTCAACCAAGTCAGCGAGTCTGACCACCTGATCCCGTTAGTCGCCTTTACGACAAGAACGGGTTTCTGAAGATCAATTCTAACCCACATCTTCACGGGTCTTGATGATCAGTGTATTCGAGAACACTTACTGTATCATGAACGTATGAGCTGCTTATTGCTAACTGAAGACAGTACATAACTCCACCTCCAAGCCAGAACACATCAACCGTGATAAAAATTAGTTCCGAGGTAAAAAGGCTGACGGTCCGTTGATAATTTGACAGGAAACAAAACAGGCCATCCTCGATAATCACCAGGGTATACATTACGATCACTCTCCACTATACCCTGGATGCATCCACGGCTTGGCCCCATAATTATATTACCTCCCTTTGCTGGCTCCGCATTCTCATAATACGCTAGCCTATCAGCTAAGCCGCCGTTACATCCGAGCTTGCCAGTGTCAACAAAGATAGCGGTCGCAGTCGTGAAGGTTTGTTTGCAGTGCCACTCAGATGTTTTAGGAAATTATACAGACAAATTGACAGATCTGAAACTTTAAAAAATATATGAAAGAACAGTTTTAACGGTTAGATAATTTAAGAAGCGAAAGTGAGTTGTGATTGGTTCGCTCACCTTCCCAGCGTAGACACCTGATTGGATAAAAAGCCGACTAAGGGAGGTAATAAAATTATGGGGCCGGGGAGTGGAGAGTGATCGTAACGTATACCCTGGAGATTATCGAGGATGAAAACAGACAAGAAACATCTGTAGAATGAAACACGTACCACAACGCCTTTACTGATAGAAGCAGCCATTTTTGCGACTCATTACCACTCATTTATACATCATACTGTGTTCTGGTGTGACGGCTTGTGCTGACAAAACAATGCCAGGTATGTTCAGATTAAATGATTAAGTGCGTCACTTCACTTTCACCAGTGACTCTCAGCTTCACCTACCGGCAAGCACCATTGCATCTACAAACCATTACACTGACAATATCAAAACATGCCAACTCATTGCGGTGCATAATAGAATCGACAATGATATCTATATCGAGCATTGTAACAGAGACAGATATCCACATTGTTGGCTCAATAAATCCCATTGATCGTCTCAAGTAGATTTCGTAAGAAGCTTTTATGAAAATGTATGACGGTTTGACTTTTAATGGGTACGAATTCTCACATCACCTAGGCGTTGACGGTCTCTCAATACCTAAAATACAAATTTCACATATATTACCCCCAAAAAGAAGAAAATAAATGCTACTGTAAAACTGCCCATCAACTATGCCAATCAAACCATTCTGTATAGCGATACTGCTATTGGAAATTTGATTCTGATACCGAGGAACTTGCAAATATTGATTCCATTGGGTTAACGATCCACCCAGCAATCATCAAGGTACTATATGGGGACTACACATCACATATAATCGTCTTTTAGGGTCTCTGAAAAATGGGAACCAAGTTAGAATGGGAATCCTGGGTTTACTGAAGATGTTTAAGGTTCATCGGCCAAGATTTTCCACCATCTTCAGCATATGGAACCACGTGAACAAAGATCGTGATTCACAGTTGGTGCTGACTTTTTCCACTTTCGTGAAAACACCAGCACTTTGGTGGCTCCCTGAACCCCTGAACCTTATAGTGTTGACAAAACAAGAAACAAAATCAGGGTGAATATTAACCCATGCAACATTATTAACATTGACATTATCAATATTAATCAAGCAACAACTGTTTTGTTGCTTGAGACTCAACACAGTGTATTTCACAATCATAGTAGATTTGAACCCCAAACCTCACCTCAACCCATTCACCGGACCCATACCCAACTCACCAATATCAATCCCACATCTATCAAATAATAATATGGCTGGTACCCGTTACAACTGAAAATGGTATATCACTTACTGCATCATGGACACCGGAGCTGCACATTGCTGACACAAGGGTGCCCATAACACTACCTCCAAGCCAGAACACATTAACGGCGATGAAGAAAATATCCGGTGGCCCGTTGATTATTTGGTAGGAAACAAAACAGGCAAGAAATATGTCAGGAATGAAACGCGCTCCAAGAAGCCATTTGAAGCTTCTATTTACGATATCCACAGCCTGGCACAGTTGGGTGTAGTGAAATCTCAGTTCTGTCAGTTGATCGGGGAAGTGTCCATCTGCTTCCTGGATCTGTCTTCGCAAAACTTTTCCTAACTGTAAGAACTGTGCTCGAATGACTCGAGCAATTATGCTAATAAAAATAATGGGGAAAATCCAGGACCCCGTTTGAAACACCTGCAGGACTATGTTGAAGATGATCACCCATTTGGACTCTGGGAATGGTCGGGCAAAAGCTTTATGTAAGCTGGTGATATGGGTAAATCGTAAAACATGATGATACAGAGAGCAGCAACGTTACAAGTACCAACAAACCATCCCGTTGCTGTACCAAGTTTCAAATATTGTGCAGGGAATTTAGAACCACAGCCAATGTTGTTTGTTAAAGGACACTGGAACAAAGAATCCCAGTGCTTGTAGAAGGAACGAAAGTGTGTAAGTTTCTGACATGCAGCGACTATGATAGTAGCCTTGAGAGCACAAAGCAACACCCATGTCGCTAGAATAATCCGTATTGGCAAATCTCCACCAAGAGGGAACACCCCAACTGCACATCGGCCAAAGTTGAACCACAGTTAGAGGAGAACGGTATAACAGTACAGACGGTTGATGGAGCGCCACCATCCTGGTGGGGTGGCACGTGAAGCATGTGTTTCCGATGGTTCCACTTTGTTTTTGGCTTGTGTTGGATCGAAGTAAATCCCCAATATTTTCATTGACAGTAAAAGCGGTTTTAGTCCGTCCTCAATGGATGTGAAAGGATCTTTTTCCATTTCTTTATTTCGACCAGTTTGTGTGATGGTTCCCTTGTTCATCTTTGATGCCTGTGCAGACAAGACAAGCCAGTTATGTTCCGATCAGATCACCAACCTGCAAGTCTTATTGCTATCAACAGAACACGCCACCAGTACAGTCAAGTCTTTCATCCAGTTTCAAGCCTGTCATACGAGGGGTATTCAATATTCACTGTTGAACGGATAGCCCCCGTTATTATCAGATATACGACCAAGTGTATAACGAATCGAAGCCCAGAAAGCAATACATCTGGGGAATCCTTTACTCAACTTCGATCTCCAGTAAGTCAACAATGACCATTCTCGTTGGCACATTGATTGCATTAATAGTTTCTAGGTTATTATGGTCTAGCATACATAACGACCGGGTCATGATTCTAATACACCAATAATATTATTTGTTATCATCAGTGATTAATTATAAATAGATGAGAATATTCTGTTATCTTCAATGTATCCGTTGACATTGTGAGAACATGTCTTATGTTCCCCGCCCGAATTGATGTTAGCATTACATTTGCAACAAACAAACCGCAGTTATTTATCTCGAATTACGGAAACATTGTCAGTACAATTACGATATTTTCCGAAAAATGATGGTGTATGTTAAAAGGACTGTGGACCTATTCTGCACTGTTGATTCCGTCCTAGAAGAATTTGACACGTGGTTGTACCGAAGGCGTTCAAATTCCTAAACAATATTTTACCTTGTGATATACACTGGCAAAACCAATTATGTATTATTCATACACAGAAGATTGGTTATAATGTTTGTGTGCTATATCTATTTCAATCAATGTATGCTGTGTGACTGGGAAGGTTTAAAGGGAACATGTAGTCGACTGAAACACGTTGATATAGGATGAGTGAGTGAATTCAAATTTGACGTTACTTCATCAATATTGCAGTTATATAGTGACAAGAAGAGTTTTGTTAAATATATGAATTATCTGTCACAAAGGGCAGTGAAACATTGCAAGATACATCGCAATTTGAGGATAAACACTAACCATTTCAAATATAGAATATTCTATCTAACACAAACATCATAATCAGTAAAAACACAAACAGTTGAAACACTATTGCATAAGGTATAGCGCTGCCTCATAACAAAATCTATAAATAAATCTATGGCATTTACCAATAAACATGGTGACCATAGATGATTTATGCCCTGAGTGGCCACCCATGCAATGAACCGTGCATTTTCACACCGGGGCACCTTCTTTGCACGCTCGCGAAACAGACTTGTCTTTAAGCTCTTGAATAGTTTCAGGTTACTTAAATCAACACAACAACAGCCTTGTTCTGGTAGAGTAACTTAATTGCTCATCTAACTTTGTCCCTGAGTGACCACCACTCTTAATTACCCCTATGCATTTGTCCCTGAGTGACCACTGTATTCCCCTATTATGTAAGAGGACGGTGGTCACCATAGATACAGCTGCTGGTTTACACAGATAACATTGGGGGTAACACATGGACATCGGTGGTGCTGTAATTCGGCCATTAGCCGACTTACACAGATATCAATGATTTGATATAAATTCCCTTCCACTGAATCAACGTGAACAAATTGACTAGTGACATCGCCTCGTCTGTTTCATATTTATTGTTGTACATAAACACTCAGAGTGACAAACACTTCGCTGCAGGATTGTACAAGAGGAATGAGTGAGAATTGGCCATATTTCAGACATATCGTCACGAGATCAATGTATACTTTAACACACATCTAAAACATATATAGGGAACTGTCCACGATGGACAGTAAGACACCTGGAGTATCTCAGATTTGTACATAAAAGTAGTAAATAAAAAGTGATCACCATACAGGAAAGCACGTTTCCAAAACGGATTATAAATCGCCAGCAACTGAATTCAGTTCCACATACTTGTGACCACAGGAACCTACAGTTCCTTTGCTTCAGGCTTGGAACCCGTTAGGATTTACACCATCCCTTAAGTCGCTGGCGACATTAAAATTAAAATTAAGAATAATATTCGTTTAAAAAGTGGTAGAGATAATATTCCTTGAATGATATGTACGCTACCTGCTCAGGGGGACAATGATTTTTCAATACTTTAACTACTAACTATCTCAGTTAATATTCATGCCATATCAAATTTTAAAATACATGACTGCATATCACAATTTATGAATAAGTTGTATTCTTTTACAACATTAAATGGGAATTTACAGTACTAAATGTCTTTGTCTGTTTTACAGTGAAACAGTATCCCTTGTGGTGGAAACATTTCAGAAGGACATGCATGATCGTGATTCTTTCTTCATAAGGATTACAACTTTAGGAGTATCGCCTTTGAATAAATATTAATGAATAATCGTTGAATGGCCAATACAATCCATGTAGGTGTGTCCGCCAGTTGGTGTAATTTCATCTACAATTGAGACCAGTATTTAATTTAAAAGACAGATACTGAAATATGTGTAAAAACACATTGAAAATTTGTTGGAGGTCTGAACTATCTGAGGGGTATCAGATTCATTGTCCTTTACAGTGAGAGCCTTTTAAATTAAAATACAATTTTCACGTTTGTTATTTCAGCATGTATGAAAGGTTAAAGGTCTCATGCAACCAAAAAATCAAACATAATTAAAACATAATTATCACTTATTCATGACATATAATATACATTGCTGGTTATGAAAAAACATATAAACAAAATTATAAGCGTACAATCGCAAATCAAAAGTGCAATATTGTGTACTTGGGTTTACTTCCCAAGAAACGAAGCAGCCGGGATACCGAACCCAGTCAGAGCGGATGGGTGTGCACTCAAGTGTAACGGCTGGTTCATTTGCAGATGCCCTCACGGCTCATTGTGTGTGTATATATAGAGATGTTTGGTTTTGTAAATACATGCTCATTTTTTGTGTATAACATTTTGCAATCAACAGACATCATAACATGTCATGTGTTCAAGTATCACACCTGCCTGTCTGTGTAATTACATAATGTGACAGAGACCGAACTCGGGCCATAAATCAATGCGTTTTGTTTATGGTGTATAGCCTGATTGGTGTTAAGTTCAAAGTGCATGTGGTCAGTGATCGCAGTTGTGTATTGAATATTGTCATTAGCAGACAGGCAGACACACAGGTGTCAATAAAACAAGACATTGAGTTTTGTCTGTGACAACGACATATCTATATCACAGTTAGAAATTCTGTCAACGCTAAATAATGACATTGCTTTTACGTATCGAACTGAGAAAGTGACTCGGTAAGAAGAACGTGTGGTGAAATAGACAAATGAAATTATATAAACAGTTTATTTACTGTCATAACATATAAAAAGCTCGCGCCTGTGAGATATCAACAAAACATTAGGAAAATAGCTCACACCAAAGCCTTCACCGAGTATTCACCGGACAGCCCGCTTCCAAGTTGCGCGAACCTATTTCACTGCGCACGTGCTATGAGCGCAGCCCAGCTGTTGATCCCCGTTTTCCCCCGAAAAGTCGGGGGAAAATTAGTGAATCGTTTGAACTCCGATTTCGCGCGGTTTTTTTCATCTCGTTATTTTTGAACTTTATAAGTTGAATTTGCATTTTTGATGATTTGTTTCGGTACGTCCATACCGAAAGGTATCAGAATCTGCAAAGTTGTGTTTTACGTTGCATGTGACCTTTAACAAATCTCATCAAGCCTCATCACAAGTGAGTGAGTGAGTTAAAATATAAAGTCGCATCGGCAATATTTCAGCCATATCGTGACTAAAACAAGTTTTCAACTTCATCATAAATACATGTAAATCACTAAACCCTGTCGACGAAGGACAAAAAACCCAACTGGAATATAACAGACACAACAAATAAAACTAGTATCTATCTCTAAAACAGGATTTCAAATCAGGACAATACAATATATAAAACGGGCTATGGATCGCCAGCAACCGAAGGTAGACCACCATACTAGAGACTCATCACAAGTATATTGGACTCATACTGTGATGTGTCAATGAACAAAGTGTACATTTTTGTATTGAAACTAGGAGCAATTTAGCTTTAGACTAGGAGATACTGACTTGTGGGTTATTCTCATGTGTTAATAATCACCAGCCAAACAAACAAAACAAGACTGGATTGTCATTTCAATTTTTAATGCTGAACATATTGTATTATGCATCCATGAACATTCATGAACAGACATAAATATATAATGTAAACCCAGGTAAAAAATTGAAGGGCTCCAGTTAAAGAACTTGTTTTAAACTTAAACACCAGATGTATGCTGACGTTTTCGACACGGATGTCCATATTGGTATTTTAGTTCTTTGGGTTTTTAAAAATAGAAGCGACAAAACCCTTTCCACATTTATAAGAAATCTCTTCCAAAAGCAGAGTCGACTGTACAATTGTGACCATATCATGAGCATATATTTGTTTCAGCAGAATTACAGCTGTATGATGTGGTTTGTGAACAAATCGCCCTCCGATTATTGTATTGTAATAAATTCAGATAGGTCCGACAAAATGCCTATGAGGCTTTAGGTTTTAACTCACTAAATCTCAATTGTGATAGACCCTATCTAAATCTGTTATCTGAACCACGTAATTTTGGGACGTTAGCTTGAATAGGTACTTTTCAGCTTCAAGCTATCTTTAAACGATCTGTGGGATTTATGTCATGTACTTTCGTTCAAATATAAATGTCATGTATTTTAAAAACAACAACCGATACTGTGTTCCTGGAATTCTCGAACACAACCAAACAATGACATAAGCGCTATTAAATATAGAAGGTTTCTAATATGTAAAGTCCACCAATACTATCTAAATGTAAAAGCCAGTTTTAATTAGACGTTTGTGCATATATAAACGTTTGTGCATATATAACCTAAGGCAACTGATCTGTGAAGCTCTGTGGATAGGATACAGTAACAATATGTAAATAGTGTCTAACCCTTAGATTTAATTTACGTTCCAAAAGATATATTTTTCCCAGACATACATATCTTTGGAACCCGGAGCCCCCCACCCCACCCTCGAAAAAACACACCAAAAAACCACACACCCTAGAGACAACAAAACACAAACGAGGCTGGATTTGTATTTCGAAAAGTTTAACACTGACATTAAAAAGTACATTTCTAAATTTAAAAGAAACAAGGAGTTGAATCAAAAGCCGTTTTAACACGTAAAGTCAGATCTGGTGGCGACGTTATTAATTTAACTGACAAAATACCCAATAAGGATATATGTAGGAATTAATAGCATCCCTTGATTTCCTTTAAAAGACCATTTTACGTTTTAGTTGTCAGTCATCCCTTCTAAATATTGCAATGTTACTTATTGCCAGTGATCCGATGGTTGGCATTAGTACTGTATTTCTCCAAAATATTCTGCTGTGTTTGTAGCCCAACAATAGAGTCTAAACGAATATGACTTAATAGCAAAGAGAAGTATTGGAAATTCCAAAAAATGACTGGACATTTATGCACCAAATTTGCCGAAATTCAGAAGAGAATAGGGATAAGGATATATCCCTGACGCAGCCCATTCGGACATTCAAAGAAGTATGTGCCATCCTAATACACAGCTTTCTGGACGGATTGGAATAGTTTGATTTCTAAATCGAAACTAAATAGTTCACCAGGAATACGTCAGTGAGAAACTATGCGTAAAATCAACAAACGACAAGATATGTGCTGTAATTAGCAATTGTATTCTAAATCAACTAAGATTACATAATGCCATTTTTGAAAGTAGTCAAATGTAACATATGTGTACATTATAAAAACCTGTCATCAAACAAACAGTAAAACAACTAGAATATCACAATTACATTTAAAACTAGTGTAGAAATTAAAACTAATAGCACTATTAGGACAATACAAGATAAAAAACCCCGAAGGTAGATCACCATACTAGGGTCCATGGGGACTTACAGTGCCTTTGCTACCTGCATGGACCCTAGTTGGATTGACACCATCCCTTCAGCCGCTGGCGATTGTAGGAAAAGTTTAGGCGAATTTTGAAGGAACAAATATACTACATTTAAAAATCCGGTAAGCAAAAATTTAACTTTGAAAGTTTTGGGACTTACGTACCCTCACAGGAGGACAATAATTTTACGATACTTCAACCCCCTTCGAGGATACAGCAACTAACAATCGCAGTTACTAATTTATACTACCATGTTTAAATCAACTAAGATTACATAATGCCATTTTAGAAAGTAGTCAAATGTAACATATGCTATATTTGGGATTACACTTTCTTAGTAAAGTACAAATTCTAGTCAGGCAGAGTCTGGCACCAAATCGCAAGCACACAAAGTCAGCCGCCTAACCCGCTCAGCCACCGCGACTTCCACAAAAATGGAAGTGTGATAACTGGTAGTCTAGACTGCTGACTTGAGTCCCATACGGGATTCGAACCCACACCCTCAGAGTAACATACATTGTGTTCAGAGGCCAAAGCTATAGCTTTCTCATGTAACTTGACTAAAACATATGTAGACCAGGAACTTGGAAAAAAACACCCCCAGTGAAAACGTTTTTTGTTTTTTTTTAGGGACAGCAGAATTTCAGACCGAGTGCATGTAATCATTTCAGCTAAGATATCACCATGAACTGGTGCCTTTCTTATTTTCAAATGGTTGATCCCCTCAGCTATCTCACTTTCATTTATGACCAGTTCCATCGTAGGGTTCACGGGAAATATTATCATCAACATCAACGTTTAAATTTGGAACATTATACTTTTATTCAATTAAAAAAACAAATTCCGTTCTTTGTCAATATAATCTGACACTGCTCGAGGAACTGTCAAAATCGTATTGGTTTCTAAAACGGCCACTAAACAGTACAATTCCAGAAATTGACACCTGATATCGAGAGATGTATCTTGTATCATTTTTAGTGAATCTGAAAATACAGGCCTGAATGTTGTAAGCTTGATCAAACAACTTCTGAGCTAGAGTCTGTTGTTATGAGCAAGAGTCTTGATAAAAAGAACATGGTTGTACTTCAAATGTTGGAGCTATTTGAATATGGCTCGACATTAAGGGAAAGTTGATTTCATTGAAAGTTGAAATAATCCGTTTTGTCACACAGCCTTAATTATTAAACAAGTGACCGGCCTCACTTTTCTCCTTTATTTAAAGTTCAAGTGGGTACATCAGTGGAAGGGAATCAATTGATGGTTATTGAACGATATTGGGTCTTTTTTATGCCCCCGCCAAATAGGGCTGGGGGCATATAGGGTTACCCTCCGTGTCCGTCCGTACGTACGAAACAGGGAATGTACTCTATCCACTTCTCCACAAAAATCGCTCTGTGGAATTCAATGAACTTAAACATGGGCTTTCTTGGGACTCTAATGGTGTGCATCTCATATTTTGTTTTTGTATTTTATGTTTTTTTGTTGTAAGTTTAGAGACAATTGAACTTAGATATATATTTTGTTGAATTTCTCTCTGATGAAAGTGAAATAGGGGATTAAGTCTATCCACTTCTCCACAAAAACTGCTCAACAGAATTGATTAAGCTTATACATGTGTTTCATTGGGACTCGAAAGGTGTGCATCTCATAGTTGTATAGATGTTTATTGAACTTGTTCGTGAATTTTGTTCAATTATTGATCTTTATATGATAATAGGTTGTGTTATCTAACCCCTCAACACATTGTTTTTAGTGTTTTCAAGTACTTCAGTGGGACCCTGAATGTGTGATAATTTATTTATGGTTCCAGTCATGTCTGAAATGAAAGAATGTATATGAGCTTCTTTTGTGTTTTCTCTCTTGATTTTTTTCCTGATTCCTTTGTCTCAGTGTAGGGAACTCTTCCTACAGCAGCGGGGGCATCCGTGTCCCTGGACACAATCTTTGCTTGTTACAATTGTGATAGTTCTCTATGGTCATAGCAACCATATTTACAAAGCTGCAATGGACGTCACTGTGGCATGTAGTTAGTTGTTTGATCCATTCGTGGAATAGGGACATGTTATCCTGTATAAACAGATCTAATCCAATTCGACCTCCCGATGTCAGTCTATAGCTTGAACTGCAGCAGGAGGAAGAAGTAGGTGATGAACAGTCCAATCAGCTGAAATGAATAAATTGTTGAGCTACATGGCAATCAACAATAGTTAGCAAGAAATGTTGTACAAGTGGTACACAAACAGTTTGTCTGGCTGACAAGCGGTCCATTTTAACTCACAACCCTTGCTCAGAGACTATTTGGTTCATTTATTCCTCTCTAATATTCTTTTCAACTGTCTAACATCACATAATAATACAATATGTCATGTTGTTCAGTGTTAATTTGAACAATGCTTTGTTTTTAGTGACTTTTATGGCAATGATTGTTGACTTGAAACTTACAGTCAAAAGGAACTCGTTTGTGATGACAAAGAAGTTAATGACTGTGAAGCCAATTGATGTTCCTGTCAGTTTGAAGACAAATAGGCTCAGCTGAAAAAAAGAAGGCAAACATTGATAACAATAGCCTAGATTCATTTTGGAGAGATCGTCTACTTTGCGACAGATAATTGTGTACAGCCAATTCCTTGTAAATCGGATTGTATTCAAACACTTATACTGTGAATAACATATTTCTAGAAAAATTAATCAATGTTGGTGAGTTACGACTTTCTTTTTTATGTGAGAATGTTTCTTGCAGAAAGTCCATTTCAGAAAAGAAGTCAAATGAACATTTTGTGGTGAAAAACATACACCTACCTGACCTAGAAGTTCTGCTGTGGCATTTTTTGTGCCAGTGTGGAATATATCCTCCAGCAAAGAATGTGCCTGAAAGAGTTGTACCCAGAAAGTTACGTAGCAGATTTGTACACAGGACATCAAAATAATCGTTTGTGTATGTAAATACCTCAATACAGGAAAGCGAAAAGGACCGATTCGTCCAGTGCCCAAGCTGGAATATGTGGTGTGTTACACTCTGATCAGATCATTACTGCACACGCATCACAAGGGGAATTGACAAGGGAGTTATGTCATTTTGATATGGGGAAAGTCCGAATTAATGAAAACCTAAAAACGTAATCAGGATTCGAATCCACGATCATGTATTTCTGGCACGCATAAAGTAAAAACATATCACAGTGAACTGTGGTGCACTAGACCACCCTTGTCCACAATGCCAAACTAATGTGTGTACTTACCGCCTCATGAACATTAGAACTGCTCCTTGTCAGCAAGATTATGATTAGAAAACATCCTCCAAGCCAAAATGAATTGGCAACAGTTGTAAACATCTCATGTGAGCCATTAATTATTTGGTACGAAATAAAACAGGCCAGGAAAACCTGAAGGAAAAACGATATTCCGAGTATCCATTTAAAGGTTCTGTTGATGATGTTAACAGCCTGACAAAGTTGTGTGTAACGAGTTCTTAGTTCTGGCAGACGATCAGGAATGTGGTCATCTGCTTCCTGGATCTGCTTGGACAGGACCTGCCCAAATATGAGAAATTGATCTTTGATGACCTTGGAAACCACAACCACGAAGATTACAGGAAATATCCATGCACCTGTGCTAATCACATGCAAGATGAGTTGGAGTGCGATTGCCCATTGCTCTTCTGGAAATGGCTGAACAATGACACCAAGGAAAAACTTTGATGATGACAAATTTCCAAAAGAGATCGTAAATACTGCTGCTATGTTGATGAAGAACAAACCCCATCCACCGAATGTTGCAAACATCAAATATTTCATTGGGCATTTGAATCCACATCCTATTTGGTTTGTGACATTGTTCTTGAAAAGAGAATCCCAGTAGTTGTAAAAGGATCTTAAGTGACTAAGTCTCTGACATGAGAACACCATGACAGTTACATTAAGTGTGCACTGGAGATACCAAGACGTCATTAGAACCCTAAAGGGTAATGTTTCATTTGGAGGGAAGATCCCAACAACCGCTCGGACAAAATTGAACCACAGCAAAGAAGAACCATGTAACAGTACTGTCTGTGTCCAATGAAAGCCAGTAATCTTGTAGATATCCTCTTCTGTCCATTCTGCAACTGCAGCGATGTATTGTCATCCTGTTTTGGGTCAAAGTACATTCCAAACACTTTCATGGACATCAATAGAGGTTTCATTTTTTCTTCAATTGTAATGTACTTTTTAGCGTCCTGTCCTTCGGAAAAGGTAATACATTCGGTTTTCATGATTAACTCTAGTATATATACTTGACAACACCTCCAGATGATAAAGAGAAGTTGTGCTTGAAGTTCAGATGAACAGCATGTACCTCCATGTGCAGTGATACAGTCTGGAATACAGTGTACTGTCCGTGCGGGAGGATGAACCACGTGACTATTCACGTAAAGCTATCGAACAAGGCAAATCATGCCCATGTCGATATCTGTAGTTACAAAGCTTTATAAAGCAAACATCTCATCACACTGAAAACCATCATCTATACTCGAAACACAGAAAACCACTATCTGTGACATTCAGTGATTGCAATAACAGCTAAGGGTTGAATTACAATTGCCGTAGAATCAGTACAGAGTATTGACTGCGCAGAGTTGATTGAGGCGTGACTGTGCTGATGGTGTTATCAATATCAATACTGATACTCAGCTTTGTGCTGAACTAAACTTTGTTTACACACCGGCCGCGTTCTGCGGCATTAGAGGTACAAGTTTACATCACAATGTACAACTTAAATACAAGTATGAAACATAAAGTTGTCATATATACATATCGCTTTGTTGCAAGAGTAAACTGTCTGTACATACATTTAATCAGTAAAATAAACAATGTTACACTCATGCGTTATTGGTTATCTTTTGTCAGGGCGTTGTTTGAAATGAGACATTATCATTTTTGCAAAATATTACTAATTTCCTAATTGTTCCTAGTTTGTTAGAGTGAAAAAACTGGTTCATTTTGTGCATATTCGGATTTCTACAGAAATAGCTGTTAGTATATTTTTTCCTTTCTTGGGCCAAAGTTTGGCAAATAAACAAAAATTGAAATTCATCTCCAATATCGTTTGCATTAAAGAGAGTACATATTCTTTCATTTGGGGGAGTTTTGTTGGGAGTTTTGCTGAAATGGATGGTAAAAGCTAAAGCGTGGCATCACTCACATTGACAGCACAGTGAAACATAACCTAGGGTTTGTGTGTAGAAAGGTCAGCATACCATATTCCAATCAACACTCTAACGGTTTTGTGTCATATAATACAATGACGTGTGGTTGCACCATATAAACTCCTAACGTCACAAGACTTAACCAGTTTAAAATCAGTACCATGAAATATACAGATGTGGGTATAATTATTTGAAAACAATTTTAACGTTGGTTATCTTTTTTCAGGGCGTTGATCTGTGAAAAACTGAGACATTATCATTTTTGCAATATTTCAGCCATATCGTGACGAGAACAATTAGTTATTATACATAGTAATTCATGGTAAAATATGAAAAACCTGTCAACGAAGGACTAAAAAAACTAAATTATCACAGATATGAATTTAAAACTAGTAATTAACTCTAAAACAGTTTAACTATTGATGACAATACAATAATATTAAAAACAGAGGCTATAGATTGCCAACAACCGAAGGTTGATCACCATACTAGGGACCATGGGGACTTACAGTACATTTGCTTCCTGCATGGGCCCTAGCTGGATTTACACGATCCCTTCAGCTATTAGCAATTTTAGATAATCTAGCCACAAATTGAAATAACATATATTCTACGATTAAATGTCTATCTGTAGGATACATAAAACATACATACAAGCATACATACGCTCATGCAACTCTTTATGAACTATTCATTTCCGCTTTGTAGTTGATTGTTGTATGGCGCCAGTGTAAATATTAAGTCATAATGCACAAGTGAAGTTTTGTGATTCTTCCCAAGAGGTTTGAGCAATAGATCACTATTGAGGAAATTATAGGAACTAACATTGGTTTTGTGTAGCCAGCTCCCACTTCATACAGGTTTGCCCTCACTCTATGAACGTTCATTCACCAATAGTCTTTAGTTTCTAAATAGGCCACAGTGTATGTAAGAAGAGAAACGATTTCAATTTGCATCTTCGTAAAACTACAATGCAGTTACAATATTTTGATGTTTTCATATTTTGATACCACCTGTCTGTTGTATATATGGACATTGTTAGGTCTTGCATACTTACACGCAATATATACTGGACAAAAATAGTTAGGGATATATGTAAATTTTGAAATTATGAATAATGATCTATTTATTCATTGACACACTGTTAAAATATCAATCATAAAAATACCAATATCCCTAACGACACGTATAGTATGACCAGAAATTATTGAGAATTTTAGGAATATGTTGAATTGGATTTCTAGTATAAACAACCTTGACCAGCTCTCAAGTGCTTGGTTTCATTCAAGAGAGACAACTCCGTTAATCCTTTTTCATTAATTTGTGAAGAGTTATCCCCTTTGTTTACTTGCTAGCAGACGACAAGTTGATTTAGAGTATTATAACAAGGACATCAGATCAGCTAAAGTGATTTCAAGTAGAACAGGCATCCCTTTGTCCACTGTTTATCGTGTTTTGAAAAATATTGCAAATGGATATGGCATTGAGCATCAGGGAGGCGCAGGTAGGCCCAGAAAATTGACTGTCGGTGACAGGAGGGTCTTGGTATTCTTGTTTCTAAAAACAAACGAAGGAGTTTAGAAAACTTAAGGCTGGATATGATTGATAGAGGAACTGTGGCTGTCTGTAAGGAGACAATTAGAACTGAGGTGCATGCAATGGGTTGGCAGAAAAGTCGAGGAATTCCATCACCGACTGGTGCTTACAGCATAGAAATTTTAACTGGGACAATGTGATTTTCTCAGATGAAAGTTCTGTGTGGCTGTTTCCTAATACACTGAAATTCTGGACCAAACAAACTGAAAAACCTTTGTATCAGCGCCAAAAGTACAGTCCGAAATTTAACTTGTGGGGTGGCATATCTGTGTTAGGGGCAACGCCCCTCTGTGTATTTGAAGGGAATATGAACAGTGAGCGGTACACAGATATTCTCGAGGGACATTTACTTCCATCTGCTCACGTGTTCTATGGAAATGTTTGGATTTTCCAGCAGAACAACGACCAAAAGCATCGTTCAAAGCATTCACAGGCCTGGTTTCCGACCCAAAATATGACATTATTAGATTGGCCAAGCTATAGCCCTGACCTAAATCCAATAGAAAATGTTTGGGGACTTATGAAGGAAAGTGTCAATAAGAAAAATCTGACAAATATTGCTGAAATGAAAGAAGAGGTGGTCCGATATTGGGACAGCATGGGCCACGACTTTCTAACTTCTTTGATCAGTAGTATGCCCCGCCGCATTGAAGCCTGCATTGCTGCCCATGGTGACTTGACAAAATACTAACTGTTCACCTGTCTTTGAATCTGGAGTCATGTTCTGCTAATATTCACATTAAATACGTGAGTAATGAGTGAAAAAAATTTTAAATTACAATCTTAAATTCTCAATAATTTCTGGTTGTACTGTATATATACATTTCGGGATGATTTAATTGCTTGGTGTACATTGTACATTGCATACATTGAAAGTTTGGACTAATCAATAAATGTTGAAATATACTGGTGGGGAAATACGAATGGACACAGCCATTTCCCACTGGAGTTTACTGCTGTGTTCGGTTTAAATTCCGCACGGATAAACAAAGGCACGAGTTAGGGAGTTTACCACGACACTTTTAGACCTTGTCTGGTCACCTTCATGTCCAACCAAACATGTTTTCTTTTTCGTTCTTCTCTTCTCTCAATACATGTTCAACAACGACAATACTCCAGAGTGTAGTCGGCAATCCATTTTGTGCACGTACGCTCTCAGAAGTACCATTGTAAATACGTGGATGGGCACACAAGTCAGGTATTCATGTAATCAGCTTCAATAACGTGACAGACCAGGCAATAGACGTGTTCGATTCTCCACATGGATATCGACTGACTGACTGACTGAGTTTGGTAATTCCAGCAATATCACGGCGGGGGACACCAGAAATGGGCTTCACACATTGTACCCATGTAGGGATTCGAACCCGGGTCTTCGGCGTGACGAGCCAACGCTTTAACCACTAGGCTACCCCACCGCCCCCCACATGGATATCGTGTGTGAAATCCATTCTGCTTACCTCTGTCGTATACCCGTGAAGGTCCGGGTTAGAATGGACCTTCAGTAACCCATGCTTGTTGTAAGAGGCGATTAACGGGATCGTGTGGTCAGGCTCGCTGACTTGGTTGACACATGTCATCGGTTCCCAATTGCGTAGATCGATGCTCATGCTGTTGAACACTGGATTGTCTGGTCCAGACTCGATTATTTACAGACCGCCGCCATATAGCTGGAATATTGCTGAGTGCGGCGTTAAACTAAACTCACTCACTCCTCTGTCGTAATATTGTTTTAATATTGCTGAAATACAACTGTACCCACTCACTCATACTACGAATATGTCTGGCTGATGTGATATAACTTTACACTACTTCAACCACGTTCGAAGGTACAGAGTGTAAATTTGAAGAAGGACTGTATTGTAGTTTAATCCGTCACAGTTACAAAAATGATAAAATAAACAAAATATACAGCAACGTACAGAGATAGACATGAATTATTAGATCGGTGGGTAGATACAATATCTTTATATATTATCAATTTTTCAGATTGATGCTGTTAATAATCAAGCTCAGGTATAGTTTCAAGAGGTTTCATAGAGGAAGGGAATGGACATTCTGGTGTCATATGTAAAACATTGTGAATACATAAAGATTCAAAGTTGGATACCTAAGTAATTTTCATTCTCTATACATGTTCACATCCAATCCTACATGATCACTTAATTGCATTGGTACCTTTTTTCTACCTTCTATTATCATTATAGTGCAAAGTCACCAATTGCTGAATTGCTGAAGTAGATCCTGCAGGGATATCATGCTCGTGTTTTAAACTTGGAATAATAACTTGGAATTTAAGTCAACTAATGTGTGAAGCTAGGTTTAGAGGACAGCTATCACATCCATCGTAAACACTGCAATTCGTTGAAGAGGATCCTACCCTTAGATACATTTTACGTGTCAAAAGATATATTTCTCCCAGATATTCATATCTCTCGAACCCGGATATTTCTGAATCATAAATACACCCAAATGGTTATATTTGTATGTCGAAAGGTTTAAATAGGACATTAGGAGGGTACATTTCGAAACCAACAAAGAATTGAATCAAACGCCATTTTTCGACGTAAAGACTGATCTAATATCGACATGATAAAATGAATTGATTTTACTTTAAAAGACCATTTGTCATGCATACGTGTTACTCTTTTCCAGTGAACCGATAGTTTTGATTCAGTACTGTATGTGCCCAAAATATTCTGTTGTGTTTGTAGTCCAACAATAGATTCTGAAACTAATATGACATTATCAGCAAAGAGAAGTATTAGAAATTATATCAGATGATTGGTGACTGGACATATGTGCACCCCAATTATGAACTTTCAAATTACAATTCACTGATAAAGAAGTAGAACAAAATAGGACTGAGGATATATCCCTGGCACAGTCCATCGGACATTCAAAGAAGTATGTAACATTATAACACACAGCTTTTATGACGGAATGCATTTTAGAGGGCAATGGTTGTGAAACTGTTACATGTTGGAAGCAAGTTGAAACTAAATAGTTCACCGGTAATGAGTCCGTACGAGAAACTATCCGTGAAATCAACAAACCACACGAAATGTGCTGTAACTAGCAGTTGTATTCAAGTTCACAAATCAATACAATGATATCACGGAAGCAGTACAAAATGGAATGGCAGTACAAATATTCAGAGGCAGTACGATATAGAACTTGCAGCTATAGACTAGGCAGGGAATGATCATCACATGCATAGCTGATGATTGTGGAATAAGCTTTCCATATACCTCTGTCAAAATCTAGTAAATACAACACACCACTGTCCCTCACTAACCCACAGGTGAGTGAGTGAGTTAAAAGTGTACGTCACATCAGCAATATTTCAGCCATATCGTGACGACGAGTTATGTACTAAGAATAAATATATTTATACATTTTAAAAACTTGTCAGCTAAGGACAGTATAACCACTAGATTATCACAAATTAATTAAAACATTTCAAAACAACAAAATATATATAAACGGGGTATAAATCGCCAGCAACTGACACAGGTACCAAAACATACAACAAGCGCACAACCCTGCATCATTAACAATACATTTGCATAATTAAGACTGATCAACAGAGTCAAATGCCTTTCAGGAATAAAAAAAATAATGCTACACAAAACTAAGGTATGCCTAATGAAACCAAGTTTTAAAAAAAAGGAAATGCACACAAAATAAAATTATATATCAGTACCCTACTTTGAATTATTGTCAATACCAGCCCATGTTACTCATGTTACGGGGCTTAAACAGAGGAAACTTGGAACTTGGAAAAACACCACGGTGAAAACTTTTATATATTCTGTTTTTGGAGGGACGACATACGTTCAGACTGAGAGTATTTCAACATTTCATCTCAGATATCATTATGTACTGGTGCTTTTCATATTTTCATTAATATCAACGTTTAATTCTGGAACTTTATACGTTTCTTCAATTGAAAACAGAATGTTCTTAAATGCAGGAGCTACTGTTCTTTGTAAATATATTCTGATTTTGCGAAAACATCGTATTTGTTACCTGGGGACTGTGTATAGTATTTTATAACATCAGGTTTATTTAACCGATTCATTTTCTTTAGTTACGTGTAGACCTGTTATTTTCCAACCTGTATACCAAAATAGTCCACCGCTACTACAATGTACAGTTTCTAAAGATTGAAAACTGATATCGTGAGATGTAACTTTCATCCTTTAAAGTGAATCTGTAAAAAAGCCCTTAAATGTTGTAACCTTGATCAAACAATTTCTGAGCAGTTGCTGTTGTTCTGAGCTCGAGTCGTACAGCACGCTTTGGAATCTTGATAAAGAGAACATGCTTCATTGAACTTCAGAATTGTGAAACCGCTGGAATATTGCTCGACATGAATGGAAAATTGATAATTGTAAAGTTGAAATGATCCCTTTTGTCACACATCTTTGTACGAAGTTTAAGTCAGACTGCATCTGAAAATATCAAACAAACCAGCTGGGGTCACTTGTCTCCTTTACTTTAAGTTCAAGTGGGTAAATGAGTGGAAGGGAATTGGTTATTTGATGCTTATTAAACTATATTGTGTTTTTCATAATTGTGGTAGTTCTCTATGGTCATAGTAGAAAGCTGACATGAACGTCTCTGTTGCATATGGATAGTTGTTTGATACATTCGTGGAATAGGGAAATGTTTTGCTGTGTAAACAGATCTAATCCCATGCCGCATACCGGAGTCAGTCTATATCTTGAACTGCAGCAGGAGGAAGAAGTAGGTGATGAACAAACCAACAAGCTGAAATGAATAAATTGTTGAACTACTGGCAGTCAAGTATAATTAACGATACATTTGCTACAAGTGGTACACAAAAACGAAAGACCTTTCGACAACGTCGGCTACAATATAAACTCAATTCCGTTTCTGACAATTCTGTATATACTGGGTATGTGACTCAGACTCTTCAGGGAGTTTGTCTGGCTGACTAGCTGTTCATTTTAACCCAATCTAATGAAACACCCGCCTCTCTCAGACTATCTGGTTCATTTATTCATCACTCAAATTACTTTTCAACTGGCTAACATCACAAAACCATGCAATATTTCATGTTGTTCAGTGTTAATTTGAACAATGGTACGATTTTAGTGACTTTTGATGGCTGATGGCAATGATGGTTGACTTTGCTACTTACAGTCAAAAGGAACTCATTTGTGATGACAAAGAAGTTAACGGCCGTGAATCCAGTGGATCTTCCTGTCAGGTTGAAGACAAAGAGTATCAGCTGAAAAAGAAGAAGGCAAACATTGATAACAATGGCCGACCATAAATAAAAATCATCAGGTTCATTTCAGAGAGATAGTCTACTTTACCACAGATGATGGTGTACAGTGAATTCTATTTTGCGAATAACATATTCCCAGATAAACGAATCAGTGTTGGTGAGTGTCGCCTATCTAATTTACATGTAGATGTTTCTTGCAGTAAGTGCATTTCAGAAAAGCGGTAAACTGGGCAGTGACTAAACATAATGTAGCTGCAATTCAATACCTACCTGTCCTAGAAGTTCTGTTGTGGCATTTTTTGTGCCAGTGTGGAATATATCCTCCAGCAAAGAATGTGCCTGAAAGAGTTGTACCCAGAGAGTTACACATGACAAAATATTCTTTTGTTTGTGCATATACCTCAAACGGGACTGAAAACAGCACCGTCTCGTCTTAGGTTGAAGCTGGAAGACGTGGTGTAAAAACACCCTGAACGCGTCACAAAAGTAACGCGAGTCCAAAGTAATGAAAATCAAAAACGTGTTTAGGATTCGAACCCACGATCATATGTTTCTGGCACGCATAAGGCACACAAATATCACAGTGAACTGTGGTACACTAGAACACAGGGCCACCCTTGTACTTAGTTAAAATGTAATGTGTGTACTTACCGCCTCATGTACACCAGAGCTGCTCCTTGTCAGCAAGATTATGGTTAGAAAACATCCTCCAAGCCAAAATGAATTGGCAAAAAATGTAAACATCTCCTGTGGGCGATTAATCATCTGATACGAAATGAAACAGGCCATGAAAACCTGAAGGAAAAACGATATTCCGAGGATCCATTTAAAGGTTCTGTTGATGCTGTCCACAGCCTGACAAAGCTGCGTGTAACGAGATCTGAGTTCTGGCAGACGTTCAGGAATGTGGTCATCTGCTTCCTGGATCTTCTTGGAAATGACCTGCCTAAATACGAGAAACTGATCTTTGATGATCCTGGAAACTACAGCCACGAAGATTACAGGAAATATCCATGCCCCTGTGCTAATCACATGCAAGATGACTTGGAGTGTAATTGCCCATATTTCCTCTGGAAATGGCTGAACCATGTCATCAAGGAAAACCTTTGACATTGACAAATTTCCAAAAAAGATCGTAAATACTGCTGCTGTGTTGATGAAAAACAAAACCCATCCACCGGATGTTGCAAACATCAAATATTTCATTGCGCATTTGAATCCACATCCTATTTGGTTGGTGACATTGTTCTTGAAAAGGGAATCCCAGTAGTTGTAAAAGGATCGCAAGTGACAAAGTCTCTGACACGAGAACACCATGACAGTTACATTAAGTGTGCACTGGAGATACCACGACATGTTCACAACCCGAAACGGTAATGTTTCATTAGGAGGGAAGATCCCAACAACCATTCGGGCACAATTTAACCACAGCAAAAGAAGAACCATGTAACAGTATTGTCTCTGCCCGATGAAAGCCAGTATTCTTGTAGATATTCTCTTCTGTCCATTCTGCAACTGCAGCGATGTATTGTCACCCTGTTTTGGGTCGAAGTACATTCCAAACAGTTTCATGGACATCAACAGAGGTTTCAGTTTTTCTTCAATTGTAATGTACTTTTTAGCGTTCTGTCCTTCGGAGAAGGCAATACATTCTATTGTCATGATTGATTCGTGTGTGTATAGCGTAACTTCAATTGACAATACCTCCAGAAGATAATCAGAAGTTGTGCTTGAAGTTCAGATGAACAGCATATACCTCCCTGTGCCCTGTGTAGTGATACAGTGTGGAACTGATGTCTTCCATCAACACGGTGTAATGCTAGTGCCCAACGATACACCACGTGATTGATAACGTAAAGCTATCGAACAAGGCCATAACTTCTGATAACGGCTTAAGGTTGAATTATATAGTTGCCTCACAACCAGTTGGTTGGGCGTGACTGTGCTGATGGTGTTGAGACTATCAATACTGATACTCAGCTTCTTGTTTAAATGGTTGATAAACGCTAAAACGTGACAACACACTCACGCCAGGTTCATTGAACAATCTAGGTTTTGTGAGCTATGTCGGTGGACTGAATACAATGACAGAGCGTGTAAGGTGAAGGAAAGACCTGACATATTCCAATCAAGACCTTAGGTCAGAAGAATTTAACCAGTTTTTGAATAGCAAACGATGATTGGAGATTGTTTCAGAATGGACATAATTTCTTATATACAATTTTTAATGTTACGTTTACATCATATGCAGCTTTTCCTTTGGACGTTTGTTCACAGGACCCCAAAACCGAATTTTGATCTTCAAACGTTTTTCAAGAACATGTATTCTTGAGATGACGAAAACATAAAATTTCCATACAGAAACTTTGTTTATATATAAGTTGGTGAATAGTTCTAATTTAAATGGGCATCTCTATCAATGTTTAGGTTGAAAATAGGTTATCTCTCCCACGCACATAAGACCCGGCATATTGGCCATGTTGATCCGTTTTCCTGTATACAAATATCAATACTTGTGATAAAGTGATATTTTACAGGAGTTTCGGTCAGTTATAAACGAACTTACACGTGGCATAGGTAGATAGAATCACAAACCTAAAAACTCTGTTACTGCTGACGACCTTCAAGGAAATAGGGAAGAACTAATAGGAGAACAGTGTGTACTCCGTTTGGATTCTGAAACAATTAACGATCATTTGGAAAAGCTTGAGGAAGTCTCCACTGACCGTGCCAACGGTCATAGTGCTCGAACTACAGAATAAAAGTAGATAAATTGGAACAAGATAGTCGAAAGAACCATATCTTGCTATATGGAGTCTAAAAAAACCAGTAGTTTAGTTTTGCGAAGCTTTTAGCATTATTCCAGTAACGGCGGGGAACTCCAGAAACGGGCTTCACACATTTTCCACATGTGGAGAATCGAACCCTGGACTTCGGCGTGAGAAGCGAAGGCTTCAACCACTAGGCTACATCACCGCCCATCAAAGAATATAACAAGCTAGTTTGTGACATTTTAAACAAAAACGTAAACGATGACAGTATCGAGATTAACTCTCAAGATGTTGCTGAATTGCATAGAAACGAGCACTGTTCGTCACATGCCAAACGCTCGAGACCTATCATTATTAAACATTGTAATTCAGATTGGAAACCACACTGAATTAATTTGAGAAGTGAAGTAAAAAAACCGGAGGCTATGGAATAGCTAGTGACCTAACACATAAGCAGAGGTAGACACTTCAAGATGTATGTACACAAAACAAACGCGGTTACTACAAGAATGGTCCTGACTGACTCTATATAGGACAGATCCTGAGGTAGCAGATCTGATAATGATCATATGACTTCTTTGAGTGGCATTTTAGAAGTTGGGAAGTACAATATAGAACAAACTTTATGGATAACAACTTCTTTTTATTCGTGAGTGCGACGTTTCGATACAGATTCTTGTACCGTTGTCACGTATCATTATGCTTCACAACGGTACAAGAATCTGTATCGAAACGTCGCACTCACGAATAAAAAGAAGTTGTTATCCATAAAGTTTGTTCTATATAATGATAATATGGCTAACCTGTCCGATGCTGATGAATAGGGGTGGCCTAGTCCAGGCAGGTGTCCGTGAAAAAAATGTGACAATTTCTTAAACTTCATGAATGAACAACATACTGTAGGAGTATGTGAGACATGGACTACGCGTATCATCAGATATTTAACTTCACAGCTTACAGCTTAATTGCACTCAAACCTGCCCATAGAGGTAGACCTTTCAACGGTGTAGTCATCCTTGTGAGAAATAGAGCAAACATCAGCGTGAAATTACAGATAGTGACGTTTTTCTAATAGTCGAAAAACTTACATTTGGCCTTGATAAGGATATTTTAATCTCCGGTGTTTATATTGCTGGTACAATAACAAACACATGCTATATTCCTCAACTCTGTCATTGTTATTGGGACCCTAAATAGAGACATGTGTATTCTCATTGGTGTTTCCTTGTCCACGTGGAGTCACTCAGGGATGCGTACTTAGTTCTCTTTTATTTTAGATTCTTGATTAACGAGTTGGCTATTGAGAACTCTGGTCCGGGAGTACAACTTCACCCAGATATCACACAGTTATTTATTCTATTATTTGCAGACGGCATTATCGTATTTCAGATAGTATTGGAGGAAGCGGATTAACGTACTGGAAAGGTTTGTATAGAGTATGGAATTTAATCAGATAAAACTAATGTAATGGTCTTTAAGAAAGGTGGAAAGTTGGTCTCATAAATTGGATTTTTAAAAATACATATTTCGGTAACTTCTTTGAGTGGCATTTTAGAAGTTGGGAAGTACAATATAGAACAAACTTTATGGATAACAACTTCTTTTATTCGTGAGTGCGACGTTTCGATACAGATTCTTGTACCGTTGTCAAACATGACAACGGTACAAGAATCTGTATCGAAACATGACAACGTTACAAGAATCTGTATCGAAACGTCGCACTCACGAATAAAAGAAGTTGTTATCCATAAAGTTTGTTCTATAAAATATTTCGGTGTCAAGTAGTTAGAAGTATATCTTGTCTGGACATTTTTAAAATCATGCATGTCCTGGAAACAAGGCTTCTGTCTTAAGATCATTGGCAAGATTAATTGTACAAGGTATGACTTGTTCTTCAAAACATTTGATATGAAAATAGCGCCTGTCCCTCTTTATGTCCCAGTAGTTGGCGGGCTCTACCAAAATGGAAAGCGTACACCTCGTTGGCTTGCAAGCGTTTTCTTAGGGTTAATTCTTCCCCACCTAATGATATTGCCGTAGGTGAATGTGACCGCTTCACTTTGTATAGTTATGCATACAAGATAAGTTATTTGTTATTTTTTTATGCGTGGCAGACACGATACATGATTGACTGGGATTGTCTTGACTTTTAAAAATATTCGTGTGTATACATTGTCGAATAATGACCTCCTGATATCTAGACTGTCACATCTTTTGCATTAGGTCAAAATTAATTAGATTAAAATAGTAACTGAGATTGTTAGTGGCTGCATCGTCAAAAGGGATTAAAATATTGTCAATGAAAGTAGTCGATACTATCGATTATATTTTCTTCCATATTTTAGTTTGGAAATAAACCAGAGGTCCAAATTTCATAAACAATACTCAGCAAAGACACGTCAGGAATAGCTACGTGCCGTTGGCATAGTGAAAGTTAACAACAAAACACAACCTTGTGGCATGAGGCCTTAACTTTTCACAGTCAGTAATACACAGAGCACGATAGCCAGAGAAAATAACGTTGATGACAGATCTGGACGACCATGGCGACAACTGGAGCACCGTTTCATCAGGGACTCATTACAAACCGTGGTCAAAGTGCCTCTCAAACTGGAGATGACCTTCACAGAGCCACAGGTGTCAGATTGAGCGGATAGACACATTCGTAATTTCGTGTTTCGTCCTATTAAATCAGATCACCAGCCTGATGAAGTTCCTGCCCCTTGCCATCAACATCTTTTTGTTTTGCGCATCATTGGATGCTTTGAGTGTATGTTTGCAGAAGGGAATATATACATGCATTCTGGTGGAGACATACTTATTTATTTCAATTATACTTATGTGACGATAACAGCTCTATTTTCACTGCAGAAGCTAACGCCATATTAACAGCCTTAAAATATATTAATAAACACCCTTAATATAAACAATATATCATCTTTTCAGACTCTCTTTCTTGTCTTCAGGCTATTAAAAACTTATCCACACATCCACTTTTAATAGAAATTATTGAGTTATATAATGAACTTGCTACTGGCCAATGCGACATCGTTTTTTTGTTGGTTACCAAGCCACGTTGGCATTTCTGGTAACACAATGGCCGATCTTGCTGCTAAGGCAGCACTAAACAAATCTGTGACTCCACTTCTCATCCCATACTCTGATTACAAAGCTAGCATTAGAACTTACATCCGTGATCTGATGCAGAAGAAGTGGGACACCCAAGTAGGTATAATTAAGTTACATGCAATTAAACCAACTATCGGTTACACCTACTTGGGTTGCCAGTCCAGATTCAAGAGGTCATTATGCGACGATGTCGCATTGGCCATACGCGTTATACTCACAAATACTTGCTAAAAGGTGAAGATCCTCCGTTTTGTATCCCTTGTGATGAGAGAGTTACGGTCAAGCATATCCTGCTTGACTGTGTTGAATTCTCCATCATAAGGGATAAATATTTCAGTGTGAAAAGAGTTAAGGATCTTTTTACTACTGTTAATTCTCATTTAATTCTTGTTTTTTAAAAAGAAATTGACTTCATTGATGAATTCTGATTAACATGTTCTATAGATAGATGTATTTTAATTATTGGTAGTTTAGATTAGTAACTTAGATTGTTAGTGGCTGTACCCTCAAAGGGGGTTGAAGTATTGTAAAATTATTGTCCTCCTGAGAGCGTACATAAGTCCCAATGCATTCCCAGCTAATTTAAACCTACTACTATTTTTAATCGTAGTATATGTGTTATTTTAATCTATGGCTAGATTTATCTAACTTGCTAACGGCTGAAGGGATGGTGTAAATCCAGCTAGGGTCCGTGCAGGTAGCAAGAGTACTGTAAGTCCCCACGGTCCCTGGCATGGTGATCTAACTTCAGTTGTTGGCAATACATAGCCTGTTTTTATATTGTGTTGTCCTCTATAGTTAAAGTATTTTAGTGTTAATTACTAGTTTTGGATTGAAATGTGTGATATACTAGTTGTTTTACTGTCCTTTGCTGACAGGTTTTTATAATTTACCTTTATTCATTGTAAAATTATAACTTGTTTGTAGTCACGATATGGCTGAAATATTGCCGACTTCACATCAAATCTTAACTCACTCACTCACTCACTCACTACTTATGTGACGTTTTCTTTGAAAAACTGTGTGATGCAATTGAAAATACAGAGACATATGGCCCCTATTGATAAGGACAACTTTTGTTTACAATTTTTTTTATTGGTTCCCAGGATTACAATGTCATATGTAGAACAGTGATGTACAGACAGCTGGATGTCAATATCATGTTAATACACATATATAAGTCAATAAAAGAGAAATATGACCTCAGGTAAATTGGATACATTTTCAATTCATCAAAGTACTGGGAAGAGAAGACCCCATTTATGATTGCAATCTTCTATTTTATTATTTCTTTTGCATACATGCATATGGTTTTCCACAAAGAATATTCTTTCAAAGTTTTTATAAATAGAGTTATGTTTGGATGCGTATTTTTAATACTGCATACGTAAATGTGTCTTTTTGCTGCAATGATGATGTGATTTAGTATTATATTATGATGTAGAGTACCAAACCAAACCATATGTTTTGATAATAGCAATGGATTAGGGTATAAATGGTTAAGCCAAATTTGTAGGTTTTTCCAAAAAGTTTGTGTCTCCTGACATTCCCAGTACACATGACAAACACTCTCATTTAGATCATTGCAGAAACAACATAGACTGCTATCAACCTTTTTCATTTTAAGCAATTCTCTTTTTGTATAAATAACTCCTTGTAGAAATCTATATTGAAAATCTAAAAGTTTTGTGTCTTAAAATCTTTTTCTGTATGCTGTGAATATATTTTTCCAATCAAAGTCTATTTCAGGAAATAGCAGCTGCCATTTATTACACATATTTAGGGTGTATATCATTGGAAATAAGTTTATCATAAAAAGTCCTGCAGCCTTTAGATGTTTGTACTAGATATATCTGGCATTGGTTAATATTTAAATCCCTGACTGGTATTAAATGACAGTGGTTAAGAGTATTTTTCCAAGAGTCAGGTAATACATGTAGTAAATATTTATAATCTAAAAAAAAGTGCCTTTGATACCATATATTTCTTGTACAGATTCTATTGACAATAATCCAGTTTCATCACAAATATCCCTAATATTTATAATCCCTTTATCTGCCCAGTTCTTTATGAAGTTTAATGAATTTTTAAAATTATGATTAAACCATAATGGTTGGGATAGAATTTCATTAATGTTATTTGGGTCAATATAATGTTTTTTGTGGAATAGTTGCCATGCTTTTAGCACATCACGCCAAAAAGGATTTTCCATCTTAAAGTAAGTTTCAGAATTTGCTCCAAAATTAAATATGTCTTTAAAAGGTATATTGCATGGATTATTCTTATCACCTCTTTTAAAATACTGTCTTAAAGTAGATAATTTCAAAGCGTCTATAAATGTTTTTGCATCAATCATTCTCAAACCTCCTTCTTCATAGTTGTTTTAATTACATTCCTTTTTATTTTATCATTCCAAATAAATGTAAAAAACACTTTGTCAAGGGACGTGATAAATTCTGCTGGTGGGTTGGGCAAGGAATTGAAAATATGGACCAATTTGGAGATTGCTAGAGTTCTTATTACTGTTATTTTACCAATAAGTGTTAAATTTCTTTTTCTCCAAGATGCTAAGAGTCTATTAATTCCCTCCAGTCTCTTTCTTGTGTTGATTACCCACAAGTCTTTAAGATCTGGTATAAATTTAATACCTAGTACATCAAATTCACCAATTACCCATTCAATTTTCAGATCATTACATATTTTATCCATAGAATTAGCTTTGGATCCAATCCAGATTGCTTTTGATTTGTCTAAATTAATTTTCAAGCCTGACATTTTGTAAAACTTATTAATTGTGTCAATAGCAGAGTACAAACTCTCTTCAGTTCCATCAAGAAATAGTTCAGTATCATCCAGTTTATATTCATTATCATTGATGACAATACCTTTGATGTTTTCATTATTTCTTATCATGCAACCAAGAATCTCAGCCACAAAAAGGAAAAGATATGGGGATAGTGGGTCTCTCTGTCTACATCCCCTTTCATTTGCAAAGAACTCAGATAGATTACCATGTTGGCTAACACAAGATGTTGTTTCATAGGTTAATATATTTATCCATCTTATCATTTCAGGGCCAAATTCAAGTTTATGTAAAACCAGGTTGATAAAATCTTTTGAAACAGTGTCAAACGCTTTTTCAAAGTCAATCAGAATCAGCAAACCAGGAATGTTTTGTTTCTTTGTTTCAAACATTATATCATATAACAATCTTTGTATTTTCACTAATAGTCCTACCCGGTATAAAACCAGTTTGGTTAGAGTGAATAAGTTCATCTAAAGTAGTTTTTAATCTATGTGCAATGCAGGAGCTGATACTTTTATAAATAGCATTAAGTAAAGTGATTGGCCTCCAATTTTTAAGTAATGTTCTATCTTTTGGGGTTTTGGAATACCACCTCCTCGTGGTGGGTGCTGGGTAACGCCAAGCGCCCTTCAACCCCCCGTTGTGGACCCGGGGGGATATTAGGTCCACCAACCCGTTTGCCGTGGGTTGCGCCCCTGTGTTGGTGGAGGACGGGAGGCTGGTGGTTGAGGGCACAGGAACCAGGACCAGGTGTTCCTGTTGTCCAACACACCACTTTGCCCCTTACTTCACCTAGACGGGTGGTAGAATCGGCCCAATTCTATCAATCGGCTGGTCACGTCATGCCCTGAGCATGTGACATTTGTATTTGTTATATTCATACCTGTTTCTTTAATGGACATAACAGACAACAGTTTTAAAAAACACCTTTGCCTAGAGACTATATGCCAGAAGGCGGTGGCTCATGGGCCAATCTGGCATTTTTGACCTCCAGATTCTATATGCCTTCAGGTATCTGTCTTGGGCTGAACCAACCTGACCTTTATTCTGTTTGGCAGAAATAGCTATCTGAGTCATTATTGCTTGAGTATAACATTCCTGTAGCCCTAGTGTTTGTAGGCGGCTTCCACTATAACACTGTCCTTGTTGACACTCGATGGCGGGTGGGGAGCAGGGATGTCGAATAACCTTTCTTCCATTATGGATACCTCAAATTTAACTGGTTCTCGTTCTAAAACGAAAAGGCGTCACATTGATGCAGATATAGCAACATCTTCCGACGAGGAATCTGTTCAAAATGTTGATTCTTGGCCACGTTTTCTAGTCGTTGAAGGAGTTAATAGTGAACCACTGAAAATCAATCCCTTCGTTGTTTCTAAATCTATTGAAGGAATTTGTGGTACAGTTAGAAATGTCACGCGTCTCCGCTCCGGTTCCCTGCTTGTGGAATGTACAAGGAGACAGCAGTCTCAGAATCTTTTAAAGGCACATCATTTTGCAAACACGGAGATCGTTGTGTCAGAGCACAAAACTCTCAATTCATGTCGAGGCATTGTCCGAGATCGTGCCAAGTGCCTCTCAGACATGTCCGAGGAGGAAATTGTGACAGAACTGAAGCCCCAGGGTGTATCATCAGTGAAACGATTTACAAGGAAAGATGGTGACAATATTGTAAATACAAATACATACCTGTTCACCTTTGCCCTCACAAAGATCCCTACATCGATCAAAGCAGGGTATTTCAACATCGGAGTGGATGTGTATATTCCTAACCCCCTCCGATGTTTTAAATGTCAAAGATTCGGACACGGAGCTAAATCATGTCGTAACGCCCAAGTTTGCTCCCGTTGCAGTAAACAACACGAAAGCACAGAGTGCACAGATGATATCAAATGTGCCAATTGCAGTGGAACTCACATGTCCTCTTCCAAATCATGTCCCTCTTTCGTCACGCAGACACAAATATTAAAATTAAAATATACCAATGACATTTCGTTCACAGAGGCACGGAAATTGGTAACAAATGCACCAACCACTCCTTCTCCTTCACTGACTTATTCCGCTGCAGTTTCCTCTACTCCTCTCAAATCTGATAATGGTTGTCAAACTGCTATTAGCTGGGTATCAAACGATCAGAAAATACTGTATCCAATCGATGCTGAAGACTCACTCACTTCATCTGCTTCGCAGACTGACTCTGTCCCTGAACCCGTGATTGTGGCTGAGTGTGTACATGCCGAGAAAACGAATAGAACTCTAACTGCAAAAGAACGAAAACAACAACGGAAAAAAGAAGCAAGGTCCTTTAAAAATATTAAGGTCCCGTCACTCACAACAGCCCCTGTGGATGTTCATAACATCTTTGAACCTCTAGATATGGAAGTCAATCCATCGCTGCCTCTGCAGCATAGAGGGCAATCCAACCGCTCACTATCTCCAGTTAAGCCACCATGAGTGGCTTTCCCACTATAATACAATGGAATTGTAGAGGACTTTGGAACAATCTAAATGATCTTCAACTTTTAACACAGGATTTCAAACCATCAGCATTTTGTTTGCAAGAAACTTTTCTCAAAAGCACCGATAAATTTGACCTAAGACATTATGATTCATACCATAGCTTTTCCCCTCCAGGGGATAAAGCTACTGGCGGTTCTTCTGTTTTAGTGAGGCAGGGCATCATTCATAGTCCTGTTCCTCTCAATACCCCTCTCCAGGCTGTTGCAGTTCGAATAACATTAAATGTTGTTTTCACATTATGTTCTTTGTACATTCCACCGTCGACTTGCCTTCAACAGTCTGCACTTCAGGCGCTATATGACCAGCTCCCTAAGCCCTGTGTCATAATGGGAGATTTAAATGGTCATAACCCACTTTGGGGTAGTAATAACTGCAATACAAAAGGTAAAGTACTGGAGGATTTTTTCTTAAACAACGATTTATGCATATTTAATGATGGTTCTCATACATATCTACATCCAGGAACTGGAACTTACTCTTGTCTGGATTTATCCATTGTTGACTCTAATTTACTGAGTGAATTTGAATGGTCAGTTCACGATGACCTCTGTGGAAGTGACCATTTTCCCACCCTGTTAAAATCTGTGACACCTTCTGATGTTCCTCCGTCATCACGGTGGAACTTTGCTAAAGCTAACTGGGATTTGTATGAAACTCGTTGTTCTACTAAACTAACACCTGGTGCTTTTCGTGATGTTTCCGACCCTGTAGCACTCTTCTCTAACGAACTTCTGAAGATAGCTGATGAATGTGTTCCGAAGTCCTCTTCAAATCCACACATACGCAAACCATGGTTTACTACTGACTGCAAACAAGCTAGGAAGGCCCGGAAGAAAGCTGAACAGTATTTCCGTCGCCATCCTATGGTCCATAATTTCAATAAGTTCAAAATTTTAAATGCTAAAGCAAGGCGTACTTTCAAACAAAACAAACGCCTGTCTTGGCGAAATTATGTTTCAAAATTAAACTCACGTACGCCAATGTCAAAGGTATGGAACATGATACAGAAAATCAAAGGGAAAGGTTCTAAATCTAGTATTCACCATCTTAAAGATGGAAATGAATTATTGACTACTACATCAGATATTGCTAATAAACTTGGTGAGACTCTGGCCAAGCATTCTTCCTCATCTAACTATGTACCTGAATTCCAAACATATCAAAAACTGCAAGAAAAGAAATCTATTAATTTTACTTCAGATAATGGGGAAGACTACAATGAAACCTTTTCGATACATGAGCTTCATACTGCTCTTGACCAGGCTCATGATACTGCTTCAGGAGCTGATGGTATACATTATCAACTCCTAAAACACTTACCTGAATCATGTCTAGAGACACTTTTGAAAATTTTTGACGACATTTGGACAACTGGTAACTTTTCCTCATCCTGGCGTGATGCCATCGTTGTACCCATACCCAAACCTGGACGTGATCATACCGATCCATCTAATTATAGGCCCATTTCTTTAACTAGCTGCGTTTGCAAGACCATGGAACGCATGATCAATAACAGATTAACTTGGTACCTAGAATCTAATAATTTAATCACAAATATTCAATGTGGTTTCCGTAAAAATCGCAGTACCATTGACCATTTAGTTCGACTGGAATCATTTGTTAAGAATGCCATTATTAACAAGCAACATGCAGTGTCAATCTTTTTCGACCTAGAAAAAGCTTATGACACGACATGGAAGTACGGCATCTTAAAAGATTTACATGATTTTGGTTTACGGGGCCGTTTGCCTCAGTTTATAGCCGAGTTTTTATCTGACAGGCAATTTCAAGTCCGCGTGGGTTCAACCCTGTCTGATCATTACAATCAGGATCAGGGTGTCCCACAAGGCAGTATTTTGTCTGTCACTTTATTTAGCATAAAGATTAACAGTTTAGCTAAAGTTTTAAACGACTCCATTGATGGATCACTTTTTGTGGATGATTTTAATATTTCTTGTCGTGGTAAAAATATGCATACTATTGAACGGCAATTGCAGCTGTGTTTAAACAAGATAAATAAATGGTGTCTTGAAAACGGCTTTAAATTTTCTAAATCAAAAACTAATTGCATACATTTCTGCCGTAAATATAAACCACATAAAGACCCAGAATTAGTTCTAAATGGAACCCCCATCAAAGTCGTAAAGGAAGCGAAATTCTTGGGACTTATTTTCGACTCCCATTTAACCTTTCTTCCTCATATTAAATCCCTAAAAACTAAATGCCTGAAGGCACTCGATTTATTGAAAGTGGTTTCTAATTCAAAGTGGGGAGGGGACCAAACTACCCTCCTCCACCTATACCGTTCATTGGTTCGCTCGAAACTTGATTATGGCTCCATCGTCTACGGTGGAGCCTGCAAAAGCAACTTAAAACTTTTAGATTCTGTCCACCACCAAGGCCTAAGACTTTGTCTTGGGTCTTTTAGAACCTCTCCTATTGACAGTCTCTATGTTGAGGCTGATGAGCCATCCCTTAACCAACGTCGTATTAAATTATCATTACAGTATGTAACAAAACTCTATTCTAACGAGTCTAATCCTGCATTTAACTGTGTTTTCAATCCTTCTTATGAGGAGTTGTACAACAAAAAGCCTTCTCTTGTTCCGCCTCTTGGTTTAAGAATTAAACCATTTCTTTCTGCTGCCGGCATTGAGCTAGAAAATATATCTCCTTCCCGTCTTCTTTCTTCTCCTCCTTGGCAACTGGTGAGGCCTGAAGTTGACCTAACTCTGACAAAGTTTAAGAAATCTGAAACTAATGAATTGCAATACAAACAAGAATATAATGAGTTAAAAAATCAATATATTACATACAAATCCTTATTTACAGATGGGTCCAAGGACAGTGGCGCAGTGGCATGTGCCACTGTCATTGGATCAAGAACAATATCTTCTAGAATACCGGATAACAGCTCGATATTTACAGCAGAAGCAAACGCCATCTTAACAGCTCTTAAATATATTCAAAGACATCCCAAACATAAACAATATATAATATTTTCTGACTCACTTTCTTGCCTTCAGGCTATTAAAAATCTCTCTTGCAAACATCCACTTTTAATTGAAATACTCGAATTATATAATGATCTTGCTACTGGCCAATGCGACATCGTCTTTTGTTGGTTACCCAGCCACGTTGGCATTTCTGGGAACACAATGGCTGATCTTGCTGCCAAGGCAGCACTCAACAAATCTGTGACACCACTTCTTATTCCATACTCTGATTACAAAGCTGCTATTAGATCTTATATCCGTGATCTGATGCAAAAGAAGTGGGACACCCAAGTCGGTATAAATAAATTACATGCAGTAAAACCAACTATCGGTTACACCTACTTGGGCTGTCAGTCCAGATTTGAAGAGGTCATCATACGACGATGTCGTATTGGCCACACAAGATATACTCATGAGTACCTATTAAAAGGTGAGGATCCTCCGTTTTGTATCCCTTGTGATGAAAGAATCACGGTCAAGCATGTCTTGCTTGACTGTGTTGAGTATTCCATCACAAGGGATAAATATTTTCAATCACGAACTATGAAGGATCTTTTAAATAGTATCAGTTATCATTTAATTATTGAATTTTTAAAAGAATTAGATTTGTTAACAGATTTGTAAATAGCTAAATATTTTATGATTGGAAGTTCGAATTAGTACCACAGATTGTTAGTGGCTGTATCCTCGAGGGGGGTTAAAGTACTGTAAAATTATTGTCCTCCCGAGAGGGTACGTAAGTCCCCAAACATTCAAAGTAAATTTCAACCTTCCGTTTTTTAATCGTAGAATATGTGTAATTTTAACGTATGGCTAGATTTATCTCAATTGCTAACAGCTGAGGGGATGATGTAAATCCAGCTAGGGCCCATGCAGGAAGCAAATGTACTGTAAGTCCCCATGGTCCCTAGTATGGTGATCTACCTTCAGTTGTTAGCGATCTATAGCCTATTTTTATATTGTGTTGTCCACTATAGTTAAAATGTTTTAGACTCTATTACTAGTTTTACATAAATATCTGTGATATTCTAGTTGTTTTACTGCCCTTCGTTGGCAGGTTTTTTATAATATACATATATTACATTCCAATATCGAATGTTCTCGTCACGATATGGCTGAAATATTGCCGATGTGACGTTAAATATTAACTCACTCACTCACTCTTTTGCTTAAAGTAGGAGTTTTAATATCCTTTAAGCAGTCTTCTTCCTTATATTGTTCTTGAGAAGCAAAGAGAATTTTATAAAATAGTTTTACTTCATTCAGTATTGATTTGCTGTCAGTGATTTCGTTCTTATCATTAGTTATTATCTTAATTGATGTTTTTTGAGAAATTCCTATTTTCTAGATGGCAGAAATATTTTGAAGGTTTTTCTCCTTCTTCACACCAAAGAATTCGGTTTCGGATTTGTATTACTTTCATTTCCTCTCTTTTAATTTCTTCCATTTCTTTCTTATATTTTGATAGTTCATTCAAAAGTTCTTCATCAATGTTTTGGAAGTTTTTTCGAATAGTATCTTCGACCTGTTTTATTTTTAATTCTAGTTCTTCTGTATGTTTTACCTTTGTTTTCTTTATGTAGGATGAAAAAGATATGGTCTTTCCTCGGATTTTCATTAATAATGTTTCTAGAAATAAGGAGTTGGAAATTGTAAGTTTAATGTTTTCAGTGTTTTTAAAGTTATCCATTTTTTCTGTTGAGTATTCCTGAACAGTGTCATTTATAATAGTTCTGACAAAGTTTCCATATGCAGGATTTAACAAAATGAATTATTAAACTTCCAGTACCCATGTCCTCGTTCCTGGCTTAAAGCGTTTGAAAAAGTTAATGTTATTGTTGAGTGGTCACTTTTATAGTCTGGCAAAATATCTGAATCCAAAGTTATATCAAATATATCTTCTGATACAATAAAGTCTGGCTTGTTGTCTTGGATTTTTTTCTACCAGGTGTATTTTCTACATTTATCATTCAAGATTCGATAAATTCTAATACAGTATTTCTTGATTTTGGGTTGTTTACATGCTTATAATTCTCAAGATCAATTGTAGGATCAATCACCAAATTCCAGTCTCCAACAATTACCATAGAATCATTCTCAAAATTCAGAATATTTTCAAATAGATTAATGTAAAATTGATGGTCATCATTATTAGGACCATAGAGATTAGTCAGTGTCAGTCTTTTATCCTCTACGGTTATATCAGCAATTATATAATTGCCATTTTCATCTATTAAGGTCCTGTCCCCATGGTCCCTAGTATGGTGATCTACCTTCAGTTGTTGGCAATATATAGCCTGTTTTTACCTTGTATTGTCATCAAAAGTTAAACTGTTTTAGATTTAATTACTAGTTTCAAATTCGAATCTGTGATAATCTAGTTATTTTACTGTCCTTCGTTGACAGGTTTTTATAGTTTACCATTGCTTACTATGCATAAAATTAATTGTTCTCGTCACGATATGGCTGAAATATTGCCGATGTGACGTTAAATAATACCTCACTCACTCACTCACTCTATTAAGGTCCTCTGCATTTTGAGATCAATATCGTTGTTAAAAAGAATGGCCACTCCTCTGGAATTAGATTTAAAAGGTGCAATTATGGATTGTAAACCCCATTCATTTCTCATGATATTGCAAGTAGATTCATGAATGTCTTGTAAACATATAATAAACTGTAATTGTTTCCTATGTGTGTTCATTAATTCTTTTCTTTTAGATTTATTAGCAAGTCCTCTACAATTAGCTGAAATAACTTTTATTTTCTTAACATTATCCATTGTAATCAATAGTTTTAGGAGTTCTCAGAAATATCCATATACATACAATCTGTCTAGATATTGTGGCATCTTTGTAAACTGAAAGGAGGTAGAAGTGCTCAAAAATGACTGTGACTGTGAGAAAGCATGTAATGCAAACACTAGTATTGTGATATCATGGGAACCATTTTTTCTTGATAAATGAAGACAACTTTATGGATGAACAACTTCTTTATTCGAGCGATGCGACGTTTCGATATAGATTCTTGTATCGTTGTCACTTGCTTGACAACCGAATAAAGAAGTTGTTCGTCCATTACGTCTGTCCTTATCAAAAGAGGCCATCTCTGCTTCACCAACTTCTAAATATACCACTCAAAGAAGATGACGCATTTGATCATTTGTATGGTTTAATATGCTTAAACCTCAAAGTTGAATAACAAAGCAATTTTATGAACATTGAAGCTTGGACATCATCATTAAAACATCACTCGAAGTTTCACAGTGGAGTCAGGTAACCCCCATCAATGATATTCATCAAGGCAACATTTCAGCAAATATGTATAACGATAATAAATTTTCGTAACAAGACAATAAATGGCATCTCATGAACTGTTGAGTTCCTTTAAACATTTACACAAAAAGAGATATATATCGTGGTCTCAGAGATTTAACAAGTTCACTAATACGACAATTTCGAAAGAACATCATCCCAATGACTAAATGTAGTGACGACATATGCTGTTACATCTCAGTCCAGAATCAAAAGAAATGTCATCTAAAATATGCTAAGCAAACAATACATAAAATGCTGAAAATCACTGACGTCACTGCTATTTGCCATTGTTCGCCAAAAGGAATCTGTTTCGCAGAAAGTCGAAAGCGGTTATTATCTAGCGTTTTATTGAAATTATGAATGAGAGGTTTGATGCATTCCGAACAGCTGATTCAGATTAAGTTGTCTGTGTCCAGGTGAATATGTTTTTTATTAGCATTTGAATACATTGATTGCAGATTCTTTGTGGTAGGAACAGCTGGCTCGGTTATTTGGGTTGCCCATAAAAGAGGGGTGGGTGTGAGAACGGGGTAAGGGTGGTGCGTGTGTGTGGGGTGTGGGAATGGGGGTAGGGGTTATGAGGTGCTTGTTGGACATATTACAGATTTAGTTAGGTTATTTCGGATAAAGCAGATCAACTTTGATAATTTTATCGTGTAAGCTGCCTGATCCATTTTTGGTATTGACATGTGGTGTGAATTGATCAATCAACATGCGGCCATCCGATGTCAGCCTATATTTTGAACTGCAACAGGAGGAAGAAGTAGGTGATGAACAATCCACCAAGCTGAAATTAATAAATGTTGAGTTACATTGTAGTAGGGATGATATCAGAGTTAGATTTCAGGAGAAAACTCCATTTTTCAGAAACAAATTAAAGTGATGCCATTGAATAATAAGTGCATTTATGATCCGCTTAACTAGGAGAGGGTTTCACTAAGTTGGCATGACTTGTACCCAATCCATTCTCTTGAATAAATATGTTTAAATCAAATCAAAGCCAACCTGCCAGTGAGGCGGTATAAGGTTAATCGTCACATGACTTATCCTACCGGGTACCCATTTTCTGATATGTCGGATCAAAACAGGTAAAATGAACGGTCGTATTTTAGGTCTCTGAGAACACATTAACAACTGATTGTTCACTTTGCGGCATAAAGCTATATTTTAAAGGTGGCACCACTTCAACATTTAGAAACCATTTAACGACGACGAAATGAATCGTGAAAAACAAACCAACCGGAGAATGTAACATATTGCAATATCGTAATTGTTCAACTGAATACCAGCAATTACAACATTACGTTACCAACTATATTGACTATATTATCGGTCATGTGAACTATTTATTCTACGGCATGTGGTCGAAATGTGCTTAAACAAATTTATGAAATATGAATTTGAACTTTTAAAAGTAATTCAATCTAATAAATAATGAATAATAAATCAACCAATCAATCACAACAAAACGTATAAGACGGCTCCAATCTTGTAGGTTGGAATTGATTCATTCTTGCTTTAGCATGGTATATCTTACAATAAACCAATTGTGTATATTCGTACTATACCACCATCCACGTCATTTTATCAAGATTATTTGACAAGAAAACGGTTTTAAGTGATGTGAAAGACTTTCGACACGTTGAAGGAAAAGGTTTCAAAGAGTTCTAAGAAGCGTTTGATCTACATTACAATCTCTACACTCATCATATTTCCCCTTAACAGCTGACACTTGGACCAATTGCACACCACATGGACATATAATTTTCTGAACAACAGAAAAGGAATTTTGCAACAAGATAGTCTCTATGATCATCCAAGTAATCTCATCCTGATTTTCGCAGGATCTTAAATGTGACGAAGAATCTCCACAGGGTTTAGCTGAAGTGAATCCGTACATGTTCTCGTCAAGCAATAAACCCCTGACTATGCGGTTTATGATGCAAACTTACTTTCCAATTCCAAAATTCCCCAAAATTTACAGTACTCATATTGATTTGGATTATGTTCACACTGGCCTCTGAGATGAAAGTTGTTATCTTTTATAGCGTGGATTGTTGAAGTTTCAACTTACAGTAAGAACTAACTCGTTTGTGACGACAAAGAAGTTAATGGCCGTGAATCCAGTGGATGTTCCTGTCAACTTGAAGACAAAGAGGTTCAGCTGAAAAAGTAAGCAGGAACCAATGAAGATGGCCGTTCATAATTGAATGCAATCAAACTCTATAGTTTACACATAAGCTGGTCCCCACACTCACTCGTCCCGTTATTTATTGCGTTAGTGTGTGTGCGTTTTGAAATACGCTAAAGCGTATTCATTTGTTTCTGTGTAAAACTACATTGGCAATCTTAAAGGTAGTATAAATTAAGACGTTTTGATTGGACAAAAATTAATATGACTCAGTTATATAATGCAATGGTGAAATGGACTGATACATTGTCTTGGAGAAAGGGTTCAATCACAATATTCAAACTCACACTTAACATTGTTGTATTGGGTATAATTCTATTCGTATGCATGAAAATGGGAATGTTATATTTATGGGGTAATAATGCCACCAACAGATTGCATATGGCATGCAAGGCAGAGAAAACACATAACCCTTTCACAGAAACAGTCTATGTAAATTCGAAAGGTCAACCCACTCATGCCACTCAGGACTCATTTAAGACCCATTTATCAGACCAACATCAATAATTGAATTCCCTTTAGAATGGCACAAATATAAACCTACCTGTCCCAGAAGTTCTGAAGTGGCGTTTTTTGTCCCAATCTTGAAAATATCACCCAGCACAGAATGGGCCTGAAACAGTTGTACCCATATCATTTTGGAGACATAAATCAAATCAAATCAGGCACGTTTTTTTGTGAAATAGCTCAGACAGAGGCGGAGAGCGGTTATTCGTTTGGCATCCAAGACAAATGACATCATGTAAGATGCACTCTAGTACTGGTCCAGCTAGTTATGACAGCATGAAGTTGGGAAAAGCCCGAAGTAATGACAAACCTTGAAACATAACAGAACGAATCGAACTAACAACTACATGGTTCTGGATGCAACCATGCACGTTGAATTGTGACCCTCTAGAACACTGGGCTAGCCACAACCCTAGTGACAAGTGTGTACTAATTGCCTCATGTATATCTGAATTGCTCCTTTTAGCAAGATTATACTTAAAAACCTAATCAGCATTCGAACACACGATCATATCTTTCAGGCACGCACAAAGAAAGAAACTATCACCGGAAACAACTGTGCTCTAGAACAGTGGTCCTCAGTTGTCCTCAATAATAATAAGTAATATGTGTACTTACCGCCTCATGTACATCAGAACTGCTCCTTGTCAGCAGGAGTATGATTAGAACACAACCACCTAGCCAAAATGAATTGGTGAAAGTTGTAATCATCTCCAGTTTGTCATAAATCATACGATACAAAACAAAACAGGCCAGGAAAACCTGAAGGACAAACGATATTCCGAGAATCCATTTAAAGGTTCTGTTGATGATGTCCACAGCCTGACAAAGCTGCGTGTAACGAGATCTGAGATCTGGGAGACGATCAGGAATGTGGTCACCTGCTTCCAGCATCTGCTTGGAAAGGACCTGCCTAAATCCGATAAACTGGTCTTTAATGATCCTGGAAACTACAAACACGAAGATTATTGGAAATGCCCATGCGGCAGAACTGAAAATATGCAAGATGAGATGGAATGCGACTGCCCATTGTCCATCTGGAAATGGCCTAACAATTTCACGAAGGAAAAACTTCGATGTTGGAAATTTACCAAGAGCAACTGTATATACAGCGGCTATGGTGATGAAAAATAACATCCATCCACATGATGTTGCAAACATCAAATACCTTACTGGGCATATGAATCCATATTGTATTTCGTTTGGTGTGTTGTTTTTGAAAAGAGAATCCCAGTGATTGTAGAAGGATCGCAAGTGACTATGTCGCTGACATGAAGCGACCATGATTGTTGTATTCAGTGTGCACTGGAGGTACCAGAAAGTGAGGACGATCCTCAAGGGTAAACCTTCATTACAAGGAGGTATGGCAACTGCAAATCGAACAAAATTAAACCAGAGCAAAAGAAGAACCATGTAGCAATACATTCGGTGGCTGAAAAATGCCAGTGTTCTTGTAGGTATTCTGTTCCGTCCATTCTGTGAAATTTCAAGTGCACTGCTATCCTGTTTTGGATCAAAGTACATTCCAAATAGTTTCATGGTCATCAATAGTGGTTTCAATCTATCCTCAGTTGTCGTAAACTTGAAATCGTTTGCTATGTTCTGTCCCTCAGAAATGGCGATATTTTCTACTTTCATGGTTGATGCGTTGCACAATCGCCAGTAATTCAAATGTCGTTAAGATGAAAAGCGTACACCTCCCTGTGCAGTGTTGCAGTGTAGAAGTAACGCTTCTGATCAATGTATTGCAGTGACTGCGCCGCATAATGAACCACGTGACAATCTATGTGTAAAAGGAGCGCTTAGCCTGAGTCGCGAGAAGTGACAGCAGAGCTCATTGACTATGCAGAGTGAGTAGATCGAACCCCGTGCTCCTGATTCACGGCGTTGTGCCTTATAAGATGGTTCATGCGTGGAATAAACACTGAATCATTCAGCTGCTACACTCCTGTGAGATTCCATTGTCTGGTTCATGAATCAATATAAATAAATAAAAAAGACAAAAAGGTTTGTTGAATATATAAGGAATAATAATATATAGCCAAAGTAAAATGTTTATCAAAATACGAAATTTAACAATCACACTGAATTAATTAAGCCATTATACTGTATATTATTTCCTGCAAAGTTAATCCTGCCTGTCACACACATTTTTACTCCTAACCATACCTCTCCCAAAGGACCCCCTATCCCCCACCCAACAAATTATATTGAAAGAACTACCCATGTTCCTACTGTTTTACTTACATACTAATTTCGTCCCCAGCCAACAACAAGAAATTACATAAAAAATAAACGCGTTTTGATAATCAACTTATTTGTCGGAAAATCCGAGCTGATGCAACACTGAATACTAGGGCCTTTTATATCTATAGGCTCTGACTCTTGACCCCGTTAGGGATAAACTTGTGTCCTAGAGTCCTTCCAATATTCTACTATGCCATTGGCCATCGTGACGGCCATTTCGACGTCCTATATTTAATGTAAATGAATTATGCCGAGCTGTCACCGACTAATAAATATGGTACTTGAGATACCTATTTAATTTAATGGTGATACTATTTGAATCTATTTGTAGTTTACTGAAGACCAACTGATGTTCCCAAGAGCAAACTGAGCAAACATTCGGTCATTCAACCAATTACTTTATGAACTATGTTATTCCGTAAAGTTGATCGCTATATGTTTTACTGTAAATATGAAGTCACAAGTACTAGTTGAAATTGTTCCCTTCCGTTGAGAGACGAGGTATAAAAAGTAACGTAAAAAATTAAAAGCATGGACTTCATGCAGTTTTGTCAGTTGGCTCCCATAAAGTGAAAATGTTACGTTTTTAATTAGACCACAACCTGTGTAAGTGAAGAAGTGTTCTTTGATAACAATTGTTAATGTAGCTTATATTTGATATACCATTTTAACCCATTATATGTTGTCTGTTGTATATATGAACATTATGTGGTCGTACATATAATAGGTTTACCTTCTATGGGTACCTCATCCAGCTCAATGTGGGTCATTTGCAATAATATACACATGCAAAAAGTATTGCAACACTTGGAATTTTTAAACCTCCATACAGCCATTTGTATTCAGATCATAATTATGTTTGTATGACTATTTTGACACTTCTGGCGCGCCATACATTGATTTTAGATGTGCACGTGCTACGATCAAAGGTGAACAGTACGTGTACCCGTCATAAGCAAATATTAAGTTTTAGGAAACTGCGATTACAGTTCGATACCTTGCACAATCAACTGATTTCGTTGTTAATAAGCAAATATGGGGCCTCCTCAACTGACAAGTGCAAAAAATTGCAAGTTATTGGTATGTGTAATGCTGGCTGTTGCAAGAGATGTAGGTTGTCATTCATCGCCCATCAGCCGCTTGACCAGCAAAGTAAATGACTTTAAGGGCCGTTAACGTTCAGGTCGACCACGAGTGACAACTGTTACGAGAGGATACAACTCTAACTATCAGAGAATCAGAAGGCTTCATGCATTAATGTCAAACAGAGCGTAAAGAACAAGTGTGGGTACCACATCTTCGTATGTCCAACCGAACTGTTCATAATCGCCTACAATCGACGGGGTATAGAGTCAGACGACCTGTCCACAAATCAGCAAGACTAGCCTGGTGCCAAGTTGGACGTCATTAGAATTTCGGGGTGATGTGGAGGTATCAACTGGAAGGTTGGAGAAAAGTCGATGTGTGTACTCAGCAATATTCCAGCTATATGGCTGCGGTCTGTAAATAATCGAGTCTGGACCAGACAATTCAGTGAAAAACAGCATGAACATCGACCTCCGCAAATGGAAAACTATGACATGTGGCAACCAAGTCAGCGAGCCTGACCACCCGATCCCGTTAGTCTCCTCTTACGAGAAGCATGGGTTACTGAAGATCAATATTCTAACCCGGACCTTCACGGGTTGCGTGTACCAAAGTAAAGTTTATTACAGAAGCAGAGTGATTAATACATACCTTGGTCAAACTGATACACAAATGATAGCAATGCATATGTAAAACATAAACAAGATAACAATAAACAGATTGTTTACATTATTACAGATATTAGAACATATGTGTTCGTTTAAGATCGATGAAGAAACTGGAACACCTGGAACAAGTGATAAACACCAAAGTGAAAAGACTGATATTTTTAAAACTCACTGGCGACTGTGACGTCAAAAACGGTTATGCGATATTACAAATACATGTATTGTCATGTACACATAAATCCAGATCTGTAGGACAACATAAACATTGTTCTACACATCTAACGAAAACTATTGATATACTAGCAGGCTTGTATCATCAAGAGACTGCCTTCCACGGTTTGATGTATTTTGGCAATGTTGATACTGGAAAGAGTGAGTGAGTTAAGATTTAAAGTCATATCGGCAATATTTCAGCCATATCGTGACTATAACTAGTGCTAAATTCATAATACATACATATAATATATGAAACCCTGTCAACGAAGGACAGTAAAATTACTAGATTATGACAAAATGACGACTGCGGCAAAGGCTGGTTTCATCAAAGTGACTGTATTATTAAACCGTGGTCAAAGTGCCTTTCAAATTAGAGATGACCTACACAGTTAGCTTGAGTGGACAAGCGATTAGGAAATACTAGCCATAAGTGTAACATGCCTGCTTGACGTCTGTTACCCCGCAATTGGCGGATCGTCACGTTACTGCAAGATTTCGTTGATGCCAAGAACGGCAGCACTGGTCCAATCGCCGTTGGGTAAATTTTAAATTTAAGTTTTAAGATAATTCAAGGTTCACTTTGGATTGCCTTGATAAACGCAACCAAAAGAGTATTGATCGTTTCCATTCAACTTATCTGGTTAGTAATGATTGAATGAATGACATTACTTTACAACTATTCACGTTCTCTCTTAAACTATAGTATGGTAAAACTTAAAATACAAATACAAATGACCCCTTTGAATGTCAAGGCAATTTAGGGAACACTGAAGCTTGGACACCATCACTGAAATATTACTCGAAGTTTCACACTGGAGAGAGGCAACCACACCAATAACATCTGCCAAGGTTATATTTCAGCAAATATGTAGAACGATGGGTTTGTGTTGAGTGGAGGGTTGAGTGGAGGGTGGGGTGCATGTGGGGCATATTCAGCTATGTTATCTAACTATTATCAGATTTGTTATGCAAATCAGATTTGATAATCTTATCGTGTAGGTTATCTAATCCATTATTGGCATCGACATATGTTGTTGATAGATCTATTCACACGAGGCCACCCATGGCCATTATCGGCCTATATCTTGAACTGCAGCAGGAGGAAGAAGTAGGTGATGAACAATCCACCAAGCTGAAATTAATGAATGTTGAGTTACATTGCAGTAGGGCTGAGTATCCGAGCACACGAGTACGAAACCACAACTGGAGTAGAATCGAGTCGTCAAAAAGTGCCTGCGAGGGTTACTTTTCCTGGCGTTCATTTTCAGAAAAAACGTGATGACTTTTAATATGTCGGATGAAACAGATACACGTAATTATAAGTTTAGGGCTCCGAGAACACATTAACAAATTTTCATGTTCACTTTGTGGCACACATTTCAACAATAAGAAACAATTTAACGACGACGCATAACTATTAAATTGATGTATTTAGCATAAATGGTGACATTGTGATTAAGAGTGTAATTTTTTTTAAACAATGAAATCTAATAAATATATCAATGAAAGAATCTTTAAAAAAAAATCATCATTAAAATAAACCACGAATAAGCCGGATTTGTATTCATGCTCAATCCGAGTAAAAGGCAAATGGCCTGCCGAAGAATGTAACGATTGTAAAGCTGTACAAGATTAATTTTTGTTAACTAAATACAGGAATAACAACCGCGTTTTACCAACTATATTGACTATTAACAATCTAATTAACCAGTTACTCTACGGTCTATGGTCGAAATATGTCAAAACATATGGGCAATATGAATTTGATTGATTTATTAGATTGAATTACTAATAGAAATTCAATCATCAGCATGGGATAATCAAATGTGATCCAGAATCTCGACATAGTTTAGCTAAAATGAATCCGTACATATTCTCGTCGAGCAATAAAACCCTGACTTTGTGGTTTATGATACAAACTTACTTTCCCGTTCCCGAATCCCAAATTCTCCAAAATCACAAAGTGATTTAGTATGTAATACTCTATTACTGTGCATTTGGAACAGTGATATTTTGATTTAAATTATGTTCAACTGGCTTGTGAGGAGAGGTGTTTTTGGAACGGGACTTGCAACTTACAGTCAGAACGAAGTCGTTTGTGATGACAAAGAAGTTAATGGCCGTGAATCCGGTGGATGTTCCTGTCAACTTGAAGACAAAGAGGTTCAGCTGAAAAATGTAAGCAGGAACTGATGAAGTAGGCCGGTCATAATTGGATGCAATCAGACTTTATATTTTACACCCTAGCTTGTACCCACGCTCACTCGTCCTGCTGTTCAATATATATTATGTGTTCGTGCGTCCGCATTTTCATAATTACAGGGAAAGACGTACTGTATCATTGGTTATATCAATTAATTTTGAGAAACTGATAATAAATCATCTCATTTGTAAAATATGCTCAAGTGTATTCATTTTGTTTCTGTATACAACTAATGTCAATCTTAAAGGAAGTAAAAATTAAGCGGCTTTGGTTAGGAAAAATAGAGAAGACTCGGTGAGTGAATGAGTTAAGATTAATGAGTTCAGTCACATCGACAGGCAGTATTTCAGCCATATCGAAAGAGGACTGAGTAATGTGATGTGATGTCTGGGTAAATCCAGTCTTTTCAAGCTCACACACAACATTGTTGTAAGTGTTTGTATGTGGGACAATTCTATTTGTATGCATGAAAATTGGAGTGTTATATATATATGTAAGTATAGTACAACCAGAAATTGTTGAGAATTTAAAGATTGTAATTTTATATATTTTTTCACTCATTACTCACGTATTAAATGTGTGAATATTAGCAGAACATAACTCCAGATTCAAAGACAGGTGAACAGTTAGTATTTTGTCAAGTCACCATGGGCAGCAATGCAGGCTTCAATGCGGCGGGGCATACTACTGATCAAAGAAGTTAGAAAGCGTGGTCCATGCTGTCCTAATATCGGACCACCTCTTCTTTCATTTCAGCAATATTTGTCAGATTTTTCTCATTGACACTTTCCTTCATAAGTCCCCAAACATTTCTATTGGATTTAGGTCAGGGCTATAGCTTGGCCAATCTAATAATGTCATATTTTGGGTCCGAAACCAGGCCTGTGAATGCTTTGAACGATGGTTTGGGTCGTTGTCCTGCTGGAAAATCCAAAACTGTCCATAGAACACGTGAGCAGATGGAAGTAAATGTCCCTCGAGAATATCTGTGTACCGCTCACTGTTCATATTCCCTTCAAATACACAGAGGGGCGTTGTCCCTAACACAGATATGCCACCCCACACGTTAAATTTCGGACTGTACTTTTGGCGCTGATACAAAGGTTTTTCAGTTTGTTTGGTCCAGAATTTCAGTGTATTAGGAAACAGCCACACAGAACTTTCATCTGAGAAAATCACATTGTCCCAGTTAAAATTTCTATGCTGTAAGCACCAGTTCAACCTTCGCTCCTTTTGTTCAGCTTTCATGATCGGTGATGGAATTCCTCGACTTTTCTGTCAACTCATTGCATGCAGCTCAGTTCTAATTGTCTCCTTACAGACAGCCACAGTTCCTCTATCAATCATATCCAGCCTTAAGTTTTCTAAACTCCTTCGTTTGTTTTTAGAAACAAGAATACCAATCCGCCTCCTGTCGCCGACAGTCAATTTTCTGGGCCTACCTGCGCCTCCCTGGTGCTCAGTGCCATATCCATTTGCAATATTTTTCAAAACACGATAAACAGTGGACAAAGGGATGCCTGTTCTACTTCAATCAATCAGTTTATTGCACGAAGGCCAGAGGCCCATATACAAAAGAAATATGTATGATATGTACAACATATACAACATGCGACACACACGTTACATTGAATCTCTTCTCAATATAAGCGCGTGATAAATAAATAGAGCTACCTTATATTGTAATAGGGATGCTTTACATGAAAGTATTGAATACAGTTTTGTAGCATTAATATTTGATTGTAGCAATTGTGGAAAATACAGTTGCCTTAAATCATTATATGCAGGACAAAGAAACAGAAGTGTAATTCATTCTCTACATTATTATAAAATGGAAAGAACCTTTGTGATTTTATAATAGATGAATATCTTCCTTGATTGATATATAAATCATTTAGGCCAAGTCTCAGGCGTATGAAAACATTACTACGTAAGTTGTATAGATACGACTCAGGTTCAAGTAAAGATTTAAACTCACGATAACAATCATATCTCGAATGCCAGTCTTGTTTAAAGATATCGATAGCCCTGGCACGAAAGAGTTTGATAAATGCATTAACGTCGCCCAGGGTTTGGGATAGCCAAACAATTCCAAAGCCGTATCTAAACAAAAGATTACGAATACGGGTTGCCCAAGTATTTTTACCAATATTATCAAGATGGACAATCATATTGTAGGTTTTTTGGGCAGACGATGTTCTGGCATATTTATTACTTTACACCAGTACTTTAAACAGCGAGAGTAAGAAATTATGTACAAAGGAAATCTCCCACATTCACCGTACACCATATTATTAGGGGTAGACATCCCAACATTTAAAAACCTTTTACATGCAAGAAGGTGAACCTTTTCAATGGCATAAAATTCCTTATTGCCCCAAATTTCAGACCCATAAAGAAGAATAGGCTGTACTTGGGAATCAAACAATTTGAAAAATATATTGGGACCAACAACCCCCAACTTTGGTATAACAGAGAGCAATTGAAGTAGGACCCTTTTCCCTCTTATTGCCTAATTAATAATGGATTTATTCAGATTTAGTGTATGTGTAAACAGTATCCTTAGATACTTATATTCGTTAACAACAGTCATACGTTCACATTTAAAGTACCACTTTTCTGTAGCTGCCGTTGGACCACCCTTACGAAAAACAACAATTTTGGTCTTTTCAAAATTAACATCAAGTCGCCAGTTATCTGAATAAGATGAAAGTGTATCAATTTGTTTCTGAAGGCCCATAACAGTACTTGACATAAGGAACACATCGTCGGCAAAAAGTAAAATAAAAAGTTCAACAAGATCAGGAAATAATTGGATGCCATGTCTGCCAGATTGTATAACGTCAAAATATAGTTCGTTAATAAAGAATGAGAAAAGTATGGGGCTTAGAACACAGCCTTGTCGTACACCAGTAGGACAATCAAAATAGTCACTGAAAGCATCATCACATCGAACACAAGACTTTACATTTGAATACATTGACCTGATAATATCAAACATTTTCCCTTTAAGACCCCTATTTCTAAGACATTTCCACATTTTATCTCTATCAACAGAATCAAAAGCCTTTCTAAAATCAACAAAAGCTACATACAATTTTCTTTTACTAAAAGCTAAACATCGCTCAATTACTGAGTATACAGTAAAAATATGATCAAAGGTTGAGTATTCCTTTCTAAATCCAGCTTGTGAATCTGGAATCAAGTCCCTCATATTTGACCACTGTGTTAGCCTATTATTGATAATAGATACAAATGTTTTACCAACAACACTTGTCAGAGAAATCCCCCGATAATTGTTAGGTTTAGTTATGTTTCCATTCTTAAATAATGGAACAATTATTGATTTAGCCCATTCAGACGGAAAACATCTAGAATCAAATATCCGATTAAAGCTTTTAACTAGAAACGGCATTATCTCAGGCAAGGCAGTTTTGATCATCTCTGAAATAACACCATCCACACCAGCAGACTTTCCAACTTTAAGACGAGATACAGCATCAACTATTTCGAATTCTGTAATAGGAGACTCAAGTAGAAACTTATCAACATCACTAAACTCGCCACATCCATTATCTGTATCTATTGTGTCATCATGTACATCATAGATAATATCGTCCTTAGACAACAAGTCCCTGAAGTGGCAAAACCATTCTGTTTGTGATATACTTGATACGGGTGGGGAGCCTCTTTGTAGGGTGCGAATATTTTGCCAAAACAGCCTTGGACTGTGGAGGGTACTATTTAGTCGACATAGCCTTGAGTTTTGCACTCCACGCTTAAAAGCTCTACAGGAACTCTTATACTTATTTCTAATTTTATAATAGCTCCTACGATTCTGCTCAGTGCGACAAGGGGCGGTGGGGTAGCCTAGTGGTTAAAGCGTTGGCTCGTCACGCCGAAGACCCGGGTTCGAATCCCCACATGGGTACAATATGTGAAGCCCATTTCTGGTGTCCCCCGCCGTGATGTTGCTGGAATATTGCTAAAAGCGGCGTAAAACCAAACTCAGTCAGTCAGTCAGTGCGACAACGCCTAAACCGCCTAAGAGCCTTCCTGGATTCCGATCTAGCTACATTACACTCCTTGTTAAATTTAAGTTTACCTTGTCTAAACTGTTTCCTCATACAATATGCCGAATCTAATATACACTTTATGAAATTGTCTATGCCCTCTTCAAGAGAAGTCTCCAATTTACTAAATATTGATTCATTATTGGGCATCCAAACTTTCTTTGAGAGAACTTATAAATTCATTGGGCTTAGAAGCATCCCACACAAATTTACTAAAACTAGGACTCTCAGCACAATCAACTGTCCGGTTAGACCGCTATATACAAGGGAACTGAATGACAACTCCAGAGGAAAATGGTCAGAATCAGGTCAATCGCCAACATTTAACTTTTCTACGAAATCAAACAAATCAGCAGATTGAAATCACTTTAGCTGATCTGATGTCCTTGTTATAATACTCTAAAATCAACTTCCTCTTCTCTAAATCATCCATACTGAGGATCACTGAAAATGTCGTCTGCTAGCAAGTAACAAAGGGGGATAACTCTTCACAAACTAATGAAAAAGGTTTAACGTAGTTGTCTCTCTTGAATGAAACCAAGCACTTGATAGCTGGTCAAGGTTGTTTATACTAGAAATCCAATTAAACATATTCCTAAAATTCTGAATAATTTCTGGTCATACTATATATGGGATAACGATGCATAACAAATTGCATATGGTATGCACGGTGACAAAACACATGCACTGACAAAGTCCATGTAACTTCGAAATCTATCCATGCCAGTCATGACCTAGTTTGACAGTTCCCATTTTGCAGCCTACATGCAACCCAACATAAGTAAGTAAATTCCCTTTGGGTGACAGTACTGCGTGGCAAAACTATACACCTACCTGTCCCAGAAGTTCTGAAGTGGCGTGTTTTGTCCCAATCTCGAAAATATCATCCAACACAGAATGTGCCTGAAACAGTTGTTCCCAGATCATTTTGAAGATATATATCAAAAAATCATTTTTCTGTAATATACAAAAAAGAAACTTCACAAAGAGTAATTTGAAAAATAATGAATAATTTTTCTCTGATGATACATCTATGTATCCGAAATGGGATCCCTATCTTTCGACTCTAGAAAAACGTTAGCAAAACCCACTCAAACCCATCCATTCGTCGTGCAAATGACGTTAGTGCAAAATCAGGTTTTGCACGTGCAGTCGATCACGTGATCTTCGCATCGAAGTTTTCTTCATATGCACGTGTTTGCATTGGCCTCAAGAATTGAAAAAACACTTTTAAACCACAGTTCTAACGGTACTTGAAATGCCACGATTGTCAAATGTGCAACGTGAACGTGCCATTGGCATGTTGCAAGCGGGAAGATCGGTTATTGACGTGGCAAGAGCAATGGGATGCAGCCGTCGTACTGTGTATGACTTGCGAGGTCGTCTACAACAAACTGGCACCACTTCTGATCGCCCAAGGTCGGGTCGTCCACGTGTGACGTCACGAGCAGAAGACCTTCAAATCGTCCTACGTCACCTACGTGACAGATTTCTGCCGGCTACACGAACCAGGGCTGAGATGTTTAGAGGTCGACTGTCCTCACAGACCATTCGAAATCGGTTGCGGGCTGCCAATCTCCATTCTCGACGTCCATATCGTGGGCCAATATTGACGCCGTTTCATCAACGTCAACGTCTGCTGTGGGCCCAACGTCACCTCCGATGGACCCAGAGAGACTGGAATCGAGTCGTCTTTAGCGATGAATCCAGGTTTACCCTCAGATTCGCGGACGGCAGGCATAGAGTCTGGAGACAACGTCGTGAACGGTATGCCCAATGTTGTGTACAGGAAGTCGACAGATTTGGGGGCGGAAGTTGCATGGTGTGGGGTGCTTTCTGTGGGAACAACCGTTCCCGACTTCTGGTCATCCGTGGAAACCTCACAGCTGCTGCTTACCGCGACCAGGTGCTCACCCCTGAACTCGTTCCTTTCATGGCGGCTCATGGCCCAGGTCTACAGTTCCAGCATGATAATGCTCGGCCGCATACCGCGATGTTGACACGAATTTCCTTCAAAACGCTGGAATCAACGTCATGGACTGGCCATCGAGGTCCCCTGACCGTAATCCAATAGAGCACGTTTGGGATGCACTTGGGAGAAGGCTTCGTGGTCTTAGGAACCAACCTCAGAATTTGCAGGAACTTGGCGCTGCCTTGCAAGAGCAATGGCGCAGAATCCCCAACCACGTGTTCACAAGCGTCAGGCAGTCGATGAGGAGACGGTGTTTGGCAGTGGTGAATGCGCGGGGCGGCCATACACGATATTGAACTGAGAAATTTCGCATTTTAATTCTTGTGACTTGACATTCTGTATACCCATGTTTTGGAACGGCGGTGTAGCCTAATGGAACTGATTATGGCACTGTCAGTGTATCGAGTACATCACACAGATCTCAGCAATGAAATAATAACAATTTAACCATCTTACCATCTCTTGTTCTTTTATAGTGCCCTGAAGAAAGAATGTGAAGTTTCTTTTTTGACTCAGTATATTTCAAGAGACAGCGGTTATTCGTTTGGCATTCCAGCCAGAAGACGTGGTGTAAGATACACTCTTATACTGGTAACCTTAAACACACCCCTGTCAACATGTGGATTTCTTCCAGTAACACATCACAAAGTAAATAGTAAGCGAGCCAGTTATCACAATCTGAAACTGGGAAAATATTGAACTAATAATGAACCTCGAAACATAACCAGGACAAAATCTAGGAATCAAATCCATGATTACATACTTGTGGATGCAACCATGCACATTGAATTGTGGCCCTTTAGAACAGTGGGCTAGCCACAACCCTCATGTACATCTGAATTGATCCTTTTCAGCAAGATTAATTAAAAATCTAATCAGGATTCGAACACACGATCATGTCTTTCAGGCTCGCATACAGAACGAAACTATCACAGCAAACAAGTGTGCTAAAGAACACTGGACCATCCTTGTCCTCAATAATAATAAGTAATATGTGTACTTACCGCCTCATGTACATCAGAACTGCTCCTTGTCAGCAGGAGTATGATCAGAGCACAACCTCCAAGCCAAAATGAATTGGTGAAAGTTGCAAACATGTCCAGTGTGTCATTAATCATGCGATACAAAATAAAACAGGCCAGGAAAACCTGAAGCATAAATGATATTCCGAGGATCCATTTAAAGGTTCTGTTGATGATGTCCACAGCCTGACAAAGCTGCGTGTAACGAGATCTCAGTTCTGGGAGACGGTCAGGAATGTGGTCACCTGTTTTCTGGATCTGCTCGGAAAGGACTTTCCCAAATCCGAGAAACTGGTCTTTAATGATCCTGGAAACTACAAACACAAAGATTACAGGAAATGCCCATGCAGCAGTACTGAAAGTATGCAAGACGTGATGGAGTGCGACTGCCCATTGTCCATCTGGAAATGGCCTAACAATTTCACCAAGGAAAAACTTCGACGTTGACAAATTTCCAAAAGAGATTGCAAATACTGCGGCTGTGCTGATAAAGAACAAAATCCATCCACATGATGTCGTAAGCATCACATACGTTACTGGGCATATGAATCCACATCCTTTCTCGTTTGGCGTGTTGTTTTTGAAAAGAGAATCCCAGTGATTGTAGAAGGATCGCAAGTGACTATGTCGCTGACATGAAGCGACCATGATTGTAGCATTCAGTGTGCACTGGAGGTACCAGAAAGTGAGGACGATCCTCAAGGGTAAACCCTCATCGAGAGGAAATATGGCAACTGCCCATCGAACAAAATTAAACCAGAGCAAAAGAAGAACCATGTAGCAATACATTCGGTGGCTGAAAAATGCCAGTATTCTTGTAGGTATTCTCTTCCGTTCATTCGGTGAAAGTTCAAATCTATTGCTATCCTGTTTTGGATCAAAGTACATTCCAAATATTTTCATGGTCATCAAAAGTGGTTTCAATCTATCCTCAGTTGTTATGAACTTGAAATCGTTTGCAATGTTCTGTCCCTCAGCAATGGCGATATTTTCTACTTTCATGTTTGATGCTTTGCAATCCGCAACCTGACTTGAAACAGTCGCAAATAAGTTCTTAAAATGTTGTTCGGACGAAAGGCATATGCCTCCCTGTGCGGTGATGCAGTGTCGAAGTAACACACTTCTTCAATGTATTGCAGTGACTGTGCCGCTTAATGAACCACGTGACAATCTATGTGTAACAGGACCGCTAAGCCTGAGTCGCGCCCAGTGACAGCAGAGATCACTAACTGCAGTGAGTAGAACGAACCCCGTGCTCGTGAGTAACGTCCCTTTCCGTTTTGTTTTATAATATGGCAAATGTGTAAATATAGAATATAAACAAAAAGGCTTGTTGAATATATAAAGAATACTAATACATTGTACAAATAAAATGTTTACCAAATCAAGATGTAAGCCAATTTACTGTTTATTATATCCTACAAATTAAATCCAACCAGTCCATATACCTTTTTACCCCTAACCATGCCTCTCCCCCCTCTCTCCCCTTCATAGACCTACCTACATTCCTACTTCCACCCTAATTTCTTCCCCACCCAACAACAGAACAAATTATTCGACAACAAAAGATAGACGCGTTTTGCTAATCAATAATCCGTGTAAAATATCAGCGTACCAAAGTGGACTTACTTGTCGGGAAACCCGAGCTGATGCGACACTGAACACCAGGGTGCCGTTATGCAAAGCGATTTTAACACACTTAGGACAGTCTTAACGCTAATGTTGTTTTGTATAAGGGCACCCTGGTCCTTATATACAAACAGTCTGACCTTTGACCTGACCGCCTCCGTGGTGTAGTGGTTAGAGCGTCCGCCCGGAGAGCGGAAGGTCGCGGGTTCGATCCCCGACCGCGTCATACCAAAAGACGTTAAAATATGGTACTTGTTGGTCCCTGCCTGGCGCTCGGCATTAATGGGTACAACAAGGACTGGTCGGCTCGGAGTCAGTATAATGTGTCTGAGTGGGGTATTCATGCATCACTGCGGCATGGTATCTCAGTGGGCTAGCACTATAAAGCCAGCTTCAGTCTGGGCTAGTACAAGCAGCCTCACATACACATACACACGCATGCACGTCGTCATATGAGCGAAATATTCTCAAGCACGACGTTAAACCCAATTTCACCTCACCTCACCTCACCTTTGACCCGGTAGAGGTAAACGACTGCCCTACAGACATAAGCCATCGTGTCGGCAATGTTGACGTCGTCTGTTTAATGTAAATGAATCAATGATTTAATGTAGTTAAGATACCTTTTTAACCTAATAGGGGTATTATTTAAATCTATTTGTAGTTTACAGAAGACCAACTGATGTACTCCGCTCATGCAACCCATTACTTTATGAATTATGTTATTCCATTTTAATGTTGGTCGCTATATGTTATAGTGTAAATATATAGTCACAAATAATAAATGAAATTGAGTAACCCTTCCGTTGAGACACGAGGTATAACAAAGTAACCTAAAATATGCAAAGCTCCGACGTCATGTGTTTTTGCCAGTTAACACCCATAAAGGGAAAGTCTATAAAGAGACCACAATGTGTGCAGGTGAAGATGCGTTCTTTCATAGTGAGTGCGTGAGTTCAGTTTTACGCCACACTCAGCAATATGTGTACCTGTCATTAAGCAAATATTAAGTTTTAGTAAACTGCGATTACGGTTCAGTAACTTACAAAATCAATTGATTACGTTGTTGATAGCAAATATGGGGCCTCCTCAACTGACAAGTGCACAAAGATTGCAAGTTAGTGGTATGTGTAATGATGGCATGTCATTCAGGACTATTGCAAGAGATGTTTGTTGTCATTCATTGACTATCAGCCGATTGACCAGCAAACTAATGTCTTTAAGGACCGTCAGCGTTCAGGTCGACCTCGAGTGGCAACCCTTAAGAGAATATACAACCCTAACTATCTGAGAATCGCGAGACACCATCCATTCATGTCAAATGGCGTGTTAAAAGCAGTGTGGATATCACATCTTCGTATGTCCAACCGAACCGAGCCAGACAACATATCAACAAACAGCACGATCAGTCTGGTGTCAAGCTGGACGACACTGGAATTTCGAGGCCATGTGAAAGGATCCATTTGTGGGACGAAAGTCGATGACAGGATTAAGAGAGGAAATCGTTTCAACTCATACTTATCATGAGAGTTATGTTTCCAGGGCTCTGTGTGTCTGTTGTGACCATGTTGGTTGATCTAACCACTGCAACCAGGATGAGTATACGCTGTTGCTCTGAGCAACTTGCTGCTTGCTCTGTTGCTCTTTTGTCTTTGCTGATTTCCGTGACGTTACTCAGACTTTAGCATAATGGCATCCTAACAGATGTAGTAATGTTGCGGGACATTGTCATCAGCCAATTTTTGGTTGTTGTTCTGCCGTGGATTAACTTGATCAGATTCACTGATATCTTACCTTTCCAACATGGTTTCACGAGTCCTTTTGTGACAAATGTCCTGTGGATTGAAATGTGATGTATGTAACGTGCCAAAGAGTGGCCAACTAATATTCGTTTTCTGTTAATCGAAACACATCATGTAATAGAGTGTGAATAAGTTTAACGCTGTTATAAACAAGCATCCAGTTTTATAACAGAGCGTCAACTTTATGCAGGAACTTAGATGGTACAAACTAGTCTCAATCTAAGTAGTCCTTAAACAAGAAGTAAGATAAGTCTGGGTACGGATAACGTGGAGGAATTTGCGTGTACCAAAGTTTATTGCAGACGCACAGTGATTTATACATACTTAGGTCAAACTGATATATATGTAAAACATAAACAATATGATAACGTACAGAAACTGGAACATTGCTAAGCATGGTTTATGCGTAACAGACTTTACAATGGAAACAGTTCAACACTCTAAGCCTGCAGGCTGTAGGCTTTGGTTCTGATATAATATTACATCTCTTCGTTCTAAATGAAGTTCATCATCAGCCCATTGAAACTTTTTTCTCCTGCCATCAACAATTTCTTGTTTTGTGCATCACTGGTGCTTTGATCGGGTCACTGGTGTATTTGATTGTAGTACACATATTTGTTTGTTTCGATAATACTAATCTGGCCGTTTTTCTTTAAAAATGTTTAATGAATGAATATTGCTTTACGCCGCATTTTCAATTTTTTTCAGCTATTCATATTCTGATTATACAATGTCATTTAGAAAGTGGTCAGATGTAACATATGTTATATTTGGGATTACATTTTCTTAGTAAAGTTCAAATTCTAGTATGTGTTTTGGGTTGAGTCCCATCCCATTCCTTGTGGAAGTCGCGGTGGCTGAGCGGGTAAGGCGGCTGACTTTGTGTGCTGGCGATTAGGTGCCTAACTCTGAGGGTGTGGGTCCGATTCCAGGATGGGACTCAACCCCCAAAAGTACTAGAATTTGTACTTTACTAAGAAAGTGTAATCCCAAATATAACATATGTTATATTCATGTCCTCTCTTTAAAAAACATTGTGATAAAACTTAAAATGAAGCGAACAATGACCCGGTCAAGTTGAATGTCAAAGCAATTTTGGGAACATTGTAGTTTGGACGCCATCACTGAAATATTACTCGAAGTTTCACACTGGAGAGATGCAACCAATAACATCTGCCAAGGTCATATTTCAGCAAAAATGTAGAACGATCATTAATTTTGGAATAAAACATTACAATAGGGAAGCGTCCATAACTTTTGTCTCATGGACTGTAACATTATGATCGCAGGGTTAGATGTAATATGATCAGCTGATCAGATAAAGACATCTTGGTCCACGGGAATATGCTATTTGAGCATCATTTGTATGCGTTGAATGCAGATCCCTTGTGGTGGGAACAGCTGTCCCAGGTATTTGGGGTGTTCATAATAGTGTCGTGCGTGTGAGAGTGGGGTAAGGATTTGTGAGTGGAGGGTGGGGTGCGTGTGAGAGTGGGGTAAGGGTTTGTGAGTAGAGGGTGGGGTGTGTGTGGAGCATATTAAAGATTCAGTTATGCTGTCTAGTTTCCACCCAATATCAGCCTATATCTTGAACTGCAGCAGGAGGAAGAAGTAGGTGATGAACAATCCACCAAGCTGAAATTAATGAATGTTGAGTTACTTTGCAGTAGGGCTGAGTATCCGAGCACACGAGTACGAAGCCACAACTGGAGTAGAATCGAGTCGTCAAAAAGTGCCTGCGAGGGTTACTTTTCCTGGCGTTCATTTTCAGAAACAACGTGATGACTTTTAATATGTCGGATGAAACAGAGTCACGTAATTATAAGTTTAGGGCTCCGAGAACACTTTAACAAATGTATGTTCACTTTGTGGCACACATTTAAACAATAAGAAACCATTTAACGACGACGAGTTGAAATGGATCCTGATATGCAAAACAAACGACTCCCACGAAGCATGTAAGGTATTACAAACATTGTAGTATTGTTTCATTGTTCAACTACGTACTAACAATTGTAACCTTGCCATTAAATGTCATATATTTAACATACATGGTGACACTGTGATTATGAATTTAAATATTTTAAAGTGATTAAATCTTTTAAATCGATCAATGAATCTAAAAGAATCATCATTAAAATAAACCACAAATAAGCCGGATTTGTATTCATGCTCAATCCGGGAACAAAACAAAAGACCTGACGAAGAATGATTAATTTCTGTTAACTAAATACAGGAATAACAACCGTATGTTATCAACTATATGGACGACTATTGAGGGTCGTATTAACCAGTTACTCTACGGTCTACAGTCTAAATATGTCAAAACATACGGGCAATATGAATTTGAATTTCTGTTAGTATTTCAATCAATAAATCAATCAATCATCAGCATGGAATAATTAAATGTGAACCAGAATCCCCATAACGTTTAGTTGAAATGAATATGTTTGTATTCTCGCCGAGCAATAAAACCCTGACTTTGTGGTTTATGATACAAACTTACTTTCCCATCCAAAATCCCAAATTCTCCCAAATCACAAGTGATTTAATATTTAGTGATCTGTCACTGTGTATTTGGATCAGTAATATACTGATTTCAACTATGTTCAACTGGCTTGTGAGGTGAAAGTTGCTAGCGTTTATAGCATGGATCTTGCAACTTACAGTCAGAACGAACTCGTTTGTGATGACAAAGAAGTTAATGGCCGTGAAACCGGTGGATGTTCCTGTCAACTTGAAGACAAAGAGGTTCAGCTGAAAAAGTAAGCCAGAGATGATGAATATGGCCGGCCATAAGTGACACAAAGTAGCTAGTCCCTATGGTCACTCGTTGCCCAATACATATTGCGTTTATGTATGGATGTGTTTACACGAGATTACTTGGGATTCTTGAGAGGCATTTAGAAGTTAGTGAATATATAAGACGAGTATATGGATTGCAACTTCTTGTTTATTGTATAACACAACGTTTCTGGGCTACTTCTTGTCCCTTTTTCACCCGAAGAAGGGACAAGAAGTAGCCCAGAAACGTTGTGTTATACAATAAACAAGTTTAGTTTTACGCAACCCAGCAATATTCCAGCTATGTAGCGGCGTCGTCTTATAGAGATTACTTGGGTAATGACTGACTGACTTAAGTTTTACGCCGCACCGCTTTTAATATTCCAGCTATATGGCGGCGTCGTGGGCTTATAGAGATTGTACCCAAGTGGGGACTTGTGTAATGAAAAACAGGAACATGGAAGATAATAGGAACAACAAAGAAATTTTTGGTTTCACAGATAAGCTTAAATACCAGAACGGGATCGGGTGGTCAGGCTCGCAGATCGATGCTCATGCTGTTGATCACTGGGTGGTCTGGTCCAGACTCGATTATATACAGACTGCCGCCATATAGCTGGAATACTGCTGAGTGCGGCGTAAAACTCAACTCACTCACTTAAATACCAGAAAGAAACAGGAAAGTCTAAACATGCCTGAATGTTATTTTATGAAGGACTTACACAAATTGCAGCCAAACATTTGTCTGTTCTTTGTGCTGAATAAAAACACGTTTCATGGATGTTTGTAACATGTATTAAATAACATTTGTTTAGACCAGTTTATATTCAGATAGTCATCTCATTTGTAAAATACACTGAAGTGTATCAATTTTGATTCTGTGCACAACGATATTGTTGATCTAAAAAATAGCTTAAATGAACCCGTTTTGATTCAGATCAATTAATTTTGATAAACTGAGTAAACCACCTCATTTGTAGTTTAATGATTTATACGCCGCTTTTAGCAAATATTCCAGCAATATCACGGCGGGGGCACACCAGAAATGGGCTTCACCATGTATTTTACTGAATGATGTGAGTTTGATTTTACGCCGAATCGAACCCGGGAAATGGGCTCCGGCGTGACGAACGAACGCTTTACCCACTAGGCTACCCCACCGCCCTACTTCCATATGATATACCGGAGAATCCATCCATACTCAGTTGGGTTAGTTAGCTCCCACTTAGGACCAATTTGCCAACGCACATGAACCTTTTTGCTTTCGGGCAGAACTTAAATAATTCATTTTCATTTGGGAAACAATACTGTATGACACAAATATATATCTACCTGTCCCAGAAGTTCTGAAGTGGCATTTTTCGTCCCAATCTTGAAAACATCATCCAGCAAAGAATGAGCCTGCAACAGTCGAAGATATGTAACCAAATAGCAAAGCATGGCACATATTTCTAAAATATTTTAGACAAGGACAGCAGACAACAGTTATTCAATTTGTATACAAACGGGAAGAGGGAAATAAGTGGTATAAGATATACCACGTACATACTTTTGTCATTATGTAGATCATGTTACACATCACAAAGTAAATGAGCGAGCCGGTTATGACAACTTACAAGTGTGGAAAGCCCGAAGCAATCACACACCTTGAAACATGACCAGAACGAATCTGCGATACGAACAAATGATTATATGTTTCTGGTTGCAAGCTCGCACATAGAATTGTGGTCACAACCATAAAGACAAGGCACCTGTAAGTGGGCACTTACCGCCTCATGTACATCAGAACTGCTCCTTGTCAGCACGATTATGATTAGAAAACAACTTCCAAGCCAGAATGAATTTGCAAAATTAGAAATATCCCTTGTGGGCCATTAATCATCTGATACGAAGTAAAACAGGCCAGGAAAACCTGAAGGAAAAACGATATTCCGAGGATCCATTTAAAGGTTTTGTTGATGATATCAACAGCAAGACAAATCTGTGTGTAACGAGATCTGAGTTCTGGGAGACCATCAGGAATGTGGTCACCTGCTTCCTGGATCTGCTTGGAAAGGACTTTCCCAAATCTGTGAAACTGATCATTGATGATCCTGGACACTACAAAGACAAAGATTACAGGAAATATCCATGCAGCATCACTGAAAGTATGCAAGGTGAGATGGAGTGCGACTGCCCACTTTTCCTCTGGAAATGGCCTAACAATTTCACCAAGAAATATCTTCGACGTGGACAAATTCCCAAGGGAAGTTGTAAATGCTGCAGCTGTGCTGATGAAGAACGTAACCCATCCACATAATGTTGGAAACATAAAATATTTGACTGGGCATATGAATCCACATCCTATGTTGTTTGACGTGTTGTTTTGGAAAAGGGAATCCCAGTGATTGTAAAAGGATCGCAAGTGACTACGTCGCTGACATGAAGCAACCATGATTGTTGCATTCAGTGTGCCCTGGAGGTACCAAAATGTGAGAAGGACCCTGAAGGGTAAACCCTCATCGAGAGGAAATATGGCAACTGCACATCGAACAAAATTAAACCAGAGCAAAAGAAGAACCATGTAGCAATACATTCGGTGGCTGAAAAATGCCAGTATTCTTGAATGTATTCTCTTCCGTCCATTCTGTGAAATTTCAAGTGCACTGCTATCCTGTTTTGGATCAAAGTACATTCCAAATATTTTCATGGTCATCAAAAGTGGTTTCAATCTATCCTCAGTTGTCATTAACTTGAAATCGTTTGCAATGTTCTGTCCATTAGAAATGGCGATATTTTCTACTTTCATGCTTGATGCTTTGTAGTCCGTAACCTCACGTGACGTTAAGACGAAAGGCATATACGTCCCTGTGTGGCGATGAAGTGAAGAAGTGTAGTTTTTTAGCTGTGTTTTATAATGCCTGTGTCACATTGTGATCCACGTGCCCAATTTACGTAAAAGAAGCAAACAACAAAGAACGATTCGTCATATAACCCCATTACCTTCCCAGGATTCCAATGCAAACACACCACCACAGTGAGGACCATTATCTATTGCATTCTATTATTGCTGTAACGGCTACTGCCTGAATTGCCATTTCAGTTGATTAGAGTATAAAGCCAGGTACTAAAGACTCAATTCACCACGAGACAGCACTCAAGTGTTCACATACCATTATTTGTATTTTGCAAGCAATAAAGAGTCTGAGAGTAAGTGAAGAATATTGATAGTACAGTTAGGATCGCATTGAATGTCCCTCATTGTGCTAATTGTGTTGTGACCATACATTAATTGACGTTTTTACTGTAACATGTTTAGCTGTAGAGTGATATCTCACCTATTTAAGATACGTTTTTTTACAATTTGGTTTTACTAACGCATTGACAGATTGCGTGTAATTATCCCTTTTATGGGCTGACCAAAAGATCTCAAATACAACAAATTCGGATCCGATTTGTAGACACAAAATACAATAAGATTTAGGTTAAGCCAGTACAGGATCCAAAGTTCGTTTGATCAAACCCAGCTATTGATAATGTATTTTCAATCGTGTTTTAAATGTCATTTCGGTTTACAGTTTGGTTGTGAAAGTCAATGCATTCCATATACATCTTTATAAAAAAATAGCCAGATCAGGCTAACACAAAATGATTCATACACGTTGACTGTTGACGTTGACTCGTGTCTGGACCTGATGAAATGAAAAGAATGAAAGGTATAAAAATTCAATCAATCGGTCATTATGGTGTGGTCCACTTGTATCGTCTACTTGCCTGAATGGAATGGTACTGTCGTGAGGGCTGATTCTTCAAAGGATGTCAAGAAGAATTCAATGAGTCGACACAGAGGATTTCCTACTGGTTCAGAATGTGTTGTCTCGCTTCGTATCAGATGAGCAATGGCCAATGAGGGATGTTTAAAATTTCATCATCAATTGACACCATCAACAAAACATCCAAGTGGATCCTTGGAATAGTTTCCCCTTCAGGATTTCCTGGCCTGGATTAATTCCCAACAGTAGATTGTTGTACATACCAATACGTAAGTCCCAAAACCTTCAAAGTACATTTCAACTTACCAGAATTTTTAAACGCAGCATTTGTGTGATTTTAAATTATGGCTTAACCTTCCTACAATCGCCAGCGACATGAGGGGATGGTATAAATCCAGCTAGGGTCCATGCAGGTAGCAAAGGTAGTTAAGTCCCGTGGTCCCTAGTATGGTGATCTACCTTCGGTTGCTGGCGATCCATAGCCCGTTTTTTATATTGTATTGTCCAAACTTGAAATCCAGTTTTAGAGATAGATACTAGTTTTATTTGTTGTGTCTGTTATATTCTAGTTGGTTTTATTGTCCTTCTTTGACAGGCTATTAGTGATTTACATGTATTTATGATGAAGTTAAAAACCTTTTTTAGTCACGATATTGCTGAGATATTGCCGATGTGACTTTAAATCTTTACTCACTTCCTCACTTGTACGTATACATATCGCCTATATGTTTGGGCTTTGGAGTTGTCTCATATTCGTTATTTAGTTAGTTTTCAATAGTTCTTGGAGACATAATACCTTACTCTTTAAGGACAATTTCGAATGTGAAAAAGAAAAGCAAATGAAATAAATGATATGTTTTAGGACTAACAATGTATGTACAATGTGAGTCAACCTGCTGAAAGAATGTCTTTTGGTGGTACATTTATATGTTATGATTCATTGTTCTTACTATTGACTTATTGATGTACATACATGTACGTGAATACATTTTCAATATACATCGTCAATACGTTTTGCTTGTTGGATCCAGTTAACTGTATTTGTAAAATGGCTAACTGTGATATCCCTATATCGTCCGATTGTCCACTTTCAACAATTAACTTGATATTATTTTTCACTTTGATTTCGATGACTCATGCTTGTGTGACGTCTGGGATATTGTAGCTGGAGGAGACGTCTAGACAATTTTGGAGGATATTGTTTCATTGATCTGCGGAGATACATCACACCAACCACAAGGTGATGTACATAGGGACAAACTACTACAATTAATCAAGCAGGGTTAGATTATTTTTTTATATCTATGGATATTGACATTATTATTCGATACACCGGCTCTTAAGTATATGTAATTCCAAAAAAGACAAATAAGCACAAAACAAACACAAAAACAACCCCCCCTCCCCCCAAACAAACAAACAAAAAACACCAACAAACAAACTAAACCCAAACAAACGTGTTGATAACGGGAAATTGCAATTTTACACTTATCATTATAATAGGAACCAATCCCCAGTATTAATGTGTACATAGTGACCAAGATTAATTTGGTACATGTGTGCTCAACTAACCTGAACTGAGCATTGGTGATTTACTGTATTTAGAGACACACCCTGTAAGAAAAAGAAAAGGTCATTGATATGCACGAAAACGAGCTTCATCTTCCATGGAAGAGATGACTGACTGACTGAGTTTGGTTTTACGCCGCTTTTAGCAATATTCCAGCAACATCACGGCGGGGGACACCAGAAATGGGCTTCACACATTGTGCCCATGTGGGGATTCGAACCTGGGTCTTCGGCGTGACGAGCCAACGCTTTAACCACTAGGCTACCCCACCGCCCCTGGAAGAGATGAAACTGTCAATACTGATATATGATATGATATGATATGATATGATATGAAATAAACTGCCAACTGGATTGAAAATGAAACAAAGTAACCTAAACGTAGCGAGAGAGATGGTGCCTGTTTGTGAGTGGTTGAGGTAGACTGAATTTGGCAGATTTAAATTGCAGATTTAAGCAAAATATGCTTTACCGTGACAAATAAATGATAACCTAAGGAGGATCATCGACTTTCAATAAGTATGTGTATGTCTCTTATGTTCAATATGACATCGTTGTCATATGTATGTGTAAATAATAGCGACAAAACCCTTTCCACATCCGTAGGAAATCTCAATGTTGGGTATATGTTCGTGTAATTTGTTGGACTTAATGTCCCATAACATTACTCTACACGACAGTGGGCCCTGTTCTCTTGCATAATACACAGAAAGGTTTCTGATCACTTTATCAATATATGTATACTGAATAGTGTTGATACTCCTCACACTAGTCCAATCCGTTGAAATGGCTCTGCAGCCATTAGCCGTCTGTTGTTTGATTTGCCGTGTGAATGGTAAATGGACTTTTGTTAAGTAATCTATGAGCACGTGCATGTACATGTGCCTTGTCTGTCACATTGTTCATTATGTGAAACGGGCACCACACTGTGTTGATTAAAAGGGTTAGTTCTTCACTTTCATAGAATGAACGAACATACGAATATCTAATTGCATAGTGGCATTTTTATGCTTCCAAATGCATTGTTACATGGTTTCTTTTTTGCTGTTTTAATTTTTGTTCGATGTTCTGTGGGCTAATTTCCTCTTAATGAAGGTTTACCCTTGAGGATTGTCCCTCGTTACTTTCTGGTACCTTGTTTGTTTCATGTCACCGAGATTTGTGAATTCAAATGGCCAATACCACATTTCAAGTCGGTAACATCATGTGGATGGGCTGTGTATTTTGTCAACATAGCTGCAGGTAATTTGACTTCGTCATAGCTCATTTTAAGTGATATTGCTATGCCATTTCCAGAGGAGCAATGGTCAGTATTCATGTACACTTCCGGCACTACCTCATATGTAGCGCCACTACCTCATATATTTATGTTTTGAGTATGTACATGTGAATGAATAAAATCTTCCCGAATAGTAATACTTAATATTAATGATATTATTATTAAAAATATCCAAGAGGACCCGAAACAAACGTTATGCCCAATGCTCGCGCTGTTAAACACTGGGATGAGAGATCATGGGAACCAGCCAAGTTGCCTTGATGGCTACATTAGTTAGCCTTTGATAAGGACCATAACCTCAAACAGGGCTATCAGTGACACTTGTGTCGTTGCCTATATTGTATCCATGCTGCCTAAAGCCAAGTTTCTGTTGGATCTATATTGTCTGTTGTCAATGTCCAAGTAACTAAACACTGACTTTATGCATGTGGAATGAAATCTTTCGGTGCTGAGGAAACGTTTGTGACGTTGATATTTATGCATGGCCATTGCTAAAGACCGCGAAAACACTTGTCTCTGTTTGAATGACACATGTCTTGCATTTGTTAATATATAGAATATTTGTATTTAGATAAACATTGTCATGTGGCAGTGTTATTTATTGTGAAACATTAGTGCAATGCATTGTGTAGGGGGCATTGGTGTGCTACATTAATACTTATGCTATATCAAGACAGAGTTCTGGTAACTGCTCCATGGTAGTGTAACCCTATGTGCCTTTTCACTATATTCGGACCCAGGGAGTTGGAAAGTCCTTTCCAATGTATATAAGGTAAGTTAACTTTTGCCACTCATCTCATATTACATCTCCAGTTACAAGAAGGCCAAAATTATGTGAAGATTATTCTAATCCTGAAACTCATTCTTTGCATATTTTTGGAAACTTGATGGTAAATATTACCATCTCTACCTTTGAGTTTGTACTCTCACTATCTTGTCTACTGGCACTGTAATGCCTTTGTAGTGAACTGTATTTATTTGTGAACTTAGTTAATGTTAGAATGCAACTGTTAATTGCATTACTTTTCTTTGTTACTTGCTTGATTCACACCGATTTCTTTTACAAACTGTATATGTTTCAAGTGGGGAAACAGCACTACTATATTTATTCATAATACATGATACTATATATAGTACAGTGATATTATCAATACTGCTATGTTAGTTTTTGTTTATCGTATCCCATTTCCAAATCGGTTGAAGTCTACTGACGTTCAGGACCTAATATAATGGAATGTGTTACTGCATCCTAAATGCACCAGTCACTGTATTTTGTGTCTACAAATTTATCAAATAGCTTTGCAAACAGAAGCATAAATAGTTACTTGTCATGTTTTAGCAAACGTTAGCGAAAAGCTGATTATGAACAAATACGTTCATGCTCTAATCCGCGTCAAAACGTCCATGCCTTAATCAAGTCATAAAATCAATACTCCACACTGACTGCCAACTCTGGGCATCAGATTACACCTTCCTTATCATGCAATCAATTTCTGTTATATGAAATGTGTATATAGTTCCTCAGTATTGGATTAGTTGAAATTGTAATTTGACAGTTTACACAACTGAATGCATTAGATTGTGTTTAATGGGATGGTCTGTTTGTATTGTGAAGCTTTTTATATTGATGTTAAAGGTGGTTGTATGATGTAACGTGGCCACGGATATCGACAGGAGCATGTGTTGAATTGTTCAATAACCTTACGTAAATAGTCACGTGACTCTGTACATGTCTGACACGGATTACATTCTCTTGATAAAGTGCGCCAGGTCTGCACCAGATTGCCAACCAGGGACGTATATGGTGTCCATCTGAACTGCAGACATAACTTCTAATTGTGAGTTTGATGTAAATAAAGTGGTTACAGAATTCCTAACCATTACCATCAGCCATGAGCTTAGGAAGAAGGAACACTGAAAAGTCTATTGAGGAAAGAATGAAACCTCTTCTGGTGTCCATGAAAATCTTTGGAGTGTATTTTGATCCACAACAGGATAACAATGCATTGGATCCGGAACCGTCACCGAATGGACATAAGAAAATATCGAAAGTCATTATGACATTTATCAGTCACCAAATGTACTGTTACATGGTTCTTCTTTTGCTCTGGTTCAATTTTGCCCGAGCTGTTGTTGGCCTATTTCCTCTCAATGAGGGTTTACCCTTGAGGATTATTTTCACGTCTTGGTACCTCCAGTGCACACTCAATGCAACTATCATGCTGGTTTCATGCCAGCGACTAAGTCACTTGCGATCCTTTTACAAACACTGGGATTCTCTTTTCAAGAACAATGCGACGAAAGAAATCGGATGTGGAATCAAATGTCCAATAGAGTATTTCAAGCTTGTAACATCAGCAGGATGGTGTGTAGTTGCCGTCAGCTTAACTGCATGTTTTATTGTCACTCTTGGAAACTCGCCAACGTTGAAGCCTGTCACTGGAGACTTTACTCGCCCATTTCAAGAGGAACCATGGGAGGTGTCACTCATTCTTATCCTGTATACTTTCAGCACTGGCGCATGGGTATTTCCTGTAATCTTCGTGGTTGTAGTTTCCAGTGTTATCAAAGGTCAGTTTCTAAGATTTAGGGATGTCCTCTCCAAGCAGATTCAGGAAGCAGGTGACAACATCCCTGCTAGTCTACCAGCACTGAGATCTCGTTACTCACAGCTTTGTCAGACTGTGGCTATCATCAACAGAACCTTCAAGTGGATCCTTGGGGTGTCGTTTTTCCTTCAGGTGCTCTTGGCCTGTTTTATTTCCTACCAGATGATAAATGGCCCAAAGGAGATTGTTACAACTTTTATCCATTCGTATTGGCTTGGAGGTTCTTTTGTATTCATTATTTTGCTGACAAGGAGCAGTTCAGATGTGAATGACGCAGTAAGTACACACTTTTTTATATTTTAATTGTGGAAATAGGGGAAGGGGTCAAGTTTCAAGATTTGTCATTACTTCGGGCTTTGACCCATTTCACGTTGACATTTCTCATACACTTTGTGATGTGTATATGCATGTAGGAGTACCATAATATGCATGTTGACGGCACGCATGAAGAGCAACCTCCTCTATGTGAGTGACCCGTGTGGACCAGGGGTAGAATAGGCCATCGTTAACTCACTGCTGGTCCTAAAAGACGACCGAATTGGGCAGTCTCGAGCTCTTTTTTGAAGGCTGTGGCTCATGGGCAATCAGGTTGAAAACTTGATCTCTATGTATTTAAGCAGATGACTATTTCATCTGAGTATCCTTGCCGCATGGTCGAACACCAACTTGTTTTTAACATTGTTTCCAACATACTCCGTTGTGGGTGGGTGCTCTGGTGATTAAACTTATACTGTAATCATACGACCATTACGACCCCCACCTAAAAACCAAAACAACAACAACAACAACAACCAACAAACAAAAAACAACAACAACAAACAACTAACATCCATTCAACACTTATCCTGGTGATAACGACCATAAGACATCCCAGTTCAATTGACTATTGACCACGTTTCCTTGTTATTGAGACGCACCCGTGAAGGTCCGGGTTAGAATATTGATCTTTAGTAACCCATGCTTGTCGTAAGAGGCGACTAACGGGATCGGGTGTTCAGGCTCGCTGACTTGTTTGACACATGTCATCGGTTCCCAGTTGCGCAGATCGATGCTCATGCTGTTGGTCACTGGATTGTCTGGTCCAGACTCGATTATTACAGAGAGCCGCCATATAGCTGGAATATTGCTGAGTGCAACGTAAAACTAAACTCACTCACTCACTGTTATTGAGACGACCCAATAACAGACACCACGTATATGAAAACGTTCGCACTATATATGGGCATACCAGGCATTGCCGGTGGTTCAATAAACGTTCACGTTTGGGTGCGCTGCTGCTTGAGTGCAGTGAAAGGCCGCGGTAAATGACTTTCACTGGTCACTGTCTCTGCCCACAAAACACTAAACACCACGAGCAAAGGAAGCGTAAGAGGCCGCGATCGATTGTTTGCCGACTTGACATCGTCTCAGAGATGAAAGATCAAGGCGTACTCAATGTCAATTCACAAAAAGTAAACACAATGAGACCATTAAAACAAATACCGATCTCCAAGATATTTTTATGGATTAAACTTCTTTTTTAATTTGTATAAATTAGAAATAAAAAAATTAAAAAAGAAGTTTAATCCATAAAAATATCTTGGACATCAATGTACAACTTCTAAATGCCACTGAAAGACAAAATACCGATCTGTTTTTCTTTTCTTCTCCAAATGCTCCAAACTCACTTAGATTACTGTAACATCAATGTTGATAGGTACATTCAGATCCTCTCATATGCTTCAGATGTCAAAAGTACGGCCATGTTGTAAATACTTTCACATTGTCTGTTGTATTTGCTCACTATTGTGAGAAGACACACGCAGCAGAATATTGTTACAGGATTTGTGGCAATAAACAATGTGTCAGCTGCGCAAGACATCACTCATCTTTTTCTAAAGACTTTGTCCAATTTGGAAACAACAAATGGAGATCAACAAAAAAAAATCACCTGAAACATTAGCTTTGCAGACACAGAAATACTTGTCCAAAACTTTTGACCATTGATCATTTAGTGCCTTAAGAATCATATTTCAAAAATGCTATTATAAATAACAAATATGCCTGGTCTAATTGTAGTTTTTCGATTTAGAAAAGGCATGTGACACAACATGGGAATACGGCGAATTAAAAGATTTACATGATTTTAGATTGCAAGGACGTTTGTCTCAAAATTCAGATACAAAGTATTAAGTGACAGACAATGGTTTCTACTCTGTCTTATAATCAGCATCAAGGTGTCCCACAAGGCATCATTTTGTCTGTCTTATTATCTAGCCGAAAACATTTGTAGTTAATAAAACATTTTAATTGATGGGTCGCTATTTGTGGATGATTTTAATATTTCTTGTGGCAAAAACATGCATACATGTACTTTTCAAAGGCAACATCAGTTATGTTTAAATATAATCTAGAAATGATCTTGAGAAAATGGAATAAAATTTTAAATATCAAAACTTATATACCATTCTCCATTTGTATAGAACACTTGTCCGTTCTAGACTTGATTATGGCTCAATCGTCTATGGAGGAACCTGCAAAAACAATATTACATTTTTAATTCTATCCACCATCGAGGTTTAAGGCTTTGTCTTGGAGATTTTCAAACTTTTGGTATGTTATGCCTTCAAACTGTTCATGGTGAATGGTAGAGTACACGGAGACGAACAAGGCGAATATACATACAATGGCCAGCAGGGGTCCAGTGTCAACGATTATTTTGTTTGCTCACCTGACTTTTTCCCATTTATACATATGTTAAATGTTGGTGGAAGGGTGGACTATGATCATTTACCGTTGGAATTGACTTGCCAGTTACCAGTTATAATAAATATGATATCGGTTGTCAAGATGTCTATTCCAAAGAAAGATATATCTGGAACGAGTCTTTTAGTAAAACATATTTAGATAATTTGCAGGGTAATATTACTTCTTGTTACGAACATCTACTGTGAAAACGGTGCTTTAGATGATTTTGTCCACGTTGTACTAGAATCAGCAGAATGTATGAAGAGAACATTTAAGTCAAACAAACAGAGCAGTAAGCCAACAGTAGATAAAGATTGCAAGACTGCTAGACGAGATGCTCGCAAAGCATTGAGAAGTTTTCGGTATAGACGCACTGAGAGTAATAGAAAATATTTTTGCAAGATGAGAAATAGATACAAAACTTCATGTAGAATACATAAAGGTAGGTTGCGTAATCAAAACCTAAGAAGACTTAATGAGTGTGTCCATAATCCCGCTAAATTTTGGAAACAAATCCATTCCTTTAGAAATCGATCTAATCCCAAAACAAATATTTCAAAACCTGAGTGGTTAATTCATTTTAAGAGAGTGTTCTCAAATGATTCTATTCTTCAGAACGATAACATTGTTTTTGATGATGATGTTCGTGATCTCAATCTTAAAATGGAATACGAAAGTATCGATAAAATGAATTTTAGAAACACAAATTTCTGATGATGAAATTAAAAATGCAATTAATCATTTAAAGAGTGGTAAGGCAGCTGGACCTGACAACGTTGTGATTGAAATGATAAAATGTTGTCAGGTCGCGTTAATGCCCTTCCTACGGAATTGTTTCAATTCGATATTTGACAGAGGTGTATTTCCAGACAAATTGTCTCGTTCAATTATTGTTCCATTGCATAAAAAGGAGCTTTAGACAACCCGGATAACTATAGAGGTATATCGTTAATGAGTATTTTAGGCAAGGTATTTACAACCATATTAAATAACAGAATTTCAAATTGGGCAAATATGAGAAACCTGATTCCTGAATGCCAAGCCGGTTTTAGGAAAGAATATTCAACTGCAGATCATATTTTCACATTATATGCCATAATCCAAAAATGTCTTTCACGAAGTAAACACAAATTATATGTTGCTTTTGTTGATTTCAAGAAAGCTTTTGACTCTGTAGATCGTTCCAAATTGTGGTATTGTTTAAGAAAATCTGGTTTACAAGGAAAAATGTACAATATTCTAAAGTCAATGTATTCTAACATAAAATCATGTGTACGTTGTGGTGATGATGTAACCGACTTCTTTGATTGTACCTTAGGGTTACGACAGGGCTGTATTCTAAGTCCAATGTTGTTTTCTTTCTGTATAAGTGAACTGTATTACGATATCACAATCTCTGGTAAACACGGTGTTCAAATGTTTCCTGATATGCTTGAAATTCTCATCCTACTTTTTGCTGATGATGTGATCTTGGTGTCCGATACTATTACTGTCTTACAAAATCAACTCAATATCTTAGAACGTTACACAAACGATTGGAAACACTCTGTTAATTTCGAGAAAACAAATATTGTAATCTTCAGAAGAGGCGGTCACGTCGCTTCAAAAGAGAAATGGATTTTCAATGGCAAGTTACTGACTATCGCTAATCACTATACCTACCTGGGTCTTATGTTTTCTCACACGATGAATGTTAAAAAAAGTGTTCTTGATTTGCAATTCCGTGCAAAGAAGGCTTTCATAAATGTAATGTCTGTTTCTCAGAATATAGGCACCTTCACTCCAAACATATTTCTCAAACTGTTTGATTCACAAATTCAACCGATTATGCTTTATGGGTCAGAAGTTTGGGGGTTTCAGCGTCAAGAATGTCTTGAGAAATTTCATCTCTTAGCTTGTAAAAGATTTCTAAATGTTGGACAAGCAACGCCAAATTGTATGGTTTATGGGGAATGTGGGAGATATCCAGTTTATATAAATTCACAAATCAGATGTTTGAAGCATTGGCTAAGATTCTGGAAATGCATGAACAACGAATACCTAAAATAGCTTATAATATGCTTGTTCATCTCGATAACATGGGCAAGACAACTTGGGCTTCACATATTAGAAATCTTTTATTTTCTCATGGCTTTGGATTTGGCATGGTTAAATCAGACAGTGGGTAATGTAACTCTTTTTCTTAAACGTTTCCGAGAACAGTCAGTTAATATGTTCCATCAAGAATGACATTCGACTCTCGAAAATAGTTCAAGGGATGATCTATATAGGTCCTTTAAGAGCCTTATCCAACCAGAAATATATTTATCTGTATTGACATCAAGAAATATCAGACGCACATTTGTTCAGATCCGACTAGGTCTATTAGATTTAAGTATTAATAAGGTAGAAGATTGTCTATAGAAAGAAATATGAGAATTTGTCCATTATGCACTTCATCTACTGAAGATGAAATTCATTTTATATTTATATGTCCATATTAGGATGATCTTAGAAGAAAATATATTTCAAGTAGCCTTTGTCTCGATTCTCACTTCCAGAAATGAAACTGTTATCCGTAACCTTTCTCTATTTGTAAAACATGCTGTTGTCTTGAGAAATGATAGGTTATCCAAGTAATTTCATAATTGCCATTGTATTATGTATTATAGTTATGTATATGTATGTAACTCCTTGTATATGGGCCGGAGGCCTTGAATACAATAAACTTGACTTGACTTGACAGTATTTACAAGAATTTATCAGTTAAGAAATACAAAATAACATAATATATACAAATCTAGTTTTACAGATTGATCAAAGGATCCGGAACAATTCCTTCTCGATTACGAGAAAACAGTTTCACAGCAGGAACAACCGCTATATTAACATCTCTTAAATACACGAATAACATTCCAAGTATTAACAATGTATAATATTTTCAGACTCACTTTCGTGCATTCGGGCTTTTAAAGTACGTCATGTAAACATCAACTTTTAATCGAAATACTTGAAATTCTTAATGATCTTGCTACTGGCCAATACGACATCGTCTTTCGTTGGTTACCCATCCATGTGGGAATTTCTGGTAACACAATGGCTGATTCTGCTTCTAAAGCAGCACTCATCACCTTCTGATACCATACACTGAGTTCAAGCCGGTCATAAAATGTTACATCAAAAATCTAATACAAAAGAAGTGGCACACCCAAGTAGGTATCAACAGACTACATGAATACAACCAACTATCGGTTACATCTATTTGAGCCTTCAATCCTGATTTGAAGAAGTCATTTTATGCCGATGCCGCATTTGCCACTGTAGATACAATCGTGAATATTTATTAAAAGGTGAAGATCCTCTGTTCCGTATCACCTGTGATCAAAGAATCACAGTCCACTGCATTGATTTTTCCATCACAAGGGATTTCAAAGCTTCATCCATGAAGGGTCGTTTTAATAATGTTGTCTTCATTAAATGGTGTTTTCTAAAAGATACAGAATTGATTGAAAAATTTGATTGAGATGCTTGAATAGATGAATGTTATTTATAAATCATCATATTAAATTTGCAACAGATCATTAGTGGCTGTATCCTCAAAGGGGGTTGAAGTACAATTACAATCCCCCTGAGTTGTTGACGATCTAAAGCGCGTTTTTATATTCTAATGTCTTTAATAGTGATATCATTTTAAAGTCACATGCTAGGTTTAGATCTATATCTGTGATAATATTGCTGCTTTATTGTCCTTTGTTGATAGGCATTTATATCATTAAGCTTTTTTAGTATATTATGATTTATGAGTATATAGCTTTCATTGTCACAATATGGATGAAATACTGCCGATGTGACTTTAAATTTGAACTCCCATGGTCCCTAGTATGGTGATCTACCTTTAGTTGTTGGCGATCCATAGCCCATTTTTTATACTGTATTGTCCTTATTCCTATGAAATCCAATTTTTGAGTGAGATTCTAGTTTTATTTCTTGATACTTTGATATTCTAATTGGTTTTACTGTCCATCGTTGACAGGTTTTTATAATTTACAAGTATTTATGGTAAATTCTTGTTTTAGTCACCATATAGCTGAAATATTGCCGATGTGACTGTAAAATAAATAAATGGTGTCTTGAAAACGGCTTTAAATTTTCTAAATCAAAACAAATTGTCTACACTTCTGTTGAAAATATAAGCCTCATAAAGACCCAGAACTGTTTTTAAATGGTACTCCCATCAAGGTTGTAAAAGAGGCCAAATTCTTGGGTCTGATTTTCGACTCCCATTTAACTTTTCTTCCGCATATTAAATCCTTAAAAACTAAATGCCCGAAGGCACTCGATTTATTGAAAGTCGTGTCTAATTCAAGGTGGGGAGGGGATCAAGCTACGCTCCTACACCTTTACAGATCACTTGTCCGCTCGAAGCTTGATTACGGCTCTATCGTATATGGTGGGGCCTGTAAAAGCAACTACTTGATTCTATCCATCACTAGGGTCTAAGACTTTGTCTTGGGTCTTTCAGAACCTCTCCCATTGACAGTCTCTACGTTGAGGCCGATGAGCCATCTTTAAAACTTCGCCGTATCAAATTGTCCCTACAATATATCACAAAGTTATATTCTAATGAATCCAATCTGCTCACACTTGCGTTTTTAATCCTCTTTATGAGGATTTGTATAATTAAAAAACCTTCACTTGTCCCACCTCTTGGGATAAGAATCCAACAATATATTTCTGCTGCTGGCATTGATTTGGAGATTATATCTCCTTCCCGTCTTCTTTCTTCTCCTCCTTGGCAATTGGTGAGGCCACAAGTCGACCTAACACTCACTAAATTAAAAAAATCAGAAACTAATGACTTACAATATAAACAAAGAATATAATCAATTAAAAGTAAATATAATACATATAAATCCTTATTTACAGATGGGTCCAAGGATGGTGGCGCGGTTGCTTGTGCCACTGTCATTGGGTCCAAAACAATATCTTCCAGATTACCCACTGACAGTTCCATTTTCACAGCTGAAGCAAACGCAATCCTCACAGCTCTCAAATATATAAATAGACACCCTAAACGTAAACAATATATAATATTTTCTGACTCTCTTTCTTGCCTTCAGGCTATTAAAAATATTTCTTGTAAACATCCACTTTTAATAGAAATTATAGAATTATATAATGATCTTGCAACTGGCCAATGCGACATCGTCCTCTGTTGGTTACCCAGTCACGTTGGTATTTCTGGGAATACAATGGCCGATCTTGCTGCAAAGGCAGCACTCAACAAATCTGTGACACCACTTCTTATTCCTTACTCTGATTACAAAGCAAGCATTAGAACCTACATCCGTGATCTGATGCAGAAGAAGTGGGACACCCAAGTAGAGTATAAATAAATTACATGAAATAAAACCCTATATTGGTTATACCTACTTGGGTTGTCAGTCAGATTTGAAGAGGTCATCATGCGACGATGTCGTATTGGCCACACTAGATATACTCATGAGTACCTATTAAAGGTGAGGATCCTCCGTTTTGTATCCCTTGTGATGAAAGAATCACGGTCAAGCATGTCCTGCTTGACTGTGTTGAATATTCCATCACAAGGGATATTTATTGATACTATGATATTCTAATTGGTTTTACTGTCCATCGTTGACAGGTTTTTATAATTTACAAGTATTTATGGTAAATTCTTGTTTTAGTCACCATATAGCTGAAATATTGCCGATGTGACTGTAAATCTTAACTCACTCACTCACTCAAATTTGAACTCACTCACGAACTCATTGCATGTTGACAAAGGGGTGCAATAGTGAGGGTATTAAACCACGTCTTTTTGGCATACATGTCATTAGCTCGGAGTGAATAACTGCTGTCTAAATGTTCAATATCACAGATTAACGAATGTCTGAAAGATGAGCATGTGTTTGCTGTTTAGATATATAGTTAAAACTGTTTCAGGCCCACTCTTTGCTGGAGGATATTTTCCAGATTGGGACAATAAATGCCACAACAGAATATCTAGGACAGGTCGGTGAATGTTTTTGCCACTAATGGCAAAAACGTATTTGAATTTATTTGATTTGTATTGTACCCTATTGGTTTAATGTGGCCTGGAAATTAATCCTAACTGGGTCCTAAGTGGCGATATATAGGTATAGTCAATGGGACCTACATGGATTGCGTCAGTGAAGGTGTTATTATTCACTTTGCCCGCATGTTGTCACTTTTGATGCATAAAATATATTTTTTAAGACTTCGTTGTTTCGACCATTTATCTCGTTGCATTAACTATTTTCTCTTTGTTTCGACTATTTTCTCTTTGCTTCAACTATTTTTCTCGTTGCTTTGAGTATTTTCTCGTTGCTTCGAGTGTTTTCTTGTTACTTCAAGTTTCTGTCAAAAACTTGAAATTCCGTCTCTGTTTAATGGTATTTGAAGCTTGTAAATGGAATTTGTTGTATTCCCCCTGTTGTCGTGTATGTAAACGTTCCTGCTTTGAATACGAAGGTAATTCGATATAAGTACATACAAGTGCACGCACGCACGCACGCACGCACGCACGCACGCATAATATAGCGACTAAACGCTGGCTTTTATCTCGGATAATAGTCATCAGTGTCAAATACTATTGGTAAGTAAAGAAAATCAGGGATTTTTACAAGTGTAGAAATAGACATACACAACCAAATAGAAAACCTTACGCTCCTAAAACTGCGCCCAACAATTGAATTAATGAGAGCATTATTAGTAAATAATGCATACTTTGTTTCAGCTGAACCTCTTTGTCTCCCAGCTGACAGGAACATCCACTGGATTTACGGCCATGAACTTCTTTGTCATCAGAAAGGAGTTCCTTCTGACTGTAAGTTGCAAAGTCAACAATTCATACCATGAAAGCTTACATCTCTCTTGGCACAGGGCAGTTGAAAATACCTGAATTCAATATGTCACTGTGCAAAGACACTATTACGTGTACATTGTGTTTGGAAATCGAAAAGTAAGTTTGACAGATAATCAAGAGGACGGCATGTTTTCCTTCACAAAGTTGTCTTTTGATTTCCCGTAAACTCATTGTGGATTCTGGGTCACATGAAGATGCCCAGTATTACATGTCTTTTATAAGTATTGGGTTACATAGGTGACATTATATGGGTTATTTCATGCTGTGATCTAGGTGTTGAACGGATTATTAACGGGCCACTTAAATGCTAAACTACAGTTAAAGCTGACTTTCGTTTACTGCATAATTAACTCCATATTCATTCATTTCATCATTTCAGCTGGGTGGTCTGTTCATCACCTACTTCTTCGTCCTGATGCAGTTCAAGATATAGACTGACATGTGGTGGCATTTGAATAGACATTCAAAACATTCCACAAATTGTGTTTATTTCACAACTGGATCATCAAACAACGTACTGTATGACACAGTAACAGCAACTGCAGCTGTGTAAATGATGTTGCTGTGATCATTGAAAACCATGGCAACTATCAATGGTCCACTTACAGATTCACTTTGATGTATAGATACATTTTTCATCTCTTTAAATAAACTTGACATCAATTCTCAAACTATGGCATTATTACTTTTATCGATGGATTCATATCTGTGTTAAGGATAGAAAAGGATTTATGTTTTGCATACATTTCGCTGTGTCACTGTAATCTGCGACTGCCCTTTCCACTCTATTAGCTAGGATTCTGCAGTGTGTGTGTGTGTGTGTGTGTGTGTGTGTGTGTGTGTGTGTGTGTTGTTTGTTTGTGTCATGGCATCGTTTCAATAAAATGCCACAATCCAAATTTCACCGTCTGTTTGGTACCTGGATGCACATCTGCTTTCCTAATACTGCACACACTACACCCATTGTGGGATTCAACATGTTTATGATAGTCTGTTAAACAAACCTTTTTTTTATTATTAGGACATAAATTCTGCAAAAAACTCACGGAGTTGGTCTGATGTTTTGATTATGATCAGCGTTTCATTGAGTATTATATGTTTATTAGGTTTCGAGTTAGATTGCAATTCATCGGTCCGCTTTTGAGCCAAACGGACTATAGATATACTCAATGGTACGAACTGGTGTCGGCTGATATCTTCGTTAACTTGTCGGTTTTAAGTTAGACTTGAATGTTGTACATACTCTTGAATGCACATCTTTGTCTTGAATGAATATTTGAAACCCGTGAACCTCCCATGCAACTGGCTACGGTCTATATATGAAAGGTATCTCTTTAGATTTGGCCATGGTTAAAGTGCACTCTTTGTAAGAGAATATAGAAATGAATGACAACAAGATACATTTGGGATTGTTCAGCGTGTACGTTTACAAAAGTCTGCAGGGAAGGGATCTCTGAGTACACTCTGAATGTAAGCAATATTTTACTTGACTTTGTGGATGTATAAACCTAGAAAACTATACATGTATCGTTTGGCAGGCCAGTGATTGGACATTGTTTAAATGGCTGGTGACAACAACAGTAGAAATTCATTTGCAAAATGACACTGTTTGTCTTTTTTTTAAACCCGTATAGTTTACCAAGTGAATAAGTGGTAATTGTTTTAAGTGAGTGATTGAGCGAGTATGGTTTCACGCCACTTTAAAGCAATATTCCAACACACCAGAAATGGGCTTCACACACTTCTGTATCACAAAACTCTCTATTAATGCAAACAACCCATCATTTTGTCACAAGCTTATGGAGGAGTTCCTTGGTCAGATAAATGAACCCAAGTTACCCTCTGGCAAGAGTGACATAGACCTAGCAAAATCAGAGCCAACACTGACAAGGATGTGAATGGCACGCCGTCTACAAGCATCTCAGCTTCAGAGACATCTTGGTATCCCTTAACATGTTTAGCTCCCTTCACATGGAAAGAGATTCTGGACATCATCAATGCCTCAAAAACGGCATCATGCACACTGTATCCAGTTCCAACTAAGATTCTTGTAAATTACCTGGATATTCTATTACCTGTTCTCACTATGCTTGTCAACAACGGCTTAAAAACAGGCATCTTCCCTGACGTATTCAAAGCTGCAGTCATGAGACCTTCACTCAAAAATCCCAGTCTGGACTGTAATGCTTTAAACAACTACAGGCCAGTGTCCAATCTGGACTGTAATGCTTTAAACAACTACAGGCCAGTGTCCAACTTGTCGTTTCTATCCAAAAATATGGAACGAGCTGTAGACATTAGACTCAGGGAATATCTCTCTTCAAATGATCTCCTAGGGAAGTATCAGTCAGCCTATCTACCCATGCATAGCACGGAAACAGCTCTTGTAAGGATTGTAAATGACCTAAGGTGCTCTGTCGACTGGTAATGTTTCATCTTGACTTGATCCATCAGCTGCATTTGACACTGTGAATCATAGACTCACCAGTCGACTCCATGACCAGTTCCACATTGCCGAAACACCACTGTCATGGATCACATCCTATCTTCACAACAGAACACAAGCAGTCATCATAAATGACGAAGTCTCTGATAGTGTCAGTTTGGACTGTGGAGTCCCTTAAGGGTCAGTCCTTCGCCCTGTGTTGTTTGTGTTACACACAAACAGTCTTGGGCACATCATAGATCAACACGGATTGAATCATCATTCCTACGCTGATGGCACACAGTTGATGGACAGTTTCAAAACCCAACATCTATTGACTTCCCTTACCTGTACATGTACAACTCTCTGTACTCAACATGTAAAAGCATGGATGTCAAACAATGATTTAAAGTTGAATGACGAAACTGGAATGCAATGAAATAACTGTTGTTGACTCTAACATTAGGTTTTCCTCTAGTGTGAAGAGTCTTGTGTATTTATTGACTCTTGCCTCGCTATGGATGCGCACGTGGACTACATATGTAAAACTTGCTTTGCTGAACTCTGATGCAGGCCTTAGTCATGTCTAGACTAGATTATTGTAACAGTCTCCTCTATGGCATCAACCACGAGCTCCTTACACGCCTTCAAAAAATCCAAAACAATGCAGCAAGAATTTTCACCAGGACGTCCAAACAGTCACACATCACCCCAGTTTTGAAAGCCCTTCACTGGTTGCCCGTAGAGGCAAGCATCCACTTATCTTAGATCACAAGGCCCCCAGAAACCTCCGGTCAGACCACCAACATCTCCTGACTGTTCCAAGAACTAAACTGAAACTCTCTGATGAAAAGGCATTCAGTGCATCAGCCCCCATACTTTGGAACAATCTCCCTCTCGCTTTCACCAAGCATTGTCATCTCAAAACCCTAAAAACATGTTTTGCTAAATATTACTCTGAATGATCTCTTCCAGTCCTTTTAAGACTTTTTTACTGTTTCGTACAGTATATCAGCACAAGAGTGTGTGACTTCCACAAGCGCTTTGAGCATGCATGTTGGATGGACTATAGCGCTTTACAAATAACCATATATATATATATATGTACCCATGTGGGGAATCGAACCCAGGTCTTCCGCGTGACGTGTCAACGCTTTAACCAATAGGCTACCTCACCGCCCCGATTGTTTTGAACTTGTATTGCAAATGGGCACTATGCAAACTCGGCAAATAAGTCCGCCTTTATCCTCGTTATCGTCTAGTAATGGTGTAATGTTTACCAAACACTCATCTATTGATACTACATATTGCTGTATGTTCTGTGTTCTGTTCTGTTCTTTGTATTCTGTAGGTATGTTCATATATACACTACAGACATGTGATACTTAAAAGAACCCTTTAACCATGGTAAGTTTTTAAAAAATGAACAAGGGAAGTCTTGAAAGTCTATGAAGAAAATCAATTGAACCGTTCTTGAGATATCTTGCTGACAATCCTACCATGCAGTTTAATATGCTGAAATCTTCAAAGTGTCGCCGTGAACTTGAACATTATATGAAGGTTACTAAAATCGACTATGCCTTGCACCTTTCCTAGATGAAGCTTGGTGTCAAATATGAAGAAAATCAAGTTAAAGGTTCTTGAGGTATCTTGCTGACAAGCTTAACATGAAGCTTCACATGCTGAAATCCTCAAAGTGTCGCCATGAGTTCGAAAATTGAGTGAAGGTCATCAAAATCGGCTGGGCCCTGCGCCCTCCCTAGATAAAGCTTGGTGTTGAATATGTAGAAATTCCAGGTAACGGTTCTTGAGATATCTTGCTGACAAAGGTAAAATATTAATGTCACCTTGTGACATTGAAACGAAGGTCAAGGTCACCAAACCTGACTAGAACCTTTCTTATACTGTGATGAGCCTAGGTACCAAATATGAAAGGAATCTAGTCCACAGTTCTTAAGATATTCCAATTCGTACGTGCGTACGTATCGACGGACGGACGGACGGAGCCTAATGCTATAAAAAAAAGAAAATGTCTTCAAGTACACACATTGTTGTCTTCATTTAAGATAATATTATTTTGTCTGCTTTCCTTTAAGGGCGAATCACTCCGAAACCATCGTTGCCTACTTTGAAATGGGTGTAACTCTATTGGCGATTGGGGCCAAAAGGAAACCTATCTTGACTCTATCCTAAATGTTATGTCAGTGTATTTTCTGTCTACAAATTCCATCAAATAGCTTGCAATGCTATAAATCATAACCACGTCCATGGATTTAACAGATTCAGAATCAATACTCCACACTGACTGTCAGCTCTGTACTCTCTATTTTACTTCAGATTAGACAAAACCTTCACTTATTAGCTCATCACTCTCTTTTACATGAAATGTGTTTTCTGTTTCCTCGATATCCGATATTTGGTGGAAATGGGAATTTAACCTATTATCACAACACGTGAATGCGATAGATTGCAGTTTTCAGTGTGATGTTATGTTTGCATTGTAAAACTGTTATATGGGGATATATGATGTCTACTGGTGACTACGGATATCAAAGGGGCTTGTATTACCACGTTGACATCCTTACATAAACAGTCACGTGGCTCTTTCTCGCGTCACGTGGTAATATTCTGTTGATATAATGCGTCCTTTTTCACCAGATCGCCACTTAAGCAGGTATACCGTGTTCATCTGAACTGCAGACACAACTTCGGTTTATCAATCGGAGCTTCAGTCAAGTTTTAACAGGATTATATAATCATAAGCACCAGGCATGGAAGTAGAAAGAAAGAACACTGGAAAGTCTATTGAAGAAAGATTAAAACATCTTCTGGTGTCCATGAAAATATTTGGAGTGTACTTTGACCCACAGCAGGATAGCAATACATTGGAACAGGCACCGAATGGACGTATGGACATATCTACTCGCATACTGGCTTTCTTCAGCCACCGAATGTATTGTTACATGGTTCTTCTTTTGCTCTGGTGCAGTTTTGTCCGAGCTGTTGCTGGCCTATTTCCTCTCAATGAAGGTTTACCAATGAGGATTATTCTCACGACATGGTACCTCCAGTGCACACTGAATGCAACAATCATGCTTGTTTCATGTCACCGACTTAGACACTTGCGATGCTTCTACAAACACTGGGATTCACTTTCCGAGAACGATCTCACAAAAGAAATCGGATATGAATTTAAATGCACAATAGTGTCTTTCAAATCTGTAACATCAGTCGGATGGGCTATATTTCTTATCAACATGGCTGCAGGTTTCACAATCACTTTTGGAAATATTTCGACGTTAAAGTTTTTTCTTAGTGATATTGCAAGGCCATTTCCAGTGGAACAATGGTCAGTTGCACTTGTTCTTGTCGGGTGTACCTTCAGCACTGGTGCGTGGGTATTTCCCGTAATCTTCGTGATTGTAATTTCCAGGGAGATCAAAGATCAGTTTCTCAGATTTCGGCAGGTCCTTTCCGAACAGATTCGGGAAGCAGAGGATCATATCCCTGGTCGTCTGTCAGAATTCAGATCTCGCTATGCACGTCTCTGCGAGGTTGTGAATATCATCAACAGAACCTTCAAGTGGATCCTTGGCGTGTCGTTTTTCCTTCAGATTCTCCAGTCTTGTTTTGTTTCGTATCAGATGGTTAATGGTCAATGGGAGATGGTTACAACTTGTATCTATTCGTATTGGCTTGGAGGTGCTATCGTAATCATTGTTTTGCTGACAAGGTTCAGTTCAACATATTTTTATTCATGAAGATGAATTGGGATTGGTGAACAAGCATTACTGCTTATATTAACACCGCTCCCATGCAACATATAATACAACATGAAAATGGAGGATTTGACGTCATCGATACTGACCATTGCATAAATATAATATTTTTAAAATGTATAAATATATACAGATTACATGAAATACAACTATTCTCTAAGTAGTCATAAGTTAGAGAGTTACAGTTGTGTGTGTCTCACAAGCCATTGTAGAAATATAAATCAATCATGAGAAGGTTGTTGAGTAAATTTAATTATTTTCCTGAGAAAATTTAAAGCGTTGTGTCTTGGTTATATAATCGTGGACGGATTCAACTATTTTCTGGTTTACACAGGGAGTAAGTTCTTTGTTTCCCTTAAGAATGGTATCCAGGTTATAACCGGTAGTGTAAAAAATACATATTAAGTCTTATCCGAGTATAGTTACGGCAAGTGAGGAAATAGTGTAGGGCGTTTTCACTCTGATGTCCACAAGAACAACAAGGGCTGTCTATTAAATGTCTGTTATACTTATCGGCGTTTAGGTCGCTACATCCGAGCCTGAGGCGGCAGTGAACGATTTGGCAAAAACGAGTGCCATAATTAAGGTCAAAGTAAATCTTATTTTCAGTTTTTGTAATTAGGTTTTTAAATTCTGTGAGATTACATGACGCTTTGGAATTTGGTAGGGCATTCCATAAATTTATTGTGGCAGGTAAAAAGGATTTAGCATAAGAGGCAGTGCGACTGTAAATTCCTTGTATTTCAGAGTTATTCCTCAAGCTGTAGTTTGTAGTTCCGGAGACGGAGTTTGGGATCAGGTCACAAAGATATTTTGGCAATTGGTTGTTGTACATCTTATAGAAAAAAAGTTAACTTCTGGCAATTCCTTCTATCTTGCATGGACTGAGATTTGGTTTCATTATAAAGTTTGTTATGACTTGTGCCACGAACGGCACCACATATAGTTCTCAGAGCATCAAGATGTAAATTTTCTAATGTACGCGATTGCTCAGAAGTACAGTTATCCCAAATATGCGAACAATAGTCAAATATTGGCAAGATATAGGATTTATACATAATATCCAACGTTTTACGTGATAATCGGTATTTAAAACTCCTCAGACAACTGATCATAGGGCGAACTTTACGTACAATATCATTAGTGTGATCATTCCACGTACAATCGCTTTGGAGTGTTAATCCTAAATGTTTATGACTTTTGACTTCTTTTATGATTGTTCCGTCCATGAATAGGTTCGGTTTTAGAGACGGTTTCGTTTTACGTGAGAACTGAGTAGTTTCGGTTTTATTTGGATGAAATGTAACCTGCCACTTACGGGCCCATTGTGAAATTCTATCTAGATCTTTGTTAAGACAGGTAGCAGCAACTGATGGATCGTCTATGATAACATATAATGAGGTGTCATCCGCAAAGAGACGAATGTTACTGTCAACATCACATACAATATCATTGATGTATATCAGAAAAAGAAGTGGTCCAAGGACAGAGCCCTGAGGTACTCCAGCTAGTACAGTTTTCTTGTCAGATTTATAGCCGTTAATTGCGACCCGTTGTACTCTATTTTCTAAATAACTTTCAAACCATTGTAATAGTTCGCCTTGGATACCATAGGTTTTCAGTTTATAAATAATTCCTCTATGCCAGACCTTATCAAAGGCTTTACTTATGTCGCAGAAGACTGCTCTAACCTCTTTTCCTTCGTCAAGAGCTTTGGCTATAAAGTTGTACAAAAAAGGTTAATTGATTTGTTGTGGAGTCTCCTGGCATGAATCCTGATTGTAAATTTGTCATTAAGTCGTTATCTCTTAGGAAATTGAATACATATTTAAATACACATTTCTCAAAGACTTTCGATAAACAAGATGTGAGTGCGACAGGGCGGTAGTTAGAACATTCATGTACGCTATCTTTCTTGTGAATAGGTATTACCGATGCTTCTTTCCATGGACTGGGAAAAATTGACAGGCTAAGGGACAAATTGAATAATTTCGTAAGTATGGATGTTAGACTATTTGCGGTATATCTAAGTACTTTATTTCCTATCCCATCCGGACCGGTCGCTTTTGATGTGTCCAGTGACATTAAAATATCTCTGACGTCATCGCGGGTTAAAGTGATGTTAGTTAATTTTGGGCTGCAAGGAAACTCGGTATCGGGCAAATCTCGATTTGGATCAGCAATAGTCGACTAAATGATAAAGTAATTGTTTAAGACATTTGCGATTTCTTCAGGGTCATTATAGATTGTATCGTTAAAGATAATTGTCCCAAATTGATTGTCATTGTTACGTGATTTTATGAACCCTTTCGTCAGACGCCACCACGTTTTCGTACCGATCGAGGTATTAACAGAGTCTTCAATTTTAGAAACGAAAATTTGTTTAGCAGTTCTAATAGCGGAAGTAACTTTATTTCTTGCTGATCTGAAGTTAGCCCACTTCGTTGGATGGTTACATTTCTTTGCAATTTTATGTAGGCGATTACGTTTCCGAATCAAAGAACGTATTTGACTCGTCATCCAGAGCGGATCTGCAGGTCTAATAGTGACAGTCTTATTTGGTATATGTTGATCGCAGATTTTCATTATTGTGGATGTTAAATCGGTTGCAATCTTATCTATATTATTGGAAGAAAATAAAATATCACCATCAATATCATCGACACTCTTGTTCATGCTTACAGTATCAACTAACGAATAGTAATAAACTTTCCTCTTATAATTTATAAGGAGGGGAATTGGTTGTTTGATGGTCACAAATATCGGACAATGGTCACTGCAGATAGGGTCAAGGACTCCCGAGTCATTTACAGCTTTAATATTCGAAACAAAAATCAGATCTATCAGGGTACTTGAATGTGGTGTAATTCTAGTTGGTTCCGATATAATCTGTTTAAGGTCATACATCGATTGAAGGTTATCTATTTTAGTTCGATTTTCCCGAAGGACGTCTATATTAAAGTCACCGACAACGATAGTATACATGTTCAGGTCGACGGCGTTACCGACAGATTCCTCAATCAGATCCCAGTACCCGCGCTCTTATCTGCTCGATAGACGGATCCGATTAGGTAACAACGGTGTTTACACTTTATCTGTATCCACACCGCCTCGAGCCCGGGGGTGTCAAGGTTGTCCATATGCTTGGCGTGTAAGTTGCTTTTGACATAGATCGCGACACCGCCACCACGCGTTTGCCTATCTTTCCTGAATGGTAGGTGATATCCAGGTATTGCTATATCAACACTACGAATGTCTGCATGCAACCAGGTTTCAGTAAGACATATAACGTCATAAGATCGAAATTCTGCGTCAAGTAAATCAGTTTTGTCTTTCAAACTGCGTACGTTCAAATGTATTATTTTAAGGTCTCTGAAATATTTCGGCCCAGGATTCGGATGGATATCGCCACAGCAGAGAAGGATGAGAGAGGCAATTACAGATACTTGGGTGCTGTAGAGACACAAGAACTTAAAACTGTGTATGGATTTCATAAATCGGACAGCAGATTTTGACTGTAGTTTTGCAGCAAAGGAACCCACTGCCTGTCTGTACTGCTCAATATCAGCCATAATCAAATATCATACATATAGTCGTATCAGGTAGGACAGTGGGTTCCAGTGGGTGATTACATGGAGGTAGACACACACAAACTGAACTAAAGTAACTAATACATGTAAATACGTTTGTTGTAATTTGATGTAGGTATAGGTCAACTGACACTGTGTAACATGATTTTGAGTGAAACAATGAAAAGAAAATAGAAAGGAAAATAAAGTAAGCCATAACCATGATATGGCTTAATAAAAGAAACAAAAAGACAAGATGCGCCTTTATGGGAGGAACAACCCCAAAACTAGGGACAACGGAGAATCTTCAGGTAAGCAATTACAAGCTGGTTAACTAAATATCTACACAATCTATACATTCACTTCCAAACGTATAGGCTTGCCGTTGTATACATAAATGCTTTCATCAAACCATACACAATTGTCCATATACATGCATACACACACAGATATTTACAAGTTCGCATTTGCATAGACTTATTTATAAGGTAATATGAATTATTCATACACATGCAACTTACATGTATCTTCTGCTATAATACTTACTGCTACACATATATACACACATTACAAGAATGTATGCTACACACATACTACACATTACAAGAATGTATGCTACACACATACTACACACATTACAAGAATGTATGCTACACACATACTACACACTATTACAAGAATGTATGCTACACACATACTACACACATTACAAGAATGTATGCTACACACATACTACACCTATTACAAGAATGTATGCTACACACATACACACATTACAAGAATATTACTACACATGCTACTACACACTACACATTACAAGAATGTATGCTACACACATACTACACACATTACAAGAATGTATGCTACACACATACTACACATTACAAGAATGTATGCTACACACATACTACAAGAATGTATGCTACACACATACTACACACATTACAAGAATGTATGCTACACACATACTACACCTATTACAAGAATGTATGCTACACACATACTACACACATTACAAGAATGTATGCTACACACAGAGTACACCTATTACAAGAAAGTATGCTACATATGTTCGTACCATAAGATTCTATTTTTGGAGGAAGAAAAGATATGAGTTGTTGCAAAATTTTCAATACGACTTTTTTCCAATACGACTGATCTTTTACATTTAAGTAGTGTTATTTCTGTGTACATGTTGGAATTCATAGTTACTGGTTCTCGACGAATATCGCCGGAAAATGGCCGATGCGATGTAAAGCATGATTCAAGTTTTTGAAAGGCATTTAGAAGTTGGACGAACATGAATACATGACACTTTTATGGATAACAACTTCTTTTTATTCTTTACACGACGTTTTTGAGCTAATTCTTGCTCCTTCATCAGGTGAATACTGAGTCAGTTCAAAGAGTGAATATATATAGATAAAACATGTTTACACAATGCAAGGAGGGAGAATGTACAAAGATAACAATATAATTACGTAGCCAATAATATAATTATGAAGCCAATAAGATAGGATTAATGTACAAAGATAACAATGAACGGATGAAGCCAAGAGATTTTAGGACAATAGAGTATACACTGGGAAGGTAAATGCCTTGGTCCCGGTTAATGACTGGCTTCTTTCTCTGGATCTCGATGCTTTCTTGAAGTTTCCGCTTCTTCCAGTGGTTGATGTTGGTGTGTAGAATCTTGGTTTGTTGCCAGGAAATGTGTAGGTCGGGATTTTTGATGAGGTGTTCCGAAAGGGCAGATTTCATGTCAGATTTTTCTACAGAGGTCTTGTGTTCTTTTATCCTGGTAGCTATGGGGCGTGATGTCTCTCCTGTGTATTTGTCTCCGCAGTTGCATGATATTTCGTATACACATCCTCTAGGATTTGGGGTGGACTCAATGGGGCCTTTCCCATTAGCATGTAGCATGTTCTTTAGTGTTCTGTCTGATGTGAAAGTGACATCTATTTTGGCTGTGCTGGTGAGCAGTCTGCTGATCTGGTGACTTACGGGTCCTAGGTATGGTATACTGACGGATACCCTAAACAGCTAGTAGAGAAGACCATACGCAAAACCCTGGCCTCCCAGCAAAAAGACCCTAATCCCAAGTCCAAACCGGCCCCATCACTTATCCTCGTCAGCCAAAATAGATGTCACTATATATATTCACTCTTTGTACTGACTCAGTATTCACCTGATGAAGGAGCAGGAATTAGCTCTGAAACGTCGTGTAAAGAATAAAAAGAAGTTGTTATCCATAAAAGTGTCATGTATTTAAAGCATGATTCATTCATTCATTCATGTTGACACAAATATGTTCATTTGTGCTGGTAAATATATGTGCATGAGCCTGCTGTTTCAGGCCCATTGCTTGCTAGAGGATATTTTCAACATTGGGACAAAAAAACGCCACTCCAGAACTTCTGGGACAGGTAGGTTTATTTTTTGGGCATATAATACTGATTCTCAAGGGACTTTCTAATACTAACTTTGTACAGTTACGTTCCAGACAACATGAGAAGGTTGGGCCCACATGGCGTTAATTATGGCCGGGCACTGGATCCTACATTGGTAACCCTTTGGCATTTAGATTTGTCCAAGGGGCGAAAACATTTTCAACATTACAATACTTAGTTCTTTTTTATCTTAACTAATCAAACAGGTTTAAATATATACTCTTCAAGATGCACTGGATCAAAATGAATACAGTTGTTTTACAAATGACATGATTTATCATGAATGTATCAATAAATATTGGTCCAAACAATGTTTTATAAAGACCTTGTTCATCACTTTCAAAAGGCAAATGGCACCCATGAAGGGCCACCTCCTCGTGGTGGGTGCTGGGTCACGCTAAGAGCCCTTCAACCCCCCGTTGTGGACCCGGGGGGATATTTGGTCCACCAACCCGTTTGCCGTGGGTTGCGCCCCCTGTGTCGGTGGAGGACGGGAGGCTGGTGGTTGAGGGCACTAGTTCCAGGAACAGTGTTCCTTTGCCCAACACACCACTTCGCCCCTTACTTCACCTAGACGGGTGGTTGAACAAGCCCGGTTCAACCAATCGGCTGGTCACGCCAAGCCCTGTGTGTACTACAATTGTGAATTGTAACACAAAATTTTGGGATTTATGTAATGATATTTTTAAGTCTTGGCCAATTTTTGATCTCATAATTTCAAATACACTATTTCATGTATGTTTTTGCCTAGAGTCGTATGCCCAGAAGGCGGTGGCTCATGGGCCAATCTGGTGGAGGAATAAATCTTTTACTTCCTTCTGCTGGAGTATATCATCCGAGTATCCTTGGTGCTGCAAGTTGGAAACCCACTTGTTTTAGCATTGTCTTCATGATACTCCATGGTGGGTGGGAGCTCGGATGATGAACCCTTAAACACTAACCATGGCTACCGAAACCCTATTACCAAAAAGAAACGTCCCTCTTGACACAGATCCTGAGGTTAATGACCAACGACCGACCACGTCTATTGAATACTGGCCACGTTTTATAGTGCTTGAGACTGTTGACAAGACTCCTTTAAAACTGAACCCTTTGCTGTTTCAAAAGGCAAACAAGGCATTGCAGGTGATGTCAAACAGGTCAAACGTTTACGGTCAGGTTCTCTACTTGTTGAATGCAGTAGAGACATCAGGCAAACAACCTTCTGTCAACTAAATCTTTGTCGGCATTCCCGTATCAGTCTCGGCTCACCGAGCGCTTAACACCAGCAAAGGGTATTGTGAGGGACCGAGACCGACTGTTTGCTGATATGCTAGAAATTGACATTGCATCAGAGATGAAGGAACAAGGTGTGCTCTACGTGAAACGTTTCACTGTCGAAAAACAATGAGATCCAACAAACGAACACCTATTTGTTTTCATTCTCCACTCCAACTGCTCCTACTTCCATAAAGGCTGGTTACTGTCAAATCAAAGTGGATACGTACATTCCGAATCCACTGAGATGTTTCAAGTGCCAGAAATATGGCCATGGTGTCAATACTTGCACATTGTCTGTTGTGTGTGCTCACTGTGGTGAGAAGACACACACGACAGAAGATTGTGCAAGTAATTATAAGAAATGTACAAATTGTTCTGGAGACCATTCCTCTTTCTCTAAAGACTGCCCAATTTGGAAGCTACAGATGGAGATCAATAAGATCAAATTCACTCAAAATATTAGTTTTGCCGAAGCCAAACAGCTTGTCCAAAGATCTGAATTAAAAGAAACGTATGCCTCCAAAACCAGGACTCCATCTGAGGCAACACTTAAAGTAACTACATCATCTTCAAGCTGCCAAACAAATTTGACTTGGGTGAAAACCACTTCTCCACAGATTCTCTCCACTGCAGTATCAATTCAAACAGTAGAATCACTTCCTGACAGGTCCGACAGTCAACCAGAGCCAGAGCCAGATCATGATCATGGTACATCGTCTCAGTCTACCACTCACTCTCAATCGCAAGCTCATGTACATCACATTACTAAAGGGAAGAATAAACCTAAGCCTGATTATTCGAAAAAACAAAGTGGCAGAACCCCAAAAGGGTCTGAAAACAAAATTAACCTTTACAACAAATATGGATCACTTGAGGACATGGACGTGTCCGAAAATGTCCATTCTAGGGAACAAAGCTTGTCGCCCTCCAAAACAGTGCGGGTAGATCCCCAATAAATCCCCAAAAGATAGTTTATTCGAACAACATCGTACAGTGGAATTGCAGAGGACTACGGCATAATTATAATGAATTACTGTTATTAGTCCAGGATTGTATGCCGTCAGCATTCTGTTTGCAGGAGACTTATTTAAAGCAGACAGATCCTTTTTGACCTACGTTATTTCAATGCTTATCATTCTTTCTCACCTCCGGGTGACAGGGCCACTGGAGGTTCTTCAATCCTAGTCAAACAGAATGTTATCCATAGCCCTATTACACTTACTTCTAATCTTCAAGCAGTTGCAGTGCGACTCACTTTACACGTTGCATTCACATTATGTTCTTTGTATATCTCACCATCTTCAGTCATTCAGAAGACTGATCTTCAAAATTTATATGACCAACTCCCAAAACCGTGTATCATTATGGGAGATTTAAATGGCCACAACCCGCTCTGGGGTGGTACAACAACTAATGCTAAAGGTAAACTATTAGAAGACTTTTGTTCAGACAATGATTTATGCATATATAATGACGGTTCTAGCACATATTTACATCCTGGCACAGGAACTTATTCAGCTCTTGATTTATCGATTACTACCTCAGACTTATTGAGTGAATTCGAGTGGTCAGTCCACGACGACCTGTGTGGAAGTGACCATTTCCCAACAATTCTAAAACCCGTGAATCCATCTGATGTTCCTCCATCATCAAGATGGAACTTTAAGAAGGCTAACTGGCCTTTATATGAAACTTTCTGTGCTGACAAACTCAAACCTGAACTTTTTCATGATCTTCCTGATGCCATCAACTGTTTTTCAGATGAGCTCAGACACATAGCTGACAAGTGTATCCCCAAATCCTCTGCAGTTCCTCATGTACGTAAACCATGGTTTAACGCTGAATGCAAACAAGCTCGCAAGGCACGAAAGAAAGCTGAACATTATTTCCGTCGCCATCCTATGGTCCACAATTTAAACAAATTTAGAATTTTAAACGCCAAAGCACGGCGTACTTTTAAACAAAATAAACGCCAATCTTGGCGAAACTATGTCTCAAACATCAATTCGCGCACGCCAATATCAAAGGTGTGGAACATGATTCAGAAAATAAAAGGTAAGGGCTCTAAATCTAGCATTAAGCATCTAAAAAGTGGACATGAATTATTAACTGATAAATCTGACATAGCAAATAAACTTCGAGAAACTTTGGCCAAACATTCTTCCTCATCTAACTATGTACCTGAATTCCAGAATTATCAAAGACAGCAGGAAAAGAAATCTATTAATTTCAATTCAGACAATGGGGAAGACTACAATGAAACCTTTTCGATACATGAGCTTCATACTGCTCTTGACCAAGCTCACGATGCTGCTTCAGGAGCTGATGGTATACATTATCAACTCCTGAAGCACTTGCCTGAATCATGTTTAGAGACGCTCCTATCTACTTTTGATGACATTTGGACATCTGGACAATTTCCTTCGTCGTGGCGCGATGCTATAATTGTGCCCATCCCTAAACCTGGACGTGATCATACTGATCCTTCCAATTATAGGCCAATTTCATTAACTAGCTGTGTTTGCAAGACCATGGAACGCATGATAAATAATCGACTTGTTTGGTACTTGGAAACCAATAACCTTCTAACTAATATACAATGTGGTTTCCGTAAAAACCGTAGTACCATCGATCATTTAGTGCGCTTAGAATCTTTTGTGAAAAATGCCATAATTAATAAACAACATGCAGTGTCGATCTTTTTCGATTTAGAAAAAGCATACGACACAACATGGAAACATGGGATTTTAAAAGATTTACATGACTTTGGATTACGAGGCCGTTTGCCTCACTTTATATCCAACTTTTTAAATAACAGGCAATTTCAAGTCCGAGTGGGTTCAACCCTGTCTGACCATTATAATCAGGATCAGGGAGTCCCACAAGTCAGTATTTTGTCTGTAACACTGTTTAGCATCAAGATTAACAGTTTATCAAAGGTTTTAAACGATTCAATTGATGGATCACTTTTTGTGGATGATTTTAATATTTCTTGTCGCGGTAAGAATATGCATACTATTGAATGGCAAATGCAGCTGTGTTTAAATAAAATACATAAATGGTGTCTTGAAAACGGCTTTAAATTTTCTAAATCCAAAACTAATTGTATACATTTTTGTAGAAAATATAAACCGCATAAAGAACCGGAACTGTTTCTCAATGGCACTCCCATCAAAGTCGTAAAGGAGGCCAAGTTCCTGGGTTTAATTTTTGACTCGCATCTAACTTTTTTTCCCCATATCAAGTCCCTAAAAACTAAATGCTTGAAGGCACTTGACTTGTTGAAAGTCGTTTCCAATTCTAAGTGGGAGGGATCAAGCTACCCTCCTAAAATTATATCGATCATTGGTACGTTCCAAACTTGATTATGGCTCCATCGTTTATGGTGGAGCCTGCAACAATAATCTTAAACTTTTAGATTCTGTCCACCACCAAGGTCTAAGACTATGTCTTGGTTCCTTTAGAACTTCACCTGTTGACAGCCTCTATGTCGAGGCTGATGAGCCATCTCTTACGCAACGCCGTATAAAATTAACTTTACAGTATATTACAAAACTTTATTCAAATGAGTCAAACCCTGCATATAACGTTGTCTTTAATCCACTATATGAAGATCTGTATAACAATAAGCCTTCTTTTGTTCCGCCTCTTGGTATAAGAGTGAAACCATTTCTTTCTGCTGCTGGCATTGAGCTAGAACATATAGCTCCTTCCCGTTTTCTTTCTTTTCCGCCTTGGCAATTGGTTAGGCCACAAGTTGATCTCACATTAACTACATTTAAAAAATCAGAAACAAATGAATTACAGTATAAACAAGAATTTAGTCAATAAAGAAGAAATAAATATACTACATACAAATACTTATTTACAGATGGGTCCAAGGATGGTGGCGCAGTGGCATGTGCCACTGTTATTGGATCCAGAACAATATCTTCTAGAATACCGGATAACAGCTCTATATTTACAGCAAAAGCAAACGCCATCTTAACAGCTCTTAAATATATTAATAAACACCATAAATATAAACAATATATCATCTTTTCAGATTCTCTTTCGTGTCTTCAGGCTATTAAAAATCTTTCTTGCAAACATCCACTTTTATTAGAAATTATTGAATTGTACAATGAACTTGCTACTGGCCAATGCGACATCGTCTTTTGTTGGTTACCCAGCCACGTTGGCATTTCTGGGAACACCATGGCTGATATTGCTGCTAAGGCAGCCCTCAACAAATCTGTGACACCACAAAATTAGATTTGTTGACTGATTTGTAAATAGGTATATATTTTATTATTGGTAGTTTAGATTAGCAACTGAGATTGTTAGTGGCTGTACCCTCAAAGGGGGTTGACGTAGCGTAAAATTATTGTCCTCCTGAGAGGGTACGTAAGTCCCAAAACTTTCAAAGTCAATTTAAGTGTACCTGCTTTTTAATCGTAGAATAAGTGTGTTTTTAATTTATGGATAGATTTCTCTTCTGTCGCCAATGGCTGAAGGGATGGTGTAAATCCAACTAGGGTCCATGCAGGTAGCAAAGGCACTGTAAGTCCCCATGGTCTCTAGTATGGTGATCTACCTTCAGTTGTTGGCGATCTATAGCCCATTTTTACATTGTATTGTCTTCTTTAATTGGAATGTTTTAGCTTTTTTCGCTAGTTTTATATTGATAGCTGTGATTATCTAGTATTTCTAAATGTTTTTTATAATATACATATATTTCATTTCAATATCAAATGTTCTCGTCACGATATGGCTGAAATATTGCCGATGTGACGTTAAATATTAACTCACTGACTCACTCAAAATGCAAATATTCATGACAACAATTCAGTCAGGGAAAAGTCAAGGAAACCTCAAATGTTTAGGGTGTATGTTATGTATTAAGTACCTTCATCAACAGCATTGTGACCTTTTTGCATTTTTATGGAACTTTAAGCATATAAATGAGACCTAGAGGTTGACTTGTTGCGACTTTTGTCTTACGTGTTACACGCATTCCGGCTTTGATTACCCAAATACTCTGGTGATACATACACCTCTGAGACTCTGGATTGTTCCCAGGAATGAATACACAGTGCCATTAGAAAATGGTCAAATGTAACACATGTTATATTTGAGATTTCACTTTCTCAGCAAAGTACCGATTCTAGTACTTTTGTTGGGTCCCACCCGTGATTCGAACCCACACCCACGGAGTCAGGCACCTAATCGCCAGTACACAATGTCAGCCATCTAACCCACACAGCCACCACAGCTTCCACTTTGTGTGGTGGCGATTTGGTTCCTCACTTTGAGAGTGTGGGTTCGAATCACGGGTGGGACTCAACCCAACAAAAGTACGAGAATCGTTAATGAGAAAGTGTAATCCCAGTTAGGTTTCTTTAGTATGAATTTGAAAAATAGACGTCACAAACGGAAATAAGTTCAAAATGGCACATCGTATCATTGTGGCAGTGTGGCATTGTGTCGGTGTTGGGGACATCTGGCTACGCACTGACCAGGCAGATTCGAAACTAACGAGATGCCCCATTTGGTGTTCCGACACTATATGTCACTGGTACGAAAGAGTGGGAACCAGCGGAAATGCCTTACAGACCATCGTAGCTTTCCTTCCATAAAGGCTAGTAATTCTATTGTAATGATTCATTGCCAGGATAAGCTTAGTTTGACACATCTATAATAAATCTGATCGCATTCACTTATGATCGGAAGGTTCTGAGTCGATTTTGGTTACCTTTTTCAGCTTGTCCTCTTTGTCTCCAAGTTGACAGGAACATTCACTGGATTTACGGCCATTAACTTCTTTGTCATCAGGAAGGAGTTCCTTCTGACTGTAAGTTGCAAAGTCAACAATCCATGCCATAAAAGCTTACATCTCTCTCGGCACAGGGCAGTTGAAAATATCTGCATTCAGTATATACGAGTAACTGCCCAAAACCATGAAATACACTATGGCATGTGCAAGAATGCAATATTTGGAAATCGAAAAGTTAGTTTGACTGATATGCAAAACGATCATTTCCCCCAAGAGCTTTTCTGTCGGACTGGCGTACCATTTCCGGTAAACACGAGGTGGATTTTGGGTCACATTAAGGTAACAAGTATTACGGGTTTTTAAATTAGAGTGTTCGAAAATTAGTATCGCGTTACTTGAATAACACTGAACGGATCGCTTCATGCTGTTCCACGTGTTTTCTAACCATTTACAGACCATACCACAGATGCTGTCTGCTAGTGTTTGCTGCAAATTAACTCCACCTTCATTCGTTGCAGCTGGGTGGATTGTTCATCACCTACTTCTTCCTCCTGCAGCAGTTCAAGATATAAAGTGGCACCGTTTGTCTGTATGCGCTTAGATTGGTCTCTACAGGATAGCAGGTGTTCATTCCACGGCAGGATCCAAGACCTCTATGCCACAGTAACGACAATTGCAGCTGTGTTAATAAGGTTGTTCTGGTCATTGTAACTATCACAAGTATGAAAGTCCACATACCGATTTAAATAGAATAATACAAAATGCATCTCTGGTCTGACTGTACCTTTTACAAATGGGCTGTAGTTTGTGTAAATGTATACCTATATGATACATAAACCATCCCTCGGCGACTTCTCTTTCTGTTCTGTCTGCTAGGTACCCGTGAAGGTCCGGGTTAGAATATTGATCTTCAGTAACCCATGCTTGTCGTAAGAGGCGACTAACGGGATCGGGTGGTCAGGCTCACTGACTTGGTTGACACATGTCATCGGTTCCCAATTGCGCAGATCGATGCTCATGCTGCTGATCACTGGATTGTCTGGCCAGACTCGATTATTTACAGACCGCCGCCATATAGCTGGAATATTGCTGCGTGCGGCGTAAAACTAAACTCACTCACTCTGTCTGCTTGGTGAGTGAGTGTTTTATAATTTACGTCACGTCCGCCATATTTCAGGCATGTCGTGACGACAGAAAATCATTATACTGAGGATACATATATACATATTCTTTAAAAAAAACTGTCATCGAAGAACAGTATAACAACTAGATTGTCACAATTATAATTAAAACTAGTCTGAGAAAATTTTAAAATGCTATATCATTAGTCAACAACACAATATAGAATTGGGCTCGCCAGCAACCAAAGTTAGGCCACCATACTGGGGATGTTTGCTATCATTGTGCAGTCACCACACACTGAGAGGTTATTTGTTCATCTGGTAGACATACGAGTTGATCGTAACGACGATCCTTTTCCTTATTTCACGTTCACTCCTGCAAATGTACACATTCAACAAGAAACCATGATAATGCTGTGGCATTTCAGATTTCATCCTTTTTGCAATTCCGACGGAAATATGTTCAAATACTGACAACCGTATTTGTTATATTCCTGGCCCCACAATAAAAGGCTTATCATTGCTTACATGGAGCATTTCTTGCATGTTTGATAATTCTTTTCATGATGCCTGGGGACACCAAATACCAGGGCAGGCTATCGGAATGAACATATTTCACATCACTGGCGAGTTGTGACATATTTACTAACAAAACAGCATAATTTAGAAGTATTCCATGAATAAAGGCGTTACTGTATTTCACGGCAATAGTTTTTGTTCGATATTATCGATGATGCAATTTTCATAAGTAATTCTACACATAGACGATATTTCCGACCCTTGAAGATCCGGATTAGAATTGGTCTTCAGCAACCCATGCTTGCTCTAAAAGGCGACTAACGGGATCGGGTGGTCAGGCTCGCTGACTTGGTTGATTCATGTCATCGGTTCCCAATTGTGTAGAACGATTTTCATGTTGTTGATCACTGGAACTTCTGATCCAGACTCGATTATTTACAGACGGCCTACATATAGCTGGAATATTGTTGAGTGCGGCGTTAGACAACGAGCCAACCAACCGATTATCGATCTTTTTAGTCAGCTCTAACAAATACAAGGTACAATAAGAGAAGTGAAACCATCCCTCCAATATACTACATTGGTAATTTGCCGTGCAATATTTTCCCACCTTATTCTAAGATCCTTTATTTGATATTGTTGTGGATGTTTATAAAGATGTGGCGCTTCAGAGAATAAAACCTGGAGCAGACTTTGTAAGATCAGATGAGCTTACGCTACTTCACCCTCCGGAAAAGTGCAAGAAAGACATGTCATGATTCCTCAAAGCATAACCTCCCCGGACCCGTGAAGATCCGGGGTAGAATAGGTCTTCAGCAACCCATGCTTGCCACAAAAGGCGACTATGCTTGTCGTAAGAGGAGACTAACGGGATCGGGTGGGCAGGCTCGTTGACTTGGTTGACACATGTCATCGGTTCCCATTTGCGCAGATCGATGTTCATGCTGTTGATCACTGGGTTGTCTGGTCCAGACCGCCGCCATATAGCTTTAATATTGCTGAGTGCGGCGTAAATCTAAACTCACTCACTCACTGTAAGTGTCAGAAGTGGTGTCATAGATTCGGGGAGTGTTGCCTTACCTTCAGAATTGTGTTACCAGAAATTGCAACATGGCTGGGTAACCAACAAAAGAGAATACAATAACTTTGTAACATTTTCTTCAGAAGAAAAAACAAGGTCCGAATCTGAAAGTTGCCGTTTTGGCTAAGTTTATCCATGATTGTATTTATTGTGGTTCATCATCCCTCCTCCCTACCGGAAACGGAAATCTTACATGTGGTCATTTCCGTAACATAATGTAAACTGTGATGGAGTGGCGAAGAGCTCGTTTGTTTATTTTGTTTAAAAGGCGTTGCGAAAGATAAACCATTGCACATGTTATTTGATCGTCATTTGTACAAATGGTTTTATTGCAGATCAATTTTGATAACGTGAATAACAATGCCACTTTGCCGATGTGATGTCTCTTATCTGTATTTTTTTACATTGATGATAAAATATCAAGTTTACTGCTAACAGCAGCATGACAAAGCGAAATCACAGTTATCAGTGTGGACATAGCAATTCAGGGTGTTGGTGATAAAGCAATGTGTTATCGGTAAGTGGTGGGTTGGAAGCGCTGGATAGGCTTGAGGCTGGAGAATCGAACCAGATCTAGTCTTCGGCATGATGAACGAATGCTTTAACTAATGGGCTATCCCACCCCCTCTCTGACGTTCAGAAGACAGGTCATGGAAAGTGTAACTGTTCACAGATGAGTCCGGGAACCGATGACATGTGTGAACCAAGTCAGCGAGCCTGACCACCCGATCCCGCTAGTCGCCTCTTACCACAAGCATGGGTTGCTGAAGGTACATTCTGACCCGGTGTAGCAGCCCAGAATACCCCCCACCAGGTTATACCCCGGGGTAAACTATAGGCTAGCCCAGTTTATATCCCGGGGGTATATTCTGGACCAGGCCAAAGTATACCCCTCCAGCCCAGAGTATACCCCTAAAAATTATGTTGACAATTCACTCAATATGAGTGTGTGACTCGGGCAATGGTCTTGTTGTCATTAAAGGAATTTGTAGGTGCATTTCATTTACATTACTGCATAATACATAATGTATTAAGTATTTGTTGAGTGCCTCTCTGCAGTATGATATTTTTGACTTTGCGTAACCCAGCCATGTTGATATATCAAGGTTAGTAGTTAGTTATTTGCTTTATTTAGCGTCGCACACACAACTAAGGTATTTCGGCAACGGGGTAGTACAACGTGAACAGATTGACTACGGGCACACTCTTCTCATCAATCTAATTAGAGCTGTACCATTATGGAGGTGGGTGTTGTCTTAATTAATACCCTAACTAACTAACCCTAATGTCTAACTAATGGGAGATAACCGATGTGAGTAGGGGCTGGTGTGAGTAGGGGCTGGTGATGGTGTGAGTAGGGGCTGGTATTTATTTATTAATATGAACAAGTGACTCTGGAGACTGATCTCGGTGTCATGTAAAGGTATTTAAAAGTGCATTTCATTTCGCATCCTATATCGCATTCAACCTTCAACATGGATGACAACCTCTGTACCCAGATCTTGAACTTCTACACCAACTCTGATAAGAAGTATCCTCAGCACATCTATGACCTGGATCCTGACACGCGTTTGAATGCGAAGTCACATTTTCGGCATACTCTGGCCTGTTACACCGAACCTTCACGGGTACTTACAGTGACAATAAACATGTTATTAGAAGTAATTATAACATCCGAGATCTAAGGCGGGACACCCAAGGAGGCATCAATAAATGACATCCAATAACTACTTGGGCTGTCAGTCAAGATTTGAATAGGTCATTTTAATACGTATTGGCCAAACACGTATATACACATGAATATTTATCAAGAGGTAAGGAGACCTTTCTTCATATTCACCATTCTTTGGGTCTACAAGGTAAAGCCGGTGATTTGAAAGATGTGACAAAGCTGCGGTCGAGATGCCGTTGGGTTGAATGTTCCAGGAATTCTCAATCAAAACATTTATTGACTTCAACGACATTAGTTCATATTCCAACTACCTGCTCCGCTCAGGTAAAATGGAAGTTCCAGTTCCAGTGGTGTGAAAAGAGGTTGCCAATGTGCAATGTGCGATTTACAGCAATCCCCTACATCTCCGACTGCCATCATATATAAAATAGTTTTTATAAATCTACATATTAATCTATTCCTTAATCACAAACTTAAAAAATACCTTGTTTTGTTTTGTCAACTATGAAATCTGATGTGTCTTCGTAGCTCTGCCAATTCTAGTTTTACAAAAGCCGTACTCGTATGCTTTATGTGCTAAATATAGTAATATTTACATGCATAGTTCCATTTGTAAATCACCAGTCAGACTTCAGCATGATGTCGAAAGCTCAATGAGAATACAGCCAATCTCTCATGTCTATTCAATTCCATTGTGTGCAGGTAGCAAAGGCACTGTAAGCCCCCATGGTCCCTAGTCTGGTGATCTACCTTCAGTTGTTGACGATATATAGCCCGTGTTTTATACTGTATTGTCTTCTTTGATTAAACTGTTGTACTTTTATATGCTAGTTTTATATTCATATCTGTGATACTCTAGTATTTTTACTGTCCATCATCGACAGGTTTTACTTTTCAAATGTTTTCATCATTATTGTACAAATTGTTTTCGTCACGATATGGCTGAGATATTGCCGATGTGACGTTAAATCTTAACTCACTCACTCCATTCCATTGTACTGTTACTACTGCTGAATCAGGAGTACCCTGTACTATCAACTGAAACCGTGAATTTGCATAATTCTTGATTTGTTTCTTTGTTGTATAACGCCGCACTAAGCCATGTTCCAGCTATGTGACGGTAGGCTGTAATTATTAGGCCAGACCATCCAGTGATGAACAGCATGAGCATCGATACACGCAATGGGGATACGATGACATGTGTCATGCACGTCAGTGAGCATGACCAACCGACCCCGTCAGTCGCCTCTTACGACAAGCATGGAATGCTGAAGACCAATTCTAACTCGGAACTTTACGGGTGAATAATGTTTGAAGAGTACACATGGAACATTACACAGAGTCACACTCCATCTGTATTCTCCCAGACGCCCACTGTCCATGAAGACGACATTCTACACGGAGTTTACACTTCACTTTGGTCAGTCGCATGTTCCAAAAATAATATTTCATGGCAACTGCTATTGAACGACGAGGTTGCTTAATTTCTGATAGGAGACATATCATATCTGCTCTGTTGATGGAATGACTGCGTATTGTGTTTGTATTTATGACTTTACAGGAAGGAGAAAATCAACAACTGTGCAAAACATAGAGTGCTATACAAACATCGTGATGAGCCATTGCCATAAATTGCTAATCGATGTATTTCCTGTGGTACTGGGATTGAAGATGGTATATTTACTGACTGACATTAAAGATAAACGAGGCTATTTTTTGAGACTCGACTGTTCCCAGTCAGCCGTTATTTAGCAAATATATTGCTGGAGCGGCGTTTGGAAGTGTTTAAGTGCAAATTGCTGCCGCCTCCCGGGACTAGTTGTTCGATCGACTAGCCACATGATTGAAAAGATGTTAGAAGATAGAACATCTTATTCTGACTGGCGCTGAACGTTCAGGGTCTGTTAAGCATAGGATCTCAGTGGCCAAGTACAAGTACACTTACGCACTTGTGCAGTAGTTACGAGTCCATGGTTGAACTCCATGTCCACTCACTTCACCTGATGAAAACTGCTAATACCGCAAAATGATAATAATAATAATGATTCTATTGAATGTATCGCCTTTCAATTTTAAAGTCTTTTACTTTCTACAGTACACGTCAAACCTCGATGAGCTATTGGAAGTCTAGCTTAAACAGAACTTTCTGCACACCTCGGATTTGAGTTTATATAGTTTATGTATACTTCCCATCAAAAGTTTAGACTCACTTAAAACCCTCACTATATGTTATGTATATGCTTACATCGAAAATTGATTCCTCCACTAACCAGCTGCAAACTTTATGCAGACGCATTGCACGAGGATCATGCATCAATTTGCTGAAAAGCATGTGCAAATATCGTGCATGTGAACAGCTGCGTTTTGGTGTAAAGTTTTAATCAGAATTTTCACTGATTCTTACCATTTATTAAACTCATGACAATAATCCTTTCAACGTTACGAATTTGTTTTACAATACATCAGTTCATGTGTACACAGTACCTTTCAACAGTATGAAATATTTTGCCAAATTTGCTTTAGAACAGTTGCCTGAAGTAAGTGGCTATATTTCCTCTTGTGAGTCTAAACATTTGATGGGAAGTATATATTTTCATTTTGTTAAATTTAAATGAAGTGTAGAGGCGTGCGGGCTAACTCAAATCTTTATAGTTTTAAATGTGTAAAGATTTTTTGTGTCATGCTTCTAAGATTTACAAACCATGCACAGCGAACAAGAAGAAAAGAATATTACAAGTGAGAACCCCCAAAAAACAACAACAAAAACAAACAACAACAACAAAAACAAAAACACAAAAACAAAAACGAGGTCAGTTTGGAGTGCAGTGCAGGTCAGGTGTAGCTCCTCCGTTACATTATCAATGAAATTCACTATCTTACATTGTTATGATAGGTTCATGGCCCAGTGCTTTAGGATAGGTCCATGGGCCAATGCTATAGGATAAGTTCCTATCCCAATGATAAAGGATAGGTTTATGGCCCAATGTTATTGTGAAGAAATGGAAGGTCGCTATTCCCATCAAGAAGCATTCTTTACACAATAATCGCCGGTTTAAGTTCGATAGAAAACATCAGTCGCACTGTCACATACGGAAGCAACATCAACCAACGCAGCTCTCACTTTCGCTGCACGCTTACATTTCGTTCAAGGGCGCACAGTAATAATCGACGCACTAAATATTCAAATTTCATAACCTTTGTAGATTTTCGTGTATTGTCATCATTTTGGACACGTGTTCACTTTTGTCCTGTTTGAAAGACAAGCACCACTAATCAAGCGTTGTTTAAGTATGTTGCACAGTTTGTTCTAATGATGATGTAAAACTGCTTTCGCGTTATTGGCATCGATAAGGATGATGAACATGCCGCACATAAGAAATTTATAACAGATGTAATATTATGCTTTACACTTTCTCAATAAAGTACAGATTTTAGTGATTTTTTAGGCTGCTTCCATCCGGGATTCGAACCCTCACTCTGAGACTCACCAAATTGCCAGCACTCAATCAGAGATCTAACCCACTCAGCCAGCGCGACTTCCATGTTTTGTGTAGATCACATACATTATGTACCCCTCCTAACAAGTGTAAACTGGGACGGCTCCCATTCGTATACACAAGACATTATTGGTATGTTTACATTTATATTCAACAGTTAATCGGCACCCGTGAAGAGCCACCTCCTCGTGGTGGGTGCTGGGTAATGCTAAGCGCTCTTCGACCCCCGTTGTGGACCCGGGGGTATATTTGGTCCACCAACCCGTTTGCCGTGGGTTGCGCCCCTGTGTCGGTGGAGGACGGGATTCTGGTGGTTGAGGGCACTGGTTCCAGGAACAGTGTTCCTTTGCCCAACACACCACTTCGGCCCTTACTTCACCTAGACGGGTGGTAGATAGAACTGGCCCGGTTCTATCAATCGGCTGGTCACGCCAAGCCCTGTGTATAGACTATATATATATGTCATTGCACAAATTTGATTTGGAATTGTTTTAATTTCGGTCTTGGCCTACTTGTTTATCTAAAACGTTTGTAATTTTGAAATATACTGTTATGAACTTTGCCTAGAGTCTTATGCCCAGAAGGCGGTGGCTCATGGGCCAATCTGGTGGAATTATTAATCTTTTAATTCTTCTGCTGGAGTATATCATCCGGGTATCCTTGGTGCTGCAAGTTGGAAATCCACTTGTATTTAGCATTGTCCCTGTGATACTTCGTGGTGGGTGGGGAGCTCGGATGATGAAATCTTACTAACTAACCATGGCTTACCTAACCCCCCCCCCAAAAAAAGACCAAGCGTCAACTGGACACTGATCCTGTCGAAACTGACCTCAGACTGCCCAACTCAATTGATTACTGGCCACGTTTTCTTGTGCTTGAAACTATTGACAAGACACCTTTGAAGTTGAATCCTTTTGCCGTAGCTAAAGGTATACAAGGCATAGCTGGTGACGTTAAGAACATTAAGCGATTACGTTCCGGTGCTCTGCTGGTTGAGTGTGCAAAGAGGCACCAAGCCACCAACCTTATGAGTATTGATTCTTTTGTCGGCATTCCAGTCAGGGTCTCTGCTCACAAAACACTCAACACGAGCAAAGGAATTATCAGGGATCGGGATCGATTGTTTGCTGACATGTCAGAACTTGACATCGTCACCGAGATGAAGGATCAAGGCGTACTTTATGTCAAGCGTTTCACAACCCGTAGAAATGATGCAACTATAAAACAAATACGTATCTATTTTCTTTCTCTTCTCCAAATGTTCCAAAATCACTAAAAGCAGGATACTGTAACATCAACGTTGAAATGTACATTCCAAACCCTCTTAGATGCTTCAAATGCCAAAAGTTCGGTCATGGGGTTAATACTTGCACATTGTCTGTTGTGTGTGCTCACTGTGGTGAAAAGACACATACAACAGAAGATTGTGACAGTAATGTTAAGAAATGTACAAACTGCACTGGTGACCACTCATCATTCTCTAAAGACTGTCCTGTCTTGAAGCATCAAATGGAGATCAACAAAAAATAATTCACCCGAAACATTAGTTTTGCGGATGCCAAAAAACTGGTCCAAAGCTCTGAACATAAAGAAAGCTATGCTTCCGTAACCAAAACATCGTCGGAAGGAACAACAAGAGTAACGAATTCAATGTTCTGCAAGCTGTCAAACCAATTTGACTTGGGTTACATCAGAAGCTCCTTTGATTTTCTCATCTACAATATCTACTCAAACGCCAGAATCACTTCCCTGTACGTCTGGAAGCCAATCAGTAGCATCCGCTGATCGTGAGTCATCTTCTCAATCAACACCCAAACCTTCACAAATTGTTAAAACCAAAGGCAAAAAAGCCAGATTCTTTGAAACAACTAAGTGGCAGAGCCCCAAAGGGGTCAGAAAATAGAATTAACTTGTACAACAAATATGGATCACTTGAGGACATGGACGTGTCTGAAAACGTCCGCTCTAGGGCACACAGCTTGTAGCCCTCGAAAACGGTGCGGGGTAGATCCCCAGTTAATCCGCCTAAAAGATAGGTCTATCTAACAATATCGTGCAGTGGAACTGTAGAGGACTCCGGACAAATTTTAATGAAATACAGCTATTAATCCAGGATTTAACACCATCAGCGTTCTGTCTGCAAGAGTCGTATCTGAAACAGACAGATAATTTTAACTTACGTCAGTTTGAAACGTATCATTATTTTTCCCCTCCAGGAGATAGAGCCACTGGAGGTTCTACTATCCTTATACGACAGGATGTTATTCACAGCCCTGTTATACTTAACACTAATCTCCAAGCTGTTGCAGTGCGACTTACTCTGGGTGTAGCATTTACGTTATGCTCTCTGTATATTCCACCTTCATCGAACCTTCAGCTGACTGATCTTCAATCACTCTATGATCACCTCCCAAAGCCATGTGTTATTATGGGTGACCTCAACGGTCACAACCCACTCTGGGGCAGTACTAACACCAATACTAAAGGCAAAATACTGGAAGATTTCATTTCCAATAATGACCTGTGCATATTTAATGATGATTCAAGCACCTATCTGCATCCTGCAACTGGCACTTATTCTTCTCTGGATTTGTCTCTTGCAGATTCTAACCTCCTGAATGAATTTGATTGGTCTGTTCATAATGACCTTTGTGGAAGTGACCACTTCCCAACTATTCTTTCAGAAATAACTCCATCTGATTCTCCATCATATACAAGATGGAATTTCTCGAAGGCTAACTGGTCCTTATTTCAAACTATATGTAAATCGAAATTACGACCTGAATGCTTCAGTGACGTAACTGATCCCATTCAGATTTTGCTGACGTTTTAAAGGAAATAGCTGACGAATGTATACCGAAATCCTCTACAACCCCACACGTACGGAAACCATGGTTTAATACAGACTGTAGACAAGCCAGAAAAGCGAGGAAGAAGGCAGAACATTATTTCCGCCACCATCCAACTGTCCATAATTTAAATCAATTCAAAATACTCAATGCGAAGGCACGTCGTACCTCTAAACAAAACAAACGACAATCTTGGAGGAAATATGTCTCCAAAATTAATTCACGTACGCCAATGTCCAGAGTATGGAACATGGTTCAAAGAATTAAAGGCAAAGGTTCAAAATCTGCTGTTCACCATCTTAAAGATGGCGATAATTTAATAACTGACAAATCTAAAATTGCAGATAAAATTGGCGAAACTCTTGCCAAAAATTCTTCATCGGCAAATTATGTCCCTGAATTTCAGAGATATCAGAAGCAACAGGAAAAGACAAAACTTAATTTCGAATCACATAACGGTGAAGATTATAATGAAGTGTTTTCATTACATGAGCTACATACTGCTCTTGAGCAAGCTCATGACACTGCAGCGGGTGATGACAATATACATTACCAGCTACTGAAACACTTACCGGAACCATGTCTGATGACACTTTTAGATATATTTGACCAAATATGGACGTCTGGAGAATTTCCTCCTTCATGGCGTAATGCCATTGTAGTCCCAATACCAAAACCTGGCAAGGATCATACAGATCCGTCGAATTACAGACCAATATCTCTAACTAGCTTTGTTTGTAAAACCATGGAACGTATGGTGAATAATAGATTAACTTGGTATCTTGAAACCAATAATCTTATAACAAATATTCAATGTGGTTTCAGGAAAAATCGTAGTACCATTGATCATTTGGTACGTTTAGAATCCTTTGTTAAAAATGCTATAGTAAATAAACAACATGCTGTATCAATTTTCTTTGATCTTGAGAAAGCTTATGATACGACCTGGAAGCATGGCATTTTGAAGGATTTACATGATTTTGGTTTGAGAGGCCGTTTGCCTCTTTTTATATCACAGTTTTTAAAAGACAGGCAATTTCAAGTCCGAGTGGGTTCAACCCTGTCTGATCATTACAATCAGGATCAGGGTGTCCCTCAAGGCAGTATTTTGTCTGTCACTTTATTTAGTATCAAGATCAACAGTTTATCCAAGGTCTTAAACGATTCAATTGATGGATCACTTTTTGTGGATGATTTTAATATTTCTTGTCGTGGTAAAAATATGCATACTATTGAACGGCAACTACAGTTGTGTTTAAACAAGATAAATAAATGGTGTCTTGAAAACGGCTTTAAATTTTCTAAATCAAAAACTAATTGTATACATTTCTGCCGTAAATATAAGCCTCATAAGGACCCAGAACTATCTTTAAATGGCACTCCCATCAAAGTTGTAAAGGAGGCCAAATTCTTGGGCCTAATTTTCGATTCCCATTTAACCTTCCTGCCACATATTAAATCCCTTAAAGCTAAATGCCTGAAGGCACTCGATTTGTTAAAGGTTGTCTCCAATTCAAAGTGGGGAGGGGATCAAACTACCCTCCTTCACTTATACAGATCATTGGTGCGATCTAAACTTGATTATGGCTCGATCGTATATGGCGGAGCTTGCAAAAGCAACCTTAAACTGTTAGATTCTGTCCACCACCAAGGTCTCAGACTTTGTCTTGGATCATTTAGAACTTCTCCAGTTGACAGTCTCTACGTCGAGGCCGATGAGCCATCTCTTACACAACGCCGTATAAAATTATCCTTGCAGTATGTAACAAAACTATATTCTAATGAGTCAAATCCTGCATTTAACTGTGTTTTTCATTCTCTTTATGAGGATCTGTACAACAAAAAGCCTTCTCTTGTTCCGCCTCTTGGTCTGAGAATTAAACAATTCATTTCTGCTGCCGGCATTGAGCTGGAAAATATATCACCTTCCCGTCTTCTTTCTTCTCCTCCTTGGCAACTGGTGAGGACTGAAGTTGACCTCACTCTGACCAAGTTTAAGAAATCTGAGACTAATGAATTACAATATAAACAAGAATATAATCAATTAAAAATTAAATATAATACATACAAATCCTTATTTACAGATGGGTCCAAGGATGGTGGCGCGGTGGCATGTGCCACTGTCATTGGATCCCGAACAATATCTTCTCGACTACCAAATGACAGCTCTATTTTCACAGCAGAAGCTAACGCCATATTAACAGCTCTTAAGTATATTAATAAACACCGTAAATATAAACAATACATAATCTTTTCCGATTCTCTTTCGGTGTCTTCAGGCTATTAAAAATCATTCTTGTAAACATCCACTTTTATTAGAAATTATTGAATTGCATAATGAGCTTGCTACTGGCCAATGCGACATCGTCTTTTGTTGGTTACCCAGCCACGTTGGCATTTCTGGGAACACAATGGCCGATATTGCTGCTAAGGCAGCACTCAACAAATCTGTGACACCACTTCTGATCCCATACTCTGATTACAAAGCTAGCATTAGAACTTACATCCGTGATCTGATGCAGAAGAAGTAGGACACCCAAGTAGGTATCAATAAATTACATGAAATAAAACCCTATATTGGTTACACTTACTTGGGTTGTCAGTCCAGATTTGAAGAGGTCATCATGCGACGATGTCGTATTGGCCACACTAGATACACTCATGCATACCTATTGAAAGGTGAGGATCCTCCGTTTTGTATCCCTTGTGATGAAAGAACCACGGTCAAGCATGTCCTGCTTGACTGTGTTGAATTCTCCATCATAAGGGATAAATACTTCAACGTGAAAACAGTTAAGGATCTTTTTAACACTGTTAATTTTCATTTAATTATTGGCTTTTTAAAGAAATTGATTTAATGAATGAATTTTGAATAATATGTTCTGTACATATATGTATTTTAATTATTGGTAGATTTGATTAGTAACTTAGATTGTTAGTGGCAGTGCCCTCAAAGGGGGTTGAAGTAGCGTAAAATTATTGTCCTCCTGAGAGGGTACGTAAGTCCCAAAACATTCAAAGTAAATTTAAACCTACTGCTATTTTAATCGTAGAATATATGTTCGTTTAATTTATGGCTAGATTATCTAACATCTATAATAGCTGAGGGGATGGTGTAAATCCAGCTAGGGTCCATGCAGGAAGCAAATGTACTGTAAGTCCCCATGGTCCCTAGTATGGTGATCTACCTTCAGTTGTTGGCAATATATAGCCTGTTTTTACCTTGTATTGTCATCTATAGTTAAACTGTTTTAGATTTAATTACTAGTTTTAAATTCGAATCTGTGATAATCTAGTTATTTTACTGTCCTTCGTTGACAGGTTTTTATAGTTTACCATTGCTTACTATGCATAAAATTAATTGTTCTCGTCACGATATGGCTGAAATATTGCCGATGTGACGTTAAATTTTAACTCACTCACTCACTCAACAGTTAATCAATTCCACTAAAGAAATTTGACATTTTATTAATGCGATCAGTAAATACAAGCTACACTATTGATGCCAAAACTATAAATGAATGGAAATAAAGTCTCGTAAATAAACGTATTAGCTATGACTCTTCAGATTCCAAACGGCACCTATACATCAGAATGCAGAGATTGTAGCATGTCAATTTGGAATTCTTCTGTTCTCTTCATCATACGACCAAATAAAGTTTTCGAGGAAGGATCCATGTCATTGAAGATTGACGAATGGCACAACACACAACACTATGGATCTCTTCTGGAAAAGCTGTGTTCTCTGTGTCATAGAGTTTGATCTGTTGCGGAACAGATATAGTTTGTGGGATGGTGTGCATGGATCTGTTCAAATGCCACCCGGTGTCAGTCTATATCTTGAACTGTAGCAGGAGGAAGAAGTAGGTGATGAACAGTCCACCCAGCTGAAACAGAAAATACATGCATAAAATACATGTATTACATTTCTAACATATTCCTATAGGATATTACACCTACTTTAAGATCTCTTTAAAATATGAATACACTGGGTGGAACAAGAGTTTCAAACAGTTTTCCACATTTATCAAAGTGTCATACTCACAGTCAGCAAGAACTCTTTACTGATGACAAAGAAATCCATAGCTGTGAAACCAATGGACGTTCCTGTCAGCTTGGATACAAACAGGTAAAGCTGCAAGTAGAAAATGATTGTGAGCTAGATGAAATAGATGTAATTCTCATTAGATTATTTATCACTTCAAATCTTCTTTCCACTTTTGAATATTCGGTAATGTATACATGAGTTGAACATTTCTATGTTAATTTCGTAACACACAGTGGTTCCTAGTATGGTGATCTATCTTCAGTTGTTGGCGATCAATAGCCCATTTTTACATTGCATTGTCTAAAAAAGTTTTCTACATTTAATAATAATGCTAGCTAGTTTCAACTCGTTTTGTGATACTCTAGTTATTTTACAGTCCGTCGATGATGGGTTATTTAACTACTTGTATTTATTGTGTATGTCCAACATTTCTCGTCACTATATGGCTGAAATATTGCCGAGGTGACGTTAAATTTTAACTCACTCACTCACTCGCTCGTAACACACATGCATGTAAGGTATTGGTAAAAGTAATGTTAAGCAAGTAATGTCAACGCTCATACAGTTCGTATTGAAGTCAGTCGTATTCCATCTTACTTTGACATATGGAAAGGTGACAATCAAAGTACATGTGAAACTGTGTAGGTTATTTCCTGTTCACAAAACATAATTCCAGTGGACATAAACAAGATAAAAAAGATAAAATGAGAAATGAACATGGATCGGAAAGCAGAAACTGCTCCAAACATATCAAACACAAGAGGAGTTGCCATTCCATCGAAAACAATTCACAAGACTAAATTTGAAGTAAAAAGAAAGTTACACCGATACAAGTAATTAAGAAACAGTGGTGAGTGAATGAGTTTAGTTTTACGCCGCTTCAAGCAATATCACGGCGGGGGGACACCAGATATGGGCTTCACACATTGTACCCGGCGTCACGAGCAAACGCTTTAACCATGAGGCTACCCCAGGGCCCCAAATTAAGGAATACGATTCAAACTTTGTCATATACATGGAGCGTGTAGTGATGACCTAAGGTTTTGTAATAGTGTATTCAAGAACAACTATGTGTTTATAATGAATTTCTAAGGACTGGCATCTGATTCATTAGATTAAACATGAATCATTATTAAAAAATATGAATAATGGATTCTATCAGGCTCTAAGACGCCATATGAACATACAGGTAAGTAAAACAAAAAATACAATCAAACATACAAAATCTAAAATGAGCAGCAAGGAAAATAAAAATTACTGATGTTCCTTTTTCACAAATCCTTAATGAAAGTAAGCAAACATAAAGGAACATCAATTGCTTCAACCGATGAAAGAGGAACACAATTCGAACAATAATATAAAGTAAGACATCACCTTTTAAAGTACTGATGGAAAAACCCATTCTGACATTGTTAAAGGAACAAACTAAATTATATCAAAGCCTCATGCAATGAAGAAAGTAATATCGGAATCCACTTCGTATCAAAGATACGTCAAAAGCAATTAAAACAATGAAAAATAATACAAGTCCGGGTACTAGAAAATAATTCCAAATCCTTGATTTTATGAATAGACTGTTTTCAATCGGCATGGTCTGTCTTAGTTTGATATCAGTGGCTGTTTAACGGGGTGCATATTTAACTGGGTACACACTTGCACAATAAGAATGTAACAAAATAACATTTCACTGATTATAGATTATTTACAAATACGGTATGGTATAATTTTGAAAACCCAAACAAATGCAAAACCACAAAAGTGAATGTATACTCTTAGGATCATTTGATAATACATATTACATTTTCTTTTATGCTTGCATGATTCTGCTGAAACAAAAGTATTTTTGTGTTTCTTCTATCCATGTACCAGCATTGTCGGGGCAGGGCAAACCAAGAATGTGCATCACAACACAGGAAACTTCGAACACACTAAACTCGCCTACCTGCCCAAACTGTTCAACACTTGCTTCTTTTGTTCCAATATCAAAGATGTCGTCAAGAAGGGAATGGGCCTGAATAGACATAAAGCGAAAGTAAATTAATATCTGAAACCTCCACTTTGAGTGCTACATATCCACATGTGTTATCATGTTAATAACATCGATGGCTAGAAATAAGATACTCAAGTTATAATGGAGTACAATAGGTAACTTGCCGCATGATGGACATCGGAGCAGCTAATCGCCAGAAGAACAATGTTCACGAAACACTGTATGAGCCAGGTGACATTACATGCAAAGGAAAAGAATTCCAGTGGTTCGTTTATTATCCTATAAGTGACAAAACATGTCACAAATGTATTCAACAAGAAATCTGTTCCTAGGATCCATTTGAAGGCTTCGTTGATTATGTCTACGGCCTGACAAAGCTGTGTGTAGTGAGACCTCAGTTGCGGGAAACAGTCTGGGATGTGGTCGTTTGCCTTCAAAATCTGCTTGGAAAGAGAATTTCTGAACTGTAAGAACTGTGCTCGTATGACTCGGGAGATTATGTTCACGAAGATTACAGGGAAAATCCAAGCTGCAGTTTGAAACACAACGAGGATTAAGGTGAAGCACACAGAGATATCTGAGTCTGGAAATGGCCGGACGAGGTTAGTTTTGTACTGTTGAGATTCGGTAGATCTGCAAACAGAAAGGCGCCAACAGCAGACACATTAACAACACTGACAAACCAACTGAATGCGGTTCCTAGAGTCACATACAGTATGGGGTACTTGAACGTACACCCAAGACTGTGTGTGACAGGACATTGAAACAGGGAATTCCAGTGTGTGTAGAACGATCTTAGGAGAGTAAGTTTCCGGCATGCAACGATCATAACTGTAGCATTCACTGCAACTATCAACATCCACGTGGTCCACATAATCCTCAGACTCAAATCGTCATTTAGAGGGAACAACCCAACTACAGCCCGGCCGAAATTGAACCATAATATGAGTAGATTCAGATAACAGTAAAAACGTTGAATGCTGCTCCACAGCCCTGGAGTGGACGGGTTTGTCGGTGTCTTTGTAGGCTCTATTTTGTTTCTCGAAGGCACTGGGTCGAAGTATAATCCAAATACTTTCATACAGGTTAAGAGTGGCTTCATTGTCTCCTCAATGCAGGCGCATTGGACGTTTTTCGTTTCTTCCCCACCAGTGGTATGGATATCAGAAGCAGTGAACTCTTCGACGTTCATGTCTGAAGGTTTACATACATGGAACCAAGGAATTTGGAAAAGACTGTGTGTGACACTGTCCAGGGAATCTCAAAACATTTTGACAAAAATCTGTAAAATTCTGCTGAGTCATACACCATATATATGTGTGTTCCTACAGAGGCGTGGTCATGTGGTGAAACTAGAACCGCCTACCTACTATGTCTGTGGCAACCATCTCTTCCTGTCATGAAAAGTATTGACCGTCGATGTTTTCATTACACTGAATTTCTACTGTGTAAACGTCTAACAGTGAATATCATTGATTAACTCCTCTCTGTTAAGTGAAACAGCTTTTATACTTTTAAACACTAATATTGGGTTACATGTAGAAATTGCATCATCATTATTTGGTCGACAAACATGCATTAAACATGACTGGTTCATTACAGGCTTATTTTACAGGTCACGTGGAAGGAGTTCAAATGGTGTGAGTTAAGGATATTACTCAAGAACAAAAAGGGAAGATGTCTAAGATATACGAGTATGTGCAGATCACATATGCAAAGAAAGATTTTATCACTTCTTCTTTCAGCGTCTTTTGTTTTTTTTCTAGAGATCCCCAATGTCAGTGTGAGGAAGAGGAAATAGTCTAAACCATTTCAGGCAGCTCGTGTTCTGTTTGGGTGACCACGTAAAACCGAGTTAAAAAATTGAAGAAATAAATAATACCTCTTGCATGTGAGTATTTTATAGATCTACATAAAAAGAAAATAGATGCCTCGAAACTGCATGTACAAGCGGTATTTATATTACGCTCCATTATTCGTTACATTATCCACTCCAGGGCTGTGGATCAGCCTCAAACGTTTTTACTGTTATCTGAATCTACTTGTTCCATAGTCCAATTTCGGCCGGGCTGTAGTTGGGTTGTTCCCTCTTTGAGTCTGAGGATTATGTGGACCACGTGGATGTTGCTATGTGCAGTGAATGCTATGATCGTTGCATGTCGGCAACCTACTCTCCTAAGATCGTTCTACACACATTGGAATTCCTTGTTTCAATGTCCTGTCACACACAGTATTGGATGTGGGTTCAAGTATCCCCTGAAGAATGTGACTCTGGGAACCGTAATTAGTCGGTTTGACCGTGATGTCAACGTATCTGCTGTTGGCACCTTTCTGCTTGCAGATCTACCACAATCACAACAGTAGAAACTAACCTCGTCCGGCCATTTCCAGCCTCAAGAAGTTGTTGTCCATAAAGTGTGTTCTATATTGTGCTTCCAAACTTCTAAAAAGCCACTCAAAGAAAATTAATTTTTTCGATGGAAAGGCGACTTGTGTTTGGTATGTTTGGAGCAGTTTGTGCTTTTCGATCTCCATTTTTAGAGACGTGAGTATCTTGTTTATATCCACTGAAGTTATGTTTTGTGAACAGTAACAATACAGGCAAATAACCTACACAGTTGCATAGGTACTTTGATAGCCACCATTCCATACGTCTAGGGAAGTTGGAATACGACTGGCTGCAGTAAGATCTGCCAGGGTATGAGCGATGACATTTCATTGCTCAACATTACATTTACCAATATCTTACATGCATATGTGTATTACGAAATTAACATAGAAATAGACAAGTCATATATACATTGCGAAGGCTCAAAGGTACAAAGAAGAATTTAAAGAGGCACTGATCCAGAGCGATTAATGTTTCTCGCCAACAGTCTAATTACGAGACCCACCTGCAAGCTGGTCAGTACCTGCTCCCTCGACCGTGACGGACACGGGGACTGGGCTACTGTCCGCCTTGGCATGATTTCTTCAACCTAATCAGTGGGACATTAGGAAGAGTGGATGCCGTTATTTGAAAATATCCCCGCTATTCATGTCTATTACCTATGATATTAAATCACACATTTGATTTATTTGAATCTACCCAACCCCACTTTGCCATTGCTAGAAAAATCTGAAAATTTACATAGGAAAATAGGTATATACAGTTTTTAACTTAAGTACACAACAAATGCTCATATGTATTTCTTATGCAACTCAGTTCGTATCTTCAAAACAGTGTCGGCCCATAAGTTTTTTCAATTAAAACGGCATGAAATGCAGCGGTTACAACTCATTTGCTGTAACCCATGTTTGGTGGTATAAACCTACACATGTTATTTGTCATCATTCACTTACTGGTCAGTATTGAATTTATAAAAGGTATAATTAGTGGTAAAACCACTTGGCATTTGTAGCGTCTGGAGTAAATACTCAACATTACAAACTACAAAATTACTTTTTTTTAAAGAATGGCGGATAGCATGCAGTTAGTTGTCAGGTGTGCTATCTTGTGTGACCAATGCGATTATACACCAATGTGAAAAACCTGAAACAATATATCCCTTTTTCGCATATTAGACTGTTTAAAGAGATAAACACGTCACAATTTAATTCCGGACTCACAAAAGTCCAGAAACTCTCCGCACTGTGGGTTCTTTCTGACAAGGGATTTGACCAAATTAAACATGCAGTTGTTATGAATATATACCAAGGATGAAAAAATGAAAAAAACCTTTAAATTTAAACTCGCTCGCCCATGGGCCTGCCCATGGGCGAACAGTGGCCCATGGGCGAGAATGTTTAATTTCGATCGGAATTAATGTTTTGGAGGTTGTAAATGAATGAGTGTATGTTTATAAGCATCATGACACAAATTTCAATTCATATTGACTTAAATCGACTAACTTAGATCGATATTACAATATCTCGCCCTTGGGCGAAAAACATTTTGGCCCATGGGCGAGAATATTTACTTTTACTCAAAATATATGTTTTTCCATGTTTTGGATTTTGTAAATGAATGAGTGTATGTTTATAAGCATCATGTCACAAATTTCAACTCATTTTGACTTAATTCGACTAACTTAGAACGATATTAAAAAATCTCGCCCATGGGCGAAAAATATGTTGGCCCATGGGCGAGAATGTTTAATTTCGATCAAAATTCATGTTTTGGATTTTGTAAATGAATGAGTGTATAAGCATCATGTCACAAATTTCAACTCATATTGACTTAAATCGACTAACTTAGAGCGATATTAAAAAAACTCGCCCATGGGCGAAAAATATGTTGGCCCATGGGCGAGAATGTTTAATTTCGATCAAAATTCATGTTTTGGAGGTTGTGAATGAATGAGTGTATGTTTATAAGCATCATGTCACAAATTTCAACTAATTATTGACTTAATTCGACTAACTTAGAGCGATATTAAAAAATCTCGCCCATGGGCGAAAAATATGTTGGCCCATGGGCAAGAATGTTTAATTTCGATCAAAATTCATGTTTTGGAGGTTGTGAATGAATGGGTGTATGTTTATAAGCATCATGACACAAATTTCAACTCATTATTGACTTAATTCGACTAACTTAGAGCGATATTAAAAAATCTCGCCCATGGGCGAAAAATATGTTGGCCCATGGGCGAGAATATTGACTTTTACTCAAAATACATGTTTTTCCATGTTTTGGATTTTGTAAATAAATGAGTGTATACTTATGGGTGTCATGAAACAAATTTCAACTCATTTTGACTTAATTCGACTAACATAGGGCGATGTTAAAAAATCTCGCCCATGGGCGAAAAATATGTTGGCCCATGGGTAAGAATGTATAATTTCGATCGAAATTCATGTTTTGAAGGTTGTAAATGAATGGGTGTATGTTTATAAGCATCATGACACAATATGTTGGCCCATGGGCGAGAATGTATAATTTCGATCAGAATTCATGTTTTGAAGGTTGTAAATGAATGGGTGTATGTTTATAAGCATCATGACACAAATTTCAACTCATTTTGACTTAATTCGACTAACTTAGAGCGATATTAAAAAATCTCGCCCATGGGCGAAAACATTTTGGCCCATGGACGAGAATATTAACTTTTACTCAAAATACATGTTTTTCCATGTTTTGAAGGTTGTAAATGAATGAGCGTATGTTTATAAACATCATGACACAAATTTCAATTCCTTTTGATTTAATTCTGCTTATCTAGAGCGATATTAAAAAATCTGCATTATTTACGGTAACATGGATTAGCTAATAGCGCATTGCCGGGAAACCCACATTCACACGATCACTCAACCATACCCATTGGCGGTTGAGCCAAACCATTTTAAACTCTTGTTTTCTTAAAAGTGGCTTTCCCAGGCTATAACTATCAGCACACCCCAAACCGACCATCTGTCATTTATTACCTGTCATGAGCTATCAGTTGTATTGAAAGCTCTCGCCTATTGTTTCATTACTTAATTGTTTCACGGATAGGTATGTAGTCACTCCAAATTCACCATATGTGCGTAACTGTCCTCTCCAACGTCCGCGCCCACCTCTCAACCTAGCAATCTCGATCCACTTTCTGCTCACTATCAAGCCATCTATAACTTCACGTATCTCTAACCACCTGTCTTCTCAGAGGTCCGCGCGCCTCTCTTTTCCTTCATTATTTCACACCAACTCTACCTCCCAACAACTACTGTCTCCTCCGAGGTCCGCGCGCCTCCAGCCACCACCGACTCCCACCACCTCTCAAGCATCAACCCTAGCAAACTCCACGGTCATTTCTCATTTCTTCTCATCTAATTACATCAAACTACATTATTTTTTATTTTCCCTTCCTAATCACGGCTTTTTATTTATTATCATGTTTGTAGCCGTTTTCATCTAAAGTTTACTTAGGTTAACACCCCATCATTTACATTTTTGGGGTATGGTGGTTTATCCCCTATTATAAACATATTAATTATTACTTTAGCTCCCACCTACCCTGTCGGTGTTATTGGCTACAGCCAGAAGCCGACGTTAAACTCATAATCATCATCATATGTAGTCACTAGGCACTTAAAACATTAGAAGTAATGCCATGGAACAAGTTATCTAACTACAGTATGACGTGATATTGTATAGTAGATGATTTGAGAATACAGAAGCACTGAAAAGCATCGTTTTTTACCACCAAGGGCATAACACTGGTGACCCAGTTCAGGATCGAGTGATGACTGAAAATGTCAAAAATGCCGCTTCGCAACAATCTGCGAATGATCCAGAGTTCTATCATTTTTATGTGATATGGCTTCACAGAACAACACAAAGGTACTACCTTCTGTTGGAAACTGTATCTGACATACTGCTTCAATGATACATTGATTCATGAAACAGAACAGAAATCACAGCAAGCTAAGCCCCAGTACAGTATCGTATTTATTGATTTGTTAACGTACAACATGCGAAATAACTCAGTGCAAATGGAAATGTGGCTCGTCAATGGTATGCGTGCACGAACAGATATTATCAAAACATACACGTCGGAACAGTCAAAATTAATAAATTGTTGAATATGAAATATTACTTTTAATTGGTAATTCTTGTAACATAAACAGTATTGTGAGAGCTTTAACTGTATTGAAATATGTCTTGTCAATCCTATTGACATTTGCCAATAACCACTTCCAAATAAAATAAATAGTCCATGCTGCTTCAGAACAAATAAAGGTCAATTGGGGAGCCCCAACTGGGTAATTAAGGAAAGAAGTCAATACACTGTCACTTCCTGCCTCGGACGTCACACGTCACCACTCAGGAGCTAAGGGCCTTGTCAAACCTCCTCACAAAGGAAAAAAAAGCATCAAAACTGTGTTTTTATTCTACGTGACACTCGGTATGTCGTCATAGTACTCATTGTTGAATAAATTCTATCGTGGGCAACCCCACACTTGCGAGGTGTACCTACCCAGTTTCGCACGTTTCGTTTTAATATTTTGTGATCAATTATTTTGTAATTCCCACCTGCCCGTCACGGCTATTCTTCGCCCGAGGTTTTAGGGAGTGAGTCTATTATAATAAGTAATTGTATTTTTATTATGTTGTTTAACGAGCTGGACATGGAGTGCTGTTATCATGAATGTTATCATATATTAGTGGGATGCATTGATAGTAATGAAAACTTATAAGAAGATAGTGTACCTCAACATACAAACCTATCCCGATAGCTCTCATCGTCACTCTCATGTCAATCCATTGTGACTGTTGCAGTCCTCCTGTACATCCTGTATATATAAGCAAGTTGGGTTTTTTTATTTAGGATTTATTAATGCTAAACACACATTTAACCGAGATGAAGAAGGGGGTCTCCAATTCCATGTATGCTTTTGCTCTCACAAGTTAGACATCCCATTTGTCAGACACGCCAATTATCAGACAACTTTGGATCAATCAGGCGTGACTGTGATTACAAACCTAGTTTTACCCACTGACGTAATAGACCTATCCCATAGACTAACGAGATGTTTTCATATTAGTGGTTAGTGGTATATTTTAACACTAATTATGAGTTTGTTACTTTTTGTGCAGAAATACTTTGATCAAAATACTAATGTTTATTGACTTCGGCTTCTCACAGTTTGTGTTCATAATGTTCACTTTGATCAAAACATGATTATAGATTTCCCATGTAACTAATTGAGTTACTCCCAGAGGTACAGAGGTGGATACGACGGACTGTTGGGCTTCCTCTGCTCCCCCTATGAATAACTGACAAGAAATTTGAAACCAAGATCGAGTAAACAGTTAAAACATAAACTCAATGAAGATGCAAGTTTGCACCTAAACAATTAAAAAAATCAAAACAACACAAATATTTAATAAGAATAAATAACCATCACTAAACTATCGATAGTCACACATACTATCGATGCATCGGTAGTTTTTCATTTCTACCATCGATTAATTGCTTTCGGAATAATTGCAATTCATTGACAGTTTGATGCATCATTACAGCCCTATTAATTGTATCGCTTAATATATTCTTATGCACATAACTTTGGATCAATCCATTACCCAATAAAGTTAACAGTGCAGTGTACCTGAGTGCAACCAACCATAACTTTTGTTGATTTGACGTGTCTGGGACGTCTAACTGATCGGAGGACACCAGAGAGTAAGTTGCATGCAATATTTTTAATATTGCCCTTGTGGATTTCCATTATGATTTGCACACAGGGTACATCACTATCTATGTAATTGTATTATTGTTATGGAGCGGCATTGACATGCATGTTTATGCTTGTTTGCCAATCCCGTCATGATTACTTGAAGAAAACCTGTTTAAACTATACATTAAAATATCCATAGTATTAATATGTAGTCTTTACATTAGGCAATGAGGAATACACAATATATTCAAGATTGAGTTTGCTTTTACCTTTTTAAAAATTGTCAATATTTTTGCTACAGTCGAAAAGATTTACCTTGACTTCGTTATGTACAGGTCCGTGGCTGTGGTCTCTTGGTATTTTAGAAACAATGTCGTTAAGACAGTTGACAGAGTTGATCTGTAGGCAGTCTTTCTGCATGCATTTTCACGAGATCCATTCTCCCCTTTTCCTCTTTTTCATTATGAACATATAACCATTTACACAAGGTATCTTCCACCACGAAATGTAGGGGAAACTTTGAAGTCTAATTGTGCATTTGCCATAACTGGCAAATTCACTCACATTCTGGTACACGTGTCTTATTTCGTTTCCTGGGTGAGCTGAGTTAACACACATTTTACATTTGGTAGAAAACTAGTGTCCTATTCCCTTAAAACAACACCGTCGTCACAACATCAAACATCCAAGGATTTTTACCTCGACCCAAAGGTCTAACCACAGACCATATAATAGATCTATTATATGGTCTCTGGTCTAACTTACGGGTCTACCCAGTAGACATCACTTGCTTGATAACGGTTTTAGCAGCTACGCCGAAACGGGGTGTCCCCAGTTTGCCAGCAGATATTTTTTTAAAGGTTTCAGGTCACTGAACCATGCTAATCTCTTGAAACAACAAGTGATACACTTTTTAGTGTCGTCCCACGAGGCCTAAAATTATTCAATTAGGTAGCTAGGTATCGTTCATTAGGCTATGTGGGACTTCATGCCTCACTGGTTTTATGGGATTACGGTTCACCTTACCACTGCGCTGAGCTCGTGAACAGAGTTCACCTGAACTGACTAACACGAGTGAGTGATTAAATTAATGATTGGTGTTATGTTTAAACTGAACACATCACTTATCTCGTTGACATATCAATCTGATAAGGTCATAACAGAACTACACAGAAATAACATTGATGCAGTTGCAGGTGGTTGTGTGAGACCTAAGAAACACAAATATCGCCAGCTTGAAGAACGGCTAGGATAGACTGCTGCAAGATGGTGTCGAGACTCCACTTGCTTACGGTGTGTCTCACCTTGTGGGACTATGAATAATTATGTATGCTTGTGATATTGTGTATAATGTGATATTTTGTAATAATGTATGTTTGTATCATGGTGGTAGTGCTAATATTGCCTAATGGTTGTATTTCATGATACTGTTGATGAGATTGATGATGATGATAATATGTATATTGAAATAAATGAATGACTGAAGTCACAGCGTCAATTTTATGGGCAGCCAAAATACCCTGGACCATATTACACACGGAACAACCTGCCCTGCACACTCATTCATGTGTGTCCTCTTATCCCAGGTAACCCCTGCTGCCTGTTGGGGGTACACCGCCGAAACGCCACTTACATTATAATAAAGAAGTTGTATATCCATATAACTTTCTCCGTTGTTCAAATTATCATGGTCTCAACAGATATTGAATTGTCATACGAATTCATGAGAGATTTTCAAGTTATTGTGTTGTCATCCACGTGTTGATTTAGCTGGTTTCTTCCTCATTTCCAATTTGATCATTCTGAGTTTCACCTCAGTTGATTATTTCAGTGTAGCTCGCAAAGACGAGGTCACGGAGCGGAACGATGACGTTTAGTGTATCTCCGCGTTCAGTTACGTAATTTCCGCAAAGCGCCTGCGACAATTTGCGCCGAAAAAGTCGTTGTGTCCCATCCGTTGGTCTTGTGTATTGGAGTTAAACAGCCACGACTTTCAAGTGTGTTTTGCTTTCCAAATATATACAATCCATTGATCACCCGGGGCTAGGTGTGAGATGTACAGGTGCTCGTGAGGGTGTTTTTTAAAAAAAGACTGACTGCGCTTATCGCGCAGCCAAATATCGAACATTCTAAGGAATATCGAATTGATTGTATTATAAGGTGTCGAAATGGTGTTAAATTCTCCTTTGTGCATTAACTTATTTGTCATGCAAAATTGGTGTGTTTATATGTGTGATTGAACAACCCTGTTTACTGAGATAGGAATAGGAACTTTGACCTTTCTCAAGACGTGCACATTTATGTGTATATGCTCTTGAAAACCTTGTTTGGCAAGATGTGCCTTTCAATTTTGCTATTGTGTGCATGTTCATATTGTATTTCAGTTTTGAACATATGGTTTAAACATATTTATATTCTCAGTGAATCTGGTTTGGTAAACAAGCAAAACATTGCTTTTATTAATACCTCACCGGTACATATATAATATAACAGAATACACAAGAACTGGATACACAAAAACGTCAAATTAATTCCTATCATAAGTAGTAGCAAACTGTCACTGACGCCTTCGGCTAGGTGGATAAAACGAGACGCAAAAATCCCCGTATACACCGCATCACAATAGTAAACAGAATTTATCTTAACGAATGTTTAAAGACAGACAGACAGATAGACATAGTTTATTAAAGTGTCCCATGTATGTAAACAAGATATAAAATACATATAAAATAAACGCATAATGATTTACATACATCCAGGCTTATGAGACACTGTTATCTAGAGGGTCAAAATATACATTATAGAAAGATTTTTATAAAACCATATAAATACTTAACCTTAGGCAAAAATATCTTAAATCTCTCTTCATGTAAATAGAGCATGGAATTCAGTCATATATTTCACTAACATGGTACTGACTAGTCGATTTGAACCACTGCTTCACGGTTCACTGACTGTCGTGGATGCATATTTTCAAGGGTACAGCTTCAAAAGCCTTATGCAACCAACCATAAAATGTGCTGTTTTAAGCGGTCTGTCTTTTGGGAAGTCTATCTTGTGGGAAGATACCGTTTTTTTCCATGGGGCGGGATATAAATGATTTATTCTGCCTGATGATTTGTACAACACAACCCAAGCAGTGCACAACCGTGCACCCGGCATACATTGTAATTTGTTCGGTTGTAGAAAAAAGTCATAGGAAAAAAAGTCATAGAAAAAAGTAAAAGATTTGGGTAGGAAAAAAAGTCATAGGAAAATAGTCATAAACTCAAAAAAGGTCAGTATTGATAATGTATTAATTTAACAAGTCATGACAATATTATCATCAACAGCACTACCACATTTGAACCTAACTTATAAAATTAATGTAATCATTCAAGGAAAATACATGACATCAGAAAATGCACTGTCATCATAACACTTTCATCTGCAACAGCACTACATCAGTCAGTTGTCCTAGCACATTTTATTTAACCGAATGTTCCAGCCAAGAGGTTGGATCACAGTCTTACGGCCAGCGTGTCTTATAGTAGCTGCTAGAAGGAAGCCATTTGAGTAAAAGCATTAACTGATAATCTCATGAGTTCATTAATCGGTGTGATATCGTCAAGCTCAAAGCTAGTTAAACAAACAATCATGTGACTTGTGACTTTTAATCCCACAATCCCACAATAATAATCTGTTCATTTCTACTGTTTTGATAAGATCCAATTGCTTACAGCGTCATACTAAAGGAATAATTAACTTGAAAGTGAAATAGTATAAACAACGTAAATAACTGGAGAGCATGATGTTTTATAATAGCTATCTTTTCTATGTCTTTTCTTCAATGATTTTTTTTCCTATGACTTTTTTCCGTCCACCATTTGTTCAAGTCACGTGAATCAATCAGAGATAGATATTATTAGGTAGGGTAAATGTGCATTGTACGTGCTTATGAACCTTGAACTTGCAGTTACATTTAATTATTTGTGTATAGATATTGGTCTAGAATAATTTATCAATTCGTTTAGTCTTGAAGATGTATTGATGTAGGGACTCGATTATGTTCTTGTTGATATTGTTGGTAGCTAGAGGTGTTCCTAATTTTCACAGTTTGGAGTGAGTGAATGAGTGAGTGAGTTTAGTTTTAGGCTGCTCTCAGCAATATTCCAGCTATATCGCGGTGGTCTGTAAATAATCGAGTCTGGACCAGACGATCCAGTGATCAACAAATTGAGCATCGATCTGAGCAGTTGGATGAGTGAGTTTAGGTTTACGCCACACTCAGCAATATTCCAACTATATGGCAACGGTCTGTAAATAATCGAGCCTGGACCAGACAATCCAGTGATCAACAACATGAGCATCGATCAGCGCAATTTGGAACCGATGACATGTGTCAACCAAGCCAGCGAGCCTGACCACTCAATTCCGTTAGTCGCCTCTTACGACAAGCATGGGTTACTGAAGATCAATTCTAACCCGGATCTTCACGGGTTCGGCGCAACCGGGAACCGATGACATGTGTCAACCAAGCCAGCGAGCCTGACCACCCGATCCCGTTAGTCACCTCTTACGATAAGCATGGGTTACTGAAGGCAAATTCTAACCCGGACCTTCACGGGTTTCACAGTTTTGTCTTCTTGAGAGGGTACGTAAGTCTCAAAACATTTGAAGTAAATTTAGATATACCAGGTTTATAATAGTAGGATACTTGTGTTTTTAAGTGATGGCTAAATTCGTGCACAATCGCCAACGTATGAAGGGACCATGTAAGTCCTTCTAGGGTGGGTGGGGTGAAGGGGTGGCATGGGAGCATTGAGGGGGGCAAGGCAAGCTGAGACAGTGTAGTAATTGAGGGGCTATGGGCGACCTTGACGGTGGAGTTTGTTATGGTTGGTGCTTGAGAGGCGGCGGGAGTCGGTGGTGGCTGGAGGCGCGTGGACCTCGGAGGAGACAGTAGTTGTTGGGAGGTAGAGTTGGTGTGAAATAATGAAGGAAAAGAGAGGCGCGCGGACCTCTGAGAAGACAGGTGGTTGGAGAGAGAGATGAAGTTATAGATGGCTTGATAGTGAGCAGAAAGTGGATCGAGATTGCTAGGTTAAGAGGTGGGCGCGGACGTCGGAGAGGACAGTCACGCACATATGGTGAATTTGGAGTGACTACAAACCTATCCGTGAAACAATTAAGTAATGAAACAATAGGCGAGTAGGTACCACCAAAACCTCATATAAGAAATGTCAAACATGCCACACCAAAGCTACAGTCCCTCACATTATGCTGGATTGCCAACGGTTTGACACAACCAGGCAAACACTCAGAGAGGAAACAGGGCTAGGTACATTGACAGCCAAGCGGCTGCTGGCTCCCACGGAGCACCTTGCAATGTACAGACCGCTAGCCAATTTCCTCTTGGAAAGTGAACTATGTCAGTATATTTAAAAAGAAATTTTATCAATCAAGCCAGTCTTCAGTTTGTCCGAGGGCGCCAAGGAGATTATACCACCCAAGCTCCTGACCTCAGAGGACCAGCCCAGCCAGGACACGCCGGTCGCACAGCCTGTCATCATGCCCGGTCGCCAGACTGGCACGCCAGTCCACCATGCGTCCCAAAGAGGGACAACACATGCGTCCCAACGAGGGTCTTGAAACAGGGAGTGGCCGTGTCCACCCCCTAGGAAAACAGCAGAGGAGTGGCCGTGTCCGCTCCCCAGGGTGAGTAAGCTGAATGAGAGCAAGGGAGTGGCCATGTCCACCTTCCAAGGTGAGAGCAAGGAATGGCCATGTCCGCTCCCCAGAGTGAAACAAGGAGTGAAAGCGGGGGAGTGGCCGTGTCTGCTCCCCAGAGTGATAGTAGTTACAACAGGGGAGCGGCCGTGTCTGTTCCCCAGAGTGAAAGTAAGGGAGCGGCCGTGCCTGCCCCAAGAGTGACAGCAGGGGAGCGGCCGTGTCTGCTCCCCAGAGTGAGAGTAAGGGAGCGGCCGTGACTGCCCCAAGAGTGAAAGGAATGAAAGCGGGGGAGTGGCCGTGTCTGCTCCCCAGAGTGATAGTAGTGACAGCAGGGGAGCGGCCGTGTCTGCTCCCCAGAGTGATAGTAGTGACAGCAGGGGAGCGGCCGTGTCTGCTCCCCAGAGTGAGAGTAAGGGAGCGGCCGTGCCTGCCCCAAGAGTGACAGCAGGGGAGTGGCCGTGTCCCCCCCAAAAAAAAAAAAAAAAAAAAAAATTATATAGTGTATGTTCACACAACACTCGTGTACTTACACCCACGCGTCCCAAAGAGGGACAAACCATGCGACCCAAAGAGGGTCAACACAAGCTGGGACAGCAATGTCCAGCCATGCGTCCCGAGGTGGGACAGACCAGCCCCAAGCGTCCCAAGGAGGGACACTCCAGCCCAGGCCCAAGAGTCCCAAGGAGGGATACTCCGACCCAAGCGCCCAAGGAGAGACGCCCACACCCAACGCCACCAAGACAACCCGGTCCAGCCCCAAGAGTCCCAAGGAGGGACACCGCCACCACACCCACGAGTCCCAAGGAGGGACACCCCACGCATCCCAAGGAGGGATAGGTCTGCCGACATGCCAACCGGCGAAGGCGACCTCAAAAGCACCAAACACAACAACAACAACATTTCAATGCAACTGATAGCTCATGCGGGGAATTAATGACAGATGGTCGGATTGGGGTGTGCTGATAGTTATAGCCCGGGAATGCCACTTTTAAGAGAACAAGAGTTTAAAATGGTTTGGCTCAACCGGCAATGGGTATGGTTGAGTGATCGTGTGAATGTGGGTTTCCCGGCAATGCGCTATTAGCAAATCCATGTTACCGTAAATAATGCAGATTTTGTCAAATTAAGTCAAATTAAGTCAAAATGAATTGAAATTTGTGTCATGATGCTTATAAACATACACTCATTCATTTATAACCTCCCAAACATGAATTCTGATCGAAATTATACATTCTCGCCCATGGACCAACATATTTTTCGACCATGGGCGAGATTTTTTAATATCGCTCTAAGTTAGTCGAATTAAGTCAAAAAGAGTTGAAATTTGTGTCATGATGCTTATAAACATACTCTAATTCATTTACAACCTCCAAAACATTGAAATATGTATTTTGAGTAAAAGTAAATATTCTCGCCCATGGGCCAAAATGTTTTTCGCCCATGGGCAAGATTTTTTAATATCCCTCTAAGTTAGTCAAATTACGTCAAAATGAGTTGAAATTTGTTACATGATGCTTATAAACATACACTCATTCATTTACAACTTTCAAAACATGGAAAAACATGTATTTTGAGTAAAAGTCAATATTCTCGCCCATGGGCCAACATATTTTTCGCCCATGGGCGCGATTTTTTAATATCGTTGTAAGTTAGTCGAATTAAGTCAAGAAGAGTTGAAATTTGTGTCATGATGCTTATAAACATACACTCATTCATTTACAACTTTCAAAACATGGAAAAACATGTATTTTGAGTAAAAGTCAATATTCTCGCCCATGGGCCAACATATTTTTCGCCCATGGGCGAGATTTTTTAATTTCGTTGTAAGTTAGTCGAATTTAGTCAAAATGAGTTGAAATTTGTGTCATGATGTTTATAAACATGCATTCATTCATTTATAACCTCCAAAACATGAATTCTGATCGAAATTAAACATTCTCGCCCATGGGCCAACATATTTTTTAATATCGTTGTAAGTTAGTCGAATTAAGTCAAAATGAGTTGAAATTTGTGACATGATGCTTATAACCATACACTCATTCTTTTACAAAATCCAAAACATGAATTCCGATCGAAATTAAACATTCTCGCCCATGGGCCACTGTTCGCCCATGGGCAGGCCCATGGGCGAGCGAGTTTAAATTTAAAGTTTTCGAAATTTTTTGTGTGCATTTTTTCATCCTTGGCACATATTCATAACAACTGCATGTTTAATTTGGTCAAATCCCTTGTCAGAAAGAGTCAACAGTGCGGAGAGTTTCTGGACTTTTGTGAGTCCGGAATTAAATTGTGACGTGTTCATATGACATGAAACAGGATTCTTCCCCAGCTGCAGGTGAATGTCATATCGTTCCTTTATGTGGATATTGATGGATATATTCCTCAAACAAAGTAATAGCATGACATTATTGCTATAACTTTTGTCTGTTTTAATTTGTTACCATAATAATGAAGATGGAAATATGAGTAAAAACGATTTCTTCTTTGTTGATCAATCTATACTTATACTATCATATCTGCGGATGCGGATCACGCAGCAGAGGTCACGAACCAGTCAAGAATTCTGGGATATCATCCTTTCACATCCGTGAAAAACAATAGCAAAAGCAACAACCAATCCACGGAAATCCTCTGGATCAGTGCCCCTTTAAGTGATAGGTAATCTAATGAGCATTATAGACTATTTGTAAATTTTAGAAGCAGGACACAAACATATTTAACAGACGTTTTACACTTCTTTAAATTTAAGGAAATGAAAATATACATTAACTATATCAACTCAAATCCAAGGTGTGCCGAACAGTTCTGACTTGTTTAAGCTAGACTTCCAATGGGCCATTGAAGTTTGCAGTGTACTTTAGAAAGTAAAAGACTTTAAAATTGAAAGGCGATACATTCAATACAATCATCATTATTATCATTTTTCGGTATTAGCAGCTTTCATAAGGCGAATACCCGTGAAGGGCGGGTTAGAATATTGATCTTCGGTAAGAGGCGACTAACGGGATCGGGTGGTCAGGCTCGCTGGCTTGGTTGACACATGTCAAGTTATGTCGGATTTATCAGTTTTCATCAGGTGAAGTGAGTGGACATGGGGTTTTACCTTGCACCTTTACCTTGTAACTACTGCAAAAGTGTGTACTTGTACTAGGCCACTGAGATCCTATCTTTAACAGCCCCTGAACATTCAGCGCCAGTCAGAATAAGATGTGCTATCTTCTAACATCTTTTCTATCATGCGGCTAGTGGATCGAACAACTAGTCCTGGAAGGCGGCAGCAATTTTAATTTAAACACTTTTAAACGCCGCTCCAACAATATATTTGCAGCCATGGAACAATCGAGCCTGTAAGGGACAATCAAGACAGTCTCGTTCAACTTTAATGTCAGTCAGTAAATATACCATGGTCAATCCCAGCACCACAGGAAATACATCGATTAGCAATTTATAGCAATGGCTCACCACTATGTTTGTAAAGCACTCTATGTTCTGCACAATTTGTTTTGTTTCTTTCTTCCTGTTAAATCACAAATACCAACACAAGACCAAGCCTTTCAATTAACAGAGCAGAAATGATATGTCTCCTATCAGCAATTAAGCTCGTTCAATAGTAGTTGTCATAAAATATTATTTACTTGGAATATGCGCCAAACCAAAATGAAGTGTAAACTCGGTGTGAATGAATGCTTTTGGAGAATCCAGGTCCACTGAGCAGTGGACGGAGGTGGAGTGTGACGCGATGTACAGTTCATATGCCACATGTATTATTCAATTTTCCACTCCTACGGTTACAAAAGACTCCTAGCATTATGTTCCGAGTTAGAATTGGTCTTCAGCAACTCATGCGTGTCGTAAGAGGCGACTAACAGGGTCCGGTGGTCATGCTCACTGACTTGTTTGACACATGTCATCGTATCCCAATTGCGTAGATCGATGCTCATGCTGTTGATCACTGGATTGTCTGGTCCAGACTCGATTGCTTTCCATACCATAAAGATGGAGTATTGCTGGGAGTGGCGTTAAACAACAAACAAATAAACCAACTAAGCATTATGCAAATTCACCGTTTTAGTTGATAGTGCAAGACACTCCTGAAGTCGACTCAGCAGTAGCTACAAAACAAGGCTTGTGGAATGGACAAGACATGACAAACTGACTGTATTTTCGTTGGGCTTTACATCATGCTGAAGTCTGACGGCTGATTTACAAATGGAACTATGCATGCAAATATTATCGTATTCAACACATAGGGCATACGAGTACGGCTTTTGTAAAAGGAGAGTTGGTAGATCCACGCAAACACCCCCGATTTCCGTTTTCCTGGTGGAATCCATGTTTGTCATAATTAACAAAACAGTACAGGGTATTTTTAAGTTTGTGATTAAGGAACTGATTAACATGTAGATTCAAAAACTATTTTATAATTTATAGCTTATCGGACATGTAGGAGTAGCTGTAAATCGCAATATTGCACATTGGCATACTTTTCTTACACCACGGCTCCGGCAGTGAAATACAGGAAAACTGATATCTATTATGATACGGTAACCGCAGCTAACAATCAATTGAGTACACTGCCACTGGATAACATAACGGACCTGCCGGTTAATGGACATGCTGTATGGGGCAATTAACAGTCACCAGAGGCTTTTTTCTATGTCAACAGACAACATCCGCACATAACTTTGGAACCCACTATGTGAGAAAGGTCAAGCCTATAAACTTGCATCTCGTCCGTATCTAACTCTGCAGCAGGACGAACAAACATAATAATACCTTGTTTTGTTATGACAAACATGGATTCCATCCTTAAAATGAAAAAGAGAAATCGGGGTTGTTTCGTGGATCTACCAACTCTCCTTTTACAAAAGCCGTACTCGTATGCCTTACGTGTGTGTTGAATACGGTTAATATTTGCGCGCATAGTTCCATATGTAAATCACCTGTCAGACTTCAGTATGGTGTTAGGCCCAATGACAATTCAGTCAGTATGTCATGTCATCTCCATTCTACAACCCTGGTCAGTAATTACTGCTGAGTCGACTTCAGGGCTGTGTTGCACTATCAACTGAAACAGTGAGTTTGCATAAGGCATGGTTTGTTTGTTTGTTTGTTGTTTAACACCACATCCAGCAATATTCCAGCTATATGGTATGGAAACAATCGAGTCTGAACCAGATAATCCAGTGATCAACAACGTGAGCATCGATCTACGCAATAGGGAACCGATGACATGTGTCAAACAAGTCAGTGAGCATGATCACCGGACCCCATTAGTCGTCTCTTGCGACAAGCATGGGTAGCTGAATGCCAATTTTAACTCGGAACTTCACGGATGATTAATGCTTTGAGTCTTTCGTAACCGTAGGAGTGGAATATTGGAAAATACATGTAGCATATGAACTGCACGTACATCTGGTCACACTCCACCTTCGTCCACTGCTCAGTGGACCTGGATTCCCCCAACGATTTTAGTTCCATTAAGACGACATTCACACCGAATTTACACTTCATTTTGGTCAGTCGCATATTCCAAGTAACACATCACTTCTGCTCTGTTAATGGAAAGGCTGCGTCTTGTGTTGGTATTTGTGATTTTACAGGAAGAAAAAAACAAAAACAAAATAAATTGTGCAGAACATAGAGTGCTTTCCAAACATAGCGGTGAGCCATTGCCAGAAATTGCTAATCGATGTATTTCCTGTGGTACTGGGATTGACCGTGGTACATTTACTGACATTAAAGATGAACGAGACTGTCTTTGATTGTCTTTTACAGACTCGATTGTTTCCTGGCAGCAAATATATTGCTGGAGCAGCGTTTAAAAGTGTTTAAATGAAAATTGCTGCCGCTTTCCAGGACTAATTCTTCGATCCACTAGCCGCATGGTAGAAAAGATATTAGAAGATAGAACATCTTATTCTGACTGGCGCTGAACCCAATGCTGTAGGATAGGTTCATGGCCCAATGTTGGATAGGTTCATGGCCCAATGCTATAGGATAGCTCCCAGGCCCAATGCTATAGGATAGCTCCCAGGCCCAATGCTATAGGATAGCTCCCAGGCCCAATGCTATAGGATAGCTTCATGGCCCAATGCTATAGGATAGCTCCCAGGCCCAATGCTATAGGATAGCTCGTTCAGGCCCAATGCTATAGGATAGCTCCCAGGCCCAATGCTATAGGATAGGTTCCAGGCCCAATGCTATAGGATAGGTTCATGGCCCAATGCTATAGGATAGGTTCATGGCCCAATGTTGTCGTGAAGAAATGGAAGGTCGTTATTCCCAGTAAGAAGCATCCTTCTCACAATAATCGCAGGATTAAACTCGATAGAAAACATCAGTTGCACTGTCACACAGGGAAGCGACATCAACCAATGCATCTTTCGCTGCACGCTTACACACTAAATATTCAGATTTCATAACCTTTGTAGATTTCCGTGTTCACTTTTGTCCTGTTTGAAACACAAGCACCACTAATCAAGCGTTGTTTAAGTATGTTGCACAGTTTGTTCTAATGATGATTTAAAACTGTACATGTGCTTTCGCGTTATTACCATCGATAAGGATAATCAAAATGCCGCACATAAGAGTTTTATAACAGATATAATATTTGGCTTTACACTTTCTCAATAAAGTATAGATTTTAGTGAGTTTGTTAGGTTGCGTCCCATCCTGGATTCGAACCCTCACTCTGAGAGTCACCAAACGCCAGCACTCAATCAGAGATCTAACCCACTCAGCCACCTCGACTTCCATGTTTTGTGTAGATCACATACTTTATGTACCCCTCCTAACATGTGTAAACTGGCACGGCTCCCATTCGTATACACAAGACATTGCTGGTGTGTTTACATTTATATTCAACAGTTAATCAATTCAGTTGAAGACATTTGACATTTTATTAATGCGATCAGTAAATACAAGTAACACTATTCATGCCAAAACTATAAATGAATGGAAATAAAATCTCGTAAATAAACCAATTAGCAATGACTCTTCAGATTCCAAATGCACCTGCATCAGAATGCAGAGATTGTAGCATTTAGAATTTAGTCAATTTAGAATTCTTCTGTTCCAACATCATAATATCAACTAAAGTTTGAATATCAAATCAAATAAGGAAGGATCCATATCTTTGAAGATTGATAAAGGGAACAACACAACACTGTGGAACTCTTCTGGAAAAGGGGTGTTCTCTGTGTCATAGAGTATGTTGTTTTATCCATTTGCGGAACAGACATAGTTTGTGGGATGGTGTGCATGGATCTGTTCAAATGCCACCCGGTGTCAGTCTATATCTTGAACTGTAGCAGGAGGAATAAGTAGGTTATGAACAGTCCACCCAGCTGAAACAGAAAATACATGCATAAAATACATTACTAACATATTCCTATAGGATATTACACCTTCTTTACAATCTTTTTAAAATATGAATACACTGGGTGGAACAAGAGTTTCAAACAGTTTTCCACATTTATCAAAGTGTCATACTCACAGTCAGCAAGAATTCTTTACTGATGACAAAGAAATCCATAGCTGTGAAACCAATGGACGTTCCTGTCAGCTTGGATACAAACAGGTAAAGCTGCAAGTAGAAAATAATTGTGCGCTAGATGAAATAGATGTAATTCTCATTAGATTATTTATCACTTCAATTCTTCTTGAAGAAATGAACATGGATTGAAAACCAGAAACTGCTCAAACATATCGAACACAAGAGGAGTTGCCATTTCATCGAAACAATTTGAAATACAAATCCACAAGACGACTAAATGTGAAGTAAAAGAAAACTATACACCGATATAAGTAATTAAAGAATAAGATTTAAACTTTGTTATATATGGAGCTTATAGTGATGACCTAAGGTTTTGTAATAGCTTATTCAAGAACAGCTATGTGTTTATACTGATTTTCTGAGGACTGGGCTCTAGTTCAGTAGACCTTGAAAACATTATTCTTTATTAACAATTATGAATCATGGATTCTAAATCAGACCATGTGTGAACATACAGGTAATTGAAGCAAAAATACAACCAAACATACCAAATGTAAAATGAGCAGCACGCAAAATAACAATTACAAATCCTTAATGAAAGTAAGCAAACATCAAGCAACATCATTTGCTTCAGGCAATAAAAGAGGAACACAGTTCGAACAATACTATAAAGTAAGACATCACTTTTCTGACTGACTGAAACACCCATTCTGACATTCTTAAAGGAACAAACTAAATTCTGTCAAAGTCTCCTGCAATGAAGAAACTGATATCGGAAGTTGCTAAACACTCTAAATCTAAATAACCATCTATTTGATAAATGGGAAAACCCAGTGGATATTAAAGATACATATAAAGCAATTAAAACAATGAAAAATAATACAAGTCCGGAAACAAGAAAAGAATTCAAAATCCTTGACTTTAAGAATAGACTGTTTTCAATCATCATGGTGTGTCTTGTTTTGATACCTGTGGCTGTTCAGACTCTGCTGTTTGCGTGGGTTGCATGTTTGGCTGGGTATTCACTTGCACAATAAGAATATAACGAAACAACATTTCACTGATTATAAATTATGTACAAACACGGCATGGTATTATTATGAAAAAACAAACAAACAAATTAAAAACCACAAAAAGTGAATGAATACATTTTAGATAATTTGTAAATACATCATTTCTGATCGCCCAAGGTCGGGTCGTCCACGTGTGACGTCACGAGCAGAAGACCTTCAAATCGTCCTACGTCACCTACATGACAGATTTCTGCCAGCTACACGAACCAGGGCTGAGATGTTTAGAGGTCGACTCTCCTCACAGACCATTCGAAATCGGTTGCGGGCTGCCAATCTCCATTCTCGACGTCCATATCGTGGGCCAATATTGACGCCGTTTCATCAACGTCAACGTCTGCTGTGGGCCCAACGTCACTTCCGATGGATCCAGAGAGACTGGAATCGAGTCGTCTTTAGCGATGAATCCAGGTTTACCTCAGATTCGCGGACGGCAGGCATAGAGTCTGGAGACGACGTCGTGAACCGTATGCCCAATGTTGTGTACAGGAAGTCGCCAGATTCAGGGGCGGAAGTTGCATGGTGTGGGGTGCTTTCTGTGGGAACAACCGTTCCCGACTTCTGGTCATCCGTGGAAACCTCACAGCCGCTGCTTACCGCGACATAATTACATTTCTTTATGCTTGCTGAAACAAAAGTATTTTTGCGCTTCTTCTAGCAATATTCCAGCATTGCCGGGGCAGGGCAAACCAAAAATGTGCATCACAACACAGGAAACTTCGAACACACTAAACTCGCCTACCTGCCCAAACTGTTCAACACTTGCTTCTTTTGTTCCAATATCAAAGATATCGTCAAGAAGTGAATGGGCCTAGATAAACATAAAGCGAATGTAAATTAATATCTGAAACCTCCACTTTAAGTGCTACATATCCACATGTATCATCATGTTAATTACATCGATGGCTAGAAATAGATACTCAAGTTATAAGGGAGTACAATATGTCACTTACCGCATGATGGACATCGGAGCTGCTAATCGCCAGAAGAACAATGTTCACGAAACACTCTATGAGCCAGGTGACATTACATGCAAAGGAAAAGGATTCCAGTGGTTCGTTTATTATCCTATAAGTGATAAAACATGTCGCAAATGTATTCAACAAGAAATCTGTTCCTAGGATCCATTTGAAGGCTACGTTGATTATGCCTACGGCCTGACAAAGCTGTGTGTAGTGAGACCTGAGTTGCGGGAAACAGTCTGGGATGTGGTCGTTTGCCTTCAGAATCTGCTGGGAAAGAGAATTTCTGAATTGTAAGAACTGTGCTCGTATGACTCGGGAGATTATGTTTACGAAGATTACAGGGAAAACCCAAGCTGTAATCTGAAACACAACGAGGATAACATTGAAGGAAATAGAGATACTTGAGGCTGGAAATGGTCGGACGAGGTTAGTTTTATACGGTTGTGATTGTGGTAGATCTGCAAGCAGAAGGGCGCCAACAGCAGATACGTTGACAACACTGACAAACCAACCAAATGCGGTTCCCAGAGTCACATTCTTCAGGGGATACTTGAACCGACATCCAATCTTGTTAGTGACAGGACATTGAAACAGGGAATTCCAATGTTTGTAGAAAGATCTCAGGAGGGTAAGTTTCCGGCATGCAACGATCATAACTGTAGCATTCACTGCACCTATCAACATCAACGTGGTCCACATAATCCTCAGACTCAAATCGTCATCAAGAGGGAACAACCCAACTATAGAGCGGCCGAAATTGAACCATAGTATGAGTAGATTCAGATAACAGTAAACACGATTGAGGCTGCTCCACAATCCTGGAGTGGACGGGTTTGTCGGTGTCTTTGTAGGCTCTATTTTGTTTCTTGAAGGCACTGGGTCGAAGTATAATCCAAATATTTTCATACAGGTTAAGAGTGGCTTCATTGTCTCCTCAATGGTGGCGCATGGGACGTTTTCCGTTTCTTCACCACTAGTGGTATGGATATCAGAAGCAGTGAACTCTTCGACTTTCATGTCTGAAGGCTTATATACATGGAATCAAGGAATTTGGAAAAGACTGTGAAACTGTCCGGTGAATCTCAAATCATCGGACAAAAATCTTTAAAATTCTGCTCAGTCATACACCATATATATGTGTGTTCCTACAGAGGCGTGGTCGTGTGGTCAAACTAGAACCGCCTACCTACTATGTCTGTCGCAACCATCTCTTCCTGTCATGAAGAGTATTGACCGTCGATAAAATGTTTGCAAATAATGTGTAAACACCTAACAGTGAATATCATTGATTGACTCCTCTCTGTTAAGTGAAACAGCTTTTATACTATTAAACACTAATATTGGGTTACATGTAGAACCTGCTTCAACATCATTTTGTTAACAAACATGCGTTTAACATGACTGGCTCATTACTGGAATATTTACAGTTCACGTTGACATGGAAGGAGAACTGCAAGCATTTTGTGCAAATGGTGTGAACTGCGGATATTACTCAAGTAAAATAGAAGATGCCCAAAACATACAATTTTGTATTGATTATGTATACAAAGAAATACAAAATTTGTTCAGGCTGCCTATACAAAGCTTGTAATTTTTTGTATATATATTTCAGTTTTCCCGTTTGTTTTTTTCAGAGATCCCCTATTTTGATATCTCTAGAATGTCAGTGCCAGGAAGAGGAAATAGTCTAAACCATTTCAGGCAGCTCGTGTTCCCTTAGAGTGACCACGTAAAACCGAGTTCAGTATGATTGTAGAAATAAATTTTACCACTTGCATGTGAGTTTATATAGATCTACATAAGAAGAAAAAAGGGATCGAAACTGCACGTACAAGCGATATTTATATTACGGTCCATTATTCGTTAGATTATGGCAACTAACATTACACATGAAGAAATAACATAAATTTTGTCCCCCAATACATTTATGAAAGGATAATTGTAAAGTAATTTTTCTCTTCGTAGTTCCGCTGTGATCAACCAGGAACGAGTTCTACAAGTTAATATGACTTTACTTACTCTGCATCCTTCCTGTTTTGTGTTTCAAATCTGATAGCTAATAGCTAATAGCTGTTAACCCCCAAAGTGCAAATATATCTTTTCGAGTCACTTTTCGTATAAATACAAATAATGTAAAGCTACATTTCATGGATGAAATAAAGGTTGTACCATGCCCACTGACTGATTGGCCAGGGTTTCATACATGCCAATAATCCTCAGGCTCAAACCGTCATCAAGAGGGAACAACCCAACTACAGAGCGGCCGAAATTGAACCATAGTATGAGTAGATTCAGATAACAGTAAACACGATTGAGGCTGCTCCCCAGTCCTGGAGTGGACGGGTTTGTCGGTGTCTTTGTAGGTTCTACTTTGTTTCTTGAAGACACTGGGTCGAAGTATAATCCAAATACGTGTACCATACACTTTAAAAGTGGCTTCATTGTCTCCTCAATGGAGGCTGTGTGTCTGTGTGTGTGCGGCAAGAATCACAATAAGCTGATACCCTCTCAACAGACATTTAAAGTTTATTTAGACAAAATGGTACGAACAGCAGAAATAGCTTTCTGTTATTGAAGACAAGACGTGATTCCGTCCGCGTCTCAGATGCATGTCAGCGATGATCAGTGATGTGACAATATTTCTCTGTAGGGAATATCTGCTCTGCTGAGTCGACCACCAACTAATTTGGTCCATGTTAAGGATTATGTGATATATCACTACAGCTCACTTCAAACGGTAACTTGGGTAATGTTCAATCAGTTGGCACATGGTGTCTTGTAACGTTTTGACACTGTGTCCGTTGCAGTGACTATTCCTTCAAAAGTACAATCGTTCAGAACTTTGGGGCATACTTTGGTTGGTTGTTTCCCTGGAAATCAAGCGTTATAAAAAGGAAATTGACAGAAAGCGACCAGGGTGCGCTAAGGTGACCGTAACTCCCGTACCATAACATAGTCTTGCGACAGACAAACGCTAAGGTTGTTTTGTACAACGGCACACAGGTTACTGAACAATAACATGAATGGGATGAAATGATTCACAATATACCTGAATATATACAAGCGACATGGCGACATGACAAAGCCGTTATTAACTGAAACTTCCGATGTTTCTGACACTGAGAAATGAAGATTTAACTCCGTCCAATCTGATTAAGGGTTACTTTCATGCATTACAACTGATACAAAACTCTATTAGGGAGGGGGTGATCATAATTATCAAAAGGAGCAGGTGCACAGAACAGATTTTAAAGGGATGAAGTTAAAACAACGTGTAGGCATGCATCAAATAAAGGGATTAACGACAACAACTATGGGTAGTGGTAATAAAGCAGTGACAACAGGAGGTTCAAGTCAATTGTCCAAGAGGTAGAAAATATACATGACAGGAATGCTCTGCTTTGTTGTTTTTATCAGTTCATTGCATGCAGATGGGATGATATATCCTTGATCTCTGTTGATGGAGGGCTTGTGTCCGCGGATTTGAACGGCGGCTTAATCCATGTTGATGTATATAAGTCTGTTCTGTGCTACAGCACCTCAGTCTCGCTTGACAACGGTATAAGAATCTATACCGAAACGTCGCATCCTATATAATAAAGACGTTGTCTTCCTTGAAGCGAAAATGTGTTGAAAGAACGATATGAATGTAAGTCACTAACGTGAGACTCTAAAATCATGTAGTGATCGACAGATGCGTTTAATTCGTGATTGGTATATTTTCTCATGATATTATTGTATGAATAATCTTTTCCTTTTACCTACGTATTACAATACAAATCATGAAATAGATAATATCTATATTATGATCTCAGTAGCAGTGTATCAGCATTTGGCGTGTTGTTCAATGACAAAACAATGTGAAAATTCATCGAGCAGACTTACACAATGGACTGATAATATTTCTACATGATATCAAATACAGAACATCATATAGCATCTAGTGTAGTATGTATGTACTAAGCATGTGTTTCAAGAGCAGGTGCTGCTTAAAAGCTAAATCCATGTCAGCATCAAATAGTCATTGTCAGACAAATCCGAATGTAGATATTTTAACTACCAGTCCTATGTTCATTGAAAATGAAATATATTTGGACTTTGGACCGTAGCCTGGGATGTTGATACGCTTTACAACCGATTACGTGAACAACCCAGCGCCGCTTCGACATCCGGGGAGGGAGGTATGTGTTCGGTACCGTGTGTACACCGTTGTGTTTGTTTTGCAACCCCAATAACCTTTCTCAATGTACAAAAATGGTGTGTGTATGGCGTAGTGGGCAGATTAGCTTGAACTTGAACTTGAACTTGAACTTGATTCTATATTCTCTTAAAACCACCATCAGTGGTACAAGAGCAAAGTATATACAATATTTACAAATATACATAAAACATAAACATGCGTCATGATGATGAGTTATTTATACAAGCCAAGCAGAACGCGCTGTTCATCCTGCGAGACCGTTTAGGTAGACGGTGAAAATAGGACTCCACCCCTCTAGCCCCCCTACCCATAGCCCCCTGTTGTTACAAGCCACAAATTAGTACCTCTAGCCACACGCCTAGCTGTTCTGTTAGCCTTACTCACTCCCCTGTAGCTGGATTAACTAGTCACTCCCCTGTATCTGGATTACCTGCTACTATTAATTAACTCGTGAGCTCGTTAGGATAGGTGGTGGTAGTGAGTAGGTGACTACCGATACTTAGGGAGATAATACAGAATCACGGCTCAGTGATCATTATTGATCAGTAGATGGTCACGGTAGCTAATAATTGACAAAACAAACATGAAGATTCTATATTTATTTACATTCACAAATGTATCTCTATTCGTTAAAGGTTACACGCAGCGTAAAACACAACTTTGCAGATTCTGATACCTTTCGGTGTGGACTTACAGTAACAAATGATCAAAAAATGCATATTCAACTTATTAAGTTGAAAACTAACGCGATGAACACACACACACACACACACGCGAAATCGGAGTTCAAACGATTCACTAAATTTACCCCAGCTGGGGTGAAAAGTGGTTTCAACAACTGTGCTGCGCTGCGCTGCACTGCACTCGTGGCGCATGCGCAGTGAAAAGGTTCGCGCAGCTTGGACGCGACATTTCAAGACGGAAAACCCTCGCTGGCGGTGAATACTCGGAGTAGGCTTTGATGTCAGCTATTTTTCTAATGTTTTGTTGATATATCACAGGCGCGAGCTTTTTATATGTAATGACAGTAGATTACCGATTTAACTATTTATATAATTCATTTGACTATTTCACCACACGTTCTTCTTACCGAGTCACTTTTTCAGTTCGATACTGAAAAGCAACGTCATATTTTACCATTGTCAGAATGTCTAACTGTGATATATATGTGCCTCTGTCACAGACAAAACTTAATGTCTGTTTTATAACACCGCCTGCCTGTCTACAAAACGCATTGATTTATGGCTCGTGCATACGAGTTCTGTCTCTGTCACATTATGCAATTGCACAGACAGGCAAGTGTGATTCTTGTACACATGACATGTTATGACACAAAATATGAGCATCTATTTAAAAACCCAACGGTAACCCCCCATTACCCCTACATGCCACTACCCCTACAGCTTATAACAACATAGTTTACGGTCTGTTGCACTGTTAATCCACTGCCTGTTACCTATTCCACACAATGGACTAATCCACTTAAGAGACATAACAACACACAACTAAAAGGTTGAGAGAATGGTTTTAATGAAAAGTGATCATCATTTGTCATTATCAAGATTTTAATAAGAATTAACAATAATTCGTCATCATGATTCTTTGATGGACACATTATCCAATTTGTAAAATTGTTCTACTCACTAGAGGTTTATCTTTCATCATGAAACTAAAACCGCTTTTAGCTAATCCCAACGTGTACAAGTATCACACCTGCCTGTCTGTGTAATTACATAATGTGATAGAGACCGAACTCGGGCCATAAATCAATGCGTTTTGTTTATGGTGTATAGCCTGATTGGTGTTAAGTTCAAATTGCATGTGGTCAGTGATCGCAGTTGTGTATTGAATATTGTCATTAGCAGACAGGCAGGCAGACACACAGGTGTCAGTAAAACAAGACATTGAGTTTTGTCTGTGACAACGACATATCTATATCACAGTTAGACATTCTGTCAACGCTAAATAATGACATTGCTTTTAAGTATCGAACTGAGAAAGTGTCTCGGTAAGAAGAACGTGTGGTGAAATAGACCAATGAAATTATATAAACAGTTGATTTACTGTCATAACATATAAAAAGCTCGGGCTTGTGAGATATCAACAAAACATTAGGAAAATAGCTCACACCAAAGCCTTCACCGGACAGCCCCCTTCCAAGTTGCGCGAACCTATTTCACTGCGCACGTGCTATGAGCGCAGCCCAGCTGTTGAAACCAGTTTTCCCCCGAAAAGTCGGGGGAAAATTAGTGAATCGTTTGAACTCCGATTTCGCGCGTTTTTTTCATCACGTTATTTTTCAACTATATGTTGAATTTGCATTTTTTGATGATTTGTTTCGGTAAGTCCATACCGAAAGGTATCAGAATCTGCAAAGTTGTGTTTTACGTTGCATGTGACCTTTAAGAAAGTCCATAATAAGTTATCCAAAGATGGTGTCTAATTCCATTCAATTAAGATAATTCTGGTAGTGAAATAAAAAATATCTGCGAATCCTCATAATTTTACCTTGCTAATTGAACATTTAAATCTAAGAATTTTGTTCAACTTAGGATAAAAGTTGTTTAACAAACGATCATAGTTTCAAATCGCTATTATTGGTTTGTATTTCAAAGGGGTGTGCACATTAAATGAAACCCCGAGAATAAGAAGGGTTGGTTTCTACGGTAGTCAAGTTAACGCTCATCACGCCCCGCACGTGCATTTGTTTCATTGTTCCAACTACTGCGCGTACCACCTTGTCTCATGTTCAATTGGCAAGGTAAAGTTATGAGGACTCGCATTCTTAATTTCACTTTATTTGATTTACTTTTTCGTTTAAAGTGAAATTCATCGGTACGTTTTCACTGCAAACAGACTATAGTAGGATACTGGTAGAATCTCCGATCGAATCGCAATCTCTACTCTGACATATATATATATTTTGGACACATATTTCTCCGAGAGGATCCATCTCTGAAAACATTTGGCACTCAAAGACAACAGGGCTCATGTCTAAGATGAAATGACTGTAACTTCGCCCAGGGAAACTCATGTAATACAGAGTGTGAATAAATGATGTATAAAGAAATCACCATATTATTTTTGTTTTCATTTCGTCTTCATAAGAGGGGCGGTGGGGTAGTCTAGTGGTTAAAGCGTTGGCTCGTCACGCCGAAGACCCGGGTTCGAATCCCCACATGGGTACAACGTGTGTGAAGCCCATTTCTGGTGTCCCCGCCGTGATGTTGCTGGAATATTGCTAAAAGCGGAGTAAAACCATACTGAGTCAGTCAGTCAGTCTTCATAAGATGTTAAAATAGGCCTTGTAAATTTGTGCGGCGATCTACTTCTGGGAACCATTTCCCCTCCAACTTGAAGTTGTTTACAGGAGAAAACAACACCATTTAAAGAAAGTCCATATCAATTATCCAAAGATGGTGTCTAATTTCATTCAATTAAGATAATTCTGGTAGTGAAATAAAAAAATCTGCCAGTTATTTCTGCAGGGAAACAAATTCTGCAAGAAATTTCTGCAGGAAAAAATAATTCTGCCAGAAAGTTCTGCGGAAAAAAATAATTCTGCCAGAAGTTCTGCAGAAATGCATTTTCAAAGCCAATTTGTGAGCTTATGAACACGTGAACTCACTGGCACATGACCTTTATTGATTCATCTCCTTGAGATCTTTCCAATGATATAAAATATGTCTTTGTAACTCGCTTCCTTCTGTGTGTGAAGCATGGACTCGCTGGCCATTCCCAAGTTGTACCACCCGGACTTCAAATTTAATAATACCTTATTTTGTTATGACAAACATGGATTCCATCCGGAAAACAGAAATCGGGGGTGTTTCGTGGATCTACCAACTCTCCTTTTACAAAAGCCGTACTCGTATGCCTTACGTGTGTGTTGAATACGGTTAATATTTGCGCGCATAGTTCCATATGTAAATCACCTGTCAGACTTCAGTATGGTGTTAGGCCCAATGAAAATACAGTCAGTATGTCATGCCATCTCCATTCTACAAGCCCTGGTCAGTAATTACTGCTGAGTCGACCCCAGGGCTGTGTTGCACTATCAACTGAAACAGTGAGTTTGCATAAGGCATGGTTTGTTTGTTTGTTTGTTTGTTTGTTTGTTGTTTAACACCACATCCAGTAATATTCCAGCTATATGGTATGGAAACAATCGAGTCTGGACCAGACAATCCAGTGATCAACAATATGAGCATCGATCTACGCAATTAGGAACCGATGACATGTGTCAAGCAAGTCAGTGAGCATGACCACCGGACCCCGTTAGTCGCCTCTTGCGACAAGCATGGGTAGCTGAATGCCAATTTTAACTCGGAACTTCACGGATGAATAATGCTTGGAGTCTTTCGTAACCGTAGGAGTGGAATATTGAAAAATACATGTGGGATATGAACTGCCCGTACATCGCGTCACACTCCACCTTCGTCCACTGCTCAGTGGACCTGGATTCCCCCAACGACTTCAGTCCCATTAAGACGACATTGCTGTTGAATAGGTTCATGGCCAAATGCTATAGGATAGGTCCCAGACCCAATGCTATAGTATAGGTTCATGGCCCAATGCTGTTGGATAGGTTCATGTCCCAATGCTGTTGGATAGGTTCATGTCCCAATGCTATAGGATAGCTCCCAGGCCCAATGCTGTAGGATAGGTTCATGGCCCAATGCTGTTGAATAGGTTCATGGCCAAATGCTATAGGGTAGGTCCCAGGCCCAATGCTATGGTATAGGTTCATGTCCCAATGCTGTTGGATAGGTTCATGGCCAAATGCTATAGGATACCTCCGAGGCCCAGTGCTGTAGGATAGGTTCATGGCCCAATGCTGTTGGATAGGTTCATGTCCCAAGGCTATAGGATAGCTCCCAGGCCCGATGCTGTAGGATAGGTTCATGACCCAATTCTGTTAGATAGGTTCATGGCCCAATGCTATAGGATAGCTCCCAGGCCCCATGCTGTAGGATAGGTTCATGGCCCAAAGCTGTTGGATAGGTTCATGGCCCAATGCTATAGGATAGCTCCCAGGCCCAATGCTATAGGATATATTCATGGCTCAATGCTATAAGATAGGTTAATGGCCCAATGCTATTGTGAAGAAATCGAAGGTTGTCATTACTAGTAAGAAGCATCCTTCACACAATAATCGCAGGATTAAACTCGATAGAAAACATCAGTTGGACTGTCACACACGGAAGCGACATCAACTAATGCATCTTTCGCTGCACGCTTACATTTCGTTCAAGGGCGGACAGTAATAGTCGACACACTAAATTGTGTATTGTCATCATATTGGGGGGCGGTTGGGTAGCCTAGTGGTTAAAGCGTTGGCTCGTCACGCCGAGGATCCGGGTTCGTTTCCCACATGGGCACAATGTGTTAAGCCCATTTCTGGTGTCCCCCGCCGTGATATTGCTGGAATATTGCTAAAAGGGGCGTAAAACTAAACTCAGTCAGTCAGTCAGTCATCATATTGGACACGTGTTCACTTTTGTCCTGTTTGAAAGACAAGCACCACTAATCTAGCGTTGTTTAAGTATGTTGCACAGTTTGTTCTAATGATGATTTAAAACTGTACATGTGCTTTCGCGTTATTGCCATCGATAAGGTTGATCAAAATGCCGCACATAAGAAATTTATAACATATATTATATTTGGCTTTACACTTTTTAAAAAAGTACAGATTTTAGTGATTTTGTTAGGTTGCGTCCCATCCGGGTTTCGAACCCTCACTCTGAGAGTCACCAAATCGCTAGCACTCACTCAATCTAACCCACTCAGCCAGCGCCACTTCCATGTTTTGTGTAGATCACATACTTTAGTCAAGATCACGTACTTTGTGTACCCCTCCTAGCAAGTATAATCTGTCACGGCTCCCATTCGTATACACAAGACATTGTTGGTGTGTTTACATTTATATTCCACAGTTAATCAGTTCAGTTGAAGACACTTGACATTTTATTAATGCGATCAGTAAATACAAGTAACACCATTGATGCCCAAACTATAAGTGAATGGAAATAAAGTCTCGTAAATAAACCAATTAGCAATGACTCTTCAGATTCCAAATGCAACTGCATCAGAATGCACCTGCATCAGAGATTGTCAATTTAGAATTCTTCTGTTCACAACATCATAATATCAAATAAAGTTTGAATATCAAATCACATAAGGAAGGATCCATATCTTTGAAGATTGATAAAGGGAAAATCACACAGCACTGTGGAACTCTTCTGGAAAAGGGGTGTTCTCTGTGTCATAGAGTATGTTGTTTTATCCATTTGCGGACCAGAGATAGTTTGTGGGATTGTGTGCATGGATCTGTTCAAATGCCACCGGGTGTCAGTCTATATCTTGAACTGTAGCAGGAGGAAGAAGTAGGTGATGAACAGTCCACCCAGCTGAAACAGAAAATACATGCATAAAATACATGTATTACATTTCTCACATATTCCTATCGGATATTACACCTACTTTAAGATCTCTTTAAAATATGAATACACTGGGTGGAACAAAAGTTTCAAACAGTTTTCCACTTTTTTGTCAAAGTGTCATACTCACAGTCAGCAAGAATTCTTTATTGATGACAAAGAAATCCATAGCTGTGAAACCAATGGACGTTCCTGTCAGTTTGGATACAAACAGGTAAAGCTGCAAGTAGAAAGTGATTGTGAGCTAGATGAAATAAATGTAATTCTCCTTAGATTATTTATCACTTCAAATCTTCTTTCCACTTTTGAATATTCGGTAATGTATACATGAGTTGAACATTTCTATGTTAATTTCGTAACACACAGTGGTCCCTAGTATGTTGATCTACCCTCAGTTTTTTGGCGACCAATAGCCCATTTTTTACATTGTATTGTCTAAAATAGTTTTCTACTTTTAAAAATAATGCTAGCTAGTTTCAACTCGTTTTGTGATACTCTAGTTATTTTACAGTCCGTCAATGACTGGTTATTTAACTACTTGTATTTATTGTGTATGTCCAACATTTCTCGTCACTATATGGCTGAAATATTGCCGAGGTGACGTTAAATTTTAACTCACTCACTCACTCACTCACTAGTAACACACATGCATGTAAGGCATTGGTAAAAGTAATGTTAAGCAAGTAATGTCAACGCCCATACAGTTCGTATTGAAGTCAGTCGTATTCCATCTAACTTTGACATATGGAAAGGTGACAATCAAAGTACATATGAAACTGTAGGTTATTTCCTGTTCACAAAACATAATTCCAATGGACAAAAACAAGATAAAGAAGATAAAATGAGAAATGAACATGGATCGGAAAGCAGAAACTGCTCCAAACATATCAAACACAAGAGGAGTTGCCATTCCATCCAAAACAATTCACAAGACTAAATTTGAAGTAAAAAGAAAGTTACACCGATACAAGTAATTAAGAAACAGTGGTGAGAGAATGAGTTTAGTTTTACGCCGCTTTTAGCAATGTTCCAGCAATATCACGGCGGGGGACACCAGATATGGGCTTCACACATTGTACCCGGCGTCACGAGCAAACGCTTTAACCATGAGGCTACCCCAGGGCCCTAAATTAAGGAATACGATTCAAACTTTGTCATATACATGGAGCTTAAAGTGATGACCTAATGTTTTGTAATAGTGTATTCAAGAACAACTATGTGTTTATAATGAATTTCTAAGGACTGGAATCTGGTTCATTAGATTACACATTAGATTAGATTAGATTATACATTAATCATTACTAAAAATTATGAATAATGGATTCTATCAGGCTCTAAGACGCCATATGGACATACAGGTAAGTAAAACAAAAAACACAATCAAACATACAAAATCTAAAATGAGCAGCAAGGAAAATAAAAATTACTGACGTTCCTTTTTCACAAATCCTTAATGAAAGTAAGCAAACACTAAGCAACATCAATTGCTTCAACCAATGAAAGAGGAACACAGTTCGAACAATAATATAAGGTAAGACATCACCTTTTAAAGTACTGATGGAAAAACCAATTCTGACATTCTTAAAGGAACAAACTAAATTCTATCAAAGCCTCAATGAAGGCAATGAAGAAAGTGATATCGGAACCCACTTGGTATTAAAGATACGTCAAAAGCAATTAAAACAATGAAAAATAATACAAGTCCAGGTACTAGAAAAGAATTCCAAATCCTTGTTTTTATGAATAGACTGTTTTCAATCGGCATGGTCTGTCTTAGTTTGATATCAGTGGCTGTTTCACGGGGTGCATATTTAACTGGGTACGCACTTGCACAATAAGAATGTAACAAAAAAACATTTCACTGATTATAGATTATTTACAAATACGCTATGGCATAATTTTGAAAACCCAAACAAATGAAAAACCACAAAAGTGAATGTATACTCTTAGGATCATTTGATAATACATATTACATTTTTTTATGCTTGCATGATACTGCTGAAACAAAAGTATTTTTGTGCTTCTTCTAGCCATGTACCAGCATTGTCGGGGCAGGGGATACCAAGGATGTGCATCACAACACAGGAAACTTCGAACATACCATGTAACTCGCCTACCTGTCCGAACTGTTCAACACTTGCTTCTTTTGTTCCAATATCAAAGATGTCGTCAAGAAGCGAATGGGCCTGAGTAGACATAAAGCGAATGTAAATTAATATCTGAAACCTCCACTTTAAGTGCTACATATCCACATGTGTTATCATGTTAATTACATCGATGGCTAGAAATAAAATATTCAAGATATAAGGGAGTACAATAGGTCACTTACCGCATGATGGACATCGGAGCTGCTAATCGCCAGAAGAACAATGTTCACGAAACACTCTATGAGCCAGGTGACATTACATGCAATTGAAAATAATTCCAGTGGTTCGTTTATTATCCTATAAGTGACAAAACATGTCACAAATGTATTCAACAAGAAATCTGTTCTTAGGATCCATTTGAAGGCTACGTTGATTATGTCTACGGCCTGACAAAGCTGTGTGTAGTGAGACCTGAGTTGCGGGAAACAGTCTGGGATGTGGTCGTTTGCCTTCAGAATCTGCTTGGAAAGAGAATTTCTGAACTGTAAGAACTGTGCTCGTATGACTCGGGAGATTATGTTTACGAAGATTACAGGGAAAATCCAAGCTGCAGTTTGAAACACAACGAGGATAAAGGTGAAGCACACAAAGATATTTGAGTCTGGAAATGGCCGGACGAGGTTAGTTTTGTACTGTTGAGATTTGGGTAGGTCTGCAAGCAGAAAGGCGCCAAAAGCAGATAAGTTGACAACACTGACAAACCAACTAAATGCGGTTCCCAGAGTCACATACAGTATGGGGTACTTGAACGTACACCCAATCTCGTGTGTGACAGGACACTGAAACAGGGAATTCCAATGTGTGTAAAACGATCTTAGGAGAGTAAGTTTCCGGCATGCAACGATCATAACTGTAGCATTCACTGCACCTATCAACATCCACGTGGTCCACATAGTCCTCAGGCTCAAACCGTCATTAAGAGGGAACAACCCAACTACAGAGCGGCAGAAACTGAACCATAGTACAAGTAGATTCAGATAACAGTAAACACGTTGGAGGCTATTTTGGGATATCACAAAACAATAGCAAAAGCAACAACCAATCCACGGAAACCCTCTGGATCAGTGCCCCTTTAAGTGATAAGTAATCTAATGAGCATTATAGACTATTTGTAAATTTTAGAAGCATGACACAAAAATATGAATAGAATGTGACTCTGGGAACCGTATTTAGTCGGTTTGTCCGTGATGTCAACGTATCTGCTGTTGGCACCTTTCTGCTTGCAGATCTACCACAATCACAACAGTAGAAACTAACCTCGTCCGGACATTTCCAGCCTCAAGAAGTTGTTATCCATAAAGTGTGTTCTATATTGTGCACTGCACTTTTCGATGGAAAGGCGACTTGTGTTTGGTATGTTTGGAGCAGATTGTGCTTTTCGATCTCCATTTTTAGAGATATGAGTATCTTGTTTATATCCACTGAAGTTATGTTTTGTGAACAGTAACAATATAGGCAAATAACCGCCACAGTTTCATTGGTATATTTGATAGTCACCATTCCATACGTCAAGGGAAGTTGGAATACGACTGGCTGCAGTAAGATCTGCCAGGGTATGAGCGATGACATTTGATTGCTCAACAGTACATTTACCAATATCTTACATGCATATGTGTATTACGAAATTAACATAGAAATATACAAGTCATATATACATTACGTAGGTTCAAAGGTACAAAGAAGAATTCAAAGAGGCAATGTTCCAGAGCGATTAATGTTTCTCGCCAACAGTCTAATTACGAGACCCACCTGCAAGCTGGTCAGTACCTGTTCCGTCGACCGTGACGGACACGGGGACTGGGCTACTGTCCGCCTTGGCATGATTTCTTCAACCTAATCAGTGGGACATTAGGAAGGGTGGATGCCCATAAGATGCCGTTATTTAAAAATATCCCCGGTATTCATGTCTATTACCTATGATATTAAATCACACATTTGATTTATTTGAATCTACCCAACCCCACTTTGCCATTGCTAGAAAAATCTGAAAATTTACTTAGGAAAATAGGTATATACAGTTTTTAACTTAAGTACACAGCAAATGCTCATATGTATTTCTTATGCAACTCAGTTCGTATCCTCAAAACAGTGTTGGCCCATAAGTTTTTTCAATTAAAACTGCATGAAATGCAGCGGTTACTACTCCCTTGCTGTAACCCATGTTTGGTGGTATAAACCTACACATGTTATTTGTCATCATTCACTTACTGGTCAGTATTGAATTTATAAAAGGTATAATTAGTGGTAAAACCACTTGGCATTTGTAGCGTCTGGAGTAAATACTCAACATTATAAACTACAAAATTACTTTTATTTAAAGAATGGCGGATAGCATGCAGTTAGTTGTCAGGTGTGCTATCTTGTGTGACCAGTGCGATTATACACCAATGTGAAAAACCTGAAACGATATATCCCTTTTTCGCATATTAGACTGTTAAAAGACATATGACATGAAACAGGATTCTTTCCCAGCTGCAGGTGAATGGTATATCGTTCCTTTATGTGGATATTGATGGATATATTCCTCAAACAAAGTAATAGCCTGACATTATTGCTATAACTTTTGTCGGTTTTAATTTTAATATTTGCACTTTGTTTTTATTTATTTGTGGTAGCATTCAACAGAATCATATTTTTTGCCGTGAAGTGTAATGAGACAGACAATATACGCTAGGTGGATCTTAGGGTGTGTGTGTGAAATATTATTCACGTTGGCAATCTATAAAATGTCTATATATAACAGTTATATTATAAATTCACTATAAGTATAAGCAGATCGTGTGCTTTTTATTAAGTTTTAAAATGCATACAAATATGATGATAAACAAATTAGGAGTAAAAGACAAATATAGATACGTACATTGACTTTTTTTACCAATGGCATATGATTCAACTTAAAATCGTTTTATTTGTTACCGTAATAATGAAGATGGAAATATGAGTAAAAAAGATTTCATCTTTGTTGATCAATCTATACTTATACTATCATATCTGCGCATGCGGATCACGCAGCAGAGGTCACGAACCAGTCAAGAATTTTGGGATATCATCCGTTCACATCCGTGAAAAACAATAGCAAAAGCAACAACCAATCCACGGAAATCCTCTGGATCAGTGCCCCTTTAAGTGATAAGTAATCTAATGAGCATTATAGACTATTTGTAAATTTTAGAAGCATGACACAAAAATATTTAATAGACGTTTTACACTTTTTTAAATTTAACGAAATGAAAATATACATAAACTATATAAACTCAAATCCAAGGTGTGCCGAACAGTTCTGACTTGTTTAAGCTAAAACTTCCAATGGGCCATTGAGGTTTGCAGTGTACTTTAGAAAGTAAAAGACTTTGAAATTGAAATGCAATACATTCAATAGAATCATCATTAGTATCATGTTCGGATTTATCAGTTTTCATCAGGTGAAGTGAGTGGACATGGGGTTTAACCTTGCACTCGTAACTACTGCACAAGTGCGTAAGTCTACTTGTACTAGGCCACTGAGATCCTATCCTTAACAGCCCCTGAACATTCAGCGCCAGTCAGAATAAGATGTGCTATCTTCTAACATCTTTTCTATCATGCGGCTAGTCGATCGAAGAACTAGTCCTGGAAGGCGGCAGCAATTTTCATTTAAACACTTTCAAACGCCGCTCCAACAATATATTTGCTGCCAGGGACAATCGAGCCTGTAAGGGACAATCAAGACAGTCTCGTTCATCTTTAATGTCAGTCAGTAAATATACCATGGTCAATCCCAGCACCACAGGAAATACATCGATTAGCAATTTATAGCAATGGCTCACCACTATGTTTGTATAGCACTCTATGTTCTGGACTATTTGTTTTGTTTCTTTCTTCCTGTTAAATCACAAATACCAACACAAGGCGCAGCCTTTCCATTAACAGAGCAGAAATGATATGTCTCCTATCAGCAATTAAGCTCGTTCAATAGTAGTTGTCATAAAATATTATTTACTTGGAATATGCGCCAAACCAAAATGAAGTGTAAAATCGGTGTGAATGAAGGCGTTGGGAGAATCCATGTCCACTGAGCAGTGGACGGAGGAGGAGTGTGACGCGATGTACAGTTCATATGCCACATGTATTTTCAATATTCCACTCCTACGGTTACAAAAGACTCCAAACATTATTCACCCGTGATGTTCGGAGTTAGAATTGGTCTTCAGCAACTCATGCGTGTCGTAAGAGGCGACTAACAGGGTCCGGTGGTCATGCTCACTGACTTGTTTGACACATGTCATCGTATCCCAATTGCGTAGATCGATGCTCATGCTGTTGATCACTGGATTGTCTGGTCAAGACTCGATTGGTTTCATACCATAAAGATGGAGTATTGCTGGGAGTGGCGTTAAACAACAAACAAATAAATGAACTAAGCATTATGCAAATTCACGGTTTTAGTTGATAGTGCAAGACACTCCTGAAGTCGACTCAGCAGTAGCTACAGAACAAGGCTTGTGGAATGGACAAGACATGACAAACTGACTGTATTTTCGTTGGGCTTTACACCATGCTGAAGTCTGACGGCTGATTTACAAATGGAACTATGCATGCAAATATTATCGTATTCAACACATAGGGCATACGAGTACGGCTTTTGTAAAGGAGAGTTGGTAGATCCACGAAAACACCCCGATTTCCGTTTTCCTGGTGGAATCCATGTTTGTCATAGTTGACAAAACAGTACAGGGTATTTTTAAGTTTGTGATTAAGGAACTGATTAACATGTAGATTCAAAAACTATTTTATAATTTATGGCTTATCGGACATGTAGGAGTAGCTGTGAATCGCAATATTGCACATTGGCATACTTTTCTTACACCACGGCTCCGGCAGTGAAATACAGGAAAACGGATATTTAGTATGATACGGTAACCGCATCTAATAATCAATTGAACACACTGCCACTGGATAACATAACGGACCTGTCGGTTAATGGACATGCTGCATGGGGCAATTAACAGTCACCAGAGGCTTTTTGCTATGTCAACAGACAACATCCGCACATAACTTTGGAACCCACTATGTGAGAAAGGTCAAGCCTATAAACTTGCATCTCGTCCGTATCTAACTCTGCAGCAGGACGAAAACGCAGAAGATGCACAGGCCACCAAGCTGAAGCAGACAGTGATATATCACCCATCTGTGTGTGTTCGAATCCTCTGATAATGATTGTTGGGTTGTCTGTACCACTAACGTTAAATACTGACATCAGCGATGTAAAACCAATTAGTTACTTATAGAGAAGAAAAAGGTTCCTTCAAAAGTAGTATCACCATTATGGTTTTTCATTGATTCCAGGAAGGATAAACTATATAAAAATATTTTGCTTTCCTTGGAACGTTTAATACGTTGTAAAGCTAATAGGATGACCTTTAACGTCCGCCTGTAAACTGGAACTTCCATTTTACCTGAGCGGAGTAGGTAGTTGGAATATGAACTAATGTTGTTGAGGTCAATAAATATTTTGATTGAGAATTCCTGGAACATTCAACCCAACGGCATCTCGACCGCAGCTTTGTCACATCTTTCAAATCACCGGCTTTACCTTGTAGTCTCAAAGAAATGGTGAATATGAAGAAAGGTCTCCTTACCTCTTGATAAACTTAATAATACCTTGTTTAGTTATGACAAACATGGATTCCACCCGGAAAACAGAAATCGGGGTTGTTTCGTGGATCTACCAACTCTCCTTTTACAAAAACCGTACTCGTATGCCTTACGTGTGTGTTGAATACGGTTAATATTTGCGCGCATAGTTCCATATGTAAATCACCTGTCAGACTTCAGTATGGTGTAAAGCCCAATGACAATTCAGTCAGTATGTCATGTCATCTCCATTCTACAATCCCTGGTCAGTAATTACTGCTGAGTCGACTTCAGGGTTGTGTTGCACTATCAACTGAAACAGTGAGTTTGCATAAGGCATGGTTTGTTTGTTTGTTTGTTTGTTTGTTGTTTAACGCCACATCCAGCAATATTCCAGCTATATGGTATGGAAACAATCGAGTCTGGACCAGACAATCCAGTGATCAACAACATGAGCATCGATCTACGCAATAGGGAACCGATGACATGTGTCAAGCAAGTCAGTGAGCATGACCACCGGACCCCGTTAGTCGTCTCTTGCGACAAGCATGGGTAGCTGAATGCCAATTTTAACTCGGAACTTCACGGGTGAATAATGCTTGGAGTCTTTCGTAACCGTAGGAATGGAATATTGAAAAATACATGTGGCATATGAACTGCACGTACATCGCGTCACACTCCACCTTCGTCCACTGCTCAGTGGACCTGGATTCCCCAAACGACTTCAGTCCCATTAAGACGACATTCACACCGAATTTACACTTCATTTTGGTCAGTCGCATATTCCAAGTAAAAAAATATTTAGGACAACTACAATTGAACGAGCGTAATTGCTGATAGGAGACACATCATTTCTGCTCTGTTAATGGAAAGGCTGCGTCTTGTGTTGGTATTTGTGATTTTACAGGAAGAAAAATCAAAAACAAAACAAATTGTGCAGAACATAGAGTGCTTTACAAACATATCGGTGAGCCATTGCTAGAAATTGCTAATCGATGTATTTCCTGTGGTGCTGGGATTGACCATGGTATAATTACTGACTGATATTAAAGATGAACGAGACTGTCTTGATTGTCTTTTACAGACTCGATTGTTCCCTGGCAGCAAATATATTGCTGGAGCGGCGTTTGAAAGTGTTTAAATGAAAATTGCTGCCGCCTTCCAGGACTAGTTCTTCGATCCACTAGCCGCATGGTAGAAAAGATATTAGAAGATAGAACATCTTATTCTGACTGGCGCTGAACGTTCAGGGTCTGTTAAGCATAGGATCTCAGTGGTCTGGTACAAGTAGACGTACGCACTTGTGCTGTAGATACTAGTGCAAGGTTAAACTCCATCCATGTCTACTCACTTCACCTCATGAAAACTGATAATACCGAAAATGTAATGATGATTCTATTGAATGTATCGCCTTTCAATTTTAAAGTCTTTTACTTTCTAAACTACACTAGTTTATTTACACCTTCATTTTGTTAAACTTGCAGAACTGTCAAGGCGTGCCGGCTAACTGAAATCTCTATAGTTTTAAATGTGTAAAGATTTTTGTGTCATACTTCTAAAATTTACAAACCATGCACAGCCAATATGGAGAACAGACCACTGCAAGTGAGAAAAAACACAACAAAAGTCTAGGTGTTGTTGCAAGTCAGTCCTGGCTCCTCATCGTTATATCATCAATGAAATTCACTATCTTACATTGTAAGGATAGGTTCATGGATGAATGCTTTAGGATAGATTCCAGGCCAAATTCTAATGAATACGTTCATGGATAAATGCTTTAGGATAGCTCCCAGGCCTAATTTTATTGGTTATTGGATATGAATGCTGTTGAATAGGTTCATGGCCCAATGCTGTTGAATAGGTTCATGGATATATGCTTTAGGATAGATTCCAGGCCTAATTCTATTGGATACGTTCATGGATAAATGCTTTAGGATAGCTCCCTGGCCGAATAATGTTGGATAGATTCATGGCCCAATACTGTAGGATATGTCCCGGGCCCAATGCTGTTGAATAGGTTCATGGCCCAATGCTATAGGATAGATCCCAGGCCAATGCTACAGGATAGGTTCATGTCCCAATGCTGTTGAATAGGTTCATGGCCCAATGCTGTTGAATAGGTTCATGGCCCAATGCTATAGGATAGATCCCAGGCCAATGCTACAGGATAGGTTCATGTTCCAATGCTGTTGAATAGGTTCATGGCCCAATGCTGTTGAATAGGTTCATGGCCCAATACTGTAGGATAGGTCCCGGGCCCAATGCTATAGGACAGGTTCATGGCCCAATGCTGTTGAATAGGTTCATGGTCCAATGCTGTTGAATAGGTTCATGGCCCAATGCTGCTGGATAGGTTCATGTCCCAATGCTATAGGATAGCTCCCAGGCCCAATGCTGTAGGATAGGTTCATGGCCCAATGCTGTTGGATAGGTTCATGGCCCAATGCTATAGGATAGCTCCCAGGCCCAATGCTGTAGGATAGGTTCATGGCCCTATGGTGTTGGATAACTCCCAGGCCCAATGCTATAGGATAGGTTCATGGCTCAATGCTATAGGATAGATTTCTGGGCCAATGCTATTGGATAAGTTCCTGGCCCAATGATAAAGGATAGGTTTATGGCCCAATGTTATTGTGAAGAAATGGAAGGTCGTTATTCCCAGTAAGAAGCATCCTTCACACAATAATCGCAGGATTAAACTCGATAAAAAACATCAGTTGCACTGTCACACACGGAAGCGACATCAACCAATGCATCTTTCACTGCACGCTTACATTTCGTTCAAGGGCGGACAGTAATAGTCGACACACTAAACTGTGTATTGTCATCTTATTTGACACGTGTTCACTTTTGTCCTGTTTGAAACACAAGCACCACTAATCAAGCGTTGTTTAAGTATGTTGCACAGTTTCTTCTAATGATGATTTAAACTGAACGTGTGCATTCGCGTTATTACCATTGATAAGGATGATCAAAATGCCGCACATAAGAAAGTTTTACTATATACTAGGCACATAAAGAAACTGTGCATACAAAAATTAGACACATAAGGATTCAAACTCAGAGATTAGTGACATGTATCCAACATGCATGCACGTGCCATGTTCCGTGACGTCAGTGGGTTTGTCCTTGAGACGTGCAATACGTTGTTGCACGTGCATTCCGGGAAAGAGAAACAGAGCAAATGAATGTCACTTTGGAAAGCTCAACCCCTGCCCTTGCGATCGTGGGAGAACGTTATGCACAGGCCTGTGTCTTGGAGATAGCTTTGGTGGTGATTCCGTGATGATTTGGGGTGGAATAACAGCATGCCAAAGAACTCCTTTGGTGATTGTTCAGGGCAACTTAACTGGTGTGGGCTACGGGGATCAGATTCTTCGACCTGTGGCAATTCCTTTTCTGCAACGTCATGGCCCTGGGTTAACATCCCAACAGGACAATGCCCGCCCTCATACGGCAAGGGTTGCTATGGACTTACTGCCTTGGCCAGCAAATTCACCGGATCAATTCCCGATAGAGCATGTTTGGGACGAGATGGATCGACGTCTACGCCGTAGATAACGTCCTTGACCTTGCAACAGAACTTGAGAGAATCGGGCGTGACATCCCACAGGCCTTCCTTGCACGTTTGATAGGCTCTATGCGTCGTCGATGCACTGCTGTTCTCAATGCCGATGGTTGACATACCTATTGTTGAGCTTGTGACATGGTCGTTTGACCCCCTGTCCCGCTTGTGGAGTCGTGACGTCATTGTGATTGACTTTTCAATTGAAATTCTCCCGACTTGTTATGGTTAAAGTTAATATTTCCCTTTGACATTGTTATCGTACTTATCAACTGGGATAATATTTTGACAATGCACACTTTCTTTATGTGGCTAGTATATAATATTTGGCTTTACACTTTCTCAATAAAGTACAGATTTTAGTGATTTTGTTAGGTTGCGTCCCATCCGGGAGAGAGTCACCAAAATCGAGAGCACTCAATCAGAGATCTAACCCATTCAGCCACCTCGACCTCCATGTTTTGTGTAGATCGCATATTTTAGTCAAGATCACTTTGTGTACCCCTCCTAACATGTGTAAACTGTCACGGCTCCCATTCGTATACACAAGACATTGCTGGTGTGTTTACATATATATTCAACAGTTAATCAATTCAGTTGAAGACACTTAACATTTTATTAATGCGATCAGTAAATACAAGTAACACTATTCATGCCAAAACTATAAATGAATGGAAATAAAATCTCGTAAATAAACCAATTAGCAATGACTCTTCAGATTCCAAATGCACCTGCATCAGAATGCAGAGATTGTAGCATTTAGAATTTAGTCAATTTAGAATTCTTCTGTTCCAACATCATAATATCAACTAAAGTTTGAATATCAAATCAAATAAGGAAGGATCCATATCTTAGAAGATTGATAAAGGGAAAAACACAACACTGTGGAACTCTTCTGGAAAAGGGGTGTTCTCTGTGTCATAGAGTATGTTGCTTGATCCATTTGCGGAACAGAGATAGTTTGTGGGATGATGTGCATGGATCTGTTCAAATGCCACTCGGTGTCAGTCTATATCTTGAACTGTAGCAGGAGGAATAAGTAGGTTATGAACAGTCCACCCAGCTGAAACAGAAAATACACACGTTACATTTCTAACATATTCCTATAGGATATTACACCTTCTTTAAGATATTTTTAAAATATGAATACACTGGGTGGAACATTAGTTTCAAACAGTTTTCCACATTTATCAAAGTGTCATACTCACAGTCAGCAAGAATTCTTTACTGATGACAAAGAAATCCATAGCTGTGAAACCAATGGACGTTCCTGTCAGCTTGGATACAAACAGGTAAAGCTGCAAGTAGAAAATAATTGTGCGCTAGATGAAATAGATGTAATTCTCATTAGATTATTTATCACTTCAATTCTTCTTGAAGAAATGAACATGGATTGAAAACCAGAAACTGCTCAAACATATCGAACACAAGAGGAGTTGCCACTTCATCGAAACAATTTGAAATACAAATCCACAAGACGACTAAATGTGAAGTAAAAGAAAACTATACACCGACATAAGTAATTAAAGAATAAGATTTAAACTTTGTTATATACGAGCTTATAGTGATGACCTAAGGTTTTGTAATAGCTTATTCAAGAACAGCTATGTGTTTATACTGATTTTCTGAGGACTTGGATCTAGTTCAGTAGACCTTGAAAACATTATTCTTTATTAACAATTATGAATCATGGATTCTAAATCAGACAATGTGAACATACAGGTAATTGAAGCAAAAATACAACCAAACATACCAAATGTAAAATGGTTTTACAAATCCTTAATGAAAGTAAGCAAACATCAAGCAACATTATTTCAGGCAATAAAAGAGGAACACAGCGAACAATATATAAAGTAAGACATCACTTTTCTGATACTGAAACACCCATTCTGACATTCTTAAAGGAACAAACTAAATTCTGTCAAAGTCTCCTGCAATGAAGAAACTGATATCGTTGCAAACACTCTAAATCTAAATAACCATCTATTTGATAAATGGGAAAACCCAGTTTATAATAAAGACACATGTAACGCAATTAAAACAATGAAAAATAATACAAGTCCGGAAACAAGAAAAGAATTCAAAATCCTTGACTTTAAGAATAGACTGTTTTCAATCATCATGGTGTGTCTTGTTTTGATACCTGCGGCTATTCAGACTCTGCTGTTTGCGTGGGTTGCATGTTTGGCTGGGTATTCACTTGCACAATAAGAATATAACGAAACAACATTTCAAACAAATTAATATGAAAAACCAAACAAATTAAAAACCACAAAAAGTGAATGAATACATTTTAGATAATTTGTAAATACATATAATTACATTTCTTTATGCTTGCTGAAACAAAAGTATTTTTGCGCTTCTTCTAGCAATATTCCAGCATTGCCGGGGCAGGGCAAACCAAAAATGTGCATCACAACACAGGAAACTTCGAACACACTAAACTCGCCTACCTGCCCAAACTGTTCAACACTTGCTTCTTTTGTTCCAATATCAAAGATATCGTCAAGAAGTGAATGGGCCTAGATAAACATAAAGCGAAAGTAAATTAATATCTGAAACCTCCACTTTAAGTGCTACATATCCACATGTATCATCATGTTAATTACATCGATGGCTAGAAATAAGATACTCAAGTTATAAGGGAGTACAATATGTCACTTACCGCATGATGGACATCGGAGCTGCTAATCGCCAGAAGAACAATGTTCACGAAACACTCTATGAGCCAGGTGGCATTACATGCAAAGGAAAAGGATTCCAGTGGTTCGTTTATTATCCTATAAGTGATAAAACATGTCGCAAATGTATTCAACAGGAAATCTGTTCCTAGGATCCATTTGAAGGCTACGTTAATCATGCCTACGGCCTGACAAAGCTGTGTGTAGTGAGACCTCAGTTGCGGGAAACAGTCTGGGATGTGGTCGTTTGCCTCCAGAATCTGCTTGGAAAGAGAATTTCTGAATTGTAAGAACTGTGCTCGTATGACTCGGGAGATTATGTTTACGAAGATTACAGGGGAAAACCCAAGCTGTAATCTGAAACACAACGAGGATAACATTGAAGGAAATAGAGATACTTGAGGCTGGAAATGGTCGGACGAGGTTAGTTTTATACGGTTGTGATTGTGGTAGATCTGCAAGCAGAAGGGCGCCAACAGCAGATACGTTGACAACACTGACAAACCAACCAAATGCGGTTCCCAGAGTCACATTCTTCAGGGGATACTTGAACCGACATCCAACCTTGTTAGTGACAGGACATTGAAACAGGGAATTCCAATGTTTGTAGAAAGATCTCAGGAGGGTAAGTTTCCGGCATGCAACGATCATAACTGTAGCATTCACTGCAGCTATCAACATCAACGTGGTCCACGTAATCCTCAGACTCAAATCGTCATCAAGAGGGAACAACCCAACTATAGAGCGGGCGAAATTGAACCATAGTATGAGTAGATTCAGATAACAGTAAACACGATTGAGGCTGCTCCAAAATCCTGGAGTGGACGGTTTTGTCGGTGTCTTTGCAGGCTCTATTTTGTTTCTTGAAGGCACCGGGTCGAAGTATAATCCAAATACTTTCATACAGGTTAAGAGTGGCTTCATTGTCTCCTCAATGGTGGCGCATGGGACGTTTTCCGTTTCTTCACCACTAGTGGTATGGATATCAGAAACAGTGAAGTCTTCGACTTTCATGTCTGAAGGCTTATATACAGGGAATCAAGGAATTTGGAAAAGACTGTGAAACTGTCCGGTGAATCTCAAATCATCAGACAAAAATCTTTAAAATTCTGCTCAGTCATACACCATATATATGTGTGTTCCTACAGAGGCGTGGTCGTGTGGTCAAACTAGAACCGCCTACCTACTATGTCTGTCGCAACCATCTCTTCCTGTCATGAAGAGTATTGACCGTCGATAAAATGTTTGCAAATAATGTGTAAACACCTAACAGTGAATATCATTGATTGACTCCTCTCTGTTAAGTGAAACAGCTTTTATACTATTAAACACTAATATTGGGTTGCAAGGAGAAACTGCATCATCATCATTTTGTTAACAAACATGCGTTTAACATGACTGGCTCATTACTGGATTATTTACAGTTCACTCTAACATGGAAGGAGAACTGCAAACATTTTGTGCAAATGGTGTGAACTGCGGATATTACACAAGTAAAATAGAAGATGCCCAAAATATACAATTTTGTATGTATACAAAGAAATACTAATTTTGTTCAGGCTGCCTATACAAAGCTTGTAAATTTTTGTATATATATTTCAGTTTTCCCTTTGTTTTGTTTTTTGTTCAGAGATCCCCTATTTTGATATCTCTCCAATGTCAATGCCAGGAAGAGGAAATATTCTAAACCATTTCAGGCAGCTTGTGTTCTCTTTGAGTGACCACGTAAAACCGAGTTCAGTATGATTGTAGGAGTAAATTTTACCTCTTGTATGTGAGTTTATATAGATCTACATAAGAAGAAAGAAGGGATCGAAACTGCACGTACAAGCGATATTTATATTACGGTCCATTATTCGTTACATTATCGCAACTAACATTACACACGAAGAAATAACATAAATGTTGTCCCCCCAATACATTTATGAAAGGATAATTGTAAAGTAATTTTTCTCTTCGCAGTTCCGCTGTGATCAACCAGGAACGACTTTTATAAGTTAATATGACTTCACTTAATCTGCATCCTTCTTGTTTTGTGTTTCAAATCTGATAGTGAAACGATGTTATATTTACCATTTGTATGGTTAGCATGTTCACAAGTACCGTTAAAAGTGTATATTTTAGCTGTTAACCCCAAAGGTGCAACTATATTCAATATCTTTTCGAGTCACTTTTCATATAAATACAAATTATGTAAAGCTACGTTTCATGGATGAAATAAAGGTTGTACCATGCCCACTGACTGATTGGCCAGGGTTTCACACATGCCACAAGTCTCTGTGTGTGCGGCAAGAATCACAATAAGCTGATACCCTCTCAACAGTCAAAATGTATTTAGACAAAATGGTACGAACAGCAGAAATAACTTTCTCTTATTGAAGACAAGACGTGATTCCGTCCGCGTCTCAGATGTATGTCAGCGATGATCAGTGATGTGACAATATTTCTCTGTAGGGAATATCTGCTCTGCTGGGTCGTCCACCAACTAATTTGGTCCATGTCAAGGAATATGTGATGTATCACTACAGCTCACTTCAAACGGTAACTTGGGGAATGTTCAATCAGTTTGCACATGGTGTCTTGTAACGTTTTTTGACACTGTGCCCGTTGCAGTGACTATTCCTTCAAAAGTACAATCGTTCAGAACGGATGGCTGTTGCATTGACCATTCGGATTTGGGTTCCCTGAAAGAAAACATCAGGACCTTCGAACCAATCTTGGCCATCAATCAGTTGTGAAGGAGTCACGCCCCCAGATGCAATATCTGACAGGTTGGTCTGAAAAATCTGATGACTTTAACATGGTTGGCAAGAATGACTGAAAGCCTTTTCCCGTCACTGTTAATATAGTGTAAAATAGTTGTTGAGTCAGTATAATAAATTACACTATCATGTTTATGGCAAGCTTGAGATAACCAATGTGTGCTGCCACAGTAAGGCTGTAAACTGTAAGCGAGAAATGCTGTATGGATGTTGGCTTTATCATCTCTATCATCACAAATCTTGCCTTCCTCAATATTGTCCTCCTGAGAGGGTACGTAAGTACCAAAACATTCAAAGTTAACTTGAACCTACTACGATTTTTAATATTTAATCGTAGTATATATTATTACGATTTTTAATCGTAGTATATATGTTATTTTAATTTATGTCTGGAATATCTAAAATTGCTAATAGCTGAAGGGATGGTGTAAATCCAACTGGGGTCCATGCAGGAAGCAATGTACTGTAAGTCCCCATGGTCCCTAGTATGGTGATCTACCTTCAGTTGTTATCAATCTATTTTTTTATCTTGTGTGTATAGTCTTTTATAGTTAAAATGTTTTAATTCATTGCGAGTTTATTTAAATTCATATCAGTGATAAACGAGTTGTTTATATCCTGTGTTGACAAACTATATTGTATCGTTTTTATTATAATGTTTTAAAATTAATTGCGAGTTTTTAGATTTATATCAGTGATAAAGTAGTTGACAGTTTTTTATATTCTACCTATAATTATTACAAATATATAACTTGTTATAGTTACTATACGGTGGAAATACTGCCGATGTGACTTAAAATTAACTCACTCACTCCATCCGCAATACGTTCTGGTCCTGGAGGTGGAATCGATTTCGGAACATTCCTGGTATTAAGTGGAACACACCGACGTTTCGGTGTAGATCCTAACACCGTTATCAAGCAAATGATGCACAACATTTGCACAAGGAGAAATATATACATGGCGGGTATTGCTTGTCAACTTGCTTGATGTTGGTCGTTGCCATCTCCATGAACATCTGATCCTCTCTGGTGTAACCTTATTCACCAGGTACTGTTCCAATGTCTCGCTCACTAAAGTCCATTTCAAACATCTTCAGAATGGCGTCTCGAGTAGGATATTCATTCAGTGGTCCCCAGTATGGTGATCTACCTTCAGTTGTTAGCGATCTGCAGACCCGGGTTTATGTTGTATCGTCTTCTATAGTTAGTCTAGTCTTGTTGTTTTACTACTAATCTGTCATTCGTTGACAGATGTTTAAAATTTACTTTTAATTGTTTTAAATCTATAACATGATTTAGTCACAATATGGCTGAAATATTGCCGATGTGACTTAAAATCTTGACTCACTCACTCACATATTCCTTCACTGCATGCATTTCTTGGACAACTGCACGATTGCACTTAAAGGAGTTATCAGATGGGTTGCACTTAATATGGAGTGGTCCACTGACTGTCAATCCATGATCATAACATACAACAAAGGAACCATTACCATGTGATGGAATGACTTCATGTGGCTGCAGGGCAAGAGGGCAGTTGCTTCCAGTTAGCAAACTAATATCAAGGCTGGTTCCCTGGTAGCTTGTTTGTCATATCACAGACAACATGATTAGGTATCTGACTATGACCAACTGGTATCTCTTACTAAATGACCTTACGATAATACGATTGACATTTCCTCAGTAATATGTTAAGTGAAAAGTGCACTGCTAAGGTTCTTACTGCACTAATGTCATGTATTGATTTGTTACATTTAGCTCCAAGTTTAAGTTTCAGATCGTCTGTTTTGAAACAGCTAGTACTTCCATTGTCCAACAGTCCATATGTCTTTATTGGTTCCTCGTCACCTCCCTGTTGAATGATAACGGGGATGATAGGTTGCAGCACTGTTTTCTTCTTCTATATGTATCTACACTGATGGATCAAAAGACGGGAAGATAACCTGATTGTTGATTGAACCCTCTCGCTTAAACTGGCAGATGGAAGTTCTATTTATACTATTCCACAAGCAAGGGCTATTTTCTTAGCCTTACAATGAATCAGAAATGGTTTTGTCAAAAAGTATTTTTGGAGTAGAAATTATTACTGTAACGTCATCGTAACAATTGTCATTGTAACCATTCTGAGTGTTCATATTTTCAGTAAACAACAGACACCCTTACATGCTGAAATGATGGTTCAGTCTGCAAATGGCAAACCTGTGGTCTGATAGGATATATGCAGTCATAAATTGCTTTCTTGAACATGCTTGAGGAGTCGAATTATTTATGTTGTACCCATTTGGAGAATCGAACCCGGGTCATCTGCACGACGAGCTTTAACCACTAGCCTACCCCCCCCTTATTTAAGTCAGAAAAAGATCTAGAAAGGTTGTATTCATGAAAAATAACCATGTACATCAAACATACGCAGTTTACGACCTTTGCCTTGACAGAACTATGCTTGCTGATAAGGGCCGTTGTCATATCACTCTTGAGATAAAATCGCGATATTACGACTCGTAAATGTGTGCTCAATTTTTAGGCGCCAATGTATAATTTTCAAAATGCATATCACTGGTGTAATTCACACTGATGATAACGTTGTTGGATTTCTACTGAGATACAACGGCCAATGGGACTTTGAGGTATTATCATGATAGCGTTGGCTTAATAGTAATCCATTGTAATTACATCGCTAAGCGTAATCAAATAGTGAGAATGAGGTGTACGTTAACGGGACGTTTAAAGCAGGGACCAGTCAGATATCTCCCTGAAGGCATGCCGAACTTTGGCATCATTCCGGTCCATTACTCTCGACTACCACAGAGGAACAATGAAACTTTTACGGTAACTAACAGTGCTGTGACAAACTTGTTTAAATAATTACCCGAAAGCATCATAGTACCGACTTGTAAATCTTGAATACTACTTGAAAGGTAAGCACTGTGGTGACAAAATTGTTTGGATTGGAACACTGAGCACAGAACATGAGTGAATGAGTTTAGTTTTACGCCGCACTCAGCAATATTCCTGCTATATGGCGGCGGTCTGTAAATAACTGAGTCTGGACCAGACAATCCAGTCATCAACAGCATGAGCATCAATCTACGCAACTGAGATACGATGGCATGTGTCAACCAAATCAGCTAGCCTGACAACCTGATCGAGTTACAACAAGCATGGTTTACTGAAGATCAATTCTGACCCGGATCTTCATCCGTCCACAGAACATGAAAATCCGGTTGAGATTCATATCTTACTTGTGTATGCTGTGGTGGTTGTAAAGATCCCAGAATGACTGGTGAATAATGCTTATCACAGAAACGGACATGAACGTGTGTAAAGCTGGACATAGCCAGTGTTTTGCTGCTCGGACAAAAGTAATTAGCTTCTGTTTGCTCAGTGACACATTCCATGTATGTAGAAGACGTACCGGAAGTCCCACGGCCATCAGTATGGTTGTATTCCTGTGTGATGTCATCTTTTATAAGTACATTGCATACACATATCTGTTACTCTGACAGTTGTCCATACGATTGTCGACTGGTTTTAATATAAAGTATGTGCTTCAACTGACGTACAAAAGAACGTGTGCAACTATTTTGGGGGTTCATTCTCGAGAAAAAAAATGTAGATACTTTGAAAAACTTTTTGGTTGTGACTTACAGATATTTTGGACATGTCACCATGGTGACGCTGTACAAACAACCTAATGGTATGGGAATAATGGTAATCTCAGCGCTGAGATCACCTTGCGCAGTGGCATCAAGTTGTGTATTTTCTTTTGTTCGCCAGTATTTTTAAATCTAAACTCTCATCACGTTTGGCTGAAATATTGTCGATACAAAGTAAAGTTTTGACATATTCGCTCAGTGATTAATAGTGATTACGTCTGCATGTGTATACAATCCAAACCTCTTTCAATGCCATTTTGGTTCCAGGAAAACTGGTTTCATTGTTGGCACATCAAACAAAGCGAGTTTAAACAACAGGGCTATAAGGGGTGGTACAAATATGTACAGTATCAGGTAGCTTCCATGACAACGCATGTAAACAGACATGGATACACGTCCGTAAAGAGGGGTTCGCTCATTCCTGTGTCCCCTGCTGCGATATTGCTGCGATATTGCTGGGATATTGCTAAAAGCTGCGTAAAACCCAGCACAACCACGCACTGTGTACAGGGACATTTGTACATCACAATATAAATATAGAACGAGAACGCCAGAGAACAATCATCAACAAATTTCTACCGAAACATATTGGCATAAAAGACACAGATATGAAGGGGGAAACTTGTTTGAATGGGTAAATTGAAATCTGTGAGTTACGTCAGGTATTTGCGAAAAAGTACCCATAAAGTACGCATAAAGTACCCACGTACTCTGGTACTTGTTAACTTGCAGTGCAGATGGTCAATCAATGCATCGCTGTTCAAACCCGGCATCAAACTCACTTAAGTTATTCATATTAACATAGACAATCGCACCGCTAATACCACTTTGGGGACTTGAAGTGAGTGAGTTAGTTGGGTCTTACGCCGCTTTTAGCAATGTTCCAGGAATATCTCTGTGGGGGGCACGAGAAATAGGCTTCACACATTGTATCCATTTGGGGAATCGAAATGGTAAATGGAAATATGTGAGTTACGTCAGGTATTTGCAAAAGGTAAGCATGGCCTCTCGGTAGCACCAGGCATTCAGACGATTCACATAAAATACCCACGTACTCTGGCACTTGATAACATGCAGTACAGATGGCCAATCAACGAGTTGCTTCTTGTCACTCGAACACAACCTTCGAGAAATCGACCATCACCTGTTTGCGATAGACTACACTCGTCAAGATGTTTTCCTAAAGAGTTCTATCGTAACGTTATATTTTTGTAAATGCAATTAGTATTCAACATCCAATCAATATGTATGGTTTTAGAGCAGCAATAAAAATTGGTAAACTCAGCCATCTCAACTTCCAAGGACACGAAGAACAAGAAGACACCAAGCCCAGTCCTGCAGTAAATGTCGCCGACACGAACATATCTGTAAACACCTACAAGGTAAGTAATGATGTTAAAACAATAATAAATATTGAAAAATGTCGTGGATTTTATAATCTTGCACGATATCATCCAATCATTGGTGTCGACTTTCTCACTGCACAACCTCCGAAAGAAAGCGGACATTCGCAACTACTCGTCTCTTTCCGTGCTCAACAAGAAGACTCGTACCCCTTTCGCACGCCATTATTGCCAAGAATCGTGGCAAACCAATCAAATCGCGCGTAGTAAAACGCATTCGAAGCACGAAAATGGCGGCACCGTCGAACTTTGAAACTTCACTGAACTATGCAAAGCACAATTTAAACATACACTTTGAGCTAAAGGATCAGAAACTTTCCACACTGAAACATATTCACAAAGGGAATGGCAGAAAAGTTGTTTTGCCCACGGGATATAGGATATTCTGGCAGTAGCCATGTTTGGAAATTCAGAGTTATCTTTCCTTGGTAGTAGTACTAGACTATTTTCATATCCGTGCCCATTTGCGCTTAGACAAGGACCAGTCGTAAATATGGCCACGAGAGGGTACGAGTGACGCCATCCGGCTTGCCGGAATGACACGAGTAGTTACGAATGAGAAAGCGGCCTAGCGAACAAGACCGAAGCCCAGTTTAGCCTCCCGAAATACACGTCGAATCCCTGTTCTCTCCGGTTATGTTTCTGAGTATGTCGCCACCCTTGATAGTGGGATTCACCAAAGTCGTATAACGTCTGAGACCAGGGCCTAGATTTTCGAAGCTCTCTTAGAGCTAAGGTAGTCGTAAGTGACACACATTAACATTAACTTACGACTTAGCGATAAGAGAGCTTCGAAAATCTAGCCCTGCATCACTTCGGGCTTTCCTCCACATTACTCAGACACACACTTTGATATAACTATAATACTGTTCAAACCCGGTATCAAACCCTCACTTACGTTACTAATATTAACATAGAAAGTCGCACCGCTAATACCACTTTGGGGACTTGAAGTGAGTGAGTGAGTGAGCTGGATTTTACGCCGCTTTTAGCAACATTCCAGGAATATCTCTGTTGGGGACACGAGAAATAGGCTTCACACATTGTACCCATTTGGGGAATCGAACCCGGGTCTTCGGCGTGACGAGAGAACGCTTTATTTAGGCTAAGCTACCCCACCTCACCCCGAAAAGGTAGAAATAGACACGGTGCTTGTATGTCTGAACATGTAAATAATTGATGCATAAATCGTTTATGACATATAGAATTGATTTTATCTATACTTTTGTGCGCCATGCCTCGCTGTTAGGGTCTCTGTATGTGGGGAATCGAACCCTGGTCTTAAACGTGACTACTAGTAGTAATTCGTTCTCTTGTCGAGAAGGAATTCACAAGAACATGAACAGCCTTAAATATACTAGATGACATTTAAACATGGTCAAATCAACACATTGCCGATATACAGTTAAACACCATTGGTTCGAACTTTGATATGCCGAATTTACGGTTGTCTCGAAATATAAGCTTGGTCCCTACTTGTTCCTTATTACATAATCGTTTTGTTGTGTCGAACATCGGATAACTCGAAGTATTTATGGTGGTCCCTTCAGTACAACTTTGTTTAACTTACATTGTATATTGGCAGTGTCGATTTTACGTTACTGTGTCCCACGTGTTCCTTTAAACTATTGACACTCGTGAAGATCCAGGTTATAATTGGTCTTCAGTAACCCATGCTTGTCGTGAAAGGCGACTAACGGGATCGGGTGGTCAGACTCGCTGAATTGGCTGACACATGTCATCGTATCCCAATTGCGTAGATCGATAGCTCATGATGCTGATCACAGGATTGTCTGATCCAAACTCGTGTATTTACAGACCGACGCCATATAACTGGAATATTGCTGAGTGCGGCGTTAAACAACAAACCAACCAACCAACCATTGCCATTATAGATAGAGTGTAGCGATAGGTATAACATTTTTGTATGTGTCAACAATTCCCTTTACTTCCAACCTCTGCACTTGTACCTGGCAGACTTACATGTGAGGTTTCGTTTATAGTTTCAGAAAAATCAGAAAATACGCCAGCGTGTGACTGGATTTTCCGCATGGCAGGAGTGCTGCTGTTTTGCAACCAACATATACCATGTTATACAATTGATGAATACTGCTTTGCTTTGCACCATAAAACAGATGTCATGACGTTTTCACAGATAGCTGGGGAAGAGTACGTACAATCACGGTTTGGCGTCTATACAACAGGACAAAAGGCTCAAGTGAGCACAACCTCTCATGAGTTATCTCCCTTTATTTCCTGACGTGACCAGTGAGTTTAGTTTGACGCCACTTTCAACAGTTTTCAGTCAGCTTGGCGTGTGAGAAAAGCCAACGGTTTTAGAAGTTAACCATCTCCGTTTTAGAAGTTTACCGTCTCAGGGTCCAGGAGAGTTATTGAGAAATGAAGTATCATAATCAGGGAGATTCCGTGGTTCGAATCCACGATCACGTGACTCCGCCACCCCAAAGCCGACTCAACTACTATACCCCTAACCAGGGACACTGTGGGCACTAATCATTTGAATTTTAATGTATCGGTGGCTTAATACAACAGAGCATCAATATTTGCACGTACTTCCCCTCTCCAAGTAAATCAAACTAACGCGAGACAAGGTTATCCGTCTCTTATAAAGAATAATGCTTATCTTCACATCACATATCTATGAGAAGGCCCGTCCACTGCCACTGGTATAGGTTAGTGGCAAATATGGCTACCATGCTGTTTTTTGTCTGTTCTGGTCACAGCAGAAACCGTTCGTAGTTGTGGACGTTAATCATTTAAATATTGCCTTGCGAACAACAAATCAGCGGCACGAGTTTAATGTGAATGTGGTGACGTCAGTTACATGTGAATTTAGTTCACTGCTGTCGGTTGGTTACTTTAGAAATTAAAGGACAATGTAGTCATATAGATTCTATGAATCTTCAGTATTTAACAAAACGTGTTTAACTTCAGAATGTGTTATCCTGATACGACCAAGGGATGTAACTCAGTATTGAGACATGCCATTATTAACAACTCGTGTCATTCCGGCAGGCCGGGTGGCCTCTCGTACCCCTCTCGTGGCCATGTTTACGCCTGGGTCCCGTCTAAGCGCCTGGAGATGAAAATAGTCTAGTACTATTACCAAGGAAAGATAACTCTGAATTTCCAAACATGGCTCCTAGAAAATCCTATATCCCTTGGGCAAAACAGCAATACAGTCATTCCCTTTGTAAATATGTTTCAGTGATTAAAGTTGCTGATCCTTTAGCTCAAAGTGTATGTTTAAATTGTGTTTTGCATAGTTTAGCGAAGTTCCAAAGTTCAACGGTGCCGCCATTTCCATGCTTCGAAATGCGTTTTACTACGCACGATTTGATTGGTTTGCCACGATTCTTGGCAATAATGGCGTATGCTAGGGGTACGAGTCTTCACGTAGGTCACGGAAAGAGGCGAGTAGTTACGAATGTTAGACATGCATACCAGAAATGGGAAACTGTTAGTGATAAACAGGTGGCTATATGCAACATAACCCGTTCGTTGCAGCTCGTTTAAAACAACAATTCTATGAGAGCGAGTCTTTTCTGCACAATTAATTACATGAATATATGAAACTTAACATTTTTCTCCGTGAAGAGGCCACTGTTTTCGTGACTGCATCGTCAACAAATTCACGTTAATACCTGCTCCCCCACGAGGCGTATTTTAAGGTATTTTTTTCAAATCCCCCCGGTGACACTACCGTGACCTTGACCGGACATTGTCATAGATACCGCGTATCAAATGAAATGCCGTTTGACACACCACTGTTTATGTTTGGTAGAACAGCAGGGTGCGGGAGCTGCCCCTCAGGTAATGAATGAGTGGATGAGGACTTGTTGTCACACAAATAGGATCTTCAAAAGCCTCCCGGGTGATAGAGAGCGGATGGCGAGAATCTAGGAGTGCTGTTGTCCCACATTGTTTGCCGGCGCGACAGGTGTCTTGATGGAATGTTTTTAAGGACGTAGTTTTCTTTCGTCCCGGTTGCACTCTGTGCAACTTGATAGTAATTGGAGAGGCCATGGAGAAGATTGATTGTTTGCCTTTTCAACCAGCATTGTATTCCAACACGCTGACCAGGTCTTCTTCGGGTCATTCCGTTACTTTCCGGGAGACGCCGAATTGTTGAGTTTGTTGAGGTTTCGTACACGTAAAGTTTGTTAATTTCAAATACGTTTAGGTGCAGTGTGGTAGCCTAGTGGTTAAAGTGTTCGCTCGTCATGCCGGGTTCGATTTTCCACATGGGTACAATGTGTGAAGCCCATTTCTGGTGTCCCCGCCGTGATATTGGTGGAATATTGCTAAAAGCTGCGTGAATCTAAACTCACTCACTCACACAAACACGTTTATTTGAGCGGTTGACTTAAGGTAAGCAATATCAAACGGGGGACGCCTAAAGCTACTTCAGAATTTCAGTTGAATCAGGTGGGGCTGTGCGCAGTACAGGGGAAAACTTTGTCGTTTTTTATCCATTTTGATGACACCAACGATGAGACCAAGGATCAATGCCTGGAGTTTCTAGGGAGATTCAAACCATGACTAGCGGATCCTGCATGCAGTAGCTAAGGGAAGTTGCTAGGGAAGAGTGAATGCAAGTGCAGGGTCTAAATAGACTAAACACACAGACACTAAATCCACTCAATTAAAACTTCACATTACACGTGTTGGCAGGTATACATCATGTGATTCATTGTGTCATCGAATTTCCTGAATTGAATGAAATGTCAATTACGTGCAACATACTTAGTCATCATATGTGTTTACTATATCAGTTTAAAAGGTCTTTGTTAGAGTGGAACGGTGGTATACCCGAGGAGTTCAACGGTTCTCGTCCCACCGAACACCAGGGTTTCTTTTCCACATGGGTACATTATGTGACGAAATTTTTGGCATTGCTGAAATATTGATATAAGCGGCGTAAAACCTTACTCACTCACGTTGATAATCACAAGGCTACATTGACATGTAGGTCATGTGCTCCACACTCTCATAGAATAGATTAATCCCGTACCAATTCGTAATACAGACCAATTATACGTAAGATACATTGCCGGTCAAAAGATAGTGTAATGCAACTTAATCTAATCTGTATGCTTATTACATGGTTATGTTTTGATGCTTTTATATGGCTACCACAGCCGTGTTTTGGACTTTAAGAATACTGTTTTCATAGAGTAACGTTTTATAACGTTTGTCTTTTGTGAGCAAGTCCAGTAGTCTTCAAATGTATACTTCTTTTAACCCGACAGATGCTCCTTGAACTGGGTACCCGTGAAGGTCCGGGTTAGAATATTGATCTTCAGTAACCCATGTTTGTCGTAAGAGGCGACTAACGGGATCGGGTGGTCAGGCTCGCCGACTTGGTTGACACATGTCATCGGTTCCCAATTGCGAAGATCGATGCTCATGCTGTTCACTGGATTGTCTGGTCAAGACTCGATTATTTACAGACTGCCGCCATATAGCTGGTGTGCGGCGTAAAGCTAAACTCACTCACTCACTCCTTGAACTGGATTTTGAAAAATTACTGATTTTATTGAATCACTAACTAGAGCTAAACCAATACGGTCAAGCAAAACATGTTTGTGGTGCTTACCCAGGTGCTAAAATACTTTACAATAGATGACCGTAGGTCACTTGAAGTGTATGCAATAAAATATCAGCATTCAGGAACACATAAAGCATTAATTTCTAACCTGGCAATAATGACGACGTTAATATATTGTCGTTAAATGAACTGTACATTGAGAGTAGACATGTATAAACGTTTTATAGAGGTTAATCAGTGAATGTTTGACGGTCAATGATGGACATGTTGGCGAGTATTGACCACTCTATATGAGTTATGTTGTGTGTGAAAGTGTAGGGTCTACGCGGTGGACAATGACTGTTTATTCACAGAAGAGAGGCCTGCCTGTATATGTCCTGTGGTGTATTGGACAACTCTCACGGTCTGATGACTCTGGATACAACAGAGTTTTAATAAGTCACATATGGTCTTCTTGGAGTTACTTACAAGAGGAGACGTTTTAGGTCTGTATAGCAACGTCTCTGTTATCATGAATTAATCTTTCAATTTTAATTTAAACAAGTTTGATTTTTGTGGCCTTAATGAAATGGTGTGCTACGTTGCTTATCGGTGGGATTACTACTGTGCTTTTCGATGGGAAAAATGTTTTTAAAAGTACAGTTGTTGTTTGTTATATTTGCGCGCTATCATACTTCTTCTTTTGGATACCCCAGGGCAGAATGTGTCCTCAGTATGACTTTTTTATGAACTCGTGTTCGGGCAGGATGGTCACTGTCTGAAATCTGACCGATCGGACCCCGGGGCGTAGATAGCGACCGTTCCTATAGCTAAAAACAATTGATTTGCTTGGACCGGTAAACACGATTGCAACTTTTGGGTGGGAGGGTGAATTGCCGAGTGAGTGAGTGAGTGAGGGTGAATGGCCGAGTGAGTGAGTGAGTGAGTGAGTGAGTGAGTGAGTAGAATATGTTGAATCGAAATTACGTCGATCGGTGCTCATGCTGTTGATCAATGGATTGTCTGGTCCAGTCACGATTATTTACGGACCACCGTAATATAACTGGAAAATTACTAAATGCGGCGTTAAACAACAAATAAACAAACTACTCCATGTAACGTAATGTAATGTAACGTATCGTAACGTAACGTAACGTAAGTGAATTCCATGTTCTTGTTATATTCGAAAACCAGCCACTATCTATGCCAGATTGTACTCCATCTAATCATATTCCTCTAATTGCACTATTTCCATCGTTAATAACATATTAATCTGAGGAAAGTTTGTGATATCCATGACACTTTGATCACACTGTAAATACAACCAAAATTATAGCACAACAAAGCATACATTAAAAATCTAAACATCAACGAAATAGCAATACCTATAACGTATTCTTAAACAATATTGACAAAGCCAGATTCGGGCGATAGGAGCATTGGTTTATAACACCTCTTATGGCAAAGGTCTGAATGCTTTCTACAATCTTTATACTTCCCTATCTGACCGACAACACATTACTGCCTATTTGTTTGCCCAGCGGTACGTACACAGGAAGGTCGACGCTGATTTGATCGGGTTGTAATTCAGCAATTTATCCCCCTACTACAACACGGTTTAGAGTAGCTGGGGGTTATTTAAACACATATACGTGTTTACTTAAGACTATGACCAGGGCTCATATCCTGCTATGGTTACCTGGGACTAAGCCAATGAGGGGGTATATGTCCATCATTCTTAATGGACGTCCTTTGTGATAGAAACTGTTCCATTTATTTTGAAGAACGGCTACAAATATAAAAGCTGAAGAACGCCCGATTTTTTTCGTATTATCATATAGGACGTTTTTGACACGATTCCATTTTATGAATATATAAGTCCACGGTTAACACAAACATTGTGGCTATTGTTCCCACTACGTGAAGAAGAGACCTCCTGGCTGGTTGGTCTCATGGGTTTGAACGGTTACTGTTCAGTGTTCGAATCCAAAACGATATGTGGACTGTTTCTGGACATATTTTTCTATTACTTGTACTGGATGTCAATAAGATCTAAGTTGATAAATGTATTACTCAGTAGAGTGATCGATTATGATCATATGCACTATTTATTTTATCGATATCACGAGGCGCAGCCCTACATCAGAAAAGGATGTGTTTTGCATACTGTACCGAAATAGGAGGGTCGACACCGGATCTTTGGCGTCACTAACGAACGCCCTAACAGGCACCCATTCAACCCTATGAATATAAAATAGAAACAAGCTTCGGGTGAGAATATATCAGCTAGTCTGAATTACAGATACCTCGAGTGTGGCACGTTTTCCACTTAGCAATGACTTAATGTGAATATTCCATCTGCTGCACTTCAGCTTAGATCGGGGCGGTGGGGTAGCCGAGTGGTTAAAGCGTTCGCTCGTCACGCCGAAGACCCGGGTTCGATTCCCCACGTGGGTACAATGTGCGAAGTCCATTTCTGGTGTCCCCCGTCGTAATATTGCGGGACTATTGCCATACTAAACTCACTCACTCATTCAGCTATGCTGATTATATAACCGCCTCCGTGGTGTAGTGGTTAGAGCGTCCGCCCGGAGAGCGGAAGGTCGCGGGTTCGATCCCCAACCGCGTCATACCAAAAGACGTTAAAATATGGTACTTGTTGGTCCCTGTCTGGCGCTCGGCATTAATGGGTACAACAAGGACTGGTCGGCTCGGAGTCAGTATAATGTGTCTGAGTGGGGTATTTATGCTTCACTGCAGCATGGTATCTCAGTGGGCTAGCACTATAAAACCAGCTTCAGTCTGGGCTAGTACAAGCAGCCGCACATACACATACACACGAATGCACGTCGTCATATGAGCGCAATATTCTCAAGCACGACGTAAAACCCAATTTCACCTCACCTCACCTGCTGATTATATTCAATAAAAGCGACAAAACATTTCCACATTCACCATTAATCTCAGACAAGAGAAGAATCGGTTATTTTCCACTATAGCATGAGCATATGAATAACTATCAAAACGTGAGCGTATCCTGCTCCACCGGTTGCACCTGTCATAAACACAAAGGCATGTGCAACCAATTCTTTTATTTGAAAAATCACGTTAATACACATTTACTAATCGTAAAAAAATATTTAAAGCGCAAAGGTCTTCAAATCGCCAACACTGTTGTCACCATGTAAGTCACCGTGGTGATATGAGATTACAGGTGAGATTAGAGGCGTCAAGACTCTGCCCCCTACCCTCGTCTGTTGCCCCCGTACTGTGCTGTACGTGATCTAGAATAACACAACTAACTTACCTGTCAGTGGTGTAGTGGTGGTTGACAGGAGATCAGGGATCTGGCGTATGTGGTACACACTGACCATAAGGGTATAAGCTCACCTGAACTTGTCAGCTTCATTTACGATACATTAACAAGTGCATATTTAAGTTAAACAGTGTTTGTGTTCCAGCTGTAAGGCGGCGGTCTGTAAATAATCGAGTCTGGACCAGACAATCAAATGATCAACAGCATGAGCATCGATCTACGCAGTTGGGATGCAATGACATGCGTCAACCAAGTCAGCGAGCCTGACCACCCGATCCCGTTAGTCGGCCCTTACAACAAGCATGGGTTACTGAAGACCAATTTTAACCCGGATCTTCACGGGTAGCAAGGCAGAAACGTATAATTAATATTGGTGTTCGTACATTGCATACATATTCAGAATAATAAATGTGAATAAGCGTTTTGACTACGTTTGTCAAGCGTTGAAATAAACGTTGGTAATATTTCCACAATGTTGACAGACATATCTCATAAATAAGGAAAACAAATAATTAATTAAAAACAAACAAACGGGGATAAAGATGAAAATAAATATTAAAAAAACATGCGGATAATGAACAAGCATTCCATTCCAGTTCGTATGTAATGAAAAATGATTGTTTATATCTTCACAACATACACATAAAATATGTATAATAATATTGACAAAACATATAAACGAGATGCAGCTTGTTATCTAACAAGTAAAAAGTACTTCGATAAACGTTGACGAAACATAAACAAGTTGTTTGTCTTGATTAAACAATTTAAAAAAAGACTTCGAAACAACAACATAAAATGAATCTACTGGAACATAAACTGGTTGGTTGGTCTTGTGTTAGGTCTCCAGGGCTGCGTGTTCATGACAACGTGTGTGTTGCTCTGTCACCTGATGTATGTGTGTGAGTGTGTGTGATAGACGATCTAGGGGTGTGAGAGCGACAGCCAGGTGAGCGGGACCACACCGAGTCGTAGACTGTGTCAAGTGTGTTGTCTCACCTGTCAGGCGGCCGTTAAGGTGCACAGCAATCAGGTAGGTAGAATGTAGAATAGAGTTCTCTTTCTCTATCTCTCTTTCAATTCTCATTTTCAATCATCTCTCTTCTAAGTGTCTCTGTAATCTCCGCCCTCTCTCTCCCCATCCACCTCCCTCTTAGTGTCTCTGAGTGTATCTCCCCTCCGCCCTTCTCTCTCACTCCCATTTCTATCTCTTCTCTCTCTCATTCTCATCTCTATCACTCTCTCTCCCAGTCTCTTACCTTCCACTCTCAGTCATCTCTAACTCTTCCCTTCCCTCTTTCTTTCTATCTTTCTCCCCCTTCTCTCTCTCTCTCATATCTATCTCTTCTCTCCCCTCTTTCTTATTATTTTGATTGTAATATCTTTATTCCGTTTTATGATTAGATCAATCGATGCATTGGAATCAGTGTGTGTCGGTCAAAAAACTAGATTACTGCTTTATACAGTCAACATTTCCTAGTGGAATATGTGACAAATTTGTCCAGATTTGACGTCATATCTAGCTCAAGGTTAAGATGAAACATCATGTATTATCCGTCATGAGTAGCAAAACTGACATTGAATCATCCAGATCTATCAACACTCGGCAGATGTCTTTCTCACGATTAACGGCCAGTGATATATTTATATACATACCTACATAGTAAGTTAATGTGAGACGCATGAGTGAGTAATATCTCATCGTCATGTATGTATGTATGTTTAAACGATATTTATTATTTATTGTTCAATAGAGCATGTGCATATAATATATTAACAAAATGAAGTGGATTGGCAAACAAGCCTGTGGCTTATATTAATGCCTTTCCACATGGTGCAGAATATACAATGAGGGTACACTACATATTACAATATATTAAGACAAATATACACGACAAACATAAAACATAAATTCTAGAGCATGGAAGATCAATTTTAAATACGAAAAGATAGTAGATGTTAAATGTGCGGAATCAAGTTAAATATTACAAATTTTCTTAACGTGCACATATTTTGGTGGAATTATAACTAGGTGGCGACAGGGAAAAGTACCTTCTTAGTCAATTTTAAATATTAATCATCGCAACAGGAAAGAATAAAACTTGGAAAGAAACGTGTCGAGCAGAAAAAAAGGATCTTGTCATTCAGGAAATCGCTCAGTTGCTGTATTATATTGAATAACGGAGTCAATAATTTGTGAAGCGTCTTGTTTAGATGCACCTTTCCCATGTAGGATATCTATGATACTTATGTTATGTGTCAAGAAATATTTATCTTTGAGTATGTGTTGGTGTAGTGGGCAGACAAATAAGTAATGATAGCTATCTTCGGTTGGAAGGCCACATTGGCATGTAGGATTTTCAACTAAGAATGTATGTATGTATGTGTGTACGTATGTATATGTGTGTGTACGTACGAAATACACACACACACACACACACACACACATATATATATATACATATATATATGAGTGCGCGCGTGTGTGTGTGTGTGTGTTGTATACTAGATGAGATAAACATTATGTTCAAATAATTTATGAATTTCAATTACATCGTTTCAGATGGTTATGGCCAAAGTTGATCATTTATACAGGTGTTTACACATTCACTGATTAATCTGAACAGGATAATATAAACAACACTAACAAAAAAATGTAGGAAAAATAAAACGTTCACCTGGAGATTGATCAGGCTCGATAACCTGCCGAAACTCATTCCTTTGGTGGCAAAAGGCAAAAAGCGGTAAAAATTATATAAATGGATTGCTGAAAATGAATTCGAGAACATTGCGAATATACTGGGTGTTCTCGAAAAACAATATTATATGTTAAAGTCCTGATATAAATTAATAAAAATAGTTATTTTGAAACGACAGTGGACAAAGCTATATGTGTGACGATTAATTTTTGTCCTTCGTTACATTAAAAATGTTCCATGATGAAACTTACACATTTGAAAATGAATTCGCGAACACCCGATATCATCACTTGTTCTATTTTTGGTAAATTTTGTATTTATACAACACATTCTCATCAAGTAGTCGAATTCTACAATTCTTTGCTTTAAACAGAATGATGTCTCTTATAGTCATGAAAGACATTCTGTTGCTTTTATTGGCTCGTACTATTTTACCTGATTCCTTCAGAAAGTCATTACAATGAACGAAAAATCATGTTTGTTCCGAAATGTCGATATCACCGTTAACAAGAAAAATACGCCTCTGACGGATAAATAACACAAGCAACCATGAAACTATGTTTCAAGTTTCAGAAGAGATGTGTTTCAAGTAAACAGCAAAGTTTGAATTGTGTTAAGAAATTATCAACATGACGCCCCATGAGTGACCCAAGTCACAAGTTAATCTTGACACTGCTCTATGATAAGCATGTGTCTCTAAATTGTGATATTTACAGGGACGATCCCTCAATGAGGGGCCATTGTCCCACGCACACATCCCCCCTCCCCCTCCCCAACAAACCCTTACTATCCACACAGTTGTATCAAATAATACACGGAATAGAAACGGGGCGAATGACGACTGGCTGGAAAACTGCCTCTGTTCCCCTTCGAGAAAAGGTAGAGAGTGAGTGAGTGAGATTAGTTTTACGCCGCTTTTAGCAATCTTCCAGTAATATCCCGACGGGGTACACCTGGAGGACATTCCGTCGTGATATTGCTGTAATATTACCAGAGGCGATGTAAAACCATCCTCAGCCACACCTTAAGTCAACCGCTCAATTAATCGTGTACTCTTTGAAGGGTAAAAGGTAGATGGTAATTTTTAACTAGCAGTGCTATTCGTTTTACATCATGAGGCTGACGAGCTCGAGTGAGTGAGTGAGTTTAGATTTTCGCCGCTTTTAGCAATATTACGGCGGGGGACACCAGAAATGGGCTTCACACATTGTACCCATGTGGGGAATCGAACCCGGGTCATCGGCGTGACGAGCGAACGCTTTGACCACGAGACTACACCGAAATGCTAGAAATACACACGGTGCTTGTATGTCAGATATATTTATATTGATACGTAAATCGTTGATAACTCAAGTCGTACTCTATTTATCCGTTTTATTCTTTGAATTGATTCTATCTATACTTTTGTGCGCAAGGCCTCGCTGTTAGGGTCTCAGTAGAGAAGATGTGCTGTGCGTTGAAAGGTAGGAACCAATATTTGGTGCGTGTTGGCTCGAAGGATCCAGAACACCTGCGCGCATTTTTTTCCATATCTGTTTTCAATTCACGATTGAACATGTGTATAATATATTTTTTAAAAAGTAATGATCTTACTATAAATATATAATGTTTGTCTATATCGGAGGAAAATAAATGCATTTTTGACAGGGATATTGTATTTTTGGCCGTATGTATATTAGCATTTCATTTTTACACGTATACAGGGTTTGGCAGTGTTTGGTGTCAAATTAAGGGCTAGTTAAGGAAGCATTTGAAACGTGCCACTTTTATTGGTATGTCTGTTGTCATGGTAACGTTAACAGGTGTGCAAGTTTCCCATTAATTTTTCAGGTTATTTACAGTTAAAATCAATAAATATTAATAGCTACAATCGTGACAGTTACACTGTTAAAATGAACGTACGTATGAAGATGAGTTGATTTAAAATGCAATCAACCCAGGATGCTCGGAAGGTTCAACGCCAGTTTAATAAAACAATCAAATACAGGCAGTATTCGCTTGACAAAGGAGTAAATAGAAGGGTAATCAATTTCTCAACAAAAGAATTAGGGGTTTGTACAGTGGTGGGTGGGGGTGGGGGGGGGGCTTTGTGTTAAAACTAAATGAATTTAAATTTGGTTCCTTATTGAACCCTTCACCTGCCCTCTTAGTGATATCACTGTTAAGCTTTTAAGAGTTTTATTGGTGACATGTGGAGAACATTTCCAAATTGTACGCACCAGTGACCAATATGGCGTCAGTTGCAAATCCCTATTTTGACTTGTACTACATGTGACCGTGTTTTCAAGGTGAGTAATTAATTTGCCATTGCGTGTATTTGGGACCGTTGCCATAGAAAAGGACCTGTTGCTTTTATCTAGACTGTTCCAATGGAGTAATATTTTCATTTCTCTAGTGTTTATCGATACCAGTGACGAATTTGATTTTTATCAAGCTCATTCGGTAATTACTAACAAAGAGGGTAGCCTAATGGTAAAAGCGTTCGTTGGTCACGCCGATGACTCGGGTTCGATTTACAATATGTGAAGCCCATTTCTGGTGTCCCCCGCCGTGATATTGCTGAAATATTGCTTAAAGCGCCCCAAAACTAAACTAAACTCACTCACTCACTGAATACCAACAATTATTTTATGACTAATATCAAAAGCATGACTGTGTGGATTATTAATGGATAATTAATGTTACAACTTGATATAAATAAATATATATACTCACTAACACGCTCCACGGAAGCCCATGTGTGCTCTCATTTATCACATGACTAATTATAGCCATCATATTGACCGCATTCTACACTAATTATAATTACAGATCACGGCAATGTGTACTCTATAAATAATGCATGGCATAGTAACCGTATTTTGAAACACGTTATGAAGGATCTGGCATGAACTGTGAAATGTGATAAAGTGATTAATATATAGGGAAGGATATCGTTTTATACACAAGGTTAATTCTGACAAACGAATCCGTGAAGATCTGGGTTAGAACTGGTCTTCAGCAACCCATGCTTGTCGTAAGAGGCGACTAATAGGATCGGATGGTCAGGCTTGCTGACAAGTCATCGTATCCCAATTGTGTAGACAGATGCTTGTGATGTTGATCACTGGATTGTCTGATCCAGACTCGATTGTTTAAAGACCGCCGCTATATAGCCGCTATATAGCAGGAATATTGTTGAGTGCGGCGTTAAACAAACAAACGAACGAACGAACGAACGAACGAACGAACGAACGAACAAACTGATGAATCCGGACTAGCAATTCTTTTTGGTATTAGCGAACCATGAATAAACACAGGATGAGTTGGAATGGGATTTAACGTTGCGTTAAGATTATTACGCTTAGATAGCGAAGAGTGTGCATGTGCATGTGCATGTGCGTGTGTGTGTGCGTGTGCGTGTGCGTGTCCGTGTGCGTATGCGTGTTATGCCTCCGAGTCGACCGTTTTTGTTTTATCCCCTTAATGACGAGTCGCAGGCAGGGTAACAATAAGTACCAAATTTGACTCGGCTACGTCGTGAGTGAGTGAGTATTGTATGCAGCCGCAGTCACCAATATCCCACTTATCTCTCGAATCTGTGAACTGTTAATCCTGGACCAGGCAAGTCAGCTGTCTGTATGATGACTATCTTCCCACGCTGTCACCTGTTATTGTTGACGATATCATTTGAGATTCCAGCTTCCGATAATTTTGGTGTCCTGAGGCCAGAGAAAACCTCAAGGACATATAGTCAAGTAAAAAGCAGTTGGAGACGATTCGAAGCAGTACTGAATACATACAACAAAGAATAAGGTAATTTGTGCATACTTGCTGAGTATCTATCGTGAAAATGCCTTAGTCATAGGCCAGTGGTCTGCTTGATTTGCATGGTAGTTCATGCTTTTACTGGGTGGTGGGTTAGCCCAGTGGTTAAAGCGTTCGCTCGTCAAATCGAAGGCCCGGGTTCGGTTCCCCACATGGGTGCAATGTGTGAAGCCCATTTCTGGCGTCCCCAGCCGTGATAGTGCTGGAATATTGCTATAAGCAGCGTAAAACCCAACTCACTCACTCACTCACTCTCGCACAAACTCAATCACTCACACTTGGTTTGTCTGGTTTGTCTAGTTCGGGTATAAATTAGCTTGAATATTGCTACCGCTTTCTTTCATTCCAACGAATATCAAAATCTTAATAATGTCATGGGTTTAGATCTACGGCCTCAGATCTTACGCCAATATCACTAATGAAATGTGGCAGCCTTCGAGTGGCTGAATAGGTCACGGCGACTCTGAATGCAGCGTCTGTCACACAGGGTCACGATGTATGACATGTCGTTGTTGAAGTCGGATTATAAGGCTCCTGAAAATAAGTTGGCCTAGTCTCGTGGGAAGTACACGGTGTTCTGAGGTCACCTGGTGGAATTTACTGGCCAGCTGACAGTTCCACCACAATCATTTGTACAGCTGACGACTCATAGCTGGTCGAATACTTGTAGTCTATTAGCTGATCGAATACCTGTTGTCTGATATCTGATCGAATACCTGTATTCTGATAGCTGATCCAATACCTGCAGTCTGATAACTGACGGAATTCCTGAAGTAAGGTAGATTATCGAATATCTGTAGTCTTTAAGCTGATCGAATATCTATATTCTGATTATCTGTAGCTAACAGTCTGATAACTGTTCGAATACCTGCGGTATGATAACCTATGGAATACCTGTAGTCTGAATGCTGATCGAAAATCTGACCTGTTACCTGTAGACTGATAACTTATCGGCTATAGACTGATAGCTGATCGAACACCTGCGGTATGATAGCTGATGGAATACTGTACAGAGAATATACCTGTTGCCGACAGCTGATAGAAAACCTACAGTCTTAGAGTTCTTTGCCTGAAACCTGTTAGGCATTTGACTGCAGATCATCTGAGATCTGACTGATCTGTTTACGAAGCCTTGGGCATTCTATCTACGAACAACCTGAATCAACACCACTACTGCCCAGTCATACTGCAGTATTACAGTATGATCGTCGATACTCCGGCTGTGTTTGTCCGTGGACGACACAAGGTTCAAACTAACGTCGAGTTAATGTGTTAAGAGCAGGGTTAATGGAGATTTAATGGTGATTTAATCCAGATTACATAATAAATCTTCCAAACTTGTTGAACCCAGGGGATCTCTAGTAGGATTAGGTTCACATCAGTAATTGTCCTTAAGGGACCAATCTCTGTGACCATACTCATCCGGTTTAGGATAAGGTCACATCAGTAATTGTCCTTTAGGGACCAATCTCTATGGCCATGTGTTTTCATGTCACCGGTGTGGCTGGTCTGGATTCGATAAGTTACTGTCCGCTGTCATACAGTTTAAACCTTTGGGCAAAACACAAGTTTCTAATACAACCTATGCTCGTCGCACTTTATGATTTGATTTGTAACGCTGGTATTTCTTGCTGAGAGGGAGAGAACAGTCTTTAGCAATATCCCAGCCATACAAATATTCCAATTGGGTAACCTTGTGGTTAAAGTGTCCAATTGTCACCAAGAAGGTCCTAGGTTCGAGTCTCTACATGAACACAGTGAGACCCATTTCTAGTGTCAACCATGGGATGTTGCTGGAGTTGGAGATGAAACAACACTCATTTACTCATTGTTTCGCTGATTCTACATTTGTCATAAACTTCAACTCCTACTTTCAACATCTGGTGTCGAACATTCAACATCTGGTGTCGCGCATTCAACACCTGGTGTCGCGCATTCAACACCTGGTGTCGCAAATTCAACATCTGGTGTCGCACATTCAACATCTGGTGTCGAACATTTATTGTCTGGTGTTGAATGCTAATAGAACCCCGACGTTCCAGCTGAAGCGCTCCGATATTACTGTGACATTTAACAACTTCCAACAACGGAAATACTATATTTATGAAGCTGACGTTAGATTCAGATGATATACACAGAACTCTGCAAGTGCAACTGTTAATAACGTATGGTCTGATAAACAGCTCAAATGCCAGTAAATAATCAAACATGTTCCAGGAGGCATAATCCGCATGATCCACGCATTCGGGTCACGGTGACCCATACTGACCCATACAAGTGCTGTTTCCACTTGTCCTTGTTTCACAGAGAAACAGCACGCTAAGACTGTCGTGAGTGTATGCTATAGTACTCGACTTGAACACAGATAATGTAATGGACCCAGACCTTGGTAACCATTTCAGAAAGCACTTCTACAACCTGGGTGCACGGCTGGGTGATTTGTGATTCGTTGTTGTAACCATGAGGGTACTAGAAACCTATGATCGCGAATTGACTCTGATTAAAATCCTTTGTCTGTCGTCCCGATATCCCAGTTTGAGTAGTACGTCAGCCAACCAACCGACCAACCAACCAACTAAAAAAACCCAATCTTGTATCAATCTCAAACTCTGTACATCGATAGTTGTAATAAACATCTTAAAATGTAAAATAAAGTCTACTAAAACAAACACGGAGATTTATTGATTTCTAATAAACACATAAAATGAACAAAATAATGAGAAACAATACAATAAACATGACATATATGACATACCAAAGAGCATCTGAAACGTTAACATTAAAATTCCCCACATTTCGATGAAATGAACAGGCTGGACCTGGTATTACATAACACAAGATCTGGGACATGGTAAACGTGTAACACCTGACTTCAACCTTTCCTTCCATATCAGTTGACAGGCCGTGGTACAACTGACATAATGTCAATAACTGATTATAGTTAACCTGGGCACGGGGAACTATTCTACCCTAAAAGTTTAAACCCCACTTGTGGACATCTGAACAAGGTTGCAAATGCCGACTGCATTACCCATCGTCAACAGACCTGTATTGTTCCTCTTAACCACTGTTTGGCCAATTAGATCTCCAATGCATCGTCTCAGCAGCTGTTTCCCTGGGCAAAGTGGCATTACATCACCTGATCTCGCCCCAGTCACCGCGGTTTATAAATCCCAGAGTGACTTAACGCGACGGACAGATTGGGGAGATCAGGTGTCAGATAAGACGCTTGGGGCTTTCATTATCCCATCACTTTGATAAAAAGTAGACAAACACGGATAATTGTCTGTGAGTAAATCCCTAAATGTCGGTAATACCTGGAACACCCAGAACAGTTTCATAAAGGAATTGCGACAACCCTTGTGGTATGATGGCTGTGAACATGGACCTTGTTTCTCATTGGTAGATGTGTGCTGGTCACAGATGTGGGTCGTGTTTCACAACCCGCCTGACGTTCAAGTTGAAATGCCTTATTGTTTTTACATGTCCAAGACGTGGGGTGTGTTCGGATGTGGAATGTGTAGATGTGTGCCGTGTGATGTGTATGTATGTGTGTAGTGTGTAGTGTGTGATGTGTGTGTGGGTATGTGGTGTATGGTGTGTGTATGTGTGATGTGTAGGTATGGTGTATGTGTGTGGTGTGTAGTGTATAATGTGTGATGTGTAGGTATGTGGTGTATGGTGTGCAATAATGTGTGATGTGTAGGTATGTGGTGTGTGTAGTGTATAATGTGTAATGTGTAGGTATGTGGTGTATGGTGTGTAGTGTATGTATGTGTGATGTGTGATGGTATGTGGTGTATGGTGTGTGTAGTGTATAATGTGTGATGTGTAGGTATGTGGTGTATGGTGTGTAGTGTATAATGTGTGATGTGTAGGTATGTGGTGTATGGTGTGTAGTGTATAATGTGTGATGTGTAGGTATGTGTGGTGTGTAGTGTATGTGTGTGTGTATGGTGTGGTAGTGTATAATGTGTGATGTGTAGGTATGTGGTGTATGTGTGTGTGTGATAATGTATGTGGTGATGTGTGTATAATGTATATGTGGTGTGGTGTATGTGTGTAGTGTGATGTGTAATGTGGTGTATGGTGTGGTGTATGTGTGATGTGTAGGTATGTGGTGTATGGTGTGTAGTGTATAATGTGTGATGTGTGTATGGTGTATAGTGTATATAATGTGTGTGTGTAGGTATGTGTGTATGGTGTGTAGTGTGTGTGTGTAGGTATGTGGTGTATGGTGTGTAGTGTATAATGTGTGATGTGTAGGTATGTGGTGTATGGTGTGTAGTGTATAATGTGTGATGTGTAGGTATGTGGTGTATGGTGTGTAGTGTATAATGTGTGATGTGTAGGTATGTGGTGTATGGTGTGTAGTGTATAATGTGTGATGTGTAGGTATGTGGTGTATGGTGTGTAGTGTATAATGTGTGATGATGTGTGGTGTATGGTGTGGTGTGTATGTATAATGTGTATGTGTGGTATGTGGTGTATGGTGTGGCAGTGTATAAATGTGTGTGTAGGTGTGGTGTATGGTGTACAGTGTATAATGTGTGTGTGTAGGTATGTGGTGTATGGTGTGTAGTGTATAATGTGTGATGTGTAGGTATGTGGTGTATGGTGTGTAGTGTATAATGTGTGATGTGTAGGTATGTGTTTGTATGGTGTGTAGTGTATAATGTGTGATGTGTAGGTATGTGGTGTATGGTGTGTAGTGTATAATGTGTGATGTGTAGGTATGTGGTGTAGGTGTGGTGTATGGTGTATAATGTGTGATGTATATGTATGTGGTGTATGGTGTGTAGTGTATATAATGTGTGATGTGTATGTATGTGGTGTATGGTACGTAGTGTATAATGTGTGATGTATGGTGTAAAGGTGTGTGGTGTCTGTTTTTTGGTGTGTGTTTGTATGGTGTGTGGTATGTGCCATGTGATGTGTAAGTATGTGGTGTATGTTGTAAAGGTGTGTGGTGTGTAGTGTGCTGTGTCGGATGTGTGTTCTGTTTGTTTTGGGTGTGTAGATGTGTGGGTTGTGGAGTCTGGGTTGTAGTATGTGTTCTGTGAGTGTAGCGTGTAGGTGTGTGTTGTATCAGGTGTGCGTTTTGGTGATGTTTGGTGTGTAGTGTGTATTGTGTAAATGTGTGGTGTGTAATGTGTAGGTGCATTCTGTGTGGTGTGTGGTATGTGTAAGTGCTGCATGGTATGTAGCATGTATTTTGTATGTGTGTGGTCCATAAGGGTGTGGTCCGTTGTGTGTGTTTCGATAGGCGTGGTGTGTGGCGTTTTGGAGTGTTGTTCAATGATGTGGTGTGTAGGTGTGATGTGGTTTGTATAGTGTGCGGTATGTGGTGTGTAAGTTTGTGGTAGTGTGTCATTGGTTGGTCTCACTGTATTTGTTTTTACTCAATGAACATTTTATATGTGGCACATGTTACCGTTTTAACACCCATTTGTGTGCCAGTGCAATCATTGTAAATTACATGACGTGCATGTTTAGATCGAAATGTGGAATAATTGGCAAATCAGGTTGCAGGTTTAATGCGTTCAGTGAACTAGGCAAAACTACATGACGACCTTAAACTCTAAATGTTGTGCACATACATTACACTATGGTAATCTAAAACATTTGTCTAAACTAATAGTAAACATATTTGAATATTTTAATGTACAGTGTCGCATTTTGGGATGGTATAATACATTACAATGTGAATGCTTCCATTAAGTAAAAGCAACGTTTTTCATAATTAAATGAAATCGCTGCTAAAAGAGTCCATTTTGTGAGTGAGTGAGTGAGTGAGTTTAGTTTTACGCCGCACTCAGCAATATTCCAGCTATATGGCGGCGGTCTGTACATAATCGAGTCTTGACCAGACAATCCAGTGATCATGAGCATCGATCTGCGCCATTGGGAACCGATGACATGTGTCAACCAAGCCAGCGAGCCTGACCACCCGATCCCGTTAGTCGCCTCTTACGACAAGTATGGGTTACTGAAGGTTCATTCTAACCCGGACCTTCACGGGTTTCCACTGTGTGATCCGAATGTATCAATAACATGTCTTTTTCATTTAGAAGTTGGACGAACATGAATACATGACACGTTTTTATGGATAACAACTTTTTAAAATTCTTTATACGACGTTTCATTCACCTGATGAAGGAGCAAGACTTAGCTCTGTAGCGTCGTATAAAGAATAAAAAGAAGTTGTTATCCATAAAACGTGTCATGTATTCATGTCTTTAGGAACCACTGTATATATTATTTACAAGGTCCTTCGTGAGAAGGTGAGCGGATCCTGCCCCACCGGTGGCACCGCTATACACAGTGCGCAATGTCAAAACCGTCAACAGCAACACGCGAGTCACTGACTATTACCCTCTTGATCGTCAACCACGGCAACATCAAGAACGTTATCCCAGAAGTATATCAATGTCGTTTAATCTAAACGACCAAAGTTGTTTCTGGATATCAGCAGAGATCTAGCCACGCCGTTTCAGAATATCACTCGGTATGCCATGTGTGTAACGTTACTAGTAAGCCGTCATAAAGCTTTAGCGATTAATTCAAATGATAAATTCTGTTGACTTATCAAAAAAATAAATACCCAAGTATTTGAATTTGTTTTCTTCACTGGAGACTTAAGGTGTTTCAGATCCCTGTCTAATGCAGCAATCGAACACGAACCATATACGGAGTGTGCACGTGCGCAGTGCAACCTTTGGAACCATATATCTTTCAACAATGTCCCGGCCTTGAGTAACAGCCTTCTTTCAAATGCCTTTGTCTACGTATCGTGTTAAAATTGTCAGCATTCCGACTCTGGCCCGGTCTGAACTCTTGTGACATAGAGGCTACATGTTTTCAATAATATTAGCATGTTTATACGTCAGATATTATGAAATACCGCCATCTTTACGTCATGCTCGGACATACGATGCCAGCTGCTGAGAAAGAATGGGGAGATGGAGGGGGGAAGGGGGTGGGAGGTTGAAAAGGATGTGATTGCAGCAAGATTTGGGGGAGGGTTTGAGGAGTGAAACGAGGATGAAACAATGAGTGAGTTTAGTTTTACGTCGCTGTAAGCAATATTCAAGCAATATCACAACGAGGGACACTAGAAATGGGCTTCACACACTGTACCCATGTGGGGAATCGAACACGGGTGTTCGGCGTGACGAGAGAACGCTTTATTTAGGCTAGGCTACCCCACCGCAACTCGAAAAGCTAGAAATAAACACGGTGCTTGTATGTCTGAACATGTAAATAATTGATGCAGAAATCGTTGATGACACCACTAACCACTAGGCTACCCCACCGCACCCTAAGATGAAACAGTGTAAATGTATGGTTCATTGTAACTGTACAAACGTTGCCTAAGACAACATTCCTTACTGCGTTGCTATGCGTTTTAGCAACGCAGTGTTAGCGATAGTGCTATTGTAACGCATCATCTGAAGTTCACTTTACACGTTGTCTAGGCGTAATTTTGCATGTAAGCAGTCGGTCAGACAGACCTCGAAGCAAATGTATCGAATACACGCCTATAGCACTTAGGAAGTATCGATTACTTTTCAGTTTCTGAAAATGAAGATAAATATTACTCGTTTTTTGTATATTTTATTAATATAATTTTACAAGCTATGTTTTTTCTGTAAAACATGTTCAATTCAGAGACTATATGTTATCGTAACAGATGGGTTCATTATTTTGGAATGTATAGAAATACACTGTTGAAATGTTGAAATTAATATTTCGAGTTGCTATCTATTATATCATATCAGGATTTTATGTAGTGTTATCGATTCGACTGTTCCATAGACTGAAAGAACATTATTTAGTATACAATGGACAAAATTGTATTTATGTATTTAACCGTACTGCACATGCAATATTAATGGATGTTATCTGAAATGTGTAAACGATGAAACAATGATGAGGACGTACAATAGGGGTGAGTGAAGATGGTTTTAAGCCGCTTTTAGCAATATTCTAGCAATACCGTGGCGGAGAACATCGCAAATGGGCTCAAATTGTACCCATGCGGGGAATCAAACCCGGATCTTGAGCGTGATTTTACCTCTAGGCTACACCACAGTCTATGTACATTAGTATTTGTAATTGTTATAGATAATATATTCATATATTTCTTGTTTTTCTGTCCCTCTTTTTCCTGTCTCTCCGTCCATTGCACCTTCACCTTCCGATTTTGCTCTCACACACACAAGCAACAATTTCGTGCACAATTTCTCAGACCCGAGCTGAAAAGAAAAATCGAGAACATACTGACCCACTGACGGATTTGATAGTGTACAGCTTTGAGCTTTGAGCGTTGGTTAGGGTATAGATTCATCACATAATAAATTTGCACATTATTATAAGATGCAGCATGCATCCACAATCAATATGGCTTCTTGGCTCGGGGTTCCATCGACACGTGTGAGCATATACCCAAGGATTGATAAACTCAAGACAATTAATCTTCTCTTTTTGTGTAAGTAATTCTTCTCTGCTCTTTATGAATACTTAACCATATTCCTCGAATCAACAATGCATAGGTATAGAAGATCCAATATTACCGGGTGACATTAAGGTAGTGCATATACATACGACTGAATAAATAATAGCGATATGTTATATTATGCATAGAAATGAAATGATACACACATTTGTGTTATAGCTGTTTCTACCATGTCTTCTCCTAGTGTTGTATTCTTCTGTGTCAAAGCGGAGATGCGTTGGTAGGATACATTGCTGTATTAAACATAATATGGACGTCAGCCTTATCCAAATTTGAGTTTAAGGGTCATGTTTGCTGTTATTTGGTTGATAAATATTACCATTGTATAGAAACACCACAATGCTCACTGAAAGCACTGGGGCTGAGAAAGTGCACATAAACACAGTTTTAAAGATGTCCTACTGAGAATATATATTCAGTGAGACGGCAAGTAGCAAGGCTGACTTAATGACATAATTCGAAATAACGGTAAAGCGACGGGACTTTTTTACAGCGGTCTATTGATCCATTTGGTAAAGAAACGTCAGCTAGGTCACACTCAACCTGTGTAAAAGTGACCATCTTTTGTTCTCCCTCAAAATAACAAAAAACAGCGTGTAGCGCTTCTTCAGAAAAACTCATGTGGAATGAGCCGTGCTGGTAAACAGGTGAACCAACAGACATCCTTGCAATGTGTCAAAACAGGCTGCGATTTGCCACCTGTGTGACATTTGTGTCTTGCATCTGTCTGTCCTGACTGGACCCTCATCACCAGGGCCTGACATTGCACGGACACCCTCGACATTTCGTGAAATTAAAGAGATACTTTGTGTTTTGAGTTTGAGAGGGTTGTATGCCGATCTTGTGTCTGTGTGGCCAATGATGGCGAGGCATGGGAGGGTCTTCCTTTCCACCGGCACAGCAAACACTCGCCATACCACAGTGGATGATGTTCAGCGACGGCAGACAACGTTACGACGTTCTGTAGATGCATGTAATCCGCACGTATGTCAGTATGACGTTTAGGGTTGTTTCGATGTTTTGACGGAATACAGACGAATAACGAATTCGAAGCCGATGGGAATTTTACACTGAGTTGGTCATATCCGGCATCGAGGAAATCAGATATTCACTATTCGTGTGAAAAGTTTTTAATACGACAACCTCTGTTATGAAGTCCTTTTATATGTTATGAGATGCATTGCTTCACACTTTGTGCACATTATCGTACTTTTAGCGGATCAGCAATTACTTTAATTACAAATACTTTAAATGAAAACGTCAATGAACAATACAATGTCTTGATATATAAAAATGGCCTCTTTGTTTATTTCTCATAGGATGGGATATTCAAAATCTTACTGAACTGTAGTCCTATCTTTATAATCATGAAAGGTAATAAGCCATAAATCCAAGTTGACAAATCCTTTAGTATGTTAATGTGGATTATGTCAGATAGAGAGACAGGCTGATTATATATTGTAATGTAGGCCTGTAATGATGTCATGATACAGTATACCTAAAGGTAACAGTGGTGGACAAAGTGTTTTTGCAACAAGAGATGATAGAGGTGTGTATTTGATAATAAGCCCAAAGAAATATTTAAAATACAAATTTGATCAAATAGTGTACATTGTAGATATAATCTAATTTTGCATTTCACTTTTGATGACAAAAATATGAATTGGTTTAGTGACCAATGAATTGGATTTAGTGATTAAAGGAATACAAAAATATATTTGTTCTGTTTTTAACAAAGTAATTTGTAATTGTAATTAATTACATTGTTAATGTAATTGTAATGTATAAAACCTTCATTCTTTCCTTCTCATCTGGCCTTTTGCTTTCCTAGCTCTCTTCCTGCTTTCTTTCTTCTCTACCCGTGAAGATCCGGGGTTAGAATTGGTCTTCGATATCCCATTATTGTCGTAAGAGTCGACTGATGGGATCGTGTGTATTCGTATCCCAGTTACGTAGATCGATGCTCCTGCTGTTGATCGCTTGGTTGTTGATTATTTACTCTCTGGAATATTGCTGAGTGCGGCGTTAAACAACAAACAAACAAACTTTCTTTCTTCTCCATATGTAATGATGCACTAATCTCCATATAACCCTTCCCTTCCTTTCTCTCTTCCCATTTCCCCATTTATTGTTTTCTTCTATCTCTCCTTCCTCATCCTATCCCTCATCCTTCTCTTCCATCATCATCAATCTCCCCTCCTTTGTTCTATTTAGCATCCTTCTGTCTCATCCTCAGCTTCTTCTTATCTAATATGTCTAAACTTTCTTCGAGTGGCGGGCGGTGGGGTAGCCTAGTGGTTAAAGCGTTCGCCGAAGACCCGGGTTCGATTCCCCACATGGGTACAATATGTGAAGCCCATTTCTGGTGTCCCCCGCAGTGATAGTGCTGGAATATTGCTAAAAAGCGGCGTAAAACCATACTCACTCACTCACTCTTCGAGTGGCATTTAAAAGTGTTAGAACCTACACCGAAACGTCGTTCTCATTGTAATAAAGAAGTTGTTCGTCCATATATTGCTACCCTTCCTTATCTTCTGTTTTTTCTAACTCTTTCCGCTACCCACAACATTTCCACACTCACATTATTTACTTTTCTCACACTCACATGATTTACTATTCCCACACTCACATGATTTACTTTTCCTACACTCACATGATTTACTTTGCCCACACTCACATGATTTACTTTTCCCACACTCACATGATTTACTTTTCCCACACTCATATGATTTTCTTTCATAACTTCAGCCACGTAAAACCACATTCATATCATCATTCCCAAAGACGTGGTCAATTCACGAAAGCTGAAAAGATTCACGCTTGTTTACACCCAACACAACTCTCCCATTCGATCTTATCACTACGCACAGTCCCTGTTGCCACCGGACTTGCTGGCTACAGTTTACTATATAGATATATGGCTATGTTTGATTGTATCGCACGCTGATGACATCAAAGTAGCGGGATATGTGTCTGTATTTGCCGGAGGTGTGAAGCCACCGTTCTTCGTTCCCATTCATGCAGCACAACATGACTCTCTACCCCTCTGTTCTGCCAGCAATCAGGGCACCCGGTTAATGACTCCCTTCTGCTCCAATGATCTTCCTGTACAGTCGCTATTTGTACGCCATTTGTACGCGACTGAACTGTAGTCTCCGGGCGAACCCGTATCAGTTAAAGGTAATCTCGCAATGGCCAGATCAATTCTCCTGCCGTTTAGGCTATTCTCATATGACTCGTTTGTGTTGATAATAATTCTATTTGTGTCTTTTTTATGTTTGGGAAGGGGTTTAATGATTTCATAGCGATTGGTATCAGGTCGCTGCTCTAGAAACTCCTTTGTATGTATTTCAAATAATTTGTATTCACCTATTGGTAGTAAAATATTCGTTTTGCTGAGTCACATCAGAGTTTGTTTGATACGTGGCCAGTTTCAACATTGGACATCATGAAACAGTAAATGAGTGAGTTTAGTTTTACGTCACTTTTAGCAATATTCCAGTAATATCACGGCGGGGGGACACCAGAAATGAGATTCACACATTGTGCCCATGTAGGGAATCGAACCCGGGTCTTCGGCGTGACGAGCGAACGCTTTAACCACTAGGCTACCCAAGGTGCCCCTATCATAAAACAAATAGGCGACTGAAGACAAGACTATTAAATACGAAAGTACGTTTGAAGTGTATGATGTAGTCTGCCAAAAAGACCCTGAACCAAATATAGCAATTATACCCATAATTTAGCCCATGTTAGTCCAGAATATGTGCAAGACTAGAATTACCAAAAGTATGTGGGTTCCTTTTTATTATATTTCATTCATATGATTTCGGAAATAAAATATGCTCGTTTCAGAGACGAAATGTCAGTCTATGTATGATGTTACTCCTTTGATGTGGACAGATCTCCCCATGTACATAACGGTAACATCTAAAGGCAAATATAACAAAACTAACCAACTGTACTAGTTGTCCACCAAACATTCCAATGTCAGTAAAAGCAAACTAGAGTGAAAATATAATAATAAATTAATTAAGAACAATAAATGTCTTGATCAAAGAATAGATGTGAGGTAAAATAAAAACATCAGGTATTTCTATGAGCCATTTTGCACGTCCCAGGGTCAATTGTTACAAAGTTTTCTCGTGTAAAGCATATGACACACGCAACCTTGTCACAGTTTACGCGAGATGTATATTTCTTAACTATATTTTATATTTTTGACAGTGTACATGCATCGTTGGTTATCTGCCGACACAAATTTCATTTGGGCGTAGAGGCAAAACGGTGTGAAATACAATAACATAATAATTCTGAACATTATTTGACTCGATCAAAGAAAGAAGGTCATGCATGACACCAGGTGGTCGCGAAAAGAGTAAGCATGTCCTATCCTACAAATTCATTTTAAAGTTCACTTCCCAGTATCAATCCCAATAGTATAGCATGGAACTGAAATGAAACACCGAAATATCGTCGTAATGTAAGCGAGATGTATAGTTTATATCCTTATTCAATACGCATTCCATATTTTGGCTATTGTACCCATTGTCATTTCAAGTATATAAATGGTTATGACGCTATCAAATTTAATTTGTTTTTTTTATTAATACAATATCCGAATTTTAATAAATGAAGCAGCAGCACATAAAATGAGAATATTGATATAAAAACCCAAACAAAATTTTGCATTCTTCATGTAATCATATGACGATAATATATTTTATACTTTATTTTGTTTTCATTAATTTCAAAAAAAAGTATTCTATGTTAAAACGTCAACCGTCTCATCACACTCACCGTGTAGAAAAATGTAGCTTATGCTGCTGAATTTGGTGATTTTACATTCATCAGTCAATGCACTGTTAGCGCATTCATGCATAAATTGAATAAAACAATGCATTCAAAGTCAAAGCTAGTGTGTCATATGATTAAGCCATGCTCACTTTCCCGACCCTGCAGTACAATACCCAAGCAGCGATCTAATGTGCACGTACAGGTACTGACACATAAATCACAGATTATTGCCCTCCCCGGCTACCATACATCATAGCAGTGACATCTACATGGGTTTTACTCGCACGTTGATGTCCCAGTTAGCGAGTACGTCGTCAGCGGGACCCCCGAAGTCGTAGGCAGGTGAGTAAGAAATGCATGTATCTATTAACATTGTAAGAGTGATGTAATAGCTAATCATTGTGTGACTCGGGTTTGTAAGGGAAATACATAGTATGCATAATCACAACGTCGTGTTTACTTTTTTATATAAGTATGTTTGTATATAGTAAGATATTTCGACTGGAACTTGTAAGAAAAGTTCCTTTGTTTTATCGGTCGAGTTGCAGAGTGATTAAAGGACTTCACACCGAATGCCCGGGTTCGGTTCGAGTCCCGCCAATACACCTTGGTTCAGTATAGATCATAGCCCGGATTTGGTTAGTGCGGACATTTGTTTAACCGGACTCCAAAAGGTATTGGATTACGTCTGGATTAATTGGTTACACTATATTGCCTTAAACATTTATGCAAGTTTGTCTCACAACCCCAGCAACATATTTCCCTTCCACCATGTCAAACTGTACGCTGTAGCCCCGAAATGAACCAACTGTAGATTTTTAAATCTAAATCTCAAATTCTTACCGTTTGTCTTTCATTTTCAAGGTAGCTGAGTGCTAATAAGAACATTATATCTATTAAGATACTATGCGTTAGTTTACATGAAGGCATATTACACCAGATGCCCTATGTCGAACATGAATCAAACTGCTTATAGTTATATCAAGGAATATACCCGTAATATTAGTTTCCATTCATGGGTAGACTGAGCCTGTCTGTAATCTGACTTTTAATGACCGCATTACAAGCGACGCGTGTGTTCATACAAAAGAGCATTTTGAACATCTCTAACAATATTCATGACAATGTTCTTTTATTGCGGCGTCTGTGGATGTACATAATGTACAACTAGGTCATGTGTAAATGCCTTCTCGGTTATGTCGGAATACAGCCACATGTAGTAATAAAACCAAATGTAGAATTAATGGGATGACCTACATCGTATGTGCCCTGTAAATATGTAATATCCAGTTTATAGGTCTCACGATGTCACAGTGGGGGGCAGAGAGAGAGAGAGAGAGAGAGAGAGAGAGAGAGAGAGAGAGAGAGAGAGAGAGAGAGAGAGAGAGAGAGAGAGAGAGACTCAGAGTAGGAAAGAGGGATGAAGACATATAGATAGATAGGTAGAGAAAGGGGAGAGAGAAACACATAGAGTGACAGAGAGAAATGGAGGGAGGGAGATAAAGAGAGAAGCGTTCATATGATCATGAGAGAGAGAGAGAGAGGGGGGGAGAGACATACAGATAGATGGGAAGAGGAGAGACATACAGATAGATGGAGAGTGTGAAAGAGAGAGATAAAGAATGAGATAAAGATGATATAAGGGACGGGTAGAATAGTTGGATAAAGAGAGAAAGATATAGAGCCAGAGAGGCAGCTCGAGAGACAGAGAGACAGAGAGGCAGAGACAGATATATCCAATATATAGACTCTAGATGGAGTGAACCACAACAAAGAATCAACACAATGTAATTACTGTATGGATGAGAGCCACGCCTGTCAGTCAAGGCAGTATATACTGTCTGAGCGTTACGCTGATCACATTAGGGTAACACGATGAAGTTACTTGTCACACTACCACAGTGTCAGTTATTGTGTTAAAATATGATTAATAAGCTCAGTTACCTCTTTGAAGTGTGGCAGTCACCCTGGCGCTCAGTCAAACCACGTGCAGATTACTCGATACCTAACATACTTAGACATTACTAATTACTTAATAACATTGTAATACGCTGTTTGTTGTCAGTGAACGATGCTGAAGAAGCGGTACAGTCGCCTTTGTTTGAGTGGCAGGTGCAACCGGTAGAAAAAGACGCGCCTGCCCTTTTACTCAATAAAACCGTGAAGATCAGGGTTAGAATTGGTCTTCATATTCAGTAGCCCATGCTTGTAGTAAGAGGCGACTAACGGGATTGGGTGGTCAGGCTCGCTGACTTGGTAGACACATGTCATCGGTTCCCAATTGCGCAGATCGATGCTCATGCTGTTGATCACTGGATTGTCTGGTCCAGACTGGATTATTAACAGACCGTCGACATGTAACTGGAATATCGGTGAGTGCGTCGTAAAACTAAACTCACTCACTCACTCACTACTACTGCTGTTGCAGCTACAACTAAAGTCCGTTTGGCTCAAAATCGGACCGATGAATTGCAATCTAACTCGAAAACTACTAAACATATAGTAATCAATGAAACACCGATCATAATCAAAACATCAGACCAACTCTGTACATTTTTTTCAGAATTTATGTCCTAAATATATGAATGTTGTTTAAGAAAGTATCATTAAACCCTTGACACAGTTCACTATTTGTTACGAGGGAGGGGCGCAAAGAGAGGAACAGCCAGGTGTGCAAAAAAGGATGGAGACGGCACAGCACAGATTAATGAATCAATGACTTGGCTGTTCCTCCCTTTACAGTCCTCCCTCGTAATAAATAGTGAACTGTGAACTTGTTTATTCTTAGGTAATAAATTCAGCAAAAAAATCACAGAGTTGGTCTGATGTTATGATTATGATTCGTGTTTCATTGAATATTCTATGTTATGTTGTTTTCGGGTTAGATTGCAATTCATCGGTCCGATTTTGAGCCAAACGGACTGTACTGGGGCGGTGGGGTAGCCAAGTGGTTAAAGCGTTCGGTCGTCACGCCGGAGACCCGGGTTCGATTCCCCACATGGATACAATGTGAGAAGCCCATTTCTAGTGACCCGCCGCTTTCATGACAGACAGGTTACGCTTAATCGTAATTACTTATCAGGCGTATATGGGACCTTGAGTGTAATGTGATCGCCTGACAAGCTGTAAAGTACTGTTGATCACCTGTGTTGACACATTCTCGACCCCGAGGCAGGCCATCAGCAGTTTGCGAGTGACCCCGCATTAGAGTGGGAGAGGAAAAATAAACAGATAGCGTCTGTGTGGTGTTCATTGTCTTGAGGGAAAGGGGGAGGAGCAGGTTACGGATAGGGATCAGGGATGATGTTTGGTGTACAATGGATTGTTGGAAATGGTGTTTGATAGTCGGATGGGGATTTGATTGAGAATATTCTTGTTGATCTTGTCCCGACAACACTTATAAAGAAAGGTCACTTCGCTGGTCATTCCTGGACCATTAAAGTATGTCTTTGAGGTGTAAAACGTTGAGGATTAACTTTAAGGCCTTCCTGCTAGTCTTTATCTGTGAATGGTATGTAGTGGTTGTTATTTTCAATCCTCCAATTAAAAACTTCAAAGGACTTCATAGTCGACCTCTACAGTTGATAAAGGTGAACTCGGAATTAGTAAAATGAGATTCAGTTAGAGTAGGAGTTGCACGCTTGAGTTAATCAGATGATGTTTCTTGATCAATTATTTTAACTTCCTCGATAAAGATTTGACTATATTCACCATAAAAGTTGGTTGGTTGGTTGTTTAACGTCGAACTCCGCAATATTCCAGCTATATGACGGCGGTCTGCAAATAATCGAGTCTGGACCAGACAATCCAGTGATCAACATCATGAGCATCGATTTACACAATTGGGATGCGATGACAAGACCACCCGATCCTGTTAGTTGCCTCTTACGACAAGCGTGGATTACTGAAGACCAATTCTAACCAGGATCCTCACGGGTTCATTCATCAAGACTAACGAGATCAACTTGTGTATAAAACGATATGCTACCCTACATAGGTCAATTCTAACCCTTATACACATCCCAAAATACCATTTGTAAGCATTAACCATCAAGGCCAGAGTGTAACCAGTCTCGATTATCATACGATAACGATTCCATTGTGCAAAACCGCAGTGAAATATATATGCATGGATCACTGAAACTGAGACACCAAGTGTTCGCAACACTGTGTTGTTTGTTTATGTGTTAGAAGCCTTAGTGTAGAAACAGGTAGATGGTCTTTCTTAACTGGCAGTACCATTCGTTGTACATCATGAGGCTGGCACTTGTAATGTGCCGAGCAAAAGAGTGAATGAGTATGTTTAGTTTGACGCCGCTTTTAGCAACATTCCAGCAATATCAATGGCGGAGGACACCAGAAATGGGCTTCACACATTGTACCCATGGGGGGAATCGAAGCCGGGTCTTCGACGTGACGAGTGAACGCTTTAACCACTAGGCTACCCCAAGCAACAGAAAGTGCACACCCATTTTGTCATGGTCGCTAAAATTGATGCCAACACCAATGATTACCTCGATGGTTATGTATTTGATATATGCATCACAGTTATATTGGGGGACATCATCTTTCAGCTCGATAACGTTTTAATAATAATGGTAATTCTTATCGAATAATATTGTCAAATGTATACGTTCTTTGTTCGGTAGTATATATATATTTCATTTAAGTTTTCTTTGTGGGTTATTGTAAAGCATACTGATGATAACAGCCCCGAAATGTTCAACACATCTTTGGAATACTAATACAAATAAGCTGAACCAGACTGCACCAACGTTGCCGAGTGCGACGTGAACTACCAACACAACCACTCGAGGGAATGTTTACTCTATACCAGTCCCGATGGCCCATGCTGGATCCGTGTACTGTGCGGGGGGTATAGCTGCATCATTGTTCTAGTCGGACGTCAACACAAACAGGATGTTTGGCTGGGTTTTGTATATAAAGAGGGGGGAGTAATGCGCTAGTTCACACTTTCACACCAAGAGCCGATTGTTATACATCTGTGAGTAGTATTCCATTGTAGAAGATACTTACAGGACACCAAATATCCTGTAATATGTTGACATGGTCATTATTGCGTTGCGATATATTGCGCAAGATGTTTATTATGAATATTATTGTATTTTTCATCATCATCATCGTCGTCGTCGGCATCACCATCATCATTTCATCGTCATTATCAGCATCATTCGTTTACTTCTTATCATTGTAATCACTTATTGTATTATCATTACAATTCTTATTATCATCATTATTACCATCACCATCGTTGTCGTTATATCATCTTATCATTATCCTATTGCAATCATGATTATTTTTATTACAATTCTTTTTATCATCATTATCATTATTTTAGGATGTATCTGCTTACCACTGGACTGTGTATCACTGTTGATGGATACTCCTGACATTAGAGTTGAGTTGTTAGCAACAATACGATTAGATCTCTCCGGAATAATATTTATTACAGATATATAAAATATGAAACGCACTATATGCTTCAAGAAGGAAGAAACTGATCAAGTTGTTAACATCCATGTATAACCAGGAAGTGGAAACGGAGAGAATTCATTATTTTGTCAAATGATTTTTCATGTCTAGAATATATATTACAATGGAAATAGAATTTAAGGAAATAATGTTTCTGTAATTGTTGCCTTCGATACAGATAAATGTACCTGCTGAAGAAACATATGGTGTTTAAGTTCCACACCAAACTGAAACAACTTTGGTGAAGTCGAACATGGTCTTGCTTCACGGAGTCCTACTGTTTACTTGTAATAAATGTTGAATAGGCACTAAATAGTGGTCTACCATTAACACACAAGCGTCCAATTAAACAAATAAATAAGTTTTCAAAATATGTGTCTGTCATGGTTCACAACGTAACCAGGACGTTACGAAACCATAGCTTGTGCCAGGCTTTCTTCTTTGATGATCGCATTCGTATAGAGACAGACTCACAGGACGGATGTCTACAGAATCAGTCAATCATTTCCCGTGCAATGTCAACATGCAGAGCAATATCCGGCATTATCCGCAGTGCAGGTGAAGCAGTTGGCCCTGATGGCGCCTTGGCCTTGACGTCAAGAACGATGTCTTCAGATGCCAACCACTGATTCAGCCATTTAAGTCATAAATTGGCTTTTATTGTCACTAATGGGTACTTCTGGCACATAAACTGAAATCGAAGTTAAAGGGTCTTCTAAATGAAATAGAAAGCACTTTGACTTGAATGACAAAGACTGAAGCTTTTAAACAAGGGTTTAAATAAATAGCTTACGTTTCCAAGGGAGGTAACACGTGTTGGATATTCAAAGTATATTCTCTACGAATCCTATTATACATCTACAACGAAACAGCATCTTTGAAGGATACTCCATGAAACGTATTAAACGTCTTACCACAAAACCACACCTTTAACGTATGAATAGTATAGGAGACGGTGACAATACTACCCTTTGACTTGATGTTAAATCTTTTCATGACTTACAGTGTACGTGAAACATTCACACATCCCTGGAGCCATAATAAGACGCTTGTTCATAACTGAAACCGCCGACAGTGAAACGTTCTTTTTAGTAAACGATGCAAATGAAACCAACCAGAACGGAATGCCAGTGGTGGTCTCGTTAAAACCCGAAATCACATTAAACAAAAAATGCCAGCCATATTTGAATTCTTGAAACAGTTCTATCAGTTTTCTTTGTTTGCTATTCCGACGTTGTTAATGTTACAGTAAATATATGATAACATCATTTTCCCTTCCTTGGGGCGATGGATAATATCTGCCTCGTCTTCGTTTCCTTGCAGTGGGAGAGGAGTACACGAGGGAACGTTAACAGTTGTTGGGATATACCTTGCTCTCGTCAGTCACCACTCCGGACACACCTACTTGTATCGAGCATCTAGCGTGTGCAGCCCTTCCACCTGCAGGGTCGAGGTCACTCAAAACAACGTAAGTATGACGTTATCTTATTGAACGTAAGTTCCGATAGGATCAGGTGCGGGGATTGCTGATACGCTACAAGGCAAATTAGTTGAGTCGTTCAGTTTTGTTCTGATCTTTTTATTAGAAGAATCACATATGGGGGTGGGGATGGGGTGGGGTGGGGGTGTAGTTTGATATATAACAGTCAATATAGGCAAAATATATGTGACGTTGGTGTTTTCTGATAGTTAATTTATCTGTATTTCATGTGATATGTGTTTTTTTGCTTTATCGTGAATATACATTGTGTTTTTGTTGACTGGTCGAATTGTCGATATTTCACAGCGTGTCTGCTTAATGTGGGAGGGAACCCCGAAGCAGGTCATTGATGTGTATTGATATCGTTGAAACTCACAAACAGACCAATGGTCATAATTCATCCCTTTGTAGAATTCGAACCAACAACAAACGGATCCTACCAATGAAGGTGGAAGTCACACCGTTGCGCTTAGAACAAGGGTTCCACCCATAAGATTTTAGTGGTAAGTGGTGCTTAAAGTATCAATGGGTAGTTTATATTGCACCGACAGTGACTATTAAAAAACGAACAACAAATAAATATTGATGCCATCCAAACATTATATGGCATATACTTGATATTTCAAGTTGAAGTTGACCGTGTTTGGCAGCTTGACTCCTGAGAGTTTCTAGGACTTGAGTCCTGCCCCACAACGAAGCACATGTGACACGTGTGGTCTCACCTTAGGCAAGTGAGTTTGTTCAAAATTGTCTCTGTTCACCCAGCAGGATAATGGGTACCCGGTGGAAAAAGTCATATGACTACGACCTTCTAACGTCTAACAGCAGCTTGGGTTATCCGGGGTAATACTGTGCTGTGCTGTGCTTTGATTGTTAGCGCTATGAGCATACCTAGTGTGGTGTTTGGCGCTATATAAATGGACACATTATTATTATTATTAAGTTTAATAGAATGTTTCGTTATTTCAATAGAAATAATAATGCAAAAGCTATTTCAGCCGATAATGTTTACCGTACTTGAAGAAAGGTTAGACACAGCAAGTATTTGATAAGTGGTGTATTTACTGGTGTATCCTGTAACACTTCAGAATACTGAACGCGGTAAATGTAAAATAGTCAGAAAACGCACCAGAAAACCTTTCATCGTAAGAGCTGACTTCACCTGAGTAGGCACAGTAAAGTATACGTCATGTATGATGGGGTTTAAGTACATCTCTCTTGAAGTTTTGTTTGATCGCCAACCGTGACGTTTTAAGGCAATTTGCGTTGTTGTCAAGCTTTAAAAACATATTATATTGAACAAAGTGAGGTCATGGTGAGTAGTGTCCTAACTGATACCGTCATATGGCAGAGCAATGGGAGGAAGGTACGTTCAAGCACGTCAGCGTTGATATAAACATCCTTTCCATTTTCATAAACGTATATCTGCTGAAAGCAAAATGCATTTTACTATTTCGACTATATCATATCATATGTTTATGAATCACTTTCAAATAATCTGTTTGATTGGCATTTTAGAAGTTGGTGAGTAATAAGAAAGTAGGATATTGTATGGATGACAACTTCTTTATTAGATATGATGCGAGGTTTCGGTATAGATTTGTATACCGTTGTCAAGCACTTTCAAACAGTGATGATATCAGGAAATCATGAAATGGGTGAGTGTACTTTGACCCCTTGTGGAAACCGTCCCAAACACACGCGAAGGCAAGGCAATTGCTCAATGAATAAAATACAGAAACGTGTGACACCAGTCTACATTTGAAACTACATAGGACATCAGCTTTATCACTGATGCGTCAAATTTGGAAGTAACCTTGGAAGTCTATAAAAGGTTTTTGTCTGAAAACTTCACTGGGGCCTTGAATGTTGTAATCCTTGAAACTCTTTGAAATTCATGAAAAAATCATGCTTGATTGCAAGAAAAAAAGACAAGAAGCCGATGTAAATGTCACTCCAGTATATTGCCTTAACATGGTTTCCTTATATCTGAATTTGTATACTCCCCAGGGAGTTGAGATTGATAATGCGATGTGCCGTTGAGATTGACATCCAATGATCGAGGAAAAATACCAGCGCCTTGAGCATGTGCGTGGATATGTGCGCTATATAAATATCCGATAATAAAATAATATCTTATAATAAATTTCCCTTTTCACTTAAAAAGATAAGAATTATAATCATACCTAGCGATAAAAGACATCCGGATGTGACTGCTGATTGAAATATATGTAATGACTAGTCTGTCCTTCGGACAACAGAGGAGCGCTGAGTAGCCTTGTGTTTGAAGCGTTTGCTCGTCACGCCGATGACCCGTGTTCGATTCCCCACATGGGTACAATGTGTGAAGCCCATTTCTGTGTTCCCCGACATGATGTTGCTGAAATATTGCTAAAAGCGGCGTAAAACTAAACTCACTCTGTCAACAACATACATCGAGTTTTGCGAGTATCGTTATTAGTCTTACTATATGACACTCTGAAGTTATTCGAGCTTGAGACCCGTGAAGATCCGGGTTAGAATGAACCTTCAGTAACCCATGCTTGTTGTAATAGGCGACTAACGGGATCGGGTGGTCAGGCTCGCTGACTTGGTTGACACATGTCATCGGTTCCCAATTGCGCAGATCGATGCTCATGCTGTTGTTGATCACTGGATTGACTGGTCCAGAGTCGATCATTTACAGACCGCTGGAATATTGCTGAGTGCGGCGTAAAACTGATGTCACTCACCGTTAACACTCACAAGTTCGCAAATGGCCTAGTGGTTAAAGCGTTCGCTCGTCACGCTTGAGACCCGGGTTTGATTCCCGACATGGGTACAATGTGTGAAGCCCATTTCTGGTGTCCCCCGCCGTGATATTGCTGTAATATTGCGAAACGCGGCGTAAAACCATAATCATTCACTCACTAATAAGCGGAGACGTCAATACAACTAGCATACTGTTTAAAAACTCACTCGCTTTAATATGTGATCTGTTCGTAAAATGAGTTTAATCGGTTGTGATCAACGTCCATGGAATACGGGATAACCAATAACGACATATGTTCCAACATATGATCTGATATGATATGAAATTGTCTAGCTGCAATTCAATTCCATATTTCTAAACAATCACAGCACATTCCCTAAGGCGTGACATTACCAAATCCTCGTATGACAAACGATTAAGAATTTAATACTGCTAATATAAAACTCTAAAACCTTTGAGCTGTATCAAATGCAGGCAACTTATGTTCTGTTTCGCAATGACATGTCTGAGATTGAGCGTTACATCAGCTGTGGCGGGTGACATCCCGTGGTGTGACGTTATAACGGGGTGGTGTTCTGATGGGGTTGAAGAAAATGGGTGGTTTGTATTTTCATGTTTCCCCAGTCCAAATCATGTTGCACGTATTTCTTATGCATGCTTGCTCCTGTCTGTATCGGTAAGAATACCGTAGTTGGGCATTTTAGCAGCCGACAGAAAACTAGCTTACAGTTATTCCCCTTGATTTCCTCTATTTCATTCGGAAAATATCGTAAATATCCGGAGAATATCGTCTTGCTTCATTTACTCGAGATAACCAAATGACGGTTTGTATGTTCCAAATGTAATAACACAGTTCGGCAATTCCCGCGGGGATGTAACACACCTTATATATAAGCAGGCTACTATGAACATGATAGATCGAGCTCAGCCAATCAGAATCCGTCAGCCATGTGTAATGTAAGACAAGTAACAGCATGCATCTTGTAACTAACACCAATTATCCATATTTCGCAATTCAACATCAGGAGTTTGTACTTGACACAGATTATATGATCTAAGATGTACATTATTGCAAGACTATATAATGTTTCGGTATAAACACCTTCAGGCGCTCTCACGACACGAACTGTCTTAGTGAAACCATTGTTCTGTTGAAATGTAGGAGGGTTTCACAGTTATTCGTTTACAGTTCAGGTGAAGATGCATAATCATTTTACCAATGTAACCGTTTGATGTGTAAATGTATGTTAAATTTGAGAATACTTTAACTGCAAAGGTGTTTTGGGTTCATTTTGTAACTCTTTCTTTTCATATACGCCAACTTTATAACCAACCTTAGTCATCACATTGGGAGAAGGTGGTGCACTCATATAGTACTTACGTGGCGCGTACGTGCGTTTGTAAGTGCGTGCGCGTATGAGCTTTTTCTACTACTAATTCCAGACTAATGGCTTATTACTAGCGTTAGCATGGATATGTGTGTAGGTATGTATGAATGTGTGTTTGTGTACGTCAGTCTTGTCATTTTGAAAATTAATCTTTTATATTTTAACCAAAAAAATGTGAATTTCGAGAAAACACAAAATCAGGATAACAGGTAGATAAAATGACGTGATCGTGAAATATAGAAAACGAGTGGCCATGGTAACGAGGACATACATCAGCTGCATAATATTTAAAGAAATATTATGTAGGGCATATCATTAGGATTGATCAGTACATATCTGCCACTAAAATCTTTTGTATATTTCACTGATGCTTTTCTCGCAAATGTCCCGGTTCATTCTCGCGCGTTTAACTGTGGAGGTATATTAAGGGGATATTTTCCTGTAAATGAAACCATGGTTACGTACCGACGTGGAACTATTTTAAAACAAATCGTCGCAACACACCCACTCAAAGACACGCAGGTACACGTGTCAGTATATCGCAAGTCGCCAAGATACGTGAACACCAAAAATAACATCATGATATGCCGAACGTTATTTATGATTGGAACTACATGTGTTACTCAACTTTTAGTTAAACATTCCGAGTTCCACCATCCCAGCTCATCAATCAGAGTAATCTAAGATGATCAAGGTGGCTTTAACGACACATGTGCAGTAATGTGATAAGGACGTTAATCCCAGATGAAACGGTTACCCTGACCACTAGTCATCTGATATGACCACATTCATCAACTGACCATCAAAGCGCCTGTCCCTCATTTGTCCGCCATTGACCAGTGACGTGATATGTCGTAACGTAAGTGGTGTCACGGCGGAACCATTTCAAGGGCATTTAGCCAAGCTGTGATAATCAGTTGACAGGTAGATACTACTTGTGATGTATGTTTGGAACATTGGTAAACGGGAACAGCCTGGAACAATCTCCGGCTTCCAGCACATGCCAAGGTTGGCAGGCACATGCGTGAATTACCTCAACCGCAAAGGTCATTCCCAGATACGCACATACCGTCCGATTAGAGTATTTCTTGTGTTTGGCTGTAGATAATAGTTGTGAGGGTAACAGTTTGACTTGGAAAGTATGTTTCGATGGTACATTGCTTACTACGTGCGGTCTGTGTGTTTTCTCTCTCCCTGATCCTAAACAATAAACGAAAAAATATTAAACGCATGTTTAAGATACATTGGCAAGTCCAGATAGCCTAAGCCCCTTGTTCTATTCTCTATTTGGATGTTATCTTTAATTTGGAAGGACCTATATTTTAAATGCGATAACACTATTTGAGAAACTAAATGTTAGTTTGGTGTCGTTGCATCAGCTGCTGAACTGTCAAACTAACTCAGACGTGCACAAACCTTATCGTGATACCTTGGGCAATATGAAACCTTTGTGTCTAGTAAAGTACATTAATGCCAAATTAAAGCAAAATATGAAACATGATGAAAAACTGAAACGTTTACGTTAATCATGAAAGAAATACCAAATGTTAATATGTTGTGAAAGAGACAAACGAATGCTTATGATTAAAATCAACTGAATTCGAAACATAAAGTGATGTGTCTATCTATCTCTCTGTCTCTCTGTCTGCCTGCCTGCCTGCCTGCCTGCCTGCCTGCCTGCCTGCCTGCCTGCCTGCCTGCCTGCCTGCCTGCCTGCCTGCCTGCCTGCCTGCCTGCCTGCCTGTCTGTCTGTCTGTCTATCTGTCTATTCCCCACATGGGTACAATATGTGAAGCCCAGCTGTATCCCAAGCCCTTATATTGCTGGAATATTGCTAAAAGCGGCACTCATACTCACTCACTCACTCACTCACTCACTCACTCCACTCACCACTCACTCACCACTCACTCACTATCACTCACCCACTCACTCATGCCAATTATCACTCACTCACTCACTCTCACTCCCCACTCACTCACTCTATCTATCTATCTATCTATATTGTAAAGTATTTATCTATATTACCAGCCAAAAACAGTAGGGTCTAAGGTTAGACGGTGTCAGCAGGAGGTTTGATGTAAGGAAAGACAACAATATATGAATATACTGAAAGTCCTTAAGAAGCAATGTGTCACGTTCAAAGCAGTACGTAACAAACAAACACTGACTATCCAATCAGAGAACCACATTGTATTTCCACTACTTGATACATAACGGCTGTAAATGGCCCAGTGTTAAACCTCCTTAACATTCCGCCACAATTGTGAAAATCAACAAAGCATCAAGGACTCTATAAAGGTGTGTAACCAGTTTAGGCGCTTCTATTGTACGGTCTAAATAAACAACGAAATGAAGTATCAGATTCAATGCTCGGTAACCCCAGTCTTTGAAGCTGACGTGGAAATTGTTAGTAAAACATGTACGCTGTTCCATCACGGGCATATTGTACACATTGTATGGCCATCCATTTGCAGTGAACGTGTGAAGAGATCTCATGTGTTCCCAAGCAAATCACACACGATGTTTGTGTACTAACTTTCCTGCGTTGTTTGTCGTGTGAAAAGTCATTGTGCTCGGTTGAACAGGTAGATTACGCTTCTATTGGAGTAAGCCACATACTTGAATTATCGCCTACATTACTTCAGGCATGCAACGCTTGACGTGGCCAATAAAAAGGGGCGATACCTTTAGGAAAAAATGAACACTTACGACGCGAAGCCATTCGTGTTTCAGGGAAAAGGTGAATGTTATTTGTTTCTTTTGTAATGTTCGTAAGTTTAAATGTGCAGCTGATGAGATGCATTTCAGAACAAGGTGATGACGTTACCGGTTGTCACGTTCATGTGTTGTAAATCACAATCCTTCTAAGGATTGCCATACGTATATTGTTGTGTGTTTCAATCCTTTATGCTCAACAAACGAATTTTTTTTAAATGGGATGCTAAATATGTTTAGAACAATAGGTCTTTGAAGCTATTTAAAAATATAATGTCAGCATATGGGACAATTAATGCTGAATGTCTTGAATAAATCTTGATTCTGTGCGAGAATCGATCACTGTAACTTTCCGGTAGGTTTTCATGCGTAACGTGCATGGGAACAACAATGTAGTGGTCGTAAAATAATGGTGATGAATGACGTTGACGAGGAAACGTCAGTTTTTTTCCTCTTCGTCGTGCATATTACCAGCGGAAATTGAGATTGATGAAGGTGTTATGAAACACATTTTTCTTCGCTTTTGATACTTATGAAGTGTGCATTGTATCATCTGTGAAACGTTGGTAAACTTTATATAGGCCAAGCTGAATGTTTGAGATGTATTTATCGGCATTTAATTGTTTAATGACAGTGTTATAGATTTGAGAGTAGTTGTTATATGATTGTTATTTACATATGTGAGGTGAGGTGAAACTGGGTTTAACGTCCTGCTTGAGAATATTTCGCTCATATGACGACGTGCATGTGTATGTGCGACTGCTTGTACTAGTCCAGACTTTAGCTGTTTTTTTATAGTGCTAGCCCGCTGAGATACCATGCCGCAGTGAAGCATGAATACCCCAATCAGACACATTATACTGACTCCGAGCCGACCAGTCCTTGTTGTACCCATTAATGCCAAGCCCCAGGAAGGGACCAACAAGTACCATATTCAACGTCTTTTGGTATGAAGCTGTCGGGAATCGAACCCGCGACTTTCCGCTCTCCGGACGGACGCTCTAACCACTACACCACGGAGGCGGTCTATTTACGTATGTACATGTACATTTCACTCATGAAAGAAACAGTTTAAATATATCGGATAACGTTATAGAGACCTACATACAAATCAATGTACATTTACAAATACAACGAATTAAAAAAGTATTAGAAAGTCTTCTCTTAGTATTGCACAAATGTCACTCATCAAATATCAAAATGTAAAAGAATAGTAGAAACAACTGACTTATCTTCCAGTTTCAAAACAGAATTCAAATATCCTGTCGAAAACTACACATACTTCTTAGCTGAATGTGTGATATGGTTAGATATATTTACATGCATTTACTTAATTCTATATACACGATTTTTATTATCTATGGATAACTTCCACTAAACAAGTACAGAGTACATTAAAACGAGCAGTAGGTATGAACGGTACACCACAACACATTATGAACCGAATAACTTGTGTCAAACATCAGTCATATTTCGCTAACGTAGCAGATCCGTTTGATAAACATTATCGACTATATCTCTTGACTTGTTGCATCTATCGTGATAAAAGTATGTGGAGATATTATCTATCAGGGAAGTTATACACAAAAATATCTTTCCTTCCGTTCGGATTTACATATATTACAATATGGTTATATGTCAGTGACGATATCGTACTCAGCACGACCCATGTGGCTGGTATGGGCGTCATAATGACAGGAAGTCGCCTATATCCGTGCTATAATACGGCCAATTATTGATATAGAACACGTGTTGAGGTAGTTAACATTCAGACTCCTTCAGATGTGATGATGAAAAGACTTGTCATACTTACATATGACACACATATGTTCAGAGGTAGATACATGTTTTATCCTTCAGATGTGATGATGAAAAGACTTGTCATACTTACATATGACACACATATGTTCAGAGGTAGATACATGTTTTATCCTTCAGATGTGATGATGAAAAGACTTGTCATACTTACATATGACACACATATGTTCAGAGGTAGATACATGTTTTATCCTTCAGATGAAATGAAGAGACGTGTCATACATTTATCCTTCATATGACACTTTACATATGACACAAATATGTTCAGAGGTAGATACATGTTCAGAGGTAGATACATGCTCGTTACATGTTTTATCCTTCAGATGTGATGATGAAGAGACTTGTCATACTTACATATGACACACATATGTTCAGAGGTAGATACACGTTCTATCCTTCAGATGTAATGAAGAGACTTGTCATACTTACATATGACACACATATGTTCAGAGGTAGATACTTACATATGACACACATATGTTCAGAGGTAGATACACGTTCTATCCTTCAAATGTAATGAAGAGACTTGTCATACTTACATATGACACACATATGTTCAGAGGTAGATACATGTTTTATCCTTCAGATGTAATGAAGAGACTTGTCATACTTACATATGACACAGATATGATGAAGAGACTTGTCATATGTGATGATGAACATACTTACATATGACACACATATTTTTCAGAGGTAGATACATATGTTGTCATCAGTTTTATCACCCATGCCGGTTGTTCGGTAGTTTAGTGGGTCAAGCGCTCGATTATCACACCAAAGACAGTTCGATTCTTCTATTACTGAAATGTACGAGGCCATTGTTGGTGTAACCCGCCTATATATACACAGACCTGGAATATCCATAACGCGGCGTAAAATATACCTCACTCATGCAATTTTACATGGTATACTCTTTCTTATTTGTATATTATTTGTATACTATTGCATTTTTGTATTTTTGTACATACCATAAACATTGGTTATATGTCAATGACACTGTTGTGAATCCGAGTGGTGAAAGTGTTAGTTTGTCAAATTTGAGAGCCTGGTATATATTTCAACACATTTTCAGAGTGGAAATACAGTTATGAATATTTATTGTCGTTTACATGCTTGAAAAGAGTTATAAATGGTGTGAAAATCAGTGAACTCATCCCCATGGTAACGGTTAGTGAAACTAAATTTAAAAAGATCTAGAAAGATTCTGCCTTTATAATCCTCGAAATGTCATTAAACGTTAAGAAATCACAAAAGATCAAATTATATGTTATTGTGTTTTTAGATTCGGTACGTTTATTGTATTATCCAGTCAGTTTTGCTGCCAGATAATGTTTATTTATGTAATACATAATAACTGATGCTTGTGTTTGCAATGAATAATACATTATGCCACTGTTTCTATAATTAACCCGTCAAAGCTTTTAGCAGTCTATGGGCTCATATGGTACTCATAGTCCCAGAAACCATCAGACAGTCTGGAAGCGACCAATCAAATTCGTTATTACAAGCACCCTAGCCAATAGTCATCCTTGTAAGTAGCGTCACGGCTGATTTGTTTTACAACCAAGTATTGGATTTCTTGCAGCACTGAGAAGCAGTGAAAGCAGCATTCCCGCGCTACGTAGGATGTTAGTGTTGACACACGCCTCGTGAAGAGCTCGCTAACTTGGAGTAAGTTGAACACTGAGCGCTGATCGTTTTCCGTTCTCCGCGTAACAGAACAGCTTTGCGGTGCTACTGGGAGAGTATAGAGATAGCAGTGTTTGTGTATTTGGTGCCATCTGCGGTATAGGAACACCGGGGAATAGCCTTGATATCGCGGGACAGCTATCATACTTTACACTGACGGTCTGACAGCTGTACAGGAGGGGCCAGCGCATCGTAACCTCGTGGCTGGAGAGAGTGGTGTTTACAAAGATCCATAATTGAAGATATACGCGCTTTGAGCGCGGAGTGTTTATACCGAGTGAGTGTACTCGTTGGATATTACAGAAGCTTCAGTGATCGAGTGCAGTTCGGAGTCTTCAGCTAAGCGCTGTGGAGAGACTAGCTAATTAAGCATCTTGCTTGCTGTTATTCCATCACGGCTTTCGATTTGGTGTCTGTAGCAGGAATCAGCTGATCGCTTTGTGGCGACGAAACAAAGAACAGTGCTGCCAATGTCGTTCTTTGCAGGAATCGGGTATTGTGTTACTCTGTGGTGAAAATCGGTGGAAATACACCAGCGTGCAGTGCTATCGACTTGAGGAGGAGAATACAGGCGTTTAGCCTGACCAAATAGCCATTGTCCGTTTATTGTCTCTGCGGGACAATGAGTCGAAGGGCTAGTTTGTTAGCTAAACAGAATAAGTGTAAACCCAAAGTTCGATTCCCGGATGAATTGGTGTTTCTGGATAACATAAAGGAGAATGATTTGAACGCTGTCAGCACGATGTTGAGGCGAGCATCGCTCAAGGTCAACATCAACGAAATCAACGACGTAGGTAAGTACATATCGTCGTCGACGTCATCAGTTGTAATATTCTACATTTCCAGCGTTGTTAAACTACATCTCACACTGGGACTCTGAACGTGGATGTCTCTAGTCTAACTTTATGTGCTGTGAAGATATAGGTCCAGGGCATTATTATTGGTATCATAATAAGCATCATTATTGCAATAATCACCATTTTTATCATCATCATCATCATAATGATCATCATCAGCAAGATGTCATGTCGCATCTGGTACCATGAATATAAATACTTGTATATCATTGTATATCATCGTAATTTCGTTATCATAATTATAACCAACCAAATCATCATATGTATTATAATTATTAACATAATTATTCTCAAGGAACAGAAGAGTTCATATTGTCATCGTTAGTGTAACAATACATATAAACCTGTGATAATGTCATTATATGTATCAGCTCATTTTGTCTCATTTTTGTCATTTTGTCAGTATGATTGTTAACATAATTATCAACATTTTCGCAATATCTTTATTATCATCATCATAAGGTAATATCAGGTAGATCATTTGTGATGTGGGTTGTATATTTTCTGACTCATGTTATCAACTACTGAGAGTGAACCGTGTAATTACTGATTTCACAATACGACGTCACGAGTGCACCTTGAACACATGTATTGTAATCCACCAGGTGTAACAAATCCTGTGACGATACATACACACGTTTCCTGACCTAATTATAACAATAGACACGTTTTCTGACCTAATTATAACAATAGACAAACGCTGCTGTATTCACAGCGTCACAATGTAATCACCCACTTCCACAGACAATTATGAATCGGCATGAAAAATACACGATGTGTTTTGCATCAAATTAGTTTGGCATGTATCTATGTTGACCGCGTCTACATCGTGTATTAAAAATGTCGATAGTGGCGACCTCGTTAACTGGCGCGAAGTAAACGATGCCGTGTTGGCGAGGTTACCAGCAAATACACTTTTCATACTCATAATCCAAAGTACTGATGTAATCTGACAGCTGGAAATAATTGATATGATATTCACAACTATATACTTACTGAAGAAAGAAACGGAACGGAACAGTTGTAAAATATCCTGTTAGGATTACGACTACATGTATATACTGACGGATGAAAGAAAGGGAACGACATCACTCTCGTTATCTCGAAGAAAAAGAGAAGAAGAGTTTGAGATAACAGTTTCGACATGGTTGTCGTTTATCTTGCCTATCACCATCTGGGGTAAGTTTTACATAAGTTGTGTATGAGGACCACTGTATCGTGAGTAGGAATTATATACACTAAACATGTAAATGTGAAATCAAGAATTTGACCATTTGGATCAAATATATGTTCCTATCAACCTTGCCAGTTGCCATCTCCGCGGTGAGATGAGAGATCATAGAATCTCACATCAAATGATACGCAACTTATCTCAACTCAACCTTTTTGTCATGACCATCAACGACCTTCGTGGTTATTGTTTTACGCTGCATCTGGAAACCTACAGCTATTTCGGGAGGTTCCGACAGGTCCGACAAATGGTATGATTACCCAGTGCAGACACTTAACTATCCTTGCCCCAAGGCTGTACTGAATGCTAAGCCCACGGATGTATAGTAATTCTTTCCTTTAAAGAGGCAAGTTTAGAGTACCAAGGACACCTATCTGTTATATATTTTGTTTTAGAAATTATCATTCAAACTATTCAAACAAATCTAACACCAACCCTTCAGCCAAGAAAAGTCATATATTTTTATGTGCAGCCCATGAAGCGGTGTACATATTGGTATAACATATTCATGACGTCTAGATTAAATAATAGAGTCTAGTTGTGATCTTTGAGTTTAGGCCTAGTAATACCTCCATGGACACGGAGTGCAATGTCCTACCCTCTATGATACCTGAGACGTGCCTCTGGAATTGACTTGGGGACTTCCTTTGTCTTGTAAAACACGTGTGAGGGGCTACTGGTGTTGGCTCCAAGCAAACACAGTATTTAAAAAGGCCATTAGGCTATTTATCTTCATCTTAACTTCATATTACAGAACACATTAGCAAGCAACAGGTTAGCGGATCTGTAACCCTTGAAGGAGATACTTTAGAGGATAGATTAGCAACAGCTAAAGGAAACGTTAAAAAATGTCAGTCAGCATTTAGAACTTGTCACTTGTTGGGAACGTACATGATGATGATTTATTGAGACAAGTGACATCAATGGTTGTCAACAAAACCTGTTTGTTTTGTCTGTCTTTGCGAGAAGGTTTCAGTCCAGAGACAACACAAAAGCTAGGTTATTGTAACAACCTCCTACAATTTACATAAATTCTATTTATCTTATCATACACCCATATCCTTGTCAATATAAACAACGTGAACTATTTGCTATACAAACCTCGCTCATCTTTTTAGATCAGGAAAGCATACATACGAAATTCATTCTTGAAACATCTGATCATTTTAAATAGGCTTTCCTATTAATTTCATTCAAGATCACACATGGATCCGACATCTTGTTTCTTTCAATGGGTTTGAAGAACGGAGAGGAGTATTGTTTGTCACGTGACTAGCATTCTTGTAATTTTTATCACAGTTGGAAGTGAACAGGGCGTGATGAAAGATGAGGCGGTAACAGCAGCAAGTGCAACATTCATACAACAGATCATTTCTCACGTTGTGTTTTTACGATGAAGTCAGGGTTGTACAAAGGTCTCTGGTTTCAGCAGAGAGTTTTATGATTTGTAAATGGTTCTTCTTCCATGTATTACATAAACAACATTGCAGATTTCTTTTAGAAATTACATCCACAAAATATGCAAATTGGTAATTTTTATCTATATTCCTTGAACACGGTGCTAATAAGAAGTACACCTCATTGCCAAGTGTTGATTCAGAAGCTATGGAAATATTGCACGACAGCAGCATGTCTAATTCTGGAAACATTGCGTCTAGAAGAAAAATACATTTACACTATTAAAAAGCATTTGACATGAATGGCAAAGCAATTTACTATTGTTTTCTATTGTTCCATTTGTTCTGCAATGTAAAACATTGTTATTATTCGTTTTTAATTATGAGTACGTTAGTAAAAAACAGTAACATGACAAATGCCAATGTTGTTGACAAAAAAGGCAATCGTTCTGTAGTGACATTGTTTAGACACCAAGTACATATTCCATGGCATAGTTCAGAATTAAAAGATGAAAGGCATGCAGATCCAAGGTATGGATGGTACAGGGTAAACACTCGTTTCTTTGGAAAAATACTAAAGTTGTTATGGCTCACAAAACATAAATTCTCCGTGTGATTATTGTTTAGAAGAACCAATATGAAAAATATTAGCTACTACTTCAACATGCTTGTGTCAAGTCCCTCCCTCTGTCTGCTCTTTGAATGATATAATTAACGTAGTAGGCTCCTTGAATGTGCATAGCGTCAACAAAACTTTCACCTTTAATATTTACCTACATACATACATTATACTACCCAAAACAAGCTGAAGATCATCCATAATTGGAAGGCTGTGAATTACAATACCCACCATCCATAACAAATTAATTTGTCATGTGAAAAATGGGTGTTATTTAACTGTTTGCAGTATACAATGTATATGCACTTTGTCTTGTTTTTCTTGAACCGTATGCGCAGTGCATTAGCATCTAAATTTTCTTTGCTTGCAATTTTTTCCCTCTTAAATTAAAATTCATACTGAACTCATTCTATCAAAGAAAACACTATCCATTGTAGCCAGTCAAGCATCAAACAGAAGATGATTAAGGTTTAAATATAACCACGGACACTATATATCGACTGTAAGGCTGCGTCAAGACTGCACTCGATCAATGAAGGATGAACTTTTACCCCAGCTACTGGTGTTCTCTTTCATCTCCGACAAAACATTCACATACTTGTTTGAGTGGTTTCACCTTGACCGGCGAAGCTCTCCACGTACGTACGTGTCCGGATCTTCTTGGCTACCAATTACTCCTTTCATTTATCTACATATCCTGGGAATTCCCCGGTCAACTAGATCGTGCTTCTGTAATGAAATCCGAATCGATCGGATGTGTGAAATCTCCAGCAACGTAGGTGGCGTGGAGGGGAGGGTCAGATGATGGCTCAATCTGCCAGGGTAATGTCCATGTACACTTGACCAGTGGACTGTGAAATGGGAAGATTATTGGGCGGGGAAATTGGTTTATGGTCTAGCTATTGTCATCTGCCCTTCAGAGACATGTAACATATGGGGTTGTTCATGATACTGTACTTAAGGAGACACCTGTCTCTTTGTGTTCCTGAGTACTTCCTCAAAGTGTTCCTCAAAGTGTGCTGCTTGGTATTGCCGAGTATCAAAAGGGCCTAGTGGTTAAAGCGTTCGCTCGTCACCTCAAAGATAGGGGTTCGACAGTGGTAATTTCTGGTGTCCCCCCGCCGCGATATTCCTGGAAGAAGTGTAGAATCATACTCACTCATCCATTCGCCAGAAGAATCTCAGCAACACCTAACTATTGATATAAATTTAACTACATGTATATGCTATAACGTATTGAAAACGACTTTTGGTATTCCGTGGCTGAATAGGCCCCTACTCTTCGAGGATAGCAACAGCCTATTTGAGGATTCGTAGACTAACATATGGTCTCTGAAATGAACATATTTTATAGAAAAAACGATTCCTAAATATAGTAAAAATAGCCGAGAGACCCTCTAGACTTGCCACATGTTCTAGACTTGCCGGGGCTTTCTTGGATGTATTTGTTTCAGGGTCTGTATGACAGACTAGAGGACTGGCTGATCCGGATGATTGCAATAAGGCTTCTGTGATCAAATACTGTTTTCCTCCACACATATCATCTTGATAAAATCGGAACACATATATCTGCAGCGGAAACAGCGTTCAACCAATCGTTTTTGATAAAAAATATTCATGATTACACAATGCCATTTAGAAAGTGGTCAAACGTAACATGTTATATTTGGGATTACACTTCCTTAATAAAGTACAAATTCTAGTACTTTTTATGTTGAGTCCCATCCGGGATTCGAACCCACAGACCACAGAATCAATATTCATGTCAGGTAAAAGTTGCTACATATGTATACAACATAATGTCTAAGTCAGCGTTTAAAGACGATGCGACCCTGTATGAAAGAAATGACATTATTGATAATAATACCTCGTGTGGGATGTCTTTTGAAAGTCTGTAACGAACAATATTCCATGATGTTCGGAGTAGAAGTTGAGATATTCAACCTACATCCTAAGGATCTGCCCCAGATTTAGGCTCAAGAGGGAACATGACCTTTTATAGCGAGCTTAGTTATAGGAGTACGGTAATATCGTCAGTATGGCTTTGTGGATCATATTCCTTGTAGCTGGTACGCTGCACTATCTGAACTACTAATATCCAGATAGGGTATTCTCAAAACATTGGTTTAGTTTCTAGGATTCTCGAACTAAGAGCTGCAACCATTACAGCTAGTCAGTCTCACAGTTCCTCGATGCTGTTGATCACTAAATTGTCTCCAACTGAAGCAAGTCTAGATTTTCCTCATCTGAATCTCACACCCCAGTGGGGCTCCTTTTGAGAATATTATTTTTTATTGAAAATTATATGATTACAAACTAAGCGTTGGTCTATCTTCACAGTCTATGTTGAAAAGTCGCCTCCGACGTTTAATGATTGGGATGCCACCGTGAAGATCTGGGTTAAAATTGATTTCAAGCAAAACATGCTTGTAAGATCAGGTGGTCTGTAGTCAGGCTCGTAGATTGGATATCGTATTCCAACTGCGGAGAACGATGCCTTTGATGTCGGACACTCAAAATCATTTACAGTATTAAAGACCAAAAAACCCCAACAAAACAAAAAAACAAAAGCAACCTCAAACAAACCCAGACATGTTTCTGTAATGGGATTCAAATATGAAGAATTATTGTATGGGGGTAAATTCGCATGTCGTACTAAAAACCTTTTTCGACTGAGTGCACGATGCTCACCATGGGTACAACATGTGCACGATTCTCGCCTTGGGTGCAACCATATGGTCAGCCATAATCCGTATAGTAGTGCACTATTACAAGATGAAAAACCCCGCCCACACATGATCCTCGATTATCTCCATTTTATCAGAATAAATAACCTTGATCCAATCGTAACCATAATTCGTTTTTAATCTGATTATCCTTGCTAAAAATAGTTATGCTAAGCAGATTTATCTGATTAAATAACTGGTGCAAAAAAATCCTGTTTAAAGTAAGGAAAAGACAGATTAAGACAGTCACGTCACACCGAAACGTAGATAGTGCTTATCAAAACTGCATCAAGACCTGATGAACGGGTAATCGAGGTTCCTTTCTTTCACACACGCTCCTTTCCCAGCTGCAGCTGTTTATGGAGAACCTGCAGCTGGGACAGGTGGTAACGCAATATGGCGTAATTTGGAAATCGAACACAACACAGCCTTACAGTGTTTACATAGGGAGGCTTGAATGTGTTGTGATGTAACACAGATGCACTTGCTACAGTGGCGCTACAGGTGCATGTACAGCCGGGAGTAAGCACCCCCCGACCCCCAGGAGACATAGGCAGGGGGAGGGAACAATCAGTAGATCCATGTGGCCCATTGAGTAATCAGGGACGATGAGGATGCAACGACCGCCGAAGAACATGTGGATTATAATTATATTCTAGTTTCTAATGTGCAATGCAATACTCGTGCTTAGTAACATGTGCACATGTTCGTTTTGTTTATAACTGAACGCCGCACTCAGCAATATTCCAGCTATATGGCGGCAGTCTGTACCTAATCGAGTCTGTACCAGACAAGCCAGTGATTGACATTATGAACATCGGTCTACGCATTTTGACATGTTTCGCCCAACCATCGACCCTAATCTGTTGGTCTCCTCTTACAACAAGCATGGGTTGCTGCATGGAGACCCTTTCTAACCTGGACACATGGGTCTGACACATATTCAGGCCTACAGGATACCTCTGGAAGATACCTAGGTATATTGTGAACATAGTTTCTTAAGGTTAGTGCATGGACCTGTGTTGTATCTTGTTAGGGGTTGTGAAGCACATACAACGACTGACTAAAACCTACACCCCCCTCCTCGAGGATGCACATACCTATGCCTTATGATATATATATTCTTCTCTCTTTCTTTCTTTCTCGACCGCCTCCGTGGTGTAGTGAAAGTTAGAGCGTCCGCCTCGATCCCCGACCGCGTCATACCAAAGAGACGTTAAAATATCTCTCTTGTTGGTCTCTGCCTCTCTGGCTCTCCCTCTCGGCTCTCTGTCTGAGTGGGGTATTCATGCTTCACTGCGACATGGTATCTCTTGTGGATCTCTCTTTCTCTCTCTTAAGTCTCTAGTCTCTTTCTCTCTATCTCTCTCTCGAAATATTCTCTGTGTTGCGATTAACCTTATGGTCACATTCTCTGAGAATGAAGGCCCCTATTCACAGTTACATGATCGGACCAAACATAGAAGAAATATATATGCTACTTCATATCTCTTGAAATGTTTGCGAAATGAACAAACACAGCCAAGAGTTTGTCGGCGTATCCACATGTATATTTGATAAAGTAATACTTGATTTTCGAAATCCAGTTTATTATGCCATTCATTGCCACTTAAGTAGTCAATGTCAAGCATGCACAGGAATTTATATCACTATCTCACATATTTTAACGGGAACATCTTTACTATAGGCACATAGTTTGGAGGAAATATTTATTACGTTTTGGAGAAAAACCCAACAGTTTCTAAAGCACTGGTATGAATTATTTCTACATCTCTTAAACGATTGGCAAAGCTGGAACGCATTTAGGATTAAATATAAATCGTATGGAATGGGTTTAAACCGGAAAATGATTGTAATATGCAGGCAATGAATTTTAGCTTTTGTTGCAGTATTTGTTGTTTTAAGTCTATAGAAATCGCAGTTGCCCTTGTTTTTAGTACTGGTTGGGTGACCTACTTCCATACAAACAGTTAACCCCATACCGCAAACCACAGGAACACGGAGCTTTAAAAAAATATTGATCCAAGTACAGGTCGAAGGCTCTTCGGCCTCAAAGGATACATCGGAAAAAACACTTTTTTTATAACTACGTATTGCTGTGCAAAGACCCGGTGGAATTCAGGCCTGCTTGACAATGTTTTCACTGTGTGTCCTCTACAAACATCACGACAGATCATGGTTTGGGGTGAGTGAGTCAAATTGTACCACCGTAGAAGACCAGCCAAGGGGATGAATTCTAATACCTTTTAATTACATCTGGGTTAAATCAGCATCAACTGTATTAATATATAATATTTGTATCAAAAACATACGTCGATTCTATACCCCCGATTTCTTTCGATTTGGTCTTCTTGTCGATGTTTTTTGGTTCGTCATTGTTGGTGTCCAGAAGCATGTTCCCTAGACTTACACAAGTCTCTAGGGTAATAATTAATTGTTTAAATGAAAATTTCTAAAGAGATATTAATAACAGATTGGCGTCCTTAGACTGTCCACTTATCTAGACTTGCCTCTTTAAAAGATAGAATTACTATACATTGGGTTTAACATTCAGTACAGCCTTGGAGCAAAGATACATGTTCCCGACTTAACAACACATCCAATAAAATCAGACGAATGAAATCAGGATCTGAATTAATTTCTCTTCTATTTTGTTGACAGCCACCACGCCCGCCTCTTAATCAGATGATTTATTCAACTTCGTGTAATGTACTTAACCATTAGTTCCTCTGAGTAGCATGCCACAGCTTTTATATTCCTGCAACAAGAGCCTGCCGCCAGCTCAATTATATAGGTCTTCCATTAAAGATGTGCTAGATAAGATGTAGTGTGTTATCATCTTAGCTGACCTATATTCATGGGCATCAAAGGATCATTAATACAGTTGATAGTGAGTTCCTGTGAACAGCGGTTCCCAACTGCTGCAGCTTCTGATGCTGATGGGCAGCTCTGTTCACGCACAGAACCAATTCGCCATTATTGCTACTGATGCAAAGTCGGTCAATTGTTTCTGGAACATTAAAGATCAACCTCCATGCCTTGCATCGTAACCAAGAAAGTGTGGAATTGGTAAAAACAGATGGCGATGACGTTTACGCGCATGAGTTTCGGGCGGTTTAGGGATCATGTGGACTTATAAACAGATAGTCCGTCTCACAGTCATTGAACCACATTATTTTCCCTACTGCCTAGCCCTCCCTGCAATGATAAAGTCCTAAATAAGCAAGTCTATATTTCCCCAGGAATATCCCAACTCACTGGGGCTCCTTTTCAATTTAAATGGGTTTATTTGTTACTTTCAAAATTATATATATTCAGGGACTAAGCGTTAGCCTAGTAAACAGAGTATTTTAACAGCAGAGCAGAACCCGTATATTAGGTGATCTGCCCGAACACACGTACCGCTGGGCTACCCGATGATGTCACGTCTGAGGTATTTGTTTTGTCGGCGATGTCGTAACGAATACTTGGCAACGTCGGAGTTAATCTTCCCCTCCGTGGTTCTTTCCTAGTCAAACATTTTGTTTGATTTGTAAGTCGTTTGATAGCTTGAGATCAAGGTGTTGCAGCAGTTAAAACCGCGATTAGACCTTCTTAACCTCTTTTACACAGACCACAATCCAACTCATAGATGAACCATTGATAGATCTTCAACACTGTCAACTATATGCCTGAAACAGACACGCATTATAAGCTTCCTTGCTCTGAGGACCAGGCCTGATGCATATCAATTTTATGTAAAGGACAAAAGCAAACTCGTTTCCTTATCGCCAGTAACAAACAGCCGCATTTGAACTAGACTAACGCTTAGTTAAATGCATAATTTTGATATAAATATAAAGCTTCATTTAAAGTGGAAAGCCCTAGCGAGTTGGCCCTAGATTATTGGCGTTATTTAGGTCTGCGCATTACAGTAGGGGCTGGACGGGAGATAGACTTGCACAAGTCTCCAAGGTAATAATTAATAGTTTAAATGATAATTCCTTAAAAAATATAAATATCCCTTTAACAAACTGGCGTGTACTGTCGTCTTATCTAGACTTGCCTCTTTAAAGGATAGAACTACTATACATCCATGAGCTTAGCCTTCAGAGACAGAAGTAATATTGAGGTTGGGGATTGTTAGACTAACGCTTAGTCTCTGAATATGCACAATTGTGATACTAACAAATAAACCCATTTAAATTGAAAGGGAACCCACTGAGTTGGGAGATTCCTGAACCTGTGGAAATCTAGACTTGCTTAGGGCTTTAGCATTGCAGGGAGGGCGAGACAGAAGGGAAAATAATGTGGTTCAGGGACTGGGAGACAGACTAAAGGATTGTGTGACAGGATTGATTCGGAACCTGTCCTGATGATAGCGCAATATCCGTGCACGCCCATCAATTACCCACAGATATGATTCCCCAGTCCCTCCCTAGCACCGACCCCCCGGGACTGGGATATCTATTGAAGTAACATCGAATGACGCTCCCCGTGTAGTTCTCGTGATATGGTCAGACAGCCTGCAGTTATATGTGCTGGTTCTAGATGATGCCTGACTTGCCAGGAGCATGCTGTATTATCTCCAGGGAGGGTTAGAATTTCTGATTCTTCCAGTTGTGGTAAAAGTATTTACTATAAATTAGGGTGACAAATTATACGACTCAAAGCTATACATAAAACACACGATTACCCTCTTTATTAGAACTTAACTGCAGTTATATTAAAAGAGATCTTGATTATTTTAATGTCTTTTGAATGATGTATAAACTTAGGGACTGAGCTTTTGGCAACATTTCATCAATATCACGTTGGGGGGACACCAGATATGGGCTTCACACTTTGTACCTATGAGGGTTACATGGATTTACTGTAGATAAAATGTTCCACTGTTCCTTAGGCTCCGATGTTAAACTGTCGACGAGTAACTGAGTGAGTTTAGTTTTACGACGCATTTATAAATATTCCAGCAATATCACGGCGGAGCACACCAGAAATGGTCTTCACACATTGTATCCATGTTGGGAATCGAACCCGGGTCTTCCGTGTGACGAGCGAACGCTTTAACCGCTACCCCATCGCCGCGTGGCGACTAGTAGTGTTACAGGTAATAGTCTACTGGTAAAAGCGTTCGTTTGTCAAGCCGAAAGCCCGGGTTCGATTCCCAAATGGATAATCTGTTTTCGTGTGGCTCCCGCTGCGATATTGCTGGAAAAGTGCTGAAATCTATATAAAACCCCTCACTAACTCAGATTATGCCTTTGTGTACATATACCATCAGCAACAAATAGGTAGTCGTTGGTAGTGCTGTTCTGTCTGTGTGAATATGTTGTGGTGCACCGTTTCTCTGTAAATAAATATTCAACATCAATACTGACAGAAACGTATCCGTGCCGCAATGGATGTTCCACACGTCAAATGACTTAACGTCTCGTGACTAGATGATTCTCACGGTTACATTACGTGTTGTCAACGCGCAATAGTACAAAACTTATCGTCTGCTCCTGTAACCATGGCAACACGGGCTAAGCAGTACAAATAGAAATACAAGAACCAAATAAGAAAATGACTAATAGTGTATGATTAAATATTTCAACTGTACTGTACAGTGCTGCTGTCGTGACGTTTAGTTCGTTTCACGAAATCAACAAAGACAAAGTGCGGTCATTTTTGAAGGCTATGATTTTAACAATTTTAAACTGACATTTCCGGTGCCTCCCTCTGCTCTACAGAACACGTGTTCCCCAAAGATTCGGTGATGAAAGAACCATTGGACTGTCAGCGGGTCTCTTTGGGAAATGGGGTGCGAAAGATGATTTGATTATCAATGTACGTGGTGAGATTGGAAAAGTAGGTCAGTGGATAAAGAGATGTGTGGTCTCCACGGGATAACGGTACACTGTTAGAATTAAACACGGACTTGTTTGTAGGGCAGGGATTGGGGTGGGGCTGGTGAAATATATCTGTGCTTGGTTGCTAATGGGCGTTTTAGTGCTTGTGTCGGGGACAGGTCGTGTTTGTTAGGCTTCGTCTTAGACTTGAAGAGGTGGAGGGTTATCCTGCTAAATCAACGTACAATGTAAATGGTTTGATGACTGGTTTTTTTCAATTAGAAAATGGAAGTAGAATGTTTTTATTGCTCTCAGCAATGTGCCAGCAAGATCACTGCGGCGGTCACCCAAAAATGGGCTTCACACATAGTGCCCGTATTGGAATCGAACTCCGGCTTTCGGTGTGACGAGCGAATCTTCATCCACACGGCCACAGCACTGATGCTAGGGCTTTTATACCCATGAAGATCCGAGTTAGAATTGATCTTCAGTAACCCATGCCTGTCGTAAGAGGCGACTAACGGGATCGGGTGGTCAGGCTCGCTGACACATGTCATCGTATCCCAGTTGCAAAGATTTATGCTCGTGCTGTTGATCACAGGATTGTCTTGTCCAGACTCGATTATTTACAGGCCGCCGCCATATAGCTGGAATATTGCTGAGTGTGGCGTAAAACTAAGCTCACTCACTAGGGGTTTATTTCAACCACTGAAGGCGTTACCAGTACAGCAGAACAATGTACTTTTCCTGAACACCTGGTGTCATCACAGATTTACAGTAATCCATTCAATCCGTCAGGATTCGGGTTAGAATATTGATTTTCAGCAACCCGTGCTTGTCCTAAGAGGCGACTAACAAGATCGGGTGGTCAGTCTCGCTGACTTGGTTGACACATGTCATCGTATTCCCATTGCGTAGATCGATGTTCATGCTGTTGATCATTGGATTGTCTGGTCAAGACTCGATTATTTATAGACATGTAGCTGAAATATTGCTGAGCGCCACGTTAAACAACAAACAAACAATAATCCAGTTATTTATCAATGTTTCGACTCTGCACCAGACGCCATTGTCTATAGACTGCCGTCATACCACTGGAATATTTCTGACTGTGGCGTTAAATAGCACACAAACAATAGGCTAATGAACTCTTGTTTCCGTGATAATCAAGACTGATTATTCCTGACATTTTGAATATCAACCAATATCTCGAGGTCAGAATGGTAAGCAGAAACATCAGTGCTTTAACCTACATAACACGTTGGACGTGGTACTGCTAAGCCTTACAATGCAGCGTTATTCTCAGAATAACATATGACTGTGCTCTCCAGTCACGGAAGAGGAATATTGAATTTTGTAGAAGTCCCAGCATTGTTATCGTCAGACTGTCATCAATAATATATTCCTTTCAGTAATATTAGTTTTGAAATCGACCAGTTCCCGTCTCAAACAATAATCACGACGAAAGTAACCTTTCCTGTAGTACAGATTAACCCTTTGGATGTCTGATTTAGTAGGAATCGTTTATAAGATTTGGTTTCTTTACGTTGTAATAAATATAGGCTTTAGTCGATGGAATATTTGGAACAGATGGAGCTGGGGTGTTTTGGTAGTTGTTGAACGACCCAATACGACATTCGAGCAGAACCAGGGCGGCTGTGAACCAGACAATCCGGTGATCAATATAATGCCCAACGATCCTTGACATTGAGGTTTGATGGCGAGCTTGACCAACCTCTTACGACCAGCAGTTCCTTGATAGCTTGATAGCAGTCTCACAGTTCTTCCGCCCAACTCTTTCTGTGATTCACTCAGGTTAAGGCACTGTATTACTGAGCTCACTGGGACTCCGTTTTAATTTAAATGTAATTATATGTTTCTATTAAAATTATCAATTATTAACCTTTTCGCGAACCCATTACCATCACTGTGTGGCATTCGTAACTACTCGTGACATCACGGAAAGAGGTGAGTAGTTACGAATGCACTGTGTGGTAGTGATTCATCAATACATTGCATGGTGACAATCACTGGATTGTCTGGTCCACACTCGATTGTTTACAAACCACAAGATTGCACACTGAAGCAAATGCATACTCGATCATGATATAGTCAGAATTGTACAAGCGACTCTGATTTTAGCAGAGGTTTCTTATGGATGTGGATGTTTGCCGCTTCTTATAAGTTCATTTTGACCTGGTCCATTTAGTAGTCCTCATTGTGCTCTCGTTGACAAGTTGATCAGGAGACATAACCACCCACAGGGTCCCAGTAACGCCGATATACTATACAGTTTAAACAAAGATTAAAAGTAAGTAAATATACATATGTAAGTGATCATATTTTATGAAACGCATACTTACACGAAAGAGGCGGTGGGGTGGCCCAGTGGTTAAGGCGTTTGAGCTTCAACGTCATGCCGAAGACCCGGGTTCGATTCCCACATGGGGACGGGTTTGTGTGATGGGTACAAGGCCATTTCTGGTGTCCCCCGCCGTGATATTGCTGGAATATTGCTAAAAGCGGTGTAAAACCCAACTCACTCATTCACTCACTTACACGAAAGGCACACAAGGACTACATGCAATCGCATTAGATATTCGTTGAAGTTCAGTTCGTATTTTGAGCAGTTTATATTACAGTTTGAAACGTGCTTATTGAAACATGCTTATTTCTAAAATTTTTAATCTTTCAGGCATATTATGGTTTGCAGTTGTTTATGTTTTTGATTTGTGAAATGTTCGATGATGAAATCGTGTTAGAATCTCGGAACATCCTCCATGGATGCACATAAACACATACTCAAGGTTGTTTTGGCTCGTGTAGCCGTCTTTTTGGAAACAGCTGTCCCAGAAGCGGCCATTCATGTTTACAATGTTTCAAACGCGCAGGAATACGCCAGAAGCAAGAGGTCACGGCTGGGGTGATCCAGTAGAGGTCACAGCACGCAGTTCAACCGTAATGGTGTGTAATGGGTTTGACCTTGTTCGACATCAAAGACGTAAGATAGAGCGCTCCCTGCACCCCACGAGATATCATTTCACGTTATCTAAAGAATTCGTTAACTTATCAATCTTGTTGTATTCGTTGTCATTGGGAGGCCGTCGCTATCGCCAGCATCAATCTACTTTGTTGGAAGCATTCCGATGATGTGACGCGTCGTAGAGCAGATGTATCTGATCTCTGCATCGTGTTTTCATTACGAGCAGACGACGTTCCTGAGAAGACGTTATCAGACATTGTTTGTGTCGGGGTGAGGGACCTGATGAAAAGACTGACTTGTTATGACAGAGGAACATCTGTTTGGCAGAATACGTACGTCAGAGTTGGCGTACTGTACGTAGTTGTATGAAGCTGTGACGTACGGTGTGTGTAGTTGTGATTAGACAGAGAGTTTGGGCACAGGAATATGTACATAGCTGTTGTTTTACTGACCCATGTCTCCCACGCTGGTAATGACTAAAGTTCGGGTTCGATCTCGGGTACAATGTGTGAAGCAGTTCACTGGCGCGATGTTGATAGGTATTGCTGAAAGCGTCGTAAAACCATACTCACTCACTCACTCAACACAACTCCTAAAACTACCCGTTCCTTTCAAATACTCACCACCACCGCCTCTTCTGATCGACACTGTGGTCCAGTAAATACAGCGTTTGCCAGGAAGTGGAAGGTCGATGGTTCGATTCCCAGAGACGTCATACCCAAGACGTTAAAATGTGGTACTTCTTGTTACCCAGCCTTCCATGATGGCGGCTCCTGGCCCCCCAGGGAGGGGAATACGCCTACACAGACCTGATATTCGTGTATACGTTTCACTCAGATCGCCTCGGCTCGGTTCGGCTTAGACTGACTACTAGTCTCTGAAATGAACATAATTTAAAGTTAAAACCGTTAATAATAATAATAATAATAATAATAATAATAATAATAATAATAATAATAATAATAATAATAATAATAATAATAATCGCGAAATAAAAATATTTAATCTATAAATATAATAAATAAATTAGAATATAATGAAAATGAGCCCTGAGACTTCATTTTCAGAAACTGTGGAAATCTAGACTTGCCACATATTCTAGGCTTGCATGGGCTTCTTGGGTGTATTTGTGTTAGGGTCTGTGTGACAGACTAAGGTTCTTCTCGAACGTGTTCTATCACATGACCGAGCACCAGTGAGACTTGCAACATGATGTCTCGCCATGTATGTAATGATGTGCGGAATAGCTTACGTCTTGGATGCTGGTACACAAAGCATCAGTGACGGGAACAGCATCCTTGACACGCAGAAGTGAGTTAAGCAGCCCTAGATCTGGTCTGAGAGGAGTATCAATGAATACCACATATGTCACACGTGCCAGGAGAGACGAATATAATTGCACCCTTGAAAAACAATCGTTTTAACGCCTATGGGGAATGGGAAATATATATTTTTTAGAAAACGCACATGTAATGATAACACCACTGAAGCATACATTACCCTTGTGACGAAACCATGTCCATTCTTGGATAATGTACATATATTCACTGCTTAATTTATTCAGAACAGATGTAAGTCTACGTAATTACAGTGATCTGTTGAACGGAGGTTCGAGTCCCGGATTCGCCTCATAACTCTTCTTGGTCTACCAGCGTCCACCATCCTCGATATATCCTGGGAAGACGTTTCCACCATTGTGGAGATTCACCGGAACGTATACCCTGGACATATCAAGGATGGCGTCATACCCACAGGGGCGTGTCACGCTTAGAAACAGCGTTAGAAAGACATATAGGTATATAGACCCTACCCTAGTACTATATAAAAGGATAGTACTAGGGTAGGGTCTATATACCTATATGTCTTTCTAGCGCTGTTTCTAAGCTATATAAAAGGATAGTACTAGGGTAGGGTCTATATACCTATATGTCTTTCTAGCGCTGTTTCTAAGCGTGACACGCCCCTGTGGTCATACCAGCGTCCAATAGCTCTGGAGGTCTGTCTACCTCGACATGGGTGACTCTCTTCCCAACAACACTTCCCGGACACACCGTGAAATAACTGGAAAACTGTTTTAGACCCACGGAGCTTGCTCCCCCTGAGTGGGACGGTCGGGTAGCCTAGTAGCTCAGGCGTTCGATAACCACGCCTTAAGTCTTGGTTCGATTCCTAACTTCGATACAATATGTCAAACCGCTTTTTGTTGTCCCTATCGCGGATTTGCTGAAAACAAAAATATTAAACAAAAACAGCCCACTTAAGAAAATACGAAAAACATCGCACTTACTTTTCAATTGTTTGCGCGAAAAATAAATGTACAGTCGAACCTAAATCTCTCGAACGCGGTTGAGACGAATTTTCGGTTGTGTGGAACTCATCTCTCGGTCCCTGACGATTTCCTTATATTTATCACTATTTTTACCCTAATGTCTCGAACTAATTCCCGGTTGTGTAGAACTCATTTTAGGGTCCCCCAAAACCCTAATAAGTACTTCAGAAAAACAAATTGCTTCAAACAGACTGAACATGTATTTTCAAACGCAGGATTTGTATCAGGATAAAAAAATACAGAATAATGTTGCGAAAACAACCCCCAAAAATCTCATGTCTCCTCCAGAATATAAAAAACGGTCCTCAGTCGACAACATCTCCCTCATAACTCTGTGGATGACGTTGCTGTGCTGCCAAGACACATGCGCGTGGAAGAAAAGTCTCTCTCTAACAGATACAGCCCCAAAGGTTAAACGATAAACAGTTTACATGATGTATTGGTAAACAAGCATATAACATTTCAATGTAAAGCCGTTCTCAGGCTATTACATAACGCTATCTCCTTCCCGTGGGCGTCTTTTTACCTCGTCGTGATGACGGCGCGGCAGATCTTGCCGATACGACATGAAGGACGAAGATATCGTGTTTAATCCATCTCATTGCAGGGAACGCGTATGCAAATCGTACAATGTACAGTGTACTCGTACAGAGTAGATAAATACGTTCGGGGATATGTATATTAAAAGGTTAAAGTCGGAGCCACGTAATCGCTGTAGTAGGCGTGTAGATGACATTCCCGTTAGTTCTACAATCCCGCTTACGCATAAAGAAGCAGTTGTTTTCTATGATCTACGAGTGGGCAGTTGGTAACAGAAACTTGCTGAATAGCTTGACCTCTAGACATGTCTGTCTAACACTGTACTATTATGGGCCGGTGGGGTAGTCTGGTGGTTAAAGCGTTCGCTCGCCATACCGAAGGTCCGGGTTCAAATCCCAACATGGGTACAATGTGTGAAGTTTATTTCTTGTGTCCCCCGCCGTGATATTGCTGGAATATTGCTAAAATTGATACTCATTCACTCACACACGGTATTATTATTTCAGCTTTAACATGTGACTACCATTGCCTACGACGCGTAAATGCGCTGCGATATGGACATTGTGGAGGGCCCGGGTAGCCCAACAGCATTACGGCGCAATCTGCTGTGCAGGTCATTTGTAATCCGTAGGTTCGAATCTCGTATGTTCGATGGTTTGTCAGCACCAAAACCGTGATAATTTGTTTCACCAAAGTGGAACACGTTTAGGTACTTTTTTGCTGACACATACATATAAGCGGACCAGGAATTTTCAACACCCTCCTCACGCCCCACCCTTGGTACCGCCAATGCAAAACATTAACTTCAATCCGGTCTTTAGTCATTTTCAAAATGGGGAGGGTTGTTGTTGAACACCCTGAACCCCGCTTTGGAACCGCCAATGACATATCCATATAATGTTCCGTTAATCCACAACCTATGACCCGTGCCTCGGAAACGGTTCCATCAGGATAACGGGGGTTCAAACTACTCATAAATGATTACATTTGACGTCGTGGCTTACGTTAGCACCTTCTATGGGAGGCTTTAATGGAACTAAACATCTGGAGAATTAGGCCCAGATAACATAAAACGATAAGAAGGTCAGCCTGGTAAATTTGTATCCTTTACCATCACAGATAGTCATAATACTGCACGTTTCAAGTTAGGTACATGAAACGACATTGGTCCGATGCCATTCAATATTATGGCATAAAAGGAGTAAGCTACATCTTCTGGATTTAAAACAGAACTTTCAATTGTTTGTCCTGTTGACTCGAAGGACGAATCTGTGGTTATGAAAAATCTCCAGATGTTCTATGACTAGGATTCAGGAAGTCAGATAATTATGGTACAGCACGTCTCTAACTGTTAAGGGGGTGTACTTTGATAGCTCCCCTCTGCGCAATAATTAAAAGTGTAGATATGAAGCGGATTCATCCTGCGTCAGTGATGGACCGAATGTTGGGGATGAAGGGCGTCTGAGGGATGAAATCTGTAAAGAGGATTCACAGATGGTAGCACATCCGAGCTGGTGTGAGACATGGGTGACTCTCTTCCCAACAACACTTCCCGGACACACCGTGAAATAACTGGAAAACTGTTTTAGACCCACGGGCTTGCTCCCCTGAGTGGGACGGTCGGGTAGCCTAGTAGCTCAGGCGTTCGATAACCACGCCTTAAGTCTTGGTCGATTCTAACTTCGATACAATATGTCAAACCGCTTTTTGTTGTCCCTATCGCGGATTTGCTGAAAACAAAAATATTAAACAAAAACAGCCCACTTAAGAAAATACGAAAAACATCGCACTTACTTTTCAATTGTTTGCGCGAAAAATAAATGTACAGTCGAACCTAAATCTCTCGAACGCGGTTGAGACGAATTTTCGGTTGTGTGGAACTCATCTCTCGGTCCCTGACGATTTCCTTATATTTATCACTATTTTTACCCTAATGTCTCGAACTAATTCCCGGTTGTGTAGAACTCATTTTAGGGTCCCCCAAAACCCTAATAAGTACTTCAGAAAAACAAATTGCTTCAAACAGACTGAACATGTATTTTCAAACGCAGGATTTGTATCAGGATAAAAAATACAGAATAATGTTGTGAAAACAACCCCAAAAATCTCATGTCTCCTCCAGAATATAAAAAAACGGTCCTCAGTCGACAACATCTCCCTCATAACTCTGTGGATGACGTTGCTGTGCTGCCAAGACACATGCGCGTGGAAGAAAAGTCTCTCTCTAACAGATACAGCCCCAAAGGTTAAACGATAAACAGTTTACATGATGTATTGGTAAACAAGCATATAACATTTCAATGTAAAGCCGTTCTCAGGCTATTACATAACGCTATCTCCTTCCCGTGGGCGTCTTTTTACCTCGTCGTGATGACGGCGCGGCAGATCTTGCCGATACGACATGAAGGACGAAGATATCGTGTTTAATCCATCTCATTGCAGGGAACGCGTATGCAAATCGTACAATGTACAGTGTACTCGTACAGAGTAGATAAATACGCTTTGAGATATGTATACCGAAAGGTTAAAGTCGGAGCCACGTAATCGCTGTAGTGGGCGTGTAGATGACATTCCCGTTAGTTCTACAATCCCGCTTACGCATAAAGAAGCAGTTGTTTTCTATGATCTACGAGCTGGCAGTTGGTAACAGAAACTTGCTGAATAGCTTGACCTCTAGACATTTCTGTCTAACACTGTACTATTATGGGGCGGTGGGGTAGTCTTGTGGTTAAAGCGTTCGCTCGCCATACCGAAGGCCAGGGTTTAATTCCCAACATGGGTACAATGTGTGAAGTTTATTTCTTGGGTCCCCCGCCGTGATATTGCTGGAATATTGCTAAAATTGATACTCATTCACTCACACACGGTATTATTATTTCAGCTTTAACATGTGACTACCATTGCCTACGACGCGTAAATGCGCTGCGATATGGACATTGTGGAGGGCCCGGGTAGCCCAACAGCATTACGGCGCAATCTGCTGTGCAGGTCATTTGTAATCCGTAGGTTCGAATCTCGTATGTTCGATGGTTTGTCAGCACCAACCGTGATAATTTGTTTCACCAAAGTGGAACACGTTTAGACACTTTTGCTGACACATACATAAGCGGACCCAGGAATTTTCAACACCCCCTCCTCACGCCCCCACCCTTGGTACCGCCAATGCAAAACATTAACTTCAATCCGGTCTTTAGTCATTTTCAAAATGGGGAGGGGGTTGTTGTTGAACACCTTGAACCCCGCTTTGGAACCGCCAAAGACATATCCATATAATGATCCGTTAATCCCCAAACTATGACCCGTGCCTCGGAAACGGTTCCATCTGGGGGTTCAAACTACTCATAAATGATTACATTTGACGTCGTGGCTTACGTTAGCACCTTCTATGGGAGGCTTTAATGGAACTAAACATCTGGAGAATTAGGCCCAGATAACATAAAACGATAAGAAGGTCAGCCTGGTAAATTTGTATCCTTTACCATCACAGATAGTCATAATACTGCACGTTTCAAGTTAGGTACATGAAACGACATTGGTCCGATGCCATTCAATATTATGGCATAAAAGGAGTAAGCTACATCTTCTGGATTTAAAACAGAACTTTCAATTGTTTGTCCTGTTGACTCGAAGGACGAATCTGTGGTTATGAAAAATCTCCAGATGTTGTATGACTAGGATTCAGGAAGTCAGATAATTATGGTACAGCACGTCTCTAACTGTTAAGGGGGTGTACTTTGATAGCTCCCCTCTGCGCAATAATTAAAAGTGTAGATATGAAGCGGATTCATCCTGCGTCAGTGATGGACCGAATGTTGGGGGATGAAGGGCGTCTGAGGGATGAAATCTTTAAAGAGGATTCACAGATGGTAGCACATCCGAGCCGGTGTCAGACAAGTGGAAATGCGTTCATTGCGGGAAATATTGACCTGAATTTGTTAGGGGCAATTGGAAGTAATTATATCACTTTGTACACTTTCCTGGAATATGGTAAAACATGCATACTGTATACAATTTTTTACATGTACGGTGAAACTGATATTCTTATATAATATCTTTAAGATCCATCTAGAACAATTGTAACACGCATATGCATGTCTTTCTGTATATATTTGTATGAATAATGGGTCATTTGGCCTTGAAAACAATAAAGATGTTAATGATGATGATGATGATGATGATGATGATGATGATGATGATGATGATAAAGCTGATATCGAGATCCATCGTTGGGATACATTGTAGTTTTTCATTAAGTTGATTTTCACATGTACAGTGGTTGTAGAAAACAACATTTACACGTCTCTTAAACAGTATAAAACTCGGGTGTATTGAGGATATCATAGAATGGCCACGGCACATAATCTGGACATTATGGCAAAGAATCCATATGAGCAGAGATGCCAGCCAGTTTCAACATTTAAAGGCGAACATAGCAGCGGAGTCTCTGACGATTCTGCCCTAGAGATATACAGTAAACTTCGGTTATATCGAACTCATAAGCAGGACCAGCCAGTTTAATTTTAAAAGTTCGTTATATGCATTTCCACTACACTGTACAGCAAGTGGCAGGGAGCAAATATATGTTCGATATGTCCGTTAGTACGAAATAAGCGTGTTCGTTTACTGTACACTGACGTGCAAAAGAAACTACACCTGCTGTTGAGCGATTATTAAAAAACCCACCCAAAAAACGTCGAATGGTGACGTTATAGTCAGATGACTTATTCCAACGCGTACCCCTTTTTATGCTGGGTTAACAGAGGCAATTTTGAACAAACACACTTGCCTAAGGTCTCTCCACATGTATCACGTGTGCTTCGTTTTGGGGCAGGACTTAAGTCCCAGAAATGGCCAAATACGTTCACCCATCCAAGGACTCTCCGCGCTCGAACGTGGCTTAACTTCAACTGATTTGTGACCTGCGCTCTATGTACAGGACCACACGCCACCACAGTTTGTACGTTGGTATATATGAAGATGTATACATAGTATGATGTTTATCTGTTACGTAAAGGAACCTCGATACGCCGTCATATACTGGAATAGTGATGGTGGCGTTAAACAAAATTCACTGAATAAACCGCAATTCCACTACGCCGGAACTAGTTCCTGTACCATTCGCAATACCAGCGCTGCCATCTCTTAAGGGTTGACCAGTTGAGGCTGTCCTCTAGGAAACGACCAAATGCTCTGTTGTCATGTTTGAAGAGCAGTCACCATCGATCACCGTGTTTGCCGTCACTTAAGTGCCTCATATACAACGTGTCCCTCAACATTAAATCAATGTAAGCAGCGTCCATCCCACCCCCGCGTCTGGTGGTCCAAAATGTGATCCCTTAACCGCAGTTCCCTTTGACTAAGTGAATATTAAGACGGCCATAATAACGCAGGCTGAGGTCAATACCTACTTGTATTGTGGCACTGAGGCACGGCATGTAGCTGGAGAGTGTGCTAGAAGACCTTTGTCAATACTAACGCTATTACCATTTTGACAACTTCCAGATCAGTTACCGAAGTATGCGAAGCTCGGCTGTGCACTTCTCTCCGGGTGGTATAATAAGGTTAAATATTCCAGCTCAAGCAATGATATTGATAGCACTTGATTTGGACTATTTGATGCCGGTTTTATGTCAGAGGACATATAATGATTCGGAATGTGTAGGGTTTCTGGCATTAATCGTTAGCAATGCGATTGTGGATGTTTGTAGCATGGCACCACTATACACGTCTTATTAATGGCCACCCATGAAGATCCGGGTTAGAATTGATCTTCAGTAACCCATGCTTGGCGACTAACGGGATCGGGTGGTCAGGCTCGCTTACTGAGTTGACCCACATGTCATCGTATCCGAATTGCGTAGATCTGTTAATGCTGTTGATCACTGGATTGTCTGGTCCAGATCTCATTATTTACAAACCGCCGCCATATAGCTGGAATATTGCTGAATGCGGCGTAAAACTAAACTCACTCACTCTAATTGATGGCGCGTGTGCACAAGCATCTAGGCGCCGCAATTCGTCGTACAGAGTTGCGTCCCTTTGACACGCCAGAAACCTATGATGGCGAGTTCGAATCCAGATTGGCCTCGATTACGTATTTAGGTTTGTTAGTATATTACCCAAAATGGTAAACGTTTGAGACCCGCATCAATTCGGGCTTCCTCCAACACGACGATGTGATCTAAAACTGATAAGAGCGGCCTTAAATCCAGCTCACTCACTCACTTGCGTATGATGCCGGGAATCACAACTGAATTACAGACATTCTTGTCGGAGCTGTAGTTTTGCTTACGCCAGTAGGATGTTATAAGCATTTCTTAAAGATCATGTGACGGCATGGTTTGTCGGTACAGCATGTGGTCGGCTTTGAGTTGGAAGCCTTGACGTAAATGTCAGCCGTTCCGGAGAGGATTGTTAATATCGCCTGACCGATCTCTTGTGCATGATATGGAGGCTTCCAGAAATGAAATATTCCACCCAAAGACAGCTTAGAAGGGCAGGTACAGCTGCTGGTGAAGACTAATATGTCTACATCAATTTACCTTGACTTAATGGTCACGTTGCCAGCATACAAAGACGTTCCATTTACCTTGTTATTGAGCCATGAATCTGGAATTGTTTAGGTTTGTTAAGCTGACAGATGTGTTATATGGCATATATGTTTATAGCTGAAACGAACGAAACACTTTATAGCCGACTAACATTTGAAGATTCCATATATTTAAATGCCACAATCGATAGAATTCAATGAAAATGCTAGAAAGGTATTTGAGTTTCACATAACATACACTGAAGAGTAATATTTTGTTGACATTATTAAAATGCTCCTTCTCTGTTCTCTACAGTAGGAACAACACAGAAGTGAAGAACTCACTCAAAGAGTTAGTGAGCTGGGTTTTAAGCTGCTTTCAGCAATATTTCAGCAATATGACAGTGGTGACCGCAGAATTGAACCGAGACCTTTGGCGTGACGAACGAACGCTTAAACCACCTGGCCACCTCACCGTCGCTTGAAGTGGAGGAGCGCCAATAGGTTGATTTCTAGGACGCCTAGTACACATTTTTCTGGAGAGGATTAGTATTTTCCTTCTTGGGTCGGAACATTATTAGGCGTTAAAACCTCATGAGCAAAATATCAGTCTATCAAAAGCCACAAAACTCTTACCATAGTCATAGAAGACCTCTTCTCGAAGAAGGTACATTGTGGTTCGCTATGTCACGAGCATGTCTGAATGCATCACTGTGAAATAGTGATGAATGCAGGCATTCTCGAAAAGGTGAACGTATCTTGACACCTATCACAAACACATGCCAAGGCAAATCAATTTTTCAATGATATTAGGGACACAATGAATAGATTTCACAAATTCTACCTATGGTAGACATTGAATCTCGCGGGAAAGAAAACTGTGCTTCACAGATTTTGTCCACTTTACGAATCGAACCCGGTCTTCTGCTCGAGGAACCAAGAATCTGTGATAACTGTGTTCAGATCAACTACTCAGAATCGTTTCTTTCCAAAATGCCTTTCAACAAAGAGACATTTTACTACCAGCAATGTTTTATGTTCCTTCGTTTCAGGGGGAGGTGGGGTAGCCTAGTAGTTAAAGCGTGCACTTGTTCCACTTAAAGACCCGGGTTCTATTCCCCATATATGTGCAATGTTTGAATCCCATTTCTAGTGTCCCCAGCAATGATATTGCTGGAATATTGCTAAAAGCGGCGTAAAACCATACTCACTCACTCCTACGTTTCATAAACAGGGATTGCCATACTAGTTCAGTGTGTCAGCATTGAAAGTTCCAGTGTAAGCAAAAACGCTTATAAAACCAAACACCCAGTCTAAGAGAATGGAACACTCGACATACCAGTCGCAGAACAGGTGGCTGTTGCTCCTGTTGCCAGGGTAACGGCTGAAGACGTATAAGCTCAGTGGCTCGGATGTTTAACATGAAACAGCGAATATAGGCCAGAGCATTCTCGCGTTACTGAAGAGGACCCGTTGATGGTTTAAATGTGTTCAAACTTAATCCCACACTCAGCTCTACTCTAGATGGCTAACATATAATTGCTCCTATTGTTTTGTATGTGGCGTTAATAAGCCAGCTTACTTTAGATGCTTCACATACTAAGCGCTTGTTTACGATCACTTTGCACTGAATTGCCTCTAACCCGATTTGGAAATAATAGGATGAATTAATCGATTGAAGTGGCTGTTAGTTTAAAGATAAGATGCCCTAATTCTTGCAAATGGGACATGTCGTGAATAATTAATCTTTCCGTATATAGATGCTGTGGCACGTTTATGAAAGTCAGGAGTACAATTATCGTCCACGCTTAATGTACAATGGCCTCATTCAGCTTCTGTTTGACGTTCTGTACATGATCAAATATAATAAGGTCTGGAGAAACACGGACCTCTATGGTTAGTAGATCGGATGCTCAGAGAGCAGAGGTCGGGGTTCGATTCCGGCCATGTCATACAATAAGCTCTATCCTAATAATACGGAAGTCTAGATAAGGGAACAGTTCAAGGACGCCAGTCATTTATAGGGACAGCTTGTTCTTACTATTTATATAATCTACGGATTGACAGTTCTCTTAGCTATGTAGTGCTTTTTGTTCAAATCATTATTTTACCCAGTAGATATTAAACTTAAAAATCGAAGTTCGTATGTATTTGCAAGCCTAGAATATGTGGCATGTCTTGATTACGACAGTTTATAGTCTCTGGGCACCTTTTTGTTATATTTAGGAAACATGATTTAGAAATCGGTTTTCTGTAAAAAAAATCATTTTAGAGATTAGATTTTAGTCTAATGCGATCATTGTTGAACCACTTAGTATTGGACAGCCAGGTAATCAGCTAGTTCTATTTGCGGGGAGCATTCGTCGAAGAAGAGCAACTACAGTTTAGCAGCTGACGTCACGTAATAAGGGACCCATATAACTGATGTAGGACCTTTCAAGGAAAGATGTAATCGCCGATAGGTACAAAAGCTACAGAATCCAACTGCTTATAGAAGTGAATATTCTGAAAGTCTACATGTAGAATACCCAATAGGAAACGGGTCCCGATCTGTACGGATAAACAACTTCTGAATGGGTTAATGAGATTCCGACGTTTGAGTGCTGACGTCAGCTGAGTTAGAATACTTGTTGTTTTTCTATCGATCTCGCCAAAGTGCATCGGGGAAGTCATTCAAGGACAAGGATAATGTTGGCAATGTTTTCTCTTTATTGCTTCCGTTATAACCCCGTTGTGGCACTATGATATCAAATGATGGCCATTTAAACTCGGCTGCGTGATCACAGTTGAATCAGAGCACAATTTACCAGCTGATGGCGAATGAAGTGCAGTAAACAGATCGATATCAAGCTGAACTATCAAACCCACATATTCTGTACCCTCGTTTATCCATAAAGAGATTCCATTAGACATAAAAGGCAAAATAATGTTTCAAAATATGTGTATGGGTAAACGAAATTCAATGACACCAGCTGTTTGCGAGAAGGGCAAGCATGCGTTGCATTGCGGTTTAATACGGTGATATACGATATTAATTAAATTACCCATGTAACAATAAGAATTGGTCATCTATTTCTAACCATATTCTCATTCAGTCGATGCGCATTACCTCCTTGCCAAGGAAACGATTCCTGCAATTGTAGCCAGAAAACAGCTCGTAATTGACGTCGTGCAAGGCCGTATGCCAACCATTATATTCTGTGCTATTACTGCTGTAATGTCGGTCGCCACGACGGTGATGTTGGTTGATGTCAGAGGATGCGTCTAGGGAGAAGGTAACGGTATTTATCTGCACGCCGTCTCGCCATCTGCAGCTAGGTATTCATGAGGCTCATCATTAACTACCTCCACACGTAGATCGGAGATGGGTAATGATATGCTTACTGCTTCTCCGCGTTATTCTTGGCGACGTTACTGGCACAGACACCGTTGTATCACTGACATGCACGCACAGGCTGAGAACCACTTTGTTCTGAAGACTTGGCTGTATTGGCATGGCAGTCCCACTTAGACTTCTCACAGTCTCTGAACTGCATTATTTCCCAGCACTTTCTGCAATGTTTAACCTAGATGAAGCAGGGTTAGACTTCCTCAGGTGCAGGTTCTCCCATCTCACTGAGTCTCCTTTTTAATTTCAGTGGAATTATTTGTGATATCTTTCTTTAGCCTTGTAACACATATAATTGTTGAACGTGTGTTGGCGTATATGAATGCCCATGGTGGTTACACTCGCTATTCATGACTATCCCCAAGCTCCTGTCTCATCACGTGACTCTTTATGCACTTTTTGATGAACTTGATTTGTGTAATTTTCAAATTTTGTCCCCTTGACTCTTTCTCAATGAATTGCGGCAAATGCAAGACCAGCATTACAATGAATTTTCAGTTAAATTAGTGGAAAATGATTTCTGTTTGTAAAATAATTATCATAAATCTCACATACGTCTTTGTTTCTATTTGCTTTTTGTCAAGGGAAGTCGGTGATAGTTTTCTTTTGTCCGGTAGTTAATATTCAGAGGCGAAGCGTTAGTCTGGCCCTACTCAGCTAGGGCCACTCGCGTAGACAGGAATAAACATGGCACTGAGTTGGCACTTTGGAACAGTACATCGGAAATTCCAGCTCTTGGTTTTATCTACCACGGAGTACAACAACAACAAAAACAACAACAACAACGGCCATATAACTAATCCAGACTTTATTTAAAAGGTTTGAAATACCAATGGACTTGACATGTTTACTATCTATCGTGTTATAAATTACACAACCTGACACCTGTTTACTATATATTGTGGTGGTAAATTAAACAACCTGACACGTTAATAAACACATGTTTACTATCTGTTGTGGTTGTAAATTACACAACCTGGCACTCTGGGGGCAAGCCTGTCTAACAGATCTCAGAGAATAATTTAAAAGGGTGAGTGAGTTTGGTTTCACGCCGCTTTTAGCAATATTCTAGCAATACCATGGCGGTGGACACCAGAAATGGGCTTCACACAATTCTTGCTTCCTCATCAGGTGAAGTGTTCAACAATACCGTCAGTTAATGAGAATCAGCTCTGAAACGATGTATATAGAATAAAACGAAGTTGTTATCCACAAAACGTGTCATGTATTCAGATTTATAAATAGGCATACGTTTACTACCTACTGTGATGTTCAATAGAAAAAATAAACATATCAAATTTAATGAGCGTGTGTTTACTATATATTGTCATGGTAGATCTTGCACAATCTTGCTCATGAGTAATTGTGTACTGCCTATTGCGGTTATAAATTACACGTTTATCTAATGTGGTATTAGACAATTGACATCACTACCTTTGATTGTGTTACAGTAAAACAACCCGAAAACGTGTGATCGCTACCTTTCCCACGTGGACCGTATTGTACTACCTTGTGATTGAACGCCACATAATATTGCTACTGCATTTGTAATATACAGATAGTAAGTAATAAAATAGTGTTACCAATACTCCCTGTCCACAGTGGTGGATTCGTATACATCGCAAAGGAGAAAACCCCCAAGACGTTTCTGTATTGAGAGGTGAAATGTGTTAGAGATCAGTTGACTGCGTCTCGCTGTAATCAGGCCGTGACAGTGTAATGTTCCTTAGATGATATATAGTGCTATACACTACTGAGCGACTGACTTACTGGCTTTGACGTCACTATGGAGGTGAAGTAGGTTATATCCCATTGATATGTTGACATACATTCTCCTGTGATGTGGGAGACCTCAACACCCAATGAAATCCAAGGTGGAGTCAGCCAGGGTGTCATGCTAAGACCCCTGTACATTAATTTCGGGATTAGGATGAAATGAAAGCGAGTCCCTACCCAGAAAGCAGATTACACATCGCCATTTTCCGGAAAATAGGAACGTTACAGAAAGTAATGTTTGACATGTACAGAACATATATTAACTTATTTTCTGTGAGAAAATATGCATTTGTTAAGTTGGTTATATCACATGTTATGTTTGGGATTATTTGGGATAACGAGGTGGCTGTGTGGGTTAGATGCGTGAATATGTGTGCTGGCGATTAGGTGCCTGAATCTGAGAGCGTGGGTTCGAATCCCGAATGGGACCCAACAAAAGTAGTAAAATCAGTTCTTTACAGAAAGTGTAATGCCAAATATGCCATGTTACATTTGACCATTTTCTTGATTGTGATTCATTGTTAAACATAGTTTGGACATTTTATATATTATGTAACTCTCATTTAGGCAGTTAAGAAATTTCAAATATGTATTTCTCAGTTAAGAATATTAAATATGTTTTTCTCGGTTACGAAATTTTAAATATGTGTTTATCACCCTGGAAAAGGTCACTGTAACACTATGAAAGGGGTAAAAAAGTAAGGCTGTAAAATGCGGACTTACTGACTGAACGTCTCAGATTCAATTAGTGCCCTGCGGTTCTCCTTCCTGAAGACGATTCGTGGTTGCGTGAATTTAATATCCGCCACCACAGGTGTCCCACATAGCATTGACGTTATGGGCGCTTAGTCGTTTTGTTGAATCAGCTATATAATTGCACCGACTCGACCGTTTCATTACTAACTTCTTGCAACAATATACATTATGTCAATCTGACAGGATTTGTTGAATTAGCCGTGTATCCGATTGCTTTAAAAGTGCCTAAATAAATAGACCTCAGATCATATGTCTTGTGATGATACCATCACGTGGAATGTACATTTTATAAATATGGAATGTTAACTTTTTGATTCAATATGAGTGTGACTAGGAAATGGAAGCGTGATTCTTTCATTTCTGAATATCATCCCAAGACAAGTTTATGACGAGCAATGTTTTTTTAGAATTGCTTTAAAACATAATACTTTTTACTTATACAAAAGCACTTAATGTTGTCAAGAATATTTTGATATTTGTGCGTTTGGCCGTCCATATGATCACGTGGAAGAGTTCCAATGCTGATCTGGGTTGGAACTGTCTTCAGCAACAAATGTGGTCAGGCTCGTTGACTTGGTTGATACATGCCATCGTATCCCATTTGCGGAGATCGATACTCATGATGTCAGTCACTGGATTGTCTGGTCCAGACACAATTATCCACAGGCTGTCGTGATGTGGCTGGGATATTCTCGAGTTAAAACAACAAACAAATATGACTGGGCTATTGTCAACTTAAACAACAAACTATGAAGAGTTTATTATTGATATCTGCCAGTATTGAACATTTCTGCCTTGCCTTTCAGGGTTAACTCCCCTTCACCAAGCTGTGCTCGATGGAAACTGTGACGCTGTTCGCCTATTGGTTAATCACGGTGCTGACGTCAACATGCTGGATGGAGATCATTGGACGCCTCTTCATGCGGCATGCGCAGAAGGGCACGCTGATATTGTCCGGTGGGTCTCCTTATTTCATTCTATTAATTATTGATTTCTATCACATAATGATTGAATTTTGCAATTCTTAATGCATAATGTAGAAAGCATCTAAGCTATAGAGGAATTGAAGATATTCCGGCGCCGCTATTAAACCTAAACTGGAAGACAAGACACCCATGAAAACATTCAGTTCAGGTGTCTTACACCCTGTCAAGTGAAACGTTTCACCTTTTCATATAAGAACTAATCACACTGCACAAGGACTGACTGACTGAGTTTGGTTTTACGCCGCTTTTAGCAATATTCCAGCAACATCACGGCGGGGGACACCAGAAATGGTCTTCACACATTGTACCCATGTGGGGATTCGAACCCGGGTTTTCGGCGTGACGAGCCAACGCTTTAACCACTAGGCTACCCCACCGCCCCACACTGCACAAGGAACCCACACTGCACAAAGAACCCATGGGATGTCGAATAACAAAATACGCCCTTCATAACCTACCCTTGTCGTAAATGGCGACTAAATTGACCGGGTTGTCGGTCTTCTACACTTGATTGATTACATCAGTTCTCAGTTAAGTGGCGGTGGGATGGCTTAGTGGTTACCCGGGTTCGAATCCCAACATAGATACAGTGTAAGAAGCCCACGTCTGGTTTCCCCTGCGTGATATTGCTGGAATGAAGCTAAAACTAAACTCACTCATTCACTCACTCCCACTTGAGTGGATCGGTGCCCAAGACGTTAATCACTTGATAATGTGATCCAGAGTCGGTATATTTACAGACCTCCGTGATAAAGTTGCAATATTAATGATAGCGGCATTAAACAACAAATACAAAATCTTTATCAGTTTCTCCCGAAGAACAGTTGGGCAGAGACTGCTCATTAGGCATTCCGCATTCCGTTTTTCTTCTCTCGACGTCTCAGTAGCAGCGCCAGCGTCACCGTCGATATGGGAATAATGTCCTCCCTTACTTGCGTAATTAACCCAGTTAGCATAAATCCTGGCGATATGCTAAATGTGATATGTCATACGCGTTGTGAGAATAGCTAAAAGGGAACTGAATGTCTTCGGAGGACATTTCAGTATGTGTTTCCAATTAATGATGTTATGTTTGGCACGAGGACAATATTTCTTACACGGGTTACACGGCGAAGGCAGTAATATCATGTAGAACCTGTCTAGGGTATATTCTGCGAGTGTAAGTGCCTTTCTAATAGGCTGAAACAAAATATACAACAATGGCGCTGAGCGTTGCGTTACAATAACACATATTGGTAAACAGACTGGCAGACACTAACTGTTTATGGCTTTCGGTTTTACAGTGTATAAAATTTCGCACGTACGATACCGTCGCTGATTAGAAATCCTGAAGTCTGAAATGTGAATACTCTTACATATTTACGCAATAAATAGTCAGTAAATCTAAAGTGTTGCGAACCCTATGCAGTTTCTGGGTAGAATATGTTTGTATCCCTTGCGTCTCGTACAGTGTGGCGGAGAGGAGTTGGATGGGTGACCGTATCTTGTGACTGTTTCTCAGGTTTCGGTCCTGGCCCACACTGAAGCTCATTTAGCATACTGAAGCACATGGAGAACATGGAACACATGGAACGCATACAGCGTCTCCTTTGGGAAATGACTTAGTTCCAAATATGCCCTTGTTCGCTAAGCAGGGAAGGTGAGATGGTAGTATGTGACTATTAACCTTCAAGCGGATCACGGGAAACTTCGGTCGGATACTCCTCAGGGAGCCGAGAGTAAAAGTGATCCACTGACCGGGTTAATAAGAATGCAGCGCTTCGAATATACATTGCGTATTGAGATATACGTTTTCAAAGCATATTATTTTATCAGCAGCAGCACTAACATCATCGTTATTATTGTTATTGTCATATCATATTTTTCTTCAGGTTTCTACTGAAAAAAGGCGCAGATCGACACATCCTGACAGCTGAGGGTGAGCGTCCCCTTGACCTCGTTGACCCCACCGACGTGGACGTTATCAGCATCATGCTTGCAAGCCAGGCAGCATCACAGACAACGTTGGAGTCAGATGACGACCTTGACGATTCCAACGAAGAAGATTGTGACAAGGAAAATGGCAACACGTGATGGGGCGAGGTATGACGACTCCAGCAGTGTACGACGGACATTAACATGGCTGTGCTCACTGGAGTAAAGACCTCGAAGATGCAACAGATAATCAGTGGTGCACAACGGGTGGAGTCGACAACTGCTACGGCAACCTCAACGATGTAGCAGTGATGTACTAGTTTATGGAGATGGTACATGGTCGTGTAAATGCGTCGCAATGAGATACGCGCATCCTGTGCAACACCATTGGATGGCTAACTGGATAGTTTAAACCCGAACCTGCGGATTTGATCCTGCGCTTCAATGGTGACCTTTCTTCATCTTTACTAAGCTTTGTGCAACATTGACCTTCGATTCACTGCTGATCAAAATTTAGTATCATGTTGAAAAACCGACCAACTAGATGGATCACCTTTGTCAGCCCATTCCTTATGGTCCTTGACCAATAAACATAAGTGTTCCTAACAACCAATAACAATGCTTCTTTCTGACGCACTTTCTATGTGACCAATCCAGTCCAGGAATTTGTGACAATCAGATCAGGACTTTGTGACCTATTAACAGCATTATCATAACCTAAGGGTACGTCCTACCGCTCAACGATCAGTCGCATATCAACGCATGGTGCATCCACGTAACATTCTGTTACCGATTCTGAAGTTTATTTAAAAAATAAACCTTTGACTTTGACGAGTGTGTTACCGTGTGCCTGTGGTTCTTTGAAGTGACGTGTTTGTTCTGATCGCGGCTCTCGCTGTACCTCACCTGTGATTGTTGCTGTGACCTTTTCAAGAACCGAAAAATGTGTTATAGTGTTGGTTTAATTGTGCCGGACTTGTGAAGACACTTCATCATTCTGCAGCAATGGACACAGGCTTCTCTTGCCAGATATTGTGTTGCATCATCTACCGTGGCAGCAAAATGTGCAACATCGTTGTCTTGTTTATGATGTAGGTTGATATAGTGTGGCTAGAGGTTAATTCAATTCAGCCAAATATACTGTCGGGCTAAAAAAAGTATACACCTGAAAATTGGATTTGACCAAAACATTACAAACGTTACCAAAACGTAACTCGTCTCTAACAGTGGAAGGTCCAAAACAACCGTGACACCCATGTCACGTGCATCACCATCGAAACAAAAATTCGTGTTTGTTGTATTTTCAACCACCACCAAATATAGGTGTATGCGTTCTTTTGCTCGGCAGTTTAGAAATGGCGTTAGCAGTATTTACAACCTCAAATGGTCTCTTTGGGCCTCGAATACCCTTAGGTGTAAAATTATGTCTACAGAAAGTGCCATGAGTTGTGATTTGTCCATTTAGTGTCTTTTGTGAGCTATAGAATCGGCTCAGACAGAAAATATAAAAAGACTGTCCCAATAACCTGAAACGTAACGAGAACTTATGTAAAGAACTATCAACTATAAGGAACAGTTGTATAGCTTTCCAGTAGAAATTAGCGTTATTGTTTCGGATGTATCGATTTGTAGTTCAAGATCAGATGCGGTTTCTTACTCCTGGAGTTCATACGTAATTAAAGAGTGGCGACATGCTAGCTTGCTCGCCGGATACGACCTTTGACTCGATGGTGACTGAATACATTTGTACAATCAATGAATTTTAGAATCTTAAAATAGAAAATTTAGTTTATATATTCATTAGATCTGGGTAGATTATGAGTATATATCTGCCCTAATACGGGTACATTATTGTGGAAACACAATGCCTGGTCAAATGTAACGTGTGTTATAATGGGGATTCGCTTCCTCAGCGAAGTAGAGATTCTAGTGCTGATTTTGTGTGATGCGATTAGGTGCCTTATTCTGAGAATGTTTGTTCGATTCCCTGATAGGACTCAAGTATCAGAATCTGTACTTTACTGAGAAAATGAAATTCCAAATAGAACATTGGGCACATTGTTGTCCAGTGTACGCGACACGAAATCTTTCTTTTTTTAGATTAATGTCGAATGTACATAGGGCGTAAATCTTTTTACATTGTGGTAAATGCATTCAGTTTTGTAGAAAGAACATTTATTATGAACAATGCTGAACCTTTTGCCGTAGCGTTGTGACGTGCTGTGACGATCGATGTGTGTACTTTCTAGTCATGTGATACCCTAGATTCGCTGTATATGCATGCATACGTCTGGTATTGGCACCCTGCTACTGGTGGGGTAACCTTCAGATTTCAATTATTGGTGTCAGTGCAGGTTGAGAAGTGACCATATTCTATCAAACTTATAACTGACTCTTTAGAATTAGCTAGGTGTAAGTCGTGTACACAATTGCAAGATTCTGAAACAACGTGTTATGATAATATCATACTGGTAAAGCGAAATGACCTGATGCTGAAACTACGTTTATGACGAATACGCATATCACGAACTGACGGATATATCGAACTGTATTTCTGGTCCTGACAACTTACTGAAAAACATTGGTCAAAATGCATATAACGAACTGCGTTTGTCACGAAGTGAAATTAGTGGTTCGTTTGAGTTCGATATAACCGTAGTATTAAACAATACACTGTACACGAACTAAGATGGTCACTTCTTGGTAAGGCATCTGTGAAACCACAAGCGCTATAGGATAGGCCCTGTGAGTATTTGTATATATACCTCAGTGAGAACACAGTCACCAGTTAACCATATGCACATGAATCAGTTACCTTATTTATGAGTTCCAATGTGGACAGGTCAGAAGGGTCATCCTTCGTCCAGGGTCGGAACAGAAGCGCGTTTCAATTTTTTTAAATACATATTCCGTCGACATTTTCATTTTTTAGACGTTTCTATCGCCCTAAAATATGTTAATTCAATATTACATGCATTCGCTGACGCGCCATTTATATGTGTATGCATAAAGATAAATGTTTCATTCCTCTTAAGTAAATGCCCCGTAGCAATGAACCCGTTTTATATTGACTGGTTCCTGACTGTCTGTACGTAGGGTCACTCTCATATGGAGAAAAGAAGCAGCCGCGTTGTATCGTTTTTTTTGCCTTATATAACATGTCTTTAGATAAGATAGTGACAAAGAAAATGTATGTTTGAATATTGTCCAATTACAAAACACAAAATCAAAATAAAAGCAAAGGGATCGAACACAACTTGATTTTACAATTGCCATCCTGGCACCTTGATACCTTTTCCCTTAAAAATATAAATAAAAACTTCGCAGTTTTCTGAAAATATTATTTTAACAAATAATACTCAGCGTCTATTAGTTTATTGATATACTCAGCATTAGGGTAGAGGTCAGGTTGTAGAGGGGCGTCATTGGGAGTCCTTTATAGAACAAACAGGCTTAAAGAGTGTCCCAATCTAGGTCTAGACGTAATTAGTGCTACTTGTGAAAGTAAAACATCATGTGCGTGTTATAACCATTAACTGCTGAGGTAATAAAGCATTATCCATCATTAATTTGAGTCATCAGACTGAAAAATTGTCTTCATAACGTTGAATCACATGGGGTAGGGCTGTCAGTTTCGCGGCGCCCAGTCCTCTTTTAAACAGACCCACAAATCCGTTGCTGTTTCTCTGGAATCAAATGTGTATTTCTTCAATTGGTATCTGCATCAGCCCCGAGATGCGGACTTCATTTTGTTTTAATGGAGCTCCCATTTGGTTCCTTGTTGTGTTTTTAAAGTAATTATTTTCTTATTGACGACTGTCTAAATGGGTTTCCTATCCTCAAATTGGTGTGCTCATCTTTCACATCCATAACCACAGTAAATAAAGATGTTCGTCATTCTAACTGTCTTGTCTTCCCTCTTAAGGCTCAGCTGACGGGGCGGTGGGGTAGCCTAGTGGCTAAAGCGTTCTCTCGACACGCCGAAGACTCGGGTTCGAATCCCCACATGGGCACAATGTGTGAAGCCCATTTCTGGTGTCCCCCGCCGTGATGTTGCTGGAATATTGCTAAAAGCGGCGTAAAACCAAACTCAGTCAGTCAGTCTTAAGGCTCAGCTGACGGGGCTGTTGGGTAGCCTTGTGGCTAAAGCGTTTTCTCGACACGCCGAAGACTCGGGTTCTATTCCCCACATGGGTACAATGTGTGAAGTCCATTTCTGGTGCCCCCAGTCGTGATATTGCTGAAAATATTGGAAAAAGCGGCGTAAAACTACACTCATTCACTCACCGGTCACAAACCAATCCAGTGGTTGACTGTCACTCTGATGGTTGCTCAAGAAACACCGACCGAAATAAGATAGAAGTGTATTCTCTGAAAATTGATTTTCCCTCGGTTCATTATCAGAAAGGGAGAGGGAAGTTGAAGTGGGTTTAACGTTCAGTTCAAGAGTTTTGCACTTGTATAAAGACGTAGTTGTGTGTGTTGGTTCGCTACCGCATGTACTGCTTGTCCGTACTGATACCGTGGGTTATAGTGCTTGTCCACTAAATACCGCGCTGCGTTTTAACACAGATACACAACTTTAACACAGCTTACTGTCTACGATTCCCTCAATAATGAACGCCTGGCAAGGGAAGCGTCTTGTGGTACGCAACGGGGATCGAACAATGGACCTAACTCCTTCCAGACAGACGTCCCATCCCCTACACCACAGTGCAGCTTCAACGAGTGAGCGAGTGAGTGAGTGAGTTTTTACGCCGACTTTAGCAAGATTCCAGTAATATCACGGCGGGGGACACCAGAAAAATGGGCTTCACACATTGTACCCAAATGGGGAACAGCACCCGGATCTTTGGCGTGACGAACGAACGCTTTAACCACTAGGCTACCCAACCGCCCTGGCTTCAACGAAGATGAACGGAATGTGTTTGAACATATTCAAAACTACTACAACACACATGCAAAAACGCGAAACTGAAATATGTACCTGTGATAAGTGAGAGTGAATGTTGTACATCATGTCCACAATCAAATCATATGCGGTAGTCTCTCGCGTCGAGAACCAGCCAGACCAGTGGTAGATTGCTATAATCCAGTTAGGTTCTTCTAAGAATGTGGTACCACTGACAGAAAAGGGTGTGTGGAATCCTTTCCACCAATGTCTAGAAATGAAGAATATCAGAATTCACACGATACGTTATCAGCACTGCGATTCGCCCACAAGGTTAAAACGTACGGGTAAACTCAGATATGAAAAGACAAGGCAAAGAGACACAACTCTGGATATCGCGCTGCGACGATCCTGGAGGGTTCAGAGAGCGAGATCAGGTTGAGACTAACATTTAGTACCAGAAATACAATTATCTAATGTATTGAACAAAATCCAATGTTACAAACTGCCTTATTTCATTACAATTATATCTCTGAACGTTCAATGCAGGGAGACTTCCTCTTCCTCAACCCAGTACATAGTATAGTGTACATTGTGTAACTGGGAACTCCAACAAACTGAAATGTATTCGGTTAAAACAAGGGATAGAGTGGGGGAGTGAGTGTAGTCTTACTCCGCATTTATCAATATTCCGGCAATAACATGGCGGGGGACACCAGAAATGGGCTTCCCACATTGTACCCTAGTCTGTCTCACAGTCCCTGAACCACATTAATTTCCCTACTGCCAAGCCCTCTCTGTAGTGCTAAAGCCCGAAATAAAGAAAGTCTAGATTTCCTCAGGTTCAGGTCTGAATCTCTGGTCTCCCTAGGGCTCCTTTTCAATATAAATGGGCTTGTTTGTTACTATCAAAATTATATATATTCAGAGACTAAGCCTTAGTCTAATTGTACCCATGTGGGAATCGAACCGGGTCTTAGACGTGACGAGAGAACGCTTTAACCACTAGGCTACCCCACCGTTCCACAAGGAAGAGAAGGGTCCAGAGGAGTGAGCGAGTTTAGTTTTACGCCGCTTTCAGCAATATTCCAGCAATATCACGGCGGGAGCAGAGGAGTCAGTAGGGGTTATCCAAATCAGCTGTTAACTCGTAGACGGAACACGATCACACGAAATAAACGTGTCACAACCTCGCCTGTGAACCAGGCAGATTTGGACACACCCCTGAGCTCAGGCAATCTACACACACCGACTCACCCTGGACTAGTGATTGAATGAGTTTGATTTTACGCCGCTTTTAGCAATATTCCAGCAATATCACTGCGGGGGACACCAGAATTGGGCTTCACACATTTTACCCATGTGGGGAATCGACCCCGGGCCTTCGGCGTGACGAGCGAACGCTTTTCCCACTGGGCTACCCCACCCCAAAACCCTGGACTAGAGTTGACATTATCTAAGATTTATTGTCGGGGTTCTGTGAGAAAAGTTCGGTTTAAGCACATTTTTGTTCAGGTATATGTAAATGTGGGTTCTGTAAATAATCGAGTCCAGACCAGACAATAATGATTAACATCATGAACATAATCTAACGTGCCGGATACGGTGACTTGTATCAGCGAAGTCGGTAGGTCTGACCACCCGATCCATTTAGTCGGTACCAGTATGGTTTGTCATGTAACCAATTCCACCCCGGATCTTCACAGGAGTCTCCAGATTGTCTGGTCCAGACTCGAGTATAGCAATCAAGAAGTTTGCCACCAGACAAGTGACCAGGGCCTAGATTTTCGAAGCTCTCTTAGAGCTAAGATAGTCGTAAGTTAATGTTAATGTATGGCACTTACGACTATCTTAGCTCTAAGAGAGCTTCGAAAATCTAGACCCAGGTTGCTTCAGCTAGTCAACGTCCTTGAACCTGAAACTGAGAACTTTGTACTGGAGTCGAAAATGAAGTAACGCCAGTCTAAAATGGAGGACTTTTTCAAGAAAGTGTGAATATGATTGTGATAGTAGTACATGTATGTATATTGTACTGAATATAATACATCCAATGATATACATGTACATGTAAATACAGAATTTGTTTTCCCCCTGTTTATTTACCAAGCAAATAGCTATTAAGCATTACTGACTGACTGAGTTTGGTTTTACGCCGCTTTTAGCAATATTCCAGCAATATCACGGCGGGGTACACCAGAAATTGGCTTCACACAATGTACCCATGTGGGGATTCGAACCCGGGTCTTCGGCATGACGAGCCAATGCTTTAACCACTAGGCCACCCCACCGCCCCTTATTAAGCATTAATTTCATGATAGAAGCCAGTAACTATGTATGGTACTGCTTAAAAAGTATTCAAGCAAGGAGATATTGAATAATCCGACATTTTTCCGGGCCCAGTGAGTGTCGGATTGTACAGAGTCCACTGTATTTACAGACCGCCGCCATTTAGCTAGAGCATTGCTGAGTGCGGCGTAAAACTAAACTCACAGGAGTCTCGGACGTCCACAACACGGATCAAGTCTAACATACATCTTCATAGACAACATACACAGATGTATTATATCAGAAATACTTTATTCCTGAAAATATACCCAACCTCTGTCATGACAAAACTTCCAAGGCGCTTAGTCGTCTCAACAATGACATGATGCAAGTGAGTAAAGCGGGCGTAAAATATCTTGGCATTCGGGAACGCAAATAACAAATATTGCACTGTAAGCGAAGGGTTCCAAACCTGTACCCCGTTCCGCAAAACCATCTTAGCGCAACAAAGACGCAAAAATATGTTCAAGTACGGTACTTACAATCACCTTAACGCCAAGATCGCTTTGTGGGACGAGGCACTGGCTGTCTTTGATGAGAACAAAAATTGGGCAAGATTGAACAGAGCTTACAATACACTCAACAGATGTTGACATTAGGCATCAATACATATGGATTATGTAACAGTCATTACCTGGGATCGCTAAACTATCTGGCTATATCTACAAGCTTTGCTCTTCCTTTGCACATGTGTAATAAATAATATCTTATATTGAATCAAATCATATACATTGGTCATGCATTATGTTTATTGGTAAATAAATAGAAAATGTGTAAATCATTAGTTTGGTGTAAATGAACAAAATATATATAACTTTAATGATTATAAAAATTACTGGTGATGTTAGTCACCAAATGTCTAAGGATAACTGGATTAATTTAAAAAAGACAACCAAATTTAAGAGTTTTCATTATTAAGAATTAACATTTTTATAAATCTTGCTATGCTTTGTTTCAAGGTTTAAGTGCATGTCTTATTTATGTTATAGCAAAATTACTCAAAATTACTTTAATTACTCAGTAATCAGTTGATATAAACTGTTATGTAAATTATGGTTCATTGTCTAAGTCACCACTATGAACCCCTGTTAACTAAACAAATTTGATATAATTAAAATGCAGGAAAATAGTGGAATTGAATTCTGGTGATCACAACTAAATAATCTAAACATGGCAACAGTGGGCATGACATTTTGACTGTGGTCTGTTTGAAGAGGAAAAACATTTTAAATAATGTATAACCAACTATAACCTACAAATGCAAAGATATAACATGCTGTAATATGTGAAGAACTTGAACTGTATCATTGGGGTCAGAATTCACAACCATGCCCAAACTGTTGATAGCTGCTGTAGCCTTAAATCGGTGCTGCTCTCTATAAACCATTGTGACTTAAAGCTACACTGGGCAGCTGGCTGTCCCGAATATTTTCCAAACAGGTGATCAGCCAAACCTTCATGCAGTTTGTACACTTAAGTAAAGTGCAAGTGTAATGATCTAACAACAGGTGTAACAATATTCACTCCCTAACACACCTGCCTTCAACTACATGACCCCTCCAACAGCCTCTTGTATATTCCTATTGTACCTTAAGTTGGGCTGGCTATCAATGTAAATCATAGAGATCAATAATTGCTAACAAAATACTGATTATCGATAGATATCGGATACGTAACTTTTAGCAAATATGTCAAAACTGTCTGAAATAAATGAATATATTCCACATCACTGGTGAGTTTTGACATGTTTATGCATGGATTATTAACAAAACTGTATCCTGAACATAACTGAGATCAGGGCCAGTTCCTCAAAGCGATCAGTGCTAAGACGATCCTTTAACATAGACTTACGACAGTTGTAGCGATCGCTTTGAGGAACGGGACCCAGACCATGAATGAAGTCCTGCATTTGCATATTGTGTGAGAAGATAAATACTTTTATCTGTCAAAAAAGTAAATGTACAAGATTATCGATAACACAATTTTCATATTGATAATCATTAATAATGTTTCCTATCGACAATCCTCCTGATTATCGATTATTTTAGCCAGCCCTAACCTCCAGTATGTCATAGCATATGCCTTGAAGCAAAATCAAAATCTATGTTGCTGACATTATACCAATAATTACTGACGGATTAGGATATTATAGAAAGTGAGTCTTAAGATTTGTGAAAATATATACAGCTCATAAATACACTGTAATAAACGAGCAATTAATCAACATATATACAGTAAATCTGGTCATTTGTAAGCATGAAATTGATCAGAATGAACAGACAAGTCAAATAATAAATATCAAAATGTATGGTTATGTATAATGGTTTAACATAAGTTGTAGTCCAACATGTTTCAATGGTGAAGTGTAAACACACAGAAAACTATATTGTGCACTCAGGGATGAAGGAATACAATTTCTGAAACAATAAACCAGAAAAATAATACTAAAAGACACCTGACAAACTGGTAAGTAAATTTTAGGGTGGCAGGTATTTAATACAGGTTAACAATAAACAATGTATAACGTTACAACCCTGGATTATTCCTCAAAGAAATCTTTGCACAGTGATGGAACCTGATGTTTGCAGTATTTAAATGGCTCTTTGGAACTGGGAAGAGGACACTTAATTCAACATATAGTGCCCCTAAGGGATTAGACACTCCATAATCTGGTTCTGGTTCAGGGTCTGGGTCTGGGTCTGGGGTTAGGGTTAGGGTTAGGGTTAGGGTTAGGGTTAGGGTTAGGGTTAGGGTTAGGGTAAGGGTAAGGGTAAGGGTAAGGGTAAGGGTAAGGGTAAGGGTAAGGGTAAGGGTTAGGTCCAGGTCTGGGCCTGGGTCTGGGATCTTATCGAAAAAAAAGAGACATTGTCTCAAAAAATTCTTGAAAAATAAACTGCGACACTTTTAACAAGATTACATTGCAGCAAGACGCTTTTGCTAAAAAATATTCAGACTCATGGATATAACTAAATACAACATATGGTTTTGCAGCTGTTGTTGAAAAAAAAAATCTGTTCTGAGATGGTCAAATTGTTCTGAAAATTCTGCTCAACTGTCATTCATAATACACTGATAGAAATACTCTAAACATGAACAGAGTGTTTTCACTAGTACCTGTATGTTATCTATACATATTAACAAGTGGTTTCCACTAGAACATTATCTGTAAACATGAACAGGGGTTTCAACTAGAACATTATCTGTAAACATGAACAGGTGGTTTCCACAAGAACATTATCTGTAAACATGAACAGGGGTTTCAACTAGAACATTATCTGTAAACATGAACAGGTGGTTTCCACAAGAACATTATCTGTAAACATGAACAATGGTTTCCACTAGAACATTATCTGTAAACATGAACAGGGTTTCCACTAGAACATTATCTGTAAACATGAACAGGTGGTTTCCACAAGAACATTATCTGTAAACATGAAGAGGGGTTTCAACTAGAACATTATCTGTAAACATGAACAGGTGGTTTCCACAAGAACATTATCTGTAAACATGAACAGGGTTTCCACTAGAACATTATCTGTAAACATGAACAAGTGGTTTCCACTAGAACATTATCTGTAAACATGAAAAGTGGTTTCCACAAGAACATTATCTGTAAACATGAACAGGGGTTTCAACTAGAACATTATCTGTAAACATGAACAGGGGTTTCAACTAGAACATTATCTGTAAACATGAACAGGGGTTTCAACTAGAACATTATCTGTAAACATGAACAGGGGTTTCAACTAGAACATTATCTGTAAACATGAACAGGGGTTTCAACTAGAACATTATCTGTAAACATGAACAGTGGTTTCCACCTGTACATTATCTGTAAGCAGGAACAAGGGGTTCCCACAAGCAAAAGGTTTTGATTGACAAGTTGTGTTAACAAACAGGTAAATAACAAAACTTAAAGAGATCCATTCAACAATAAAAACACTTCACAAACAAAACATCAACAGTACAAATTTGGAATGATGTATCCTGACAAATACATAACAATCACCCAACAAATTTCATGAACAGTAAGACCTAAATATAAGTACACTTACTCTAAAGTCAAGACCTAAATATAAGTACTTACTCTAAAGTCAAGACCTAAATATAAGTACACTTACTCTAAAGTCAAGACCTAAATTGAATGGAAGTACACAAAAAATATTCAAAAGAACTTGTAAGTACAGTGTAAATTTGCCCAATATTAGGGATGAATTTGGGAAAGGGGTGGGAAGTAGGTTGATATTGATTTAGAACAAAAGTACCAATGCCATTCTCTCATAGTTAAAAGGATATGTTAACAGTAAGTTCAATAACCTTTTCTAAATTGCAGGTAAACATATTTTTTGCAACTAACCTCACAAACATTTGATGAAGATCACATCTCATGGAAGATGATTTATCTTGCAAGTAAGGAATAGCAAGGAATTGTTACCAGCCTGGTTGGCACTATTGATAAAATTTAATGGTATTCCCTAAGTGTTCAAATTGAGTGAGTGAGTGAATTTAGTTTTACGCTGCTTTCAGCAATATTCCAGCAATATCAGGGAGGGGGACCCTAAGTGTTCAAAGTCCCATTAGGGACAAACCATTTGATATTCTGGGTTTAGGTCTGGGACTTTACCGTCTCAGTAACTTCTTGAAAAAATGGGTTCTAACTGTATAATACACAATATATCTATTGTTGAAAACTGTTTCTTAAAAAAAGAAAGAGACTTTTAATTTTCATTATAAAATATCTGGTTTTAAAGACGTAGCTGAGAAAATATCTAGCATCCATACCGTTCCCAGATCCCCTTAAACTTTCAAATGGTCTGTCCCAAATATGTGTTGGAATCAGAAACCCAATGATTCTCACAGCGGGGTGTTGGCAAATAAACCAAACCAATGTCTACTGATGATATAATGACTGCATGTAACTAATAAATATTTTCAGACAACAAAACAACGATTAGTATTGTTACAATGAGACAGGTAGTTTGGTGAGCGGTTGTTCACAGATAATAGGCCACAATAAATGACAGCCACACAACTAGTATCACAATGGTTCAACCAGCATATACTGATATATCTCCCATAGTAGAAAGTTCTAATCGCTAACTGGGTATACTTCCGATATAACAACATGGACAACATATATCAAGACATAACAAAACTTGAAGATACAGTTAATCTGCAATAACCCTGCTTGCCAGAAAAATAAAAAATAAAAATGGTATAAAGTACAACGGTGCCAAGAAACTTTGGAACACCATATTCTGGGCCCTGTTAAATGGATCTGATGCCACAAGTGCAGTGTGCTGGGTGTCTTGAAATGGGTGAATTTAGTTTTATGCCACATTTAGCAGTATTCCAGCAATATCACAGTGGGGGACACCAGAAAATGAAATGTTGAAATATATTTTTAGTCTTTTTTCATGCAAAGTGTCAAATCAATAAAATACTCATCCCTAAGCTGGTGAGCATGTTCAGTCATGCATTCCTTATGAATATGCAGTCTACAATCTAGCTGACCTCTACTATAAGTGTTTGGCATATTCACTTAGTAAATGAAAATGAAAAATACCACTATTTGATTCTTTGACACCATTCCCCTTACTTTTCACGAACAGGTCACACCAGCTTAATTCACAGATTTTTTTGCTCAATGCGGAAAGCAGTTTGAATCAAAATAAACTAAATGGGGAAATGTTTGATTAAGATTACTTTTCTAAAATTCACCTCTTGAAATGTAACGACAAACCTGAAGTTGATTCCAAAAGTATCAATCATACACAACAATATTTAGAGACCTATCAATGAAAAACAATTGTCTTGCCTAATGAAATGAATTTACAGTAAAATATAGACAGGAATTTGCAATATACACTTCATTCACAAAGACAGGCAGTTTCTACAATCTCGAACCTAAAGCGATCCACTGATAAACAAGGTTATGGTTAATCCAGTGAAAGCCATGTGTGTACAAGGCATTTGGCACCAGAGAACACACACAATGCCACTCCTTGTCCTGAGCAGTATGTGGAACAAATACATCAACATGATGTACCATGGTAACCATGGTAACAGTTGATAATACTTCATTGGTTCTGAAAATATATATTCTTTTTATGATTACTGCCTGAATGTCATAAACACGTGTTGATTGACGTACAACATCTAGACGATAAAATGTCTGATTGTCATTTTTCAGCTGACTAGGAACGTAACATTTAACATCGTGCATAAACATCATTTGGCTTTTTAGTTGTTTCCAGGAACATAATACAGTCAAAAACTCTTGGTGTTTCATCTTCTGAGACGATTACTATAAAATACTCTCCATACAGTGAATGGAAACAACCAGTGGATTACAACATGGAGACTTAACCAATCAGTGCTGTAGCAGAGCTGGGCTGTTGCCCAATCAGCATCACCCAAGGTTTTGTCAGGATATCTGTCATGGCTGGGTTTCAGTTGTCTGTACAATAAGCTAACAAGACTCTGCCTTGTTTGTACATAGCAAAGTACATAGCGGTGCTAGTCTACTATCAACAGGCATACACTTCCCACACAATTTATGTCAGCAAAGTGCTATCATCTAATAACAAGGATACATCAGCCAAAAAACCAAGATCGGCACGCACAAGCCTCATTGTATACAGCTTGTCCACCCATTTGGAAACCAGATAGAACTGTCTCCCTGATGGTGCTGGAAGATTGATAATTGTCATCGTTACTTACATAAGTTATCGCAAGGACCAGTATGCCTGTTGATTGTAGAGTTCAATTTTGACAACAGTCACATCCTACTTGTGCTACGTGTCATGAGTTGTTAACCACGGATAAGGATTAAAGGACATCATGACAGACATGGACATCATGACAGACATAGACATCATGACAGACAAGGTGATCATGACACACATGGACATCATGACAGACATGGACATCATGACAGACATAGACATCATGACAGACATGGACATCATAACAGACATGGACGTCATGACAGATATGGACATCATGACAGACAAGGTGATCATGACACACATGGACACCATGACAGACATGGACACATGACAGACATGGATGTCATGACAGACATGGACATCATGACAGACATGGACATCATAACAGACATGGACGTCATGACAGACATGGACATCATGACAGACATGGACCTCATAACAGACATGGACGTCATGACAGATATGGACATCATGACACACATGGACATCATAACAGACATGGACATCATGACAGATATGGACATCATGACAGACATGGACGTCATAACAGACATGGACGTCATGACAGATATGGATGCCATGACAGACATGGACGTCATGACACACATGGACGTCATGACAGACATGGACGTCATGACAGATATGGACATCATGACAGATATGGATTCCATGACAGACATGGACGTCATGACAGACATGGACATCATGACACACATGGACATCATAACAGACATGGACATCATGACAGATATGGACATCATGACAGACATGGACGTCATGACAGACATGGACGTCATGACAGACATGGACGTCATGACAGATATGGATGCCATGACAGACATGGACGTCATGACAGACCATGGACGTCATGACACATGGACGCCATGACACACATGGACGTCATGACAGACATGGACGTCATGACAGACATGGACGTCATGACACACATGGACAATTAACAAGATTCTTTCAACAGGACAACAAATAATCAGGATGATGTTTGGCTGCAATCAACATCACAAATCTAACTTCTAACTATTAACAGAAAAATGGTAACAATATATCAAGAACCATCATACCCCATGAATGACATCACATGTCTCTGGCACTAGTGACAACTGTACCTACGGTGATGGAATGTATAATAGCTCATGGTCAGTTCGTGCCACATGTTTGGATCCAGACAGCTCTCTGAAAAGGCACCATTATCAATGTTGTCTTTAAAATATAATCAGTGCGGGTCTCTTAAAAATACATTTTGTGATAATGATGACGAAATTCAAGCAGTGCTTAATGTCATTACAAGTATGACGGAATGTGTGTTTCGGCACAAATACTCATGGCCATATTAGCAAATCTAATCAAATCTAGAATCTAGAATCACCTATGCTTTTTTCTACGTCTTTTTCGAATCACAGAACTACAATTGATTGAGTATGTTTGGTTTAATGCTGCTTTGAACAGTACTTCAATTTGATCACTGTATGTCAACTTGAAAAAGAAGCATTTGGAAACTGAATGTTTTAAGGAAATATCGCTCATATGAACAACTTATATCTGTTTCTTTTACTTCTCTTCTGTGATTTGCAGACATTACATAAAATGAAAATGGGTAGTAACTGTAGCCATATTCTAAAACCAATTAAACATCAGCCAACACCAAAACAGACTTGTGAAATTCTCCTGGACAATGACTAGGTTCATATAGAGCAAAGAAATCCCCCAAATTCATTGACTGAAATGTGGTCACAGGTCATTCAACAGAATGTTCTATGATTCCAAGTTCTGTCTGATGATATACAATATTTACTTGTAACTAAAAATAGAATGGGAATTCCCCAGAAGTGGACATGTACACTGAGCATGTTTACCAGTGGTGTGAAACTTTATTCTATATAAACAGCCTCATTATTATTATTCCCCAAACACAACAAAAGCAAATAACTGTTTGTTATAAACTACCACTATTGTTGCTGACAAAGTTTGACACATTTTAAAAATCTCATTTTATAATACACCAATCCTATACCTAATATGAGGCCAAAACCAGTTTAGTTCAAATGACCTATAAAAAAACAATATTGACCTTTAAGGAGCCGATATTGCCTTTTCCCAGCCCCTGAAAACAGGTATTAACCTCATAAATATTCTATGACTATTCACTATTGTCAAAGACATACATAGAATGTATCTATATCTTTGCTATCGTCTAGATCTACAGTAGTTGGCCATAAGTGAGTCATCATTAGTGAAATTCACATAGACTTGCATGTTAATTAACTCTTGCAAGAATAATCTTCATAAATTTAGTTTTGGTCGAATTGCTTTCAGTACTTATCTACCAGCTGGGAAATCATCTCAGCTACATACACATAATTTCCATTCAATTTTCCGATGGTTATTAAGAAAACTGCAACTATTTAAACAACATATATTAGACATACCAATCAGGTTTAACATGGCTGTGTATGGGATAGAGTAAAAGTTGAACTTATACATGGTGCTAAATCAGGTGTCATTCGATAACTAATCAATGGAAAGATGAAATAAAGTTATGTACACGTAGCTGAAGATGATTGCCGAGAGGTTTGCAAAATATCAAAATAAAATGACTTCAACTCAATTTATGAAAATTATTCTTGTAACAGTTAATTGGAGTCTATGGAAATTTCACTTATGATGACTCACATGTGGTCACCTAATGTGGATTGGGCATAGGCAGCATATAGCAAAGCGTAGCCTTTTTGATGTTCTGACAAATACACAGGAATATGTTTGAACACCTGATACTCTTAAAGTCACAAAGAGAATTTGGATTACATATGGGTTGTTTTTTTTCATAAATATTGTATACCGTGGTCTGAACAGTACTTCTAAACACAGGTCTGCACCTAGACTGGCTCTAAGGCTGTACTGAATGCTAGAGACTTGTGCAAGTCTAGTCTTAACCATACCATTACACTGATTCTTCAACACAACAAGCAGGATGATTATAGTGATGGTATATACATAATATGTATACATGTATGTCAGGCAAATAACTGGAATCAACAAAATGGTATGCACCAGTAGTATAATCGCAACATTTCCACAAGAAAGACACTGGGTGAATCAAAGACTTCAAATCACGGATCGACACGGAAAGAGAATCGGAATCAAACCAGACCACATTCACACAGATAAATACACATACATTCTATCAGGTACCAGATTTGATCAAACAGGACATGTCACAGTGGAGGTTTTGTTGAAAACATGTAACAAAAATCATGAATCACAACACATTCACATGTATATTTGAAAATCTTGATGTAAAAATATGGAATGTGAAATTAATATGGAAATATTTTTTTTCACAAAGCCACAGAAACAGTATTTCCTCCTGGATTTCTGACAATGGATCTCCGACACAGGAGTGCTTCTGTGTCTGTCCAGTGTGGTGATAGCTGAGCATTTCAAGGCCTCTGGGTGCTCTTGGAGCTTTCATCGACACAAGTCCCTATCACAGTTTGCAGTGTGTGGAAATAACTTATAGTCAGTGAGTGAGAAAGTGAGTATGGTTTACGTCACTTTTAGCGATATTCCAGCAAATTCAAGCCGGGGGGGATTCCAGAAATGGGCTTCACACCATGTACCCATGTGGGGAATCCGACATGGGTCTTCAGCATGACAACCAGCGCTTTAATCACTAGGCTACCCCACTGCTCCTCTTATAAATAAGTCACTAAGGCTGAAATGATGTACTGATGGATCATAATTTTAAACTCAGTATGCTTAACATTCTGAGATTTTGTTTAAATCTATGTTGATGAGTATTTTCCACAAAAGAGAAAAATTATCTGCAAATGTGATGGTTTACAAACAGACATTGATTTTTATTTCGGGTTTAGATTTGATAATGCATCATTCGGTGTGATCTGTCTGATAATTGTTTTCATTCGTTGAATAGGATGCTGTGGGTAAGATGGTGTGTTGGGATGGTTTTGGTGGGAATGGATGGGATTCTGTGATCGGTGTGTGAGAAAATACAAATTAATGGCTATTGTACATGATGACCACATTAGATAAACCCATTAAACTTGTGATGTTGCTGCTCATTACAAGGGCAAACCTGGGATGTTAATTCACATCAAGAAGATCCAGGCAGACAAGGGGACACAACTCTGTAATTTGAGAACTTTGAGTCAATAGTTGACCAATCCTACATCCTGAACTGATAGTGATGGAACAGGACACCGACATTTGGTTGGGTTGGTCCACTGAGATAAAAGAAGTTCACATCCTGAATACCCCATTTCAACAAAATATGTCTCTCAGATTGAGAATTACAGCTAACAAGTCAGGCAATAAACATCTGAGTTAATTACATGAGATTGAACTACATTCAGATTTCACGCACAGCAACAAACCTTCCCTGAACTGAACATCATTGCAGAACATAAAGAGCACCGTTTGTCGTCCAACGTTTCCCTCATAACCTTCTCACTCTGTCAACATGCTAACATTTTGTACAGGAACATAGATCAGCAGCATAATGAATCCGGAACTGAGACAAATACAATCACAATAGCACCATCATTAGGCTTAACACACTATGTGGTCACAAAATACAGGATAATGACAAACTGTACGTCGGTTATGTTTGAGCTGTCTACATTTTGATTCTGATTAAGGCAGCAGTTGTTTTGTAGGACAAGGACCTGTACTGATGGCAGTTGTCTCCCCTGAGCTTGATGAAACTAGAATGTGACAGAATACTGACTGTCCAAGGTCTAACATTTCCCCAAATCTTTCACTCAGCTTCCTGACGTTAAATTCCAAATAGAGTATGGAGGATATGAAGGAAAGGAGGGAGAGATATTCTGTTAGATTGTTCTCCAGAAAGCTATGTCATGGTTCAGTTCTGCTGGACGCTGCTAATGATCAAACTTGTTTTGACTATGAGGTTTGGATGAGAATGTCAGGATAACGTTTTCTTTGTTATCTATTTATGTTCATACTATTCAACATCCATCCATCATTTCTTTGTCATGGGATTTCCAATAGCAGTAGATTTTGACAGAGGTTCACGTATAATTTACACATAGAACTAGTGCAGCATGCCAACAATTTCATTGGTCATTGTAAAGGCAGTGGTGTATAATTGTACAACTTATACCTGACACTGTAAGGTGTTGTTAGCAAAGCATTTGTTGGAGATATTGAGGAAGACATCTGTCTTATGTAGCTTTGGACAAGGTGTCTTCTAATCATGTAATCCTGCAACTCTTGTTGTGGAGACTTGCTTGATGACTGGTGTCAGTGTCGGATTTCCTGATGGAGGTGTTTGCTGTGCAGATTTCAGCATACCAAGATGAAAAGGTCCTGCAAGTCTTGCAGGTATGGGTGTATATGTTCATGGATGAAGCTGTCAAACACATCCTTTTTTCTAGAAGAAGATGCTGCCAAATATACCCCAGTTCTGGATGTAGGAGCAGGATGATCAGTCAGCTTACATGTTCTGTTTTTCATCATTGCAAGATTCAAAGATGATGTTGTTACATGGCTCTTGTAGTTCTTGGTGTTGATGTCCCTGGGTAAAGTATGCTTTGTTTTGATATTCCAGTGTATGGGTGTAATGCACCCTAGGCTGTCTTAAGTAGATGTTCCAGAAAGAATTGTCTTATGACTCCAGGAGTTGTGTTTAGAAGATTTTCCACGAAGAAGTGTCCTGTGTGCTGCATTAGTAGATGCTCCAGAAAAAAGTGTCCTATGCCTCCAGGAGCTGTGCTCAGTAGATGCTCCAGAAAGAAGTGTCCTATGCCTCCAGGAGCCGAGTTCAATGGATGTTCCAGAGAGAAGTGTCCTATGCCTCTAGGAGCTGTGTTCAGTAGATGTTCCAGAGAGAAGTGTCCTATGCCTCCAGGAGCTGTGTTCAGTAGATGCTCCAGAAAGAAGTGTCCTATGCCTCCAGGAGCTGTGTTCAGTAGATATTCCAGAAAGAAGTGTCCTATGCCTCCAGGAGCTGTGTTCGGTAGATGCTACAGAAAGAAGTGTCCTATGACTCCGGAGCTGTGTTCGGTAGATGCTCCAGAAAGAAGTGTCCTATGCCTCCAGAAGCTGAGTTCAATGGATGTTCCAGAAAGAAGTGTCCTATGCATGCCTCCTCCAGGAGCTGTGTTCAGTAGATGTTCACGAAAGAAGTGTCCCATGCCTCCAGGAGCTGTGTTCAGTAAATGTTCCAGAGAGAAGTGTCCTATGCCTCCAGAAGCTGAGTTCAGCTGATGTTCCATAGTTCCTGGAACTGTGTTAGCAGGTGTTCAAGAAAAGTGTCCCATTCCTTTTAAGTGTTGTGTTCAGATTTGGCAGGATTCCTAGGGCTCCTGTAGCTCTGGATGTAGATGGGTGAGTATGAAAAATGCAATGTCTTTGTTTGTCCAGTAGCAGAAGTGTGAGGTGAGCACCGACATGTAGCTGTTCTCCAGACTCCTCTCCCTCAGCTGGTAGTCAAGGCGATACTCCAACTCTGGGGACAACAACCAGGTACACATCAAAAAAGTTGAAATGAGTATATCACAACCTAGCTTACCATCATACAAACATGGAGGCAAAAACATGATTTGAACATTAACACATAAAGTAATCCAACATTTTTTACATTGTATATGGCTGACAATATTCATGATAAAGTAAATCTGGCATGTTTAAATTTGATATACTCTTTTAAAAGAAATAGGAAACTCCTTTGTCAAACAAGAAATTTTATGGACTGTCTTTCAAGGAACAAAGTTTATCATTAGAACCAATACAACATAAGTATTAAGAATTGTCTAAAATAGAAGGTATCTAAAGTAGAAACCCAATACTTCCTCCATTATTTACAAGAAGTTGCAAGAAGTAACCTGTCCCTTCTTTTTGCCTTAAAAAGTGGAAGAAAGTAGCCACTCCCTTCTTTTGCCCAGAGTATGGTCAAGAACTTGTTGTCCAAAATTGACAATTATGGGGCAAAAAACATTAAAAAATCGAAAATCTCCATAAAATTATTAAAGATACAATTACAAAGAAACTCTGACAGAACTTTACATGACCCAATACAGTGAGTGAGTATGGTTTTACGCCGCTTTTGGCAATATTCCAGCAATATCACGGCGGGGCACACTAGAAATGGGCTTGACACATTGTACCTATGTGTGGAATCGAACGCAGGTCTTCAGCGTGACAACGACGCCTTAACCACTAGGCTACCCCACCTTCCCTGACTCAATACAGTAGTAAGCATACTGCAGTTTTATCCACAGTGGACCCTGGCTGACTTGATTCCCAAACATTGCCACATTAACCAATGAGTACTATGAGAAAATTAACAGAGGATAATAACACAAGTAACCATGTTTGAAGGCATCATCACCATCCTAATAAATCCCTCCATGCAAAATTCTGTATCGGCCGCCTGTCTGCTGGCACCAATCTTTCAAAAGCATTCACTAAGAATCAAATGTTTAAACTCATGGCCAGCATAAATTATTAGATAATCACTATCCTTTCCTGAACAGTCAATAAGAAGGCATATCACAATCCTTACTTTTCAATTCGTTGAAATAGAGATAATGAAGGAAACGTGAGTGAGTGAGTGAGTTGGGTTTTATGCCGCTTTTAGCAATATTCCAGCAATATCACGGCGGGGGACACCAGAAATGGGCTTCACACATTGTGCCCATGTATGGAATCGAACGCAGGTCTTCGGCGTGATGAGCGAACACCTTAACCACTAGGCTACCCCACCGCCCCATGAAGGAAAAGACTTATTAACTAACAAAAATGTAATACAGCCAAACAACAAATGAAATAAGGTTGTGGATGAGTTCCGTTGTGAGCTCATCAGGAAGACTATCTAATAATGAATTATACTGGCCTGTGAGTATTTTCAACTACTAGAAATGTTGATTATACATAGCTCAAAACAAGTTAAGAATGCCAAATTAAGCATTCTGTAACTTCTTATGAATGGAATGCTATAATGATGATTCATAGAACTTGGGTAAAACCGTCAAAAAGATTTGATATAAAAGAATAAAACAAACTGATAAAACAAAGGACCGGGGTTTAATTTAAATAAAATTGAACTGAAAAGCATGTTAGAGTTGTAGTCCAGGGGGCTGCATATCATAGAGAAAGAAAATGGGGTTTAATAGTTTATTGTAAAGTTAAGCACCAAATATTATATCCTCAGCTGATAAACTCACCAATCTGGTACATTCTAAGCCATCTTTTGAACCCGGCTATAATGTAGTGAAAACAGTGAACAGTACAGTCAACAGTGAAGCCTTGACAGACTAATCTTATCGTTCATACCATTCTGTTGATTGTCGTGTTCTTGTTCTTGCAATGAATTTTAAGCCAGGAATTCACAGTCAATTCACAAAGTTCATTTCAAGCAAGTAAAATTGCCCTCACTTCACACCATAATGCAACATTATAGAGAAATTATGTGGCAACCATAACGTGGTTTAAGCCAGAGTGAGTGAGTAATTGTTGTTTTAGCCGCATAAGCAACTTTGCAGCTAGTCGCGGCTAGAAAACAATATTTTCCTATGGAAACAAATAAAGAATTAAAGTGATGATGAAGATCACTAAAACTTCGGCCCATAGCCAAAGTAAGGCCAGACCACTTTTATTTCTTGTTTTACGGATTTTTGTCCTCAGAAAACCTAAAAGCAGGAGGGAAAAAAATTAAAAATATAAATCACCAGTCAAATTAATATTCCTTTTGCTCCGCTTAGCCACCTACTTCTATAAAGTATTCAAAGCAAGATTATAGAGTAACATATGTTGTGTTTGGGATTGCGCTCTCTTGGTGGGGTGCGGATTCTCGTGCTTATGTTGGGTTGGGTTGGGTCCTGTCTGGGATTCGGGCCCGCACCCCCGGAGTTGTGCGCCTGTTCGCCAGCGCACAGGGTTGGACACCTAGCCCGTCCGCCCAGTGTGGGCGGCTGACTCTGTGTGCTGGCGAGTGGGTGCCAGGCTGTGGGGGGTGTGGGTGTGGGTGTGGGTGTGGGTGTGGGTGTGGGTGTGGGTCCGGGTCCTGGATGGGACTCGGCCCGGCAGGGGTGCGGGAGTCTGTGCTTTGCTATGAGGGTATGGTCCCAAATAGAATGCGTTGCATTTGACCAGATTCTCAATGGCATTGTATATTATGTATTATAGCGCTTTAAAAATTATTTATATCTTAAATTAAATCTTACACTGTACTCTAGGCCTCCTGGCCCTGAAATACAATAAACTTCTGTTATTCTGTAATATTTCTTTTAAAAACTAAAAGTGTTTTACTTTTGGCAATTTATGAAGTGTATATGGGGCTAAAAACAATCAAAATGATTTTATTTGTTAGTTTACATTTTTGGCCAATAAAAACATTAGGATTTTAGTTTTTGAGTGGGGAAAATTAATTTTAATTTTTTTCTTATTCTTGATAAAAATATGACCGGCGGATCCGTAAAACAAGAAATAAAATTGGTCTGGCCTAAACAGTAAAAACTGACATTCAAAATTTAAAATCCAGAGAAATCACTCAAATCTGATGATTCTGGAAGTAGCACCATCTTGCATCACTGGGGATTCTCAATTCTAATTCCAATAACAACAGATTCACATTATTTCTCCATTAGAGCATCTGTGAATATATTTTTTCCACTTACTCAAAAGTAAGCTCATTGATACAAAGAAATGAGGATGATTTCTAATAATTTTGTATACTGCTAGAGTGACAATACTCACCAGTTTTGTCAATGTCCTTTGGGTCTAAGTACACTTTCACCTGAAACTTCTCAGCATCATTGTCCATCTTCTGCAGCATTTTCAGTTCTGCTGTCAGTGAGTCCTCCCCCTTCTTGTTGGCTCGGAAGTCTGTCAGCCATTTGGCTAAAAGACAACATGGAATGTGATAACTGCAGAGATGATAACAGTAAAGACAGCCTACCTTAACATGGGATAGGATAACTGTAGTGATATTAACCATGTTAACAGTAAAGACAGCTTACTCTAACATGGAATGTGATAACTGCAGAGATGATAACAGTAAAGACAGCCTACTTTAACATGGGATAGGATAACTGTAGTGATATTAACCATGTTAACAGTAAAGACAGCCTGTTCCAACAAGGAGTGTGATAACTGCAGATATGATAACAGTAAAGACAGCCTACCTTAACATGGGATAGGATAACTGTAGTGATATTAACCACCATGTTAATAGTAAAGACAGCTTACTCTAACATGGAGTGTGATAACTGCAGAGATGATAACAGTAAAGACAGTCTACCTTAACATGGGATAGGATAACTGTAGTGATATTAACCATGTTAATAGTTAAGACAGCTTACTCTAACATGGTGTGTGATAACTGCAGAGATGATAACAGTAAAGACAGCCTACCTTAACATGGGATAGGATAACTGTAGTGATATTAACCATGTTAATAGTAAAGACAGCCTGTTCCAACAAGGAGTGTGATAACTGCAGATATGATAACAGTAAAGACAGCCTACCTTAACATGGGATAGGATAACTGTAGTGATATTAACCATGTTAACAGTAAAGACAGCTTACTCTAACATGGAATGTGATAACTGCAGAGATAACAGTAAAGACAGCCTACCTTAACATGGGATAGGATAACTGTAGTGATATTAACCATGTTAACAGTAAAGACAGCTTACTCTAACATGGAGTGTGATAACTGCAGAGATAACAGTAAAGACAGCCTATTCTGACATGGAGTGTGATAACTGCAGAGATAACAGTAAAGACAGCCTGTTCCAACAAGGAGTGTGATAACTGCAGAGATAACAGTAAAGACAGCCTATTCTAACGTGGAATAAGATAACTGCAGAGATAACAGTAAACACAGCCTGTGGAATAAGATAACTGCAGAGATAACAGTAAAGACAGCCTGTTCCAACATGGAGTGTGATAACTGCAGAGATAACAGTAAAGACAGCCTATTCTAACGTGGAATAAGATAACTGCAGAGATAACAGTAAAGACAGCCTGTTCCAACATGGAATGAGATAACTGCAGAGATAACAGTAAAGACAGCCTATTCTAACGTGGAATAAGATAACTGCAGAGATAACAGTAAAGACAGCCTGTTCCAACATGGAGTGTGATAACTGCAGAGATAACAGTAAAGACAGCCTATTCTAACGTGGAATAAGATAACTGCAGAGATAACAGTAAAGACAGCCTGTTCCAACATGGAGTGTGATAACTGCAGAGATAACAGTAAAGACAGCCTGTTCCAAGATGGAGTGTGATAACTGCAGATATAACAGTGTAGACAGCCTATTCTGACATGGAATGTGATAACTGCAGAGATGATAACAGTTAAGACAGTCTGTTCCAAGATGAAGTGTGATAACTGCAGAGATAACAGTGAAGACAGCCTATTCTGACATGGAATAAGATAACTGCAGAGATGATATAACAGTTAAGACAGCCTGTTCTAACATGGAATACGATAACTGCAGAGATGATAACAGTTAAGACAGCCTATTCTAACATGGAATAAGATAACTTCAGAGATGATAACAGTTAACACAGCCTATTCTAACATGGAATAAGATAACTGCAGAGATGATAACAGTTAACACAGCCTATTCTAAGATGGAATAAGATAACTGCAGAGATGATAACAGTTAACACAGCCTATTCTAAGATGGAATAAGATAACTGCAGAGATGATATAACAGTGAAGACAGCCTATTTTGACATTGAGTGTGATAACTGCAGATATGATAACAGTTAAGACACCCTATTCTAAGATGGAATAAGATAACTGCAGAGATGATAACAGTGAAGACACTCTATTCTAACACAGAGTGTGATAACTGCAGAGATGATATAACAGTAAAGACATCCTGTTCTAACATGGAATGTGATAACTGCAGAGATGATAACAGTTAAGACAGCCTATTCTAACATGGAGTGTGATAACTGCCAATATAACAGTAAAGACAGCCTCCTCTAACATGAAGTGTGATAACTTCAGAGATAACAGTACAGATATCTTACAGTAGCTGTAGGGATGGACAAATACCTAGTCATGAACCACCAACTTTAAGAATGCCACTCAAACAAATCATCCATCATCTTGTGTTGTCCTACTTCCTAATGGTCCTCGCAAGCACCATCTGATGGAGTTATCGCTCCCTGATGTGTGGGAGAACTTGATAAATTTTTCTGAGGACATGTGTTTCACCTGTCTCTGTTAAATCTGTTGCTTAAGAATCAGTGATAATAATCTCAGAATTCTGAATTCGTGTGCTTACACAGTGAGAACTTCTGTCCTTTCGCGGACCCAGACTTCCTGGTGTGTGAAGGACTATCCTGTTCGTCAGTTCCGCTCCCCTCCATGCTGTCATCCAACTTGCTTCCCTTCTGATCCGACTCCTCGGATGAGCTCTTGAATGCAGCATAAGCTTTCCTCTTCATCTTCACATAGGGTGTTTTCTTGGTGTTGTCATAGAAGTGGATCAAGAGGGGCGTGATGGTAGCATAATGCTTAAGACACAGAGGCTCAAGTCTGTAGGCCTGAAATACACATCAAAGGGTCTGACACACAGTATACACAACACATGGTCTAACATAAACACCACAGGGTCTGACACACAGAATACATACCACAGGGTCTAATATACACACCACAGGGTCTGACACACAGTATACATACCACAGGGTCTGATATACACACCACAGGGTCTGACACACAGTATACATAACACAGGGTCTGAAATGCACACCACAGGGTCTGATATACACACCACAGGATCTGACACACAGTATACATAACACAGGGTCTGACATACACACCACAGGGTCTGACACACAATATACATAACACAGGGTCTGACATACACACCACAGGATCTGACACACAGTATACATAACACACGGTCTGACATACACACCACAGGGTCTGACACACAGTATACATAACACAGGGTCTGACATACACACCACACGGTGTGATATACACACCACAGGATCTGACACACAATATACATAACACAGGGTCTGATATACACACCACAGGATCTGACTGACTGACTGAGTTTGGTTTTACGCCGCTTTTAGCAATATTCCAGCAAGATCAAGGCGGGGGACACCAGAAACACAGGATCTGACACACAGTATACATAACACAGGGTCTGATATACACACCACACTGTCTGACATACACACCACAGGATCTGACACACAGTATACATACCACAGGGTCTGATGGATGGTAGACGTTGAAGAGCCTCTTACAGATCGATGTGGGGAGGATGTGGTCATGCGAGCCCTTCCCCTGGGGTCGAATCCCTCTGAGGGCGAGGAACACAGCCAGTGGAGACCCCAGACAAAACAGATTTTCTAGCTGTAGTAATATAATGGAGGATGTTAAAAAGCCAGACAAAAGAAGTACTGTATATGACCGCAGATAAGCTGAATTTTGAGGACCAAAAACCCAAAAGCAGTCTGTAGAAAGGGGATGGCTTATCCATTCATAAGCATGTTGAGTGAGTGAGTTCGACTGACACCATGTTATATTATTGTGTCAGCTTGAAAGTGACGCAGGTATCAGAAGTATATCACTTAAAACCCTGGGGCATGGGGATGAAATATGATCATGACAAATCTGGGATATACAGTCAAATCCCGATGAGTCGAATCTCTGGGGACCAAGTAATAAATTCGACTTATCGATGTATTCGAGACATAGGTATGTCTATGAGGGTAGAAAAAAAGATAATCCAGTCCTAATTCCTCCGCCTAAGCATTTGTTTATCTAATGATTTCCCTATCACTAATAGGGGCACCTTATCAGTTCCAGTCTGATTAGCACAGACAGTGATTTCCGTAAAATCACTAATCTGCCTTTTGAACTCACCCGTCAATGGTGGAAAGGTGTGAGCTGTGCTGGTTTGTTAATTGGATCAGTTTGCTACACCAATCAACTTCTCATTGACTGACTTCGGCTTATGTATACCAGATTGCTGTTGTTTGAATCTCATGGGACCAAATTTTCTTCTCGAGTCATCGTGTGTATTTATGAGTCGAATTCGTGTAACCGGTATTCAAATGATGACAACTATAACAGGGAATGGTCGGGACCGACGGGTACTTCGAGTTATGCATAACATTCGAGACACCGGCATTCAACTCATCGGGATTTGACTGTACATTGAAAACCACAGGTTTCTTGGTCATGTGACAGATGCACCTCTGCTTAGTGAAATGACTTAGACAACTGTCTCCAAGTACTTGAGGAACAGAACTAGTTTCGTCATGTTTTAAAATGAGCAAAGGATATTTTGTGGCTGTTTGTTCATGTGTTGTTTCATGACGCTCTGCAATATTTCAGCCTCAGTCATGGCAGTCTATATATATTCAAATATGAACCAGACCATCCAGTGATTGACACTATAATCATCAATTTAAGCAATCGGATACAAAGACACACATCAATCAATTCACCAAGCCTGACCACCCGATTCTATTGCTAACCTTTCACCACCAGCATGGATTGCTGAAGACCAATTTTAACCTGCATCTTCACAGGTCCAGACATATTGTGTTATGTGATGCATCCATAAACAATGGTTTGATGCACCTCAGGGCCTGATAGTTAACGATAAAACTTGTAGTGAGTGAGGTTAGTATTATGCCGCTTTTAGCAATATTCCAGCAAAATCACGACGGGGGACACCAGAAATGACCTTCACACATTGTGCCCATGTAGGGAATCAAATCGTGACGGAGTGACCAGCAAATGCTTTAATCACAAGGCTACCCCCACCGCCCCATAAAACATTCAGCTTTCAGCATCATAGCAAGTTAATATCGTACTTTTTCCACACTGACCGCATAATTGGATTCAATATAACAGATTCCTGCCCAACAGCTGTATGACCTCCTTGGTTACAAATGGTGGTGACCCGTGAAGATCCGGGGTAGAATAGGTCTTCAGCAACCCATGTGCTTGCCATAAAAAGGCGACTATCTTGTCGTAAGAGGCGACTAACGGGATCGGGTTGTCAGTTTCGCTGACTTGGTTGACACATGTCATCGGTTCCCAATTGTGCAGATCGATGCTCATGCTGTTGATCACTGGATTGTCTGGTCCAGACTCGATTATTTACAGACCGCCGCCATATAGCTGGAATATTGCTGAGTGCGGCGTAAAACTAAACTCACTCACTCACAAATGGTGGTCATTGTATGACTGGTATGTGCACACTAGCTCCTGCCACTGTGATGCATGGGACTTCTGCTTGGTAAATATTAAAATTGATACCAGTAATCATGATTCCATATATTTTTTATATGACATTATCACTTACTTTGAATTGGAGAGGTTGTTTTGCTTTTACTTGTCTTTCATGAACACTTTTGAGTGATGCTTCAAGTTCAGAAACCCTGTAAAATGAATGTATTCTGGCATTCAAACAGTGTGAACACAGCATTGTCAAAGCAACAGAGATAGGATCAAAGTAATTCAGGCTAAACAGTTCTGAATCTGATACCATGGTATAGACTTTAGTTGCTCTCTGTTTAACCCCTGGATGCCGAGTTTTTTTCAGGCGCCAATTTTCATAAAGTTTGAAAATGGAATGTTGTACGAGATTTGCGCTCGCGTGGTCCTGCATCAGCGTACGGCTATAAAATTACACAGAAATGTAGAATATTAAATTTCCTATCCGTTGGTATAAATGTAAGTGCAACTACCTCGGCGGTTTGAGAAATAGACACTGCTAAATGTTGTCCAAAATTTTGTTATGCGTTAAAAAAAAAGTAAATTTCACCGCTTTATCAAATGGGTTTATGTGCTTATGCATAACGTTATACGCTCAACATTAAAAATGACTCGCAATAAATGTCAAAATGGATTTTCTTCTATGACGTCAAACGGCGACAGAAAGCTCTCATACAGTAGAAAGATAAGGGGGCATAACTCCGATATGCTTAACACTAGGTCAATATAACTCAGATCACTTAGAGAGAATTTGTTGTGCATACGAACGCCATATTTTCGTTATGTTTTGTTCACCGTGAACCAGACTATTCCAATACAAAGTTCCCCAATGTGAACAGATACGTTTTGGTAGTTTCACAATTAATACGAAAAGATGACAATGTACTACATGAGAAAGCACATAATAGTGATTTGGATGGCCCTATCTGATATGTAAGTTAGTTCTTAGATTCCCATACTCTCCTGTTTGTGTAGATGTATTTTGACCAATTTTGCATCATTATTAACAGATTACTAGCCATATTGTCAAATGTAATGAAACTACTGAAAAGATTACAACATTTTAGTTGACGTCATTGCTTGTTTTATGTATTTTGCGACGTCGGAAAAGACGACATTGATATGTTGATTAGTATATATCTCAACTAATTTCCATTAATTGCATAAAAGGTCTCGGCTTCTATGTAAGAATTTAAGACTCTTTAGACAAAACATAAGATGACTGATTTTAACATTTAAATATTATCCTGAATATATCAACAATTAGACGGTTTGATTGTGTATCTTATTGTGAGCAACACGCGCACCTGTTTGGCATCAATTTAATGTAAATGAAAAATAATATTTCACAATACCCGAATATTTTTTTTAGGATAAGTATTTTCTTTGTTTATGATTATGTAGCTTCACTTGATTCAGGGATCGATGTACATAAATATGAGATGTAAGTAATCAGAATGATTCTGCTTATCTGTGTATTGTTATATGTTTTCATTGTAAGTAAAAGAAGAAGCCAGAAATGCTGATAATTACCATTGTCGTTCTGCATGATTTTGCGTCAGTCATGGCATCACACTGCATGGAAACTTTGACAAGTTCTTATGAATAATGAAATCATTGCATATTATCTGTTTTTAATTCCTATTTCTTGGTACGATACTCTTTCCATGCATATTCTAAAGGCATTGGGCCATTGCAAGCAAAGAATAAACGGCTGGGTGTCGGAAAATTTCAGAAAATGCTATGTAGTGTAAACTCGGAATTTTTCTTTATTTACATTTCAAACAAGCGCAGTCTTTTGAGCACAGTGTTCGTTTTCACACCCAATATCTTTTGCATCATTTCATCTAGACAGTTGGTATTGGTGACAAAGACCATTTGTAATTTAATTCTAAAATGTATGGGGAATTCAGTGATGCATTTGTAGCAGCTGAATATGAAATATACGTTATGTAATATGCGTCTCAATACCGGCCTTCGCGAAACGTGATTTTGTAAACACAATCCAATATGGCGGAAACCGCACTTCGGCGTTCGTGTTAGTGTATTTTCGAAAACATCCCAACTGATTCTAGGTTCATCGGCAACGTTTCAGAATTATCATTAGTGATTTCATGAAAATAGATATCAGTGATCATTAATATGCTATTTTTTGAAATTCAATACTCCCAGTAATTTTCTGATTTTCACATTTCAAACATACAGCAAATAATGCTGTGAATCTCGATTTCGTATTGTGTCAAAAATGGCGACATTTACGATGAAGCCTATTTTGAAAGGTCTTCTACAGTACTTTAGCTTTGTCTGAGATAATAGTGGATGGTATCAAGAAACAGGGAATTTCCCGCAGAATTCTGAACTGTGAACGTATTTGTGTGCGTGAAATATTGAGAATTTGATTGGACTTCAAAGTGAGGGTTGAAGAGGAAGGACATATATGTCCCTGTGGCACCCAGGGGGTTAACATCACACTCAGTAATAGTACTTTAGCTTTGTCTGAGATAATAGTGGATGGTATCAAGAAACAGGGAATTTCCCGCAGAATTCTGAACTGTGAACTATATTTGTGTGCGTGAAATATTGAGAATTTGATTGGACTTCAAAGTGAGGGTTGAAGAGGAAGGACATATATGTCCCTGTGGCACCCAGGGGGTTAACATCACACTCAGTAATATTCCAACTTTACATATTATATAATACGCAAATCTAAACAATCGGATTTGATATTGTGAACAATCCATATCATCGCGTATACCAAACAAATCACCAGGCATGATCATCTAAACCATTTAGTTGCCTATTATGATCACCATTCACTGGACCGATTCTTATAAGGACTCTGAAGAGTCAATACCAAGGGAGACGATTCTTGCAGAAGTGTGACTTTAAAAATTATTCATCAAGGCAGCTCTCTGAGAGAGGAAAGTTCTCTTACAGGTTCACCAATATAGTAAACCAACAGTATGATTCCAAAGAACCAGCATCATAATCAGGGAATTTTGCCTTTAAACTAACAAACGTAGGACCCTGACTCGGCAAAGGGAAGCAACTCTGGCAAGTAAATTTCTGAGCATCAGATTACTCCAGTAAATACTTGGTAGATTGAAACAGAAACAAGGTTTCTTTCAAAACACTTTCTTAATAATGACATCCTAAATGATAAGAATAACTCTTCGAGCAAAGAAGTACACATGATGTACACATGATGTACATATGAAGTACACTTGAAATAAACGAGGCACAACACAACAGAACATGTAGAAAGTGAATCAAACCTTTTCCTTGCCTGCTCCAACTCCTCCTGCAACTTGTTGGCGCCCTCTGCATTCTCACCTTCTTCATCCTGAAGGGCAGAACATAATCTGCTATAACAGTCTCCCAGTCATGAGATCAGGGGAAGCTGACTAAAATGTTTGAGTTCCACCATAAACTATGGTACTGTAAACATTGGCTGGCCAATTGGTCCAAGATATCTTTAGAGAAGTTAGACATAAAACCAAAGATATGAAATACATTCAGGCCTCGGTAGCATATTTTATTACAGTAACAGACATTTGTCAGCCTCAGACTTTTAACAGTTCCATGGTCATGTGAAAATCATCTTCTTCCTCCGCCTTGATGTCTGTCTTCATCCAAGAACAGACAAACCTTTATAAGGTCACTTGAGGATGGAGAGTATTGAACAGTGAAAAAACATCATCAACATCATGTTTTACATTCTCTTTCCACAGAGGTTACTCCTGTCATATCTTCCTACGTAACCTCTGTTCTAATACGGCCCTTTCATGGTGTGAGCGTTCAAGACTCGTGATTGGAGGCAATCAGATTTAGTTGTGCAATCAGGCGTTGTTTCAAAAGTGATCATTCGCAAGGCCTCGGTAATTTCCGTATGCTTCGAGAAAACTAAACTTCTTCCCCTGCGCGATGCGCAAACGTTTCTTCTAGACAGAACTCAGTCATGTTATGGCGGATCAGTGGCGTCTCCATCGCCCTCGTTGACAACGGACAAGCTAGCCATTAAACGTCTTGTGTGTAACATCAACACAAGTCCCGGCAGATGGGGGATATTTGTGGCCCCACATTTGCTTGTGTTAGTCAAGTTGAATCTAAGTCGATGTAACACGTGTTCTGATTGGATAGAAAGAAGGGAGATAATTCGTCGTTGCGATCTTTTGCCGCTAGGGGATTTTACGAGAACCGGGAAATATGGCCGTATTAGAACAGAGGTTCGTAGGAAAATATGACAAGTAACCTCTGTGGGAAGAGAATGCATGTTTTAAAGATACTCAGAAAACCAATCATTCTTTACCTGTCAGCTTGACCATAATGGAGTGAAGATTTTACCTATATCAAGTAATGGTTTGGCCTTTTCCTTCTGTTAAGTAAATCATATTGTTTATGTTACATGAACATATATTCTGCTTGTGTTGCAGCAGTCCAACCTGTAGCTTGTTGTTATACTCACTATGACAGATGTGACAAATTCATCATACAACTTCATGGGGTTCCAGCCGGTGATGATATCATACGTTATCACACATCCTGAAACAGAAACATTGTGTGACAATGCTGCACGATTACGCATATGACAATGACAGAAAGTATGTGAAAATCAACCAATCTAATAGAGTGCCTCAACTCTTCACCTGCACAGGTGTTTTTACCAGAATACTGATCGCTACGAGTCCTTTGTGAACGTTACCAACACTCACTGAAAGCTACAATCCCTTACAGATAGCTACAAGTCCTCACTGAAAGTTATTAGACCTTACTGATAGCTACCAGCCCTCACTGAAAGTTATTAAGACCTTACACATTCTCTTCCCACAGAGGTTACTCCTGTCATATCTTCCTCACGTAACCTCTGTTCTAATATCGGCCCTTTCATGGTGTGGCCGTTCAAGACTCGTGATTGGAGGCAATCAGATTTAGTTGTGCAATCAGCGGCGTTGTTTCAAAAGTGATCATTCGCCAAGGCCTCGGTAATTTCCGTATGCTTGAGAAAACTAAACCTCTTCCCCTGCGCGATGCATAAGCGTTTCTTCTAGACAGAACTCAGTCATGTTATGGCCGGATCAGTGGCGTCTCCATAAGCCCTTGTTGACAGCGGACAAGCTAGCCATTAAGCGTCTTGTGTGTAATATCAACACAAGTCCCGGCAGATGGGGATATTTGTGGCCCCACATTTGCTTGTGTTAGTCAAGTTGAATCTAAGTCGATGTAACACGTGTTCTGATTGGATAGAAAGAAGGGAGATAATTAGGTGTTGCGATCTTTTGCGCTAGGGGATTTTACGAGAACCGGGAAATATGGGCGTATTAGAACAGAGGTTCAGTAGGAAGATATGACAAGTAACCTCTGTGGGAAGACCTCAACTCTTCACCTGCACAGGTGTTTTACCAGAATACTGATCGCTACGAGTCCTTTGTGAACGTTACCAACACTCACTGAAAGCTACAATCCCTTACAGATAGCTACAAGCCCTCACTGAAAGTTATTAGACCTTACTGATAGCTACCAGCCCTCACTGAAAGTTATTAGACCTTACTGATAGCTACCAGATTGTCATTAAACTGTAAGAAATTATATCAATGCATAGCTCTATACACAAGAAGTTGTTATCCATAAAGTTGTATGCTTCATTATCTACCAGCCCTCACTGGTAAGCACAGGCCCTCAGTGAAAGCTACACAGAAAAAGTGAAAGCAGCAAGACCTTACTCATTCTCTTCCCACAGAGGTTACTCCTGTCATATCTTCCTACGTAACCTCTGTTCTAATACGGCCCTTTCATGGTGTGAGCGTTCAAGACTCGTTACTGGAGGCAATCAGATTTAGTTGTGCAATCAGCGACGTTGTTTCAAAAGTGATCATTCGCAAGGCCTCGGTAATTTCCGTATGCTTCGAGAAAACTAAACCTCTTCGCGCAAACGTTTCTTCTAGACAGAACTCAGTCATGTTATGGCGGATCAGTGGCGTCTCCATCGCCCTTGTTGACAACGGACAAGCTAGCCATTAAACGTCTTGTGTGTAATATCAACACAAGTCCCCGGCAGATGGGGGATATTTGTGGCCCCACATTTGCTTGTGTTAGTCAAGTTGAATCTAAGTCGATGTAACACGTGTTCTGATTGGATAGAAAGAAGGGAGATAATTCGTGTTGCGATCTTTTGCCGCTAGGGGATTTTACGAGAACCGGGAAATATGGACGTATTAGAACAGAGGTTCGTAGGAAGATATGACAAGTAACCTCTGTGGAAGAGAATGGACCTTACTGAAAGCTACAATCTACTGAAAAGTAAGAGCCCTTACTGAAAGCGACCATTTTACAGCAAAAGCTACCACCCTTAGTGAATACATCCAGCCCTTACTGAAAGCTACTAGTCCTACTGTAACCTACAAAGCCAAACATGAAATCTACCACTACCAGACCTTACTGAAAGCTACTTCACATTAGTAAAAGCTAAACGCAAAAGGCTACCAGCCCCTACTGAAAGCTAGCAACTCTTACTTGCTTCAATATGCTCACAGTGCCTGTCCTGCTGTTTACTCACCAAGTGAGTGTGCCACCACAGACACCTTCCCTCCATTCACTTCAAAGTAAGGGTGTCGTGAACAGAACAAGGCATACAGACGATTCATCTCATGCTGAAGGCTATGGGTAATCTGAAACAGACAATGACGGCCACATCATGCTATACTGTAACTACGGTAACGGTGTAGGATCTTGCTACTAGTGGTGGTCCGATTAATTGAAATAATTGAAGATTGGTCGTAGTGACTGAACGACCAAGCAATCGATCATAATTTCTCATAATCGAACACAACCAATTTTGGAACACTTGTTTTCATTAACAATATTTTTCACATGGTTGGTTTTGTCTGTTACATTTTGTAAGCACTACAAGCTTGTTTCAAGTCATGATTGAATTTATCTTAAAGGCTCCAAGAAAATTATGTTCCTAACATACTAGTCATCCTTTAAAGATGTGAAATTTTGCCAAAAAGCCCCCAAAGAACTACGTGATTTTTCCCTTATTTTTATGTGCATTAACAAATTTCATAAATGACGCTAACCAATTATTTTCGATGATTGATCGGGTGTAATGAACCAATCATCAATTATGAGATTTTAACCAACTCCCAACACTTCTTGCTACAATTTGAAACTATGGATGAAAGATGGAATCACCACTTCGATCAAACCACAATCTGCAAGTTCTTGACCACTGTCTACTCTACAAGTTTATCATTTTTCCAAAGGTCAGAGAAACCTGTATATTTGCCAGCCAAACAAAGTGGGTAGTGAACTTTAGATTTTGTTGATTTAGTTTTATGACATTATGTACTATACTACCAAGTAAGAAGAAGAAGAAGAAGAAGAAAGAAGAAGAAGAAGAAAGAAAGAAGAAGAAGAAGAAGAAAGAAGAAGAAGAAAGAAGAAGAAAGAAGAAAGAAGAAGAAGAAGAAGAAGAAGAAAGAAAGAAGAAGAAGAAGAAAAGAAGAAAAAGAAGAAGAAAGAAAGAAGAAGAAGAAGAAAGAAGAAGAAGAAGAAGAAAAGAAGAAAGAAGAAGAAGAAGAAGAAGAAGAAGAAGAAGAAGAAGAAGAAGAAGAAGAAAAGAAGAAAGAAGAAGAAAGAAGAAGAAGAAGAAGAAAGAAGAAGAAGAAGAAAAGAAAAGAAAAGAAAGAAGAAGAAGAAGAAGAAGAAGAAAGAAGAAAGAAGAAGAAGAAGAAGAAGAAGAAGAAGAAAGAAGAAGAAGAAGAAGAAGAAGAAGAAAAGAAGAAGAAGAAGAAAAGAAGAAGAAAAGAAGAAGAAGAAGAAGAAGAAGAAGAAGAAGAAGAAAGAAGAAAGAAGAAGAAGAAGAAGAAGAAGAAGAAGAAGAAAGAAGAAGAAGAAGAAGAAGAAGAAGAAGTCTACCACCCAGAAAAGCAATATCATACAACAACATACCAAAAGGTACCATTATGAGAGGGGTGGTGGGGTAGCCTAGTGGTTAAAGCGTTCGCTCTTCATACCGAAGACCCGGGTTCGATTCTTCATGTGGGTACAATGTGTGAAGCCCATTTCTGGTGATCCCTGCCATGATGTTGAAGGATTATTGCTAAAAGCGGCGTAAAACTAAACTCACTCACTCACTCCATTATGAGTTTGAAGATATAAACAATCCACCCAAGATATAAACAACAATATTCAAGTTATTGATCAAACAAACATCTCTAATTAAGACTAAGAAGGTGGTCACCTAAATTTTAAAACAATCCAAACAATAATAGGTTTCAAGATATTGGTGTCCACTGCCGTGATATTGCTGGTATATTGCCAAACTGGCAAAAAAATAAACTCACTCACTCACTCAATTGCAACAGGCCATAGAGTGAGTGAGTGAGTTTACTTTTACGAGGCACTCGGCAATATCCCAGCTATATGGCGGCGGTCTGTAAATAATCGAGTCTGGACCAGACAATCCAGAGATCAACAGCATGAGCATCGATCTGCGTAATTGAGAACCGATGACATGTGTCAACCAAGTAACAGGTCACAGAACATGAAGGCGACAACTGGTAGTTTCATCATTCACAGTTAATATGTTCTTAACTAACTGGGCTACAGATAGACATGGCAGTGAGTGGGTATGGTTTTACGTCGCTTTTAGCATTATTCCAGCAATATTCCAGCAATATCAAGGCTTGCATCAGTGTCATAAACATAATAAACATGATCAAAATGTGGTATACATGGTATGTGTTGTATACTACTGTTATTCAATTAGGATCTGACAATATTATCGCTATCCTTTGACTATTGTTTTTGAGAGATTCTCGAGAGTCATTTAGAAGCAGGTGAATATATAAGACGAGTATATGGATGACAACTTCTTCTTTATTGTATAACACGACGTTTCTGGGTTACTTCTTGCTGTGATTAAAGACTGCTAAAACATACTATATATACCCAAATTTACAGGAAGCCAGGGATGTACATGCAGGGATAGAAATGTATTTTTTCAATGTAAAATTCAGGTGTGCCCTAACACATAGAAGTGTGACAAGGATCATCATGACATTGTAATATGAATATAACAATAAAGACAATGACTTTGTTGTTTTGTTTCAGAGGTTTCATTTATTTTGGCCTGCCTGCTTTTGAAGAAATTTAAAATTGTTTTTTGTTTTCTTCTCGGATATTTTAAGCTAGAGCTATCATCTGCTTAGATGCATGGTGTAAACATCCTGTGCCAGAATCAAAGAATGATGTTATGTTATCTCCTGTCATGCGCAATTGAAACCAAAATAAGCGGCTCAATGAGAATGACAAATAACAGATGTTGTAAGATTTCATTTTTGGATACGTTTTGAATGTCAGAATGTCAAAAGTAAACATTTTGTCAGCCTTTTATTAAAAACTCAAAACTGTAAGTTGAATTTTAAGCGTGCCATTATGGCACATTTGAGTATTTTATCCGTGCCATTTGCAATTTATTTCCCCGTGACATTGTAGCCCTAAAAATAGGAATTTCGATCCCTGACATGTATATACAATCAATCACAGAGGACCGATCAAACTCAGTAATGGAAAACAATGATAATAGGGATAAAGTAAAGCCAGTTGACACAAACAATGAGGATAAGGAGTTATATTGTTCTTAGATTGACAATATTCTTACTCTTTGCAGCATTTGACTATAGCACCAGTTTCCATCTTCTGTCCAATGCCGTGTACCACGAAGACCAGGTGGCCTATATCTGGCGGCTTGTCCTCCATCATGGCTTCGTAACGGTAGCCCCTGTGCAACTGGTTTCCAGCTGAAAAACAAACATCAACATGCACATTAGTGTAGGGACTTGGTTAAAATCTCATAATTGATGATTGGTTCATAACTACTGATCAATCATCGAAAATAATTGGTTAGCGTCATTTATGAAATTTGTTAATGCACATAAAAATAAGGAAAAAAACATGTAGTTCTTTGGGGGTTTTGGGGCAAAATTTCACATCTTTAAAGGATGACTAGTATGTAAGGAACACAAATTTCTTGGAATCTTTAAGATAAATTCAATCATTACTTGAAACAAGCTTGTAGTGCTTACGAAATGTAACAGACAAAACCAACCGTGTGAAAATTATTTTTAATGAAAACAAGTTTTTCAGAATTGTTTGTGTTCGATTATGAGAAATTACGATCGATTGCTTGGTCGTTTAGTCACTGCGACCAATCTTCAATTATTTCAATTAATCGGACCACCACTAATGCACATGTAATAGTCTTGCTATAACTAAGCAAGTAAAACAAAATAGAATATGGGCTACATTAAGGCCATGATTCAAACTTTTCACATCTAGAAAATATTGAATTTAAGTTTGACAAGACATTATAACTGCAGGCTACAACAGATACTAGTAAACTATGGATAATGAAGCATAGGAACATCGGCATACACTTAATACATTGGTATTCCCATGCTCTATCTATTACTTACCATGATAAACAGATTATTCATACAAATCAAATTATACTTAACCAATTATTCATTAGTGACAAAATGATAGGGATACACATATGGATGATTATGATTCTCATATGATTCAATGTACTGAGGCAGGGCTCGATTTAGTGCTTTGTTACTTGTACTGGTGCAACCAAATATTACAAAGTGCAACCTAGCTATGAATCTAACTTGCACTAGGTCACAAGGTGCAAGTTAATTTATTAGAAATAAATCAACAATAAATCTAACATACGCATAAATATGTCAGCTCAAATGAATGTCAGCTCATTGCTTTTCTTCTAAACTTTGAATCAGCTTTGGCATCGAACAGCATTGCTATTCTGTAAATATTGAGTCTGGACCAGACGTCTCTCGCCTGACAGCTCTTGTAAACAGGGATCAGCTTTGTCTCTGTATTGCTATGGTTTTATTGGTACCACATCACGGAAATATTTTTATGTGCACTGAAACCTCTGGCGTTTTAACACACTACGTTGCAAGTGGAATTTGGCTGATGCAACTAGGTTTATATCTTAGGTTGCTCCTGGTGCAAGTAGGTTAACACCTCTTAAATCGAGCCATACTGAAAGGAAAGGTTATGAAATCTGAGAACTCTAAAATCACTGCTTACATTTTTGCCAGCCGAGAGATTTCGTTACTTGTCTCATGAGTTTGGAGGAAGCAGATTCACTGAACAGATAGATCTCATTGGGAGCGTTCCAGTCCACATGAAAGTCTTGGAACTTCAAATTGTGAATAACTGAAATAAAAGAAAAAGTTGAAGAGTTCCGACACAAAGTGAGGAATATATTTACGACATGATTATCATCAAACACCAGGGGGGTGGAAATAACCCATTAACCCGATGCCCGAGTCCAGTGCTTAAGAAGTTTACTGTCGGGCAAAGCAAATGGAAATATATCACACTGTACCGGTGTCCAGTTGATATTCCAATGTTAATTATGTTGTTTATTTAAAAAATCAACAAGAAAACGCCGGTATAGTGGAAAAATTATCAGGGCAAGTGATTTTACATGTGCCACTGTACCGGAGTACACTAGCAATATTAAAGTTATTTCCACCCCTGAACATGTCATTGTACCGCAGACTGAAATTAAGGAAATAATGATTGAATACTGAAGTACAATGCTGATGTTCCTGACCAAGGACTTTCAATTTCATTTCTTTCCACTTTCATGTATCAAAATTATTCTTTTGTTCTACTTTGATTATAAACAGGTTTACTCATACAGACCCACATCAAGGAAAAGGAAAAACCATTCACAAACTAGAAGTTATACAATGTATTACCAGTGTATGAAATAAGCCCCAAACCCAGCCAGACATCAGGGCTGGTAACTTCAAAATGTTACCACCCTAAAATGGATTTAACCACACTAGACAATCCAAAGAAAAGTCATATTGAATTGTACGTGCAGTGCTTCGAGTTTTCAGAACTCCGCTTTTACATCGATAGGTGTCGTTGTTTTAGTGATAATACTAGTATATGTCAACGCTTTGAGCTTGTGATGCGATAGTTCAATGTTCAAACAGTAGTTTTCAAGTCTAAATGTAACATTCTATTTGAAAAATAGAGTTTAAGATATGGTGAAATTACTGAGATGTTGGAACATGTTATCTAAATTTTTACCAGACCATCAGGCTGGCTAGCTGTAAATTAGACCGTCCGTCAGAAATCTAGCCAGTCTCGCACGGTCGGATGGGCCTTATGTCATACACTGGTATTACTGTATACCATGGTACACTACTACAGAAATGTAAAAGAACTACCAAGATTTTCATATTGTAAAACTTAATCTGACATGTAATGGTGTTCTTGAACTTCTCTTGAGAAGAACGTGATTGAGTGAGTGAGTGAGTCAGTTTGGTTTGTACGCCGCTTTTAGTGAGTTTTGCAATATTCCAGCAATACAACGGCGGAGGACACCAGAAATGGGCTTGACATATTGTACCCATGTGGGGAACAAAACCCGGGTCTTCGGCATGACGAGCAAATGCATTAACCACTAGGCTCTCAATGAGTGAGAGAGTGAGTTTAGTTTTACACCACATTCAGCAATATTAAAGTGAGTGAGTGAGTGAGTTTAGTTTTACGCCGCTTTTAGCAATATTCCAGCAATATCACGGCGGGGGACACCAGAAATGGGCTTAACACATTGTGCCCATGTGGGGAAGCAATATTAAAGCTATATGGCAGTGCTCTGTAAATAATCGAGTCTGGACCAGACAATCCAGTGATCAACAGCATGAGCATCAATCTGCACAAATTGGGAACCGATGACATGTGTCAACCAAGTTAGTGAGCCTGACCACCCGAACCCATTAGTCGCCTCTTACAACAATCATGGGTTACTGAGGATCAATATTCTATCCCGGACCTTCACGGGTATTCGCCTTATGAAAACTGCTAATACCAAAAAATGATAATAATCATGATAATGATGATTCTATTGAATGTATCGCCTTTCAATTTTAAAGTCTTTTACTTTCTAAAGTACACTGCAAACCCAAATGACAATGAATATACATATGCTACATGGTTAAAAGAAGTTTGCACCAAATAAATTTATTAGGTTTGTTTGATTGGGTGTTTCAGGAACATTACACCTATATAGTAGCTGCCAACTAACGATTAAGCAAAAGACAGACAAACCAGTGGATGATATTATGAGCAGCATACAAAAAAGACTGGTGAACAATGAAACACTTTTAACAAGGTAGCCATGGTGATAACATGAGACTGAAAAAGTGAGTTAGTACAGTGACTGTGGTATAATCTGGAATTGTTAATAGTTATTTATCAAAATTATCCATCATGGACATTGGGGTCAAAGAAACTTGGCTCCAGTGTGCGAAATAGCCACTGGCCTGCTAGCCCATGGCTCATAAAAATCCAGTCGGGCCAGTAAATCTCTACAGTCACTGGTCCGACTGGCTAGTGATTTTTCATGGGGTCATTTTGTAAAACGATCACTCTCTCCGGCTTGTTAAGTTATAATTCACTTTTAAATCATGCAAGATTATGGCCTGATAAAAATGTTCATCATGTTATCAACTTAATGATGAAACCCGTGTCATGCAAACAATATCTTATTCTCATCTATTCTAAATCTTTTGCTTAGTTTCTACAGTGAATCATTTTGTGGACTAGTAACTTTTAGGCATAGCTAGCTAGACTGACTAGTAAAATTTGGAAACTTTTTCGCACACTGCTTGGCTCCACACTTAATTATGTTGGAATCAACTCTGGGTCTATGTTGTGGCCACCAGATGAATTTTCAATGTTCATAATGAAATTTTGATTATTTTAAGATATTTTGGTAAAATCTGGCAACGATACAGAAGAATGTCCCACAAAAGTAAGAAAAGAAATCATCACAATATGCGCTGGTGCCATTTTCCTTCACAACAAACACTGTACATCATAGTCACCTGGTCTTGGTCCCTTTGGCGGTGCAACAGGGACCTCGTCCAACCTTCGGTTGGCAAAGTTGGCCATGTGCTCCTTCTCTAACGGTAGTGCATACACCTCCTCCATTGGCTGCCAGGTACCATCGTAGAACCAAATTCCCCTCATGATTTCAGAAACATCACCTGACGAGAAGAATCTACGTCAGCAGGATTTGTGCAAAGTTTGTTGTTTAAGGTCGTAGTCAGCAATATTCCAGTTATTGGACGACTTGCAAATAATCCAGCAATTGACATCGTCCTGAGCATCGACCTATGAAACTGGGTTACGATATCATGCATCATCAAACCAGATAAGCCTTACTACCAGGGCCCCGTTCCTCAAAGCGATTGTAGCGCTACGACAGTCGTAAGCCTATGTTAAAGTATGGGAGTTACAATCATCTTAGCGCTACGATCGCGCTGAGGAACGGGGCCCTGATCCTGTCAGTCACCGCTTATGACTGATAGACTGTGTATGGTTTTACGCCGCTTTTAGCAATATTCCACCAATATCACGGCAGGGGACACCAGAAATGGTCTTCACACATTGTACCAATGTGGGGAATCAAACCCTGACCTTCAGCGTGATGAGCGAACGTTTAAACCACTGGGCTACCCCACCGCCCCTACCTCCTACGACAGGTGTGGGTTGCTGAAGATGAATGCTAACCTGCATCTTTACAGGTATGTCTTTCAAAGAATGACAAACACGTCAAAATTATCAAGCACAGTTTGAAAATCTATAACAAAAAATATTTATGAACATATTAAAAAAACCATTAAACATTTGGTAAAATCTGTTCATGGTATAAAGTAAGACTGATTTTAGGACTCAGAAATCTCTTGCAAAAGAGACCATAAGTGTTGAATTGGCCAACCCAAAAATTCAACAGTCAACAAATTGAATAATCACCCTAGATATTTGTTAATTGTGTTAATATAAGGTATACAGGCTATGTTACCTACTTTGCATGACCATTTTAAAGAAAATATATGATGCTGTATGTGTAACCATAGTCATTGTTAAATGGGGCAGTAAGTGGTACACAAAAATGCATGTCTTCTTTCATTTCTGAGGACAAGTAGTTAAATCAACTATTATGTTGTGCATAATTGATCAAACCTTTTAACAAATTAAACAGTTTTGAACTCTGAGAGTTTCAGCTGAGCAAGTTGCTGTACTTAAGTCACGGACTTCATAGTCGTATCATAACAATCAAAAGTCATGGACTTTATAGTCGTATCATAACAACAACATCAAAAGTCAAGGACTTTATAGTCGTATCATAACAACAACATCATAAGTCATGGACTTTATAGTCATATCATAACAACAACATCAAAAGTCATGGACTTTATAGTCGTATCATAACAACAACATCATAAGTCATGGACTTTATAGTCGTATCATAACAACAACATCATAAGTCATGGACTTTATAGTCATTATCATAACAACAACATCATAAGTCATGGACTTTATACGGATAGTCGTATCATAAGTATCAAAAGTCATGGACTTTATAGTCGTATCATAACAACAACATCATCATAAGTCATGGACTTTATAGTCGTATCATAACAACAACATCATAAGTCATGGACTTATCATATCATAAGTCATGGACTTTATAGTCGTATCATATCATAACAGTGGACAGTACATAACAACAACATCAGAAGTCATGGACTTTATAGTAAGTATCATAACAACAACATCATAAGTCATGGATATAGTCGTATCATAACAACAACATCATAGAAGTCATGGACTTTATATAGTATCATAACGACATTAGTATCTTATAACAACAACATCATGGACTTTAAGTCATGGACTTTATCGTATCATAACAACAACATCATAAGTCATGGACTTTATAATCGTATCATTAGAAGTCATGGACATAAGTCATGGACTTTATAGTCATGGACTTCATATCATATCATAACAACAACATTAGAAGTCATGGACTTTATAGTCGTATCATAACAACAACATCATAAGTCATGGACTTTATAGTGATTATCATAACAACAACATTAGAAGTCATGGACTTTATAGGTATCATAACAACAACATTAGAATCATAAGTCATGGACTTCATAACAACATTAGAATCACAACAACAACATCATAAGAAGTCATGGACTTTTATAGTCAGTATCATAACAACAACATAAGTCAACAACATAACAACAACATCATAGAAGTCATGGACTTTATAGTCGAGTATCATAACAACAACATCATAAGTCATGGACTTTATAGTAGTATCATAACAACAGTATCATAACAACAACATCATAAGTCATGGACTTTATAGTCGTATCATAACAACATGAGAAGTCATGGACTTTATAGTCATATCATAACAACAACATTAGAAGTCATGGACTTTATAGTCGTATCATAACAACAACATCAGAAGTCATGGACTTTATAGTCGTATCATAACAACAACATCATAAGTCATGGACTTTATAGTCGTATCATAACAACAACATCATAAGTCATGGACTTTATAGTCGTATCATAACAACAACATCATAAGTCATGGACTTTATAGTCGTATCATAACAACAACATCATAAGTCATGGACTTTATAGTCGTATCATAACAACAACATCATAAGTCATGGACTTTATAGTCGTATCATAACAACATCATCATGAGAAAGGACCTGTGCAAATACAAACACTCCCACTGATGCATTGTAACCAACAATTTTTCAGCTTACTTTGGTTGCTGAGGTCACTTTTGAGAATCATTATGCTGTAGTCAAAGCACATTTGTGTATCACCATGTCCATGACCTCCTTTTCGACTTTTGAGATTAAGCATATGAAGCATGCTTTATCCTTATGTAACCTACTTTTACTGCTAGTGTACTGTGCCGGAAATGTCACCTTTTGAGATGATTTATCCTCATGTACAATAGCATTATTGCTTGTAAACTGTGCAGGACTTTGCTGTTTGAGATGAAGCATGATTTATCCTTATGTCACCTAGTTTTACTGCTTGTGTACAGTGCAGAACTTTGCTGTCTTTTCAGACTAAGAATGATTTATCTTGTATCCTTGTTTTTACTGCTTGTGCTCTGTGCAGGACTTTGAAGCCTGTCCTAAAAAATGAATGAGAGAGTGAGTGAGTGAGTGAGTTTAGTTTTATGCCGCTTTTAGCAATATTCCAGAATATCACGGCAGGGGACAACAGAAATGGGCTTCACATATTGTACCAATGTTTGGAATTGAACCCAGGTCTTCGGTGTGACGAGCAAACGCTTTAACCATGAGGCTGCCCCACCGCCCCTCTACCTGTTGGAAAATGTGGCTACCCCGCCGCACCAAAAAATGAATGAATGAAAGATGTGTTATGTGAGAACAAATATGAGCTATACATGGCATTTTGTAAAATATATGTCTGAGCCATGACACTTTATCAGTAACACAATATAACTTTCTGATCATCAGTGACCTCATTGAGTTATGAATAATACAGAAAAGGTTAAAATGTTTTGAAGTATGCATACCTGTCCAGTATATCGGATGGCATCTCTTGTTCTCAACTTCAACATCATACAATCCTCCTCTCACAAGGATTCTTTCATTAACATCAATATCACCATTCGAATCACAAGCAAGTGCTCTGTAGCGACACTCTATTCTCAGCGAGTCATACCCAATAAATGCCCTCCACCTCTTTTCTCCCTCATTCTTGTAGAACCACCTTATTTCTTCAGGACGGAGTTCGTCTACGAATTCTTTTTGGGGAAATAAATACTTTTTATGACTGGGTGAATCGGTGAATGGGGACCGCGTTCCACTACTGTCTAGTTCAAATTCGTCATCGTCTGACAGATTTAAGCGTTCTTGGAAAAATGAATCGGGCGAATACATCCTCTCCGTCATCGAAGAGGAAGCAGCGCTCGAGGAAGAACTTCCTCGTGGCGTCTTTATGGTAAAATCTGCAGGCGAGGGGAACTCCATTGATACTCATTTCACGGACAACACATCTGACTAAGCAATAACGCCTTTTACGTCAAACTACTCGAATACATCATCGTAAAAGGACACTAAATCGATGCCATTAGCCATGGTTTTACAGCTGTTCTTTGGACCAGGCAGGTGACAGCTGAAGGTAAAGCTATCAAAGGTGCCACATTTCGTAACCAGGCTATCAGATACATAAATTGAATTCATTTGACTTCTACTTAAGTTTTCGTTCTTGATTTATTACTGAAATTTCAATCATGAAACTGGAGTTTTATGCGCGAGGGGCAATCGCTATAGCTCAAACGTATGTTTTACTAAAACGTGGCTGGTATGGTGCATGTTTAGAGTTACCTCCCATTTCTATAGCTCCTTTCCAGCGCGTGACTTACTTACAGGGATCCACGAGTGGACTATCGCTGTGAGGAGCTTGTTGTCTTCTGCAACATGTTATTGAGTTGTATCATGCTGAACACGGAGATGCACACATTGTAAGCTGACAGCGGAATCCGACGTATGTATAATTTTGATCATGCCATTGTATGACATCATAGACATATAATGATTTATTATATGTTCTCTGATCACATGTAAGGGCGGGTCCACGGGTGGGTTGGAAATGGGAAAGTGTTTTTTAAACTCATGTCTATGTACCCCGGAAACTTTAAGTTCTTGTTATCTTTATAACAATCGGTACTCCAGTTACGTTTCTGTCTACAGAAATGTTCCATGAATAAAATCAAAATACATAAACGTACGCGGGTTGTAGTCAAAGAGATCAAAGGACATAAGGGCCAAAAACTGAAAAAGTCAAAAGAGCCAAAGAAAAGTCGAAAGGGCCAAAGGAAAGTAAAAAAGGCCATAGATCAAAGTCAAATAAGAACATACAAACTAATATACATTTTTTATATGTTTTATTATATTTGTATCAACATGTAGTAATAATAGTAATAACATATTGTGTGATCATCATTCATTCAGGTGTTGATATGTGATCAAATACTACCGGAGTCTCAATGGCCAACATGTCTGCAGGTTGCTCTAACTGGACTGGAAAGTGTCCAACCGTAAAATTACCTGACTGAGACTTGGGTCTCAGAGCAGACATGGCAGAGAAAGTGAAATTCTTGCCCGCTCTCGCAAAGACGGAGGTATTCCTCTCTGGTCATGTTTGTGTTACAACTATGATGGTGTCCATCTCTGTCACACTCTGTCACACTCCAGGGCATGCTGGTTCTTCCTAACTGTCTTGCCACAAGAGACACACTTTACAGGCATGGTTACCAATTTGAATTGTGGTTGAACTGTTCTATTATACAGCATGGCTCCAGATAAGGGCCGTATAGGCGTTTGTACGGATATAAAACAAGCACGATATGTTAGGAAATAATTTAGAAAACGTATCAGATACGCACCACAGCAATGAAGTACGGTCTTAGAATCATTTACAGACGTTTTTATCTAAAAAAGTATTGCTTTATCGTGTATTGACCTGTTTACACAAGAGTAGCAATGTTGTGGTCCTTATATGAAACGAAACACAAGATTACTGATACTCCATTAAATTCCATTCAGTACTCTAAATGTACTCTTATTGTTTTCCAGTACTCCTATATTGAAAAAATTAGCAGTACGTACTCCTGATGTTGAAACGTTATCTGGAGCCCTGATACAGCATTCTGAGTCATGAGACCATTCACAACTGGTGTCTGTCAATTGGGAGATAACCAAATTAACAGTTGTATGGTTGACTATACTCATAAAATAAACAAACAACCACTCAGAGATGTTTTAAATAAACGAAGCTGAGACGCTCTGAGATATTTAGGATTAGAACTACTGCAACAACATGTAATGAATTTGTTCTAATCGTACTATTTTCTAAAGTTTGGCCCTTTTGACTTTAAACTATGGTCCTTTTGACTTTTCTTCCAGTTTTGGCCCTTTTGTCCTTTGGCCCTATTTACCTGTTCCCTAAACAGCAAACGAGTCCCAGTTTGCATTATATTTGTTAGGATTAATTATATTTGTTAGCCCTTCCTACTAAAAAATTAAATGCTGTCTTTTTTTTGCAGTGCTATATTCAGGCAAGATTTTATGTTTTGCTGAGGTAAAATTATAACTAGCTGTTATATGTTAGTGATACAATATTGTAAGCAAAGGGGGAAAATGTGTTCTGGAGTATATTCTTATTCCTTCATCAGGAGTAATCAGGTGTAAGAATATACTCTTAATTGTCGTGTTCCTCATAATGCAGAATTCGAAGTAGCAATCCATACATTTGCACCCTTCATGTGTTTCATTTTTAAATTCCTTCAGAACCCGTAAAGATCCAGATTAGAATTGGTCTTCAGTAACCCATGCTTGTCGTAAGAGGCGACTAATGGGATCGGGTGGTCAGGGTCGCTGGATTAAACAACAAACCAACCAACCAAATGCCTTCAAAGATTTTGACATTGTAAGGAGTATGTAGTCACAGGGGGTTGTCATGCAAAAACTGGCATTATGGTACATATTGTCACAGATGGCTTTAACACTATATTAATGGTACTTAGACCATGTCAGTGACAATATACCTTGATGACAGTTTTTTTTTTGTGATAGAAGCTTCCATATGTGTATATATACTAGGCAGCAAAAGAAACGTCAGTTTGGAATTTTCCTTCGCAGAAACTGTGGTCTCATTTAATGTTTTGACTGTATATTTTTGACAACATCTCCAACTTAACCTGAGCAAAGACATTCTTTCCCAAACTCAGAATGGAACCCAGGAAATGGTCTCAAAAACGCAACCTGATCTTGAAGATGGTACCGTGTTCTCCATGTTTTTCATGCAACTCATGCTGCACGTGCTGTTCACAAGCACCAGCCCTATAAACTGCACCCCCAAACCTGGTTGAAACATTCACATTACAACGTCAGCAGGATGCCGTGACTCAAGACAGCTCAGAGGAACCAGGCGCTAGGAAGTATTGAAGCTGGCCACACTGCACAAGCCATTGCCAATCACTTCCATGTCAACGTTCGGACCATTTACAGGCTGCAGCAACGTTTCTGGGCTACCAACACCACAAATAATCTCCCCCGTACTGGCAGACCAAGGGTGACCACAAGACGACAAGACCGCCATGTTGTGCAACAGCATGTACAGAATACCTTCATGCAGGCATCCGAAACAGCACGCCAGACAGTGGGAACACACGGAAGACCAATCAGTACTCATACAGTATGCCGACGTCTTAACAGCGGGAACCTCTATTGCCGTAGACCTTATCGTGGACCTATCCCCACCCCTCGTCATCAGCGTGAATGTCTACAGTTTGCCCTACAACACCAAAACAGGCGATACAGGCAATGGAGAACTGTTCACAGATGAGAGTCGGTACTGCGTATTTACTGCAGATGGCAGAACAAGAATATGGCGAAGACGTGGCCAGCGTTACTCAGACCAATGTATTATGGAAAGAGACTCATGGGGAGGTGCAAGCATCATGGTATGGGGTGGAACAGGCCTGAACCAGAGAGTGGATCCTGTGGTGTTCCAGACCCTTGGTCCAGGGAGAGGCATCACACTACAGCGGAGCGCTACATCGACCAAGCTCTCAGACTCCACGTCATACCACATTTCGCACGTCACCGGAACAACATTTTCCAGCATGATAACACCGGGGCCCATACTGCCAGAGCTACACAGGACTTCCTACAGCACAATGGTGTCAACATTATGCAGTGGCCAGCCCTTACAGTCCGTTTGAGTCAGAAACGGACCGATGAATTGTTTAAGAAGCTATCATCATTGAAAATGCAAAAGTTGTTATCTGTCGAGGCGGGGTGAAACCGCAGAAAACGGAACAGCCAGTCATGGCGGGGGACATCTCAAAATCTATTCCGGGAGACCTGTCAGTTCCTCGTCCGTCGTAGTGTCATAGTCACGACTTAAAGGGATGACAAGTGGTGCCACAGTTGCCTGTTGTAAGCCATCCCGAGACCAGTCACCTTGTTCAATGATGTTAGCTACCTTGTTGACACGGTTTTGCCAAGTTTCAGTCGTGATTTTGTGAAGGAATTCCTTAACCAAAACCTTTACGTCACGTAATCTAAAAGTTGTGTTTGATCTGGCAACATCTCCTTTGACAATACCCCATATCATTTCAATGGGGGTTAAGGTCACAGTGATGGGGTGGAAGTCGCAGAATATCGTGAACCCTTACTTTATATGTAACTGTCAACTTTGTAGAGAGTTCACCTTGGTGGGTTTTATGATCTCTTATAGCTGAGGCTTTGTTGCCTTTGAAGGCCGTGCGATCTGACATTTATCGAGCCATAATATCATATCACCTTTTCGAATGTTCGATGTCGGGGCTTTACTGTCAGGGTCCTGCACGCTGTGGTATTGGGCATTGTCCATTACGATAAAAGACGTCTCTGGTAGAGCTGGTACCAACTTGTTTTTAACCCAATCGAGGAAAACCGCACCATTCATCTCAGAATGGTAGTCTCTGTTATCTGTGGACTTTACCCTGAAACCAAGTCGCAGCCTGGGAGAAAGCCTTTGCTGGAGCAACCAGCATGGAGAATGATTAGTCTCTCTCCTTTCCCTAGAGGCAGCTTTCTATGTGACCCCTTATCACCCCCATCGGGTACCCACTGACTGCTGGCAGTGTGCGAGGCATTGACCCAGGGCTCGTCCAAGTACACTGGCTCGAACTCTTCCTTGCGCTTCTTCTTTATAACCCTGAGAAAAATATTTCTCAAGTGAACGATATCAGGGCGTTCACAGAGTACTGACCTATTCTCCCCCGAAATTTCTTATAACGATACCCGGAAGAGTGTAAGAGTCGCCAGAGTGAAATAATCGTACACTTTAATCATCAACTGTTTCACGTCAGCATTCAACTTAATTTTTCATCAGGCATGTGTATCCCGTGCACGACGAGATAGTGGCTGTTCCGTTTCTGCGGTTTCACCCCGCTGCGACAGATAACAACTTTTGCGTTTTCAATGATGATAGTTTCTTAAACAACTTTTTTGGTGGAGTCCGGAAAATTTTCAAACATTAGAAAGCTGTTGGGTATTAGTAAATGATAAACATGTGTACTATTTATATTTATGTGGCAAGTTTGTACAATGATAAAATTTGCAATTCATCGGTCCGTTTCTGACTCGAACGGACTGTAGTCCTGATTTAAAAACAATTGAACATCTTTTGGATGAAATTCAGAGGAGACTGAATAATGTCATACCAAGGCCGAACACAGCCGATTTATTGCGCCAGGCCTTTCTCAGAGTGTGGTTCCAGGTGCCAATGGCCTTCATCAATCGATTGGTGCACTCCATGCATAGACGCTGTGCTGCAGTTATTGCCGCTTGTGGTGGTCACACTAGAGACTGAAGTCAAGAGTCTGAATGGACTGCAAACGTTCACATAATGTCTTGAAATTCTGCTGAGTCATTAATTGATGTGTCAAGATATTGTACACAAAAAGTGTTTTTGATCCGCTTATTATGTCAATTTCTGTAATGATTTGATTACAGTGCCTATCTAATTTTGAATTCGTACTGACTTTTTTTTGCTGCTGAGTATAGTTACACGAAAAGTACAATTGTGTCACTTAAGGCTCAATCATTGATTAATATGATTCAGCTGGTGTGTTCCAAAGAAGAAAGATGATGGTTTGTTGACAGCCTGTGTTGTACCAGAAATCAGTATGAGATGCTGCTTGTTCTTCCCAACCTGATACTCAGCATAATGAGTATAAATCATGCACTGGTCAGTATGGAGTTGGTATACTGAGTGAGTGTGGGGTCTCCATATGGCATGGTATCTCAGATGGAGAACCGTGAAGATCGGGCTAGAATTAATTGTCAGTAACCCATGCTTGTCGTAAGAGGCGACTAACGGGATGGGGTGGTATGGTTGACTACATGTCATGGTATCCCAATTGCGTAGATCAATACGCATGTTGTTGATCACTGGATTGTCTGGTCCAACCCTGATTATTTACAGACCGTTGCCATATAGCTGGAATATTGCTGAGTGCGGCGTAAAACTGAACTCACTAATTGTCTCTGATGGCTAGCACAAGGTAAACATTGGGTCTAGTACAAGTGGCATACACACACATATGCACACACATGAGCATATGTTGGTGTGCTAATGTTGGAGTACCCAACTCATTCACCAGTGTGCAAACTTTACGCTGGTCCTGTGGGCCATGGCTTGTAAAACTTTATCAGGACCACTAAATGATAAGTTTGCAGTGGTCCAGGTGGCCAGTGAATTTTGTATAGATAGTTGTGTAAATCTACCAATGTTATTTTGGACCAGTGGAGACAGACAGGACCACTAAGTGACTTATGACTAGTATTGTCCACTCACTGGTGCTGTGGTCTAGTGGGAAATTATGAATGGTTTCTTTCCCTGCTCACTGATTCATGTGTATAGTTTTCAATTATAAAACCAAGACGAGATACGTTTAAGTTTATATATTAGTCTTATGACTATTACATTTTAGACCGCCTCCGTGGTGTAGTGGTTAGAGCTTCCGCCCAGAGACGGAAGGTCGCGGGTTCGATCCCCGACCACGTCATACCAAAAGACGTTAAAATATGGTACTTGTTGGTCCCTGTCTGGCGCTCGGCATTAATGGGTACAAGAAGGACTGGTCGGCTCGGAGTCAGTATAATGTGTCTGAGTGGGGTATTCATGCTTCACTGCGGCATGGTATCTCAGTGGGCTAGCACTATAAAACCAGCTTCAGTCTGGGCTAGTACAAGCAGCCGTACATACACATACACACACATGCACGTCGTCATATGAGCGAAATATTCTCAAGCACGACGTTAAACCCAATTTCACCTCACCTCATTAAATTTTAGGGTGTCCCCATACTTTTGTTTGTAGTATATTTCTGTTGCAGCTGGGTCAGTGGGGTAGCCTAGTGGTTTAAAGTTTTTGCTTGTCAGGTCAAAGATCCAGGGTACAATGTGTGACACTCATTTCTGGTGTCCCCTGCTGTGATATTGATGGAATATTGCTAAAAGAGGCATAAAACTAAACTTATTCACTGTTGCAGCTGAGGTTTGCTCGACACATCAAGAAAGAGATCACCCTGACAGCCAGTCTTGACTCATCATGTGGCCCCTCGTGATGGGATTTATGCGGACATATGCAGTGTACATTACTTGGCCCGTAGCTGCTGTCGTTGGTTATGTTGGGTACAAAACGGAACGTTATATGAGAGGTGACAAAGAGACCCCTTGGAAAGAAAAGGGGATTAAGGAAGAACGAATTGAACGAATCATCAGTGAAGATATTGGCAAGGATGCCGCCGATGTTGACTCACTAAAATCAAAGAAGGATATTCCCCAGACTGTACTGAACAGAAACAATCGGTTGTGAATAACGTGTGATTTGTGTGATTATGAATAATGTGTGTGATTGTATAGTGTGTGACAGGCTCAACACACAAACTGATTAATGCAGAGTGAATGTATTTGTATATATAGTGACTGTTTCAAATGCAGTTTCTAAACATGCTTAAGTATTCCTTATGCTGATTCTTGATCAGAACGGGGCGGTGGGGTTGCCTAGTGGTTAAAGCATTCACTCGTCATGCCGAACACCGGGATTTGATTCCCCACATTGGTACAATATGTGAAGCTCATTTCTGGTGTGCCCTGCCATGATATTGCTGGAATATTGCTAAAAGTGGCGTAAAACTAAACTCACACACTCACTCACTTGATCAGAACAGGTCATCAGTACTGAATATGCCTATTGTTAAAAAGCTGACTAATATGGATGACAATGGGCAGTGATTTGAGTGATTGTGTGTCATTCTGTGACGACATTGAAGGATGCTGGAATGTAATTATTCGAAACAAGATTCAAGTCCAGGATTTTAGAGAGTTGTCAAACTCCTTTTGGTACCTAAGAATACTTGCGTTTAAATACATGGATCCATGAACGTCTATGTCTAGCGCTAAAACATTGGGTTCTTAACTAACATAAGAGGTATTTGATGTACAGTTTTCACTGCCTCAGTTTTCTAAATACTTCAAGTATATCTGCTAATAAGGATCAGTTGGTCTGGGAATTTGATCCTGTTTTTCAATCAGTGTCTTGTTTGACCCAGACTATATATTTCCAGGCTGTTGGATTGTAGCCAGGCTTTTATTGACCGGAGAGGTTAACAGCAATAACAAACTATGTTATATCAGGGATGATCGAAGAGAGGACATTACTGTGTCCATCACAGAAGATGTTCTAGTGTCTGGAATGTGATGGAGACAAGCTGAAGGGACTTGGCGAAAACAGTTTGCAGGATCTTGTTGGTTGTGATGGGATCTTACCCAATAGAAACAAACTAATCATTTGAAGCATTTGTCATTGTGTTATTTGGAATAGTACTTGGAAAATAAACCTGTCTCTGTCATCTGACTTGTGAACTGGACATATGGTGGTGGTGGAATTGGGTTTAACGTCGTGCTTGAGAATATTTCGCTCATATGACGACGTGCATGCGTGTGTATGTGTATGTGCGGCTGTTTGTACTAGCCCAGACTGAAGCTAGTTTTATAGTGCTAGTCCACTGAGATACCATGCCGCAGTGAAGCATGAGTACCCCACTCAGACACATTATACTGACTCCGAACCGACCAGTCCTTGTTGTACCCACTAATGCCGAGCACCAGGCAGGGACCAACAAGTACCATATTTTAACGTATTTTTGGTATGACGCGGTCGGGGATCGAACCGCGGCCTTCCGCACTCTGGGCGGACGCTCTAACCACTACACCACGGAGGTGGTCACTGGAGAAATGTGATGTGATTGTTGTGAACTGGAGATTCGATGAAACTGATGTTGCCCTTGGAGGATGAGTAGTCATCAGATGTTTCCACCGCTTTGATGGTTTTTCTGTCTCTGTCTTCTTCAAAACTACCTCACCTCTCAGATATATGATGAGTCTGCAGTGCTTCTGATAGGTGTCCCGAAACCTTCTTTAGTCATAGTTCATGTTGTAGAATGTTCCAAACTCTTTTATGAATGAAGGTCTACTGTAATGATTTTGTAATTGTGGTTTGTCAACGATCATTCATAATATTTTAACAAGCCTAGTGGTCTGAAGACAGGCAGTTCGAACAGACAACACAACGCAGCCCTCCTCGTAACAGGGGCCATCACGCTGAAGACCCGGGTTCGATTCCCCAAATTGGTACAATGTGTGAAGCCCATTTCTGGTGTCCCCCCACCGTGATATTGCGGGAACATGGCTAAAAGCAGCGTAAAACTAAACACACTCACTTATAACAGGGGCAAAGGTCTTTAAATTATGAGCGATATTTTATCTATACGACCGCAGTCTTTAAAGGTCACATGCAACGCAAAACACAACTCTGCAGATTCTGATACCTTTCGGTATGGACTTACCGAAACAAATCGTCAAAAATGCAAATTCAACTTATAAAGTTGAAAAATAACGCGATGAAAAAAAATCGCCAGACAATCCAGTGATCAACAGCATGGACATCGATCTGCGCCAATGGGAACCGATGCCATGTGTCAACCAAGCCAGTGAGCCTTACTACCCGATCCCGTTAGTCGCCTCTTACAACAAGCATGGGTTACTGAAGATCAATTCTAACCCTGATCTTCACGAGTACTACTAAAAAAAAGGTTAAGGACCGCTCTACAACGGACAAGCTATCATGTCAGATTAATTATAGTATTAAAGAAACTTCAGATATATCTTACTATTTTAGAGAGGTATAGGCTCCAGTACCCAGACTGATGGTCCTTAACTGTTTTAGTAGTATAGGTTGTCATACCAGGACTGATGGGAGTGGTGTGATGGATCACAGGTATCTGCAACACCTTTGAAATACCGAATTAGAAATCTTAGATGACTTGGCTATTGGTGCCTCCGCGACAAGAGATGGGATCGCTTTAAATCATTATATACTCTGCACACAAAGAAACGCAAAAGTAGTTTTCAATGGTGTGCGTTATGTATACCTATAAATAAACGCTTTAATTTATTCACTCCATTTCGCTCGTGAATAAATCAAAACGTTTAAAAAATCTCGTTGGAACATTTCCCAAAACGTTTAAAAATATCGCGTTGGAACATTTTCCATTTTCAACACCCACTCGTTTTCTGATCTATTTATTACACATAGGACGGGAAACAGTGTGATCCATGATGACAAATCAAGCAGACGATGCCGGATGTAAACAAAACAGAAGGGAGATAACTCCGTCACGACTATTTTATAGGTGAAAACAAACTATTAAAATCAAGCAATGTTTACATTTTTGGGATATGCTGACCAACATGTCAGGACACGCGGATCACTGATCGTAAACACAATCGCAAGGTCATATTTCTTTGCTCCCAAAGCCACTGAAAATGATAGACAATTTGAAATCATTGAGAAACAAAAACACCCTGTGTCACAGTAACACATCACGAAAGAAGCTACTCCAGAATCAGTACACATCATTTTCAGGCACATTTGGTGAGTAAGTCTACAGGCACAAAGTGAAGAAGAAACAACAATGTGTACACAATCGTAAACACAAGTCGCAATGATTAAGTGAGTACTTTTGGTGAGTACTGTGGTTATAAACTGCGTGTCAGGTTTATTTTGGATTTGTTTATGTGTTGTTAAACGCCACACTTTACACACCGATTATTTCACGGCGGCCTGTAAATAATCAAAGCTGAACCTGACAATCCAGTGATTGATGTAAAAAATGGTGCACACTGTGGGATGACACATATTCAACAAAGCCTCACCGCCGATAATTTTTTAGGTTGCATTCAAAAGGGTGCATCATCTAAGGTGTATTTCTTATCAAGTTAACAACAGGTGAATCATGTCAGCGTACAGATCTGGTACAAGTGAGATTTTGCTCATTTCTCACTCACTGAAAGAAAAAAAAATCGAAAAATTATTTCAACATTAAGTCATCGGCATCCGCATACCATTTAATCATTTCTGTCATCGGTTCCCAGTTGCGCAGATCGATGCTCATGCTGTTGATCACTGGATTGTCTGGTCCAGACCCGAATATTTACAGACCGCCGCCATACAGCTGGAATATTGCTGAGTGCGGCGTAAAACTAAACTCACTCACTCACTATAATCATTTCGTTGCATCCAGCGTACAACACGGTGCCAAGACTCTAAGGTAATCATACTACTAAAAGGTCAAGGACCACTGGAGTCTTTCATACTACAACGGACAAACTGTCATGTCGGATTAATTATAGTATTATAAATTAAAGAAACTTCAGATATACCTTAGTATTTTTGAAGAGGTATAGGCTATAGCACCTAGACTGATGGACACAACATGTTTTGTCCGATGGTCCATAACTATTTTAGCAGTAAAGGTTGTTATACCAAGACTGCTTAACAGTGTTCGTCGTGAGGCTTTTTTAACGCAGACCGTATTCCTATGGCGCTGGTTTGCATGGCGCTGATTTGCATGGCTAGTGCGCTGGAGTTTCACACAAAAAGGCCATATGGCAGAAGCAGTGATGGTTCATCATCACTAAATTATCGAAATGCGATATGTACCCACAGTCTCTTTGTGGCTTGGGGTAGTCTATTGCCCAAGTAGTGGCGCTGCCAACGATGTTGCCGTTATTCCAGTAGAGGGCGGAGTTGGAGGGGCTTCGCTTCATACCCACCCAGATTCTGCCAACACGGTGCGTCTGTTCGAGAACTACGATTACAACAATTAGTTTAGGCATGTGGACAGAAATCACTGAAATGGTTCTTTTATGTCTACCACAAATATCACTATATGTCTGAAACAATGCCGATTCCACGTAAAACCTCACCTCAACTCAACTGAAATACCAACTGACAGTTTTAACATCAGTAAGCGGTTCAAGCCTACTTATTTAAATTTTTGTTGTTGTCTGATACAGGTATTTTGTATGCTTACACAGAAAGGACAAAACGTATGTCATTAAACGCTTTATGAATAGCTGTTCTCAAAACAGGCGAAAACATGTCATGAGGAAGGCGCAATAGTGTCCATAATTTTGCCTACAGTCGTAATATCACCCCCATGAGAATCAACATTCCAACCAGCAAAGGTATCATTTCCATGTCAGAGGAATTACTTACCCTGAAAATATGTTGCTGCATCTTGCACTCTCGCTGTGGTGTCAAGAGAGGCCAAATCTCCGCCATTGCCTTTACATGTAGAGCGGGCGACAGACCACGTCATGGCGTTGTCGTGGAAGGTGTAGCGAACAGAACCTGTAACAGCAAGGTAAGGCACAAACACTAGCAATCAGAATGACTTATTCTACCAATATATATATTTTACTTACTTATATCTATTTACAATAAATATTACTGAAAAAAAGTAAATGTGCACTATTTGATGTTATGTCTTTTTTAATGCAAAAAGATAACAGCATGATCCGTAGTGTTTTCCTTAATCACTAAACTGTTACATGATAATATCGAAATCTGACACACCCTTGAAAAGATGTGGTGTCAAAAGTCAGTTCACAAATTCAGTATTGTATGTGCCCACCATTGTTGCAGGCGACGACACATAGACGACACTGAGCGATTGAATAATGCGTGGAGAATGTTGTTCCATGTCTGAACCAAACGTCAATGGCTGATTCTGGGTTTGACGTAAACGTCGGCTCCTTTTCATCCAAAGCGTGCTCGATAGGGGACAGCTGGGCAGTGGATTACCGGAATGTTCTGCTGTCTCAGGAAATCTGTCACATCACGAGCGACATGTGGACGGGCATCATCTTGCTAAAGCGTGAACTTACGTCTCTGTCCTTGAATACACCTTGAATGAACGGCTGTACATGAGGCCTAACAATCTCATCCCTAGGCCCTGTATCGTAGACCTGTGAGATTGCTGTTGACAATGACAAGTTGTGTCCGACCATGAGATGTGATGGCTCCCCATACCATAACACTGTCGCCGTTCACCCCCATGTCTCTATACCATTGTCGTGCCATCTGAGCTGTCCGGATGAAATCTCGAGTCGTCAGTGAACAACACTCTTGTACCGCATACGTGCCTGTCGGTGACCTTGGAGCAAAATTGGACGTATTTCGGGTCGTTGGAACCGGATGTTGTACTTCCTCAGTCGGTTCCGTGCAGTCCTGGAAGTGATTGGACGTAAGTCAGGAATGGTCCGAGCAGTCAAACTGGCAGTCCGGAATCGATTCCTTAGATGGGTCAGCCGAATGTGGTTGTCTTTCTGACGTGATGTCAAGCGTGGACGCCCGGTCCGAGGCAAATATCTCGTGTTCCCATTATGTTGAAAACGTGTCCACAGAGGTGAGATCGGCTATCGATGGACACCAAGATGTCTGGCCACTTCATTTTGGGCCATTCCAGTCTCCAGCGCGGAGAAGCTGATTTGCTGTAAGCTGTCTCATGACGTACGCGCAGTTGAGGTTGAAATTGACGAGTGATGTGGTCTCGCTTCCGGGACCTTGTTATCAGTCGCAATATCAGGTGTGTGAACTTCAGGTGTCAAAAAAACCAAACAAATTGCTTGTACCACGCGCGATACGTCACATCAAATTTCTTGCAAAGTACTTTGCTACGTTTTTATTTAGGGTTATTTTTATAACTTTTCAAATAACTTATAGTTTATGCAATTTTATGTTATGCACAGTTACTTTTTGCCGTTAGTATATATGCTTATCACAAATTATCAAGTAATTCAATTCTTTTACAAGAACAATAATATAGTTATGAACTGATATTGAAAATATCCTTCATAGATAAAGTTTGAATTCGTTATCCTTTATGATAGAAAAATCAATTCAATCAAGCAGGAGCTCGCCATTCATCACAAGGAATACAAAATGGAGGCTCCTCACCTTTTTAATAAATATTTACGAGCGTATCTGATGTTGCCAGTACGGCATCGTCTGACAATGACCTTTTCAAATCTGGACTAACATCCCAAGCAGGTGTAACCAAAAGTGGGTTTTGTTGTATTGTATTTAAACGTACTTGGGTGTCCAACTTCTTACATCCCGTATGTTATCTCTAATGACAGGTGTATGATCAGTGTAGTATATCAGAAATGGTGTCACAGATTTTTGAGTGCTGCGGTCATGAACCATTGCGTTACCAGAGCCTCCAACATGGCTGTGTAACCAGCAACAGACGATGTCATTTCGCCAGTAGCAAGATCGTTTGGTTATTAAAGAATTTCGATTAAAAGTGGATGGTTACATGACACATGTTTATTATCCCGAAGGCAATCCGACATAGTATGTATTGTTTATATTAAGACTGCTTTTTATAAAATATGTAAGGGCTTTTTAAATCGCTTTTGTTTCTGCTGTGAAAGTAGAGCTGTTATATCTGAATATTTTTTGGGGAACCAATGACAGTGGCACAAGCAACTGTACCACTGTCCATGGATCTAACTGTAAATAGAGATTTGTATGCATCATATTTACTATTTCACTGATTAAATTCTTGCTTATACGGTGTTATATTTTTTTCTCATTTCTTAAATCTGGTAAATGTTAGGCCTATATGTGGTTTTGCGAATTGCCAAGGTGGAGAAGAGAGTTAACGAAAATGCCATTATTTGAGAAATAAGAGAAATGAAAGGTTTAATTCGTATTTCTAGGGGCGTACTAGAAAATTTATTATAGTATACAATGTATACTTTCCCAAGAAAGGGGATTACACGCATACCCAGATTCATTGGAATGTTGTTTTGTGACATAATGGAAAATGAATTTGCTTCAGGTTACCACTAATGTGAGTACGGTGAACCAATTGTATTGATGAAAAAAGAAGCATCCATATAAGATATCAACCACTCCCATTACACTGCAAAAAATTCTGAGGTAAAGATGAGGTTTATAAGACATTTACAATTTTGTCAAGATGATATTTAGAAAACTTTTACAAGACTTAATCAAGATTTGTATTTTTTTGGCATATCATCTTTTTTTCTTGTGTTGACTGCGATCAAATAGACGAATATGTTGTGAAGGAGACCGTTACGTTCACATCCATATAATGGATCATACTGACCTTCATAGAGAATAACTTTTACTGAATTTGTCGTGATCAGTGGATAATATCCATTTGTATGTCATTTTGTATGACGAAAACAGTTGTATGTAACATTTAGACATTCTGTTACTGAAGAGAGTGAAAGTCAAGTAGTTAAATGCCTGCGGATGGTATATTTGTACTGTATATGATTTGAAAAAATGTATTTTTGTAAAGTCATGTTGGATTCACTGGTAATAACCAGATGTCGAAATTACCTGTGTGATGGTTTGTGTAATGGTTTATCCTTTTGTTTCATGTTCACAACGTATTTGGCTGAATAATGACATACTCTATCAATAAACATCTTACGTCATTATATTGTATATTTGCTTGGAGTCAAATTGTCTTATGCAAGTATCTAGTCCACTTCAGTAATCAAGTCCACTTCAGTAATCAAGTCCACTTCAGTAATCTAGTCCACTTCAGTAATCAAGTCTACTTCACTAATCATGTCCACTTCAGAAATCAAGTCCACTTCAGTAATCAAGTCCACTTCAGTAATCTAGTCCACTTCAGTAATCAAGTCTACTTCACTAATCATGTCCACTCAGTAATCAAGTCAACTTCAGTAATCTAGTCAACTTCAGTAATCAAGTCCACTTCAGTAATGAAGTCCACTTCAGAAATCAAGTCTACTTTACTAATCATGTCCACTTCAGAAATCAAGTCCACTTCAGTAATCAAGTCCACTTCACTAATCATGTCCACTCAGTAATCAAGTCAACTTCAGTAATCTAGTCAACTTCAGTAATCAAGTCCACTTCAGTAATGAAGTCCACTTCAGAAATCAAGTCTACTTTACTAATCATGTCCACTTCAGAAATCAAGTCCACTTCAGTAATAAAGTCCACTTCATTAATCAAGTCCACTTCAGTAATCAAGTCCACTTCAGTAATCTAGTCCACTTCAGTAATCTAGTCCACTTCAGTAATCTAGTCCACTTCAGTAATCAAGTCCACTTCAGTAATAAGTAAAGAAATCCACTTTCAGAAATCAAGTCCACTTTACTAATCAAGAGTCTCCACTTCAGTGATAAAGTCCTTTTCAGAAATCAAGTCTACTTGACTAATAATGTCCACTTCAGTAATCAAGTCCACTTCAGTAATCAAGTCCACTTCAGTAATCAAGTCCACTTCAGTAATCTAGTCCACTTCACTAATCTAGTCCACTTCAGTAATCTAGTCCACTTCAGTAATCAAGTCTACTTCAGTGATAAAGTCCTTTTCAGAAATCAAGTCTACTTGACTAATAATGTCCACTTCAGAAATCAAGTCCACTTCAGTAATCATGTCCACTTCAGTAATCAAGTCCACTTCAGTAATCAAGTCCACTTCAGTAATCTAGTCCACTTCAGTAATCAAGTCCACTTCACTAATCATGTCCACTTCAGTAATAAAGTCCACTTCAGTAATCTAGTCAACTTCAGTAATCAAGTCCACTTCAGAAATCAAGTCCACTTCAGTAATCAAGACCACTTCAGTAATGAAGTCCACTTCAGTAATCTAGTCCACTTCAGTAATCAAGTCCACTTCAGTAATCAAGTCCACTTCAGTAATCAAGTCCACTTCAGGACTTAAGATCCAAGCTATCACTAATTAACGTAAGTATTGCTTTGGGAATTGATATTTCAGAGTGAATGTAAACATTCTCCACATCAAACGAAATTGGTGTGAACTCGCCTTGTCACTTATCAAAGAGGATCAGGAATGATCGATAAATGGTCTGGAGCAACATCGTATTCAGTATTATTTACTGTTAAAGACAATAATTATTTTAAAAGCATTCGATTTAAAAAGGTGTTTGTTTTCTTAAACACGTCCTATATATAGCTTATATACAATATTTACCCATAAAGGCATCAAATTCGAATGTTATAATTTTCCGATATGTTAGCAAATTGCAAAGCTGATTGATGAGTTACACGGAAATGATGTCATATTGTATTATTGTTCATTTAAGGTAACTAACTGCGTTTGAGGTAACCAATTGCAAATTTTTCATTTAAATTGATGGCGAGAATACATAATGTTGTAAAATTATTTTACTTCTGGTAGACTGAATGGCTGACACACTATATTGCATTTGTAATTTGTAAGCGGAGTTTGACACAAAACAAAAGTCTGGCACAACCTGAAGCACTGTCTTAGAGCAATACCGACTATACAGAGCCTTAACTATGGGGGTTATCCTGATAATGTCATTAAATGCCAGGATATCTTTCACTCGTGTTCAGAGACGTATGTCTTGATATGCATGTGACTTGTTGCAATAGTTTGTCAACATATCGTTTGATGACACAATACCCAACACCACAGAAATCAAGAAGGTTGAATCAAGGACTGAATGTACTGGATGACTGACTTATATCTGTTGTATAAACACATTATTAACACAACATTTTTGTGTGAAAGACTTGTCTATCCTGCTTTTCTTTACCCTAACTTGGCGACACTAAAGCCTTATCAATAAAGGATTTCACCATTACTGAGTTGTGAACCTGGTCACAACCTTGTGTGACACCAACAGCACAATCAAATACTTCTGTGAGAACATTTGTATTTGTAGGAAAACAGGCTTTAACATTGTCACAAATACTTTTTCATGTTTTATACAATTTTGAATGAAGAACATAGATTTTGTCTCTGTACTGAACTGACTGCTATGAGAAATCTACAAAAATGCATAGAACTTACCTCCTTTGTTAATTAATGCCGAAAGCGTAAAAATATTGTATTTGGTAGACTAGCCTGCTCCAAAACATGTTTGTTCTTCGTTTGTCATATCAAAACTGTCTGACCAGTGGTATTTAAAATGTTTGCATAGTTTTACGAAAGATACCTAGGAAGGAAAAGGCGCGTTTTCGCGTTATTTTTAAATGACCATTTTATCTAATTGTACAATTCTTGCCAATCTAATATCATACGATGTATTAAATGTGATTTCTATATGAAATATGATAATATGTCAAGAGGACCTAGAGGACACGCCAATACAAGACTTTTCACAGTGCCTTAATGCATTTAAGTATATTAACGCTTGACTGAATTTCGCCCCGGCTCTGAATATATCATTAGTTACGTCGTGTGTCTGACTTCCAGGTATAAATGTGCTGTTGCTATCGTCTACAAAGTCAGTGGTATTCACACTGGTGTCACAATCAAAGTTATTCTAAAAAATAATCATTCCATGAAGTTAGTGTAATGCTATTTTCAGTTTGACTTAAATATAAAATGTACTTTACCATACGCCAAAATAGCTAGGGGTGAGTAATTGAACCAGATAGCTAGCTCATGTTTTTGTTTTCAAATCTTCGTATTCCATCTCTACATGTACATGCAGCTCTGAAACTATTTTTTAATGAAGTATATATACTCAGCAGCAAAAGAAATGTCAGTTTGGAATTTTCCTTCGCAGTAACGGATAACTGTAAACTCATTTAATGTTTTGATTGTATGTTTTTGACAACATCTCCAACTGTACCTGAGCAAAGACATTCCTTCCCAAACTCAGAATGGAACCCAGGAAATGGTCTCAAAAACGCAACCTGATCCTGGAGATGGTACCGTGTTCTCCATTTTTTTCATGCAACTCATGCTGCACGTGCTGTTCACAAGGACCAGCCCTCAAAATACATCCCCAAACCTGGTTGAAACATTCACATTACAACGTCAGCAGGATGCCGCGACTCACGACACCACAGAGGAACCAGCCGCTAGGAAGACTTGAAGCTGGCCACACTGCACAAGCCGTTGCCAATCACTTCCAGGTCAACGTTCAGACCATCTACAGGCTGTAGCAACGTTTCCGGGCCACCAACACCACAAATGATCTCCCCTGTACTGGCAGACCAAGGGTGACCACAAAACGACAGGACCGCCATGTTGTGCGACAGCATGTCCAGAATCCCTTCATGCAGGCATCCGAAACAGCACGCCAGACAGTGGGGACACACGGAAAACCAATCAGTACTGATACAGTACGCAGACGTCTTAACAGCGGGAACCTCCATTGCCGTAGACCTTACCGTGGCCCACTCCTCATCCCTCGTCATCTCCTATGAAACGTTGGAAACATCCGAATGCGTCTCACAAAGGAGTCAGCTATTATCCTTGTCCTCAGCCTGCAACAGCCTCTTTGCTGGTGCAACGAAATCCCAGATTGGTAGACAGCAACGGGTCCAGAACACAGCAGCAAGATTAGTCACTCTCTCCCCCAAGTCAGCTCACATCAACGCTGTGTTGAAGGACCTCCACTCGCTGCCCATTCCAAAGCGCATCACTTTAACTCTGCATTCTCGCCTTCAGATGTCTCTCTGGAAGTGCACCTCAATATCTGTCCGACCTCCTTTCTCTATGCAAACTAACAAGATCCCCCCGCTCCAAGAAACATAATCTTCTGTGCATTCCTAAAGTCAGAACAGTTAAAGTTTGGTCAAAGAACTTTCTCTTATGCTGCAGCCTCCCACAACATTTAGCCCTTTCCAAAAACCTTCTCGTCCTGACATTGTCTTTGAGCATGCATTATGTATGGACATTTGTGCTTTAACTATTATTATGTTTTACAGATTAAAGATGAAAATGCAGCAGAGAGGGTTCGGGTGATCCTGGCACAGTCAGGCTGGTAAGGCTCATCATCAGCTCAGGGCCCTCACCCCCTCCACACGCAGCCCAGACAGCGAATGGGACTTCTCCCAGGAAACACTGCCTAGTCGAACCCACCAAGAACACTCTTGAGAATATGAAAGCTCCCCAACACTGCAGCCTTCTGCATTACCCAGAGTGTCAGAAGGGCTGTGCTCCAGGTGGAGAACCCGGGCACTCTCCTGATCTGCGCCAAGAGATCAGGAGGTACCAAACCAAGGGCACCGAGAACAATTGGGAGCCTGACGACAGTGTACTTGGGATGCAAGCGAGACATTTCAAAGGCGAGGTCCGCATATCTATCATGCTTTTCCTGAATCTTGCCAATCACATATCTATCAAAAGGGACAGAAAATTCACTGATATAAATAAATTCATTGGCTTTTTTCCAAAAGGACAAGATCAGGTTTGTTGGCAGGAATTCTTCTGAGGCTGTATATGGGCCTATTCCACAGAAGTTTGAAAGCATCATTTTCAATGCCGCCCTGGACATGTTCAGGGTCGTACCATGGATGGACCTCGGAGTCAAAGCCACAGACTTGGCGCAGACGGTAGTAAAAGCAGCAAGCCATGCCATCATGTCGTTTAAGATATGCTGTTTGTGCGAAAAGAAGGGCATCCACTGACAAGGTGTTGGACGGTCTCTGTAAATTCATTACATTTCATATTGATATTTTCTTTAAGAATCACATTTTGGCGATTACGAGTTGGAAGTGACTGGTCCTGAGCAGCAAAAAGGAAGCCCTCAGTTTCACATTTCAGACCAGCCGACTTCATTCAGGCGAAGGAGTCGGTGGGATTGCTATTCTGTTCCACACACTGCATTTACACACGATGCAATGGCTTCTCAGAAAGCTTCTCCACAAAAGACCGACTCTGGGCAGACTTGGTGACTAACTTCACTTGGTTTACCCCCATCGCTGTACCGCCCAGCAGTACAACGCCATCAGCAAAATAAACCTTACATTTCAGATTCTGTCCAACAACCTTGGCACGCTTACAATAGCTGTGGACTTCCTTGCTTTGATCATGAGTCTTGACATGCATCACCAGGGGATAATTCAATAAATAAATATGTGCAAAAGTGCACAATAACATTCTATCATGAAGATCCTCCAAATTAATCAAACCCCGACCTCCAGAATTGATTGGCATAAATAAACGGTTAAGAGAGGAACGAGGGTGGTGGGCTCTGACATGATCAGACATGATCCTTCTGGTTCTGGTCAGGTCTGGTTTTGTCCAGTCAACTACTCCAAAGGAATAGGAAAGGACTGGCACAGCAAAAGTATTGGTGGCTTTGACCTTGTTTCGAGCATTTAGCTCTGAGCTCCAGATTTTCTTACGTGAGATTTGTACTCGGCCCGAAGTTTGTCTCGAATTTGGGCACTCTGGAGCTTGTCTCGAACTTGCATTCCAAGATAGGTGTCGGCCTGATCTTCCACAAGATGCTCAATAACTTACCCCCCCTTGTAACTTGACCGATCCATCATTAGTTACCTTGCCTCGTTTCAAATGAAGAGTATTACATTTGTCGAGTCCAAATGTCATGCCAATATCATTAGAAAAGGACTCGACAAGGAGAACCTGCTTTTTCAAACTGGTATCTCCTTTGGCAAGGAGCTCCATGTAAAGCAGATGAGTAAGCGATGTTGGGGATCTGTGCTGAGGAGGTCCGGGATGGTAACCCTCCTCTCTGTTGAGCAGAAAGCTCAAAGGATTTGGAGACAAACAAAAAAGCAAAGGACTAAATGAATCCCTCTGGAATACCCCCCTTCTGATTGGAATAAATTCTGAAGTCTGCACCTGCCCTTGCGAGTACAACTCAAGTTGAGTCGACCTGCAACTCACTAAAGTCTTGTGGACATCAAGTAGTCGCTCAGGGAGGTCAATACAATGAAGAAACTTCAGAATCCATTCATAAGGGACAGAGTTGTATGCTTTTTGTAGTCAATCCAGCACGTTGAGAGGTTGCGGTGATATGTTTTAGCCTATTATTATCTTCGCCATCGCCATAGCATCGCTGTAGACTGATAGCTTACTGTCTTTGTGAACACCCCACGAGAAAGAGCCTGAAACATTGTTGGCCTCACCACAAATAGATTCGGTGGCTTTACATGAAGCTAAAGAGATGGAAGTTGATTTCTTGATTCGGCAAATAGAAACTGTGCCCAAAAATAAGGATAAGAAATATCACCATTAGCTTCCAAACGTCTCTTCTTTCCATTTCAGTTTGAACAATGAAGATGTGAAAGAGATGCAACAACCCTGCTCCCCATCCTTCATGGAGACCCGTGAATATCCGGGGTAGAATAGGTCTTCAGCAACCCATGCTGGCCACAAAAGGCGACTATGCTTGTCGTAAGAGGCGACTAACGGGATCGGGTGGTCAGGCTCGCTGACTTGGTTGACATATGTCATCGGTTCCCAATTGCACAGATCGATGCTCATGCTGTTGATCACTGGATTGTCTGGTCCAGACTCGATTATTTACAGACCGCCGCCTTATAGCTTTAATATTGCTGAGTGCGGCGTAAAAACTCACTCCTTCACCGACCATCAAATTAAGACAGTTACACGAAGAAATACATTTTGAACAATACAGCTTTTACAGTTTGAAATGGCCTTTGAGGTCATGAAATTACATCATCTTCGTGTTAAAAGTAAGTGCGGTCATTTTGGATTACACATAATATTACCTAACAACTAATTACATATCTGTTTTTAGGGAAGCAACGTCTGGCAACTTTTTTATAAACGCCATAAAACTTAATAGCTGCTAATATGTGATTGCTATCATGCATTTATATTAGTAATGTATCTTCATTTTAAACACCTCAAACCTTGGTCAACCCATGTGGGCATCAAAAGCTGTGTACCTCAGATTACAAAAAAGTGACAAAACGCTTTCCACAACCAAAACAAATCTACTAAAAATAGTGTAGGTTGTACGATACCGACTTTATCACGAGCATCACTGTCATTTAGAGTAAAAACCATTTGTTCGCGAAAAGGAAAACTTCCATGCCAGCTGACCAAATAATTGAATAATGTTAGCAATTAATGCAGTAAGGTGTTTCTGATACTTATCGATACAGCTCTGCGAAGCCGGAAAAATCAATGAATTTTGAGTTCTGGGATATAAACATGTACATTTGTCAAAAACCCACTCTTTACCTAATGCACATAAACAACATATTTACCAGCTTCTTCAACATTTCCGTTACTTTTGTAATAAACGGACCCCGACGCTGCAGTAGCTGTTGCCGTGGATGTGAAGACGTTGCTGTGACCAAGGCAGCTCCCAGTAACACTGTTGTAGAAGAAGGACTTACAAGAAACGTCCTCGAAACACATCATGGTGCACATAGATTTACCCCAGGCGTTTTCACGAACCCACAGCGCAGAATCCATGACAATATAATTTTTCAGGGATGACATTACTCTAAAATTGCCTTGCCGAAAATCGCTTCCACGTGTAAGCGACAATAGAAACAATTGAAAGACAATTAAAACTCTGGGCCAAGGAACTCTTGGAATTGTCAACGTCATGTTCTGTATATCCATTAGCTATGGCAGTTTCACTCAAGGATATGTATAAAGCTGCTTTAGCAGGTGTTATGTTTACAAAAGCCCTATATGTCTGTTTGGCATGTAATAGAGACATAATCAGAGCCTCGATACAGTTTTCCTTTGCCATTTGTCTCGGACCATTGTTGCTTCAACAGAATTGTTTTTTTGCTCTGGAAAACATTCGGGGATTAGTTCTCAAATAGCAATTTCTAGTGTTCCAGTGATTGCCAAATACGCACTATTTCTGATCGACATCAATAATATATTCTTGAACCCTTTCTTCCTTGACATCGGAGAAATGCTTCTTGCTTCTCGTTGATCTGCTCTGTAAGTCAACACCTTGCCTGGGAAGCCTTCTTTATGAGTTATCCTCAGTGTCTTCTCAAGCGCGGTAACAACTTTCAGAAAAGTATAAAATCAGCAGATATTTTTCTCATTTCCTGTTCTATTCTCCTCTAATAATGTGCTCGTTAACTGCGGACGTGTTTTTACTCCATACTTCTTTCGTCTAGGCTCTTCATATCATCTTTCACTGCATTCACAATTTGTGGAGTGACAAGTGGTTTGTCCAAATATATTATAGGTTATCGCGTGAGTGTGTTTTGGGATGTTTATATCCTGCATTAGGAATAAACATTGTATTTAGCGAGCCTTGGCTATACTGAATTAAATGGATATATGCTGAAGCAAAACGCATCAACGTGAACGGAGCCGAAGTCAAACTTCGCAGACACGGAAAATATGAACCTTGAACAACTTACTAAACAGCAACTTGCAGTGCTTGCCCTTCCCTCTCTCTTCTCCATACGTGAAGATCCGGATTAGAATTGGTCTTCAGCAACCAATGCTTGTCATCGTAGCCAAGTTGTGTTGATCCGTGCGCATGCTGTTGATCACTGGATTGTCTAGTCTCCTGTCTCGATTATTTACAGACCGCCACCATATAGATGGAATATTGCTGAATGCGGCGTAAAACTAAACTCACTCACTCACCCTTCTTATCGGGCGATCAAATGCCGACGGAGGGTCAGAACAGGATTACCTCGATCAACCTGAATATCTTTTCGTGAACACCTCGTATAATCTCCTCGATTATTTACAGGCAGCCACCATATAGCTGGAATATTGCTGAGTGCGGCGTTAAACAACAACAGATTTTGAATTTTTATTAGAAAAGAAAGTTGTTACGATGAAAATTGTAATACTTGCAGCAAATTGTAATAATCCTTGACGTATAAAGTAACAAAAACGCAAATTCTAATAAAAATTTACGTAAATTGTAATAATTTTAGTTGCGGTAAAATGTAATAAATATTTACGTAAATTGTAATAACAGATTTAATCATTCGTAAATACGCGTGTGTTCGTTTTTCGTTGCATTTCATACATCATATGAGCTTATTAGGGCAATAACTCAAGAAAGAAATGATGGATATTGTTCAAGTTTGGTACCAAGGTGTCGTGGCGAGATTCACCCACACCAGTTGAATATTGTGACCTTGAGATAATTTACAAGGTCACAGCACTGAGGGTTTTGCCAATATAAAGATTGTTAGTGCGATAACTCAAGAAAGAATTAATACATTTTATCCAATTTTAAATCAAGGTGTATTGGCGGGATTCCCCCTACACCAGTTGATTGGGGAACTTATGCTCATTTTAGGTTCACAGCGAAATTTTTATTGTTTTGCACATGTCTAACTTTTTAGTGCAAAAAACACAAGAAAGAATTAATATATTCTGCTTAAAAGTGCCAAAATGTGTTGGGAGTATCGTTTAACGCCAGTCGAATTCAGTGATCTTCAGATAATTTTCAATGTCACAGCGAGTATTCTTGCGATATCTCCCAAACTAATGAATTGAATTTGTTGGCATTTTGTATCAAGGCTATTTACTAAAGTGTTATTTAACACTGTGAAGAATGTATTGTGGCACCAGAACTTTGGAACTGGGAGCTATACATTTAAACGTTTTATGGTTTACTTTTGACGAGGAAGAATCGCAAGCTGTATCGACTCAATGGAATGTCCTGTTATATGACTGTGTAATTTATTGTGGATCAATGTTGTAATTGTATTACATTGTAATAGATAGAGTTTAGATTTAGTAAAAGTTTAAATCATAATGCTTTAACAATAATTAGTTGTCAGGAAGGCCAAATATAAATAGTCGACTGGACGTTATCACATTTTAAAGCTGTTTGAGTCAGGTGCTATCTAGAATCGCACGGAACAGCTATAGAACGATCGTGCAGAACTTTCTGGAGGGTATAAAGACTATGTAAGTGTGCAAGCGGTTGTATATAGATACCTAGCCTTATTTTAAAAGCTTGACCACTGTTAGTGCTTTATGATATATGGAGGGTACGTAAGTCCCAAAACCTTCGAGGTAAATTTAAACTTTCTTTTTTTAATCGTAGAATATGTGTTATTTTAATGTATGGCTAGATATATCTAAATTGCTGACAGCTGAAGAGATGATATAAATCAAGCTAGGGCCCATGCAGGAAGCAAATGTACTGTAAGTCCCCATGGTCCCTAGTATGATGATCTACCTTCAGTTGTTGGCAATCTATAGCCGGTTTTTATATTGTATTGTCATTTATAGGTAAAATATTTTAGATTTAATTACTAGTCTTAAATTCATTCCTGTGATAATCTAGTTGTTTTACTGTCTATCGTCGACATGTGTTTTAAAATGTTATTGTGTTTATTGTTAATTCATAATTTGTTAAGTCACAATATGGCTGAAATATTGCCGATGTGACTCACTTACTGACTTTATGATATATGATAATCACTGACTTTATTCTATTACTACTGGTGTGTATTTAATTCTTTATTTAATGCATTGCCATAGGTGTATATACTGTCATGGCTTTGTTGTGTACAACCATTGTAATTCGTTTATGGTAATTTTGTATTGGTATATAAACTTATTTAATTATATTTATTATATAATTCATACAGATATACTCGAGAGAGAAATAGCATCTTATAGATAGTAATCAACTCAAGGTTTATATAAATTGGATGCCTTATCTCAAGCTTTTTGAGAGCGAAGCAGCCGAGTGGTAATGAATTCCCGAAATTACTAATGTATTTAATTACTAATCTATTTAATTCATTAATTTTCTTGCAAAGGATCAGTCAACAGAATGTTTTTTTCTGAAATAATAGATTATTGAAAACTACAAACAATATTTATTCATGTATCAGTGGATGTCTGTGTGTGTGTTCTTGTAATTCTTGAAAAAACTCCAGATCAGTGTAACGTGACATATGCGATACGGGGTCCGTTGGTAACCTGGGCATGGACCTCTAAATGTAACAGATTTGTATCTGGAATGAAAAAACAAAACAAATACAAATTATTATATTATTTTTTTCTTATTAAGTGAATACCGTTGTTGTTGTTTATTAGTCTCACGCTAAATTCTTTTGTGTATACATGTATACAGTTGTTGTTGTTTCAATTTTGTCAACATGTCGCATGCAGAGTTATTCTATTTTAAGGTACGTTCCATTGAAAGGCTGTGATCGCAGGCAATGTCGCTATTCGATAGTGGAGTTATTTGTGTTTGTAATACTCAAGGGACCATTTTCAGAAGGAAGTCAAACACCCATAAATCATTGAATCATTGATGCATGTGAACCTCATGGAATACATATCTAGACTAGGATCGGACAGCATATCTAGGATTAGCCAGCAGATTAAATTGTATTTTGGATTTTTTGAATCAGCTACGTTTGTGATACAGATACATGGAAAGTCAGAGTACATCGGACTTTGTTGTGTACCATATAAATAAGGTCATCCATGATAACCGCTTTATCTTCTTTGAGTGGCATTCCATGAAGTTTGTTCTGTATTGAACCGCTTTATCCTCGTTGTGGACGGCTGGTACGAACTAGTAGGTGCTTTCTAGGGGTAGAGGTTATACTATAGTATGACCAGAAATTATTGAGAATTTTAGGAATATGTTTAATTGAATATCTAGTATAAACAACCATGACCAGCTATCAAGTGCTTGGTTTCATTCAAGAGAGACAACTCCGTTAATCCTTTTTCATTAGTTTGTAAAGAGTTATCCCCCTTTTGTTTACTTGCTAGCAGACGACATTTTCAGTGATCCTCAGTATGGATGATTTAGAGAAGAGGAAGTTGATCTTAGAGTATTCTAACAAGGACCTCAGATCAGCCAAAGTGATTTCAAGTAGAACAGGCATCCCTTTGTCCACTGTTTATCGTGTTTTGAAAAATATTGCAAATGGGTATGGCATTGAGCACCTGGGAGGCTCAGGTAGGCCCTGAAAATTGACTGTCGGTGACAGGAGGCGGCTTGGTATTCTTGTTTCTAAAAACAAACGAAGGAGTTTAGAAAACTTAAGGCTGGATATAATTGATAGAGGAACTGTGGCTGTCAATAAGGAGACAATTAGAACTGAGCTGCATGCAATGGGTTGGCAGAAAAGACGAGGAATTCCATCACCGATCATGAAACCTGAACAAAAGGAGCGAAGGTTAAACTGGTGCTTACAGCATAGACATTTTAACTGGGACAATGTGATTTTCTCAGATGAAAGTTCTGTGTGGCTGTTTCCTAATACACTGAAATTCTGTACCAAACAAACTGAAAAACCTTTGAATCAGCGCCCAAAGTACAGTTCGAAATTTAACGTGTGGTGTGGCATATCTGTGTTAGGGGCAACGCCCATCTGTGTATTTGAAGGGAATATGAACAGTGAGCGGTACACAGATATTCTCGAGGGACATTTACTTCCATCTGCTCACTTGTTCTATGGAATTTTTTTGATTTTCCAGGAGAACAACGACCCAAAACATCGTTCAAAGCATTCACAGTCCTAGTTTCGGACCCAACATATGACATTATTAGATTGGCCAAGCTATAGCCCTGACCTAAATCCAATAGAACATGTTTGGGGACTTATGAAGGAAAGTGTCAATAAGAGATCTGACAAATATTGCTGAAATGAAAGAAGAGGTGGTCCGATATTGGGACAGCATGGACCACGACTTTCTAACTTCTTTGATCAGTAGTATGCCCCGCCGCATTGAAGCCTGCATTGCTGCCTATGGTAACTTGACAAAATACTAACTGTTCACCAGTCTTTGAATCTGGAGTTATGTTCTGCTAATATTCACATTTAATACGTGAGTAATGACTGAAAAAAATAAAAAAATTACAATCTTTAAATTCTCAATAATTTCTGGTTGTACTTTTTATTGAAACCATTCTTGAAAAGAAATATAATCTTTTCAAAATCTTCCCTGCAGCTATCCTGATATTTCAAGATCTGATGGTGCCATGACCATAACCAGACATTATTTCCATGTTCATTACACCAACACTTGGATGCTTCATGAAGTACAGGGTTGATCTTTTAATGCTGCCTTTAGTCCATCAGCTGCCGACCCGTGAAGACCGGGGTTAAAATTGGTCTTAAGCCACCCATGGTTGGCGTGAGAGGCGACTGACCAAAAATGGCGACCGGTGTTCAGGCTCGCTGAATTGGTTGACACGTGATGGTATCCCAATTGTGTCGATCCATGCTCATGCTGTTGATCACTGGATTGTCTGGTCCAGTCTCGATTATTTACAGATCGGCACCATATAGCTGGAATATTGCTGAGTGCGGCGTTAAAACAACTAACAAACAAACAATCAGTTGCCTGGACAGTTGAAACCGTGATGCCTTCCACTATTATTACAGGAAACCAATCCTGCATTGCTACTCCAAAACGCTACAGTTCCAAAGAAACACAACAGTAAAGAAACTGCTTGTTTTATTGATTATATACAAGGCACAATCCTTGTTTAAAAGTTACATGTTTACAGCCGACTGTCGAGTGAATCCATTTGAACAGAGAAGCAAAACAGATTGTTTGTGCAAACATATCAGTGCGTTGAGAAATCACTTTGGTTTCGAAGCAGTGGTGGTTGCGCGTCATCAGTGATTCATTTCACAAAAGACACGGGCTCAGTGCACAAACAGAAGTCTATACACCAAGATTGTTGGTGTCTCCCGCTGCGGCATTTCTATAGTATTGGTAGGAACTCTAAAAACCTTACATAGTCCCTAAGCAATTACTAAATGCTTGTGCATAAACCGTAGGATGTAACATCGATTGGTTTTGAAACAAAGGTAAGTTCTATACTCAACACAGTGAGATATTGCCAGTAAGATGTGCCATCATGGTGTTTGACTGACTGACTGACTGAGTTTGGTTTAACGCCGCTTTTAGCAATATTCGAGCAACATCACGGCGGGGGACACCAGAAATGGGCTTCACACATTGTACCCATGTGGGGATTCGAACCCGGGTCTTCGGCGTGACGAGCCAACGCTTTAACCACTAGGCTACCCCACCGCCATCATGGTGATTGAAGGTTACTTTACTGAATTGTTGTGGACCTCTGAGTCAAAACCACAAACATGAAGAAGACGTTATTATTCGTAGTGTTAGTGTTATTGTTCTTGTGTAAGCACCCGTGAAGATCCGGGTTAGAATTGATCTTCAGTAACCTATGCTTGTCGTAAGAGGCGATTAACGGGATTGGGTGGTCAGGCTCGCTGACTTGGTTGACACGTCATCGGTTCCCAATTGCGCAGATCGATGCTCATGCTGTTGATCACTGGAGTGTCCTGTCCAGACTCGATTATTTACAAACCGCCGCCATATAGCTGGGATATTGCTGAGTACGGCGTAAAAATAAACTCATCCACTCTTGTGTAGGATAGATTCTGAGGTGTGACTGGTGTGAGTGATGAGAACCTGGAGGTAATGTCTTCCTCTGGTATTAAATGTTTATTCACATAGGGGATATATTTTTCATTCAGTTGCAAAATATGCCATAGCAGGGATAACTGTGAGTGAGTGAGTGAGTATGGTTTTACGCCGCTTTTAGCTGTATTACGGCGGGGGACATCACGGCAGGGGCCATCAGAAATGGGCTTCACACATTGTACCCATGTGGGGAATCGAACCCGGTTCTTCCGCGTTACACTTTCACCACCAGGTTACCACGTCCCTGGATAGCTGTGTAAGCATTGTATGGAAACAGAACCCTTTAGAAAAAGACGACACATTGATTTCAGAAAGTTTTTGCTTTTGTTTCTGTTTCCGACTTTACACAAGAGATTCAACAAAGAATAAACTAGATGACATCTTTTGTCGTTGTACAGGTTATTAAGATCCCCTCCATTGTTTGACATACACGGCGAGCTGTATGAAAAGATAATGTGTAGTGGTGATACGAGTAGGACCTAATATATTTCATCTACTATGGCACTGGTGAAGACGACCTATGTTTCACAAAGAAAGGCCAAAGGATGGGTGCAAGCCACGGTCCGCATCTGAAAACTTTCAAATGGAGACGTGTACCCACAGCCCTGCGATGAAATCGGGTAGCCCGGTGCCCAGACGGTGATGCTGCCAACGGTGTTGCCACTGTTCCAGTAGAGTACATTGTCGGAGGGGTTTCGTTTCATGCCAGCATGCACAGAATTGTAGACAGAATTCCCCTTCGATCGATAATCTGAAATTACAGACCAATAGGTTACATGCTCAATGTGACTTTTATTCATTGGTTATTTGGTTTGGCACTCAGCAATATTCCAGCTTTTTGGCGGCTGTCAGTAAATAATCGAGTCTGAAGCAGACGATCCAGAGATCAACAGCATGAGCGTCGATCTCCGCAATTGGGATACGGTGACATGTCAACCAAGTCAGCGAACCTGACCCCCGATCCCGTTAGTCGCCTCTTACGACAAGCATGAGTTGCTGAACCAGTTCTAACCCGGATCTTCACAGGTCTAACCTTGTTCAAACATTGATTGTCATGAACCAGTTATGGTGGGAAAGGACAACTGCCATACGCCATAGAGAAACAAACATCGTGTTTGGAATGCTAGCCTGATTTAAAGATGATATCCTTGCATTCTCTGTTTTGATCAAGTGTTCTTCTGTCAATATGCCCTCGTTCTCCTGAGAAACAAAGTTATTGTAGGGCTGGGGAGTATCATAGGGATGATATGTAGAGATAAAAAATAAACAATCAGTATGTTTCTTAGCATTTGTGAAAAAATGATAGCCGATACAATTTCCTATTTTGATTTGACGTTACGTTCCCTTCTTTTCGGTAGATCAAATGCCGACGGAGGGTTAGAACAGGATTACCTCTATCAGCCTTGAAAACCTTTTCGCGAACACCTCGTATAATCTCTTTTTGACAATGATTAAAAAAAACAAGCACATGTTATTGTTGAAATCGTACTGTCAGCTCTGCTTTTTTGTGGCGTTGTCTTACGCTAAGAGAAATTATTTTGTTGATATCTATTTTGACATCATAGATATAAGAAGAAGGCATCACATTCTGGCTCTTGTTTGTTCGACGTTACATACAGATAAATTGAAGTGTTGCTACCAGAAATGGGCTTCATGCCTTGTGCCCATGTTGGGAATCGAACCCGGGTCTTCATTGTGACAAGCGAACGCTTTAACCACTGGGCTACCCTACCGCCCCGGTAACATCGAGTACACAAGAGCAACACGTCAATTTAGCTGTATGTAACGCCGACTAGGATATTGTATCGGCTATAATCTTTGTCACCAATACTCCAAATTTTGAAATGTCCTTTACATTTCTACCGTAACACTGTTTGAGAAATTCACTAAGACCTTGAATAATGTAAATCCTATCATCAGGATATAAATATCTTCTTGAATATTTTGAAAAACTTACAGTTTGACTTTACATAAGATTCCACATACCATCGAAAAAGTCCATGACGTCTTGCAGTCGCTGTGCAGAGTCCAGGGAGGCAAGATCCCCTCCATTGTTCTGACATACGACACGGGCCGCGTCCCAGGATAGGGTGTAGTGGTGGTACACGAAGGGAACAGGATCCGATACTGTGGCTGGGGCTTGTGTGGTTGTAGTGACGACCGATGTTTCACACAGAAAGGCCAAAAGATGGGTGCAAGCCACGGTCCGCATCTGGAAACTTTCAAATGGTGAAGTGTACCCACAGCCCTCCGATGAAATCGGGTAGCCCGGTGCCCAGACGGTGATGCTACCAACGGTGTTGCCACTGTTCCAGTAGAGTACATTGTCGGAGGGGCTTCGTTTCATGCCAGCATGCACAGAATTGTAGACAGAATTCCCCTTCGATCGATAATCTGAAATTACAGACCAATATGTGCCCTGCTCAACATATGATGTTGATTTTGTTCATTAAAACATTTAACCTTCTTGCATGGCTTTGTTGCATGGCTTTGTGCAGAGAACGATAGATTAACTCACGGATGATATAATCCTATTTAAAATTTATGAGTGACTGTTGATCTAACAAAGGGAAAAAGTATTTATAGTCTCCGTATTTGGAGAAACAATTATATGCTGATGGTTGGAATATTGTTGTAGAAAATTGGTCGTTGTGATCTAGGTTCCAAGGGAGTCCAGCAAAACAAGCACAGTGGATAGATAAATAACAACTGCAACAACAAGCAGAATCGATCTTACGATGTAGCCAAATACATGTGCATGTGTTATGAATCACTAACAAATTGTGATGACAATAATTGTTCGCATAAAGGTGATCGAATCCTGCTTCACCGGCATTTCCTAACCCAAAATGAAAAGACAAGAGAATTGTTTTTATCAGACATAACGTCTTGTCATTTGGTGCATGAAATTTGGAAAAAGCCTCCACCTAACTACAGTAACAGAATTTTAAAGCAAGAACGTGAATATTTTATCTCTGATCATCCATCATCATCACCTTACATAAGATTCCACATACCATCGAAAAAGTCCATGACGTCTTGCAGTCGCTGTGCAGAGTCCAGGGAGGCAAGATCCCCTCCATTGTTCTGACATACGACACGGGCCGCGTCCCAGGATAGGGTGTAGTGGTGGTACACGAAGGGAACAGGATCCGATGCAATGACAGAGGTTGTAGTTGTTGCTATCGGAGTTGTAGTGGTAGGGGTCGTAGTCGTAGTGGTAGTGGTAGTTGTAGTTGTAGTTGTAGTTGTAGTGGTAGTAGTAGTTGTAGTGGTAGTGGTAGTTATAGTTGTTGTAGGGGTCGTAGTGGTAGTTGTAGGGGTCGTAGTGGTAGTTGTAGTTGTAGGGGTCGTAGTTGTAGTTGTAGTGGTTGTGGTCGCAGTTGTAACTGTTTTGGTTGTAGTATCAGGTGTGGTAGTTATGGTGGTCGTGGTCGTGGTCGTGGTCGTCGTAGTGGACATTGATATATTTATTGAAGTGGACGTTGTGGGGGTTGTGGTTGTTATTGTTCTACCAGTAGTCGTAGTTGTCGGAGACGTAGTTGTTGGAGTAGGTGTAATGATTCTAATTAGGCTGGTAGTAACTGTTGCTGAGTTGGTTAGAGTTGTGAATTTAGTTGTTGATACGCTGTTTGCAGTTATAACCGAAGCTGTGGAGGTTGTAGTTGATTTGGTAACGGTTGTAGCAGTTGGGGTGGTAGTTGGGGTTGTAGCTGAAGATTGAGGAGTTGTAGTCAATGCAATGGTAGTTCCTGGTGTTGAAGAGGGCACTGGATAACCGCCAGGTGAGGTGCCTATGCCAGAAAGCAATGTAAAGAACAACATGGTTAAAGTTTGTACTTGTTACCATGACTGTATGTAACCACGCATGTAACTACGGTTTACTGATTTGATATTGATAAAGGACATAAGGATGACAATGGGCTTAACTTACCACCTGTATGTACTTTTTGTAACCACAGTTTAATCAGGTGATGAGACTACGGGTTACTGATTTGATACTGATAAAGGACATAAGGATGACAATGAACTTGATTCACCACCTGTATGTACCTTTGTAACCACAGTTTAATCAGGTGATGAGACTACGGGTTACTGATTTGATACTGATAAAGGACATAAGGATGACAATGAACTTGATTCACCACCTGTATGTACCTTTGTAACCACAGTTTAATCAGGTGATGAGACTACGGGTTACTGATTTGATACTGATAAAGGACATAAGGATGACAATGAACTTGATTCACCACCTGTATGTACCTTTGTAACCACAGTTTAATCAGGTGATGAGACTACGGGTTACTGATTTGATACTGATAAAGGACATAAGGATGACAATGAACTTGATTCACCACCTGTATGTACCTTTGTAACCACAGTTTAATCAGGTGATGAGACTACGGGTTACTGATTTGATACTGATAAAGGAAAGATGACATAAGGATGACAATGGGCTTTAATCAGGTGCTTGATTCACCACCTGTATGTACCTTTGTAACCACAGTTTAATCAGGTGATAAACATTAAAACATGGATGAGAGTGTAACGTGATTTACCAACCTACCACGTTGGGAAAAGAGGCTATATCGATCACTGTAGGCTAAGCAATGCACTGGGACCAGTCCAGTCCCTGGAGGCGGCGAACCTTTCAGTGTATTCAGTCATTCAAATCAGGTATAGTTCCCAAATCGTCTGGGTTAAAGTATTGTAAAACCATTGTCCTCCTTATGGGATACGTAAGTCCCAAAACATTCAAAGTAAATTTAAACATACTACTACCTTTAACCGTAGTGTATACGGTATATTAATTTATGGCTAGATTGTATGAACTTACTAACAGCTGAAGGGATGGTGTAAATCCAGTTAGGGTCCAAGTAACTGTACTGTAAGTCCCCATGGTCCATAGTATGGTGATCTACCTTCAGTTGTTGGCAATCTATAGCCTGTTTTTATAGTGTCGTGTCATCTATAGTTAAAATATTTTAGAATTAATAACTGGTTTTAGATTAATATCTGTAATAATCTAGTTATTTTACTGTCCTTCGTTGACAGGCTTTTATGATTTACCTTTAAATAATTATTATGAAGCTAGAACCTGATGTAGCCACGATATGACTGAAATACTGCCGATATGACTTAAAATTCTTAAGTCGCTCGCTCTCAAATCGTGTTGTCACTGGTAGTGAGTGAATTCCATACTACTGTACTACTGGTACCCTTGATATTGTTAACGATGGACATGTACTGGCAATTTATTTGCAGGACAGGACAGTCGTCAGTTATGGTGGATGGAAGTACGATTCCTCTGGACGACAATCATTTAAGATCGACCGTTGGTTCAAAATGGACTCTGCCTCTTCCTAATCGGTCAACCCTTACAAACACAACACTATGCCAGACGACCACTGTCATTGGATCCCGAACAATATCTTCTCGATTACTAAATAACAGCTCTTTTTTCACATCAGAAGCTAACGCCATCTTAACAGCTCTTAAATATATTAATAAACACCGTAAATATAAACAATATATCATCTTTTCGATTCTCTTTCGTGTCTTCAGGCTATTAAAAATCTTTCTTGTAAACATCCACTTTTATTAGAAATTATTGAATTGTACAATGAACTTGCTACTGGCCAATGCGACATCGCCTTTTGTTGGTTACCCAGCCACGTTGGCATTTCTGGGAATACAATGGCTGATCTTGCTGCCAAGGCAGCACTCAACAAATCTGTGACACCACTTCTTATTCCATACTCTGATTACAAAGCTAGCATTAGAACTTACATCCGTGATCTGATGCAGAAGAAGTGGGACACCCAAGTAGGTATTAATAAATTACATGAAATAAAACCTTACATTGGTTACACCTACTTGGGTTGTGAGTCCAGATTTGAAGAGGTCATCATACGACGATGTCGTATTGGCCAAACAAGATATACACATGAATATTTGCTTAAAGGGTTGAAGTATTGTAAAACCATTGTCCTCCTTATGGGATACGTAAGTCCAAAATTTCAAAGTCAATTTAAACATGCCAGGATTTTTAACCGTAGTGTATACGGTATTTTAATTTATGGCTAAGATTGTATGAATTACTAACAGCTGAAGGGATGGTGTAAATCCAGTTAGGGTCCAAGTAACTGTACTGTAAGTCCCCATGGTCCATAGTATGGTGATCTACCTTCAGTTGTTGGCGATCTATAGCCTGTTTTTATAGTGTCGTGTCATCTATAGTTAAAATATTTTAGAATTAATTACTGGTTTTAGATTAATATCTGTAATAATCTAGTTATTTTACTGTCCTACGTTGACAGGCTTTTATGATTTACCTTTAAATAATTATTATGAAGCTAGAACCTGATGTAGCCACGATATGACTGAAATACTGCCGATGTGACTTAAACTTCTTAACTCGCTCACTCTCAAATCGTTTTGTCACTGGTAGTGAGTGAATTCCACTCTATACTACTGTACTACTGGTACCCTTGATATTGTTAACGATGGACATGTACTGGCAATTTATTTGCAAGACAGGACAGTCGTCGATGCATTGCAGTTATGGTGGATGGCAGTACGATTCCTCTGGACGACAATCATTTAAGATCGACCGTTGGTTCAAAATGCTCCCAAAGAATTACTCTGCCTCTTCCTTATCGGTCAACCCTTACAAACACAACACTATGCCAGACGGCCACTGTCATTGGATCCAGAACAATATCTTCTCGATTACCAAATAACAGCACTATTTTCACAGCAGAAACTAACGCCATCTTAACAGCTCTCAAATATATTAATAAACACTGTAAACATAAACAATATATCATCTTTTTCGATTCTCTTTCGTGTCTTCAGGCTATTAAAAATCTTTCTTGTAAACATCCACTTTTATTAGAAATTATTGAATTGTACAATGAACTTGCTACTGGCCAATGCGACATCGTCTTTTGTTGGTTACCCAGCCACGTTGGCATTTCTGGGAATACAATGGCTGATCTTGCTGCCAAGGCAGCACTCAACAAATCTGTGACACCACTTCTTATTCCATACTCTGATTACAAAGCTAGCATTAGAACTTGCATCCGTGATCTGATGCAGAAGAAGTGGGACACCCAAGTAGGTATTAATAAATTACATGAAATAAAACCTTACATTGGTTACACCTACTTGGGTTGTGAGTCCAGATTTGAAGAGGTCATCATACGACGATGTCGTATTGGCCAAACAAGATATACACATGAATATTTGCTTAAAGGTGAGGATCCTCCGTTTTGTATCCCTTGTGATGAAAGAATCACGGTCAAGCATGTCCTGCTTGACTGTATTGAATATTCCATCACAAGGGATAACTATTTCAAAGCACGAACTATGAAGGATCTTTTTACTAATGTCAGTTCTCATTTAATTATTGCATTTTTAAAAGAATTAGATTTGTTAACTAATTTGTAAATAGATAAATATTTTATGATTGGAAGTTTAAATTAATACCTTAGATTGTTAGTGGCTGTATCCACAAGGGGGGTTGAAGTATTGTAAAATTATTGTCCTCCTGAGAGGGTACGTAAGTCCCAAAATTTTCAAAGTCAATTTAAACTTGCCAGGATTTTTAAACGTAGTATTCTTGTCATTTTAATTTTGGCTAACATTTCTTACAATCGCCAGCAGCTGAAGGGATGGTGTAAATCCAACTAGGGTCCATGCAGGTAGCAAAGGTACTGTAAGTCCCCATGGTCCTGGTATGGTGATCTACCTTCTGGTGTTGGCGATCTATAGCCTGTTTATACATTGTATTGTCCAAATAGTGCTATTAGTTTTAACTTTCCACACTAGTTTTAGTTGTAATTGTGATATTCTAGTTGTTTTACTGTCCTTCGTCGACAGGTTTTTATAACGTACATATATTCCATTTCAATGTCACATGTTCTCATTTCACTTTTTATTGTATAAATTGCTTTCGTCACGATATGGCCGATGTGACGTTAAATATTAACTCACTAACTAACTAACTAACTATGCCGGACGTTTTATCCTCCAGTCCTACTGAATGCGTAACCTGACTTATTACTGAAGACAAACATATTACCCTGCCTCGGGTTAAACCTGTCTGAAGACCCATCGTAAAAGTTTACACCCCGGATGCCAGTATTGATTTTTTTTTTCTGACGCAGATTCTTTGGTCATGAAAAGCTAATTATAACGCTGTGCGAGAATTGCGTTCGCGCGGCACTTGGGACGGTGTAAATTCAAGTGCAAATTCAGACGGTTTGAAAATATAGACACTGCTAAGTGTTGCGCAAAATGTTATTGGGCGTTCAGCAACTGTAATTTCTCAGCTTTCACCGAAAAAAGGTACTGTGCAATGTTCATAATTTGACATCTTTACGGTAACTGTGAACGGGCAAAATACTGGCTGATATTTGTACAACATAAAAATATGTGAAATGGTTTTGTATGCTTATGCATAACATCATACATTTAATATTATAAAATTGGTTGCCATCAAGGACGAAAATTCAGTAATCAGACTGTCGGATAACTAACGCTCGGGGCTTGTGCAACTGCTACAACGGATTTCCTGCATTAAGATCAAGACAGTTTATTGTTAATAAGACCTCCGGTCCGTACACATGGTATTATACTCTATATAATGGTAGCCAAATGCAAATAGTGAAAAGCGTCATAACATTGTGTAATAAGATGCCAGAAGAAGAACTCTTTCTTCATGTCAACGAATGCGTTAAAAATGGGACTAATTCTACATCAACAGATTCATCTTCTGATGATAAAAATCTGATAAATGTTTCCCCAGTATGGTGGCACAAATATGTCTGTGGAACATACTCCTTTCTTAAATCGTCATGTGCATCACATACAAACAACAGATGATATTCGTCTTCGATATCCGTCATAGAAACAGAACAAAATCTTAAATGTTTTGGCCAGTGATTGTTTTTATCCGTATTAATAATTATATCTGTCAAAACAAGTCTGACTCTTATAACTGTAGTTCTATGTTTCTTGCTTGTAATGTTTCGTAAATATCTCCCAGGTTCAATAATTGTTTTAAAGGATCTATATACATCAAATCTAGGACTAAGGGCATTCATCGCGTCAGTAGTAACCGAGCTTGGTTTCCGCTCTCGATTCCGCTGAGTTCTGCACGGTGACTGGCGCAACGTTGGCGCAGCGCATAGGCCATAATGAACCAGTACAAGATCAGCGCCACAATAACCGATAGTACACTCGCGCCCCCAAGCGGATTAGTGTGGCGGCGAACCCCATTCTGACGAAACATACAACAGCTCTTTGACGAGATTCGTTCATAAAATGCCACTCGTTACCAGCACCTAGGAAAAGTCACACGTATGATTTCTTCTTGAAATACACATTTATCGAAAATACACATTTAAGAATGTATATGGACAAACCATTTACCAGATTGTACGTTCCTTTTGTAGTAAACAGAACCCGAGGCTGCAGAAGCAGTTGCCGTCCATGTAAGAACGTTGCTGTGCCCGATGCAGCTCCCAGTGACAGTGTTGTAGAAAAAAGACCCACAAGACTCGTCCGCCAAACACATCAGGGTGCACCGACTTATACCTCTGACGTTCCCTCGAACCCACAAAGCAGAATCCATGACAATATAATTTTCCAGGGATGGTATTGCTTGAAAGTGACCCTGTCGATAATCGCTTCCATGTGTAACCAACACCAGATACATTTGAAAGAAGATTAAAGCTCTGGGCAAAGGACCTCTTGGTAGTACCAACTTCATGGTTTGTGTATCCAACAGTTGTGGCAGTTGCAAGCAAGGGAATGTCTATTACATAAACAAACGCACCACTGCACTATTGAACACTGTGTCGTCTCAGGTGGATCAGTACAAAAAGAGGGTTGGTAAGTTGTCAGTAACAAGTATGGTTCCACGCTACTATAATTGCGTAAAAGAAAATTGTTTTTTAGTTTAGTGTCGTGGAATTATTTTAAGGATGTCTTTTATATATGGACATGTAATACTGTGTATATATATATATATATATATATATATATATATATATATATATATATATATATATATATATATATATATTGAATAGATAAATAAAAACAATGCCTTTTTCTCCAACATTATTCGTTCTTTACTCTTCAGGGAGATTGTAGCGGTGAATATATACATTTTCTGTCAACTACACTTCGTTTCGATCCGTGAGTAGACACAATAATATATATGACACCACGTCTCGTGTCAAAACACGTGGGACTCTCGCACTTCCCTTCACACGGTTAGCGGTAGATCAAAGCTTCGTGCGGATAGGTGAGTCAATTTTGTGTTGATTTAGCCGGTTTGTTTGTAAAATGTACCGTCCGGAAACGGAAACCGAATATCCGTTATAGACAGTCACTTTTATAACGTAAGAGAAAGGTTTTTTCTAAAAATTGACCGGGAGGCGAGGTTTCCGGATATCTGGTGTCCGGGTATCCGAGGTCTCACTGTATATATTATACATACATACATACATACATACATACATACATACATACATACATACATACATACATACATACACATACATACATACATACATACATACATACATACATACATACATACTATGATATGATATGATATGATATGATATGATATAATATAATATAATATAATATAATATAATATAATATAATATAATATAATATAATATAATATAATATATATAATATAATATAATATAATATTTATATATATATTTATGTATGTGTGTATATATATATCTATATCTATGTATGTATGTGTGCGTGCGTGCGTGCATGCGTGTGTGTGACTATCATCTTGGTCTCTACACTCCTGGCCATTGTTTGCAATTATGCAAAATTAAAATATGATGTGGGAAACTGGTTCACCGAATGCAGTGATTCCTTTCATCATTTCTCATGATGATATGTCCCGTGGGCGTCCAGGTTACAATTTATCTTCAGCAACCCACGCTTGATTCAGGATGCAACTTACGGGATTTGAGTTGTCCAGGAAAACATCACTACATACATTACATACAAACATGAAATTTTTAACTGTAATGATTTGTTTGATAAGGATCTATTTCTTTGTTCATGAAATCAAACGTTTATAAAAACTATACTTATGGGATATATAATGAGTTTCACCATCTTCACCAAGTTTGTGTCCCGAGTGGAATGTTTTATCGGTATCTTCTCATTATGGCTACTCCCATTTTGTTTACTCATGAACATAAACATATAATGGAGCACCCCTACACTTAATAATGTACTGTACCTGTAAAGCTGATTACTCCCAGTTTGTCTACTCTTTGAAATAAACCTACTAGGGAGACTCCCGGGGACTACCCGTGTTTGAATCATTAGAAACTAAGTGCATCAGGGATTTTGTGATCATTTATTGTTTGTTTTGATATTTGGAGATAACTACTCTACTCTGAATAAAACTATTCATACGTATAGTAGAGGTTGTTTGTTTTGGAAATTGGACGTCGTCCCTCCACATTAGAACCCAAGCTAAGATAATCCCTCTACTCTGATTGAAAAGGTACAGGTAATCGTCATACTTTGGTTCCTCTTCGCAGTTTTTCAGTTATAGGGATACAGCATTAAAATGTTTTAACTGTCACATTTATCAACAAGTATATAAGACCCAGTCACAGAGATTTTGGGTTATCTATGGCTGGTGTTCGGCGAGCAGAGTTTGTTGCACCTCAGAGAGGAGCCTGACAAGTGCTGCATGCAGGATTTCGGTATAAGGTGAACAAGACTGGTAATGTGGCTGATTACTGTAAGCGTGTTGTTCCAAGACGTAGAAGCAATTTGTCAACAACTGGAGATTTTACCAGAACAGTTACAGGAGAGCACAATCTCGGAGCGACAATCCAGCCATAGTTAGACTCATGAGCACACTAAGAAGAAGAGTCAGGGATGAGTCAACTCCAGTGCCTCCGATCTACAATGAAGAGTTCCGCCAACTGCCTGTTGATGATGCACTCAAGGGCATCGAGACAATGAATAGGAGGAGGACTGCCCAACTGTACAATAGAGCTCCTGCACCACCCTTGAAAAGGAATTAGCTGAATAAATATTGTATGAATCTTGCATAGCTATAATTGTTTTGATATATATTATTATGGTGGAACAGTCTACCTGACGGAGAGGAGAGAGCTAGTAATTAAAAACCATTTGACTGGAACAGATTGTGAATTGGACGGGTAGTAAAACGGGGAGTAGTAATAATGGGAGTGAACCGTTTTATCTGCCGCATGCTCCAACAACAGTGATTTATAGATATAGAAAAGAAACACAACCAGGTGTGGGACGAAACTAAAACAAACTGATCATCTGAAATCATGGTTTATAATGTACTCTGAAAAACTAAAAACAACAACTTGACACTGATAAATTTCAACATTTTTCTTTTCTGTTTAGTGAAATAAATTGACAAGTACATTAAACAGTACCAAACAGTGTGAATGCTTTCATTTCGGGAACGTTGTAGCCTATCAATATGAAAAACACGAAATGCACGTGTGAAAAGCAAATTCATGAGGTCATTCGGTGCATGTTTGGTTAATGAATGTGAGCTGGAAAAACAAACTCAACTTTTTATTTTAATCTTTGTTTGGAATGACACGCCTTTTAAATCAAGAACGTCAACGTGCTATGGGGATGCTGGATGCTGGATGCTGGATGCTGGTCAGTCTGTGGTTGCTGTTGCAAGAGCATTTGATTGCTCACGACAAACAATCTTTAAATCTTCCGATGAGGTGAAGTGAGGTGAAATTGGGTTTTACGTTGTACTTGAGAAAATTTCGCTCATATGACGACGTTCTTCGGATGAGAGTGAATCAAACCGGAACTGTTGCCGACCGCCCGAGGCCGGGAGCGTCACGTGTGACGTCACTCCGGGAAGATCAAACAATACGATACGTCATCTTCGGAACAGATTTGCTACTGCAACTTCCACAAGTAGGGAGATGTTTGGTAGAAGGATAACTGCACAAACTGTCGGAAATCGCTTGCGTGACCCTGGACTTCGCACCCAAAGACCACATAAGGGACCAATTTTAACGCCTCTTCATCACCGCAACCGACTGGTGTGGGCCACAAGACACATAAGGTTCAATCTAAGACGGTAGAATTCGGTTGTCTTCAGCGACGAATCTCGATTCACATTGAGATTTGCCGACGGCAGGGCCCGAGTGTACCGCAGGCGAGGCGAACGTCACGCTCAAGCCGATCCCATTGGTGATGTATCGGGCTCAAATCTAACGATTTAAGGGTCATGGGAGGTGCCGTACATTGTGGTTCCGTACGAAACCTGCTATTGCTTAGCTTTGTCTTACTGAATGATGACTTCGGCTTGGTTCACAGTTTACGAGGTCTCACAAAAACGTGGGAGCGTTACATTGTTTTTCACTTGCACTAAGACATGTATCCTCCACTCACCGATTACCCTGGCCTCCTGCAGTTGCCTCTTTATCATTTGCCGACCCGTGAAGATCCGGGTTAGAACTGATCTTCAGTATCTCATGATTATCGTAAGAGGCGACTAACGGGATCGGGTGGTCAGGCTCGCTGGCTTGGTTAACACATGTCATCGTATCCCAATTGTGTGGATCGATGCTCAAGCTGTTGATCACTGGCTTGTATGGTCTAGACTCGATTATGTACAGACCGCTGCCATATAACTGGAATATTGCTGAGTGCGGCGTACAACTAAACTCACTCACTCATTTGCCAAAGGAGACGTTAGATGTTGGTTGTGACTCTTTTACAAATGGAAAAGCTTCAAGAATATGTTTATACTAACAGGGATTAAACTGTGCTGTTTTAGATGCTTTAAGATTACTCGGAACCAAGAAGTTTAATTCAAACTACAGGTACACCCTGATCTGATAACGTTCATTAAAATTTCAAGCAATCAGTTCTCTACCATTGATTTTCCCACCTGAACTGGGAATATAGGAGGCCATCGAGACAACTTATCTATTTCGTATTTAGATTTATGCTTCAAGATTCAGAGTGACAAGAAGCTCTCCATAAGACTGTATCACAAAAGGGATGACGTCTAGTTTCCAATAGTAATTGTGCCCTAAATGTCGAGCACCATCTCTGTCCTGCCTTTAGAACTAGTATATACAACGTTTGGGGTACAAATTGAACTTGCTCAAGGTTTTTACCAGATGTTGTTTGAAGTTTACAACATTCAAGGGCTGGGTAAAGGTTTCCAAAACATTTTGTGTTGAACATGTTGAGGACGTTTTCAAGTTTGACGCATCAGTGACACAGATGATGTCTGATACAATTCCCAGATTTGACTTGTATCATATGCTCCCTTGTATCTTCGGGGAAATAGATGACTTACTGTCATGACGGATGCTTATCATAAACACATGTTCATGATATAGCCAGAAGCCTATAATTGATTTTGCTTTAAGCAGAGATTTCTTATGGATGTTGAAAGTGTGTGGTCGTGCTCTACAACCAAAATGATATCAGATGTCCATGTCACAATCTCGCGACACGGGCATCTTGACATACATGGTTGTACTTGACTCAATACCCAGTTACAATACCTTTCACTGAATTGTCTTAACATTCCAGACCAGTAACAGAAAAACTGAAATACATGTCTCCCATATAACGGTAGTACATTTGTCAAATCTTCACCCACACATATATGCACGTTAAATGACCAACGCCAAATGTTCTCTCCTCATACAAACCAAAGTGAGCTCTGAGGTCGTTAACATCACAACGATTAACGAGGCTAACTAAGTGTTTCGTTGAAAGTGGAACATGCATTCCAAAGTCACTTTGACACATATGAGGAAACTTTTATAATTCATATTCTTTTTCTCAGTGATATTTACTTTTAACACACGTCATATGAACAATATTACCGTGGTGTATGTGCGGCTGTTTGTACTAGTCCAGACTTCAGCTGGTTTTATAGTGCTAGCCCATTGAGATACCATGCCGCAGTGAAGCATGAATACCCTACTCAGACACATTATACTGACTCCGAGCCGACCAGTCCTTGTTGTACCCATTAATGCCGAGCGCCAGGCAGGGACCAACAAGTACCATATTTTATTTTTGGTATGACGCGGCCGGGGATCGAACCCGCGACCTTCTGCTCTCCATGCAAGTTCATAGGGTCACAGCATGAAGTCATAGGGACACGTCTTTTGTAATGTATACCCATTCAAGCATAGCGCACCACATAACACACTGTAGAAAAGAAAACCCTTGGTAAGTGTGAATGGGTCTTGTTTAATGCCCTGTTTAATTTTTCCCCGTCAGACCACGACGAGTCAGCTTTAAGTTGTATCTGAGGGTCATCGGCGGGTAGAACTTCAGTGAAACCCTTGAGAATGTTGCTGGTGCTGACATACCAAATAACTATCCGGGATTCGAAATCAAAGCATAACACTCTGTAGACAAGAAACTTGTTTGTTTCGTGGTCCAACTAAGGGAACAACTTATCCACTCACAAGAACAGAAGGTATAAGATGGACACTTCTTCTACAATTTGCAATATAGTAGATGAAAAACAGACGAAATACAAGGCTATACTGACTTTATTTTCTTCAAACACTGATAAATGCAATATATGGGTAGATGTTACTGTGATGTCACTGTGGTCATATATCTGCAGTATGATAAGCCGAAGTGTACAATACACCGTGTATATCACAATAATCTTCTCTCAAAAGAGCAGTAGGGATTAATATGCATCTGAATGATGTTTTAATCCTCTTTAGTTTTATTCTGGTAACTATTTGTGTTCAGTCACTGACTGTTTTGATGGACGACACTGATTTGGTCGATAATGGAATTCCTCCCGCATGAGGTTCAGAAATAAGGGAAGAAATAAGCTTATGCCCCTTTTGTCAGAACTATAACTTATACCAACTTGTTCAAACACTATTATCACACAAGCAAATACAACATTAAGCATACATCCATTTAGCTGCTGATTCCAATCAGGGAAAGACATTGTTTCAAAATTAATTAGAGCAACATATCTACTCACTGAACTGAGCTGAAAAGAACTGAACTTTATTACAACTCAGGCCGCACACACTGGCATATGAGGTTACATATTTTAACTCTTGCATTTATAAGGTGAGAACAAATAAATACGTAATGGAATTCATCGCCAATGTCATTACCATTACAAAGTTTACATATTCTATCACGTTTTGGAATATTGCTCCAGCGGCCTGTTTCAATGGGTAAGTTATGAGTTGCTGTTTTATAGCGTAACAATGCCCTTGAGCACTTATCATATAAAATATCCAAATATTTACTTAACCTTAAATCTACGTTTGATAAGGAGCTATATAAGATACCTTTTGATGAATGTTCTACCGCAGACAACCACACATACTTATGCGCATCTTCTAGTTTACATTTAATTGTAATTTTTAGTTTATTCAAAATTTCAAAATTTTGGGAATTCCAGATATATTTCGTCAAAATGTGTTTAATACTCATTATCCATTTATGCTTACTTTTTCCAAAATGTGTGTCGCTAAAACGTAATTTCAAGATGAGTAAGGATGATTTGGAAGATTTACCTGTTAAAAGTCGACCCCTAAAAAAAGAAATAATTCTCAATTTTATATCAATTGCAAACTCCACATACCACATAAACTTTGGGGTGCTTTTTCTTAACAGTGCTAATTGTTTAAGAAAGTTTAAAATTAATGTACTTTTTCCAATAATGATGTATTTTCAAATCCCCAAACCTCACAACCATAAAGACGAATCGGCAACCCCATGGAATCAAATAAACGTTATTGTAATTCGTATGCTAGATGCAGTTTCCGGCCTTTTCTAAAAACAAGATACATTGCTTTTGTGGCTTTTTCAACAGCTGTTTCTTTTCTTAACGTAAATCTCCCGTATTTTTTAAAAACTACGCATAATCTTTCTTCGAACCACCAAATATTAAAACTTTTGTTTTAGAAATATTGACATTACGTTTCCATGTCGAACAAATGGCATGAAAAGATTATGGGGATTGAAGCCAAGAGAACTGCATCATCTGCATATAATAATACAAACATTTTGATGATATCTTCTAATATATCATTAAAATCTACAGGCTTAAGCTCCACACCTTTACAAAAATCTTTATCAAAAGACATTTCAATATCATTCATAAAAATAGCAAATAGAGTGGGTGATAAATTCTGTCCTTGGCGTACGCTTTAGCCAAAGTCACACGCGCCAAACGTTATCAAAGGCTTTTTGGAAATCCACAAATGCACATTATACTTTCTTTTTTCCGCACTTGAGAAGGTTAAACAATGTGAAGATGTGATCGACTGTAGAATAACCTTTTCTAAAGCCGGCCTGAGCCTCTGATAAAATTTCATTATTTTATAAATATAAATTCAGTTGATTACTTGATAAAGAAATTAAAAGTTTGCCAAAGCAGCTTAATAGAGTAATTGGGCGGTAAACAGTACACGCTGAACTGCGTTATTAAAATAATGGTATTGTTATTGCCACATACAACACCCTTATTATCTGCGAATTGTTCACACTGTTCACGACTATTCACACTGGTGCATTTGCCCCTAAAATGTTGAAGCGTTTTGTACTCAGCAATATTCCAGCTATATGGTGGCGTTCCGTGAATAATCGAGCCGGGACTCGAGAATCAACATCATGAGCATCTCTCTACGCAACTGAGATACGATGACATGTGTCACGCAGATCAGCGACACTGACCACCCTTAATCGCCTCTTATGACTGAAGACCAATTCTGACCCGGATCTTCACGGGTAAATATTGAAGCGACGGATCATTGTCAAGCAATACAAGGAGGACACCCGCAGAAGAGACAGCATGTTCTGTCCCTGCTGGTGCCGACAGTTAGTGGCTCTGCTCCACCAAATCGGAATCAGTCTCAAAGCCAACAGTTTTCACAGCAGTGTTCCGTGCAGATGGAGACATCTGGCAGCTGTGACTGGATCATCTTGTATTTACATTGATCAAGTAATTGAAAATGTTTATCAATATTAACAAAAAAATAATGTTTCCATAGTGACCTGTGAGGAATGCGACAACAAATATATAGAAACAGGTGACATTTGGTGCTCGAAAGAGCAACTGACTAAGCCTGTCAATATTTTGTGTTTATATTTCTGCTTTGATATCACACACATAATTTTAAGAATATAACGGTGCTATGCAAATCTATGGACAAAGTAGGTTTTGCTATCGGAGGAGGTACCAAAAAGGCAGGACATGCTCGCCTGATATTATCACTGATTTTCAGTATAATTTCCTTATAATGATCACCTCGATATTGCCTTTACTAAGACATATGATTGGAGAGATATCCCTTGTGACAGTACAACACTCAGCATTGAAGATATGAAGCATCAATCTGATCTACACGATGCACTAAGAGGCGAAAATCATACAAAGAGTACTGATATCAAACGTGGTAGTATATACAGCTATTTTTCTAGTATATAGGTGTTTCTGTGCATACTGGCCAATGCCTTGGAAACGCACCTGATAAAAAGTATAATATTTTAGATTTTGTAGTTTCAAGAAAAAGTGTAATAAACAATTGCCATTTTATATCTGTTTGGTGAACATAAACCATATTTTCGAGTCGTGTTTTTTTCCAATATATAAAATACACATTTTCTTCTTCCCAAAACCAGATGAGTGTGATTTAAGCGGGTATCTGACAGAGAAACCTTCCTTCCCATGTACAAAAGTAGCTTTTATATGTATACCCAGAGAAAGGGGACATATATCCGCAATCATGGCTACTTTGTGGATACCCCGAGGACCATATGTCGCCTCCGTCAATGATGGCACCGTTAGTCCAGTAGAGTTGTCCGTCAGCGCTTTTTCGGGTGATTCCCACCCACACACTGTTGGCCAGGGTGAGTCCTCTCTGTTTCCTCTCTTTAAAATAGGAAAGAGAGCAATTTATAATTAACGTCTATACGTAAGTAGTCATCTTGTAAGTAAACGGCAAGGATGGCAACCAGAGATGGCAACCTGATGTGACAATCAACCACGTCAAGAATATATCTGGCACTGTACAGTATTACATGTGTAAAAAAATCCACAAAATAATCCACAACTAACGCAAATAACCCTCCAACACGTTTCCATTAATTTATTGATTTCTATGCATAGGTACTAGACATGCACCGCACGCATATGCATATACTAGGTCATTGCAACTCAGGTCTCTAAGAGAGCATTTGCTGTGGATACGGACACTATTTCTCGTGATATTTTGTACATGGTGAATCAAGCTATTCCAATACAAAGATCAACACTGTAACCGGATACGTTTTGGTAGTAAAACAATTTATATGAAATGATGACATCGTTTTGCATGAGAAAGCATGCAATAACGAATTGGATGGCTCTATGCGAGAAAGCATGTGATAGCGGATTGTAAATTAGTTTAGATTACCATCCTATGTATGTAGATGTAGTTTTACTAATTTTGTACCTTTATTAACAGAGTACTAGCCATATGTTAAATTGTAATGAAAATATTAAACATTTTAGTTGACGTCATGGCTTATTTTATGTATTATTGCGAGGTCGGAGAAAGACGACAATGGTATGTTGATTAGTACTAATATTTATCATCCAAAACTGTGTTCCACAGGAGATATTGCTTGTGTGAGATCAAACGATATCTCCTAGGGGATATCGCTTTGACAGTAGATTTTGTACAATGCCCTGACAATGCTATGACGTCATGAACTTGATGACGTAACAATGCTAAAACATCGCTTCACTGCAAGCCTAATGGCAGTACTGCGTTCAGAGATGTACATTTTTCATTGAAAACTAATGAAGCGTGATTTTGGATGATAAATAGAATCTCACCCTTGTGTCTTCTGATATCAAATATACCAACACTCGTTGATAAAAGTTAAAATATCCTCGGCAAGCCTCGGATATTTGTAACTTTATCAACTCGTGTTGATATAATTGATATCAGAAGACACTTGGGTGAGATTCTCTATATCTCAATTAATTTCCATTAATTGTATGAAAGGTCTGTCAGAATTTAACGTTGTTTCGACAGAACATAAACTGACTAATACCATTTACGTGAATTATTGTCTTGAGTAGATACACTACATGTATTTGACGGTATGACCGTGTACTTTAAAGCACACGAATATAGTGTTTAGGATAACACTCTCTTTTATAATTATGTGGCTATTTCTGTTCATAAGGATACAATGAATGATGCAAAAGTATATGAATTTATCATATTATTGAAAACAAGGAGGGTTAAGCGGAAAACGCACCTGACCAATCATTATGCATCATTGTTTTGTCTGTTTATGTAAAGGTGTGGTGTGTGTGTGTGTGTGTGTGTGTTTGTTTGTTTGTTACTACTCCACGTGAAGTGCCACAAGTTAACCATGGCCGTTGTTTGTGGCTGTTTATATATAAGTGTATGTACAAATCTGAGCATTCATACATTTCGTACATAATTCAAATGACACGTAAATCTTACTTGGTAAATAGTTATTGCTAGGTTTATTTAGAGATGTCCAATGGGTTCGACAGCAGCATTGACAGAATTTAACGCTCACATCGATAAACGCGCAACATGAATAGAAATAGAATTCAACATATTTGAAAATGAATACACCTGATTAAATACAGGGTAAAGCAAAGGTGAATAATGTAATGACAAAGTTGTGTCCATTGTTTAATAGGTAAACATGTAGTTGAACATTCATTTACCATTGTCCTTGTAGGCCGCTCATGTTACACCATAGCAACGCCGCGTCACGGTGTTTGTGACCGTTACATTGTGACGTCATTATAAAGTTACATCACGGTAAAATCTGTAACTGTAATCACTACCTGATGATAAATTTGAAATGCGCAGGAGGGAAATTCGTGTTGTGTCATTATTTTGCGGATTTCTTTTTGTACTTTTAATAATTTTTGGCTGGTATGTAGCAAGATATAGTTAAAGGCATCTAATCTTGGATAGTATATATACTCTTTAAAAAGTAGGGGAACTTCATATTTAATTTACGATTGAGAGATATATCGGATAAATCATTGTTGATATGATGAAAATGAATGTTTTCAGAGTGCATCACCACTTGCACTTCCTTATGACCATAGTTGTTTGAACAGAAATCGTTCTTGAAAGATGATTGGTGTATGAAGTGATATTTGCATGGGTACGACTTTCATTCAGTAGTGTGTGATTCCACCACGAAGGGTCAGGCATTCATTCAGCGGACAAGGCATACTGCGTATGAGTCTCTCAATGACCAGTTGGGGGAGTCTGTTCCATTCTTCCTGAAGCGCACGACCAAGTTCATCCAGCGTAGTCGGCGGCCTTTCACGTTGACGCACACATCTCCCTAACATGGTTCAGACATTTTCGATTGGGGAAAGATCTGGACCATGGCAAACGATAGATGTTGTGTTGCTGGAGGTGGTTATTGACGATACGTGCACCGTGAGCACGGGCCTTGTCATCCTGAAAGACGAAATGACGACAAATGCCCAGGAAATGGGACAACAAAGGGTGCCAGTATGTTTTCCCGGTAGTACTGCCCTGTGACCCTTCCTTGCACAACATGGAGACGGGTTCGGTCAGTCATAGTGACACCACCCCACACCATAAGTGACCCACCTCGAAATCGATCGTGTGGTCTCACGTTGATGTTGGCGTGACGTTCATTTCTTCGTCGCCAGACCCGACCACTCCTCTTAAGGAAGTCCAAAGTGAATCTAGGCTCATCCGAAAACATGACACGTGACCAAGGTCGATACCTCCAGTGTCTACGTGCCCTACACCATTCTCTTCTTACAGCCATGTGACGATCAGTCAAGGCTGGCACAACCCAGGACCTTCGAGCATGCAAGTGAGCTGCATGGAGACGATTCCTAACCGTTTGACCCGTAACTCGAACACGGGTTACAGCTCGATTACAGCTCGTTACAGCTCGATTTCTTAAAGCCTCGTTCCGAATGAAACGATACTGTACTCTTGTTGTTGACCTGGTCAACATTTGGGGTTTGATGATATCTTTTCCAGAGTATGTCTTGGAAACATACTTTAAAGCATTGTCTCTCTATTCCAGTCAGTAATTTGAATGTTAACCAATGCCAGATAAATTTAGTAAAAGCATCAAAAGGCTGCAGAATTTTTTATGATAAACTTATTTGTATTGATAAATATCCAAACATTTGTAATAAATGGCATCTTTTATTTCCTGAAAGTGACTTGGATTGGAAAAATATATTTACTGTATATAGAAAGGGATTGCAAGATACAAAGCTTATAGACTTTCAATATAGATTTCTACAAGGTATTATTTACACAAAAAAAGAATTGGTCAAAATGCAAAAAGTTGAAAACAGTTTGTGGTTTTTTTCCAAAGATGTAAATGAGAGTGTGTGTCATGTGTACTGGGAATGTCAGGAGACTCAAACCCTTTGGATAAACCTACAAATTTGACTTAACAATTTGTATCCACATCCATTGAAATTATCAAAAACATGATTTGGTTTGGTACTCAACGTGAAATAAATACATCATCATTGCTGCGAAGAGACATAATCGCTTATGCAGTATTAAAAATATGCTTCCAAATCTAACTTTATATATAAAAACTCTAAAAGAAATATTGTTTGTGAAAATTCATATATCAACAAAAAATAATAAAATAAATAATTTCAATCATAAATGGAGCCTTCTCTCCCCAGTACTTAGATGACTCAAACTGTATTGATTTGTACCTGACATTATCTATACATTATCTATTAAATGAATTATGCATGTTTATAAAAATATTAATACAGTAATATCTCACCTGTACATCATGTAGCCATTTAAGTCGTATGTATCACGGCTTTGTATATATATAATATTTTAATCTTGGGAACCAATAAAAAAAAAAGAAAAAAAAGTCTGCTAATGACTGACTTCGAAACATTGAAGGTATCAACCACTTCACGCTGGGTAGTGCCTGTTTGCAACATGCCAATTGCACGTAAACGTTCATCACGTTGAATACGCAGTATTGCAAATTGAGAAAAAAACCAAACCCAACAAACCCGGCTAGAAACAAACACTAACAACTGTGTGATCAACAGATGCAAGATGATTGTCAAAATGAATGGTCTACAGAAATGTGTCGACCTTCTTGAAAACCCTCAAAATCAAAATGACACCCCATGCACGTGTATGGGGCTACTGCACGTGTATCCCATGCATTGTGTTTAGGAGTGGTGATCAAGGGAAATGGTGATACTTTTATATGTCTGTCTTTGAAAAGTTTGTTAACGCTTATACGTCCTATCCAAATTGAAAGTTCAGGTTCCCCTACTTTTTCGGAAGAGTATAATTCTGACAAGGCAATACAATCCCAGTATGCTCACCGTCTAGGAACACCTTCATTGCTCTGAACCTCTCCTGTGTGTCCAGTGACGCCATATCACCTCCATTCTGTATACATATCGCACGAGCGTCATGCCAACGTTTTTTAATGTTATGGTATATGTAAGTTACAGTTACAGGGGCTGTTGCAGTCGTCGTAGTGAGGGTTGTTGTGGTTATAAGTGTTGTGGTTGTGGTGGTGGTTGTAGTGGTCGATGTTGTAGTTGTTGTAGTTGTAGGTGTGGTTATTGTAGTGGTAGGTGTTGTGCTGTCATTTTCATCACCATGACTTATGCTTATTGTGTGTACAGATATTTTCCAGTAGGTGACATTTGCGCGGAACTGGGGTTGATGTGTTCCGCTTCCTGTCCTCGCAAAACGAGCCGGACAAGTTGGCCTGATATTGTGTTTTATTGTAGTTTAAAGGCCAGAGTGTAAAAATTCCATGTGTACATGGAATGGCTGTTGATAGCTTGTCTATTTTTAAAAATTATAAGGTTACTATAGAAGTCTATGGGAAAACATTTGGTGGTGTGTAACCTGTAGGGTTCGAGCACTTTTCAGTAATTCATACTTTACATGATTTCCTGTGTTTATTCTTTCACCATGGAAACATGTTAGCATTAATGTAGAGGCAAATTTAAAGGTACTGGTACTGGGAGTAAAGATAGGGCTGTTTTCTTTGAGCGGAATAGACTGTTGTAGTGTCCAGAATATGAACGCTGTTTGCTCTTTGTGGTCGAACAGTGGGAAAGACCTCTGGCGAGCGAGTCTTGTACCATGAAGTAGTAGTTCCCTGGCTTCTAAATTTGTTGGAATGAATTTGACAACAAATTAGTTTAAAATCACCACCAAGCCACAGCAATGTGAGTGTCTAAGTTAATCTCCTGAGGGTCAATTTGAAGTCAAATGATGTAAGAATATCATGAAAGGTGTTCTACCACCGACAGCAAGGAACACGTCACAAACCCTTTTGCTCTTTAAAATGCAAACAGTGTAGCATAAGGATCAATTCTTTCTGCCTCGTCCCCTTTGAATATGCAACGACCTAATTTTCTTTTCCTTTTAAAAAATATACCCCTTTTTCTGCTACCCATAGGACTTTCTAAAATGAATTTCTGTTTTATTAACAACTGCGGTCTCATTGCTGTTATAGATTTTATGATTTGACATTTAATGTAATCTCAACACTATTTCAGCTTGTAGAATGCCTATTGGTGAATGGGGAGGTGTATCTTCACAAATACAGCAGAAAAAGAAGCTTCACATCCAATGTGGTATTTCGATGTAAGCCGGCTGAAGTCTGTTGTTGGCAGTGTCTTATCAAGCATACCCTTTGTTTCCTGATATGCTCTCACCGCCTTGTAGAAGTTGCAGTACTTGGACATGTAGGTACATATAGTACATTTAAGTGTTCCAGTCCAGTTAAGGCACCACAAATGTCTCACTCTCACTACCAAATTCCATCACTCGGTCATCCTCATACATTAGGAAATCTTCTCGACAAGTGTCCCTTAATGCCTCAGTGTAGTGCATTTCAGCTTCCTAGACATGAAATAAGGGCTGTACATCAATCCCAGAAGCTGCTTAGATGTAAATAATAACAACTGACCTTTGTGGAATGTAACATTATGGGTCTGAATTCACATTTATTGACATGAGAGTGTTCGATATCTTAAAATTATCTCCCCCTGCTTTACTCCAAATACATTGTGTCTTTCTCTGACCCAGTGCAACCCATAAATTACTGCAGAGAAACTCTTTGTTTTTAGCTGATATTGCCAAATACGCCAATGATGGACACACACGATACTGAATTTGTGAACTGACTTTTGACACCACATCTTTTCAAGTGGGTGTCACGATGCCAAGTGTCAAATCATACAGTCATACAGTCATTAACTAATTCTGACGAAACATATCAACAGCTTTTTGACGAAATTCGTTTATAAAGAGCCACTTGTTACCTTGGAAAAACCTCACATATAATTTCTCCTTAAAATACACATTTATCGAAAATACACATTTAAGAATGTACATGAACAAAAGATTTACCAGATTGTATGTTCCCTTTGTAGTAAACAGAACCCGATGCTGCAGAAGTTGTTGCCGTCCATGTAAGAACGTTGCTGTGTCCGATGCAGCTCCCAGTGACACTGTTGTAGAAGAAAGACCTACAAGACGTGTCAGCCAAACACATCAAAGTGCACCGACTTATACCTCCTATCTTCTCTCGAGCCCACAAAGCAGAATCCATGACAATATAATTTTCCAGGGACGGTATTGCTCGAAAATGACCCTGTCGATAATCGCTTCCATGTGTAACCGACACCAGATACATTTGAAAGAAGATTAAAACTCTGGGCCAAGGACCTCTTGGACGTGTCAACTCCATGGCTTGTGTACCCTCAAGTTGTGGCAGTTGCAAGCAAGGGAATGTCTATTACACAAACAAACGCACCACTGAACTATTGAACACTGTTTTAGATGGATCAGTACAAGAATAGTGTTAGTAAGTTGTTAATTAGAAGTGTAATTTCACGCAACAATGATTGTCGTAAAGGACTACAAAATGTTTCAGGCCTCCAGGCTCAGAGATTGTTTGGTCAAGATCATCATATCCGTTGCGTAGTCTGATGCTCATGATGTTGATCACTGGATTGTCAGGTCAGGACTCGTTTATTACAGACGTAGCATTTGGAAGCGATACACATAATCAGTGGTTGGAATCTCCTGATGTCTATGGACCCTTTCTTTGCTTCTTTTACGCCTGTTCTTCGTAGTGGATAGGACTTACGTAGCTCACCACATGATGATGTGGTCTTGGATCTTGCTGATGTGTCGAGTTTGTTGACAGATGTTAGGTGTTCTTTGTGTCCGGATACACATCTGCCAAGCAGTTCGGTCACACACTACCAAATATTCATATACATAAATCTGGACATCAAGCTTCAGGAGTATCTTGAGTGTCTTTTGAAAACATCCTATTAAAATGTACATGGTTCAAAAGGGGTACTATTTTAACTCTGAAAGATGTATCCCTTGTAATGGAAAAATCATCCCAGATACGCAGGACATGCTTGACCTTAATTCTCTCCCGGCACTTAACCATGGTATAGGTATGTGTTAATATGATGAAGACTGGAAAGTATGCATGAGCTAACTTTTGAATTTATCAAAGAATATTTTACAGGGTTGTGAACATCAATACGTGAGTCAAGTTTTAGTTTCTTTGATGATAAGATTTAAAACAAAGGCCTATTGGCTTTGGTGAGGTGCCATGTTGATAATCGTAACCGTGGAGTTACAGGTTTGGTTGGGAAATGGTCATTTCTATGTAGGTCAAAGAGTGTTGTACGACTATATTTCTCCAACGGGGATACAGGGTTTAGCAAGCTGTTCATGGAGAGACTGCGGTCATTTGTAGAGAAGAAGAAAACTAAGGTGAGCACAAAGTGAAAATAATGTGTATAGTCACGCGGACAGCAACACACTGCGGTGGAGTTTTTTCTGACCTTTCTGTGTCTTCATGTGTATTAGTGTAACACTAACACTGAAGACCACGCGGCAGCTTTCGAAAGAAGTTGGAGTTAAGCTTTGAGTTATCTATAAATTTTGTGTTAAACCTATTACTTAGTTCTCTATGTTTCCACTGAATAATGCAATTTGAGCTGTTCGTGGAGGATATAAAGAAAATCATGAGCAGGAAGGGGGTCTACCCCCGTGTACTCCCATGGGATCCCAACCTCCAAAGGTGTACATGGCGTGGTTGAGGGGTAGACACCTATACGTGCGGTAGGGCCCGGGTCCTTCCCTTTTTATTGTCTGTTTATTATTTGCCAATGGTGACGTCATATGTTCGTTGTGTCACTTTTACAAGTGTAAAAGCTTCAAGAATTTGTTTATACTAACAGGGATTAAACTGTGATGTTCCAGATGCTTAAAGATTACTCGGAACAAGGCAGTTTAATTCAAACTACAGGTACTTCGACGATCTGACAACGTTCAATAAAATTTCAAGTAATCAGTTCTCCACCATTGATTACAAATTGAACTTACTCTTTTACCAAGGTTTCAAAGAGCCTCATATGACGCTTGCGCAGATGATGTTTGAAGGTTACAACATTCAAGGGCTGAGTAAAGCTTTCCAAAACATTTTATGTTGGACGTGGTTAGGACGTTTCCAAGTTTGACGCATCAGTGACACAAATGACGTCTGATGCAATTCCCAGATTGTGACTTGTACCATATGCATGTGTTCATGATGGATGCTATTCATAAACACATGTTCATGATATAGCCGGAAGCCTATAATTGATTCTGCTGTTTGCAGAGATGTCTATGGAAAGGGTGTGGTCGTGCTCTACTATAAAAATGATATCAGATATCGATGTCACAATCCCACGACGCGGACATGATGACATGTGTTGATAAACGGACGGGTTGTACTTGAATCAATACCTAGTTACAGTACCTTTCTTTGAAATGTGTGTCTTAAAATTCAAGAACATGTCTCTCATATAAGGGTAGTACATTTGTCAAATCTTCACCCACACATTTATGCACATTAAATGACCAACGCCCAATTCCTCTCTGCTCATACAAACCAAAGTGAGCTCTGAGGTCGTCAACATCACAGCACTGTTGTTGTCTGACAATAAACCCCTTGGCTAACATGGTATGTTAGAACTTTCGTTGAAGGTGGAACATGCATTTCAGAGTCGCGTTGACACATTATGTGAGAAGGGGCGGTGGGGTAGCCTAGTGGTCAAAGCGTTGGCTCGTCACGCCGAAGACCCGGGTTCGATTCCCCACATGGGCACAATGTGTTAAGCCCATTTCTGGTGTCCCCCGCCGTGATATTGCTGGAATATTGCTATAAGCGGCGTAAAACTAAACTCAGTCAGTCAGTCATTATGTGAGAACTTTTTATAATTCATATTCTATTTCTCAGAGATATTTACATTAACACACGCGTCATATGAACAGTATTACCGTGGATGACACTAGTTTCCAGCGTGAAGTTCAAGCATTACACACCGCATAACACACTGTAGAAAAGAAAACCCTTCCTAAGTGTGAATGGGTTTTGTTTCATGTCTTTTTGAGTTTTCCAGCAGGACAATGCCCTGTCATCACACAGCACGCATCACCACAACCTTCCTAGCAAATAACATCAGCGTTCTGACATGGCCGTCCAGATTCCCGGATGTAAACCCAATCGAGCATCTATGGGATGAATTCGATTGACGTGTGCGACGGCGACAACCACAACCTCAGACACTACAACAGCTGGATGCCGTCTTGGCGGCTGAGTGGGCTGCAATTTCCCAGGCTGTCATCCGCAATCTGGTTACGTCCATGGGCAGGAGGTGCCAGGCAGTAATTGACTCTCAGGGGGTCACACACGTTAATAACTGTACGTTGGGACATTCGATGACTGTTATTAAAGCCTCGGTTGATGTTGTTTATCTGTACAAAATTTCAAATTTCTTTCATTTTTAGTTATATACACACAAAAAGAGACGAAATACACAGTCTGTACTAACTTTATTTTCTTCAAACACTGATGGGTCACAATATAATAATATATTAGACTATGATGGATAGATACAACATGTGGGTAGATGTTACTGTGATGTCATTGTGGTCATATACATGCATTATGATAAGCCAAAGTGTACAATACAACCTGTATATCACAATGATCTTCTCTCGATAGAGCACTGGCGTTCAATATGCATCTGAATGATGTTTTAATCCTCTTTAGTTTTGTTCTAATAGGAATGAGAGAGGTGACTGGTATCCATTTTCAAACTAATTGTGTTGAGTCATTGACTGTCTCGATGGACGGATCTGATTTGATGGACGGTGAATGGTATTCTTCCCGCATCAAGTTCAGAAATACAAGGGAAGAAAATATAAGGGAAGCTTATTGTCCCTTTTGTCAGAACTACAACTTCAAACCCAATCATTATACAAGCTAATACAATATTAAGCAATCATACATTAAGTTGCTGATTCCAATCAGGGAAAGAAGATATTGTTTCAAAATTAGTTAGAACTACATATCTACTCAGTCACAATGGAATTGATACTGCCACATGAACGACATCCTCATTATCCGCGAGAAAATGAACTGTTGTGCAATGTGTTGTTCATACGACTATTCACACTGGTACATTTGCCCCCTAAAATATTGAAGCGTTTTGTACTCAGCAATATTCCAGCTATATGGTGGCGTTCCGTAAATATTCGAGCCGGGACTGGAGAATCAACATCATGAGCATCTCTCTACGCAACTGGGATACGATGACATGTGTCAACCAAGTCAGCGAGCCTCACTACCTTTTAGCCGCCTCTTACGATCTTTTCTGACCCGGCAAATATTGAAGCGACGGATCATTGTCAAGCAATACAAGGAGGACACCCGCAGAAGACCCAGCATGTTCTGTCCTTGCTGGTGCCCACAGTTAGAGACTCTGCTCCACCAAATCAGAATCAGTCTCTCAGCCAGCAGTTTTCACAGCAGCGTTCAGTGCAGATTGAGACATCTGACAGCTGTGACTGGATCATCTTGTGTACGATTTCTATGTGAGTTTTTAAACTTAGTTTCTTTAAGTAAATAAAATGTGTATCAATATTAACAAAGATTGTTTCCAGAGTGACATGTGATGAATGTGACTACAAACATATAGAAACAGGTGCCATTTAGTGTTCGAAAGAGTAACTGACAAAGCTTGTCAATGTTTATGCTTCTTCTTTCAAACTGCACACACGTTGTTATTACATGTAACTCAATTGTTAAGAATATAACAGTGCTATGCAAGTCTACGGACAAACTAGGTATTGTGTAACCTTGAACAAATAGTTTGTGTTATCGGAAGAGGTACCAATATCATATAGCATGACATACTCACCTAATGTTATCACTGATTTTCAGTATAATTTCCTTAGCCGCCATATAGCTGGAATATTGCTGAGTGCGGCGTAAAACTAAACTCACTCACTATAATTTCCTCATAATTTTCGCGTCGATATTTGCCTTTACTAACACATATGATTGCAGAGATTGTGACTGTACAACACTCAACATTGAAAAAAAAAGCATCAGTCTGATTTACATGATGCACTAAGACGCGAAAAATATACAAGTCAATAAGCAGATTACTGAGAGCAGACGCGGTAGTGTATATAGGTATATCTGTAGTGTATAGAAACCTCTGTACATATAGTTCAATGCGTGGGAAACGTATTTGCTGCAAAATAGGAATATTAGGAAATTACCATTTATATCTGTTTGGTGAACATAAACCATCTTTTCGAGTGGCGTTTTTATATAAAATACACATTTTCCTTTTCCCCATCCCAGATAAGTGTGATTTAAGCAGGAGTCTGACAGAGAAAATCTGCTTGGTAAGTACAAAAGGAGGTCACATATTTCATCTTGACAGTGGACGTATATCCGCATTTGTGGCTACTTTGTGGATACCCCGAGGACCATATGTCGCTTGCGTCCATGAGGGCACCGTTAGTCCAGTAGAGTTGTCCGTCAGCGCTATTTCGGGTGATTCCAACCCACACACTGTTGGCCAGGGTGAGTCCTTTATCTTTCCTCTCTTAAAAAAGGAAAGGGAGCAATTTATGATTAACCTATATACGTAAGTTGTCATCAAGTAAGTAAACGGCAAGGATGGCAACCAGAGATGGCAACCTGATGTAGCAATCAACCACGTACAAGATTATATTAAGCAGTGTACAGTTGGACATATGTAAAGAAATCCACAAAATAATCCACAACTCGAATAACCCTGCAACATGTATTAAATAAACAGTGTCCAAACATACATGTGTAAAGAAATCCAAACAAAATAATTTACAACACAAATTACCCTCCAACAGGTTTCCATTAATTTGATGACTCCCCAACACCTGTACTACTGTACACTGTTGAACCTCACCTGCTATATACACAAGCATGCACGCACGCACGGACGTACACACACAAACACATACCGGCGGCAATAAAGTACACAACAAAGGGAATAAGTCAAAAGCAGTTGATACGAAGGTCAATCAACGGTAACCACGGTGACTACTCATGCAATAAATTTTGCATTTCGCCGGAATTTGAATCTCTAAAAAATATTTTTCAATGGTATTTTACCAAACTCTTGCATATTTTGCCTCGATGAGTACGTTGCCGTAGGTGACTCCGGTTTCACGAGGATGGATACAGGTACAAATATTGTGATTATTATTATTATTTTCAGAGTTTGCTTAAGAACGCGTATTTTCAAATATTCTTCTTGTCTAGTCAACTAAAAGAATTGCGAGGATCATGCCGTCAACAATGCTAATGTCGGATCATTACAAGCTCGATAAATATGAGAAATATGTTATAAAGACGTTGAAAGTTACGTAATCGGACCATGTAATAAATTCTAGCCAAATGGTTTGACGTTTCAAATGGATTGTGATAGTTTTCGGTATCACTATGCATGTGGATATTCACCCAATCCATCATGTAACATTCGGATTGTTTTTGTTTATAACTAATTAAACCGAAAGTTGTTTTTTTTGTTTAGAAACAGGAACTTCAGTGTTTTCTTTTCCCCCAAAAAACAAAAATATTGATAAAATTATTAAAAAGGATTACATATGGAGAAAATATCAAACTGAGGATACCTCGACGTGAAGTGCCACAAGTCAAGATTTGAAAGCAGTTCGATGTTTCGCGTGCATATGGTTGGTTTCTCTTACAACATACCATATATATATAAATATATTATATATAAAGCTGAGCATTCATGCATTCCATTCATAATTCAAATGGCTCATATATCCTACTTAGTAAATAGTCAATGTTAGTTTTATTTAGATTTGTCATTTTGCTGCTCTCCTGCTGGATTCAACAGCGCTGTTGATAGAATGTAGCGCTCACTTCGATAAATGCGCAACATGAATGGAAATAAAATTCAAAATATTTCCTTTTTTGAATACACCTGATGAAATTCATGGTAAAGCTAATATAAGGAAAAATCTGATTAAAATAATCTGTCCTTTTGTGAATTGGTAAACATGTATTTGGACATTGTATTTACCAATGTCCTTGTAAGCCGCTAATGTAACGTCATGGCAACCCTAGTGTTTGTAACCGTTACATTGTGACGTCATTTAAAGTTACGTCACGGTATAATCTTTCTTCTAATCACACTCGGAGGGAGGAGGGAAATTCGTGTGTCAATATTTTGATTCCTTTATATACTTTCAATAATTTTAGGCTGACATGTTGCAAGAGTGAGTGAGTGAGTTAAGACTAAGTGACATCAGCAGTATTTCAGCCATATGATGACTACACGTAGCAAGATATAGATAAAGGCAAGGTATCTCGGATGGTATATAATTCTAACTCTGCAATACGATACCAGTCGACTCACCGTCTAGGAACACCTTCGCTGCGTTGAACCTCTCCTGCGTATCCAGTGACGCCATATCGCCTCCATTCTGTACACATGCCGCACGAGCGGCAGTCCAACTTTTTTCAACGTTTTCAATGGTATATGTAAGTTACTGGTCCAGTTACAGGGGCTGTTGCAGTCGTCGTAGTTGTGGTTGTTGTGGTTGTGGTTGTTGGTGTTGTGGTAGTGGTGGTTGTGGTTGTAGTGGTAGTGGTGGTCGTTGTAGTTGTAGGTGTTGTAGTGGTAGTGGTTGTAGTGGTAGGTGTTGTAGTTGTAGGTGTTGTAAGGGTAGTGGTGGTCGTTGTAGGGGTAGTGGTGGTCGTTGTAGTGGTAGGTGTTGCTGCAGTTGTAGGTGTTGTAGTGGTAGTGGTGGTCGTTGTAGTGGTAGGTGTTGTAGTGGTAGTGGTGGTGGTTGTAGTGGTAGGGGTGGTGGTTGTAGTGGTAGATGTTGTGGGTGCTGTGGTTGTACTGGTTATTGTAGTAATAGAAGTTGTAGAGGTAGGTGTTGTAGTAGGTTCGGTGGCTGTAGCTGTTGTTGTAGTAGTGGTGGTAGGTGTTGTTGGTGTTGTTTCTGTCATCGTTTGATCTGCTGTAGTTTTCCGAACTTCAGTTGTGGTTAGAAGTGATGTCGTTGTTGTTGCTGCTGCTGTTGAAGAATGAGTAGTTGTGAGAGCAGCAGTTACTGGAACGTAACAGAAATGTTTTAATAAACCATATGTTACTTCAACTGTATCCTTTCGTCATTGGTACCAGATTTTGTTAAAGTATGTGAAACCAGAATTGGTATATGTTGTTAGAACTGTGTGTAGTAAGTACGGGACAACTGTCAAATTTTGTTAATTTGAGAAGAAGGTTATGCCAATAATGACTTAGAAGAAAACTGAATGCATCCAAACAACTACATAGCGTTTAGAAGTTAGAAGTTACAACCAACACTGCAGATGAGAATACTGTGCATAGGCGGATCCAGGAATTTCCAAAGGGGGTGGGTTTTTGGGGGGTTCGAACCCCTTTTGTATGGTCTTTGGCATTTTCAAAAGGGGGGTGGGGTGGTTCGAAAAAAACACCCCTGGACACCCCCCACCCCCCTCCTGGATCCGCCAATGACTGCCCCGTAACCGACCCGTGAAGATTGTCGTATGGTTTACGCATGTCATCGTATCCGAACTATGTAGATCGAGGCACTTGATGTTGATCACTGGATTGCCTGTTTACAGACCACGACCATTTTTCGCTTGAATATTGCTGAGTGCGACGTTCAAACAAACAAACAAACAAACAAACCGTCAAGAATTCTGACCAACGATGTGATGCTGCTTGTCAGTCCTTTAGATGTAACGATTTTGTAGTTTAATTGTTTAATCTTGTTGAGTCTTGGCTGACAAGTCCCCAATACGCATGGGAAAAGTTTGATCGATAAATGAATAAATATATAGTGAAATCAAATTCAAAATCTAACTATCTGCCATTGATTTATACCTCCAGGACCACACAGATACACATCTTGTGTTTATACCCACTGTCTTGGAAGATTTAACATACACGTCAAAGTCACAGAGCCGTATCAAATCCCCAAAACCAATTGTATTGTTATAGGCTTTTATTGATACGTTCCTTTACCTTTGGTGGTACTGGATACTAATAGTTAAAAAGGAGTTTTAGGCTCTGGGACTCCGAAAACCGAATCTCAGTTGATTGTAAAATGTGTTTGATGAATGTAACAAAATCGTTTCAATACTCGCTAGAAATCTCTGCGCAGAGTTCATTATACAATTCCGACTATACATATTAAGCATGTGTTTCTGAACACTATGAAATATTGATGACACCGGGCGTTCGCAAAACTGTAAGCGTGATACTTGTCACAAACACATGCAAAGTCAAGTCAAATTGAAAGACGTGATTCAAGTAAAAGAAAATATATAAAAAATAAAACAACATTTGACAAGAGTCCACTCGTATACCTCTCATCATCGGTGAAGTGTATATCTTTAAACCTCTTTAAGTATTGTTACGGCTTAGAAAGTTCTTGTGGGTCCCCTTTAAACCAGTAAAATAAAACACAAACGAGTCTATAATATTTAATTATATTTTGAATAAAAGATACACAAGGTTACACTGAATGACAGTACAGGTTTCTAATGCAATACGATTGGGTCACAAATCTAAAATATTAACTAAATGTCTATAGTCAGCCAAGTCTTGATCCTTGTAGATATACTGATTGAAGTTTGTTGACAGCTGTTGAAAGTTCAATGCAGACGAGGCCTCTTGAGTGGTCGGTCTTGAAACGTCAATGTTGGCAGACACATGAGCGTAAATCCAAAGTGATCCCCCCAATCATCTCAGCAACCATCCCGTACATACCTATTACACAGTTCTAGAGTGTTCTGACAAAAGGTATGCCACACCATCATCTTCTCAGAGCTTCCAGAATCCAACCGAAGACACCGAAAGCCCCAAAAAAACAAACAAACAAAACAAAACAAAAACGAAACAAAACAAAAAAACCAAAAACAAACAAACAACAACAACAAAACAAAACAAACAAAACAACAAAAAAACCAAAACAACAACAACAAAAAAACACCCCCCAAAACACAAAGGGAGGTTACTCTTCAGCTTACTCTTAACAGGTGAAAGTATATAGCCTAGGTTCAATACAATGTCGAAGTTCAAATCCACATTCAGCACTTTTAACTTTTGTGACCCATAATAACTAAAAGTTAATTAATGTGGCATCCTCAAACGGTATCAGCTGAAACCAGATATCCATAGAAACATTTAATGCAATACACGCAACATTAGTTTGTTCAGAGAAAATTTAGTTTTAGCCCTATTCTAAATGTTAAAATTTAAGTGTCACTCTTCATTTTACACAAGAATGATTATTTCTCAGTTTTCTAAACTAGATCCAAACCAATTACATAGCATTTAACACCAAACTTCGTTCTCTAACTGACATCTCATTCTTCACAAGATAGATCTGTCTCTCTTTCTTCGATGTTGTCTGGACTATTTGGACTAAGCATGGAATGATATTGATACGGATATATGAAAGGACATTGAGTGAAAATTCAACGTTTCCATCTTTGACAACCCAATTAACCAACCCATGGGTTGTTGAAGATCAATTCTATCGCGGATCTTCATGGGTGTTAGAACATATCTACAATTTATAATGATAACTCACCTATTTACTCTTGTTTTTTGCAGAATACCTGTAAATGTCATTTGAGTAATATTGCCTTCGGAATGTTTTCTTTCTCCTAGATATTTGTTTTAATATGCTTAAACTAAAATAGTTTATACTGCTTATCTTATTTAAAGAATGAATCAGCGCTACCCTTTAAATAGTATGTTTTGGACTCGCGGAAATCCTTAAGAAATAATTTTCTTTATGGCTATTGATTTTAGAGAAAAAAATGTTTTTGGATCGGGATCGTGTGTAATACTTGAAATACTTGCAAAGCCATTATATGTGTATATGTATGATACTGTTTTATCATATAATATGGTTGATATTTGTTACTTTCACTGAGATTTCCATATTTGAAGATAAACTACATTTTCTTTTTAACCACACTTAGGCATGTATTGCCTGATATGCTTATTAAATATGTGGGTTATTTTTAATGTGTATTATGTATAAAATCAATGTGAACAATAATATATATACATATTCAGCAACCACTTAGTTTGTAGACGTTTCGCGTTAAGACTTTAAGGTACCATGATGTAAAATGACACAGCAACAGTCAACCGAATAGGGTTTCTATCAAAACGTATTGGAAGCTACACACTCATTTCCATAGACCTGCATCTCCAATTCACCAGAGTGCTGTGTGTATAACAATATTAATAACCTCCAGACATCCTATCACCGCCCCATCAGAATGTTTAGATGCACGATCATCTTATCAACAAAGACCGGAATTTGTTTCTGAGGATAGTCAGGATTTGGTATTCTTTTGTATCGACGTTCCATATTTAATTCAGCTGGATCGATGCTGATGCTGGTTGACTGAAGGCACCGAGATTCATTATAAGTTCAGTAGCATATGCAAGTATGTTAGTAGTCAATAGAAAGAAAGTTCGTTCCAAGACATTACAACCGAATGACAATAACCTGTATAAACATTATTCCCCAACTTTCTTCTTGTACTTAAAAATAGTATTGGGGGTGAATACGTATGTTATTGATTGTGGATTGTGGCGATGAACAGTCTGGTGTATTGTGGTAGTTATGTATGTTGTTGATTGTGGGTGATGAACAGTCTGGTGTATTGTGGTAGTTATGTATGTTGTTGATTGTGGGTGATGAACAGACTGGTGTATTGTGGTAGTTATGTATGTTGTTGATTGTGGGTGATGAACAGTCTGGTGTATTGTGGTAGTTATGTATGTTGTTGATTGTGGGTGATGAACAGACTGGTGTATTGTGGGTAGTTATGTATGTTGTTGATTGTGGATGATGAACAGTCTGGTGTATTGTGGTAGTTATGTATGTTGTTGATTGTGGATGATGAACAGTCTGGTGTATTGTGGTAGTTATGTATGTTGTTGATTGTGGTGATGAACAGACTGGTGTATTGTGGGTAGTTATGTATGTTGTTGATTGTGGGTGATGAACAGTCTGGTGTATTGTGGGTAGTTATGTATGTTGTTGATTGTGGGTGATGAACAGTCTTATGTATGTTGGTGTATTGTCTGGTGGTAGTTATGTATGTTGTTGATTGTGGATGATGAACAGTCTGGTGTATTGTGGGTAGTTATGTATGTTGTTGATTGTGGATGATGAACAGTCTGGTGTATTGTGGTAGTTATGTATGTTGTTGATTGTGGATGATGAACAGTCTGGTGTATTGTGACAGTTATGTATGTTGTTGATTGTGGATGATGAACAGTCTGGTGTATTGTGGGTAGTTATGTATGTTGTTGATTGTGGATGATGAACAGACTGGTGTATTGTGGGTAGTTATGTATGTTGTTGATTGTGGATGATGAACAGTCTGGTGTATTGTGGGTAGTTATGTATGTTGTTGATTGTGGATGATGAACAGTCTGGTGTATTGTGGGTAGTTATGTGTTGATTGTTGTGATGAATTGTGGGATGATGAACAGACTGGTGTATTGTGTGATGAACAGTGGTGTATGTTGTTGATTGTGGATGATGAACAGACTGGTGTATTGTGGTAGTTATGTATGTTGTTGATTGTGGATGATGAACAGTCTGGTGTATTGTGGGTAGTTATGTATGTTGTTGATTGTGGATGATGAACAGACTGGTGTATTGTGGTAGTTATGTATGTTGTTGATTGTGGGTGATGAACAGTCTGGTGTATTGTGGGTAGTTATGTATGTTGTTGATTGTGGGTGATGAACAGACTGGTGTATTGTGGTAGTTATGTATGTTGTTGATTGTGGGTGATGAACAGTCTGGTGTATTGTGGTAGTTATGTATGTTGTTGATTGTGGAACTGGTGTATTGATGAACAGTCTGGTGTATTGTGGGTAGTTATGTATGTTGTTGATTGTGGGTGATGAACAGACTGGTGTATTGTGGGTAGTTATGTATGTTGTTGATTGTGGGTGATGAACAGACTGGTGTATTGTGGTAGTTATGTATGTTGTTGATTGTGGATGATGAACAGTCTGGTGTATTGTGGTAGTTATGTATGTTGTTGATTGTGATGATGAACAGACTGGTGTAACAGTATGTTGTTGATGTTGTTGTATTATTGTGGCATTGTGGGTAGTTATGATGAACAGTCTGTGTTGTTGTTGATGATGTGGGTGATGAACAGTATGTGTATTTGTGTAGTAGTTATGTATGTTGTTGATTGTGGATGATGAACAGACTGGTGATATTGTTGATTGTGGTGTAGTTATGTATGTTGTTGATTGTGGTGATGAACAGTCTGGTGTATTGTGGGCAGTTATGTATGTTGTTGATTGTGGATGATGAACAGACTGGTGTATTGTGGGTAGTTATGTATGTTGTTGATTGTGGATGATGAACAGTCTGGTGTATTGTGGTAGTTATGTATGTTGTTGATTGTGGATGATGAACAGTCTGGTGTATTGTGGTAGTTATGTATGTTGTTGATTGTGGATGATGAACAGACTGGTGTATTGTGGTAGTTATGTATGTTGTTGATTGATTGTCTGGTGCATTGTGGATGTGGGTAGTATATGTGGATGTTGTTGATTGATTATGGATGATGAACAGACTGTCTGGTATTGTATTGTGGGTATGAACAGTCTGGTATGTATGTTGTTGATTGTGGGTGATGAACAGACTGGTGTATTGTGTAGTAGTTATGTATGTTGTTGATGATGTGTAGTGAACAGTTGGTGTATGTGTGGATTGCATTGATAGAACAGTGTGTATGTAGTTGTATGTTGATTGTGGATGATGAACAGTCTGGTGTATTGTGGGTAGTTATGTATGTTGTTGATTGTGGGTGATGAACAGTCTGGTGTATTGTGGTAGTTATGTATGTTGTTGATTGTGGATGATGAACAGACTGGTGTATTGTGGGTAGTTATGTATGTTGTTGATTGTGGGTGATGAACAGTCTGGTGTATTGTGGGTAGTTAGTGTATGTTGTTGATTGTGGATGATGAACAGACTGGTGTATTGTGGCAGTTATGTATGTTGTTGATTGTGGGTGATGAACAGACTGGTGTATTGTGGTAGTTATGTATGTTGTTGATTTGATGGTGATGAATTGTGGGTGATGAACAGACTGGTGTATTGTGGTATTGTGGGTGAGAGTTGTGTATGTTTGTATTCTGATGTTGTTGATTGTGGATGATGAACAGACTGGTGTATTGTGGCAGTTATGTATGTTGTTGATGATTGACTGGTGTATTGTGGTAGTTATGTATGTTGTTGATTGTGGGTGATGAACAGACTGGTGTATTGTGGTAGTTATATATGTTGTTGATTGTGGGTGATGAACAGACTGGTGTATTGTGGTAGTTATGTATGTTGTTGATTGTGGGTGATGAACAGACTGGTGTATTGTGGGTAGTTATGTATGTTGTTGATTGTGATTGTGGGTGATGAACAGACTGGTGTATTATGTAGTTATGTATGTTGTTGATTGTGGATGATGAACAGAACAGACTGGTGTATTGTGGTAGTTATGTATGTTGTTGATTGTGGATGATGAACAGACTGGTGTATTGTGGTAGTTATGTATGTTGTTGATTGTGGATGATGAACAGACTGGTGTATTGTGGTAGTTATGTATGTTGTTGATTGTGGATGATGAACAGACTGGTGTATTGTGGTAGTTATGTATGTTGTTGATTGTGGATGATGAACAGACTGGTGTATTGTGGTAGTTATGTATGTTGTTGATTGTGGGTGATGAACAGACTGGTGTATTGTGGTAGTTATGTGAGAGTCGTGATGGTTACAAACTGTTTGTTCAGGGTTACATCATTCAAGTATTGAAAATACACACCTGTGTAGTGTGGAACACATTTGGAAAGCATTTACAAATTAAGCGCATCAGAGTAAAACAGGATTGTTGGATGGAATTCCTTATTGTGACTCGTGCCTTCTTTTCCCGTATGTTTTCATATGAACAATTGATTTTCCTTGGCATGTGTTTGAGATGGGTACCGCCGGTGGAATAGTGCGCGCTCGCTATTACAGGAACACCTGGTGTCATCACTATTTTGATCATTTACACGTTTTCGATATGGTCAGAACCGTAAAATGAAATAATGTTTTAGTTGAGATATCTTAATTTTAATGGGTTTGTTACCTTGATTGACACTAAATATTTCTTGTCTGTAAGGCAATAAAATAAAGTCACGCGTACACATATACACAATTGTCTATCAGCTAACTAAAAAAACACACAAAAACATACAATGTATATCAGGTATTTCATAATTATGATGGTATTGAGAATGACCTTGGCATGATAACGTCGATGAAGTGTCTGTATTTCTACTTGAAATACACATATATATGAAATACATCCGACACATTTAAGGATATACATAAACAACATATTTACCAGATGGTACGTTCTTTTTGTAGTAAACAGAACCCGAGGCTGCAGAAGCAGTTGCCGTCCATGTAAGAACGTTGCTGTGCCCGATGCAGCTCCCAGTGACAGTGTTGTAGAAGAAAGACCCACAAGACGCGTCCGCCAAACACATCATGGTGCACCGGCTTATACCTCTGACGTTCCCTCGAACCCACAAAGCAGAATCCATGACAATATAATTTTCCAGGGATGGTATTGCTCGAAAATGACCCTGTCCATCATCGCTTCCATGTGTAACCGACACCAGATACATTTGAAAGAGGATTAAAACTATGGGCCAAGGAGCCCTTGGAAGTGTCAACTTCATGTTTAGTGTCTTCATCAGTTATATAGCAGTTTCAAGCAAGGGAATAACTGTTGAATAATTAAACGCACCACTGCACTATGGATCCCTGTCTTGGCAGACCAAGAATATTTAAAGTAGTCAATGGCAAATAAAGTTTCCGTAAGACACAACCAAATGTTTCAGGTGGTTAGGTTTAGAGACCTGACTGTTCGTTATTGTGTGTCACTTACATCGATCGATTGATCGATGCTCTTGTTAGTGGATTAGTGGATTGTCTGGTCAAGACGCAATTATATATGTTTTAATTTAATTTTATAATTTAGTTATCTACTATGTGTGTATGTGTCTGTTTGTGTGTATGTGTTTTAATGTGTGTATATGTGTGTTACGGTCATCTCGATCTCTATACAGTTATGGCCACAGTTTGTAAAAATACGGAAATGTTCTATCATCTCGGAAACTTGTTCACCGAATGCAGTGATTCCTTTCATCATTCCTCGTGAATATATTCCGTGGAGATCTGGGTGTGAACTTATCACCAGCAACCCACGCTTGATTCAGGATGCGACTTTGAGTTATCCAGGAAAACATCACCACTCACTTATCCGAGTGATACCTAAATTTGCTGTATAATCTCAAATAACTGTGAATATAATTTCAGCACAAACCAGGATTTATCATTGATTCGTAGTGATGACTTGTTTGATAAGGATCTACATTTTGGTTCACGAATTCAAACGTTTATCCAAAATATAGTTTAAATTTTAATAGAGTGTTTCATAAGATGTTCAACATATTAAGTTTGATGTCTAGATTTATGTATGTGGCAACTTCTTGACAGATATATTTTTGTAAAGTTCGGACATAAAGAACACCTAACATCTGGTCAACAAACTCGACCAGAGATCCGCCACATCAGCAAGATCCAAGACCACATCATCACGAGGAAGTCCTGTACACAACCAACAACAAAGACATTAAAGAAAGAGTCCATAGACATCAGGAGATTCCAACCACTAATTATGTGTATCACTTATAAATGTCATTAGAAGAGCTTTAATTTCAGTATCTTCTACTGTAATGTGAAGACATCCGTTTTCTATTGTGCTTGAAGTAGATGGGCAGACACCTCCACGTGCAGGAGGGTCCACTTCCCTTCCTTTTTATTGTTTCTTTATGATTAGCCAATTCTGGCTCAGAGGTGCCAGATGTTGGTTGTGTCCCTTTTACAAGCGGAAAATCTTCAAGTATTTGTTTCTACGAACAAGGGTTAAACTGTGCTGAGCTGAAACCTTCATGATCGCTCAGTTCTTTGGCCAGGAAATATAACCTAAACTACAGGTACATCGAAAATCTTCTAACGTAATCAGTAATCAGTTCCATGCCATTGATTTTCCCACCAGAACGAGAAATATAGAAGGCCTCATGATCAATATCATATTTAGATCTTTGCAGCAAATTGAGAGTGACAAAAATCTCTCCACAAAACTGTATCCCCAAAGGGATGACGTCTAGTTTCCAGCAGTAATCGAGCAACATTCCTGCCTTTAGTATCAACATTTGACAACTTTTGGGGTCCAAACTGAACTACTCTTTTGCCAAGATTTCAAACAGCCTCAAATGATCTTGCTCATGTGTTGTTTGATTACGTTTCTGACATTTGAGAAAAGCTTTCCAAACCATTTTATGGTAGACATGTCGAGGACTTTTCCAAATTTAACGCATCAGTGAGAAAAATGATGTCTTATGATATTCCCATATTTTGACTTGTACCATAATGCTCCCATTTCTTTCGGGGGAAATATATTACTAGCTATTGCTATGAAACAATCATTTCTGCTTTTAGCAGAGATGCCTCAAGGATGTGGAAAGGGCGTGGCCGCGCTCTACAACCAAAATGATATCAGATATCAAAGTCACAATCCCACGGCGCGGACATGATGATATATGTTGATAAAGTGATGTGTTGTTACATGTAAAGGACTCAATACCCAGTTACAATACCTTTCAATGAAATGTGTCTTTTACAATTCTAGACCAATAACAGAAAACTCAAGAACGTGTCTCTCATATAAGGGTAGTACATTTGTCAAATCTTCACCCACACATTTATGCACATTAAATGACCAACGCCAAATGTTCTCTCCTCATACAAACCAAAGTGAGCTCTGAGGTCGTCAACATCGCAGCACTGTTGTTGTCTGACAATAAACCGCTTGGCTACCTAGGTGTTAAAACTTTCGTTGAAGGTGGAACATGCATTTCAGCTACACGTTGACACATTATGTGGGAACTTTCAACAATTCATATTCTATGTTTTTGAGGTGTGTGAAAATATGACATATCGCCAATCTGCCATTGAAATACTACAGGGCGTTGTTTGAGTGTTTCTAGTTATAGTTCTAAAACATCTTTCACATACACCTTTAATTTTTATGAGGGGAATATACCATCAGGTGAAAGGTGTTTGCAAGTAATAGTGATAGTTTTATAATTAAAATTTTTTTTGTTAGGGTGTTTTTGAGGTGTGTGAAAATATGACATATCGCCAATCTGCCATTGAAATACTACAGGGCGTTGTTTGAGTGTTTCTAGTTATTGTTCTAAAACATCTTTCACATACACCTTCAATTTTTATGAGGGGAATATACCATCAGTTCAAAGGTGTTTGCAAGTAATAGTGATAGTTTTATAATTTAATTTTTTTTGTTAGGGTGTATTTGAGGTGTGTGAAAAATATGACATATCGCAGATCTGTTCTGATACGTCATTGATGCTTGTGATGCTTGAGTGTTATACATGGATGGCTGTGGTGTATCATTTATTCTTTCATTCATTCACATATGTTCAATAAGATATCTGAATTTTTATTTTGTTCTTGTTTATGTGTTTTATTTATGTTTTCATTCATTCACATATAATTCTTGCTCTTAATTCATTGTAAAATTCCGACTGATACAATACACTGGCTGAAGTACTGTTAAACGCAGCCCAAGTTGCGCTGGGAACGAACCAAGTCACTGGTACAAATGGTAAAGAAAGAAAGCGAGTGACCTATCCCTGTTGTAGAGTATCCCTGGTGCTAGTAACCACTTCTGAATCCTAGCCTATTCACAAAGTCAACAATCGGTTCTAAAGTCATGTTGTTTTGCTGCTTGTTAAGAACCAGTTCTTAAGTCAAGCCTATGTATGTATGTTAGCATCCACTTTTTAACAGTGATAAACAGTGCCAATACCACTCAACACGTGTACGACAAGGTAACATTTTAACTGTTACACTTACAAATTCCATTCACATAGGTATTCCTGTATAGATTATAAGTGACACTGGGCGGTGGGACAGCCTTGTTGACACGAAGTTGTGCAGAACTATGGATTGAGAAATAACTAAATTTCACATTGTCGTATTTGACTGGGATGCAGCAACTGGGACACTGCATTATCTAATCTTTGAAGGACTGTTGTAATATGCATTAGTTTGGGGAGCGACATTAATATAGGGGAAACACTGTTTGTCAATCCCACTGTACACTACTAGTGGTACAAGAATAAATGTTGTTTAAACTATACACACACTTGCATATATATTCAATCGTGTCGCATTGTAGATATACACTATAGCCCTAGAACAAAGGTTCACGCTTCAGTGGCTAATGCTAATTACCTGGCTCGCATCTCTTACCTAGTCATAGCGCAATGTTGTCTTAACAAGACCTATTTAGGAAGACTCTGGCTAAGTGAGAGTGAACCGTTTCTGAGCGTGGTGAGCCATGAACAGTGTTCACCACATGCAAAACAATTTTAATCAATAAGTGTTCACAATTTGTAGCTTCAAATATCAATTTCTTATGCTGTCTCCCACTCAGTTGGATTGTAAATATTTGTATGGTGTTTGTATTTGATTAAAATGACATTACATGATTATCAGTTATATATGTATCATTCATTTATCTGTAACTAAATGTATAACAGTAATCATCTGATTAAAATGATGAAAAATGTTAAAGAAAGATTATGTGACTATAAACTTTTATGTTATATGTGTATAATTTGTTTATTTTTGTATATCTGTAACTTTATATATAACATGAATCGTATATATTTTTTGTAAATTTTGTAAAATGAAATAAATTGGCAAAGTCTTGAATCCCCAACTAATCCCTTTTGTTGCACCATTAACGTTAATTAATTGCTTGACAATGAAACTGGCAAAGTGGGAGGACACCACATTCCACAAGTACGACAGACAGACAGACAGACAGACAGATAATCTCACCTCAACATCATACATATGAACATAGAAGGGAATAATAAAACGTTGAGCCAATCTTTACAGACTTATGAGAGACTACGACTTTACAAATGCCAATTTCTTGTTGATGCATAGAGGGGAGTTTCCATGTTTATTCCCACACCGTTATCAATATAAAGTTACTACAACCAGGTGAATAGAAGTATATATGCATAATGACAACCAGCAAAGTAACAGATAATTTAGCAAGTAGCACATCGTTGGATGGAGGCAGCAGGAGAGTAAGATCAACAAATTGTAAACAGGCTGATTGGATGATAATTGAACAGCTGATTGACAGATTCTAACTGTAAATCAACTTCAGTATGACAAAGTCGAAATCCACTCCACTGTCAAAGTGATGGAATCAATCAACATTCAATCAGCTTGTTTATCCTGAACGATGTACATCGAAATGCCGCTCTATTCAATAAACAGGGAGTTGTTATCACTTAAGTGATATGTTTCGTTATGTATCCCCATACTGTTTACTGCAGTATAAGTGAGATCTGATTCAGTTTGCGAATGACCACACTTTTGAAGATTATTTAAGTTCTACTTTAGTAAACTGCATCCTAATAATTTGATTTCAGATTAAAACATCTCATTCCGAATTTGTGTAATCCTATTTCAGGTACTAAGAAATACTGTATTTTACATATTAGATATAAATCTATCAGTACCAGTTTGATGTGTCTGGTCATGAGTTAACTAACATAATGATTATATATTTACTGTCATTACATGTGTCATTAAGCGTCATTTATGCCATTATAATGTTCTCTGATCCATTTCATCGTACGGCATTTATTTCATTCAATGTTTTGTATTTCACATGATGACATGAGAAATGTTACTATTCATCAGTTCGTACTTCAAGGGTTCCAATATAGTTTAGTTTCGATTTTAATACCTATCAAGTTAGATGTTATATATGAGTGTTCCAACCAATATAGTCATTATGGTTACAAACGGCCTGATTTTAATACCTATCAAGTTAGATGTTATATATGAGTACATCGCGACACATTCACACAAAACATACGTAATTTGGTAATTCTGTTCAGACGAAAAAGAAATATCTAATTTGATAAGAAACACTACATAAAGTATCTTCCCTCACTCTGAGAGAAGGACGGCATTAGTTTTTAAATAATTTTATCTGCATGAAAGAAGGGATTATAAAAAATCTGAAACAAACTTCCGTATACTACCATTTCACCAATATTGCGACATTGACCATGGATTCATGTTAATTTCAGTCTGATTTTAATGTCATAATTATGCGAGGTTGCTCATTCACACATTCATACAAATTGACAGCTCAACACAAAGCAATATGCAACCAACCAAATTCAATACAATACAACTTTCACCGCCTGTGCATACAATACTGTTGACGAATCTCTCAGGTGTGTTAGAGCGATAATACCATCGCGACATGTTTAACAAACCTACAGCTCAGCAGATTTAAATAACTTACCTTTTTAATAAGAAAAGCAAGATTTATGGATGTCAACTTCTTTATTGTGAATAACACGACGTTTCGGAGTGTATGCTTGCTCCTTCATCAGCTAAAAAATCAGGTCACAATACAGAAGTTGACATCTATAAATCTTCCTTTTGTTATGCCTTCCACTTCTAAATGCCCTTCAAAGATGTACCTTCCTTCCACAGGCTTCTTTGAGAGGCATAGAAACTTGGGTGAATTCTCTTTTTGCCCGCACTTTACTTGGCTATAAGCGGATTAGGGTTAACAGTCCAGTGCCTGCACAATTATAGTCTGTTCAAGTAAGTGGAGTTCAGTACCCACTCACCACCAAGGTCACTAGCCGACCACACTGAATAAGTTCAAAATGATTAGTCAACTTAGTCATTAAAAGTAATCAAATATGACATGATTGAGGCATGGGGTTATAAAACTGCACAATCTGGTGGGATAGTGAACGTGATTAGTGTGTCATATGAAACAAACAATACACTTGTATGTATTTATGTATAATGCACAGTGAACAAAAGTATATATTTCATGGTGTAACATTTGACGCTTATTAATGTATTTGCTAATTTAAAATTGCATCATGTTTGTCAGACAATTCATTTTTGTATATTTGTATACATGCAATATTGTGTATGCATATGATGTTACATACAATATTAGTAAAATTAAAAATGTCACCATATTTTCAAATAACTCATATTCGTATATTTGCTATTGCTATATGAAATAAACAAAATGTTATAAACTTTACTGTTTACCAACAAGCGCTCGCATACTTGCTTTTCTACAACAGACTATAGCTTTAATCCCCACTGTTGTAAGGATTAGTACGGTCCATTAATTTCAATCTCAAAACAGTACGTGCAGGCAAAACGAGAAATTAAACACCCCGGAACTTGAGTCAATTGGTTATCATAATTTTTCTTTCCAGAGGCCGTCTTGGGACTGACTTGACTATGTCACTCATGAATTAACAAGGCAGCAAGGTAGTACGCCTTGTTAATTGTTGAATCTTAACTCATCAATTAACAGGGGATTAGGTCTTGTGGCGTGCAAACTACAATCATTTACACTTACCCACCAGTTATCTCCCCTTGTGGACATTTCCAAAATTGGAAATTTTTGGAAATCTCACATTTCCAAAATGGGAAATGTCTTGGAAACATCATCTTTCCCAAATAGGAAATGTCTTGGAAACATCATCTTTCCAAGACATTTCCAAGCCTGTAAATGTGGACTTTTTTTCCAGTGGCTCGCTAGTCAGCCTGCCGTGCATCATGATCATAACCGAGCCGAGAGATACACACACTTATACTCGTCCACGGCGCTCGCTCAAAGCAACCGCGAGACGATTGCGAGGTGATGACTTCCGAGACCTGCGTTTCATTCAGCTAAAAACACCTCTCGCCTCGATAATATATAACAAGTACGACAATACGTTGGATTGTTAGCCTTTCGCCAGACCGACCCCATGCTCACTAAAAAGTGATTATTTCCTAAATTGTTTGACCGATTTTCGTGAAATTTTGCATGCATCTCGGCAGATGGTTACGCTATAACAAAACGGCATTTGGAACACTCTCGATGACTTCATTAGATTAATTAAAACTTAATTACGACAAAAAATTGGACATTTTGCCTTTTCCCGACTAACCCTATGCTCACTTAAAAGTCAAATATTTCAGAAACTATTTTACCGATTTTCGTCAAATTTTGCATGCAACTCAGTAGTAGTATACACAATGGTTGAACTGCGACTTACCACAGGCTTAATTTTTTAAAATTAAGCCTTTGGTGAGGACCTGTCGCAGTTCCACCATTGTGTATACTACTATATATATAAATCAATCACAGGGTATCAACGCGGGAAAACATCTGTCCTGTGTTTCTCAGTCATTTTACATATTTCATAATTTGGTTCCATTCCACAGAGCTTATTTACATAAAGAACTTTGGGTTCTTTGGAGGGCATTTAGAAGTGATGATCAATGTCCTTGAAGAAAGAGCACTTGTCTGGTGTCAACTTCAGTCCACACCCTCTGATCCTCTTGAAAACCCTGGCAAGTCGATTCAAGTGTTCTTCATAAGTGTACGAGAACACAATGATGTCATCGATGTAGATTAAGCAGATCTTAAGATGAAGTCCGTCAAAGCATTCGTTCCTCAGTCGCTGGTATGTGGCGGGACTGTTGCACAAACCAAAGGGCATCCTGGTATACTCATAAAAGTTTGTGTTCTTCAGCCAACTCCACCTGATGATACTCGCTCTTCATATCCAACGTTGTGAAGTATTTGGATCCAACCAGAGCATCAAACATCTCTTCCACTCTCGGCAAAGAATAGCTGTCCTTGGTGATCCTAATGTTGAGCTGTCGGAAGTCAACACATAGTCTAAGTTTGCCATTTTTCTTTCTTGCCAATACAGCATTAGATGACCATGGTGAATGTGACTTGCGAATGATCCCACAAAGAAGGAGTTGTTGCAGATGATCTCTTACTTCCTGGTACATCGGAGGTGGGATCCGTCTATGTCTCTGCTTGAAGGGACACTCATCAGTCAGCTCAATCCTATGAACCACCCTGTGGGTATAACGAACATCTGTATCCCCTGTTGAAAAGATGTCCAAGTGCTGTCTGATTACATCTTTGCCTCTGGCCAGTTCATCAGGAGTCACCGCAGCTTCCTCAAAGTCCATCTTCTCAATCAATGGTTCATCAACACAGTCAGCTGTCTGAGGTACATCTTCAACGATCACTGGCTGCAGTTCACATAGTATGGCATTAGGAGATATAGCAACAGCCCTAGTGGTCACATTACAGATATAAACATCACCCCCCGTCTTCTGTTTGCTGTTGTAGGAGACTAAGCTTGGAGCAATGTCAAGGTCACCTGGTATTGCTGAAGTTCTGGTGGCATGTAGTACTGCACAAGTGGAGTGATAATCAAGCGGTTTATCCAGATATCCATGAATCTTCACTTCACTGTTAGGAGGGATGCCAATCTCTTGTACTCAGCACTCTTAACCCCCTGGCTGCCGAGGTTTTTTTCAGGCGCACATTTTCATACCCTTTGAAAAGTGAACGTTGTGCGAGAATTGCGCTCGCTTGGTGCTGGATCTACGTACGGCTATAAAATTACACAGAAATGTAGAATATTAAATTTGCTATCCGTTGGTATAAATATAAGTGCAACTACCTCTGCGGTTTGAGAAATAGACCTTGCTAAAATTTGTCAAAGTTTTTGTTATGCGTTAAAAAGCAGTAAATTTCTCCGCTTTTTATCGCTCACCGATAAAAGCACTGTGCTACGATTTTTTTATTTGGGCATCTTTAAGGAAAGAGTGAGCGAAGAAAATACAGCCTGATATCTGAACGACATAAGTATATTTGAATTGGATTTATGTGCTTATGCATGACATTATACGCTCAACATTAAAAATGACTCGCAACAAATGTCAAAAATGGATTTTCTTCTATGACGTCAGACAACGACAGAGAGACCATACACGTATAAGGGTAAGGGGGCATAACTCCGTTATGCTTAACACTAGGTCAATGTAACTCAGTTCACATGGAGAGAATTTGTTGTGGATACGGACGCTATATTTGCGTTATTTATTGTTCACGGTGAACCAAACTATTCCAATTCAAAGTTCCCCAATGTGAGCGGATACGCTTTGGTAGTTTCACAATTTATAAGAAAAGATGACAACGTACTACATGTGAAAGCATGTAATAGCGATTTGGATGGGCCTATCTGATATATAAGTTAGTTCTTAGATTCCCATATTCTCCTGTTTGTGTAGATATATTTTGACTAATTGTGCATCGTTATTACCAGAATACTAGCCATATCTTCAAATGTAATGAAATTGCTGAAAATAATACAACATTTAAGTTGACGTCATTGCTTGTTATATGCATTTTGCGACGTCAGAAAAGGACGACATTGGTATGCTGATTAGTATATATCTCACCTAATTTCCATTTATTGTGTGAAAGGTCTCGGCTTCTTTGTCAGAATTAACACTCTTTAGACAAAACATAAAATGACTGTTTTTTTCCATTTAAATAGTGTCCTGAATATATCAACAATTAGACAGTTTGACTGTGTATCTTATCACGAGCAACACGCGCACCTGTTTGGCATCAATTTAACGAAAATGAAAAATAACATTACACAACACCCGAATATTTTGTTTACGATAAGAATTTTATTTATTCAGGATTATGTAGCTATTTGTCTTCATAAGTATGCAATGGAACATGCAAAAAAGAAAGCTTTTTATATATGGAACTAGTACGTACTATATATTAGAATATGGATGTAAGATTTGTCCAAATTAATTAAGACATGACATGGTTTATATATTTTTAAACAATTTTCGTATAAATATAGTTAGAGTTTGATATCCCGTCATCACAATATTTTTAAATCGAATATGAATTGATTATATTATCGAAAACAATGATAGTGAATCATAAAAAGTTTCCGACAAACGCGCAATCAATATATATCATTGTTTTCTCTATAAAACGACACAAACATGTGTAATGAACAAGACAATTCCTTTAAATGTGTGTGCATATACATTTCATAACATACATATATCATTTTCATTAAATATTATCAGTTTTACTTATAAGGTTTAATCAAATCGCCGTTCATTAACCTGTTCATGTGAAACTGCAATATTAGTTCAAATGCATTTAATATTGTACATTATAGGAACTAAAGTAATTGCAGTTATGGCTACGTTTGATCTTCTAACACTTGTGTAAAGGTTTAGATATGGTCTACTGCACTAAATGTGTCAATATCTTATGTAAATATGATTCAAACAATCAAAAACTTTCAAAGAATAAAACACCGTAAATCCTGTATGCACGTATGATATGATATTGGACAAGGCTAAATGTAGATACTGAGGTCAGTTTCATAAAAAATGTATCTGAACTATCCACAAAGTATACATCATAATACTGACAGTGTAATCGGAGGGACTGGGCAATTGTGTTTACTCTTGTTCAACCGACCTTCACCTCAAAGAAATTGCCTAATATGTACAACAATGTTGACGTATGACATCACTACTAGTGTTCCCCCTAGGATTCAGAAAGGGCAGGGTAAATTAAACAAAAAGGGCACTTCATAATCTAAAAGGGCACTTTGGTGAGGATTATTGAAAAAATAACAATAACAAAATGTATATGAAGTCAAATGCTCTTATAATTTTATTTCTAAAGTTCATTTATTACTCTTCTCATTTTGTATTTTAAGATCAAAATTTGGAAAAAAAGCATTTCAAGACATTAACCTATTGTCACATTTGTTTACAATTTCACAAAACACGCAAACAACAATTTACAGTCTTCTTTTCTTTCTTGCCAAGCATCTGTTTTTCAAGTCAATGTCTGAAACTGACGATGCATTCAGGCTAATCATGAGAAGTCCGTTGCAATTTTGAACACTGAGTCTGTTTCTATGATCTGTCACAATCAGTTTCACTTTTTGAGAACACTCTCTCAACTTCAGAAGTGGACAATCACAGTTGCATGAATGGACAGTTATTGAACAATGTTTGGATTCAAGTTTCCAAGTTGAGGCTTGAGTCTTCAAAATGGTGGAGGGTGAACTGGTGTCAAGCTCCTTTACTTGACTCCACTCAATTTGTGTTTGGTCGACATTAAGTCCATTTCTGCCCTTGGTGTTCCACTTAGAACATAATGAACAAAACATCATTCCCTTCTTTTTGTCATCTTCTGAGTACCTCGACCAGGGACGGTTTTGTTGCCACTTTGTGTCAAATGCAGTGACCACCATCTTTCTTCTGTGTTGGAATAACTGACTCTGTCTCGTGTGCCCTTGAATTTTCATAGGAAACTACCTCTGACTCGTCCGGTCTGAAAAAAAAAAATATACAAAGTTCATATACCATATTCAAAATATTCTTAGATATTAAATTTGAAATCATAATTATTAAAACAAAAATATCACACAATAATACACCTGAACGTAAGTATCTACTGTGGAGAGCCTCGACAAGGGTGTGGCTTCCCATTGTTTGAAATCGTAAAATAGTTTTACGCCTTCAAGACATACATTTTTATGAAATCGACAGTAAACACTAAAAACAAGGCTACCAAGTGAAGCTGTTATGCAAGCTGTATTAACTATTTCATTTCCCAGGACAAACAACAAAATAATTCAAGATCAATTTCAAATTGCCGATGGATTCAAAATGGCGGACATTTTCGAGTTTCAGATTTTCACCTAAACAGCACAGTCACATGAATATCGGTCCCCCAAACGTACCAAAATACATCCCATGTAGTTCACACATCGTTGTCTTTAATAAATGAAGGTCTTATTTGAAGGCATATGTAATTGAAAAGGAAATCAACGGCCTTAAAAATCACGAACTTAGAGGCACATACCTGTTAGCAGGTTCGGTACAACCCCGAACGGGTGCCAGAGCCCGTTCGGGAACTAACTACCCGATCGGGATAAGAAAATCGCACTCAAAGTGCAGAAAAACCATGTTTTTCTCCACCAAAGCGGCAATTCACATCGGCGCAATATGGTGACTTGTTATACATGTCAACGAAACCTCCATCTAGGCAATGGTTACACGCAAGTTCCCAAATGATGCCGCATTTTGGGCGCTATCCCCTCGAAAGTGAGGACCCCTTGCAGAACTTATACACATTATGGTCTCAAACTATATCAATTATGTCATTTTATGCCATAATTTTAGCTCAAATGCACTTATCACTCACCACACTTTCAATCATATCCGGAAGTAACTACCAAGCGCCCTCTGTTTGCCTACAAAGGGCGATAATCTAAGCTGAAGTGGCACACCAGCAAAAAACTATGGAGGCGCAGTTGTGACATAATGATTTCGTGCTTCATCTGAACCAGAATTAAGATTGAAATAATAAAATGATCATGCATAGCATTTTTTTGTTATGAATCCATACATGTCATTGAACATGCCACTGTACATTGCACTTGAAAGGTCAGTAATGCAAGGGGACGAAAACATGTTTGCTTTGTAAACGAAAATACCATGATAGTTTACAGACAACTAGATGATGAAGCGATGATACTTATGTTAATATTAATTACATTCGAAGTCAAATAGCATTATGATATTTCACATACTGAGTTGTGACCTCATGGTAGTGACAATTCCACCTACGTTCACTTGAAATTAACGTACATTAAAAACACGATTTATTGCTGAAATATGTTTGCATACTTTCAAGCAGATGAACCCCTGCTGGAGTTGTTTCCCCCTTTTGTCGCTAACTAGAGGGCGCTGGGCATTTACTTCCGATCGACAAGGAAAGTGTGGTGAGGGACAATTGCATTTCTGTTCAAATATCTGCAAAGAATGACTTTAATGATGCATTTATAGGCCTAAATGTGTAACATTCACCACAGAGGTTCTCTGTTTCGAGGGGATAGCGCCCAAAATGCGGCATCATTTGGGAACTTGCGTGTAACCATAGCCAAGTTGGAGGTTTCGTTGACATGTATAACAAGTCACCATAATGCGCCGATGTGAATTGCCGCTTGGATGGCGACAAACATGGTTTTTTCTGCACTTTGAGTGGCGATTTTCTTATCCCGATCGGGTGTTGGTTCCCGAACGAATCAAGAATACCGTTCGGGGTTGTACCGAACCTGGTTAGGAAGCGAAGAAATCTATTAGTCGGCGACACTTCCTTGCTTCAACCTTCACCGCTTCTTCTCTTTTCCATTTGATTCTTTCCTTGGTAGGCATTGTGATTTGTAAAGCGAATTAAACACATTTGACTTCGCCATGATTTAAATGCCAATTTCCTAATCATTATCAAAACAATTTGGTGTCTCCCCTTGAAAGGGAGAGAACTCCGTCCTTAATAAAATCCGGAAAATACACCGCGGGTTGTTGTAAAATCAAGCACGCTGGAAAAACTGGGATTGAGGCGAAAAGGGCAGGGCGCAAAACAAAAAGGGCAGGGCGCAAAAATCAAAGGGCAGGGCGCAGCGCCCTCCTAAATGTGCCTAGGGGGAACACTAACTACCCATGACCTGCAATATGGAACAAGTTTGTTATGGATAACAACTTCTTTATTTCATGAGTGCGACGTTTCGATACAGATTCTTGTATCGTTGTCAAGCAAGAGTGATACATGAAGTGGAGGAGCTGCATATTTATACTGTGTATAACAATGAAACTACATCACGGACTATCCTTGGTCACGGTTGATGGTGGGCTTATGGCGTTTGATGCGAATGGCTTCGGTGAGCTTGCGTTTAGTGAAGTCCGTCTGGTTGTTGGCGAGAATGGTGAAGTCGGACCACTCTATTTGATGATTGGGGTTTGCTTTGATGTGGTCAGAGATAGCTGATTTGGTGTCGGAGTTAGCAACAGAGGTGCGATGTTCTTTGACACGGGTGTTGATGGGTCGGGATGTTTCACCTATGTAGCTTTGTCCACAATCACTGTTTATTTTATAGATAACACATTTCGGGTTGTTGTTGTTGACGGTGGGTTGTTTTTTTCCGTTGGCATGGAGGAGGTTGTTGAGGCTGGAAGACGCTGAGAAGGTTGTGTCTATGCCTGCCTGTTGTTTCAGGAGTCGGCTGATTTGATGTGATGGTTTACTTACGTAGGGAATGGATATCTTGATGGGGGCTGATTCTGGTTTAGATCTCTACCGACTCTATCATCAGCCTCACCACCGCCTGCATCAACTCCACCTACTTCACCTGGGGCGATGCCATCTATGAGCAAATCCACGGACTTCCCATGGGCTCCCCACTATCCCCCATCCTAACAGAAATTTACATCACCGACCTGGAAAATAAGGCCCTAGAAACTGCACCCTTCAAACCGACCTGATGGTACCGCAAAGTGGATGACACCTTCGTCATCCTCCAACCTCAGCAAGATCCAAAGCAGCTCATCGCCCATCTCAACAACCAACATCCCCGCATCAAATTCACCATTGAAATAGAGCAGAACAACCAACTACCTTTCCTTGATGTCCTTGTATCCCGCACCTCCTGCAACCAACTCCAGACCTCCGTATACAGAAAACCTACCCACACGGCTCAATACATCCACTACAACTCCAACCACCCCCCTAAAGTCAAGACCAGCGTCATCTCTACATTGACCAGAAGAGCCAAAAACATCCGCTCAACAAACCTACAAGAAGAAATTGAACACCTAAGGAAAGTCTTTGTAGAACGCAACCACTGCCCACCCGAAACAGTCAACAGAACCATCGAAGCAACGCTTTCACCTCCTGCCAAAAGATCTAAACCAGAATCAGCCCCCATCAAGATATCCATTCCTTACATAAGTAAACCATCACATCAAATCAGCCGACTCCTGAAACAACAGGCAGGCATAGACACAACCTTCTCAGCGTCTTCCAGCCTCAACAACCTCCTCCATGCCAACGGAAAAAAAACAACCCACCGTCAACAACAACAACCCGAAATGTGTTATTTATAAAATAAACAGTGATTGTGGACAATACTACATAGGTGAAACATCCCGACCCATCAACACCCGTGTCAAAGAACATCGAACCTCTGTTGCTAACTCCGACACCAAATCAGCTATCTCTGACCACATCAAAGCAAACCCCAATCATCAAATAGAGTGGTCCGACTTCACCATTCTCGCCAACAACCAGACGGACTTCACTAAACGCAAGCTCACCGAAGCCATTCACATCAAACGCCATAAGCCCACCATCAACCGTGACCAAGGATACTTCATTCCGTCAGCTTATGATCCACTCCTCCACCAAGCCCAATCTATTGTATAAACACGCACCTATTGTAAAAACATCCCCTTCATTGTACCACTCCTGTATTTATACATCTCTGGCTTCCATTTACTATCCTTTGTGTACTCACTGGCTTCATCAGCTTACTGCTTAACCTATTATGGCAATTATGTTGTTTCCTTTATCAATTACAATGTATGTAGTTTCATTGTTATACACAGTATAAATATGCAGCTCCTCCACTTCATGTATCACTCTTGCTTGACAACGATACAAGAATCTGTATCGAAACGTCGCACTCATGAAATAAAGAAGTTGTTATCCATAAAAACTTGTTCCATATTGTACGTCTCAACTTCTAAAATGCCACTCAAACAAGTTACCCATGACCCATTTCTTACAAAATGGCGGCTTTGCTGTCAAGGATACACAGGATTTTGTGAGGACCCGTCCATTGATTCAGGAATAATTTTTACATAAATATGATATGTAAGTATTCAGAATGATTCTGACTATCTGTGTATTGTTATATGTTTTTTATTGTTTTAACCGTAAGTAAGAGAAGAAGCCAGAAATGCTGATAATTACAGTTGTCGTTCTGCGTGATTTTGCGTCAGTCATGGCGTCACGCTGCACGGAAACTTTGACAATTTCTTATGAATTATCAAATCATTGCATTGTATCTATTTATAATTTCCTATTTCTTACTACGATACTCTTTCCATGCATATTCCAAAGGTATTGAGCTATTGCAAGCAATGAATAGACGGATGAATGTTCGAAAATTTCAGAAAATGCTACGCAGTGTAAAATCGGAATTTGTCTTTGTTTACATTTCGAACCAGCGCAGTCTTTCGAGCACAGCGTTCGTTTTCACACCCAATATGTTTCGTCTCATTTTATCTGGACAGTTGGTATTGGTGACAAAGACTAGTTGCAATTTGTTTCTAAAATGTATGGGGAATTCAGTGATGCATTTTTCGAAGCTGAATATGAAATATACGTGATGTAATAGGCGTCTCAACACCGGCCTCCGCGAAACCTGATTTTGTAAACACTATCCAATATGGCGGAAAGCGCTATACAGCGTTCGTGTAAGTGCATTTTCGAAAACATCCCAACCGATTCTAGATTCATCGGCAACGTTTCAGAATTATAATTAGCGATTTCATGTAAAACTGATATCCGTGATCATGAATGTTATTTTTGAAATTCAATACTCCCAGTAATTATCCGATTTTCACATTTCAAAACATACAGCAAATAACGCTGTGAATCGCGATTTCGTACTGTGTCAAAAATGGCGACATTTTCAGCACTTTAGCTTTGTCTAAAATAATAGTGGATGGTATCAAGAAACAGGAAATTTCCCGCAGAATTCGAAACTGTGAAGTGTATTTGTGTGCGTGTGATATTTTGATTTTTATTGGACTTGAAATTGAGGGTTGAAGGGGAAGGACATATATGTCCCTGTGGCATCCAGGGGGTTAACTATGGCTAACTTGTTCTGACTCTTGGTCAACTCCTTCTTTCGAAGTACAAGGCATCTAAAAGCGAGGTACCATGGGGTGAAGAGGTTAGCACTCTGTAAAAATCTGTTTCCATGATGCTCTTTACACTTGACCATAAGTGAATTCAAAATATTGGTGCCGATAAGAACAGGTACTGTCTCGTTGTATTCAGTGTCGGGAACAACTAAGAATAAACCTCGCTGGTCGGCTGGTGACATACCTGTTACCTTCAGTGGTGCTTCAACATATCCGAGATAAGGTAGCGTCTTACCATCAGCACACACCTTATAGTGGCTGTATGGGGATGTGGGACAGATTTTCTCGATGGATGGACTCACTCATGGTTGATACTGTAGCTCCGGTATCCAAAGGGGCTTTAGTGTCCTCCCCATGAACGGCAACTTCCACTTCTGATGCAGTACCCACACTGAACACAGCTTGCCACCCACACTGAACACAGCTTGTCCCCCCAAAATGAACACAGCTTGTCCCCCACAATGAACACAGCTTGACCCCCACACCAAACACAGCTTGCCACCCATACAGAATACCTGTCTTACAGCTTGCCCCAACATAGAATACTTGTCTTTAGTGTTCCCCCTAGGCACATTTAGGAGGGCGCTGCGCCCTGCCCTTTGATTTTTGCGCCCTGCCCTTTTTGTTTTGCGCCCTGCCCTTTTCGCCTCAATCCCAGTTTTTTTTTCCAGCTGTGCTTGATTTTACAACAACCCGTGTGTATTTTCCGGATTTTATTAAGGACGGAGTTCTCTCCCTTTCAAGGGGAGACACCAAATTGTTTTGATAATGATTAGGAAATTGGCATTTAAATCATGGCGAAGTCAAATGTGTTTAATTCGCTTTACAAATCACAATGCCTACCAAGGAAAGAATCAAATGGAAAAGAGAAGAAGCGGTGAAGGTTGAAGCAAGGAAGTGTCGCCGACTAATAGATTTCTTCGCTCCTAACCAGGTTCGGTACAACCCCCGAACGGGTACTTGAGCCCGTTCGGGAACTAACACCCCGATCGGGATAAGAAAATCGCACTCAAAGTGCAGAAAAACCATGTTTGTCTCCACCCAAGCGGCAATTCACATCGGCGCATTATGGTGACTTGTTATACATGTCAACGAAACCTCCAACTTGGCTATGGTTACACGCAAGTTCCCAAATGATGCCGCATTTTGGGCGCTACCCCCTCGAAACAGAGAACCCTGTGGTGAATGTTACACATTTAGGCCTATAAATGCATCATTAAAGTCATTCTTTGCAGATATTTGAACAGAAATGCAATTGTCCCTCACCACACTTTCCTTGTCGATCGGAAGTAAATGCCCAGCGCCCTCTAGTTAGCGACAAAAGGGGGAAACAACTCCAGCAGAGGTTCATCTGCTTGAAAGTATGGAAACATATTTCAGCAATAAATCGTGTTTTTAATGTACGTTAATTTCAAGTGAACGTAGGTGGAATTGTCGCTACCATGAGGTCACAACTCAGTATGTGAAATATCATAATGCTATTTGACTTCGAATGTAATTAATATTAACATAAGTATCATCGCTTCATCATCTAGTTGTCTGTAAACTATCATGGTATTTTCGTTTACAAAGCAAACATATTTTCGTCCCCTTGCATTACTGACCTTTCAAGTGCAATGTACAGTGGCATGTTCAATGACATGTATGGATTCATAACAAAAAATGCTATTCATGATCATTTTATTATTTCAATCTTAATTCTGGTTCAGATGAAGCACGAAATCATTATGTCACAACTGCGCCTCCATAGTTTTGCTGGTGTGCCACTCCAGCTTAGATTATCGCCCTTTGTAGGCAAACAGAGGGCGCTTGGCAGTTACTTCCGGATAAGATTGAAAGTGTGGTGAGTGACAAGTGCATTTGAGCTAAAATTATGGCATAAAATGACATAATTGATATAGTTTGAGACCATAATGTGTATAAGTTCTGCAAGGGGTCCTCACTTTCGAGGGGATAGCGCCCAAAATGCGGCATCATTTGGGAACTTGCGTGTAACCATTGCCTAGATGGAGGTTTCGTTGACATGTATAACAAGTCACCATATTGCGCCGATGTGAATTGCCGCTTGGGTGGAGAAAAACATGGTTTTTCTGCACTTTGAGTGCGATTTTCTTATCCCGATCGGGGTGTTAGTTCCCGAACGGGCTCAAGTACCCGTTCGGGGGTTGTACCGAACCTGCTAACAGGTATGTGCCTCTAAGTTCGTGATTTTTAAGGCCGTTGATTTCCCTTTCAATTACACATGCCTTTCAAATAAGACCTTCATTTATTAAAGACAACGATGTGTGAACTACATGGGATGTATTTTGGTACGTTTGGGGGACCGATATTCATGTGACTGTGCTGTTTAGGTGAAAATCTGAAACTCGAAAATGTCCGCCATTTTGAATCCATCGGCAATTTGAAATTGATCTTGAATTATTTTGTTGTTTGTCCTGGGAAATGAAATAGTTAATACAGCTTGCATAACAGCTTCACTTGGTAGCCTTGTTTTTAGTGTTTACTGTCGATTTCATAAAAATGTATGTCTTGAAGGCGTAAAACTATTTTACGATTTCAAACAATGGGAAGCCACACCCTTGTCGAGGCTCTCCACAGTAGATACTTACGTTCAGGTGTATTATTGTGTGATATTTTTGTTTTAATAATTATGATTTCAAATTTAATATCTAAGAATATTTTGAATATGGTATATGAACTTTGTATATTTTTTTTTTTTCAGACCGGACGAGTCAGAGGTAGTTTCCTATGAAAATTCAAGGGCACACGAGACAGAGTCAGTTATTCCAACACAGAAGAAAGATGGTGGTCACTGCATTTGACACAAAGTGGCAACAAAACCGTCCCTGGTCGAGGTACTCAGAAGATGACAAAAAGAAGGGAATGATGTTTTGTTCATTATGTTCTAAGTGGAACACCAAGGGCAGAAATGGACTTAATGTCGACCAAACACAAATTGAGTGGAGTCAAGTAAAGGAGCTTGACACCAGTTCACCCTCCACCATTTTGAAGACTCAAGCCTCAACTTGGAAACTTGAATCCAAACATTGTTCAATAACTGTCCATTCATGCAACTGTGATTGTCCACTTCTGAAGTTGAGAGAGTGTTCTCAAAAGTGAAACTGATTGTGACAGATCATAGAAACAGACTCAGTGTTCAAAATTGCAACGGACTTCTCATGATTAGCCTGAATGCATCGTCAGTTTCAGACATTGACTTGAAAAACAGATGCTTGGCAAGAAAGAAAAGAAGACTGTAAATTGTTGTTTGCGTGTTTTGTGAAATTGTAAACAAATGTGACAATAGGTTAATGTCTTGAAATGCTTTTTTTCCAAATTTTGATCTTAAAATACAAAATGAGAAGAGTAATAAATGAACTTTAGAAATAAAATTATAAGAGCATTTGACTTCATATACATTTTGTTATTGTTATTTTTTCAATAATCCTCACCAAAGTGCCCTTTTAGATTATGAAGTGCCCTTTTTGTTTAATTTACCCTGCTTTCTGAATCCTAGGGGGAACACTAGTCTTACAGCAAAGCTGGTATGGCCAAGGTGTCACAGATCGTCTTCATCCTGCGCCCATACACACCATTCTCCAGTATCAGCACCTTGCCCCCTGTGTAGGGGACAGTTGTCTGGAAGATTGACTCCACAGCAAATGTCCAACTACCTTGAAGTAAGATCGATGTGAAGTCTGCTGGAGCCACCTCTGCTATACTCAGGAGGTCAGCTCGGATCTTCTTGATAACATTGCTAAACTTGATGTCCCGAGAGCCTAGGTCCTGCAGCATGGCTTGCCTCCATAGCTCAGTGGTTAAAACACGAGACTCTTAATCTCGGGGTCGTGGGCTCGAGCCTGACGTTGGGCGCCAATGTAGCGGCCATAAAATTTCCGAATCCCGTGCTGGGATTCGAACCACGGACCATCTAATCCGAAGTCGGACGCCTTGTCCACATGACCAAAGAGGTTAACCCCGTTAGCAATCTGACAAGGTAAGGATGTCATCTGTGGGATGACTCCACGCCCTGCTACACCATCAACATGTTCTTATGAAAGCAAACATTATACTCTGTCCATCAGTATACTTACCTTGTATGAACTGTATGAACTTGTTCGTTACTGTATCAACATGTCTGTCCATTAATATAGCTACACTGTATGAACTGTATGAACGTGTATGCTACTGTACAAACATGTAACCCCGGTGTACTGAAATAAATAATGAAACAAAACCCACACAAATAAAACTGTATTTTCTTCAAACACTGATAGATACAATATGTGGTTATATGTTACTGTAATATCATTGTCGTACATGCATTATGATAAGCCAAAGTGTACAATACACCGTGAATATTACAATAATCTTCTCTCGAAAGAACACTTTCGTTCAATATGCATCTGAATGATGTTTACATACTTTTTAGTTTTATTCTGAAAGAAATAAGAGAAGGGAATGGTGTCCATTTTCAAACTATTTGCCTTCAGTCATTGACTGTTTTGATGGACGACTTCGATTTGATGGACACAAAATGGTATTCTTCCCGCATCAGGTTCCGAAATATTAGGGAGCAATAAGGTTATGTCCCTTTTGTCATAACTATAACGTTTTCCAAGTTGTTCAAACACAATTATTACACAAGCAAATACAATATTAAGCATGCATACATAAAGCTGCTGATTCTCAGGGAAACAATTTGTTTCAAAATTAGTTAGAACTATATATCTACTCACAATGGAATTGATACTGACACATGAACGACACCCTCATTATCCTCGAGGAAATGAACTGTTGTGCAATGTGTTGTTCATACGACCATTCACACTGGTACATTTGTCCTCCAGTTTATTGAATCGTTTTGTACTCAGCAATATGCCAGCTATATGGTGCTGTTCTGCAAATAATCGAGTCTAGACCAGAGAATCAACAGCATGAGCATCGATCTAAGAAACTGGGATACGATGACATGTGCCAACTGTTTAGAGAGACTGGCCACCCGTTAGTCGCCTCATGACTGAAGACCAATTCTGACCCGGATCTTCACGGGTAAATATTGAAGCGACGGATCATTGTCAAGCAATAGAAGGAGGACACCCGCAGAAGAGACAACATGTTCTGCCCTTGCAGGAGCCCACACTTCGTGCCTCTGCTCCACCAAATCGAAATCAGTCTCTCAACCAGCACTTTTCACAGCAGCGTTCAGTGCAGATGGAGACATCTGGCAGCTGTGACTGAATCATCCTGTGTATGATTTCCATGTGTGTTTATTATATTTACATTGATCAAGTAATTGAAACTGTTTTTCAATATCAACAAATAATTTCTTAGAGAGGCATTTTAGAAGTTGTACAGATGAAGGCAATCCAAGATCTATGGATAGTCAACTTCTTTAATTTAGAAGTTGAATAGGTCACCAATACATCGTCCAAATGGCTTCCACGCTCCCATTTGTGAAGTGTAATCACAACCAATCAATGTGTACATCAACCTACTCTCTTCAACTTACTATTATCATCTAAGCGTACATCAACACATCTTTTGTATAAACTCATTCTGCATATTGTTTTAATCACTGTCACTCTGTACATGAACCTACTCTGCTCAAATCACTAATTATCAATCCAATGTATATCAACCTTGTCAATTGTATATACTCACTATGCTGCTTTGTATATATTCTCCATGTTACAACTCTTAGTATCACTTGTTTGATAACGGTGTTAGTACCGACACCGAAGCGTCGCACTCATTGCAATAAAAGAAGTTGACTATCAATAGAACTTGGTTTTCCTTCATCAAAAAAATAATGTTTCCATAGTGACCTGTGATGAGTGCGACAAGAAGTATATAGAAACAGGTGACATTTGGTGCCCGAAAGAAGAACTGACTAAGCCTGTCAGTATTTTGTCTTTATATTTCTGCTTTGAGATCAAACAGCACACACATACAGGTAACTTTAAGAATATAACGGTGCTATGCAAGTCTATGGACAAAGTGAGTTTTGATATATGTAGAGATACCTATAAGGTAGGACATGCTCACCTGATGATATCACTGATTTTCAGTTTAATATCCTTATAATTTTCACCTCGATATTTGCCTTTACTAAGACACATGATTGCAGAGATATCCCTTGTGACTGTACATCACTCAGTATAGAAGAACCATCAGTCTGATCTACATGATGCACTAAGACGCGATAAGTCCATACGATGGTTACTGAGAACAAACGCCGTGGTAGATATAGCCATATTTCTAGCATATGGGGGCTTCTGCACATATAGTACAATGCGGGGGGAAACGTATTTGATAAGAAGTAGGAATATTTGAGGTTTTGTAAGTTTAAGGAAAATGCAATAAAACAATTCCCATTTTATATATGTTTAATGAACATAAACCATCTTTTCGAGTGGTGTTTTTTCATAATTTTAACATACACATTTTCTTCTTCCTCAACCCAGATGAGTGTGACATAAGCAGGTGTCTGACAGAGAAATACTGTTTCGAAAGAACATGTGTTGGATTTATATTTCATCCTCTGAGAAGGGGGCGGTGGGGTAGCCCAGTGGTTAAAGCGTTGGCTCGTCCCGCCGAAGACCCGGGTTCGATTCCCCACATGGGCACAATGTGTTAAGCCCATTTTTTCTGGTGTCCCCCGCCGTGATATTGCTAGAATATTGCTAAAAGCGGCGTAAAACTAAACTTAGTCAGTCAGTCAGTCCTCTGAGAGGGGGACGTATATCCGCAATTGTGGCTACTTTTGGGGTTCCCCGAGGCCCATATGTCGTTTATGTAGAAATATTTTTCCTTCGGTTTATACTGCATTGTATCAGCTGTATTTATTTTGAGAAAAGAAACATCTTGAATTTTATTCACGTTGGGCACATATCGATGTGAGTGCTAGAGAGGTGAACTTGGTGCACTCTGTTTTCCCGATGTATTCCTCATGACACCCCAGGAATGTTATAGCATATATAATATTATTTATTGGAATACTTATTTCCTGTGTTTATATTTTATACAATAAATTTCTGCCATATATGTAAGTTCCACAATTCTCCTGTTTCATTTTGATACCCTGAATTCTGTAGATGCATTACATGAGTCGAATTTTAATATCTGTTTTAATATCTATTTTAAGCTACGAGTCTGTCGTTCAGTTTTTTTTATTGTTACATTGCTGATAATTCCATTAATTTCACATCAGTATTTAAACACGGAACATTGTGTCTGATGTTATGGAAACCTTCGGATTCTTGCGTAGATTCATGATGCATATATTCATAAACTACATATAGTATCAATAATAGTTTCACATGACACTTGACCGCCTCCGTGGTGTAGTGGTTAGAGCGTCCGCCCGGAGAGCGGAAGGTCGCGGGTTCGATCCCCGACCGCGTCATACCAAAAGACGATAAAATATGGTAGTTGTTGGTCCCTGTCTGGCGCTCGGCATTAATGGGTACAACAAGGACTGGTCGGCTCGGAGTCAGTATAATGTGTCTGAGTGGGGTATTCATGCTTCACTGTGGCATGGTATCTCAGTGGGCTAGCACTATAAGACCAGCTTAAATCTGGGCTAGTACAAGCAGCCGCACATACACATACACACGCATGCACGTCGTCATATGAGCGAAATATTCTCAAGTACGACGTAAAACCCAATTTCACCTTATCTCACCTCACCTTCACATGACATTTGGGAAGATTTAATAGATTCTGTTTTCATATTACATGCATGACAAAAGTATACTTCTGACTTCAGAACAGTTTGAATTACATATGTAAATTCATGCAATAAATTACAATCCTTGGCTAATACTGACGAAAGATTTGTCAATGCTTAATTGCTCACAGCTTTTTACAGCTTTCATCATTTTAAAATATTTTCTTATGTTTATTGCTAGTAATACATATTATTAACCTTTTTTCTCTCCCAAATGGAGACATTAGTTACTTCCTTCATCTAAATATCTAACTACTTGATCATTTGATACAAGTAGACCATGAAAAAACATATAGATAGATATTTCACATTGTCTTTCTGTATTTTGTTTCCATACAATATTTTGCTAAAATATACCTAAAATACAAATGGGATTAACTGTACATGTGTATGTCATATATCGATGTTTGAGTAAATGGAAATTACATTATTTTAGTAGTTTTTCCTGGGTCTCTAAGCAATGACATAATATGTTATAACTCTTCAGAACTTTCCATGATTGTTGCTGTTTGCTGAGGTGTCCGACACTGATATGCTTCTATTACTATAGTATGTAAAAGTACCTCTGTCGTCATAAAAGAAAAAAATGCATTGAACAGTCAAGAAGAATATAAATGTCAAACCTTGAGCACTCTGTTGTTAAGGGGACGTTATATCTATATGAAAATAAAACATTCCAAATTGAAATCTGAAGATATTGGCCAAAACAGGAAAGCAAAATCACTCAAACTAATTTATTGCAGGGCCGATTTAGAAATACGAAAGCTATTGCACCCAGTTCTACCTTAGGTGATGACCTTGTTGCTCCAAACAAAAGCAGGCTGCACCTGCTGTTAAATATATATAGTATGACCAGAAATTACTGAGAATTTTAGGAATACTTGTCATAACATGCCCGTGCCTTTTTCTTTTATATTTTCATTTTTATGTAATCAGGCTTTCCGTTTGTTAACATGACACAACAACGGGAAATACCTCCGTTTTCGAAGCTTCGTATGAATAACATGCGAGGCGAATCGTGTGGTGTCTGGTATCGTTCGACAGCTCTGGAACATCAACAATATCACTGTACCCTTGCCGAGAGTATTTTCACAGTTGTAAAAAGCGATTTTATTGGATAAAGATTGGTTTCTAATGACGCTTTTTCGCCACAGTCTGCTATAAGGATCGTGATTGGTCAAAATCAGACACGTGACCTAAGGCAGCCAATCATACTACGGCAATGGATACCGTCCTCGTCAACGAAAACTTTCGTTAAACACGATATGTTTGTTTTGTTAGTTAATTAATGACCATCAAACAATGTTGATTCACCGCCAAGAAGATTGATGTATACTGTACCGCTAAGTGGCTGAGCTGACACTGAGTGAGTTCGCTAATCACGTCGTTAATTGGGTCTTGGGGGTAGTAAATCAGTTCGCTATAGCCGTTAATTCGCTACTCACGAGTTCGTTATTCACGTATAATTTCAATGATATTATAAAGGACTGTTGACGGGACTTTTAAATTTGTTCGCTATATCCGTTTGTACGCTATATCCGTGTTCGCTATAACCATGTTCTACTGTATGTTTAATTGGATTTCTAGTATAAACAACCTTGACCAGCTATCAAGTGCTTGGTTTCATTCACGAGAGACAACTCCGTTAATCCTTTTTCATTAGTTTGTGAAGAGTTATCCCCCTTTGTTTGCTTGCTAGCAGACGACATTTTTAGTGCTTCTCAGTATGGATGATTTAGAGAAGAGAAAGTTGATTTTAGAGTATTATAACAAGGACATGAGATCAGCTAAACTGATTTCAAGTAGAACAGACATCCCTTTGTCCACTGTTTATCGTGTTTTGAAATATATTGCATATGGATATGGCACTTAACACCAGGGAGGCGCAGGTAGGCCCAGAAAATTGACTGTCGGTGACAGCAGGCGGCTTGGTATTCTTGTTTTTTAAAACAAATGAAGGAGTTTAGAAAACTTAAGGCTGGATATGATTGATAGAGGAACTGTGGCTGTCTATAAGGGGACAATTAGAACTGAGCTGCATGCAATGGGTTGGCAGAAAAGTCGAGGAATTCCATCACCGATCATGAAACCTGAACAAAAGGAGCGAAGGTTGAACTGGTGCTTACAGCATAGACATTTTAACTGGGACAATGTGATTTTCTCAGATGAAAGTTCTGTGTGGCTGTTTCCTAATACACTGAAATTCTGGACCAAACAAACTGAAAAACCTGTTTCAGCGCCCAAAGTACAGTCCGAAATTTAACGTGTGGGGTGGCATATCTGTGGCAACGCCCCTCTGTGTATTTGAAGGGATTATGAACAGTGAGCGAATACACAGATATTCTCGAGGGACATTTACTTCCATATGCTCATGTGTTCTATGGGAATTTTTGGATGTTCCAGCAGGACAACCACCCAAACCATCGTTCAAAGCATTCACAGGCTTGGTTTCGGACCCAAAATATGACATTATTAGATTGGCCAAGCTATTGCCCTGACCTTAATCCAATAGAAAATGTTTGGGGACTTATGAAATAAAGTGTCAATAAGAAAAATCTGACAAATATTGCTGAAATGACAGAAGAGGTGGTCCGATATTGGGACAGCATGGACCACGACTTTCTAACTTCTTTGATCAGTAGTATGCCCCGCCGCATTGAAGCCTGCATTGCTGTCCATGGTAACTTGACAAAATACTAACTGTTCACCTGTCTTTGAATCTGGAGTTATGTTCTGCTAATATTCACATTTAATACGTGAGCAATGAGTGAAAAAAATATAAACAATTACAATCTTTAAATTCTCAATAATTTCTGGTTGTACTGTACTTATCTATAATTTTGCTTGTAGGGAGATCATCATTACAACAAAATTACTCTGGGTCTGATATGATCATTATATATTACTTCACAGAATTTCATGATATGAGCAACAATCTTTGAATAACTGTCTGTGTAGTCATCAGAGTCACTGCTCCAAGCTAGTTCCTCATCATTCTGTTTCCCAGCTGTATTCTTTGAAAAACTAGATATGAACATGCACAGGGTGCAAGCTGGTATTATTATGAGGTTTCTTTTTGCAGTTTTCTGTGGCATCAGTGCAAATGCTAAATGTTTGGATCACTTGACCAGCAGATATTATATCAATTGACAAGTGAATATGTTTCTTAATCCCATCATTCCAAGAAATGGAATTACCATCTACCACAAAGCCTAGTTTCCTACACTAGATCAATTTTCATCCGTTCATATGTACGACAGGTACTCTTTCAAAAAGCTTTCATGCATCGACATCTTCAATTATCAGAATAGTCCTTCTTGTAACGATAGACACAGAACAATATCATGCTATTGTTATGATATATTGACATGTTATATATCTCCCCGTTGTCAGAAATTCATTACTGCGCCTAAATTATGAAAAAAATGATCTTACGCACTGGCAAACTTTTTAAAAACCCACCCCAAACAACAACATCATACTGCAAAAGCAAAAAGGCAACTACAGTTGATATCAAGGTTAGTTAACAGTATAAAAGTAACCAAGGTGACTAGAAGTTCATTTCACGGGAATTTTAATTTTAAGAACGTTTATGGTACTTTACCAGCTCTTGCTTGTTTTGCCTCGATGTGTGCGCTGTTGTACGTGCATCCGGTTCCAGAAAGGATGGATACAATTACAAATATTGTGATTTTGTTTCATGATCTCCATTTAGTAGCAATTGAATCGTTGTGCTACGATGTATATAAGTTCAGATTCTGGTCATGAACGCGTATTTTAAAATAAATAGCCTTGTCGTGTCAACTAAAAGAGTTAGGCCACGCCCTCATGTGTCACTTATGCTTGTCAACGGCGAAACCGCATTATCAGTGGTTCAAGGGAGGTTACTCTCTCTCACCACATCTGACAGGCGAATGTGGGCCCACATTCGAAACTCAACAACATTTGAAACGTTGTCGACATGAAATCACAGATATCTGTCGAGATAAATACTCATAAATACATTCTAAGCGTCAGTTATTGATATAAAATGTACGAAATAGTTACAGTAACTACATATTAAAACAATAGCAAACGACACGAAACTTGGTCCTGAAGTCGTGAAGTCGTGATTAACTTCGATAAATGCGCAACATGAAAGGAAATACAAATTGAAAATATTTCCTTTTTTCAAAATGAATACACCAGATGAAATTCAGGGTAAAGATAAGGAAAACAATCTAATTAAAAAGTTCTGACTTCTTATGAATTGGTAAACATGTATTTGGACATGGTACTTACCATTGGCCTTGTAAGCCACTAATGTGACGTCATGACAACGCCGCGTCACAGTGTTTGTGACCGTTACAAAGTTACGTCACAGTATGATCTGTAACTGTAATCACTTACTGAAGATAAAGTTGAAATTCCTGTTCTGTCATTGTTTTGTGGATTCCTAAATATAGTTTCAATACTTTGTTGCTGACATGTAGCAAGATATAGTTAAACGCATGTCATGTCGGAGGGTATATTTTTCTAATCCCTCAATACCATGCCAGTCGACTCACCGTCTAGGAACATCTTCACTGCGTTGAACCTCTCCTGTGTGTCCACTGACGCCATATCGCCTCCATTCTGTATACATATCGCACGAGCGTCATGCCAACTGTGTTTAATATTATAGTATTTGTAAGCTACTTGTCTAGTTACAGAGGCTGTTCCAGTCATTGCAGGGTGGGTTGTTGTGTTCGTAGTGGTGGTGGTGATTGTAGTGGAAGGTGTTGTAGTTGTAGGTTTGGTGGCTTTAGCAGTTGTTGTAGCAGTGGTAGGTGTAATTATAGCTGCCGGTGGCGCTTCTGTAGTTGTCAGAGCTTCAGTCGTCGTTGTGAAGTGTAGTTGGTGTTGCATCTGTCATTGTTGGAGCGGCAGTTACTGGATCTTAACATAAATGAAATATACTTTGTCTGAGAACCATATGTTATTTCAAGTGTATCGTAATTTTATCTTTATGAAATAATAACATTCTCACTCCAGCAAAATCCCTAGTTCTTGATTACTTAAACTCTGTCGCCAAAGAAACTGAATATTATTTTCGATATGTGGTGCTGTGATCACCAGAGAGGATTCATCTTGACAGACAAATAAAGACAGTTGTCAGATCAATTTGCAGCAAGTATGTGTGTTAATGTTGATAAACAAATAAAGACAGTTGTCAGATCAATATGCAACAAGTATGTGTGTTAATGTTGATAAACAAATAAAGACAGTTGTCAGATCAATATGCAGCAAGTATGTGTGTTAATGTTGATAAACGAATAAGCGAATAATATGAGCAAGTATGTTGTTAATGTTGATCAAATAAGACAGTTGTCAGATCAATATGCAAGTATGTGTGTTAATGTTGATAAACAAATCAAGACAGACAGTCTGTCAAGTATGTGTGTTAATGTTGCAGACAAGTCAGATCAATATGCAGCAAGTATGTGTGTTAATGTTGATAAAGAAATAAAGACAGTCAGATCAAAATCAGATCAATAAAAATAAAGACAGCAAGATATGTGCAACAAGTTAATGTTGTTGATAAGCAAATAAAGACAGTTGTCAGATCAAAATGCAGCAAGTATGCGTGTTAATGTTGATAAACAAATAAAGACAGTTGTCAGATCAATATGCAGCAAGTATGTGTGTTAATGTTGATAAAGAAATAAAGACAGTTGTCAGATCAATATGCAGCAAGTATGTGTGTTAATGCTGATGAACAAATAAAGACAGTTGTCAGATCAATATGCAGCAAGTATGTGTGTAAATGTTGATAAACAAATCAAGACAGTTGTCAGATCAATATGCAGCAAGTATGTGTGTTAATGTTGATAAACAAATAGAGACAGTTGTCAGATCAAAATGCAGCAAGTACGTGTGTAAATGTTGGTAAACATATAAAGACAGTTGTTAGATCAATATGCAGCAAGTATGTGTGTTAATGTTGATAAACAAATAAAGACAGTTGTCAGATCTCTGTGCAGCAAGTATGTGTGTTAAAGTTGATAAAGAAATAAAAACAGTTGTCAGATCAATATGCAGCAAGTATGTGTGTTAATGTTGATAAACAAATAAAGACAGTTGTCAGATCAATATGCAGCAAGTACGTGTGTTAATGTTGATAAACAAATAAAGACAGTTGTGAGATCAATGTGCAGCAAGTACGTGTGTTAATGTTGATAAAAAAATAAAGACAGTTGTCAGATACATGACATATATAGCAACATAAGACAAACATGACACATACATGTACATAGAACATACAGTTAGCAGAGGTAAAACAAAATCTAACAATCATTTGGGAGACTAATACTCGATGGTGCTAAAGAGTTTTTAAATCTATTTGTTTTAAAACGTGGCACTGAGTATCGCCGGCCGGATGGTAAGATGGCATATTCAGGAAATAAAACGTGGGTATCGTCAGATAAAATCCTTCTTGAAAGGCTTATTGCACGGCTTGTAAACAGAGAAGGTAAATCATCAACTTCAACACCTGAGACTTTGCTGGCCAATGAAACAATTCTATGAAGATAAGATTTACATTTAACGTTATAGAAAAAGTTAAAACACTTTCAACAAAACAACGGTAAAATAGTATCATAACATCTTTGCTAACATTAAAAGAGCTTAACTTACGCATAAAATATAGTCTCTGTTGGCATTTCTTAAATATGAAGTCAGGATTAGTAGTCCATTGTAGTTTGTCATCAATGATTTTGCCAAGATATTTGTATTCAGTTACAATTTCCACTGTTTCATTTTTAATCTCCAGAGGTAATCGCATACTTCCTTTGGTTCTAAAATCGACAGTAAGTTCTGTCGTCTTATTAACATTCAAGTGAAGGTAGTTACTTTCGCACCAGTTTACAAAGTCCTTGACGTCATTTCTGTAATGAAGTTCACTTTCTTGTATGCGTCCGACTAAAGCTGCGTCATCCGCAAACGTCACCGTCAGGTGAAAAATCGTATATCCAAAAAAAATTAATAAAATAGAAAATTTCAATCACAAATTGGTCCTTCTCTTCCCAGTACTTAGATGACCTTTAAATGTATCCATATATATCATCTTTCTCTTTTATTAATTTATATATGTTTTATGTTTATTAATATAATATTGTTATGATACCAGTACATCATTTACCTGTTCTTAAAGTATGTATCACAGTTTTGTATATATATATATATATATATATATGATATTGTAATCTTGGAAACTTTTAAATGCCCATCAAGCGTCTGGTTTCACCTTGTCTGTTGAGAAAATCTGTTGAAGCGTATTGCCTCAAATACTACTGTTGAACGATATTGGATCATCAATACATATCAAACTTAACATCCCCTGCTGGACAGATTCCGCCGACATTCTGGCTCGTAGGATTAAAGAAATAAAATAGCAACTGAGTGAGTGAGTTCAGATTTAAAGTCACATCGGCAATATTTCAGCCATATCGTGACTAAAACTAGTGCTAAATTCGTAATAAAGACATATGATATATAAAACCCTGTCAACGAAGGAAAGTAAAATTACTAGATTATCACAATATACTTAAAATTGCTAGCAGATATCTGTAAAAGTAGAAAACTATTTTTTGGACAATACAATGCAAAAACAACTGAACGTAGATCACCACACTAGGGACCATGGGGACTTACAGTACCTTTGCTACCTGCATGGATTCTCGCTGGATTTATATCATCCCTTCAGCCGCTGGCGATTGTAGTCAAATTTAGCCATAAATTAAAATCACAAAAATACTAGGTTTAAAGAATCTGGTAAGTTGAAATTTACTTTAAATGTTTCGGGACTTACGAACCCTCTCAGGAGGACAATAATTTTACAATACTTTAACCCCTTTGAGGGTACAGCCACTAACAATCTAAGTTAATAATCTAAACTACCAATCATTAAAATACATCTATCTACAGAACATATTAATCAAAATTCATCAATTAAATCAGTTTCTTCTAAAAAATAATAACTGTGGGAAAACGATCCTTAACTGTTTTCACATTGAAATAGTTATCCCTTGTGATGGAGAATTCAACACAGTCAAGCAGGACATGCTTGACCGTGACCAGCACAACTGATGCCTATGGGGATGACAAAAGTCTTGCCTAAATGTCTTGTCCACAGATTTTAGGTATATACATTTCAATGACAAAGGCTTTAATTTTTCCTCAACCTTTGTAGATAAATATGTAAATATATATATAGTCGCCATGTTAATGTACAAATGTACCATGTACCTCATCAAAAACATTCATTTTTGTTATATTTGGTCAAACATAACTTTCTGGCTGATCTGTTAAAGGAGATATAAAGAATATAATCTTATGGAAATATGTTAAACCGTCATTCAATGTGTGTGTGTGTGTGTGTGTGTGTGTGTGTGTGTGTGTGTGTGTGTGTGTGTGTGTGTGTGTGTGTGTGTGTGTGTGTGTGTGTGTGTGTGTGTGTGTGTGTGTGTGTGTGTGTGTGTTGTGTTGTTTTTGTTTGTTTGTCCATTATACGAACAGTAATGTTTTGCCCTCGGTGGACAAGGGGTAGTGTTTAGCAGTTGTGGATTTCCCATGACGAGGGAGTGTGCTAATGTGAGATTTATTTTATATAATGTTTATTGGTTGTTTAATAAAATATTTGTGATTAATTCATTCTTCGCTTGCTTGTGTCTTTCTAAATTATATGGAAGAAGATGCTGGAATTATGTGTGTTTTGAGAAGACTGGTAGAGGAGACAAGAGTTCTTGCCAGACACTCATATACCTAGCCTCTCTTCGCCAGTGTGGTGTTTATCATTAAACCCTATTCAGTTGAACCAGATATCCCTGGAAAAATATAATGCAAATACACAACATTAATTTGTTCAAATAAAATGTAGCTTTAGTCCCATTCTAATTGTTGAAATATAAAGGTCACATGCAACCAAAAAATCAAACAAAATTAAAACACAGTTATCACTTATTCATGACATATAATATGCATAACTGATTATGAAAATACATATAAACAAAATTATAAGCGTACAATCGCCAATCAAAAGTGCAATATTTTGTACTAAGGTTTACTTCCCTCGAAACGAAGCACCCGGGATACCGAACCCAGTCAGAGCGGGTGGGTGCGCACTCAAGTCTAACGAAGCCTTTCATTGGCTGGTTCAATTGCCGATGCCCTCACGGCTCATTGTGTTTGTGTGTGTTGAGTTTTGTAAATACATGCTGAGTTTTTGTGTATAACATTTTGCAATGGTTGCATGTGACCTTTTAACAAGATCTACACCAATTAAATACAGAAATGTGGCGATGGCGTTTAAGACCAGACTTTGTTCCCATGATTTTCCGTGTTTACATCCAACTGACATCTCATTCTTCACTAGATCGATCTCCGTCTCTTTCTTCACTGCTTTTGGAAGCATGGAATGATATTGACACGGATGTGTGTAAGGACATTGGGCGAAAATTCAACGTTTTCATCTTTTAATGTGTATTATGTTCATAATAAACAGTAATATATTTCCACACATAGCGACAACGTATTTTTCCGTTGAGATTTTATGACACTGCAACAGTCAACAGAATAAAACACTATGCACTCATTTCCATAGACGATGTGATGCTGCTTGTCAGTCCTTTAGATGTAACGGGGATTTAACGCAGCACTTTCAGCTTTTTTGCCCAATGCACACGAGAAACTATGATCGATAAATGAATAAATATATAATGAAGTCAAATCCTAACATTAGCCATCTGCCATTGATTTATACCTCCAGTACCACATAGATAAATATATCTTGTGTTTGTACCAATTGTCTTGGAAGATTTAACATACACGTCAAAGCCACAGGGTCGCATCAAATCCAAACCAAATGCATTGTTATAGGCTTTTGTTTATACGTTCCATTATCTTTGGTGATACTGAATGGTTAAAAAATAGTTTGAGGCGCTGGGTCTCTGAAATACTGAATACTGTAAAATGTGTTTGATGAGAGTATCCAAAACGTTTCAATAATCACAAGGAATCTCTGCGCAGAGTTCATTAAATGATTCTTAATATACTACCCATCAAAAGTTTAGACTCACTTAAAGCACTCACTATATGTTATGTATATGTATGTGGTTACATCGAAGATGAATTTCTCCACCAACTTGGGGGAACCAACTGAAAACCTTATGCAGATGAATTGCACAAGGATGCTGCTTCAAATTGCGAAAGGCATGAGCAAATGTCGTGCATGTGAACAGATGCGTTTTGGTGTAAAGTTTTGTTAAGAATTCGCCAATTTTCACAGATTTTAATCATTTACTGAACTCATGACAATAATCTTTTCAATGTTACGAATATGTTTTACAATACACCAGTTCATAACTAAACAGTACCTTTAAACAGTATGGAATATTTTGCAAAAAGCTAGTTTAGAACAGTGGACAAGTAAGTGGCTACATTTACACTAGTGAGTCTAAACTTTTGATGGGTAGTATATATATTAAGCATGTGTTTCTGAACACTATGAAATATTGATGACACCAGGTGTTAGCAAAACTGTGAGCGTGACACCTGTCACAAACACATGCAAAGTCACGTCAACTAGAAAAACATGTGATTCAATTAAAAAAGAATACAAAAAATAAAACAACTTTTGACAAGTGTGAACTGACATAACTCTCTTCATCATATCATTAAACTGAACCATTATCATCATTATCAGCTGAACCAGATGTCTCTGGAAACACTTAATGCAATTAACGCAACATTGTTCAGAGATGTTCAAGTGTAGATTTATCCTTACTCTAATTGTTGAAGTTTAAGTGTCACTCTTCATGTCACAAAAGAATAACTATGTCTCGGTTTTCTAAACTACATCCACACCAATTACATAACGTTTAACAACTAACTTAGTTCCCAAGAACTCTCAGGTTGACATCTGACTGACATCTCATTCTCCACTGGATCGATTTTCCTCTCTTTCTTTGCTGATGTCTAGACTAAACATGGAATGATATTGATACGGACAAGTGAAAGGACATTGAGCAAAGATTCAACGTTTTCATCTTTTAATGTGTGCTATGTAAAAAATCAATGTGAACAGTAATATATTTCCACATTTAGCAACCAGTTATTTTTTCGCTGTGAGTTTATGGCGCCATGATGTGAAATGACACTACGACAGTCAACCGAATAGAACGGTATGCCCTTATTTCCGTAGCCATGGGAACACCCACACAGAACAGAGCCACAGACCTGTATCACCAATTCACCAGGGTGCTGTGTGTATCACAAAAGCAATAACGTCTTCACATCTTGTCACCGTCCCAGATGCACGATTGTCTATGTTATTAACAATGCCTGAACCTGAATTTGCTTCTGAGGATAGTCACGATTTGGTATTCTTTTTGCACTGACGTTCTGTGTTCAGTCGATGTTGTTGCTGGTTGACAGAAGTACCCGAGATCCCAAAAGAAAGAAAGTTTGTTCCAAGACATTAAAATCAAATGACAAAAATATTTCCCAAACATTTTCTCTCGTAAGCACTATTGGCAGTGGGTACGTATGGTGTCGATTGTATACTAACATAAAAGGTAACTGCGCATAACATAAAATTGCATAAAATAAAAGCTATTTGAAAAGTTATAAAAATAACCCTAAATAAACACGTAGCTAAGCACTTTGCATGAAATTTGGCACTTACTCACATTTTGCGTTCTTTTTGACACCTGAAGTTCCCACACTTGATATTGAAAATTGAAGAAAGGTTGATTGCTCTCTTGCCTCTTAATTGTGTAGAAAACACGACGTCGTTAATTTCAACCTAAACTTCGAGTACGTCATGCCACGGCTTACAGAAAATCATCGTCTCCACACCCGTGTATGCTGGAGACTGGAATGACCCAAAATGAAGTGACCAGGCATTTTGGTGTCCATCGAAACACGATCCCATCTCTGCGGAGACGTTTTCAATATTATGGGAACACGAGGGACCATGCCAGCAATACAACCACTTTCGGCTGACCCATCTGAGGAATCGATTCCAGACTGCCAGTTTGACTGCTCGGACCATTCCTGGCTTAGGTTCACTCAGTTCCAGGACTGTATGGAACCGACTGAGGGAGCACAACATCCGACCCAGACGTCCAACGTCACCGACGGGCACGTCTTGTCTGATGCAGACAGGATCTACGGTATAGGACACAAGATTAGGAAGGCGTTTTGTTCTAGGCGAGATTTCATCTGGACAGCTCAGATGGCAGAGCAAGGGTGTACAAACGGCTAGGTGAACGGTATGCTAACGCATGCGTTGTTCAACGTCAACAGTTTTGTGGCGACACTTTTATATGGTATGTGGAGGCATCACAGTTCAAGGTCGGACACAAGTTGTTACTGTCACTGGAGCATTGGGTCTCACGTGCAGCCGTTCATTCAAGGACAGAAACGTAACTTCACGCTTCAGCAACATAATGATCGTCCCACATGTCGCTGTGTTGTGACAGATTTCGTGAGATAGCAGACCATTCCGGTACATCCCTGGCCAGCTGTTTCTCCGGAACTGCTCCTTATCGAGCACGCTTGGGATGAAATGGAGCGACGTTTACGTCAAGCCTAGAATCAGCCATTGACGTTAGCTGAATTGGGACAAGCGTTGGTTCAGACATGGAACAACATTCCCTAAGCTGTCTTCAATCGCTTAGTGTCGCCTATGCATTGTTGTCAAGCCTGCATCAACGCCAATGGTGGACACACAGCATACTGAATTTGTGTACTGACTTTTTACAGCACATCTACCAGGGCGTATCACCATGCCTGGTGTCAAATCATACAGATTTCGATATTATGTCAACAGTTAAACAGTGATTATAGAAAACACCACAAATTATGTTATTATCATTTTGCATTACAAAATGGCAAAGCATCAAATAATGCACAGTTACTTTATTCCAGTAGCATAATGTGGTGTAGCTGGTAATTATGTTTCGTTTTGATTGTGGGTGATGAACAGTCTTGTGTATTGTGGGCAGTTACGTTCCACATTTAAGACACGATATTGATGAAATACTGCCGATGAGACCATTGTCTGGTTCAGACTCGATTATTAACAGAACCCCGCTATAGCTGGAATATTGCTGAGTGCGGCGTTAAACAACAAACAAACAATAATGTGAATTCCCCATGGCAGCTCAAGTTGTTCATCTGTGAGACGCGGCTTGCTCGCTTTTCAATGCGTTTGATATGTTTCCCTGTGTTGTTTTGTTTCTGTACTTGCATGCCAATCCACGCACGGTCAATACGGTGAACACGTGACTCACAGCACGTGATTGTTGTGTTTCAAGCTTCCTGGCGTAATGTACCACGTCGGTTGCCAAGACCATGTTCAGTCAGTCTGCCTGTCGTCAGTGCCTAAAACTCGAACCATTGTATCATCTGTCTCTGTATCTACTTGTACATATATTTGCATATGGGAGCGGCCTTTAAATAAGACCAATCTTGTAGACCAATTCATTCATGACGCATATTATCACGAATACAATATGTTTAACTCATAAATCAGCTCGGGCCAAGAAAAGTCGGGCCGGGTCGGGCTGACGGGTACTACTAATTCTAGACTGGTGAAAAACGAAACCTGCATATCTGGGTAGATACACTTCCTGCCTTCACAAATGTGTAGCTTGAATGAAAATGTTTATTTAACGATGAAAAAACCCGAAGACTTTGATTACACACCGAGAGCCCCGTAGAAAAGGCCTCCTGCCAAAACTTGTACATGCCAAAACGTCTACAGACTAAAACAACAAAATACATGGTCCAGTGCACAGCTAACCGCCTGTCCCTTACCTCAAGTGCACTGGATGGACTAGTCCGACTAGTTAGGCTTAAGATCAAGTTGAATAAAGGTACAAGAGGTAATGGGTGCATGATGAACTGTTATTAGACATATAAAAGTCATAACATGTAATATATCAATATTTTATATGATTTTTCAAAAATACATGGTATTGTCTTATGTGTCTTATAACAACGTCAGCACTGATTTCAATTTGAAATGTCACAACATTACGTCTGATTGTTCTAATATCATTAGGCAAGTTTTAGCAGGTGGCCGACAGCATCTTGAAATTTCAGTGGTGTTTTCTGCCTGGTGAGCAGCTTGTCCTTCAGTCTCATCAGTCGATTCTCTGTCTCCCTGTAGACACGTTTTCTTGTGGGTGGGGCTGCCCCAATTTTGAGTTCAGCAACCTTTGCCTTGTCTGCAGTCTCAATCTACAAAATCACTTACGTGAATCTAAAGATATTTGGATGGCGATGGGGCAAGGTCTGGTTGAGTCTACTGTGGAATCCCTCCAAGTTGTTGATGGAGTGGGATCCGACTGTCAGGTGATGATTCCAAAGTTGGATGGGGAATCTGTCGTCATCGTCGACCCACGTGGAGGCAATGTAGTCGTGGAAGGCAGTAGCTCTAGGCACATCTGGGGCTGACTCCATGGCATCAACCCAAGTATCCTGGACGACATCTAGGGGGAGAAGGGCAAGGCCGGCAGCACCTCTGATCCATGTCTTGACAGCAGGGTCTTCCTTGTATTGAACGGCCAGTCCGAGGTCCTGAGTCTTGCGCCAAATGGCCTGGCAATAGTGAAAGAAGCATCCCTTCATTTCGATACCAGGAAACTCACTTTTCACTGCACCGATGGCACCGATCTCAAAGTCAGTTTGAATACGGCCGGGTGCTAGGGGGCGATTAAGCCTTTGTTGCAATTCAGTCTTGAGAAGTCTGAACAGTACTAGTCTATTGGAAGTTATTGACTTGCGGTCAGGGAGAAGTAACTAGCGGATAAGTTGAAGATCCAGACCCGGCATGAATGATATACACTTGGCTCCAAAGTTCAGGGCAAGAGGTGAATGTTCCGTCCATATACAAAGTGTTTCAGCAGACTGAATGGCCTGGAGCTGCTCACTTGTTGCAAAGACTAGCATCTTGTCGTCATCCCCATCAACAAACAGAAGGAAAGGTCTCCCATCAGCTGGGATCCTGTCTGCGGAAGTGCTGGGATGTTTTTTTCTTCTATGTCTGTACAGGGCGCTGCTCATGGAGGGGAAAGATGGCAGGAATCGAACGTCTTCTTGTCTGGTAACCTCGTCATTGTATAGGGATGACATCTGGACAGTCTCTTCTCTGGCTCTCTTTCTTGAGTTGTGGGACACCCAAGTGGGTATTAATAAATTACATGACATAAAACCTTACATTGGTTACACCTACTTGGGTTGTCAGTCCAGATTTGAAGAGGTCATCATACGACGATGTCGTATTGGCCACACAAGATATACACGTGAATACTTGCTTAAAGGTGAGGATCCTCCGTTTTGTATCCCTTGTGATGAGAGAATCACGGTCAAGCATGTCCTGCTTGACTGCAATGAATATTCCATCACAAGGGATAACTATTTCAAAGCACGAACTATGAATGATCTTTTTACTAATGTCAGTTCTCATTTAATTATTGCATTTTTTAAAGAATAAGATTTGTTAACTAATTTGTAAATAGATAAATATTTTATGATTGGAAGTTTAAATTAATACCTTACATTGTTAGTGGCTGTATCCTCAACGGGGGTTGAAGTATTGTAAAATTATTGTCCTCCTGATAGGGTACGTAAGTCACAAAATTTTCAAAGTCAATTTAAACTTGCCAGGATTTTTAAACGTAGCATTCTTGTCATTTTAATTTTGGCTAACAGTTCTTACAATCGCCAGCAGCTGAAGGGATGTGTAAATCCAACTAGGGTCCATGTAGGTAGCAAAGGTACCGTAATTCCCCATGGTCCTTGGTATGGTGATCTACCTTCTGGTGTTGGCGATCTATAGCCTGTCTTTATATTGTATTGTCCAAATAGTGCTATCGGTTTTACCTCTCCACACTAGTTTTAGTTGTAATTGTGATATTCTAGTTGTTTTACTGTCCTTCGTCGACAGGTTTTTATAAAGTACATATATTCCATTTCAATGTCAAATGTTCTCATTTCACTTTTTATTGTATAAATTGTTTTCGTCACGATATGGCTGAGATATTGCCGATGTGACGTTAACAAAATCACCCGACGTTGATAGTCTTCCTTTGCATGTGAACTTCCACACTTCCAGTGTATGCAAGTTTGTCGGACAACATTTTTGTTCTGGACATAACCGTCTAGCAAGACTTGTTGGGTTCCTTTCTGCGAGGTTACAAACTCTACTTTTCTTATGCCAGCCATTTTGCATATCCCTACTGCAGGTTGGGAGAAGACTCAATTTGTAATATCAACTACAGTTTTGACTGAAGCTTCTATTAGCTAACTAATTTATATTAGCAAATTAATTTATATTTAATGTTTAAAATTCTAACTGTTGCATGTCTCCACTGAATTGGTGAGCTTGGATCATGTTGCTACTGTATACACATAAAACTCTTTCATCTTACTTACCAAGTAATAAGTTGTTACCGAACCCGTTTTAATCCTCTACTTCTGTAATCCTCTACTCCCAACTACTCCCTCTATAATCCCACCCCTGCACTGTTCCTTTATACCCATAGGTACGTGAATAATTCTGCCTTGACTTTTTGTAGAAGTTTTGGCATGTAGAAGTTTTGGGAGATAACCGTAGAAAAGACACCGTCTTGTTGTTGTATTTTCCTTGATATGTCTATGTGAGAGCGTTTCTTACTTTTCTCAGCTTGTGGGCAGGAAGTGACGGTGTTTTTACTTCTTTCCTTTTCTTAATGAAAATATTGGGGCTCCCAAATTAACCTTGATTGCTTCATGCTGAATCAGCACAGGATATTTATGTTAACGCGAAGTGGATATTGGCGAGTGTCAATGGGCAAATACCACATGTTTAAATATAGGTTAAAGCTCCTACAGCTTTGTTAATTTACCAGCGTTACACGTGGAAACAAAATGGTATTATATCTACCTCAAAGCCACTTCATAGAGTCTTATTGCGTAGTATGTGAAGCAAACATGTGAAGCCCTCTTTCTATTATTCTCAACATAGACTTTGTATCGCAAGTCTTCGGTCCGACTCGACTCGGGCCGTCAAAAACAACGTAAACCCCACAGATGTATCTTGATTTGTGTTTGCATCCATCGATTAGTATTATATCTACCTAAATACCTCTTTATAGAGTCTCAAAAAGGCGTAACATTTGAAGCAAACATGTTGCTCAAAGTGGAGCCCTTTTTCAATATTATCAACATAGTTGCTGTATCACAAGTGTTCGATCCGGCTTGGACCGGGCTCTCAAAAGTACCTTAAACCCCACACACGTATCTAGAATTGTATTTATATCTATCGAATGATATTACATCTACCTAAATGTCACTTTGTAATGTTACAAAATGTTGCATGTAAAGATAACTGATCCGTTAAAGTGATGCCCTTTTCTCGCTCCATTCCCAACGCAGCCTCAATCAAAAGGATTAAGTCTCTGTTCGGCCAAAGTTGCCCCGGGCTCTCAAAAGCACCTTAAACGTCACAGATGTATAAAGAATAACTTCACTTTAACGTACCAGCCATCTGAACATGTGATGTATTGTAGTATTACAAAACCGTATTTAGCTAGATATATTATCATTCTATAGATATAAATAATTTAAGATACATATCTGGTTGTTTTTGAGAACCCGGACCAGCCGGACCGAGCAATTGTGACTGAGATAAAGTTGAGAGTGTGGGGAAAAGATCGTATCTTTGACCAGTGGGCATGCTTTAAGTACGATGAAAAGGGTTATTTGCTTGGGTATAGATTTAAAAAATTCCAGCCCGACAGAAAAGTGTATCAGGATAGACTGAAGTATTTATACGTTTTAAATCCTGATTCGTTTAACGATTTCTCTTTTAGACATAACCTTGCTCAGCCACGTTCACAGCCGCAAGTTTTCAGAGTTTTAACCGATTTACTCGCAATATGGTTATTATGGTACATTGTGTGTATGTTGCATTGATAAAATTGTTGGCATGGCTTTCCATAATTAGCCAATAATACCGTTGGCCCGCCTTGGCCCGGTCCTAGTTTTAGGCATAGGAGCGTGTCTCGCTTAAACAAAAGCGTTAGAAAGACATATAGGTGTATATAGACCCAACCCTATTAATATATAGAAGAAGGGGGATGTAATCGACGAAATATAGGTCTGCCGACATGCCAACCGGCGAAGGCGACCTCCAAAGCATCTAACTCAACAACATCGACGAAACCATGGTCACTTGAATGTCAAGGTCATCTATGGCCGACAAGTGAGTATGATTGCCGATGATTTTTGTAGAAAATACTTGCTTACTGTCGAGGAAATGATACTTAGATGTTGCAATCAGTTTTTAGACCCGTGGAATGTGGCCGCCGATCGAATTCCAGGTGCTGTCAACGTGGCTGGAATTAATAAACGAATTTAAAAGGTGAGTTTTCGCTGTCTTGGCTGATCCATGATTTTGGCTTGGAATTGTGGAGGTAGCTGTTTTCGGTGAGTTGTGGCGTATAACTGTTGAAATAACGATCCGATTGTGACCATTTATAGCTCATTTTGTACGGAAATCCTCTAGCTTTAGATCCGTAGGCCTCGGCGGAGCCTTAAAATATTTTACGTGGTGAAATCTAACTTTAATTGAGGAGAGGGTGGTTTCGTCGTTACATCCCTTTCCTTTTATATATTAATAGGGTTGGGTCTTTCCACCTATATGTCTTTCTAACGCTGTTTCTACGTGAGACACGCCCCTATGGTTTTAGGAAATCTTGAACATGTCAGTGATGTGTGTGACACACTTAGAAATTAAATACATTTAGGTGTCAGTTTCTAATTTTGTTAAGTAGCTGAAAGGTTACAAACGCCACCATATAACTCAAAGTTCATTCAGTCTTTGCATGTTATCCGTATTTATTTGGGGCATGATTGCGTCAATATTTTACGAATCATAAGGATTACTGACTTTCCGATAAGTGTCAGTACAGGTTGTGGAGGCACATCGTACCAAAGTATGGCTTCCCTACATAAAATGTGTTACAAACGGTTTGTTCCGGTTTACAACTTCCGGGTTTTGAAGTATTCAAAATACACACCTGTAATGGTATGGTACACATGTGGACGGCATTAACCAATTTTACTTTCTATTCCCGTATGTTTTCAAGTGAACAATTGACTTTCCTTCGCATATGTTTGGGATGGTTGCCACCGGTTATTCATTACATGAGCACCTGGTATCATCTCTATTTTGATCTTTAACACGTTTTCGATATAGTCGGAACCGGACAATGAAATAATGTACTCTAGTAGAGATGTCTTATGATTATTTATATGGTATTGTTTCTTTAATATTACCCATTAGCCTGGCATTCACACTAAATAATTCTTGTCTGTAAAGAAAGACACATGCCTGGCACACACCGGTATACAACAGTTACTGTATTAGCTAACTCTGAAAACAACATAACATACGATGTATATCAGGTGTTTAGTTAATGATAAAGACCTCGACGTGATAAGGTCGTTAACGTGTCTGCATTTCTGCTTAAAATACACATTTATCGGAAATACACCCGACGCATTTAAAAATATACATAAACAACATATTTACCAGGTTGTACGTTTCTTTTGTAGTAAACAGAACCTGAGGCTGCAGAAGCGGTTGCCGTCCATGTAAGAACGTTGCTGTGCCCGATGCAGCTCCCAGTGACACTGTTGTAGAAGAAAGATCTACATGACGCGTCAGCCAAACACATCATGGTGCACCGACTTATACCTCTGACGTTCCTTCGAACCCACAAAGCAGAATCCATGACAATATAATTTTCCAGGGATGGTATTGCTCGAAAATGACCCTGTCGATCATCGTTTCCATGTGTAACCGACACCAGATACATTTGAAGGAGGATCAAAACTCTGGGCCAAAGACCTCTTGGAAGTATCAACTCCATGTTTGTGTATTCGTCAGTTATGGCAGTTTCAAGCAAGGGAATATATGTTTTATTACCAAACGCACCACTGCACTATGGATCCCTGTCTCGGTGGACCGAGTATATTTACAGCAGTCAATGGTAAAAAAGTTGTTACACGATTACAATTGTCATAAGAGACAACCAAACCTTTCAGAGACTTGATCGTTTGTCACTTGCATAGATCGATTTTTTGATGCTCTTGTCGTCAGTCAGCGGATTGTCATGTCAAGACGCAATTATTATAATTTATTCTCTCTCTCTCTCTCTCTCTCTCTCTCTCTCTCTCTCTCTCTCTCTCTCTCTCTCTCTCTCTCTCTCTCTCTCTGTGTGTGTGAGTGTGAGTGAGTGAGAGAGAGAGAGACTATCATCTCCATGTCCACGCAGTTATGACCAGTGTTTGTAAATATGCAAAATTAATAATGATATCATCTTGGAAACTGGTTCTCCGAATGCATTGATTCATTCATCTTGGAAATCGTTTCAAATGCATGAATAGGATCCGTGCAGATCCGGAGATCCGGATGTGAACGTATGTTCAGTAATCCACGTTTATTCCAGGATGCGACTTTGAGTTATCCAGGAAAACATCACCACTCACTTGGCACCGGTGAAGAGCCTACCTCCTCGTGGTGGGTGCTGGGTAACCCTAAGCGCTCTTCAACCCCCCGTTGTGGACCCGGGGGTATATTTGGTCCACCAACCCGTTTGCCGTGGGTTGCGCCCCTGTGTCGGTGGAGGAAGGGAGTCTGGTGGTTGAGGGCACTGGTTCCAGGAACAGTGTTCCTCTGCCCAACACACCACTTCGCCCCTTACTTCACCTAGACGGGTGGTTGAATTGGCCCGGTTCAACCAATTCGGCTGGTCATGTCGAGCCCTGAGCACTAAAGTTCATTGCTCTATCATTTTTGGCTTGGTTCTATTTGGACACATTATTAAAATGTTTTATTTTGTGTATACACTATTACATGGAGTTTTTTCAAATTTGAGAAAATTTGCCTGAGATGCCTTCCAGGTGCCAGAAGGCGATGGCTGTAGCCAAACTTCCCACGTTACAGAAGATTGTAACAGTGATGTTAAAAAGTGCCAAATGGAGCAATCGTCATCCAGTAAAGCCTGCCCAGTATGGAAAAAAGAAAAATGTAAAACAAATGTACAAAGAGTATTTCTTACACTGAAACAAAGAAACTGGTATCTACTACAGACCAGACTGAAACGTATGCTTCTGTTACCAAAACTCCCACAGTTTCCTCAGCAACAGTTCAGTGTCAAACAGATTTGACATGGATAAATTCTGTTAATCCTGAACCCCACTGTCCATCTGATTCTTTTACTCAGACTGCGGATCCCTTCCCAGCTGAACAGATTTCTTCACAAACTACTTCTGTGAAACCACCTCAAAGATCAGGATCACAAAATGACTCCTCAACAAAATTACAATCTAGGAAAGAAAGGAATGGTTTAGCAATGCAAAGAAATGACTCATTGTCTCGCAACAAACAGACTAAAGGATATCTAAAGGATCAAATGATCCTATAAATCTTCACAACAAGTTTGGATCACTGGAAGAGATGGACGTTTCGGAAAGCATCCATCGCAGGACAACAAGTTTATCGCCTCAAAGAAATGGTCGAGCCAGATCTCCAGTCAATCCGCCAAAGAGATGAATAGTTCTCAACTTTTGATTCAGTGAAATTGTAGAGGATTTAAAACTAATTATAATGATTTACAATTACTGGTCCAAGACTACAAACCATCAGCTTTCTGTCTTCAGGAAACATATTTAAAGCAGAGAGACAAACTTAACTTACGTCAGTACAACTCATATCATTGTTCTTCTCCTGGTGATAGGGCCACTGGACGTTCTTCTTGGTGAGGGAGGGAGTGATCCATAGCCCTGTCAAACTGAACAGTAATCTTCAGGCTGTTGCCATTTGAATTACATTAAATGTGGTGTTTACATTGTGCTCCTTGTATGTTCCACCTTCTTTTGTTCTTCAGCAGTCTGATCTTCAGTCATTATATGATCAATTACCTAAGCCATGTGTCATCATGGGTGATCTGAATGGCCACAATCCGCTCTGGGGTGGTCTACACTCAAACTCTAAGGGCAAGGTCCTAGAGGATTTTACTGCCAATAATGATTTATGTATTTCTAATGATGATTCACATACATATTTACACCCTGCAACAGGCACATATTCCTCACTTGATTTGTCGCTGACAGATTCAGGACTGCTCAATGAATTCGAATGGTCAGTTCATCATGCCCTTTGTGGAAGTGATCATTTTCCAACTTTACTTTCACTCGTTCATCCAGCTAATACCCCACCTTCATCAAGATATATTTTTACAAAGGCAAATTGGTCTTTATTTGAGACATTATGTCAACGGACAATTACACCTGAATTCATTTTTAATACTTCTGACCCGATTCAGATCTTTTCAGAAGAATTACTGAAAATTGCAAATGAAACTATTCCTAAATCCTCTACAAATCCACATATACGATAACCATGGTATACTGACGACTGTAAACAAGCTAGAAAAGGTAGGAGGAAGGCAGAAAAATATTTTCGCAATCACCCCACCGTCCACAACTTAAACAAATTAAAGATATCAAATGCTAAAGCCCGACTATAATGAACTTTTCTCCTTACATGAATTACACACTGCTTTAGGGCAAGCACACGATACAGCAACAGGGGGTGATAATATTCATTATCAACTGTTAAAACATTTACCTGATACTTGTCTTGAAGTGCTATTGTGTATCTTTGACAATATATGGACTACTGGGAATTTCCCTTCTTCATGGCGGAATGCTGTCGTCATTCCTATACCTAAACCCGGCTGGGATCATACAGATCCTTCTAATTATAGGCCAATATCTCTTACCAGCTGTTTATGTAAAACCATGGAGAAAATGGTCAATAACCGACTGATATCGTACCTGGAAACAAATAATCTTATAACAAATATTCAGTGTGGTTTTAGAAAAAATCGAAGTACCATAGACCATTTAGTTAGATTGGAAACGTTCGTAAAGGATGCTATCATCAACAAACAACATGCTGTATCAATATTTTTCGATTTAGAGAAAGCGTATGATACGACCTGGAAGTATGGAATTTTAAAAGGTCTTCATGAAATGGGATTGGGAGGCCGTTTGTCTCAATTTATATCTCAGTTTTTAACAGATCGGCAGTTCCAGGTTCGTGTGGGTTCCACCATGTCTGATATGTATGATCAAGACCAAGGTGTACCACAAGGTAGCATATTATCTGTAACGTTATTCAGTATAAAAATATACAGCTTATCTAAAGTTTTAAATGAATCCATTGATGGTTCATTATTTGTTGATGATTTTAATGTGTCCTGTCGAGGTAAAAATATGCACACGATTGAGAGACAATTGCAGTTATGCCTCAATAAAATTAATGATTGGTCAGAACGAAATGGTTTTAAGTTTTCAAAAACTAAAACTAATTGCATTCATTTCTGTCGGAAATATAGCCGCACAGAGAATAATATTTGACCAACATCTTACTTTCTTACCACATATTAAATCTCTGAGAGCTAAATGTCTGAAGGCACTTGATTTATTAAAGGTAGTTTCAAACTCCTAGTGGGGAGGGGACGAGTCAACCCTTCTTCACTTATACAGATCACTCGTCTGTTCTAAACTCGATTATGGTTCCATCATTTATGGTGGAGCCTGCAAGAGCAATCTTAAATTATTAGATTCTGTTCATCACCAAGGTCTTAGACTTTGTGTTGGATCTTTCCGAACTTCTCCTATTGACAGTCTTTCTGTAGAGGCTGATGAGCCATCTTTCAAACAACGCCGTATAAAATTATCGTTACAATATATCACAAAACTATATTCTAGTGAGTCTAACCCCGCATATAACTGTGTTTTTAGTCCTCTTTATGAGGATCTGTACAACAAAAAGCCTTCCTCTTGGGCACAGAATTAAGCCATTCATTTCTGCTGCCGGCATTGAGCTGGAAAATATATCTCCTTCGCGTCTTCCTTCTTCTCCTCCTTGGCAACTGGTGAGGCCTGAAGTTGACGTAACTCTGACAAATTTTAAGAAATCAGAAACTAATGAATTACAATATAAACAGGAATATAATCAAGCAAAAAGTAAATATAATACATATAAGTCCTTATCTACAGATGGGTCCAAGGATGTTGGCGCAGTGGCTTGTGCCACTGTTTTTGGATCAAAAATAATATCTTCTAGATTACCAGACAACAGCTCTAGTTTCACAGCGGAAGCAAATGCCATACTCACAGCTATTAAATATATTAATAAAAAACGTCAATATAAACAATACATAATATTTTCAGATTCTCTTTCTTGCCTTCAGGCTATTAAACATTTGTCTTCTCAACATCCACTTTTAATTGAAATCGTTGAATTATATAATGATCTTGCTACAGGCCAATGCGACATCGTCTTTTGTTGGTTACCCAGCCATGTGGGAATCTCTGGTAACACAATGGCCGATTTTGCTGCTAAGGCAGCACTCAACAAATCCGTGACACCACTTCTTATCCCATATTCTGATTATAAAGCCGTGATTAGATCATATATCCGAGATCTAATGCAAAAGAAGTGGGACACCCAAGTAGGTATCAATAAATTACACGAAATTAAACCAACTATCGGTTACACCTACTTGGGTTGTCAGTCCAGGTTTGAGGAGGTCATCATGCGACGATGTCGCATTGGTCATACAAGATATACACATGAATATTTATTGAAAGGTGAAGATCCTCCATTCTGTAGCCCTTGTGATGAAAGAATCACGGTCAAGCATGTCCTGCTTGACTGCATTGATATTTCCATCACAAGGGATAAATATTACAGTGTCAAAACACTGAAGGATCTTTTTTATACTGTAAATTATCATTTAATATTTTTAAAAGAAATAGAATTATTGCATAAATTTTGAATATGTTTTGTAAATATATCAATGGTATTTTAAACATGGTAGTATGAATTAGCAACTGCGATTGTTAGCGGCTGTATCCTCGAAGGGGGTTAAAGTGTCGTAAAATTATTGTCCTCCTGAGAGGGTACGTAAGTCTCAAACCCTTTCAAAGTCAAATTCGCACAACAATACTTTTTAATACTTTAATATCGGAGTGGAGCGAATGAGTGAGTTTAGTTTTACGTCGCATTCAGGACTATTCCAGCTGTATGGCGGCGGTCTGTAAATAATCGAGTTTGGGCCAGAAGATCCAGTAATCATCAGTATGAGAATCGATCTGCGCAACTGGGATGCGATGACATGTGTCAACCAAGTCAGTGAGCCTGACCACCCGATCCCGTTGGTCGCCTCTTACGACAAGCATTGGTTACTTAAGATCAATTCTAACCCGGATCTTCACGGGTCGGAGGAAGCTGTATGTATCCAAATCCCCTTCAAATGTCAAAAGTTTGATCATGGAGCCAAGTTCTGTCGTAAGAACAAGGCATGTTTCCGTTGAAATGGCGCTCACGATTAGCAAGTGTGCTTTCTGCGACGTAGGACACTTGCTCCATTCAAATCCTGTCCCTTATATGACCAATTCAACCGTTTTGGACACAGATGCAGCTTTCTCTCGAATCATTGCCCACAGAGCATGCGATCATACTCAGATATCTCAAGATCTGTCAAATATACCCACTTCAGCCTCCCATACAGCCGTTAGCATTAGAGCATATAGAGGGATCATCCTTTAAGTCGTCACCTGTGAAGGTTCAAAATCTGTTTGAACCTTTGCAGATGGATGTCAGTCCTCCACCACCTTTCCAGGGGCATTGGGGTAGCCTAGTGGTTAAAGCGTTCGCTCGTCACGCCGAAGACCCTGAGTTCGATTCCCTACATAGGTACAGTGTGTAAGGCTATTTCTGATGCCACGCCTAGATATTGCAGGAATATTGCTAAAAGAGGCGAAAAACTAAACTCACTTACTACCAATCCATTTGCATATGCCCCAGTCCTACTCACGACCTCCAATTGAGATTCCATGTGCAGCTTAAATAGCATTGTTCAGTGGATTCTTTAAAGATTTACAATTACAGATAGAAGATATAATATACCATCGGCATTTCATTCATAAAATTTGTTTTAAAGGCAAAGATCAATTTGATGTAGGACAATACACTTCATTAAACTTCTTTTCTCCCCTAGGACCTAGATTTTAGTGAAACATAACTCTGTTCACGTCAATACATTAGTTCAAGGTATAACTTTGAGCACTGTGTTCACAGTATGTGCACACATACTCTCCATCTAGATCTCTTCGATCTCAGCCCATGCATTTCTTTACAGTTCCAAAGCATAAGAAAGACATATTTGGTAAAAGAACATTCGCCTACGTTTCTCAACCTTATGAAATGAGCTGCCTACATAATTCAAAATAGCTGAAACACTGCCTTCATTCAGAAATAATGTACAGACTTATCTCTTTCACTTCACTAACGAACACCTTGTCTGAGCAGCACCCAGAGCATACTACTGGGTAAATAGATGCGCTATAGAAATGTACGTATTATTATCATGTTCTTCTACTCTTCAACAATCTGACCATCAAGGGCTCTTACACCAGTGTCCAAAACCTTGGGTCATTATGGATGAATTGCACTTTATCATACTGACCTATTAAATTATATTTCTTATTTCATTGACGAGTTGCGTTTGCGAACCATGGAACACATGAAAAAGTAATTACAAATTATTGAATACGATCACCAATGCCTAAGACATTGCTATCGGCAGTCATTTGTTTACGAACCTATACAGTTTCTCCATCGAATTGCGTTTGGTATATGTGGGTCTCTTTGTTGGACAGAGACCCACGACAGGTAGACCTAGAGTTACCACTGTCAGCCAGGGTGGCTACATCCGGTTGAGACATCTAACGAACGTTACGCCGATAACTGTACAGTATGTCGATAGATTTGGTGGTGAAAGTGTCATGATGTCGACAGGTATCCATCATAATGGCCGGGCAGCTCTTGTGCACGTGACAGGTGCATTGAATGCGGTTTGCTGTAGAGACGAGATCCCAGAGGAATGAGAGAAAGGAATGGTATTCACTTTCAAACTTTTTGTGTTGAGTCATTGACTGTTTTGATGGTCGACTCTGATTTGATGGACGAATGGTATTCTTCCCGTATCAGGTTCAGAAATAAAAGGGAATAATAAGTTCATGTCCCTTTTGTCGTAACTGTAACTTTTACCCACTTTTTCAAACAAGTAAAGTAAATACAATATAAGCATTCAGCCATCAAACTGCTGATTCCAATCAAGTAAATAATGTGTTAAAATATTAGTTAGAACCATATATGTGATCATGGTGGAATTTATATTGCCACATACATGACATCCTCGAGCAAATGAACTGTCGTGCAATGTGTTTATCATACACCTATTAACACTGGTACATCTGCCCCAAATAATATTGAAGCGTTTTGATTTCTTTGCTGATTAACACCGCACTCAGCAATATTCCATCGACGGATCATAATGATGCAATACAAGGACACCCGCAGAAGAGGTAACATGTTTTGTCCTTGCTTGAGGCCACAGTTAATGGCTCTGTTCCATCAAACCAGAATCAGTCTCTCAACCAGCAGTTTTTACAGCAGTATTCAGTGCAGATAGATACATCTGGCAGCTGTGACGGGATCGCCTTGTGTATGCTTATGATTTCCATGTGAGTTTATTATATTTACATTGATCAAGGAATTGAAATGTTAATCAATATTAACAAAAATTGTTTCCATAGTGACCAGTGATAAATGTGACAACAACTTATAGAAACAGGTGACATTTGGTGCCCTGACAATAGGAACTGACTAAGCTTGTAAATATATTTGTATATATTTCTGCTTCGAAATCAAACAGCACACACATACATATAATGTTTTAAGAATATAATGGTGCTCTGCAAGTCTAAAGACAGAAAAAGGTTTTGTTATCGGAGGAGGTAGCTATAAGGCAGGACATGCTCACCTGAAGTCATCACTGATTTTCAGTACAATTTCCTTGTAAGTTTCACTTCGATATTTGCTTTTACTAAGACATATAATTGGAAAGATATCCCTTGTGACTGTACAGCACTCAGCAGTGAAGGTCTGAAGCATCGGTCTGATCTACATGATGTACTATGACAAATCAATACAAAGATTACTGAGAGCAAAGTATAGAGATCTATTTCTAGTACATTGGAGCTTCTGTACATATTGTCCAATGCGTTGGAAACGTTTTTGATCAAAAGTAGGGATATTTTAGGTTTTGGAATTTCAGGGAAAATGTAAGACAAGGTTACCATTATATATCTGTTTGATGAACATAAACCATCTTTTCGAGTGGTGTTTCTTTTTCAATATATAAAATACACATTTTCGTCTTCTCCAATCCAGATGAGTGTGAATTAAGCAGGTATCTGACAGAGAAATCTTCCTTCCCATGTACAAAGGTAGCTTTGATATGTCATCCCCTTGAACGGGGACGTATATCCGCAATCGTGGTTACTTTTTGGATACCCCGAGACCCATACAGAGTCCTTGAGGGCACCGTTAGTCCAGTAGAGTAGTCCGTCAGCGCTATTTCGGTTGATTCCCACCCACACAGTGTTTGCCAGGCCGCTTCCTGCCGCTTTTCTCTCTTTAAAAAAGAAAGATTAAAATTTAAAAATAGAAAGAGGGCAATTTAAAAGAGAAAGAGAGCAAGTAAGTAGTCATCACGGCATCATGTAAGTAAACGGCAAAGATGGCAACCACAGGAGGCAACCTCATATGACAATCAGATTATGTAAATGAGTACAGTAGTACATATGTAAAGAAATCCACAAAGTAATCCGAAGTAAATTCGAATAACCCTCCAACGCATTTCCTAAAAATATCATGAATTTCTATACACATGTACCACTCTGTTGAACTCCACTTCTTTCTATATATCGATAAATAGTCCGGACTTTCAATACTTATTGGCTGATAAAAAGAGATATACTTAAAGGCATTCCATCTCTTATACTAACAACTAGTCTCTGAAATGAACATATTTTACTGAAAAAAGTTCATAGTAAAAAAAATAAAATATAATGAAAAGGGGCCCTGAGACTTTCTTCTGAAGCTGAGGAAATCTAGACTTGCCACATTCTCTAGACTTGTGTGGGCTTTCTTGGATATATTTGCAGTGCCAGTCGACTCACCGTCTAGGAACATCTTCGCTGCGTCGAACCTCTCCTGTGTGTCCAGTGACGCCATATCACCTCCATTCTGTATACATATCGCTCGAGCGGCAGTCCAACTTCTTGCATAATGATGGTATATGTAAGTTACTGGTCCAGTTACAGGGGCTGCTGCAGTCGTTGTAGTGGTAGGTGTTGTAGTTGTAGGTGTGGTGGTACTTGTTGTGGTAGTGGTGGTTGTTGTAGTGGTAGGTGTTGTAGTGGTAGTAGTAGGTGTTGTAGTGGTTGTTGTTGTAGTGGTAGGTGTTGTAGTGGTTGTTGTTGTAGTGGTAGGTGTTGTAGTGGTTGTAGTGGTAGTGGTAGTGGTGGTGGTTGTAGTGGTGGTTGTAGTGGTAGGTGTTGTAGTAGTACGTGTTGTAGTTGTAGGCTTGGTGGTTGTAGTAGTGGTGGTAGTGGTAGATGTTGCAGGTGTGGTGGTTGTAGAAGTGGTATGTTTTGTAGTTGTAGGTGTTGTAGTTGTAAGATTGTTGGCTGTAGTAGTTGATGTAGTAGTTACGACATTTGGTGGAGCTTCTGTCGTGGTTGGATTTGCAGTAGTTGTCGGAGCCTCAGTGGTGGTTGGAAGTGTAGTTGTTGTTGCAGCTGTCGTTGTTGAAGAAGCAGTAGTTGTTGGAGCGGCAGTTACTGAATCTTAACAGAAAATGCTTAAATTAAAACATTTTGTCTAAGAACCGTATGCTATTTCAAGTGTATTCTTTCGTCATAAGTACCAGTTATAGTTAAAGTATGTGAAATAGATAAATTTATCTGTATGAAACAATAACATTCTCACTCCAGCACAACCCCCATTTCTCGATTACTTGAATTCTGTCGCCTGTTATGAAGCAATATGTTAACCATTGTTGACAGTCAAAATGGGATCAACAAATCACTAACAAGCTACATGACATTCGATAGACCAATTGTGGTAACATTATAAGTCCCAACTGTTGAAGAGATCATGCTGTCTTAAGACAATGTCGTATAGGACATTCACATTTTACCCATTCTTACCTTTTAAACCATGATGCTCCTATGTGTATTTCTTGTCAATGCCAGTATATCTTTAAGCTATAATTTTAGACTGTATGGATACTGTACTTGTACGTTACACAGACTTTAATGTTTCAGCTTTAAAACAACCTTTTATAGAAGTGTATAGCCATACGATTCTATCATTTTAAAGAACTTGCTTTTTATGAAAAGATATAGCCTTTAGAAATGTTGTCATATTTTTTATTCATTTGTGATCTATGATTGACATTTTATATTATATTTGACATAATAGGTGTGTTAATGTTGACCGACAAATACAGACGTTGTCAGATCAATATACAGAGAGTAATGTTAATTGTAAAGTAGTTGTTAATGTAAACATATAACAGTCTGAAGTTATAAAAGAAAGTTATGCCATTAAACATTTATCAAATAACGTGTAGAAGTTGGAACAAACATAAGAATACCGTCCAGTAATCGACCCGTGAAAAATCCGAGTTAGAATTGGTCTTCTGCAACCCATGCTTGTCATAAGCGGCGGATAACGGAATCGGGTGCTCAGGCTCGCTGGCTCGGTTATCGTGTCCCAATTACGTAAATCGATGCTCATAATGTTGATCACTGGATTGTCTTGTCCAGGCACGATTATTTACAGACCGCCACCATATAGTTAGAATATTGCTGACTGCGGTGTTAACCCAACATACCAACCAACATACCAACATACCAACCAACCAACCAGCTAACAAACCAGCCAGCCAACCAGCCAGCCAACCAACCAATCAACCAACTAAATCCAGAAAACACATAAGAAACGTATAATACTTTAATGAATAAATCTTCTATTTATACCCACTGTCCTTGAAGATTTAACACATAACATCAAAGGCACAGATCCCGATCAAATCCCAAACAAAACAAATGCATTAATTTGTGATACGCGTTTTACTTAAAGGTTTTATTACCTGTGTTGATACAGAATGGTTGAAAAGGTGTTTGAGCACTGTCTGAAATACTGGATCCCAGTAAACTGTAAAATGTGTTCGAGAATTTTAAAGTAACAAAAAGTTTCATTAATCACAAGAAATCTCTGGGCTGAGTACATTAAACGAATCCAACTATATTATAACCATGTGGACTTCTTTCAAAAACTGATGATGCCAGGCGTATCCTGCGCCACTGGTAACAACAGTCACAAACACATGCAAAGTCAAGTCATCATCTGGTTCAAATCAAAATATAAAAACATGTACCAGATGTTATAATGTTCTCCCATGTCTGTCATGATACGTTTTAAAAGCTTTGCATGTTGTAACCCTGTTTAAACAACTTTTGACAAGCGTGCAGAATTGGTCATCAGCCACCCATGCTTGTCAAAAGATTCGGGATAGGGTGGTCAGGCTCACTCACTTGGTTGACATGTCATCATATCCCAGCACTTAACATAATTCCAGCTGCTATATGTCTGTCAATAATCGAGTCTGGACCAGACTATTTAGTGTTCAACATCATGAGCATCGATCTACGTTATTGGGATACGAAGAGCTTTTTAACAGCCGTAAGCTTGCAGAATACGAGTATGTTTAACTGGTTTTGTTAGTAATATTGCATATAGAGTGTTTTACTTCTAGATTTCTAATTTTGCTTTATTATGCTTTACACATGATTTAATTCTTTAAATACTTTATACTGTATATCTTATTTCAAGAATGATTCAGTGCTACCCGTTGAATAGGATGTTTTGGACTTTGGATCTGTGTCGCGGAAATGTTTAAAAAATAATCTGTCCTTACGGGTAAAGAAAAAGAGTTTTGGATCGTGATAGTGTTTAATGCTTAAGCGACTTGTAACGTCATGAAAAGTGTATATGCATGTTATCATATAACATACTTGAGAGTTGTTACTTTCTCTTTAACCACACTTGCAGGCATATATTGACACACTGGTAAGTATTTAGACTACGTTTGATATGAGTATTATGTGCAAAATCAGTGTCAGTGTCGCGGAAATGTTTGAAAAATAATGTGTCCTTACGGGTATTGTCTTTAAGGAAGAAAAGTTTTGGATCATGACAGTGTTTAATGCTTAAACGTCGTGCAAAGTGTACGTGCATGATACTGTTTTATCATATAACATGGTTGAGAGTATATATTTACTTTCTCTTTGACCACACTTGCAGGCATGTATTGACACACTGGTAAGTATTCAGACTACGTTTGATATGAGTATTATGTGTAAAATCAATGTCAACAGTAACATATTTTGAAGACGAATTTGGTCATTGAAGTTTGGCGGTATGAGTTAAAGGAACCCCTGAGAAAATATGACACTGCCACAGTCAACCGAATAGCTCTTGCTTGAACGCAATGCACTTATTTCCTCACACATATGAACACCCACACATGGACGAACACAGTCACCGACCTGTATCGCCAGTTCACCAGAGTGCTGTGTGCATTACACTATTGACAGCCTCCAGACATCCTGTAAACCTTCCCAGCAGAATATTCAGATGCTCGATCGTCTAATGAACAATACCTCAACCGGAAGAGGATAGTCAACAGTTGTGAACTGACGTTGTATATTTAATTCAGCTGGGTGTATGTTGTTGCTGGTTGACTGAAGGCCAGATCGAAACATATCACATTAGCATATGTATGTATACTGAGTCAAAAGGAAACCGAATTCTAATGTGTTGTATAACAAAGCTATTTCCAAACCGTTAATTTTACTTTATTTATAAGTGTCGGAAGTTTGTGGATGATGAGCAGACTGGTGTATTGTGGGTAGCTTTGTATTTTGTTGATTGGTGTATTGAGGGGAATTATGTATGGTTTTGATTGTGGGTGATGAACAGTCTGGTGTATTGAGGGGAATTATGTATGGTTTTGATTGTGGGTGATGAACAGTCTGGTGTATTGAGGGGAATTATGTATGGTTTTGATGGTGGGTGATGAACAGTCTTGATGGTGGGTGATGAACAGTCTGGTGTATTGAGGGGAATTATGTATGGTTTTGATTGTGGGTGATGAACAGTGTGGTGTATTGAGGGGAATTATGTATGGTTTTGATTGTGGTGATGAACAGTCTGGTGTATTGAGGGGAATTATGTATGGTTTTGATTGTGGGTGATGAACAGTCTGGTGTAGTATGGGTGGTTATGTATGTTGTGTTTTGGATCGTTGGCTATGATTTTTTTGTGGGTAGTTATGGATGTCAATCATATGCCAATGCATATGAGAAAAAGTAATATATATCCAAACAGATAAAACATTTCCAAAGGAATGGAATAAATTTTCAAATTTTCCCATAATTTCTCTTCATCATCTCTTTCCTCTTTGGCTTCATCATTTGCATTTTGTCTATCTTGTACATCCAATATGGTATTGAATGGTATATTAAAGAAGTTGACATCCATAAAATATATGCCTTGATTATTGCGGATGGCTGGTGTATTGTGGGTAGTTAGGTACATCGTTATAGTGTATTGTGGGTAGTTATGTATGTTGTTGATTGTAAGTGTTGTACAGTGTGGTGTGTCATATTGGTTATGTATTTTGCTGATTGGAATGTGTGTTGTAAACAGTCTGGTTTATTGTTGGTGGCTAGATGTCGTGATATTTAGATGCGATACACAAATGGAAACTGGAATTTTTTTTTAACCATATCAAAGAAGTTGACACCCATAAAAATTATGTTTCTTCCGAATAGAGGTTGTTGATTGTGTGTGGTGAACAGTCTGGTGTATTGGTGGGTAGTTGTGTATGTTGTTGATTGTGGTGATGAAGAGTCTGGTGTATTGTGGTAGTTACGTATGTTGTTGATTGTGGTGATGAACAGACTGGTGTATTGTGGTAGTTACGTATGTTGTTTATTGTGGGTGATGAACAGACTGGTGTATTGTGGTAGTTACGTATGTTGTTGATTGTGGGTGATGAACAGACTGGTGTATTGTGGTAGTTACGTATGTTGTTGATTGTGGTGATGAACAGACTGGTGCATTGTGGTGATTGTGGTTACTGGTGTATTGTATGGTAGTTTGTATGTTGTTGATTGTGGGTGATGAACAGACTGGTGCATTGTGGTAGTTACGTTTGTTGTTGATTGTGGTGATGAACAGACTGGTGTATTGTGGTAGTTACGTATGTTGTTGATTGTGGTGATGAACAGTCTGGTGTATTGTGGTAGTTACGTATGTTGTTGATTGTGGTGATGAACAGTCTGGTGTATTGTGGTAGTTGTGTATGTTGTTGATTGTGGGTGATGAACAGACTGGTGCATTGTGGTAGTTACGTTTGTTGTTGATTGTGGTGATGAACAGACTGGTGTATTGTGGTAGTTACGTATGTTGTTGATTGTGGTGATGAACAGACTGGTGCATTGTGGTAGTTACGTTTGTTGTTGATTGTGGTGATGAACAGACTGGTGTATTGTGGTAGTTACGTATGTTGTTGATTGTGGGTGATGAACAGACTGGTGTATTGTGGTAGTTACGTATGTTGTTGATTGTGGTGATGAACAGTCTGGTGTATTGTGGTAGTTGTGTATGTTGTTGATTGTGGGTGATGAACAGACTGGTGCATTGTGGTAGTTACGTTTGTTGTTGATTTTGGTGATGAACAGTCTGGTGTATTTGTGGGTAGTTGTGTATGTTGTTGATTGTGGTGATGAACTGTCTGGTGTATTGGTGGGTAGTTGTGTATGTCGTTGATTGTGGGTGGTGAACTGTCTGGTGTATTGGTGGGTAGTTGTGTATGTCGTTGATTGTGGGTGATGAACAGTCTGGTGTATTGGTGGGTAGTTGTGTATGTTGTTGATTGTGGTGGTGAACAGTCTGGTGTATTGTGAGTGAGTGAGTGAGTTTAGTTTTACGCCGCACTCAGCAATATCCCAGCTATATGGCGGCGGTCTGTAAATAATCGAGTCTGGACCAGACAATCCAGTGATCAACAGCATGAGCATCGATCTGCGCAATTGTGAACCGATGACATGTGTCAACCAAGTCAGCGAAACTGACCACCTGATCCCGTTAGTCGCCTTTTACGACAAGCATAGTCGCCTTTTATGGCAAGCACATGGGTTGCTGAAGACGTATTCTACTCTGGTGTATTGTGGGTAGTCGTGTGTGTTTGTTGAATGTAGGTGGTGAACAGTCTGGTGAATTGGTGAGTAGTTGTGTATGTTGTTGATTGTGGTGATGTGGTATTGTGAGTTCTTCTGTACACTATTGAGTGTGTGTGGTAGTCTTATAGTTGCTCTGTGATGACGTGAATGGTTCCGAACAGTTTAAGCTTGTTGGTACCTATTCCATAGTTTGTCAGTCACAGACTGTGAAACATTCAACGCATTGGTCACTTCACACTGGCTTGTGCTTGTGTGCAGTATGTCAACCATGACTTAATCAATTTATATAGTTACAGGATAGGTGTTAAAATCTTAACTTATTTGACTATTTGGAAACGATACAATACATTTTGGGTTATGGATCGTCAACCACAACGGTAAGACCACTATACTAGGGATCATGGGTACCTCTGCTACGTGGATCAGGATTTTCACCTTTCACCTTGCTCCTGTCGATTGTTGTAAAATTCGAGGGAGGTTAAAACTAAACCCGTGTTTTTAAAATTGAGGAAAACATAAATAAACTTTGAATGACGTGGTAGCGGAATAATTATTTTACGCTTCTTAACCCTCCATCCAGGATGCAGATCATAACAATGTTTAATGTTGTTTAACGCCTCACTCGCAGATCATAAGAATCTCGGTTTCCAATTTATCCTACAACGCTATTTATACAAAACGTTTCCAACCAAAATGTTTATTGTCTGAAAGAAATGATAACACGCATTAATAAGAAGGGCCCTAAAAGATGTTGCTTGGAAAATACGTATGCCTTGCGACCGAAAAAGCATTACAATTTAGCAAACGATGAAAAATGTAAAATTTGAAACATAAAATACTTTTTAAAATGTTCCAAATGACAAGTAACTTTTTAAAGGATATTAATGACACACCTAGATTTCAGATGACTTGATAAGCAAAATATGAAACATTTGAAATATGAAATATTTAATACCTTTTAAAAGTTTTTCAAAGACATATTACTTATCAAAGTTATAAGTAATATACCTAAATTTCAGATTACTTGATACAACGAGGAGTAATTAGTATACTTACCCGCTGGTGTTTTGTTTTCGAAGTAAATCGTGCCCGCTTCCGCCGTGGCCAACGACGATGTTGTGTAAACCGTAGAATGGCCTGTGCAGTCAGCTGACGCAGTATTGTAAAACACAGACTTGCAGTTCAGATCCCCCATACAGGCCATGACGCAACTCGACACACGCCCAGGTGTTTTCCTCGACCAAAGAGCGGAGGTCTTCACGACATAATCGTTAAAACCTTCAATCCTCCCAAAATAACCAATTCGTACATCCCCATCTGCTAGGGCACGAGGAATTGAAATGATAGAAATGAGAATGGACAACGGACAAAGTCTTCTGACATCCATCTCCACTAGAAACTTTGCACAAAGGAAAAGGCTTGAATGAATATGTACGGTCTGTCTCAAGAATACCTATCTCCTGGACGTATGGTGTCATGGGAGAACCAGGCCAGTCTTCTTGGAACGGAATCATGCCTGCGTCCTGTAATCCATCCAGATATAATTAGAAGTACCCTGATGCTGAAGCACGTCTCTACGGCTGCATGTTGACAAAGACGCCATTATTATTGGCACTCATTTATTTACGAACCTATACAGTTTCTCCACGGGTTGTGTTTTGGTATCTGTGGGTTTCTTTGTTGGACATGTATTGTCCGGGCCTATCAGGAGCTATAACGATGCAGCCGATGGTGTTTATAAAATCACCAACCATAATTATTTGATTAAGCGCCGCACCCGATAGTCGATCGTTTGATTTCATGACGGCGACCTCTGGAGAAGACATTATAAGCAATGACTTCGCAGTTGGGATATGATGGTACGCATCAGTCACGTCAGTGAGAATCCGTGTGCAATGGAGTTGATGAAATATGAATATTTAACAATAATTAGAAAGGCAACAATTGCATTAAAAAAATACATATACCTGTACTCCACTTTGAAATCGTTTCATCAAAAATCAAAACAAACAAAAATAAAATATTCAAAAAAAATGGTTACATTATTACCTGACAGTGTGTCATCGAGCCTGATGGAGTGGTTACATTATTACCTGACAGTGTGTCATCGTGCCTGATGGAGTGGTTGCATTATTACCTGACAGTGTGTCATCGAGCCTGACGGAGTGGTTACATTATTACCTGACAGTGTGTCATCGTGCCTGACGGAGTGGTTACATTATTACCTGACATTGTGTCATCGAGCCTTACGGAATGGTTACATTATTACCTGACATTTTCTCATCGAGCCTGACGGAGTGGTTACATTATTACCTGACAGTGTGTCATCGTGCCTGACGGAGTGGTTACATTATTACCCGACAGTGTGTCGTCGAGCCTTACGGAGTGGTTACATAATTACCTGACATTGTGTCATCGAGCCTTACGGAGTGGTTACATTATTACCTGACAGTGTGTCATCGAGCCTGACGGAGTGGTTACATTTTTACCTGACAGTATGTCATCGTGCCCGAAGTATGAAGGTCCATCAACAAACACAAGAAAATAGCAGACACCTGTTGTCCTTTCACCAAATTCCTTGCCAATGCAGATTTCATTGACGCATTAATTAGCTAAAAGTCCAATGCATGATATCGGTGACACATGGGGCAATCTGGCAAATAAATATCTGAATTCTGGTGTGCATGTGTGTGTTTCAGTGTCAGCCTGACCTTACGTCTTTTAGAATTGACAACTATATAAGTATGTTATTTGCAAGAGTATAATATATATGTAGCTAGTTTTCGTTGTAACACCTTCCTCTTTGGCGATTTGGAAGCAGGGAAGCTGAACGTATTTCCTTCACATTGGCACCATTCCAGCTGGTGCAACAAACCAAAACGTAGACATGAAGCATCTCCTATAATTGTTGACGTGTGTTCGAAGCTCATTGTGAGGTTCTTCTACTGATGAAAAACTGTTGAAACTGAAGCCATTCGCACGGGTTCCAAAGCAATTCAACGTGAATGTGGTCTAGTGAAGAACGCTACCGGTCTCCGAAGACAACAATGTGAAGATCTGTTGAAATTAAATTGACACCTGTCCGTTGTGTCAGTACTCAGAACTTTCAAACCAGCAAAGGTATAATCAGATGCAGGGCATGCGTGAGAAGGAAAGTATCAATGAGCTCAGATAAAAAGGAGAGATGGTGGCAGTATTATCAAACTAAACACTTACTTGCTTACTTTATCCAAAGTGTATAAAACTGGTTACTTTAATATCGGAGTGGAGAGAGTGAGTGAGTTTAGTTTTACGCCGCATCCAACAATATTCCAGCTGTATGGCGGCGGTCTGAAACTAATCGAGTTTGGGCCAGAAGATCCAGAAATCATCAGCATGAGCATCGATCTGTGCAACTGGGATACGATGACATGTGTCAACCAAGTCAGTGAGCCTGACCACCCGATCCCGTTGGTCGCCTCTTACGACAAGCATGTGTTACTAAAGATCAATTCTAACCCGGATCTTCACGGGTCGGAGTGAAGTTGTATGTATCCAAATCCCCTTCAAATGTCAAAAGTTTGATCATGGAGCCAAGTTCTACCGTTAGAACAAGGCATGTTTCCGTTGAAATGGCGCTCACGAATATCATCAAGTGTGCTTTCTGCGACGTAGAACACTTGCTCCATTCAAATCCTGTCCCTTATATGACCAATTCAACCGTTTTGTACACAGATACAGCTTTCTCTCGAATCATTGCCTACAGAGCATGCGATCATACTCAGATATCTCAAGATCTGTCAAATATACCTACTTCAGCCTCCCATACAGCCGTTAGCTTTAGAGCATATAGAGGGATCATCCTTTAAGTCGTCACCTGTGAAGGTTCAAAATCTGTTTTTCCATGTGCAGCTTAAATAGCATTGTTCAGTGGATTCTTTAAGGAATTACAATTACCGATAGAAGATATAATATACCATCGGCATTTCATTCATAAAACTTGTTTTAAAGGCAAAGATCAGTTTGATATAGGACAATACACTTCATAAATTGTCTTTTCTCCTCCAGGACCAAGATTTTAGCATATAAGATTAAGGTATAACTTTGAGCACTGTGTTCACAGTATGTGCACACATACTCTCCATCTAGATCTCTTCGATCTCAGCCCAAGCATTTGTTTACAGTTCCAAAGTATGAGAAAGTTACGGTTGGTAAAAGAACATTCGCCTACGTGTCTCAACCTTATGAAATGAGCTGCCTACATCCCTTTAAAATAGCTGAAACACTGCCTTCATTCAAAACTAATCAAAAGACTTATCTCTTTCACTTCTCTAACGAACACCTTGTCTGAGCAGCGCACAGAGCATACTACTGGGTGAATAAATGCGTTATAGAAATGGTCGTATTATTATCATGTTCTTCTACTCGTTAACAATCTGATCTTCAAGCGCTATTACAATAGCGTCGAAAATCCTGGATCATTATGGATAAATTGAATGACCACAATCAGCTGGGATAGTTCAGATACAAACAGGAATGAGGAGATACTCGAAAGTTATATATATTTATGATCCGTGTATCTTTAATGATAATTCGAAAACATGCTTACATTCTGGTGATGTGTATACTTTTCTCTTGATTTACCATTTCCTCATTCGGATGTATTAAAATAGTTTGAAACCTGAATTTTATCATACTAATGAATTAAATCATATTTCTTATTTCATTGACGAGTTGCGTTTGTGAACCATGGAACACATGAAAAGTAATTTCAAATTATTGAATAAGATCACCAATGCCTTAGAGATTGCTATCGGCAGTCATTTATTTACGAACCTATACAGTTTCTCCACCATATTGTGTTTGGTATATGTGGGTCTCTTTGTTGAAGAGACCCAGGTCAGATCGACCTACAGTTACCACCGCGACCCAGGATCGCTACATCCGGTTGAGGCATCTTCGTTCACACACCACGATCACAACATCCTGGACTGCCCCGAATCTTCACGCCAGAAGACCAGTTGGACGTAACGTCTTGACACAACTTCACCACGCTCCACGTATACAGTGATACAGACAACGAATGAGATGGCAGCGGGCAAGATGGAGGAAAACTTTGTTCTCAGATGAGTGTCGGCTTCTTCTCAGACGTGCTGATGGACGTTCACGTGTTTACAGACGTCGGAACGAACGTTACGCCAATAACTGTGTACAGCAGGTCGGTAGATTTGGTGGTGGGAGTGTCACGAAGTGGGCAGGTATCAATCATAATGGCCGGACAGCTCTCGTGGACGTGGCAGGTGCATTGAATGCGGTTCGCTATAGAGACGAGATCCCAGAGGAATGAGAGAGAGGAATGGTATTCATTTTCAGACTTTTTGTGTTGAGTCATTGACTGTTTTGATGGTCGACTCTGATTTGATTGACGATAAATGGTATTCTTCCCGTATCAGGTTCAGAAAAAATGGGAATAATAAGTTCATGTCCCTCTTGTCGTAACTATAACTTTTACCCACTTTTCAAACACATTTGATTCAAGCAAATACAACATAAGGATTCAACCATCAAGCTGCTTATTCCAATCAGGGAAAAACTGTGTTACAGTTTTAGTAAGAACCACATATCTAATCATAGTAGAATTTATATTGCCTCATACATGACATCCTCGAGCAAATGAACTGTTGTGCAATGTGTTTTTCATGCGCCTTTCACACTGGTACATAAGCCCCAAATAATATTGAAGCGTATTGTTTTCTTTGCTGATTAACACTGCACTCAGCAATATTCCATCGACGGATCATTGTGAGGCAATACAAGGAGGAGGCACCCGCAGAAGAGACAGCATGTTCTGTCCTTGCTGGTGCCCACAGTTAGTGGCTCTGCTCCACCAAATCGGAATCAGTCTCTCAACCAGCAATTTCCACAGCAGTGTTCAGTGCAGATGGAGGGATCTGGCAGCTGTGACGGGATCGTCTTGTGCATGATTATGATTTCCATGTGAGTTAATTATAGTTACATTGATCAAGGAATTGAAAATGTTCATCAATATTAACAAAAATTGTTTCCATAGTGACCAGTGATGAATGTGACAACAAATATATAGACACAAGGGACATTTGGTGTTCGAAAGATGAACTGACTAAACTTTTTGGTATATATTTCTGCATGGAGATCAAACAACACACACATACATATAACTTTTTAAGAATATAACGGTGCTATGCAAGTCTATGGACAAAATGGGTTGATGAACATGGGTTTGATGAACATAAAGCATCTTTTCGAGTGGTGGGTTTTTTCAATGTATACTCATGCCAATAATCTTTGTCACCCCTTCAATTTGTTTAATTGGAGAGTGGGTGGGGTGGGGTGAGGTGTTTGTGTGTGTGTGTGTGTGTGTGGGGGACAACCATTATTGACATGAGTATATAAAAAACATATTTTCTTCTTCTCCAACCAAGATGAGTGTAATCAAGCAGGTATCTGACAGAGAAACTTTCCTGTCCAAGTACACCGGGTGCTTCTATATGTATACCCAGAGAAAGGGGACGTATATCCGCAACCGTCGTCACTTCTTGGATGCCCCGAGACCCATACGTCACTTTCGTCCATGAGGGCACCGTTAGTCCAGTAGAGTAGTCCGTCAGCGCTATTTCGGTTGATTCCCACCCACACACTGTTTGCCAGGCCGCTTCCTGACGCTTTTCTCTCTTTAAAAAAGAAAGATTGAAATTTAAAGAGAAAGAGAGCAAGTTAGTAGTCATCACGGCATCAAGTGAGTAAATGGCAAAGATGGTAACCAGAGGTGGCAACCTGATATGACAATCAGCCACGTCAAGATTATACAAATGAGTACAGTAGTACATATGAATAGAATTTCACAAGGTAATCCAAAGTAAAGTCTAATAATCCCCGAAAGCATTTCCTTCATTTCATTAATTTCTATACATATATACTATACTGATGACATTTACTTCTTTCTGTGTATCGAGAAATAGTCCAGTCTTTCAATACCTATTGGCTGATAAGTAGCGAGACATAGTTGAAGGAATGTCATGTTGGATGGTATATAATTCTAACACTGCAATACGATGACAGTAGACTCACCGTCTAGGAACATCTTCACTGCGTTGAACCTCTCCACTGTGTCCAGTGACGCCATATCACCTCCTTTCTGTATACATGTTGCACGAGCGTCATGCCAACTTTTTTTTTAACGTTATGGTATTTGTAACCTACTGGTCCAGTTACAGGGTCTGCTGCTGTCGTCGTTGTGGTAGGTGGTGTAGTTGTAGGTGTGGTGGTAGTTGTAGTGGTAGTTGTTGTAGTGGTAGGTGTTGTAGTGGTTGTAGTGGTGGTGGTGGTGGTGGTTGTAGTAGTAGTGGTTGTAGTGGTAGATGTTGCAGGTGTGGTGGTTGTAGTAGTTGATGTTGTAGTTACGACATTTGGTGGCGCTTCGGTCGTGGTTGGATTTGCAGTAGTTGTCGGAGCCTCAGTGGTGGTTGGAAGTGTAGTTGTTGTTGCAGTTGTCGTTGTTGAAGAAGCAGTTGTTGTTGGGGCGGCAGTTACTGGATCTTAACAGACATGCTTAAATTAAATATATTTTGTCTAAGAACCGTATGCTATTTCAAGTGTATTCTTTCGTCATAAGTACCAGTTATAGTTAAAGTATGTGAAATAGATAAATTTATCTCAATAACATTCTCACTTCAGAACAACCCCCATTTCTCGATTACTTGAATTCTGTCGCCTGTTATAAAGCACTATGTTTATCAATATTGACAGTCAAAATGGGATCAACAAACCACGAGCAAGCTACATGACATTCCATAGACCATACGTGGTCCCAACTTTGTCCCAACTTTGAAGAGATCTTGCTGTTTTAAGATAATGTCGTATAGGACATTAACATTTTACCCATTCTTAACCTTTTAAACCATGATAACCATGTGTAGTGCTTGTCAATGCCAGTATGTCATGAAACTATACTTTCAGACTGTACGGATACTGTACTGATACTTTACACAGACTGAAATATTTCAACTTTAAAACAACCTTTTACAGAAGTGTATTTCCAAACGATTCTATCATTTTAAAAGTTCTGCTTTTTATGGAAAGATATAGCCTTTAGAAAAGTTGTCATATTTTTTTATTCATTTGTGACCTATGATTGACATTTTATATTATATTTGGCATAATCTTTTGAGCACTGTCCTTTATGTGGATATGCTTGAATACATAGTTACTGGTTCACGCCCCTCATAGCTTGAAAATGCGGCATGACACATTGTGCATTCATTGAATTCTGTCACAAAAAAGACAACTGAATATTATATGCGATATGTTGGCCCGGCTCTGATCACCAGAGAGGGTTCATATTGACAGACAAATACAGACAGTTGTTGGGTCTATGTGTAGCAAGTATGTGTGTTAATTATGATAAATAAATATAGTTGTCAGATCTATGTAGGTGACATAATGCTGACAGACAAATATATCCAGTTGTCTGATCAATATGTAAGGAGTATGCGTGTTAATGTTCATGGACAACTAAGACAGTTGTCACATGTATGTACGGGAATTATGTGTGTTAATGTTGATAAACAAACATAGACAGTTGTCAGATCAATATGCAGCAATAGACAGTTGTCAGATCAATATGCAGAAATAGACAGTTGTCAGATCAATATGCAGCAATAGACAGTTGTCAGATCAATATGCAGCAATAGACAGTTGTCAGATCAATATGCGTCAGTTACGTGTGTTAATGTTGACAGGTAAATATAGACAGATTTGTCAGATCAATATGCAGCAATAGACAGTTGTCAGATCAATATGCAGAAATAGACAGTTGTCAGATCAATATGCAGCAATAGACAGTTGTCAGATCAATATGCAGCAATAGACAGTCAGTCAGATCAATATGCGTCAGTTACGTGTGTTAATGTTGACAGGTAATATAGACAGTTGTCAGATCAATATGCAGCAACAGACAGTTGTCGATCAATATGCAGCAATAGACAGTTGTCAAAGATCAATATGCAGCAATAGACAGTTGTCAGATCAATATGCACCAATAGACAGTTGTCAGATCAATATGCGTCAGTTACGTGTGTTAATGTTGACAGGTAAATATAGACAGATGTCAGATCTATATGCAGCAAGTACGCGTGTTAATGTTGATAAACAAATTTATCATACAATGGATAGTGTTCCCGCAGGATAAAGCCAGCGGATATTTTCGGTATCCGTTGGGGTCATATACGGATATCGATGCAAATTAGAGAGGTCATTTGCAAATTTTCACAGTGTAAACAAACATGGCGTCAAGGTTTGCGGTCGTGTCAGGATTGACGGCCGTGGTTACGGTACTGTCAGTGCTTGGTCCAAGAAAATTCATGCCAGGTTATGATAGATGGAGGATTACAAAGAGAAGATGATAGGTTAAGAAGATACCAGCAATCCCGCCGACTGTCAGTGTTAGCGAGAGAATGGCACAGAATGCAGGTTCACAATGTCACACGAACATTAAAGTGTATTTGTTGTTCAAAAAGTTAATTGAAGGTTTCTGATGTTCCACGCGAGTTTGTTATTTTCAAACGTAAGTTAAGATCTTTTACAACAACACGTGCTTTAACATAAAAACGTATTGGGAACTAAGGATGACCTAACGCAGTCAGCTGAGTGATCAGGAGAAAATTATGTCACCGGGCTTGTGACGTAACTTATTACTACGCACATATTCGTGACGTCATAGACATTCCACGAAGTTTAGTTTCATGATTTGTGGCATTTGAAAACGCCTTTTTTAAACTATAAAGCAAGAATGACAGTGTATGATAAATAGGTTATCACACTTGTTTTTGAGGTAGTTAATATCCTTCTGCATTAGGAATAAACACTATGCATTTAGCTCGCCAAGGCCTCGTTAAATACAGTGATTATTCCTAATGCAGGATATTAACCATTACATCCCAAAAACACACCTCGCGTGATAACCTATATATAAATGGTTGTCAGATCAATATGCAGCAGAACAATATGCAGCAATGCAGATAAAGAAAAATAGAAGGTGTCAGATCAATATGCACACGTACGTGTGTTAATGTTGACAGGTAAATATAGACATATGTATCATCAATATGCAGCATGTACTCGTGTTAATGTTGATAGACAAATACAGACAGTTGTTGGATCCATGTGTATCAAGTATATGTGTTAATATTGATAAACAAATATAGACGGTTGTCAGATCAATGTAGGTGGCATAATGCTGACAGACAAAAATATATTCAGTTGTCAGATCAATATGCAGCAAGAACCTGTGTTAATGTTCATGGACAACCAAGACAGCTGTCAGATGTATGTACAGGAAGTACGTGTGTTAATGTTGACAGACAAATATAGATAGTTGTCAGATCGCTGTGCAAGAAGATCGTGTGTTAATGTTGATAAACAAATATAGACAGTTGTCTGATCTATGTGCAGCAAGGATGCGTGTTAATGTTGACAGAGAAATATAGCTAGCTCTGAGATCAATATGTAGCAAGTATGCGTGTTAATGATCGTGGACAACTAAAGGCAGTTATCATATCTATATGCAGCAAGAACGTGTGTTGATGCTGACAGACAAATATAGCTAGTTGTCAGATCTATATGCAGCGAGTAATGTTAATTGCAAAATGATTGTTAATGTAAGCAGATAATAGTCTTAAATATAGACAGTTGTCAGATCAATTACAGCGAGTAATGTTAATTGTAAAATGATTGTTAATGTAAACAGATAATAGTCTAAAGTTATGAAAGAAAATTATGCCAACCATGACTGAGATGAAAATTGAATGCATCTAAACATTTGTTAATAAGAATCAACATAAGAATACCGTCCGGTAATCGACTTGTGAAAATTACGGGTTAGAATTAGTCTTCTGCAACCCATGCTTGTCGTAAAGACGGATTACAGGGATCGGGTGGTCAGGCTCGCTGACTTGAAAGTTATCGTATCCCAATTACGTAAATTGATGCTGATAATGTTGATCACTGGATTGTCTGGTCCAGGCTCAAATATCTACAGACGGTTACCATATAGCTAGAATATTGCTGAGTGCGGTGTTAAAACCAACTAACCAACCAGCCATCAAGGTAACCTACCAACAAACCAACCAACCAAGCAAATCATCCAGCATTCTGACTAACGATGTGATACTGCTTGTCAGTCCTTTAGATGTTAGCAAGGTTTAGCGCGACTGTTTCATTTTTTCTCGTTTTATCTGTTTCCAGAATACACATAAGAAACGTATAATCGATAAATAATAATCTTCTATTTATACCCACTGCCCTAGAAGATTTAACACAGGACATCAAACCACAGATCACCATCAAATCTCAAATAAAAACAAATGCATTAATTTGTTATACGTGTTGTATTTATAACGTTCTATTACCTGCCTTGATGTTTGTAAAGGCGTTCTATACAGACTGGTTGTAAAGGCGTTTGAGGCTCTGTAACTAGCACTGTCAGAAATATTGAATCTCAGTGTACTGTAAACTGTGTTTCAGAAATAATTTTAAAGTAACAAAAGTTTCATTAATCACAAAAAAAATATCTCGGGCTGACTTGGTTGATCTGACTAACGGAATAGGGTGGTCAGTCTCACTGACTTTACCCAATTGGTTGACAGATGACATCGTATCCCCAGCACTCAGCAATACTTTCAGCTATATGGTCTGTAAATTATCGAGTCTGGACCAGGACTATTCCAGTGTTCTACATCATGAGCATCGATCAACGTTATTGGGATACGAAAGAGCTTTATTAACAGGCGTTAGCTTTGCGGAATACGAGTATGTTTAACTGGTTCTATGTTAGCAATAATGCATTTTAGAATGTTTTACTTCGAGATATAAATTTTTGCTTTATGCTTCAGACAGGATTAAATTATTTAAATACTTTATATTGAAAATTGTATCTAAAGAATAATTCAGTGCTACTCCTTGAATATATTGTAAAAATAATTTGTCCTTACGGGTCACGTCTTCAAAGAAGAAACGTTTTGATCAGGGTCGTGTTTCATGCTCAAAAGACTTGTAAGGCCATGAAAAGAGTATATATCTAATATTGTTTTATCTTATGATATGTTTGTTGTTACTTTCTCTTTAACCACACTTGAAGGGATGTATTGACACACTGGTAAGTATTAAGATTACGTTTAATATGTGCATTATGTGTAAAATCAATGTGAACAGTGAACAGATAATATGAGTTTAAGGAACCATGAGAAAATATGATACCGCCACAGTCAACCGAATCGAACGCAATGCACCTATTTCCCAGACATGTGAACTCCCACACATGGACGAACACAGTCACCGACGTGTATCGCCAATTCACCAGAGTGCTGTGTGCATTACACCTATTAATAGCCTCCAGACATCCTGTGACCTTCCCAGCAGAATATTCAGATGCTCGATCATCTACTGAACAATACCTGAACCGGAAGATGTTTCTGAGGATAGTCAACTCTTGTAAACTAACGTTGTATATTTAATTCAGCTTGGTGTATGTTGTTGCTGCTGGTTGACTGAAGGCCAGATCGAAACATATCACAGTAGCATGTGTATGTATATACTGAGTCAAAGGAAACCGAATTCTAATGTGTTGTTTTACAAAGCTATTTCCAAAACGTTTCTTTCTTACTTTATTTACAAGTGTCGGAATCTGAACTGTAGGTAGTGTTGTATTTTTGAGTTTGTGGATAATGAGCAGACTGGTGTATTGTGGGTAGCTTTGTATTTTGTTGATTGGTTGATTGTGGGTGATGAACAGTCTGGTGTAGTATGGGTGGTTATGTATGTTGTGTTTTGGATTGTTGGCTATGAACACTCTGATTTTTTGTGGGTAGTTATGTACTGTTGGTCTCTAAATGACATGTAAAATGTGATATTAACAAGGGAAAACGTTTTATGGATGTCAATCATATCCCAATGCATGTGAGAAAAAGTTATATATATATCCAAACAGATGAAACATTTCGAAAGGAAATGGAATAAATTTTCAAATTTTCCATAATTTCTATTCATCATCACTTTTCTCTTTGGCGTCATCATTTGCATTTTGTCCTATCTTGTACATCCAATATCCCCAACTCTTTTGAATGGTATATTAAAGAAGTTGACATCCATTAAACATATTTCTTGATTATTGCGGATGACTGGTGTATTGTGGGTAGTTAGGTATATCGTTATAGTGTATTATGGGTAGTTATGTATGTTGTTGATTGTAAGTGTTATACAGTGTGGTGTGTCATATTGGTTATGTATTTTGCTGATTGGATTGTGTGTTGTAAACAGTCTGGTTTATTGCTGGTGGCTATATGTCGTGGGATTAGATGCGATACACAAATGGAAAAAGGAAAAACGTTTGAACCATATCAAAGAAGTTGACATTGTGTATGTGGGTATTGTGTATGTTGTTGATTGTGGATGGTGAACAGACTGGTGTATTGTGGGTAGTTATGTATGTTGTTGATTGTGGATGGTGAACATACTGGTGTATTGTGGTAGTTATGTATGTTGTTGATTGTGGATGATGAACAGACTGGTGTATTGTGGTAGTTATGTATGTTTGTTGATTGTGGTGATGAACAGACTGGTGTATTGTGGGTAGTTGTGTATGTTGTTGATTGTGGATGATGAACAGACTGGTGTATTGTGGTAGTTGTGTATGTTGTTGATTGTGGATGATGAACAGACTGGTGTATTGTGGGTAGTTATGTATGTTGTTGATTGTGGATGGTGAACAGACTGGTGTATTGTGGGTAGTTATGTATGTTGTTGATTGTGGATGGTGAACAGACTGGTGTATTGTGGGTAGTTATGTATGTTGTTGATTGTGGTGATGAACAGACTGGTGCATTGTGGTGGTAGTGTGTATGTTGTTGATTGTGGGTGATGAACAGACTGGTGTATTGTGGTCAGTTGTGTATGTTGTTGATTGTGGATGGTGAACAGTCTGGTGTATTGTGGTAGTTATGTATGTTGTTGATTGTGGTGATGAACAGACTGGTGTATTGTGGGTAGTTGTGTATGTTGTTGATTGTGGTGATGAACAGACTGGTGTATTGTGGCAGTTATGTATGTTGTTGATTGTGGCTGGTGAACAGACTGGTGTATTGTGGGTAGCCAGTGTGTATGTTGTTGATTGTGGGTGATGAACAGACTGGTGTATTGTGGTAGTTGTGTATGTTGTTGATTGTGGGTGATGAACAGTCTGGTGTATTGTTGGTAGTTATGTATGTTGTTGATTGTGTATGGTGAACAGACTGGTGTATTGTGGTAGTTGTGTATGTTGTTGATTGTGGGTGATGAAACAGTCTGGTGTATTGTGGTAGTTATGTATGTTGTTGATTGTGATGTGGTGAACAGACTGGTGTATTGTGGTAGTAGTTGTGTATGTTGTTGATTGTGGGTGATGAACAGACTGGTGTATTGTGGGTAGTTGTGTATGTTGTTGATTGTGTATGGTGAACAGACTGGTGTATTGTGGTAGTTGTGTATGTTGTTGATTGTGGATGGTGAACAGACTGGTGTATTGTGGGTAGTTGCGTATGTATGTTGTTGATTGTGGGTGATGAACAGACTGGTGTATTGTGGTAGTTATGTATGTTGTTGATTGTGGGTGATGAACAGTCTGGTGTATTGTGGTAGTTATGTATGTTGTTGATTGTGTATGGTGAACAGACTGGTGTATTGTGGTAGTTGTGTATGTTGTTGATTGTGGATGATGAACAGACTGGTGTATTGTGGGTAGTTGTGTATGTTGTTGATTGTGGTGATGAACAGACTGGTGTATTGTGGGTAGTTATGTATGTTGTTGATTGTGTGTGGTGAACAGTCTGGTGTATTGTGGTAGTTGTGTATGTTGTTGATTGTGGATGATGAAACAGACTGGTGTATTGTGGCAGTTATGTATGTTGTTGATTGTGGATGATGAACAGACTGGTGTATTGTGGGTAGTTGTGTATGTTGTTGATTGTGGATGATGAACAGACTGGTGTATTGTGGGTAGTTGTGTATGTTGTTGATTGTGGATGATGAACAGTCTGGTGTATTGTGGTAGTTATGTATGTTGTTGATTGTGGATGATGAACAGTCTGGTGTATTGTGGTAGTTGTGTATGTTGTTGATTGTGGATGATGAACAGTCTGGTGTATTGTGGGTAGTTGTGTATGTTGTTGATTGTGGATGATGAACAGTCTGGTGTATTGTGGTAGTTGTGTATGTTGTTGATTGTGGATGATGAACAGACTGGTGTATTGTGGCAGTTATGTATGTTGCTGATTGTCGGTCATGAGTAGATGGTTCTGGTGTATTGTGAATACTTTTGTACACTATAGAGTGTGTGTGGTAGTCTTATAGCTGCTGTGTGATGACGTGAATGGTTCCGAACAATTTAAGCTTGTTGGTACCTATTCCATAGTTTGTCAGTCACAGACTGTGAAACATTCAACGCATTGGTCACTTCACACTTGTATGTGCTTGTGTGCAGTATGACAACCATGACTTAATCAATTTATACAGTTACAGGATAGGTTTTAAAATCTTAACTTATTTGACTATTTGGAAACGATACAATATAATTGAGGTTATGGATCGTCAACCACAAAGGTAAGACCACTATACTAGGGATCATGGGTACCTCTACTTTGTGGATCAGGATTTACACCTTTCACCTTGCTACTATGGATTGTTGTAAAATTCGAGGGAGGTTAAAACGAAACCTGTGTTTTTAAAAATGAAGAAAACATAAATAAACTTTGAATGACGTGGTAGCGGAATAATTATTTTACGCTTCTTAACCCCCCAGCCAGGGTGCAGATCATAACAATGTTTAATGTTGTTTAACGCCGCACTCGCAGATCATAACAATCTCAGTTTCCAATTTATCCTACAACGCTATTTATACACGTTTCCAACAAAAATGTTTATTGTCTGAAGGAAATGATTACATGAGAGGACACATTAATAAGAAGGGCCCTAAAAGATGTTGCTTGAAAAATACGTATGCCTTGCGACCGAAAAATCATTACAATTTAGCAAAACATGAAAAATGTGAATTTGAAACATTAAATACTTTTTAAAATGTTCCAAATGACAAGTAACTTTTTAAAGGATATTAATGACACACCTTGATTTCAGATTACTTGATAAGCAAAATATGAAAGATTTGAAATATGAAATATTTAATACCTTTTAAAAGTTTTTCAAAGACAAATAACTTATAAAAGTTATAAGTAATATACCTAAATTTCAGATTACTTGATACAATGAGGAGTAATTATTATACTTACCCGCTGGTGTTTTGTTTTCGAAGTAAATCGTGCCTGCTTCCGTCGTGGCCGACGACGATGTTGTGTAAACCGTAGAATGGCCTGTGCAGTCAGCTGACGCAGTATTGTAAAACACAGACTTGCAGTTCAGATCCCCCATACAGGCCATGACGCAACTCGACACACGCCCAGGTGTTTTCCTCGACCAAAGAGCGGAGGTCTTCACGACATAATCGTTAAAACCTTCAATCCTCCCAAAATAACCAATTCGTACATCCCCATCTGCTAGGGAACGTGGAATTGAAATGATAGAAATGAGAATGGACAACGGACAAAGTCTTTTGACATCCATCTCCACCAGAAACTTTGCACAGAGGCAAAGGCTCGAATGAATTTGTACGGTCGGTCTCAAGAATACCTTTCTTCTGGAGTTAAGTTGTCATAGGAGAATAAGGCCCGTTTCCTTGGAGCGGAATAATGACTGCGTCCTGTAATCCTTCGAGAGAAAAATAGAACTACCCTGATGCTGGAGCACGTCTCTACGGGTGCATGATGATAAAGTCGCCATTATTTTTGGCACTCATTTATTTAAGAACCTATACAGTTTCTCCACCGTATTGTGTTTGGTATCTGTGGGTTTCTTTGTTTGACTTGGCATTTCAGGAGCTATAACGATATATCCCATGGTGTTTATGAAATCACTAACCATAATTGTTTAGCGCCGCGCCCGAGATTCGATCGTTTGATTTCATGACGTGATCTCTGGAGAAGACATTATAAGCATCGACCTCGCAGTTGGGATATGACGGTAGGGATCAGTCACGTCAGTGAGAATCCGTGTGCAATGGAGTTGATATAAATTAATATGAATATTTAACAAATAATTAAAAGGCAACACTTGCGTTCAAAAAAGATATACCTGTGCTCCATCAGGAAATCGTTTCATCAAAAATGAAACGAACAAAATTCAAAAAGAAAGGAACAAAACAATTTTTTAAATGGTAACATTATCACCTGACATTGTGTCATTGTGCCTGACGAAGTGGTAACATTATTACCTGACAGTGTGTCATCGTGCCCGACGAAGTGGTTACATTATTACCTGACAGTGTGTCATCGTGCCCGACGGAGTGGTTACATTATTACCTGACAGTGTGTCATCGTGCCCGACGGAGTGGTAACATTATTACCTGACAGTGTGTCATCGTGCCTGACGGAGTGGTTACATTATTACCTGACAGTGTGCCATTGTGCCCGACGGAGTGGTTACATTGTTACCTGACAGTGTGTCTTCGTGCCTGACGGAGTGGTAACATTATTACCTGACAGTGTGTCATCGTGCCCGACGGAGTGGTTACATTATTACCTGACAGTGTGTCATCGTGCCCGACGGAGTGGTTGCATTATATATTACCTGACAGTGTGTCATCGTTCCCGACAGAGTGGTAACATTTATTACCTGACCGTGTGTCATCGTGCCCGACGGATTGGTAACATTATGTCCTGACAGTGTGCCATTGTGCCCGACGGAGTGGTAACATTGTTACCTGACAGTGTGTATTCGTGCCTGACGGAGCGGTTACATTTTTACCTGACAGTATGTCATCGTGCCTGAAGTATGAAGGTACATCAACAAACACAAGGAAATAGAAGACACCTGTTGTCCTTTCACCAATTTCCTTGCCGGCACTGTTCCCAAGCAGAATTAATTGACGCATTAATTAGCTAGGAGTGCAATGCCAGAAAACGGTGACACATGGGCCAATCTGGCAAAATAAATCTCTTAATTCTGGTGTGCATGTGTGCGTGCGTCCATGCGTGCGTGCGTGTGTGTGTGTTTCAGTTTCAGCCTGACCTTACGTCTTTTAGATTTTACAACTATATCAGTATGTTATTTGCAAGAATATAACATATATGTAACTAGTTTTCGTTGTAACACCTTCCTCTTTGGCGAGCAGGGAAGCTGAACGTATTTCCTTCACATTGGCACCATTCCATCTGGTACAACAAAACAAAAGTGTAGACATGAAGCATCTTCTATAATTGTTGACTTGTGGCCGAGGCTCATTGTGAGGTTCTTCTACTGATGAAAAACTGTTGATTCGCACGGGCTCCAAGGCAATTCGATGTGAATGCTGACTAGTGAAGAATGCTAGCGGTCTCTGAAACGGATCCCTGTTAGTGATCGTGAAATGTGCACGAAGACAACAATCTGACGATCTCCTGAAATTAAATTGACACCTGTTTGTTGTCCTAGTGCACAAAACGTTCAAACCAGCAAAGGCATAGTCAGATGCAGGGCATGAGGGGAAATTGGTAATGAGCTAAGACTGACTGACTGACTGAGTTTGGTTTTACGCCGCTTTTAGCAATATTCCAGCAACATCACGGCGGGGGACACCAGAAATGGGCTTCACACAATGTACCCATGTGGGGATTCGAACCCGGGTCTTCGGCGTGACGAGCCAACGCTTTAACCACTAGCCTACCCCACCGCCCTAATGAGCTAAGAAATCAAGGGACAAAAAATACATGATGGCAGTATTATCAAACTAAACACTGACTTGCTTTTTTGTCTAAAGTGTATAAAAGCTGGATACTTTAATACGGAGTGGATCGGAGTGAGTGAGTGAGTTAGTTTAGTTTTACGCCGCACTCAGCAATATTCCAGCTTTATGGCGGCGGTCTGTAAATAATCCAGTCAGCTCAAGACAATTCATGATCCAACAGCATGAGCATCGATCTGGGATACGATGACATGCGTCAACCAAGTCAGCGAGCCTGACCACCGAACCCGTTAGTCGCCTCTTACGACAAGCATGGGTTGCTGAAGATCAATTCTAATCCGGTCGGAGTGGAGGTGTATGTATCCATATACCCTTCTGCGCTTCAAATGTCAAAAGATTGATCATGAGGCCAAGTTCTGCCGTAACAACACGGCATGTTTCCGTTGAGATGGCGCTCACGAATATCATCAAGAGTGCTTTCTGCGAAGGAGAACACTTGGCCTCATCCAAATCATGCCCTTTATATGATTGTGAGACAGTCACTATAAACATATCTCAAACACACCAACAATGTTTTTTTTCCTCTAAAGCTAAAAAGCTGGTATCTCTTTCTACTAATTCAACCGTTTCATACACAGATGCAGCTTTCTCTCGAGCCATTGGCTTCAGAGCTCCCATGACACTAACGTCATGTCAACGTCATAGTCTTGGTGGATTCAAACTCAACATAGTGAACGTACTCAGATCTCTAAAGCTCTGTCAGATATATCTACTCCCATACAGACAGTTAGCACTCCAGCATTTAGAGGTGTCTTTCTCTCAGTCGTCCCCTCAAAATGTCCCCTAAAAGCCAATTTGAACCTTTGCAGATGGCGGTCAATCCTTCACTACCTATTCAGGGGTACAGGATCTAGGCAGTGGGGTAGCCTAGTGGTTAAAGCGTTTGCTCGTTATCCGAAGACCCGGGTTCGATTCCCTACATGGGTATAATGTGTGAAGTCCATTTTTGGTGTGTGAAGCCCATTGCTGGAAAATTTTGCTAAGAGCGGCGAAACACTAAACTCACTCACTCACTACCAATCCATTAAAGTAGAGCCCACTCCCACTCACAACCTCTAACTGACCATCCATGTGCAGCTCATATAACATTGTTCTGTGGATATTTTAAAAGGTTTTACAATTAATGATAGAGGATTATATACCATCGGCATTTCATTTATAGAAACCTGTTTTAAAGGCAAAGATCATTTTGATGTTAGGCAATACACTTCATATTACTCCTTTTCTCCTCCAGGGCTTTTGATGAGACAATTTGTTATACGTAACCCTGTTCCCCTTAATACGTCAGTTCAAGGTATAACTTTGAGCACTGTGTTCACATTATGTTCTTCTTCTCTTCAACAATCTGATCTTCAAGAACCCGTGAAGGTCCGGGTTAGAATATATCTTCAGTAACCCATGCTTGTCGTAAGAGGCGACTAACAGGATCGGGTGGTCAGGCTTGCTGACATGGTTGACACATGTCATCGGTTCCCAATTGCACAGATCGCTGCTCATGCTGTTGATCACTGGATTGTCTGGTCCAGACTCGATTATTTACAGACCGCCGCCATATAGCTGGAATATTGCTGAGTGCGGCGCAAAACTAAACTCACTCACTGATCATCAAGCGCTGTTACACCAGCGTTCAAAACCCTGGATCATTATGGATAAATTGAGCTACCACAATCAACTGAGATAGTTCAGATACAAATAGGAATGAGGAGATGCTCGAAAGTTTTATTTCTAACAATGATCTGTATAATTTTCTTTAATGATAAATCGAAAACATACTTACATCCTAGTTCATATGCATATTCATCTCTTGATACCATTTACTCACACAGATGTGGTGAATTAATTTGAACCCTGCACTTTATCATACTAATCCCTTAAATCACAGGCTATTTCATTGACCAGTTGCGTTTGCGATCCATGGAACACATGCAAAAGTGATCTAAAATTATTGGATATGATCATCAAGGCCTTGGGCTTTCAGAGCTTCTCCAATTGATAGTCCATACCTGGCGGCTGATGAGCCTTCACAACTACAACGCCACCTTTATTTTATCCTTACTGTATGTAACAAATTATTTTCGAATATATCTAACATTGACTGCGTCCCTCTTTACTGGTATTTACAAAAATTCTGGAATCACTAGGATCAAATGCGGGAATAAGAATACAGCCATCTATTTCTGCTACAGACATTCATAGTTTTCGTGTTCATCTCCGCGGTAGTTGGTCAAGCCAGAGGTTCTACTAGGGCTTCCATGTATTTTAGGTATAACAAAAGCTAAACAAGACAAAGCAGAAACTAATCAACAATGTTATCAAATAACCAATTACGAAACACATACAACTCTTACAAACCACTATTTAAAGAGGATACGAAGATGGTTGAGCCACTATCGCTGGATCCAGAGCCACATCATCAATAGTACTTAACGACAATCAAACCTTTACAGCTAAATCAACGACTACATTAACAGCTATGAATACACTTTCTCTGTAAAGTACAGATTCTAGTACTTTTGTTGGGTTGAGTCCAAGAAAGCGTTATCCTATATATGACATATGATACATTTCACCACATTCTAAATGGCATTGTGTATTCATAGCTTTCGGCCGTTGGAGCTGTGCCAATTTACTTTTATCAAAGGGGTAAACAAAGTCCGTGGTCTAGACAACCAGTTGTCGCATCTGTAAATAATGTTAGGTTTTATTTATTTTATTATTTTTGAAAAGAAATTGCATTGTATGAAACATTGTAATTGATATAATTTGTAAATGGATAAATGCTTTAAACATATTTATTTCCAAAAGTGGAACCGGATTGGTAAACAAGCAGTTTGTTGATTATCTGGATACCGGTCCGGAATACAAATAAATTTTAAATCTAACAATCATGAGGAGAAAAGCATGCTATTAAGAAACAAACAATAGCTTTCTGGAAATGTAACAATCAATAACTGTAAATATGGCTTATAACATTAGAACAATTAGTGCCGGAAAAGTACTCGTTTGTGCAATTTCGGTTTTACCACTTACAACACAAATCTGCCTGAGAATACAACGAAAGAATGGATAGATCTTATATTTCAATGTTATCTTTAGTAGATTCATTAGAGTGGCCGTATAGTAATTATTTAATGTCATATCCTATAGCATACAAGTGTTTTTTTCTTATGTCAGTGTAATTAAGGAAAGAAAAGAAATAGTGAATTGGATCTTCGTAACAATAGCCACAAGAACAAGAAGGATTTGAAGAAATAAATCGTCGATATATATGTGCGTTTAAATCGCTGTAACCGAGCCTGAGGCGTGAATGGATAATCTAACAGAATCTTGATCCAGAGTTTAAATTTAAGTAGTTGTGACTATTATTATTTGACACATTAATCTGTTTCTTAAAACTACCCAAGGTAGCCGATTTTCTGTGATCGGTAGCCAAAGAATTCGACAATTGTACTGTATCTGGGAGAAATGACTTGGCATAATTTGCACTTTTATAATCGATAGTTTTGAGTTTCAAACGATCTCGGAAATTGTAGTTTGTAGTGCCAGATACCTTAGGAGGGACGAAAATACTCAAATATTTTGGAGTTAAATTATTAACCATTTTATAAAAAAAAATTAGTTTTTGGATGTATCTTCGAGTGCATAGTGGTTGGAAATTTGTCTCATCATAAATTTTATTATGACTCGTACCGCGAATAGCACCGCAAATAAATCTAAGTGCATCAAGATTAAGGTTTTCAAGGGTGCTTGCTGTTTGGTACAATTGTCCCAGATGTGACAACAATATTCGAAAATAGGCAAAATAAATTGTTTGTACGTTGTTTGTAAAGTTTTACGTGAGAGACGATATTTAAAACCACTAAGACAGTTTACCATGGGTGCAACCTTTTTAGCGATACAGTTAACATGGTCAGTCCAGGAACAATCGTGCTGTAGAGTAAGTCCCAAATGTTTATGGCTATCAACGTCATTAATATTACTGTCCTTCATTGTTAAATTTCGTTTAGGGCTGGGCTGTACTTTACGAGAAAACTGTATTTATTAGGTTTAAATGTAACTTGCCATTTGACAGCCCAATCTGAAATTTTACCTAGATCATTATTCAGTCACAGAGCTTTTTTATCAAGATCATCTATTATAGCATGAAGTGATGTGTCATCTGCGAAGAGACGGATATTGTTGTTAATTCCTTCAACGATGTCGTTGATATAAACTATAAACAATAGGGGTCCTAAGACAGAGCCTTGGGGAACCCCGGCTAAAATTGATCTTTGATCAGACGTGTAACCATTTATAACAACTCGCTGAACTCTATTGTCTAGATCACTCAAACCATTTCAACATGTTACCCCGATACCATGACGTCTTAGCTTATATATAACACCTTTATGCCGAACCTTGTCAAAAGCCTTACTTACGTCACAAAATACAGCCCTAATTTCCTGAACGCTATCTAATGCACACGATACGAAGTAATACATGTACGTTAATTGATTTACCGTTGAATCGCCTGGCATAAAACCGGACTGTAAGTTTATAAGTATTTCACTATCCCTAAAAAGACTAAATACATGTTTAAAGATGCATTTTTCGAAAATCTATACACAACCTGTTAGTGCGACTAGTCGATAGTTAGAGCATTCATTTATACTGCCTTTTTGTGTATAGGAACAGCTGATGCCTCCTTCCAGATATCAGGAAACACTTTATTCTTTAATTATAAATTTAAAACTTCAGATAAGGGAACTGCTAATTGTCTTGCATTCATTTTCAGAAATTTATTGCCAATATCATCTGGGCCTGTTGCTTTAATCAATTACATTTGTTATATGGTCTCTGTTTGGACTAACACAACTTATAACTGAACCTACAAGGATTACACCTAGTTCTAGTGCATTTATTGATCTTATTTTTGTTTCAAGTGTTAGCGCCGTACTAAAGTCGGGTGTTCTAGATCCTGTGTGTAGTGATCATTGCCCTGTATATGTCACTATCAAAGAGTCGATTGCAAAATCGATTAATTACAAGAGAAAAATACACAATTACACTCTACCTGAATTAAAGGGAACAACTAGGTTATCATGAAAATACCTTTGAAAGAACAACGAACACTTTAACATGCATCAACAATCTAAATATCTTCATATACTCATGCCAATAATGGTTGTCACCTCCTTCAATTTTTTAATTGGAGAGGGGGTGTCGGGTGAGGGATGTGAGGTGTGAGGGGGGTTGGGGTGGGAGGGGGTGACAACCATTATTGGCATGAGTATAGTTGAAACCGACTAACGCATCATGAATTGCAAATAGGTTGACAAAATAAATAACTTGGTTTTCTTGACAGTATGATCTGTAATATCAAGACGAACAGACTAACATGCATTTGTACTCCAAATATCTTCATATTGAGCTTGATTAAAACATGACTAACAAATGTGTTGATTGAAGGAATAACCGGTTCTCATGAAAATTACGCAAAGTATTTGGTGTTATGTTGAAATATAGATATGTAATTTATCACCAATGATATAACTGTAGTTAAGTAACTGGAGTAGCGATACACATGAACACCACTTGATGTATTTCTTGCAAAATAAAAACATAACCAAAAACAACGAGTTTCCTGCAAATTCAACCTTAGAGTATTACAAGGTGAGCAACTTCTATTTTTAATAGTTACCATTAACGGACAGCTTGATGTGTGTCGCGTTTGCTAAGGCAGTCAAAACACAGAATTTGTATTGTGTGTATTGTTATTGACTGCCATATAGGACTAGTCTCAAGTGATATGACATGATAGGATATTTATATAGCGCACATATCCACGCACTAGTGCATGCTCAAAGCGCTGGTATTTTTTTCCCTCGATCATTGGATGTCAATCTCAACGGCACATCGCATTATCAATCTCAACTCCCTGGGGAGTATACAACTCTTGCAGCCACTAGGCGCACCGAGTTATTGTGGCTTTCTCATCCTAACGAGGTACCCATTCACAGCTGGGTGGACTGGGGCACATAGTCACAGTACTTTGTCCATGTTCACTGCACGTTGTTGTACCCGCAACTAGGTGTTTGCAGGTATTCATGTGGCCACCATCTGGTCAAATACCAACGGATTCGTGGGTTCTTTTAAGTGCACAGGGTTGTGTACTGTACACTAGGGGTTGTGACAACACTGAAAGAGTCTGAGTATAGGACGGGCCTGTTCCATCAATGTGGATGGTCTCCTTGGAACGCGGTGGCTTATATCAATAATATCTCGGGCACTACGTCTACTCCACATGACTTGGCGACGTTCACCACCACGTCATCCGTGTTCTCCCCCTCACACTCAGAAGTCCCTCATTTACGGAGATTGTTTCTCTTTGAGTACTGCTCGCTCCTGTCGAGGCGGTAACTGAGATCCTGAAAGACCTGGCCCCGATTTCTCGAAACAAACTTAAGTCAGAGTTTCGACTTAAGTTAGAGTTTTTACTCAAATTTGAGAAAATGCATTTCCCAGAATGAACTAAAATCGATATTAAACTCAAACATAGCAGACAATTTGAGTTTGGTGGACAGATTACTTAAGTTGTTTTGGTCTTTTTTATTCAAAAAATGCAGTTGAGTTAAAAATTCATCTGTTTCAAATTGTCCAACTCAGTTTGAAATATGAGTAAAAACTTAAGTTTATTTCGAGAAATCGGGGCCTGATCTTTCTCACTCAATCTGTCATTGAGAGATGACATAGTTTTTTCATGTTTTTTTGTTTTGTGAGATCAACGTATCGATCTCTTCGCGCAACGTAGGCCTAATGATTTCTGTGACGGTCGAACATATTACTGACACGACTTCTTTACATTGAAATGTTTTTAAGAGTTTATCGAGAAATACATCTCGTTCCGGAGAAACATCACTCGGAATATTAGCAGACTTTTGAGCGCTCATTATTAAGGATGTGTCAGAACTTTCTGAATCGGAGCTAAGTTAACACTGTCTTTTTGTGTCTTTATAAAGGCCAGACTCAGGAGATGAAAGAACAGGATAAAGAGGTTTTATCCATTAATAATATGTAACTACGTACAGGTTAGTGATCCGTTGTAAGTTGTGGATCAGTGAGCGTCAATGCTCGGCGACCCTTCTTGCTGTGAGACAAACACAATTATCCAATCCAAGGAATATCCAAACAAATACTTCCCATCCGCTTACACTCTTTTCACATGCATAGCAGATATATGTAATATCTCAATAGATTACATTTACGGTCTTTCACAGCTGTTAAATTCTCCACTGTTGCATATTTTTCACACAACTTCCTGACAGCTCGAGAAAACATGTCCTTCCATCATGACGTCAAGACCATGACGTCAATGGATAAATGTTGGAGTCCATGCAGGTAGCAAAAGTCACAGCTCGTGTTTTATATTGTAATATATATTGTATATTGTAATACTATTGTCTTTAATAGCGATAAGAACTTACAAGTTAGTTTTAATTCGATATCTTTGATATTCTAGTTGTTTAACTGTCCTTTGACGACAGTTATAATCTAACTATATTTATTATCATTAACGGTATGGCTGTAATATTACCGAGTGACCATAAATCGTAACTCGCTTACTTTATTTGAGCCCTTCAGACTGTCTTGTAAGGTCACGTTTGCACATACTCCAAGTATAATCCCAGCGAACATTGCCATGATTGATAATGAATTGTGTAAAATCGCACGCAGCACGATTGAAATGGTGTATATTGCTCAGTTAAATCGACGTGCATGCAAACATTTCTGTGTGCGACTATCTGTCTCTCTGCCTCTCCTCTCTCTCTGTCTCTCTCTCTCTCTCTTTTCTTTGACGTGGTCTTGGATCGAACCACCGATCTTCAACCCACCGGGCAGTCACCCTGTCCACTACACCAGGAAGTCTGCTACAGTGCGGTTGCATCAGCTATCAGCATCAGTATCTGCTGTGTGAAAGAATCACAGTCAAGCATGTCCTGCTTAATTGTGTCGACTTTGCCATCACAAGAAAAAAATATTCCAAAGTTTGTTGTTGTTTTTAACAGTGGAATCTGTCAGATCCGGACTCTTTGTAAACCGTTTTTCTCCATAATCCGGACTACTCTTTGAGTCCCGGCAAAATTGTTCTTAAGTTATCATTAAAGCTTGCTTTATAATCCGGACTCTTCCAATTACAGATTACGGACTAGAATAATAGTCCCAACAATCAACTTGCTATGACGTAGCTAAAACAACAGTCCGCTGAATAAACGTCTCCGTATATTTAAATGTTTCTTTCTGAAATACGACGAAATACGAAAAACGACAAAGCACGCCGATTTTGTGGGGAAAATACTTTATTTTCAACAACAAATTGACAAATATCGCTATGTTACACAATGAGATCTTGTTGACAGGTGGGATTATTTTACAAGTTTAAGTATTAGTGCCGCACATGAGGTTTAAGAACAAATAGCATGAAGGAAGCAACATCTGGAAGAGGGAAAATACGGAATACCGGTGGGGACAAAAGTGCTCGGTGGGAAGCGTTCAGTGACAAGAAATAAATACTTGTTTGGTTGAAATATGTCCAGTGATCTGTGGCTGAACGCGATTTTGGTCTGTGAGGTCTGTAGTATTGAGTTGTATCCTTTGGAGGATTGCTTTCTTCTTTCGTGAGGATTGAAATTGATATGACAAGAATTAACTCATTCATATAGGTTGATATTGATAATGAATTCAAAGTATGTTGTGTTAGGTAATGAATACAACGTTGTTTGAGTTAAATCATGGAATTCAACGTATGTTGTGTTAGGTAATAAATGCAACGTTGTTAGAGCATGTCAGATCATGAACACAATGTTGTTTTTGTTAGATCATGAATTCAACGTATGTTGGGTTAGATCATGATTTCAACGTATGCTGTGTTGGGTAATGAATACAACGCTGTTTGAGCATGTCAGATCATTAATACAACGTTGTTTGTGTTAGATCATGAATTCAACGTATGCTGTGTTCGGTAATAAATGCAACGTTGTTAGAGCATGTCAGATCATGAATACGATGTTGTTTGTGTTAGATCATGAATTCAACGTATGCTGTGTTAGGTAATGAATACAACGCTGTTAGAGCATGTCAGATCATGAACAAAATGTTGATTTTGTTAGATCATGAATTCCACGTATGTTGGGTTAGATCATGAATACAACGCTGTAAGAGCATGTCAGATCATGAATGTAACGTTGTTCGTGGCAGATTATGAATCTAACGTTGTTTATATAAGATCTTGAACATAACAGAACAATGTGCACAGTGGGTAGACATTTGATTTGTGCTCGAAGCATTGAACCTGCACTGAAGCACTCGCTAAACAGACACATATACAACACATCATCAACAACAAAACAACACCAGATATGTTGTTTCCTCCTGCCTCAACAACAAAATGTCAATAGAATAATAATATAAATTCAAGAAAGAGACAGAAGTCTCGCTGATTTTGTTTTGCAAGATAACGTTCTGATAGTAAGCACGAGTAACATATTTGCTGAAATATTTTCATCTTGATGTATATTTATCACAGTGGTAGGGGTTGTAAACAAATGTAATTGTGTTTTGCAAAATTTGATTGACATAGAACACAATTTAACACAATACTGAAAGATTCACACAACATGAGATTTCACTATGACAAACACGAATCACAGCTTGTGGGTAGGAAGTATAATATTGCACATGACCCAGCCTTCATCACGTGACCATACGAGGAGATACTAATCGAAAACATTTCCGTTGAGTTTTTTAAAGATTATAAACAATGATAGTGGACAATACCATGATTAACTGGTAGACTTTCAATCTAAATCCCTGTGATGCTGTATTTCTTTCGACGCATCTGAGTTTTACACCCAGTAATGTTCACCAGTTTTAGCATTGTGAATAAAATTGATGATTTAAATTAATGTCGTTTTCACTAGTATTAGAAGTGCATTGTCAAGTGAACTAAGGGAGATAACTATTATGAAATCTTCAGACTAGGCACATTATCTACAAATGATCCGATACATCACTGGCCGTATTGATATTTCATAACATAAAATCTTGTTGCCACATACTTTAGTCAGGTGCGTCGTACGCTGTTTGTCTTAAGTAATGAACGTAAGCATAAAATGGCATCCATGGTGGTCAGAAGAGCTGTTGCGCAGAGCCGGAAGTCAACAGCATGACAGAGCATGGCGTGCTTCGTGTTTTACTGATGCTTGTACTTATAGGTAGGCGATTTTTTGGCAGAAACTCTCATTCTCTGGCCTACGAAATATGGATTTGGAACAGCCTCCCCAGTAGACTGAAAAAGAATAGAACAATAATAGAAGTCGGTTCCTGACTCGGTCACGTGGTATGAAGCAAGGCTGGTGATTGGTCATCTCTTCTTACATTTTGGAAAACTGAAGCAGAGATGAAAAGCTTTTAAACGATTTGTAGAAGGACGGCATGCGTAGTTTCATTTGATATTTGATTCCTGTGCAATTTACCTTAACCGTGTATGTGAAGCTGAAACCACTGCTTCAGTGTACATGACTGAAGGGACATTGAAGACTTGCATGTTTGTAAAAATTCTTTTATGTTGTGTGGCAGCAGATGTAATCGATTGTTTATCGCCATTTTGTATCGCAGCAATGATTAAAGCACTAGTAAAATGTTCGAGAAGTTTCGGCGTGGGACATTAGAAGACTGGCTGTACCTATGTGACATGGAAACCTCTGGAATCCTTTTACTGACTCTTATCTATTTGTCAAGTACTGTTTTGGTTCCACAAGAAAACATTGAATTCTTGTCAGATTCCATCTACAATTGCGAATTCAAAATGGGATTTAAAATGTTCAACTTGACTCTGACAAAAACATCCAATTCCTGCCACATTCTATTGTTAATCCGGATTCAGAATGTAACACAGCACCTGGCGGTCTGTAAATAATCGAGTCTGGACCGGACAACCCAGTGATCAACAGCATAAGCATCGATCAACCAAGTCAGCAATCATGTGTCAACCAAGTCAGCGAGCCTGTGCACCCGATCCCGTTAGTCGCCTCTTACGACAAGCATGGGTTACTGAAGATCAATTCTAACCCGGACCCTCATGGGTCTTGTGAAGAGGATAATACGGTGCCGCTGGAACTTGTGTTCAGGCTCAGGGTAATTTTTGGACATTATGTGACTGTTTCTCAACGTAACTTACTCTTTTATTCCGGCTGAGCTCTGGCGACTTCTTGGCCACGAGTGACTCTCTCTTCGTCTCATCAGGCATGAAGGAATTCTGTAAGAAATGTGAAGGCTACCATATACTTGAAAAAGAAAATGTGTCAAGTACTTAATTTAGTGACGAACTCCTAATGTCTTCACGTTTTGAAGGTTTAGCTCCAGCATATTAATTTAAAGATGCTTTGAACTGTATTTCAGCGATATCACGGCCTATCAACTTTAAGAGGAAGAACATGCCGAAGTGGCAAATGTCATAGACTTAACGATACCTTTGATGAACCACAGATCATTCTTAGGGAGAATTTGGATCCAGGAACGACTAAAGGACGCAACTCTTTATACTGATCCCCGAGTGCACCAAATATGAAAATGGAGATAGGATCATATGAGCCCTTCGGACAACAATAAGCGCACTGCACATACTAAATCAGAGCCTCCGAGTGTGTTGAGTTCGGCCATGACCTGCTTGATCGCTGCGCTGTCTCCCTGGGATTTGCTGCTGACGGTGCCGCGTCCCTCGGGGCAGGCAAACATGTGCTCGGTGTCACAGGGGCAGTCCTGCTTCGCCATCAGCTCACGGTTGTAGTCCGCGCTGTTGTTGAAGTTTTCCACGCAGTTGTTGTCTTTGGCTGGTGAGACAGGGAACATGTGAAACTATCGGAATACAAACGACTTCTACTTCGTTTTGATATTACAAACTGTTCTTATATTGAGATATACACAAGCTGGATATTAAAATAAACGTGTTTTTTGTGATCTTATTTTTTGAAGTGATCTTGTTAAGGAGTGCAGTGCCAAACTGCAGCCATTACACCAGAGCGAAGGAGCAATAGACGGCAGGGGTGGCATACTACCCACAACCGATTTGATACTTCAGTGGTTATGCAGGTAGCAGAAGGAGCGGAATGAGTGGTCCAAGTAGCAGGGGTTGGGCGGTAATGACTGTTGCGTCTACTGGAGCAGAACTCATGGAGGATGCAGTACGTGTAGGCAGAAAGTGGGAGATACTCACTGGTGTAAGCGATTAATTGAGTTTTAGTGGGTCGCAGTGGGGGTAGTGGTCGGTACTCACTATTGTATCTGATGGGACAGGGGTTAAGAGTGTTGCAGTGGGGGTAGTGGTCGGTACTCACTATTGTGTCTAATGGGATAGGGGTTAAGAGTGTTGCAGTGGGGGTAGTGGTCGGTACTCACTATTGTATCTAATGGGATAGGGGTTAAGAGTGTTGCAGTGGGGGTAGTGGTCGGCACTCACTATTGTATCTGATGGGACAGGGGTTAAAGAGTGTTGCAGTGGGGGTAGTGGTCGGTACTCACTATTGTATCTGATGGGACAGGGGTTAAGAGTTTTGCAGTGGGGGTAGTGGTCGGTACTCACTATTGTTTCCGATGGGACATGGATAAGGCGCGTTGCAGTGGGGGTAGTGGTCGGTACTCACTATTGTATCTGATGGGACATGGGTTAAGAGCGTTGCAGTGGGGGTAGTGGTCGGTACTCACCATTGTAACCGATGGGACAGGGGTTAAGAGTGTTGCAGTGGGGGTAGTGGACGGTACTCATTATCGCATCTAATGGGACAGGGGTTAAGAGTGTTGCAGTGGGGGTAGTGGTCGATACTCACTATCGTATCTGATGGGACAGGGGTAAGGCGAGTTGCAGTGGGGGTAGTGGTCGGTACTCACTATTGTATCTGATAGGACAGGGGTAAGGCGAGTTGCAGTGGTTGTAGTGGTCGGTACTCACTATTGTATCTGATAGGACAAGGGTAAGGCGAGTTGCAGTGGTTGTAGTGGTCGGTACTCACTATTGTATCTGATGGGACAGGGGTTAAGAGTGTTGCAGTGGGGGTAGTGGACGGTACTCACTATTGTATCTAATGGGACAGGGGTAAGGCGAGTTGCAGTGGTTGTAGTGGTCGGTATTCACTATTGTATCTGATAGGACAGGGGTAAGGCGAGTTGCAGTGGTTGTAGTGGTCGGTATTCACTATTGTATCTGATGGGATAGGGGTTAAGAGTGTTGCAGTGGGGGTAGTGGTAGGTACTCACTATTGTATCTGAAGGGACAGGGGTTAAGAGTGTTGCAGTGGGGGTAGTGGTAGGTACTCACTATTTTATCTGATGGGACAGGGGTTAAGAGTGTTGCAGTGGGGGTAGTGGTCGGTACTCACTATTGTATCTGATGGGACAGGGTTTAGGTGGGTTTGAGTTGGGGTAGTAGACGGTACTTACCATTGTATCCGATGGGACAGGGGTTAGGTGGGTTGCAGTAGGCTGGGAGAGGTTTGTCGGACTTGCTTTTACTCCCAGTTGCACCGCCTGTAATAAATTACATATTACATTGTAAGAAGGATTTTCTTGAAGAAATCATACCACGATAGTTTATAAAAGAGAAGAAGCCTTCGTTTTACACTTTTATCGTTCCATTGTAAATAAATGAATAAATAAATATATGACATCAGTTGGTTTTGAATTGTTGAAATAAGGTAAGTTAATACCTGTAAGGATAATTAATGCAATTCTTTGCTACAAGATTTTTCATCATGTAATAACAGAAGAATACCAATGCTAAGACGATTCCAGAATATCCTTGTTACATTTAAAGCAGTACTTAAAGGGTCACCTGTTATGGACTGAGATCCGAAAAGAGAGCTCTGTTCAATGTGTTCCTGATCACGGAGGTGAGTGCCACCAAACTGAGGGTCCTTGTACATGGCGTCACCGTATGGGGCGGCCCAGTCGCCGCTGCGGCTGTCAATATCGTCACCAGTGTAATCGTCGAAGCTGTTGAGGTTCTGCATGCGGTAGAGGCGGGCAAGGTCGACAAGGGTGTCGTAGGAACGGTCGAGGGAGAACTCAGCCACACTGAGGGACACCACTGTGGTGAGCACAAGAAACAGCTTCATCATGGCTAGCTGAAAATTAATAAAAACATTCATAATATAACATTTAATTGATTTATTAAACAACATTATTTCTATGAAACTTTCTGTGACTGTACATTATATGAAGTTAACTGCACAGTTTCCAAAGTAAAAGCATCTGATGATCCTTTCCTATTCCTTGGGCAAGGGGGCAGTGGGGTAGCCAAGTGGTTAAAGCGTTCGCTCGTCACGTGGAAGACCCGAGTTCGATTCCCCACATGGGTACAATGTGTGAAGCACTTTTCTGGTGTCCCCCGTCGTGATACTGATGGGATATTGCTATAAACGGTGTAAAACTAAACCCACTCACTCCTTGGGCCAAAAAAAAAAATCCAGTGTCTTGACCGCTCCATTTGGATGATCATGTCCGGGTTTGATAATGTGGAGGCTCTTCATGATAGAATGTTATTGTGTACCTTTGCACTTGTTTATTTTTTTTAAAGTTAACTTCAGGTTTGTCAGTTAAGCGCATTTGTTCATGAGCAGTTATTTCAGTCGACCTTAAACTTTTGTTAGAAGGAAGTGCAGACCTATCAGCATGTGGAAATGTAAAAGTATTCAAGTTAGTGCAATCGTTCATTAGTGAGACAAAACGATTTGTATAGCATATTGATATTAGTCTGTATAAGCTCTATCTCCTTTTACTTATTCTACTTTCTTGTCCACTATCTGTCATCTGTCATTTGCGGAAATCTAAATTACCTATGTAAATACCAAGGAGAGGGTATTCTAAGTTGGAGAACTTGTTCCTAATCCTTTTCTCAGCGACTAAAATATGTTTAAAACAAACAAAACTTGTTTATTTATCTAATGATCCATGTCAAGCCTCATGTTGAAAGCAAACAATTCCACACCTATTTCAATCGTGTCAAAGTTTGACAGAATATCAAAGTTGAGGTTGATTTTGTTGATGGCGTTGTACTGCTGGACTGTACAGCAATGGGAGTAAACCAGGTGAAGTCATTCACCAAGTCTGCCCAGAGTAGGTAATTTAATGAGAATCTTTGTGTTAAACCACTGCGCCTTGTATATATGAAGTGTGTGGAACAGAATAGCAATCGCCTTGATGAAGTCGGCTGGTCTTTAATGTGAAACAGGGGGCTTTCCCTTTTGCTGCCCAAGACCAGTCACTTCTCTTTCTTGGAGAAATTATGGATGAATGAATTTGCAGAAAATGTTCAACATCTTGTCAGAAGATGTCCTTCCTTAGCACAAACAGGTTATCATAAACGGCATGACGGCTTGGCTCGTTCTGTCCATTATCGCCGTGCGTGTGGCTTTGACCCCGAGGTCCACCCATGGTACGACCTTGAACATGGCCATAACGTCCTGGATAATGATTTTAAAAACTTCTTTGGAATAGGCCCATGTATAACCTAAGAAAAAATCCTGCCAACAAACCTGATCTTGTTATTTTGTATAAAGCCATTGAATCAAGTTATGTTATTGAATTTTCTGTCCATTTTGACAGCAGTATAGGCAGGAAAAGCATGATACATATGCGGACCTCGCCATTTGAAATGTCTCGCTTGCATCCCAAGTACACTGTCATGCCTTTGGTTTGTTTCCCCTTCTGATCGATTGACACAGATCAGGAGTGTGCCCGGGCTCTCCACTGGGAGCACTTCTCTTCTGACACTCTGGGTACTGTAGAAGGTTACAGGGGTGTCTCCATATTATCCCGAAGATTTTTAAAGGATTCGACTAGGCAGCACTCTCTGGGAGCAGTCCGCATCGCTGTCTGGGTTTTGTGTAGAGGGAGAAAAGGGTACCTGAGCTGTAATGAGCTTTACCAACCATCCAGGACCACCTGACCTCTCTCTACAGCATTATACGTTAAATCTGCAAAACGTTAGCTATAATGATGACGTTGATGAAGACGACGACGTCGAAGACCGCGTTATGATTATGATAATAATGATGATGATATTTCAATTCTGACTTTGCTACACTAGATGATGATTTACAATTAGCAATCTCCGTCATTCCACAGAGTCATACTCAAAGTACACCACGTTATTGCCCGATGAATGTAACAGTGTTCACTCAAATCTGCGTTCTCACCTTCCCACCCGGTACCCATTCGTGGCTCCGTGAACAGAGTCAAACTTCGCGCTGGAAGACACCTAATACAACTTATGCATATGTCGGACGTTAGTGCATTAGGTTATACCTTTTGTTAGAATATTTTTTCAAGAGTGTCCCGATATCAAACTTTGGTACAGAAATAGATCTCAGTGTCAACAATCATAATATTATTATGAAACCTTACTTTCGAACGTTTCGGCAAAAATATAGTGAACCTATATATTTTGAAATTACTTATCAGGTGTTTTATAGGATCTCCTGAACCACTCTGGAGGTGCAAGTTTTCCCACAATTCCTCAAAATTCCGATTGCGTGATGCATTGCTTATGATATCAACCACTAGTTTGGCTCCTCCAGGTTCGCTATTTCCACGCTAGCCACCGTATGTCTTGAAGATTGCAAACTTTGCGACATGGATGCCGAATACCTCTGAGAAACATTATTTTGCACACTCATGTATACACCTAGTGGTTTGGTAGATTGTCAGTGTTACCTGAAGTCAATGTATACTATAGAAATGATCCCAAAGAATATGATTTTATATTCTGGTTTCAGCATTGTAACATCACAACGTATATTGCATGAAAAGAATCTCCTTAAAATGAAGCGGTTTTGTTAGAATAAACGCCGAACGTTTAGAACTGGTGTTCTGCACAAACTGAGATTAATGCCCTTGCACAACAGAGACCATTCCACGCCTTCGACGGAGATCGTCTCAGATCGAAATGTCACAAAACAAACATTTCATGCAATGCCAGAAGAATGCAAAGAGCAGGGGTCAACGTATTATCGATGTGCACGGACCCCAGGCATTGCGCTGATTTGTCCGGTTAACGATTCCTTGTAATATGATGGCTCTCTTCCGCATCTCAGCAATACACCTGGGACGCCATCGTGCAATGACACTAAACAGGTCTGGAGATCGCGTGTGTTGGAGAATTACACCCACCAGTCCATAATCATAAACCAGGCTGCAACTATAATTGTTTTGGATGCAATCCGTCCCACTGGAATGCTTAGTTTTAGAAATACTAGTATCCACTAAAAGCAGTGTCCGTTGTACGATCTGAGTTGACAGACGCATGTGTTTATGAATGACCATCAAATAATGTTGATTCCAGGTTTTTATTAAAGAATTATGCATTTCTGAGTTTTCTATCTTAATACACAAGACGAATATTTTATATTTTTAGCATAACCACAATATAGGAAACGTTTCCTGGAAACGACATGTATCAGTCTTCTGAAATGAGTATGTCGCAGAAAAGTGTGTACACGTGCGTGCGTGCGTGTGTTCGAGTATATGTGCAACATCTAGCAATAGCCCATATATCACGGCGCGGTGGGGTAGCCTAGTGGTTAAAGCGTTCGCTCGTCACGTCGAAGACCGGGTTCGATTCCCCACATGGGTATAATGTGTGAAGGCCATTTCTGGTGTCCCCCGCCGTGATATTGCTGGAATATTGCTAAAAGTGGCGTAAACCCAAACTCACTCACTCACTCACCATATATCACGGTGGTCCGTAAACTATCGAGTCTGGAGCACACGAACAGTGAATGATAGCATGTGCAGCAACATATTTCATGGGAAGCCATTCCCAGGAATCACAGACCCTAACCGCATGGTTAAATACTGGCAGTATGTATACATATACACGTCGTTTTTAACGACTTTAACGTTTATAGCGCATGAACAGTGTTCCACGAATGGCTCAAAGTGAACGCTTATATCACACATAGAATTGAACAACAATTGAATTATGCAAATGTTGACAGCGAAAAATTAAATAAACATTCTGAGCAGTTTCCAGTATGAGCATAAAGAAACACGAGGGACATTATTCGCAGAGGGGCGGTGGGGTAGCCTAGTGGTAAAAGCGTTCGCTCGTCACGCCGAAGGATCGGGTTCGATTCCCAAGATGGGTACTATGTTTGAAGCCCATTTCTAGTGTCCCCGCCGTGATAATCCTGGAATATTGCTAAACGCAACTCACTCACTCATTATTCGCAGACAGAAGGGATTGGCGATTTGAACGACTATTAGACCAGCGGGGTAATCTAACAATAACAGACAGACTACATTAACAATTTTGCAGTGAGTGTTTTACATATAAGCATTTACATCCAAAACATTCATTTGTCACAGCTACATTTGTAGCTATAGCAACATAAACACCCTAGCTGTACTCCGTGAACAAAGTTCAGAAATAGCTTTGATGACTGTATTGAAAATATTTTCAGGGTGTTCGAGAGGAGCGAGAAAAACAATTGATTTTGAGACAGGTTGTTGACGTGGGCATCAGTAGTGGCATTTCCACACCCGATCTACGTGCCCGACTTGTTATCGAAATCATGTGTAAAGGAACCTCGTGATAACTGTAATCTTGACTGTACAATGAAGTAATAACTCCACCTAACCAGTAAAGATCCGGTTACGACTAGTTTTTAGCAACCCATACTTGTCGTAAGAGGCGACTAACAGGATCGGGTGGTCATGCTCGTTGACCAGGTTAACACATGTCATCGTATCCCGACAGCGTGGACCGATGCTCATGATATTGATCACTGCCGTATATCTGGCTGAGTGCGGCGTTAAACAGTAAACAAATAAATAAACAACAAACAAGCAATAACCCAACGTCCTGTGATAATGATGCTGGTGGATGTTCGTCCGAGGTCAAGTTGTCATTGCTGTATGGAAGTTCTACCCCAGCCATGATATATGCATAGCATTAGAAGGTTATTCAGACCGCCTCCGTGGTATAGTGGTTAGAGCGTCCGCCCGGAGAGCGGAAGGTCGCAGGTTCGATCCCCGACCGCGTCATACCAAAAGATGTTAAAATATGGTACTTGTTGGTCCCTGCTTGGCGCTCGGCATTAATGGGTACAACAAGGACTGGTCGGCTCGGAGTCAGTTTAATGTGTCTGAGTGGGGTATTCATGCTTCACTGCGGCATGGTATCTCAGTGGGCTAGCACTATAAAACCAGCTTAAGTCTGGGCTAGTACAAGCAGCCGCACATACACATACACACGCATGCACGTCGTCATATGAGCGAAATATTCTTAAGCACGACGTTACACCCAATTTCACCTCACATTAGAAGGTTATTCATTATAAACGAATATAGTTGACGTAAACCTCGTGACAGATGATACAATATGTCGTTACTCAACAATGGTATTATCGACATTATTGTGTCATTGTCATGGGAGTGTATATTACAGTGATTGTCATAAACTAGGTTTTCCCTTCCGATCGGTTCATGAAAATATCGTGATGGTGATCTCTATAATCAATTGAGGTATAAATTCAATTATCATAGGCATCCCCAAGTCGTATATGCCGTTGTCAATGGTATCATTAAAGTGTGTATGTCATTGTCAGAGGTATCGTTAAGGTGGGTATGTCACTGTCAGAGGTATCGTTAAGGTGGGTATGTCACTGTCAGAGGTATCGTTAAGGTGGGTATGTCACTGTCAGAGGTATCGTTAAGGTGGGTATGTCACTGTCAGTGATAACATTAACATGCGTGGAAGCCGCGGTGGCTGAACGGTCTAGGCGTCTGACTTTGTGTGCTGGCGATTAGGTGCCTGACTCTGAGGGTGTGGGTTCGAATCCCGGATGGGACTCAACCCAAAAAATGTACTGGAATCTGTACTTTACTGAGAAAGTGTAATCCCTAATATAACAGATGTTACATCTGACCACTTTCTAAAATGGCATTGCGTGTATTTTCATAACATTAAAGCGTATATGCCATTGTAGTTTGTAACATTAAGTTGTGTATGTCATTGAATTTATAACATTAAGGCATGTATGCCATTGTCAGTGGTACTTGTTTCTTTGTGATTAGTTTGTGTTTAATCACAACCAGTAATTGGCAACTCAGCTTCAAGGCTCGAACCATTGTTAACGCAGTACAGAGGCCATTCGTTGACACTTCACATGTAATCACAGGACTATTGTGTTCGGCTATAATTGAACCATGTAGTGAGGTAATACAAGCTGCGAAGTCCATCCTTGGATGTAAGATTATGTCATGTCGACAGATGTCAATTTGGATTTGTCCTGTGTAGCGGAACATCAATTTTCATGAGAGCTATTGGTCCATAAGTTTATTGGTCGCTGAAGTTGAATGAATCTATGGGAATGTTTACTTCTTGACATAATATATGAGGTATCAGCTCTCGAAATATCGACTTTGGTCACCGTAATTTTCTCGAGTAATCCACTTAATCGGGGTCTTGATATGTCTTCACTGAGTTTCTGTCAGCAATGTAACTCTTCATTTAAATGTGTCAGAGTTTTGTTAAATGAAATGGATTTTGAAAGTTGCAGTCACTGATATTTTGACCGTTTGAAAAAAACCATGCTGACAAACATTTAAATGGAGTAATGTTTAAATTTTTTGAAGTTATGTGGTAGCATTTGTTTTAGTATCTTATAGATGATAACGTTTGAGTGAGTTTTTGAGTAAGTGAGTGAGTTTTACGCCGCTTTTAGCAATATTCCGGCAACGACGTCAGCAAACGAACAAAAAGTGTTTGCCTAGTTAAAGAGGAAGTATACACCATTGACGCCGTTCTTGATTTAGCATTCAGAGTGAGTATGGTTTTACGCCGATTTTAGCAATATTCCAGCAATATCACGGCGGGGGACACCAGATATAGGTTCACACATTGTACATTGTCGGGAATCGAACCCGGGTCTTCGGTGTGACGAGTGAACGCTTTAATCACTAAGTTGCCCCACCTCTCCGAAACGTTTTAGACTGCTGCACTGATTTTCTTCCACAGCTTGCCTTTTCCTTCAAACATTGCTCTATAAAATAGCATAGTTAATCGATAGTCAACAATCACTTGCTTTTCTCACCGATGATTCTTGACAGAAGGTATGAAGTTTAATATATTACTGAATATGGAAAGCGGCAGTTATTCATTTGTATTGCCGAGATGAATGACAACATGTACTGGCAACATGATTTCATGATATGTACATTGAAAAAGTATAACATTGTCAAATAACATGCAGTTTATAGACCAGAGGCGTTACAACAGAGGTTGCAGAAACTCCCACTCAATCGATTCTATTTATGACTTTTACCCACGCTAAATCTGGATTTCGTCCACTGTGATGTCTCGTAAACAGTGATGGGTGACAGTGGCGTTTGCGGATACGACAATTCCTGCAGTGTTTCAACGAGGTCAATACCGACTACATCGATACCATGAGTTATACGACTGACTTACTTGAGGACCCACCGTGACGGTTAACAGCTTTAAGCAACGAAACACTCGATAAACAGACACAAACAGCTAAACTACAGTCTTTGACCCGATTGCTTTTATCGATTTTTGAAGTGATGTCGGACATTTTGACATTTCATGAATATTCTGCTTAATATTTAAAATCCTAATTAAATTCTACACAACCGCATATAAAACCCGGTAATTTCAAGAACGTTAACAGTATGTGCAATTACGCTATGTTAAGAAGATTCTCAAATTATGTCATTTTCAGCAAATTTCTTCAGCAAAAAGAAAACGTTGAACTCTTTAGACACTATGGAATATTGTCCATTGCTTGTAAACTCTAGTCTAAGAACAATACAGATTATTAATATCAACATTCGTTCGTATTTGTGACGTTTGACATATGTCGAGGAGACGAGAGTAAACAACATGGTTACATGCGCAAAGGTTGGTGCCAATAGTTCCAGTGTATTGCTCAGATTCCTGATAGTCTGCGACAAGAATCACCATTAAAATGAAACATGTCGAATTTTAGTACTTACCGTTTCTGTGACTGTTCTGTTGAAAGATGGAAGCAAAATGGCCGACTATTGACGTCACACAGGGTCTTCCTTTGCTTCCGTCACTCAATATTCATGGAGCATAAATTTCGAAGATGGATAATTTGTCGAGACGAAACCCAGACGCCTATGGTACCGCTAGGGAGGAAGGGATGCTGACAGGCTCGCAATGCAACCCAAACTGACTCAAGAACACAATTATGTGATGTGTATCGCACACTGGGGATGTAACCAGTTATTCGTCTGACTAGGTGTCAGATATATATCGATTAGGGAGTGCTATCGAATGCGCTATTCGGCAAACCACCCCATGGTGGTAATGGCGTCTGCTTGTTGCCATGGCGACCATTGAGCAAATCGATAGTCGCTTCGCAGAGGAGTTCTGACGTCACAAAACTGACGGCACAATTAACACTTAGAATCGTGGAGCCAAGATATAGGGTTAATCTTGTTTACGTGATCCGAGAACAACGTCAGTCTTGTTAAAGAATATTTTTGAACACGGACTGTCGGAGAAGATGATTAAAGTTCAAATCGGGAACAACATGCAATAATCATAGACTTAGTTGATGTTTTTGTGTATATAATTCTTTTTGTAGATGTCTTTTCATAGAGTCGGCTGCATTTAGTCGAGGGTGTTTTTTCAATTTTACACTGAGACGTGGGACGGGATAGATTGAACAGCTGTGCTCATATCGAACTGACGGAAGCGAAATTTGTACTATCGGAATAAATTGTGGCCTCGTCAAAGATTATGACATACGTGTTGTTGTTGTGACAGGATATCTATTTTTAGAGGCGAGTTGAGGTAAAAAGAGGATTGTTGAGAAAAGTGTGGACTTGCTGGTTATATAGCGCCCGCTGAGTTATCACATTTGTGAGTGAGTGAGTGAGCTGATTGTGAGAGAATGAATGGGATTTACCTATGCTTTTAGCAGAATTTCATGGACAGCTCGATGTGACAAATATTTAAGAGGGTTGGCTGTATCATTTCAGAATATTGATCTTCTATATGGCACCCTGCCACGTGGACAGAGAGTCCATGTCGTGAATTGGTTATCAAGGGCATTCTCACGGCCATTAAGTAACATCACCTTGGTACCATATGGTGTGCTTGTTAAGGCAAGGTGCACAAAATACACACAACTATAGCCTGTTTGCAGTGAAAACGTACCGATTAATTTCACTTTAAACAAAAAGGTAAATCATATAAAGTGAAATTAAGATTGCGAATCCTCATAATTTTACCTTGCCAATTGAACATTCAAATCTCAGAATTTTATTCAACTTAGGATAAAAGTTGTTTAACAAACGATCATTGTTTCAAATCGCAATTATTGGTTTGCATTACAAGGGGGTATGCACACCGAGAACAAGTAGTGTTGGTTTAAGTTAATGCTCATCACGTACCGCACGTGCATTTGTTTCACTGTTCCATCTATTGCGCTCAACCCCTTGTAAAACAAACCCATAATAGCGATTTGAATTTATGATCGTTTGTTAAACAACTTTTATCCTTAGTTGAATAAAATTCGGAGATTTAAATGTTCATTTGGCAAGGTAAAATAATTAGGATTCGCAATCTTAATTTCACTTAACTTTTTTGAAATTCATCGGTACGTTTTCACTGCAAACAGACTATACATATACACTGCCCACATTTACATAGAACTGCTGCACTTAAGTTACAAATACAGGTGAGGTGAGGTGAGGTGAAATTGGGATTAACGACGTGCTGGAGAATATTTCGCTCATATGACGACGTGCATGCGTGTGTATGTGTATGTGCGGCTGCTTGTACTAGCCCAGACTGAAGCTGGTTTTATAGTGCTAGCCCACTGAGATACCATGCCGCAGTGAAGCATGAATACCCCACTCAGACACATTATACTGACTCCGAGCCGACCAGTCCTTGTTGTACCCATTAATGCCGAGCGCCAGGCAGGGACCAACAAGTACCATATTTTAACGTCTACAAATACAGGACATCGTCCGGGCAAGGAGACGCCATTAGAAAACATCAGGCTTATCTATCCAAAACCTCTGATATGTCGAATGATTGATAGAAGCATCGATCTACGCAGCCTGAATACGATGACATGCATCAACCAAGTCACTAAGCCCGACAACGTTCATGTCAACACGGGGCGGTGGGGTAGCCTAGTGGTTAAAGCGTTCGCTCGTCACGCCGAAGATCCGAGTTCGATTCCCCTCATGGGCACAATGTGTGAAGCCCATTTCTGGTGTCCCCCGTCGTGATATTGCTGGAATATTGCTAAAAGTGGCGTAAAACCATACTCACATCTTCTTTAAGTGGAAGCTAATATGATGAACAGTAAGATATTTTTTGACTTATAGACAACTGCTTTACTGCAATATTAAGCATAGCCGTGTTAGAATCTACACCTTAACGTTGCATCCATTGCAATAAAAAAGGTATCCATGAAAAAATGTTCCTCTTCTTAAATTATGCCGAAAATGTTGGCCCCTAAGTACTCTCCGAATTACCTCCATTTCACATTCACAAGTTAACAAATTGTTCCTCTTCTTAAATCATACCGAAACGTTTGGCCCCTAAGGGGCCGTTCATAATTTATGGCTAGTGGGGGTGGTGATGATTTTTATGGAGAAGTATGTACAATGTGAATGACCCCCCTAAAATTTATGTACAAAATAAGTGACCCCACCTTGCATGTCATGTACAAAATCAGTGACACCCCCCCCCTCCCCCACGCCCCCATAAATTATGAACGGTCCCTAAGTACTCCCCGAATTACCTCCATTTCACATTCACTAGTTAACGCCTTTCTCTGAATTCAATGACGGAACGCAGTGTTCTAATTACATAATTTATTTACAATCATAACAGTCAATATAACATGGATTCATGTCTGGGTGATTCAGACGAAAAGGCGAATTGCGGACATTGGACGTAATGGATGTGGTGTTCATGATCTTAGCAACACCAGAAGAGAAGGTTGTTAATATGTTGAATGATGGCCATTGTTTGATTCCACAGTCACGTAACCCACTCAGGTTATCTGGTCATTAGGTAGATGAAATCTGTGATAGAAATATATTATTTGAAAAGCACTGAAATGAGATCGCTCTGGATTTACAAAAAAATATATACCAACACAAACAAAATATACCAACACAAAAACACACAAATAAACACCATTCTATTCCCCTACTCTCTGGAATGTATTTGAGGTTTCCATTTCGGAGTTAAATATATATGTTTGTTCATGTTGTTTACAAGTGAAAACGTTATATCAAACTGAGACACATTATACTGACTCCGAGCCGACCAGTCCTTGTTGTACCCATTAATGCCGAGCGCCAGGCAGGAACCAACAAGTACCATATTTTACCGTCTTTTGGTATGACGCGGTCGGGGATCGAACCCGCGACCTTCCGCTCTCCGGGGTGGTTTTAGTAATGGTATGGCTGAAATATTGCCGAGGTGACAAAAATTCGAACTCACTCACTAGTTCCTGGATGGCAATACAACGCTCCACTCCGGGGCCGTGGGGTAGCTTAGTGGTTAAAGCGTTTTTTCGTCACGTCTAAGACCCGGGTTCGATTCCCCACATGGGTACAATGTGTGAAGCCCATTTCTGGTGTTTCCCGCCGTGATATTGCAGGAATATTGCTAAAGGCGGCGTAGATCTAAACTCGCTCACGATCACTCACTCACTCCGCACCTGAACACTTGATGTTCCCTGTTCTGTCTATGTCCAGCTCCTGCAACAGCACGTTGAACTCGTCATCCGTCATTTTGTCTCCCATGCTCGTCAACAGATGGCGCAGTTCTGTGGCGCTCACGTTCCCACTGCCTTCTCTGTCAACGATCTCGAAGGCCTCTTTGAGTTGACTGTTGGTGTCTGCCGGTTGAATTGAGTCCACCATTCTCTGAAACGTCTTCATATCCACCTTCCCGCGTTCTGTATGTGATAGAAGAGTTTTATATGTCGTGGGTAATATACGGAATTGTCCAATCCGTGAATTACGCAAAGGTATTGCCCCATTCCCGTCAACCGCGACCTTGCTTGCTTAATCTGCGGATTGGGCACGCCTCACTGCGTAATCGCTTGGAATGAGCAAGAAATGTTTTGATAATCAGATGTCACCCCCTGGAACCCTGCACTATATCCTTTTACTTGTTTCTTGTGTGTCGAGGGGCGGTGGGGTAGCCTAGTGGTTAAAGCGTTGGCTCGTCACGTCGAAGACTCGGGTTCGAATCCCCACAAGGGTACAATGAATGAAGCCCATTTCTGGTGTCCCCCGCCGTGATATTGCTGTAATATTGCTAAAAACGGCCTAAAACCAAACTCAGTCAGTCAGTCTTGTGTGTCGAAAACTTCTTCTTTCGACGTACTGGCATCATAATGTATGGGGTCATGCTTTTTTTATTCTTCGATGCTATGTTAGTATTTCGTGTACGTTGGCCCCTAAATATGTGAATCTCCAGAAATGTATATATTCTACGACGTTTCCAACTGACGATGGCACGCAATGAACCAATCCTGGCCGCCAATTCCAATTAGGCTCACCTTAGGACAACACCAACTTGTCGCTGTCTGTTTGTTTGTTTTTTGTTTAACGCCACATCCAGCAATAGTCCAGCTATATGGCGGCGGTCTGTAAATAATCGAATCTGGACCAGACAATCCATCGATCAACAGCATGTTGGGATACGATGACATGTGTCAACAAACTCAGCGAGCCTGACCACCTGATCCCGTTAGTCGCCTCTTACGACAAGCATGGGTTGCTGAAATTCAGTTATAACCCGGATCTTCATGTCTCAGAACCCATCTTTGTAACCTGGAGCCAGGAGTCTGGACAGTAACCATCACACGATGTAAGCTGATGCGCAAATCCATCATCCACAAAATGACACATTAGCTTGAGTTTGTGTCATTTTGAAAACTCTTACAGCATAAATCCATCACATAGCACTTTACTGAAATCCTCATTCACAGATCTGGTATTAAGTACCATGGACTATGCTTTGTACGAATTTGAGATTAGATCCCACGATCAGCGCATCCTGGCACGACCAGGGGCGACAACTCTATTCGAAGTGAAGTGATTTACTTGGCCGGATCACATGAATAACATTCCCTCCAAATTCATTGAAACTCTAACTGAAGTATCGATCCTAATCAGATTCCATTGGGCGTAAAAGTCAACGATAATTATATTTAATGGATAACTAATTTTAGTGATGATTCTAAGTATTGGCGACAAGGGTAAATCCTGGATGAGTGTCCAGCTGTTGTCATTCTCTTTGAATTATGGAATATGGTATTTTAATTTAAGGAATTTAAGTATTAACTTCAGCTTACTATGACGAAAAGGAATAGTACTGCTTTTTGATCATAATACCAAGCATTACTATGCAGCTAGCTAGCATTACAACAGACCCTCGATTCTCAGGCATTACTCACTGTCAACTTGAACGCTTCTCAGCAGCGCCGCCAGTTCTGAATTAGTGATCACGTGACCAAGTGCCCGGACGGGAGTACCAATTTCATTGGCTGGTATGTAGCCATCGCCATCAGTGTCAAACATTTTGAACACTTCTGAAAAAATAGAAGTTCAGATTAAACAATTATGACATCTGAATTCATGATCAATTTAAACTATTACGAGGCATAACGCTTTATCCCAAGGTTTTACTTAATAACCATAATGAATCTCTGACAGACCAAAGTCATAATTGGGCGACTCAGGGCCGGGATTAACACTGAAGCGGATCCTGACACGATCATGGGAGGCAAGTTCTGGCGGCTTTAACCGCTGTGTCTTCCCTGTACAAGACTAGTTTGAATAACAAGGGTTGTTTATCATTATCCTTCAAATACTGCATAAATAAATTACCTGCCCCAAACTATTCATTGTGGAAAGAGGTGTTTAATGATTGTTTTTGAGCCCATAGCCGTAGCTGGAAAACATCAGATCGACATACAAAATCCATTCACCCGCCTTTTCTATGAGAGAGAAAGTAACCGGAAAGGAAGTAGTTTCTTCCTCATCACAACTGAAAGCACACATAATAATAATAATAATAATAATAATAATGACAAGTCTTATAATGCGCTAATCTCCTTGCAACAAAGCATGCTCAAGGTGCTAACACCCTGATTATTATTACCCCGGATAACCCAAGCTGCCTGTTAGGCGCTAGAAGGTTATAGTCACATGACTTTATCCAACCGGGTACCCATTTTCTGCTGGGTGAACATACCTGGGACTGAGATCGGTGCGTTTGCCTGAAAAGAAAAGAAAAGAAAACCATAACGGTAAATTGAATAGTTAGTTTATAATTTTTGTGCGAGTATGAGTGAGTATGGTTTTACACCGCTTTTAGCAATATTCCAGCAATATCACGTCGGGGGACACCAGAAATGGGCTTCACACATTGTGCCCATGTGGGAAATCGAACCCAGGTCTTCGGCGTGACGAGCAAACTCTTTAACCACTAGGCTACCCCACCGATTCCCCCACCCTCAGTAATCTACACGATCCATACGTGAGAGGGTAGTGTACGGGTTTTAAGTTTAACATATTTCGGATATCTAGTGTTATAACGGGGAACATTGCTATTGAGGAAGTAATACCATTCATCCCATACCACCTGACACCTGCATTGTGTGATTGTGACTTCAGGTAAATCTATATTTCTTTTGAAACCTTAACGCGCGGCACCGACAGCGTTCTTGTGATAACGTCAGAACGACTTCAGCATGCCATCTGTTCAATGGCGGTCCTGTTGTTCAACTGCTACCTGTTGTGATACAGTGTAATGTGTCAGGGCGGGTTTATTGCAGGTGAAACTGGGGCAACCTGATTATCTGCTTTACGATTAGAAAGTAAATAGGAATGTATTCACATTCCTCTCCACCTTTGATCATTGGGTTAGCCTGGTGGTTAAGGCGTTCGCTTGTCAGGCCCATGCCAGGGTTCGATACATCTCTTGGTAAAATTAGTTATGCGAGCGTTCGATAATGATTGATTATTATTAAATGCGGCGTAAAATTATAATCGCTCGCTCACCTGTAAAGCGTAACTAACTGTTAACCCTAAGTGTCCGGAACATTGGGAAATATGCTGAAATTCCTGATTCTGCGACAGGCGAGGACGATAACTGAAAACAAGATATGTCCTCTTGACCTGCGTCACTTCGGCCTTCCCTCGAAGTAACGTTCAGTTACTCATACACAAATGCTATGAAAGTAATGAAATTGCATAGACTCTATGTCACGGGAAGACTTTCTTATCTCTAGGTCTTAAATATTTATTTTTGCATACGTTATTGCTGGTGTAAAAATAAATCTGTTTCTGTACAGGGGGATCACAGAAATGTAACTCGGTTTTAACGAGACCTCCCGTCGGGCGTTTGAAACTCACTGATTGACGTTGAAGCAATACGGCAGCGCGATAGAGTAGTGTATGCTTGACTTTTGTTAATATACCTCTGCGTCACTGATGAAATTATAACTTGTAAAGATTAACCAACAATTCAGCAGCTTGCGATGCGATTACTAGATGCCTCTTGATACACGCAATAGCGTGTTTATCATATTGACTGCACGATGAGAATCCGTTAGGATCTTTCTTATGATCAAAGTTCTCCAGAATAACAATAATCACATGGTTGGCGCTATATTTAAGGCTTTGGCTGACTGACTGACTGAGTTTGGTTTTTACGCCGCTTTTAGCAATATTCCAGCAACATCACGGCGGGGGAAACCAGAAATGGGTTTCACACATTGTACCCATGTGGGGATTCGAACCCGGGTCTTCGGCGTGACGAGCCAACGCTTTAACCACTAGGATACCCCACCGCCCCTTAAGGCTTTGGACATGATTCACTAAACAACAACTTATGATTAGAACCCCAGGAAAAGGTTGGAGCACACACACAGCACCATGCCCGGGCATCTGAGATGTATTAATCTTTTCTTTTCGGCGCAGGGGGTGGGTTGACAAACGCATAGTCTCTGAATATTATCATTTTTGATAGTAACAGACATACCCACTCAAATTGAAAAGGAGCCCCAGGAAGACCAGATTCACCTAGTGGGTACATTTTCTGAATCCTATTTCTGGTGTCTTCCGCCGTAATATTGCATGAATATTGCTAAAAGCTGCGTCAAACCATACTCACTCACTCACTCCGTTCTTGGAGCAACATTTGCTTTTCACTTCTTAAGTGTTACATTAACCGCGGAACTATTACCAGCAACTTATGCTGGTCGCCAGGGGCAACAAAATGTACCCAAAAATATGGAGCGAAATGGATCTGGTTCTGACGGTTCTGAGTACTAGTATTGCTGACTTTGGCTTTGAATAACAGACAATGAAAAATATTGTGTGCGAACAGTATTCTCCACTATATACGAATCTGTCATTATGTCCGAGAGCGGAAGGTCGCGGGTTCGATCCCCGACCGCGTCATACCAAAAGACGTTAAAATATGGTACTTGTTGGTCCTCGCCTGGCGCTCGGCATTAATGGGTACAACAAGGACTGGTCGGCTCGGAGTCAATATAATGTGTCTGAGTGGGGTATTCATGCTTCACTGCCGCATGGTATCTCAGTGGGCTAGCACTATAAAACCAGCTTCAGTCTGGGCTAGTACAAGCAGCCGCACATACACATACACACGCATGCACGTCGTCATATGAGCGAAATATCTCAAGCACGACGTAAAACCCACTTCACCTCACCTCACCTTTCATTATGTACTGTACACACTCAATCGAGATGCCTTAAATACACTGAAGGGTAAAATAAAGTATACATCGTGTCTTTTATGTTGATTGCAAACGAAACAAACAATAAATTGCCGTTCGAGGCAACGCTTGACAGTCGTATCAATGGACACATACGTGCATCATATCAATAAGTCTCACTGGATAGTAACGTTTATAATGGTCTTGCCGAATCAAAATTTCAAGAGTAGGTATATTTTGTCCGGTAGTGTACATCATAAATGTGTTGAAACACAGACAGCCGATGTTTTAGATATAAACTGGTTATTGTGGTAATGCCCTTTAATTTGAATTCATTGTTACATGCTTGCATTCGCCATCACTATCCCCCTTTTCGTAACCTGCAAGAAACCCCCACCCCAACCCCACCCCATGCGATGATGTTATGTGCGAAATTACGACAAACTATTTGAATGCGAGTTGGTTACGAATGACCCGCTCGGACTAATTGATGTGTTTTCTAAACGCAAGGGGCCGCGATCAATAAAGCGCTAAAAAATGTGTCTGTTTATTTTTTTTATAGATGTACGACAATCAGGGCCGCGAACGTTTGCCGCTCAACGCCCTCATGAGTTTATCCAGCGAGCTAGGTGACCTGAGGGTGTTGCTAGATGTGGGGATAATTGTTCCGATGTGGTTTATTGAAACATATAGACATGACCTGTGCTAGCCGCGCTAACCGTATTTGGACAGGGGCGTCGGTTTACGGCATTACGGGTGCGTTTTGGCGATGTGATAATAGGTCGGGAACGTTATCGCGGTGACTTCTTTAGCCCGCAACATTTTTAGGTGATTTTGATGGGGTATTTTTGTTGAGAAAATGAATGTGAGATGAGACAACGGTGTAGTTTGATATGATAATCAAACATTGCTGTTTGACATACTTTTCATGTAACACACCTCAAATATGGTGCAACTCCTATAGCAAGGCCGGATACAGCTTTTGAGAAGGGTGGGGTGCACACTGTTGAGGAAGGGGAGTTTCAATGGTTATTAATAAACATTCAGGACAAAGGGGTGGGGTGGGGGAGTGCGCACCACACTGCAACCCTCTGATCCGCCTATGCCTAACTAGAAATGTTGGCAAGAAGTTTTATTTCACTTTCACACTGAGAGCAATTCTAACCGGGATCTTCACGGGTCTGATGGTTTGTGATACACGTGTGTCTCACGTGTTTGTTTCCGTATCTGCACACCAAACAAACAAAACAAGGGATACTCGTTATAAGAGCCCCCCAAAAAAAAAAAAATTAAAAAAAATAAAAAAAATTAAAATTTAATTTTTAATTTTTTTAAAAAATAACTACACATAAAAGTAGATTTTTCGCAGGTGCGTAAAAAAGAAAGTTAATATACCTTAGTCAACAATGTAAAAAAAAACGGGACGAAAAACACCCATAATGTCAGTTTAAATGTAATGATATTTTCTGACAATATAATCGGGGTTAGAATTTGGTCTTCAGCAAACAGTGCTTCTGTTTAGAAGCGACTAACAGGATCGGGTGGTCAGGCTCGCTGACTTGGTCGACGCATGTCATCGTAGATGGATGCGCATGCTGTTGACTCGATTGTTTACATACCGCTGCCATATAGTTGGATTATTGTTGAGTGCGGAGTTCAAACAAACAAAACAAAAACTAACAATGTGCATTTCCGATTAGCTTCAAATGTTCTAGGTTAACCAGGTAGTGTGGCCATTTGCGTCCATGACATCACTGACCTAACCGTAGTCTCACAGTCCCTGAACCACAATAATTTCCCTACTGCCAAGCCCTACTTCTGCTGTGCTAAAGCCCTAAATAAAGCAAGTCTAGATTTCCTCAGGTTCAGGTCTGAATCTCTGGTCTCCCTAGGCTCCTTTTCAATATAAATGGGCTTGTTTGTTACTATCAAAATTATATATATTCAGAGACTAAGCCTTAGTCTAACCTAACTGAAGCAGGTTGCTCTACACTTGCACCTGTATCGGGCCTGTTATCAGAGTGTGTCAAATCACTTATACTACTTCCTTCATAAATCTATTAGGCAACGGTGGACTGTTCCTCTAGCTCTGAACCCATATCATTATAGCATACTTGCCACACCTTTTAACACACATAAATGAAATATTTAATAAAATATTAACGTGTTGTCGTTAATCACTTGAAATATATTGCCCTGAAATATATAACCGTAAAAAAAAATAGTATTACATTTATTTAAATCATGCGTCATATAGTTAAAAACGATGTGAACGAAATACCAATGTTGACAAACATGTTTACATCAAAGGCTTAGTCTACACGATCCCGTTATACATGTGCGTTGATAATCCTTTATCGTGCTCAGCGGTCACATTAAAAGCCTTTGTACTTTGAAGTCAACGGTCATTGTGATATTAATCTTTGTTAAAGACATTGTAATCTTCACTATGCTTAAGACTAACTCGTAAGGAGTATATTAGGACTGACTGACTGAGTTTGGTTTTACGCCACTTTTAGCCATATTCCAACAACATCACGGCGGGGGACACTAGAAATGGGCTTCATACATTGTACCCATGTGGAGTATATTAGGAATGTGTTCGATATGACTGGTGTGAAAGAAGAAATTAAGACACTGTTCTGCAGCATATCGAATAAACGTGAAGCCATAGTGTTTCAAATATTTGCTACTAACACAGCTTAAAAAAACTTAAGTGTAGCAGCACAGTCGGACTGTCGCTGATAACGTAATACTACACACGAAAACCGTGTCCCCATTTCTCAAGTAATGAAACGAAACACCCTCCGAATAACATTATTTACATATTTTGTTACATGGAAACAACGCTTGAGTAATTATTAACAACTAACCACTTATCGAAACTGTATATGATATATCTAGGTGGTTTTAGTGGGTAAATATTGTCAGGTAATACTCACCATTGCAACACAGTCAACGAGCTGGGCAGCGGCAAGGCAGTACTAGTATTTGTTAACCAACACTCCTCGCTATAACATGCACTCGACTCAGAAACTCAATAATACGAGCGGACTTGCAGAACTTGCTGGGCCTCATCTGACCATCTGTACATGTATATCTACGGCATCCTGACTTGGGATTAACATACCGGGAAGGATTTGCTCGGATTAATGGCAATCTTTAATAACATACTGCGTATCTCCTTACAAATTGTACAAAGCAAACACACTAGCAGTGAAAGGAGAAGGGGGGAGGGGTCGGCCACAGCAGTGAAACAACTAGGCGTTGAGGGAGGGGTTGTCCGGGCGGCCACATTAATGAAAGGATATAGGCGTTAAGGGAGGGGTTGTCCGGTTGGCCACAGCAGTGAAACAATAAGGCTTTGAGGGAGGGGTTGTCCGGGCGGCTACAGCAGTGAAAGGATATAGGCGTTAAGGGAGGGTTGTCCGGTCGACTACAGCAGTGAAAGGATATAGGCGTTAAGGGAGGGGTTGTCCGGTTGGCCACAGCAGTGAAACAATAAGGCTTTGAGGGAGGGGCTGTCCGGTCGGCCACAGCAGTGAAACAATAAGGCGTTGAGGGAGGGGTTGTCCGGGCGGCTACAGCAGTGAAAGGATATAGGCGTTAAGGGAGGGGTTGTCCGGTCGGCTACAGCAGTGAAAGGATATAGGCGTTAAGGGAGGGGTTGTCCGGTTGGCCACAGCAGTGAAACAATAAGGCTTTGAGGGAGGGGCTGTCCGGTCGGCCACAGCAGTGAAAGGATATAGGCGTTGAGGGAGGGGTTGTCCGGTTGGCCACAGCAGTGAAACAATAAGGCGTTGAGGGAGGGGTTGTCCGGGCGGCTACAGCAGTGAAAGGATATAGGCGTTAAGGGAGGGGTTGTCCGGGCGGCCACATCAGTGAAAGGATATAGGCGTTAAGGGAGGGGTTGTCCGGTTGGCCACAGCAGTGAAACAATAAGGCTTTGAGGGAAGGGCTGTCCGGTCGGCCACAGCAGTGAAACAATAAGGCGTTGAGGGAGGGGTTGTCCTGGCGGCAGCAGTGAAAGGATATAGGCGTTAAGGAGGGGTTGTCCGGGCGGCTACAGCAGTGAAAGGATATAGGCGTTAAGGAGGGGTTGTCCGGTTGGCCACAGCAGTGAAACAATAAGGCGTTGAGGGAGGGGTTGTCCGGGCGGCTACAGCAGTGAAAGGATATAGGCGTTAAGGGAGGGGTTGTCCGGTCGGCCACAGCAGTGAAAGGATATAGGCGTTAAGGGAGGCGTTGTCCGGTCGGCCACAGCAGTGAAAGGATATAGGCGTTAAGGGAGGGGTTGTCCGGGCGGGCACTGTATGGACTTACAAGATTAAGCTCACTGTCATCGTTTCCTAATAGCCTATATCGATGCTCATGATGTGATTCACTGGATTGTCTGGTCCAGACTTCTTTATTTACATACAGACGTCTTAAAGCTTGGATGAGAGCGGCGTTAAACACCAAACAAACGAAAACATAAATTACTTTGGTGGTATAGCGGTTGTTAGGTATATTTTACTGTTGGATTCATGTGTGAATGGGAATCGAAACATCATAACTCGACAACATATGGTAGAAATATTGGTTCGGAGATTACTTATTTGCAGAATTAACCGAACTTGTTTTTAATATTCTCCGATAGGACATATATTTGAATATTTGAATATTAATTATGCATTGTGTTGTTGTATGTTTGCTCGTTGTTTAGGCCACACTCTGTAAATAATCACATGAAACTGTTCAAGTAAACATACCATGAATATTCGAGTGGGTGACTATAGTTTTACGCCGCTTTCAGCAATATCCCAGCAATATCACGGCCGGGGACACCCGATATGGGCTTCACATATTGTACCCATGTGGGGAATCGAACCCTGTCTACACTAGGCTATTCCACCGCCCCTTGAATATTCGGGGTATTGATGGTACATAATTCCAGTGTAGTCTAAGAGATGTATAAACTTGCTTGGGTGCAAAGTTGCTTTTATCCGGTGTTTGTGTAACCGTAATGAACTTTTAATGACAGAGACTGAGGTATTTCCCTCTAGTAACAAGAGACATAGCCCGAATTAACGTTGTACTTGTTCCGTGAGACCTCCAAGGATAGGAGTGTTGTCACCAAGGACGCTCACGTGCATCACTCAACACCCACAGACGTGATTCACAAACCTATATCAGCGTTGTTTGTTTGTTTGTTTGTTTAACGCCACACTCAGCAATACGCCACCTACATGGCGGCGGTCTGTAAATAATCGAATCTGAACCCGAAAATCCAGTGATCAACATCATGAGCATCGATCTACGCAACTGGGAACTGATGACATATGTCAACCAAGTCAGCAAGCCTGACCACCCGATCCCGTTAGTCGCCTCTTACGACAAGCTTGGGTTGCTGAAGATCAATTCTAACCCGGACCTTCACGGGTTTGTATTAACGTTATGTAATAAATTATAGATGACATAAAGCTATGTTCTAAGCAAGTCAAAATCCAAGAAAATATATCTTGACTTTAGTTTAGGCATATAGCGACGAAGTCATTTACTTATACGCAAGTGCGTCAAAACAACTTAGTCATATTTTAGAAAAGAAATTTGTCATACTGATTTTCACATAAAAATAGTATTTATAACAGTATAAATATTGAACGTCAGTGCAAACGAATACCCAGTCTTGACTATCATCAGAAACAAATTCCTTTCGTGTGAAGGAGGGGCGGTGGGGTAGCCTAGTGGTTAAAGCGTTGGCTCGTCACGCCGAAGACCGGGATCGAATCCCCACATGGGTACAATGTGAAGCTCATTTCTGGTGTTCCCCGCCGTGATGTTGCTGGAATATTACTAAAAGCGGCGTAAAACCAAACTCAGTCAGTCAGTCAGTGTGAAGGGAAAATAACTGTAAACATTACGTGAATTGAACACATATAATACCGGGTGTTCGCGGTAACGGTCTCATTTCCTGCCTTACCGGCAGCACCTGACAGTCACAACATTACATTTTGCCTAAAAATGGATACATTGTTTGACTGACACACCATAGCAGTACTTTTGCCTTGCGACGGCGGCCTGTAAACAAACCAGACAATCAAGTGATTGATGGAGAATCCAGTTAGATGATTTAGATTTCCGACTGCTGTTTGGAAATACAGAGATTCCGATGCATTTAAATAAAGAAAAACGTTAGGGGAATAGATTTGTTTTACAACAGAAATAGGGGTCAGTTGTAATGTCTTGGACCAAACATTTCTTGACTCATTTGACTCAGCCTACTTAAATATGCTACATCAGTCCACTAGCAGAAAATCGCCCCAGTTGAATTAAATATAAAACGGTAATGCACAAGAATACCTGGTCTTGACCATCCTCAGAAACGAATTCCGTTATGTGTAAAGGGGGAAATAGCTGTGAAAATTATTCTATGACTGAAAATCAGTGATGACACCCGGTGTCACGGGCTATAAGGCACCAGGACCGCTTTGCGGGTCATTGATACTTAAACTACCCCAGTGTCCTGCACCGGACCCATCTTTAGTTATTGGTGCTTATATGTAATACTGGCCATTATTTAGAATGTCCAAAAATGTCTTGGTTTTAAAATACCGGCTAATGATAGTCACATCAATTATGATAGGAATTACGAACGTAGTGACTATCCACAATATAGAAATGAAGACTTGAAATGTTGCACCAACGCCTCGACATTGGCTTTCGGCAGTCGACGTCGAAACGCATTATCGAAGTGGTTTAAAATGAGTGAGTGAGTTTAGCTTTTAAGTCTCTGTTAGCAATATTCCAGCAATATCACGGTGGGGACACCAGAAATGGGCTTCACACATTGTACCCCTTGTGGGGAATTGAAACCTGGTGATCGGCGTGACGAGCGAACGTTTCAACTAACCACTAGGTTACCGCCCCGGTTAAAACAATATTTATTTACGAACAAGCAAAGACTATTTGAATGTATCTCATGTGGACCAGGGCTTGGGATTGTCGAGCCAATAACACGCTAACCTCGGATTGTGTAGATTCGCCATATACCACTTTGATAACAGATACTGAAAGAAATAGCATGAACTTATGTATATGTGAAAAAGTGATGAATTGAAGTTATATGTTTTTTATCGAATAACCCTTCCATCTTAGTCACGATCTTTCATTTGTATGTAACCATATGACCTTTGGAATCCAATCGCACTAAAAAGGGCGGTGGGTAGCCTAATGGTTAAAGCGTTCGCTCGTCACGCCGAAGGCTCTGGTTTGATTCCCACATGGGTACAATGTGAAACTCATTTCTGTGATATTGCTGGGATATTGCTAAAACCGGCAAAAAAGTAAACTCACTCCAAGTCACTGTAAACAAGACGCGTGGAATAAGGAAGTGGTATGTGTCAACATCAAATCATTGATTTAACTGCAATGGTCATATACTTACATATGAAAGCTCCTGACACAGATGAAAGGTATGAGATGGAACAATTTGATGCAATGATTTATAGAATTCCTGCTCCTTCTGAAATGGAGCCGTTGCTGCAATATCTGCAGCGTATTTACAGTCTCGGTCTCCAGAGTGGAAATTTATAACGTGTATAAATCGCAGATGGTATTTCTGGGTAAGTGGGACAATAAATGACTGATTGATTGATATATACCTATAAAAGTGGGTTAGCAGATAACAAGAGTGTAGATTTTTTTATTTTTATTGTTGTTGCTTTTTTCATATATCAAACCTCGCGCATCCACTTCAGCCTGGTGGAGTAGAGTAGCCTGGTGGTTAAAGCGTTCGCTCGTCACGCCTAAGACCCAGGTTCGATTCCCCACATGGGTACAATGTGTGTAGCCCATTTCTGGTGTCCCCCGCCGTGATATTGCTGAAATATATTGCTAAAAGCGTAAAGCCACACTCACAAACTTTCTGTCAGTTATATGGGGGTTGTCGCTAACGTCGACAAGCGGTACTACTGAAAGTCGGCACTCCTCAAATCCGTGTTATAGCGGGGTTCTTTATTGGTGGTGATACTTTCAGCATAACCCTGCTCACCCATGTGGAAATAATAAACTGACATATTTGTCGTGGGGCTACAGCTGTAGCAAAGCCATCTCAAGATAATAATGGCCAATTATCCTCAAGGGTTACTCTTGCAAACGCCACTGAATATATGTATACGTTTTTCAAGCTATAGTTGTCTTGTAGGCAAATCCGTCAACGCAATGGCCTCGTGTAGATTTTCTGCAGATTTTAGTTTCCGAAAAAAATTCAGTTGGTTAAAAAAATATTAATGCTTTTGATAAATTATTTTTTATCTATTTTATCATTTTAATTATTAGAATTTTTTAATTCGTAATTTGCTGTTGTCGATAAGTGGGAATGTAGCACTTATACGGTTGTCGAAAACAAAAAATGCAAAAAAATAAATAACTCGAAAAAATAAAGTAAAAAATCTAAAAAATGCAATGATCCCGAAACCTATTCGTATCATCACATGCAAGGCATTTATGATATCGCTTATGTGTTGCTCATATGTCTGTGTTACGTCACCTAGTATCATAGGGTATACGTATATAAACGAGGCACGTTATCATAATATTGTAAAAGGTTTAAATAAAACTTAGACAATTACGAATGATCTCATAAAGTGAATTAGCAGTGGCAGGCCGAGGCTTCTGATGACGGTCACCGTTGTAAGGGAGGTAACTCTATGACCACCAGTCGTGATTGCCTGAGCGATGGTCGTTACTCAGTTTGGGAATTAACTTCGATAATATTGGTTCGACACCCACGTGGATAAATTGTCGTTCATGTGTTTTTTATTTTTGTACATAGTTTTGTTTCACTAATTAACTCGCAAAAATTACCCGAATCGGTATCTACACACTTAACATTAAATTTCAAAACAGAACCCAGCATTCCAAAGTGAACCCAAAAGTTCACTTACTTTTACAAAGAAAATTTAGATAAAACCCTATCTCTATGGAAAGATATAACCACTAATTCTTGATATCCATATCCTGAATTGCCGTGTGACCTGGCTACAGTCTGTAGTAAAACCAGTGTATGCCACCAGTGTCTTGTATAGACAAGTGTGTACACTTGTGTTGCATTATCGCGAAATATGCATATCTGTTGATTTGCATATCTCCATGGCAACTTGTCGCATATTGAGAGATAAAAGGCTTGAACTTCGACACTGCGACAAAGATTAAACAATTATGTCGTCTGCTTGTTCACAAATACACAGGGAGCAGTCATTGTCAACGCCGAAAACTCATTCAAGTTTATGTTGGTCACGGTCACAATTAAACCTATCTATTTTCCAAGTGAAATTATGTAATTGCTTCTCATGACGTCAATGTGTGTTTGACCTAGATACATTCGTATCTAAGAATAGTGAAACCTCTTCAATGCGGACCTCGATTATCCGGACACCTTGTGTTGCGGAACTCAATTACCCGGACACCTTGTGTTACGGAACCGGATTATCCGGACACCTTGTGTTACGGAACTGGTTTATCCGTACATTTTGTGTTGCGGACCTCGAATATCCGGACATTGTGTTGCGGCACCCGGATTTTCCGGATCCCTTGTGTTGCGGGACCCCGATTGTCTACACGTGACAGTAGTCAGTTCATCACCCCATGATATAAATTTCTAAAGGACACGAACAGCACTAATATTATTGCACTGTTTAACTCCCCTTATCCAAATGACACAGATTCCACGTGAAATCAGCCTTATTTATCATATACCAACATGTAGGACAAATTGATCAATGTGATCATCTGCCAGCGGAATGCTATGACCTGTGATGACCGCGCTACGCTATGCCAACAATTTGAAGCAATGAGTACTCCCTCGATAGATACCCTCAAGGTATCATATACGCTTGAGCTTTTGATGGCTGTATCAAACTAAACATTGACAGCCCAGGTTCAAGATCAAAATGGTAAGTTCCTTCATATACCTATGTATATATTCCAGCTACCTACATTAATTAAGATCAAGGGAACACGCAAACCTAATTATATGTTCCCAAGATTTAGAGATTTAAGGCTGTAGTTTGATTTGATATAAACATAAAAAATAACATTACATGTTATTAAGGCATATAATAAAAATGCAGGGCTGAGTGAATTTACAACCCGTACCTTATGTACATAAATACATCTTTGCAGGTATGAACGATCATGTACCAAAGAGGAAGTAATCAATACATATTACGAACTTCAAGCTCAAATTTAACCCCATAGATTTTAGGTGCAAACTTATGATACCATTGAGTTGCATGTGTCTTAGTGTTAGATAAGAGACACACCTAAGTTTGTAAGAGGTCTGTCGATTGTAGACTCAGCGATCGGGTCTCCTGATAAGTAAGACAGACAACGCTAACCCACCAGGAAGTCCTAGCATGTATTTTCCTGATAAAAAAGTCACAGTGCCTGTTAATACAGGGTCGTTGTTAATATACTGGTACACACACATGTATATATATAAGACTTGCACATTACTCTAAGGTAGTAAGTAATGGTTTAAATGATAATTTCTTTAATATATATATATATATATATATATATATATGATATTATATATATATATATATATATGTATATGTATGTAATATATATATGTATGTGTGTATATATATATATATATATATATGTGTGTGTGTGTGTGTATATATATTATATATATATATATATAATAAATACAATTAACACCTTGTCCCTTTAACAGACCAGTGGGGTAGCCTAGTGGTTAAAGCGTTCCATCGTCACGCCGAACCCGGGTTCGATTCCCCACATGGGTACAATGTGTGAAGCCTATGTCTCAGCCAGCCGTGATATTGCTGGAATATTGCTAAAAGCGGCGCAACTCACTCACTCCTGGTACTGTCCAATTATCTAGACTTGTCCCTTTAAGGATAGAATTACTATACATCCATAGGCTTAGCATTCAGTACAGCCTTGGAGCAAGGCTGCCTGCGCACGTGTGTCGTTACGTAATTGTTCAAGGCATATGTATGTATACTCTGTGATGGGTTGACGACAGAAAATTTGAACAAATATATGGTTGATAACACTTGTTCTATACAAAGTACATATTTTTCAGAGTCAGTTCACAGAAGAGCAACTATCAGGTACAGTATTATTTTTAAAAATCATTGGTTTTGAAAGGGGGGAATGGAAAGTAGAGTGACCATAAATAATATCAGTTGTGTAGATCAACGGCATATTAGTTCGAGCAAGTCATGGAATATTCGCATACTGAGTTAAATTTTTGTATTAAATTGTCATAGAGTGGATATAGATATGGAAAATGAAAAAAGCTAATAGGCTGTAATGGCTTTATTCAATTCCATTTAAAAATCTAAACTGAAGTCTTAGGAGCAAATGGCGAAAACAGGTGGTACAAACTCACTGCAATAACGTGAAAGAACCACTCTGACACAACTGCTTAAGGTTACACAACACCAAATGTTTTCCCATAGACTTCTATAGTAACCTTTTTATTTTTTTCACAAATTATCCAGGCTATCAACAGCCATTCCAGGTACACATGGCTATAGTCAGGCCTTTCAACCACAATATAACACAATTTCTGGCCAAATTGTCCGGCTCATTTTCCCAGCACAGGAAGCGGAACACATCAACCCCAGTTCCGCACCAAATGTCACCTACTGGAAAATATCTGTACACAGAATAAGCATAAGTGATGGTGACAAAAATGACAGCACTAAATACTTAAAATGTGGTCAGTTTTAATTACTGGATGGATGTGCTTTTAAAAAGCATAAACATCTCACACTATATCATCCAATCACAGCTGTCACATACCTCTGTCTCTTCAGTTGTTACGGTGCTCGCTCAGGGAGCATGTGATTCTGATTTACTGTAGTGGAACCTTAAAATCTTAGGGTAGTGGCAGAGCCAAGTCATTCAAAGCACCGACATTCGCAGTGCGGTGTTGCGTCCCTTGAAAACCTTGATCGTGAGTTCGAATCCAAGATTTGCCCTGATAAATATGGTTCTTGGTTTGTCAGACCATACCTGTGGTAGTGGGATTCACCTAAGTGATGCACGTCCAAGACATTTTGGGTGAGGGGAGGCACATTGGCATATACGCTAAAATAAAAAATAAAACACAATGTCCTGTGCAAATAACGTTGTACAAAACTCTGGTACCGTTAGTTTAATAAGTGTCCCCACTTCTCTGTAGAGTTTCGGGAAGCCTCTAGCCTGTTTGACCGTGATGGTGACGGGCGCATTACGTCGAAGGAACTAGGGTGACCATCCGATCGCTAGGGGGCGCTATCACGGACGCTGAGCTCCAGGTGATGATAGACGAGGTGGATCAAACGAGTACGTGACAACCAGAATCAATTACATTCTCATTAAAGTCATAAATGTTTGTGTGATATTTATAACGAGATTTGCTGCCTGTTTTCGTCACAAGTAGATGACATCAATTGTTGTTTGTATATGTGAACGTCAAAACTATGGTGTTTTTTCAGAAAGACTTATTCTTCATCCACTTACTTTATGAACAAGACAAGCAAGTTGCAGATATGTCGCAAATGTTTTGTTTGTCGTGACTTTCTGCATTGCTCATCCGCCATTTGCAGTTGTTGCATACTGACCAACCACCAGCTTGCCACTTGCCACTTAAATACCAGTTTATGATCAACAATGGTCAACGGAATTTTTGAGCACCTACTATTGATATTGAAGCCCGTACATCAGCCTTGACTTTAGGGAGACACCATATGGGACTCTGGAACCAGTACATGTGGATAGAATACGGTGTCTAATATTTCATTTAATCTATCTCAATATCATTTAACCAGCGAGGTCATGGTCATTTTTTCATGTTAAAACGTCCGCCTGTCACGCCGAGACACGGGTTCGATTCCCCAGTCGGATACAATGTGTGAAGCCCATTTCTGGTGTCCCCCGCGGTGATATTCCGCAAAGTGCTAAAAGCAGCGTAAAACCATACTACACTTACTGATTCTGAGACCACCATGCAGTTTTGGCCGAAACGTCGTAATTCATTTATACAGCATCTTCAATCGACATCTTCCCAAAATTTCTGTGAATCATTATTAATTATTTCAAAATACAGTGTTTGTAAAGTGCTGATTTGCCTCGTCTGGCAGAGAAAGGTCTGGTTGTTGAAACTTTGCTGACTTCTTGACATATATGGCTCGGGCCCTGAAAGCGACAAGAGTCTGCGGAAGAGCTCCCGGATGCATTTGCTGTAGTTTGATTAAGCGACCAGAACGGTTACATCAGCGCCGCGGAGCTCCGCCACGTGATGACCAGCCTGGGTGAACGACTCACCGACAACGAGGTGGAGGAAATGATCAGAGAGGCAGACATGGACGGCAATGGCATGATTGCATATAAAGGTGAGGGTGATGGTGTTTGGTGTGGTTCATAATATGTGGTGTGTCGTGGGGTTGTGTGGTGGTGTTGTATCATGGTGGTGTATGGTGGTTGTGTGATGGTGTTGTATCATGGTGGTGTATGGTGGTGTTGTATCATGGTAGTGGTGGCCATGTGATTGTCTAAAGGAAGGTTTGGTGTTGCTGTCTATGTAGCGTCTGAGAAGTGTGTCGGGTGCGGTGCGCGGTGTGCGTTGTGCGGTGCGATTGGATGCGGTGTCGTGTGCGATTCGATGCGATGCGGTGTCGTGTGTGGCGCGGTGTCGTGTGCGGTGCGGTGCGGTGCGGTGCGGTGCGGTGCGGTGCGGTGCGGTGCGGTGCGGTGAGGTGTGCAGTGCGGCGCGGTGCGGTTCGGGGGTAGTTTTCACAAGTGGCATTGAAGAAACCAAAGTGAACTGAAACACATACTCTCAGAGTAATCCCAACACAAACAGCAATGTCATTTTGTGTTCTTTTGTCCGTTATGCTTGATAATGAGGCAATATATATTGTATTTACCTGCTTCATCGTTTGTGTTGCATGTGTAAGACTAGATAGCCCTGATGAAACACATTCAGACATGTCTGCATGTGTCTTACGGTTATATATAGACAGGATCATAAATAAAGTTTTATCAGACAATATATGGTCATGTTATTTTTACTTGTGAAGCTGATATCACTCTTGTCAGCTTTTGAACCACATGTTGTCGCTTAAGTAAACGCGAATGGAATGAGGGTTCGGGGTTTGTGGTTCTGGCTGTGAGATGAGGGGTGTGGGGTGTAGGTTTGGGATTTGGGATTTGGATTTGGATTTGGATGTGGGTGTGGGTGTGGGGGCTGCTGTGGGGGGTGCGAGCGGTGGGTGTGGGATTTGAGATTTGTTATTTTGGGTTTAGGTTGGGTAATTTTAAACCACTACTTACACAGTCGTATACGGTAACACTGTTTACGCTTATCATCCACACAACAGAAAGTGTGACACTCTGCTTCGATCAAGACTGACCCTGACGCAATGCGTATCCGCACGTGTTTAATTCACATTTCGCCACAATGACTGCTCCCTACCTTAGTCTTGGCGCATTGCGATAACGGATATCAGAGTCTGGCGACGTTACAAGATAGGTGTTTTTATCTCCACCAGTGTTACCTTTATCATTGGTGAACCAAGACATGGTATGTACTGTTACACATGGTCCTAGTATTTTTCTATATAATGCAGAATTGACATTCACAAGTGATGGTTAAATGTAACAGACTAATCAATATCTTTTTTTGTCAATCCTAGTTTCCAATATGTTTGAGCAGTGTACAGAGGGCAGCCATTGTTACTGGTATATATGTGAATAATTATGCCCTATTTAACAACTGTACAAACATTATATAAGGATAGGCATTCATAAGTACAGATTTACATACTGACACTAGGTTTTAACTACATTTTGCAGGCGCATTTGTCAGAAAACAAACGGCAGGTATGTTTTCTATCTAATTTTTTTATCTTATGTTCATTTTTATCATAGTATTATTTTCTATTTTATTACGTATTTTAGAGTATCATTGGAGGTGTTTTATGATTATAATGTCCACCTAGGGCAGCATCACTGGCTCAAGTAATTCAACCCGGTTTTAGCTGACATACTCTTTATTATCTTAAATTCAAATTTTATCTATAAAGTAAATACCCGTTATAACAACGCTGCACAGGTTTTAACTTGATCGGTGAGATATGTCGTTAGTTCCCAAGGTCAAATGAGGGGCTATAAGCCTTTATAATGACGTCCTTATTTTGCAGTTGAGCCAGGAATTCTCAGGTCATTTTAAACGAGCATTTTAAACAAGTAAAAATAACGCAACAGAGGTTATTGTGCAATTTTATGAGAAATTACAGAGCAACCATATATAAGCAGTGTGCGAAATAGTTTCCAAATTTTGCTAGCCAGTCGTAGCTTGAACGTTTCTAGCCCACAATATAATTCACTTATCCGAAATTTGAATGTAGACACGGGTTTCATCATTAAGCTGCTAATATGATGAACATTTTTATCAGGCCATAGTCTTGCATGATTTGAAGGTGTGTTATAACTTAACAAGTCGGATAGAGTGATATATTTACACAAATACCCATTGAAAATTCACTAGCCAGTCGGGCCTGGAGATTTTCTGGCCAGACTGGATTTTTACTAGCCACGGGCTAGCGGGTCAGTGGCTATTTCGCACGCTGTATATAATATTGAATCAACTCGCCGCTTTTCTGATTCTGCCTCCGCAATCTCTGATGATTTATCCATCGGGTTATTCGATGTTAACAGCTACGGTTCTCACAGGTGCGAGAACAGTGGGTTCAGTTCTGATTCCTCCCGGAGTAATATTGCTTACAGTGGCGTAAAACCATATTCACTCACTCACTCACTTTAGCCCTGGTGCGCCGTCATTGTGATTCTTGGTTTCGCTCATGACGACGAAAATCCGGGTTCGATTCCCAAATCTCTCACTTGATCAAAAGAGGCGGTTCGGTAGCCTAGTGGTAAAAGCGTTTGCTCGTGACGCCGTAACCCCGGGTTCGATTCCCCACATGGGTACACTGAGTGAAGCACATTTCTGGCGTCCCCCCTTGCTACAAGCGGCCTAAAACCGTAACTCCTTCACTCACTAGATGAAGAGAGATATACCCTGTTCTCCGTGTTCAGAGTACCAGGAAGCGTTCGATCTGTTCGACAAGGACGGTGACGGCACCATCACCACGGTGGAACTCGGCGACGTCATCCGCAGCCTTGGTGGAGAGGTGACGGAAAGTCAGCTGGCAGACATCGTCATGGAGGTTGACACCAATAGTAAGACGAGATAGAACACATGGGTCTCACTCTTTGTATTCGTAAAGAGGGACATGGGGCGGTGGGGTAGCCTAGTGGTTTAAGCGTTCGCTCGTAACGCCGAAACCCCGGGTTCGATTCCCACGTAGGTACAATGTGTGAAGCCCATTTCTGGTGTCCCCCGCCGTGATATTGCTGGAATATTGCTAAAAGCGGCGTAAAACCATACTCACTCACTCACTCACTTGAGGGACATGTATTAGAGTGTTTGTCAGGCCGACAGATGTGTTTCAGTTACAATAGCTTACGTATCAATAATAATAGTATGAATATAAATTAAGAAAATTATAATCCAATTTCACGAATATATACAGATACCTTTGTGACCCGCGAAGAACCGGGTAAGAATTGTACTTCAGCAAACCAGGCTTGTCGTAAAATCGGATGGTCAGGCTCACTGAGTTGGTCCACACTTATCATCGTATCCCAATTGATGCTCATGATGTAGATCACTGGATTGTCTGGTCCAGAATCGATTATTTACAGACCCCTCTATATAGCTGGAATATAAACAACATAAAGCGGCGATAAACAGCAAACAATCAAACAAACAAATATATGTAATATGTATATAATCATAATACGCTGCTGACTATGGGTGAAAAATGGGAACATGAATAAAAACTGAGATTATTTTCTTTAGAAAACGGCAAAATCGAGTTTAGCGAGTTTGCAGCGATGATGGCAAACGCGTTGGATGAACGGCAGTCGGACAGTGAAATGTTGAGAGCGTTTAAAGTGTTTGATAAAGACAATAACGGGTTCATCAGTAGATCCGAGCTTCGGCAGGTCATGGTGTCCTTGGAGGGTCAAAAGGTCACCGAACAGGAAATCAACGAGATGATCAAGGAGGCTGATGTGGATGGGGACGGAAGGATCAATTACGAAGGTGGGAGGGGCAACTCGGAGGGGGGTGGGCAGGTTTAGGGTGAGAGAAGGTGTGTGTTGTAGTGTGACAATGTAGTGTTAAGTGCATTGGTGTGACAGTGTTGTAGCGTGATGTTAAGCGCATTGCGTGACATGTGTTGCAGCTTGGCAATGTGGTGTTAAGTGCATTGGTGTGACAGCATTGTAGCGTGATGTTTAGTGCGTTGGTGTGACAGTATTGTAGCGTGATGTTAGTGCATTGGTTTGACATGTGTTGTAGCTTGGCAAATGTAGTGTTAAGCGCATTGGTGTGACAGTGTAGCGTGATGTTAAGTGCATTGGTGTGACAGTGTTGCAGCGTGATGTTAAGTGCATTGTGTGACAGTATTGTAGCGTGATGTTAAGCGCATTGGTGACAGTATTGTAGCGTGATGTTTAGTGCATTGGTGTGACAGTATTGTAGCGTGATGTTAAGCGCATTGGTGTGACATGTGTTGCAGCTTGGCAATGTGGTGTTAAGTGCATTGGTGTAACAGTGATGTAACGTGATGTTAAGTGCATTGGTGTGACAGTATTGTAGCGTGATGTTAAGTGCATTGGTATGACAGTATTGTAGCGTGATGTTAAATGCATTGGCGTGACAGTGTCAACGAATAGACCCATGATATCTCATCCCATCCGGCCACAATGAACTGATATAAACAACAGAACAGTCCAGCTATCATTGATAATTAATCTTTTTATCAGCTATGTACATTTTGTTCCGCCTCTTGAACATTCGGCTTCCTCCAATTGTTACAACATTATTAACCCATATCAATTGTTGTTGATAATCTATTTCAGGCATACCCTCATGTTGTTTTTGTTACCCCCTGTCAGATGTATATCAGTCCGTTCTGTGCTGTAGTATGTCAGCACCGCGCCTCCCTCGTTAGCCCAAACTTTATTATTTAATCTTGAGGTTTTTCCATTTTTTCTTTGTTTATAAGCCGTCTATCATTAAATACCAGCCTAACTGATGGTCACCCCTCAAATGCATTGGTCTGACAGTGATCTAGTGTGACATTACATGTGGTGTGAAGTGTATTGATGTGGCAGTGAGACATTGTCGTGTGAGGTGTATTGATGTGGCAGTGTGACATTGTGGTGTGAAGTGTATTGATGTGGCAGTGTGACATTGTGATGTGAAGTGTATTGATGTGGTACTGTGACATTGTGGTGTGAAGTGTATTGATGTGGCAGTGTGACATTGTGGTGTGAGGTGTATTGATGTGGCAGTGTGACATTGTGGTGTGAAGTGTATTGATGTGGTACTGTGACATTGTGGTGTGAAGTGTATTGATGTGGTACTGTGACATTGTGGTGTGAAGTGTATTGATGTGGTAGTGAGACAATGTGGTGTGAAGTGTGTTGATGTAGTAGTGTGACATTGTGATGTGAAGTGTATTGATGTGGTAGTGTGACATTGTGATGTGAAGTGTATTGATGTGGTAGTGTGAGATTGTGGTGTGCAGTGTATTGATGTGGCAGTGAGACAATGTGGTGTGAAGTGTGTTGATGTGGTAGTTTGACATTGTGATGTGAAGTGTATTGATGTGGTAGTGTCACATTGTGATGTGAAGTGTATTGATGTGGTAGTGTGAGATTGTGGTGTGCAGTGTATTGATGTGGCAGTGAGACAATGTGGTGTGAAGTGTGTTGATGTAGTAGTGCCACATTGTGGTGTAAAGTGTATTGTGGCAATGGTGTAGTGTGACAACGTGGTGTGAAGTGTTTTAATGTGGCGGTGTCATAATGTGGTGTGAAGTGTTTGGTGTGGCAGTGTGACAATGTAGTGTGAAGTGTTTGATGTGGTAGTGTGACAATGTGGTGTGAAGTGTCTTGATGTGGTAGTGTGACAATGTGATGTGAAGTGTATTGATGTGGCAGTGTGACAATGTGGTGTGAAGTGTCTTGATGTGGTAGTGTGACAATGTGGTGTGAAGTGTATTGACGTGGCAGTGTGACAACGGTGTGAAGTGTATTGATGTGACAGTGAGACAATGTGGTGTGACGTTTATTGATGTGGGAGTGTGACATTGTGGTGTGAAGTGTATTGATGTGGCAGTGAGACAATGTGGTGTGAAGTGTCTTGATGTGGTACTGTGACAATGTGGTGTGAAGTGTATTGACGTGGCAGTGTGACAACGGTGTGAAGTGTATTGATGTGACAGTGAGACAATGTGGTGTGACGTTTATTGATGTGGGAGTGTGACATTGTGGTGTGAAGTGTATTGATGTGGTAGTGTGACAATGTGGTGTTAACTGTATTGATGTTTATAGTGTGACAACGTGGTGTGAAGTGTATTGATGTGGTAGTGTGATAATGTGGTGTGAAGTGTATTGATGTGGCAGTGTGACAACGTGGTGTGAAGTGTATTGATGTGGTAGTGTGATAATGTGGTGTGAAGTGTATTGATGTGGCAGTGAGACAATGTGGTGTGAAGTGTATTGATGTGGCAGTGAGACAATGTGGTGTGAAGTGTATTGAGGTGGCAGTGAGACAATGTGGTGTGAAGTGTGTTGATGTGGCAGTGTTTTAGTGTAACTATGTTGTATGAAGTGCATTTATGGCAGTGTTTTAGTTGGACAATGTGGTATAATTGCATTGGTGTCAAAGTGTTGAAATGTGGCAATATGGTGATTTTGCTGCGCCGTGGTCTGACACTGATTTATTGTGGGGAAAGTGATGTTTTGCTTCACGAGTGGCACTAAAGTTTTAATTATATGTGGAATTCTTTTTCATAGCTAAATGAAAGCAGGAAGATAACTTCTTGCGAGTTTGTATAAAATGAGTATTTGAATGGGGAATATGCATTATATCAACTCTTTAGATATGACATTTCGTCGTCTTCTCTTGTTTTCGTTTTGTTTTTTCTTGTTTTCCCAAATGAAGTACTGATTTTTATGCAACAGAAAATTAACTGTTGTTTTATGTGATTATGTATGCATTACTATCTCTTATCGAGCAACAGTTTGTTGAAAGTCCTCTGTGAATGGGAACATTTTATATAATGAAATTGGTTCAGTTGCAACCACATGACAAATACAGTGTTTGAAATGTAAATTTGTACAAATGTCTGAGATACCTATCAGCAATTGCATGTGAAGCAAAACATTTTTGGTCAGCAAAAAAATAAAAATAAATATTTTAAAAAATAAAACATATATCATTACTTTCTTGAGATATTTCCATTTGATAAAATCAACTCATGATAATGTTAATTGAGAGATGCTGTTCCTCATGCTCATCAATTTATGCTATGCAAATGCCAGGGTGAAGCGTTCCATTGTGGCGCCTGCTAAGTTGCAATGTATTTTAGGATTACCGCACGATGCTCGAGGACCAGTCATTTAACTTGGGACTTTACAGGCGCGTTTTGTCTTCACACAGAATTATTGATAACATGCTTGGGTACTGTACTATAACAACGCTTCCGTGTCTGTTTCAGAATTTGTTCGGATGATTGCAACCAAATGACGTATGTGATGTACTATGACGGGTGAAGAAGGCGAATATCAAAGAGAGTGTTTCATCGTTCGGTGCTTTACCACTATATATGTATTTTAGTATTGGTTTTATAAACAGTACAAGTATAATCATCAATCTTGTCCTTGATTGCCACACTGTCGTCCATCTGCTGTGGTTAAACATGGAACTGATGCAGCGTTTAGGGGTGTTGTAAATTCAGCCAAGAAGATGCTACGTTGTGTGAGTGAGTGAGTTTAGTTTTACGCCGCTTTTAGCAATATTCCAGCAATGTCACCAGGCACCAGAAATGGGCTTCACACCTATGTTGTGTGTCCATGTAGTATACGTGTACTTGAACTCGGTCAGCATTCGGTCATGCTCAGACAGAGAATGTTTTTTTTCGAATCTGCCCACTCCTAAACATTATATGTTATTTTGGGGGAAAGCATTTATATTCCGTTTAAAGTACGTTTATAACGATGGGATTCTTATATCTCGTACATATCCTGTATATTATGATGTAAACTTCGTGGTCCACTTAAGTTCGTTATAACCGAAGTTTACATATAAATTTTACATTACAACGATTAACAATCCCACTTTTCTACTTACATACATTTTTAAGCTAAATAAAAACAATATTTGGAAGTGAATTGATAAATATTTCTTCCACTTTTTCCGAACTAAGAACCAAATTTGTTTCGTGTTGGAATCCATTCACCGAAAAAAAGAAACAAAAGAATATGACCTAACGGTCCCGATACTAACATATACATCTATTGAATGTGGCACTTGGGTCAGATCCGGGTTAGCAGTGATTTTCAGTAAACCATGCTTGTCGTAGGAGGCGACAAACAGGATCGGGTGGTCAGGCTCGCTGACACATGTCATCGTATCCCAACTGCGTCGATCGATGCTCACGCTGTTGATCACTGGATTGTCTGGTCCAGCCTCAATTACTTACAGACCGCCGCGGCGTAAAACTAAACTCACTCACTCACTGGCTGCTGATTATTGACAGTGTAGTTAATTCCGCCTTTAACTAAGTCGGACAAGTCCAATAACCGGTTTTCATTAACTTTTTCCTTTAGTATGTGGGTGATAGATAGCTCAGTCATTAAATCGTTCACCAATCAAAACGAGAATCTGTGTTCGATACCCATTTCAGGCAAAACGTATGACTCCGAATCGTGCTGTTCTCCATGTTGATACTGATGGGGTATTGTTTGCTCGTTAATACACAATTGTGGCCAACACGACCAGCACAGCAAAACACTGTAATTAATGTAATGGGATTCCCATCTTCAGCCAACGGTGAAGGACACAAATTTGATCAATAGCATTCGGAGACAAACACTGCTGTTTTGAAAACCCTTGTTTTATGCGCATTGGGCCTCTCACACCATCAACCGGAGACTCATTATCACTTTAATGCAGGTTCTGCTACACAAAATACAGAATCATTTGCTTGGGTGAGTGAGTTTTAGTTTTACGCCGCTTTTAGCAATATTCCAGCAATATCACGACAAGGGATACCAGAAATGGGCTTCACGAATTGTACCCATATGGGGAATCGAACCCGGGTCTTCGGCGTGACGAGTGAACGCTTTAACCACTAGGCTACCCCACCGCTGTCTCGTTTAAGATATATATATATATATTAAAACTGTACTCTATCGAGTAAATAAAACTGACCATGTTTTTCAATATTTAGTGCTGTGTTTGAAAACATCATATCAGGTGACATTTGGTGGTAAATTTAATTTCCTGTACGCAGAAGAACTGGCTAAACTCATTTTATTGTTTATTGCTGCTTTAAGGCAGAGTTTGCTAACATGTACATGTAGTACATGTTCACTGTTTGGTTCCATTTTTAAAAAACAAAACAAACCTTAATATAGAAGCCTGTGTGAAAACGTCTTCGTGCAACCTTGACTGCGCTTGAGTCCCAGCAAGGGGAGGTAACTCTTTCGGGACTGTTCACCTAAGTGGCCAGCAACCACAATCCGCCTGTGGTCGTCCTTTCATTGATAACATGGTGGACGACATGATTACTTTCACGAGTTTTCTGACTAGTTTTTTTACACAAAACCTTGGTTAGATTAAACACATAAATATATCAAGAAAACAATTTGAAAAAAAAAATTGCAATCTTGAAAAATAGAAATCGCGGCGTGTCACTGACTACCGACACATGTGAAATGAGTCACCATGAGTATTTTCAGTATTCCGATATGTGTTATCAATCATGAAAAAAACCTTTTCATTGACGAAAATTGCACTGAAGGCGGATTGAACCCGTGAGTAATTGCTATCAACGGGGACCGAAATTCCGTAAAGCCAGGATCAGTTCTCGTGAAACCCACCAGTCTCTGACACAGACAATGCCGTTTTAATGCAAGGTTGACAAAATATAATTTCGGGCAAAACAGAGCACTCACACAAACTATATTTGATGGTGTCTGAAGTGGGAACCAGAGCAACTGGGTATCCGGCTTTAGTTTTCGTTTTTTATAAAGTTTTGATAAGGTTTTCAATTTTGTGTGTGTCAAATCCTGTTTTCAAGAGCTTGATTTCTTGATTTCTGAACTTTGGTAATCAGGGCGGTAGTGTCCAAGTGAAATCCTCCAGATTAACGGATTATCTCGTACGTAGCAGCATGAATCGCCCAGGGTTGAGTGTCCGGTTTAACGGTGGTAAACTTTACAGTGTCGTCTGAAGGCTGAGGGGCGGTGTGGTAGTCATATTCACTCTGAAGGCTAAATCAAGAACGGCGTCAATGGTGTATACTTCCTCTTTTACTAGGCATCCACTTTTTGTTCGTTTGCTGACACGGTTTTGTATTTTCATATCCTGACCTTAACAACACGAGAGGCCATATAAATCATTTGGGTTCGTGATAAACTCGAACATGACTTTCAATATGTATTGTAAACCAACACCTTTATTAGATCAGTCTGAAGATTTATGGTTCCGTACAACACGTTTAGAAAACAACCTGCCTGTGGCTTTAATATACGAGCATTTACTCAGTAATCCCCGTTAAAGGTCCGGGTTGGAATTGATCTTCAGCAACCCTTGCTTATCGTAAGAGGCGACTAACTTGATCGGGTGGTCAGGCTCGCTGAATTGGCTGAAACATGTCATCATATCCCAATTGCTTAGAACGATGCTCATGATGTTGATCACTGGATTGTCTGGTCCAGACTCGGTTATTTTCAGACCGGCGCCATATAGTTGGAATGTTTGCTGAGTGCGGCGTAAAACAAAACTAATCACTCACGGGTAGTCGGGTAGTCCGGCAATGTTGTCGCAAATAGTGGCATAGGTTAACACTAATTTTCTGAAAATGTATATTTTTTATAGAAACAAAAACAAACAACAACAAATAAACAACAACAAAACAATTCTGTGAATAGGAGCCCTAGTGGGTAGAGCTGTTGAGAACAGGGAAATCTAGACTTGGTTTATTTCAGGCTTTCGCAGTGCAGAATAACTGGTCGCAAATCAGTATGGTTATTTGTGTCTTCTGTCCTGAAAGTCTATTAAAAGACAATTGAAACTCTCGTGAAAACGAGTGAAAATGAACTGTGACTAACAAACGCTAAAGTCCCTGAATAAATTTTGAAAGTAACAAATAAACCCATTTAAATTGAAAAGGAGCCCTTGTGAGTTGGGAGAATCAATCATCTAGACTTGCTTCATTTAAGGCTTTGGCATTGCAGGGAGGGCTTGAACTAGGCAACCCACAATGTCCAGATGGCATATCGCCTGGCTATACATTGACGAATTACCTCCCTTTACCTATGCACTGGACTCAAGTTTCTGCAAACAGAAGACATTGCTCAGGTCATAAGTTTGTTCCGAATTTCAGTTGAGTGTTGCAGTTGTGTTTGTACGATAAATCACATGTTTAATTATTGTTAAATATTTCATGCAACGTGTCATAGTTATTTATAAATACCCGGGTTTCTAGTTCTTATGTTTCTTAAACGTATTCAAAGGTCAGTTTAGGGGGAATTTGTAGATAACATTCCTCAGGTGTAAAATTAGAAACCTCAACATGTACATAATTTGGAAACATGTTTGTCTACAGCCCAGCGTCGTCTAGCATTACGAACGAACCAGGAAGATAACGGGCATTACTGGTAGATAAGAAAGGTTGGGGAGAAGAAGGGTGTAGTGTTGACTGAGGAGGGTGGTATATTGACCCGTCAGTGACGTGGACACCATACCAAGACTGCCCGTAAATCACATAGACTTTTATTGCCTTCTCTGACCCCGACAGTAAGCGCCATTCGAGGTCTATTCCCTTCACTAACCACCCACGGACCTGATAACCTCTAAAACAACCCTCCCCTACCCCAACCCCCCTTCAACCACAACCCCTACAAACTGTTCCTTCATAAATGACCTTGACGCTGCTTTGTGTCCCCACAAGTTTATAGATCTCCGCGGAGGAGAGACTTACTCTCACATTTCCTGCGCCCCGCTGCGATATTAAAGTGACCCCTCTTGAATGCGTGTCCACTTTATTCATGGCTTCCTTACTGACCATTTCAGTGAAACACAAGGTCATAACATCTTCGGATTTTGTACAGTTACATGACTGGTTCTTGTTGCTTGTGGACTATACACACTGCCGGACAAAATAAAGTATTCACGTGGAAATTTGACAAAAGATTAAAGTTACCGAAACGCTAATTACTAGACTGGAAACAGTCGCCAGAACGATGCAAATTTAGGCCCAAAGGACAAGCATTATACCTGAGTAAATAGACTTGCACAAGCCTCTAAGGTAATAATTATAATAGTTTAAATGATAGTACTGTCCGCTTATCTAGACTTGCCACTTTAAAGGATACAATTAGTATAAATCCATGGGTTTAGCTAGCATTCAGTACAGCCTTGGAGCAAGGCTACCGTGTACAATACATAATGGAATAACCATTCTTGTTTTTTTCCATTACAAACACAATGAAACATATTCGTATACTTTCTATTGCCCAGCAGTATTGGTGCTATATCTGAAAATAGATTAGTGTGTATTGACTCACGATTGATAAGAACTTGAATAAACAACATATTGTCAGATTTAACAAACTTCTGCAAACACGACAAGAAAAGATCCGATCATGTGTGAATAGATACATATAAAAACCGATTTCCCTTATCTGTCAATACACGCACGCATACATAATAGTAACGAATATGCGTTTTCAAGAAGGGCAAGTGGAATCCAGTGTTTAACAAAGTACTTCTTTGTCCTGTGTATTACAAATCATTTAATCATCCTGCTTGTCTGTTACATAACATTCTATTTGTTGCCACTTAAAATTTCATAGTGTCATTTGATTCTTGTTTTAAGATTTATACAGTCAAACACGGTTGTATCTTGAGCTTAATTTGATGTGCCGAACTTACGGTTGTCTCAAGCTTTGATATGCCGAACTTATGGTTGTCTCGAACTTTGATATGCCGAACGTACGGTTGTCTCAAACTTTAATGGGGCGAACTTACGGTTGTCTCGAGCTTTGATGTGCCGAACGTATGATTGTCTCGAGCTTTGATATGCCGAACTTACAGTTGTCTCGAGCTTTGATGTGCCGAACTTACGGCTCTCTCGAGCTTTGATGTCCCGAACTTCCGGTTGTCTCGCACTTTGATGTGCCGAACTTACGGTTGTCTCGAACTTTGATGTCCCGAACTTACGGTTGTCTAGAGCTTTGATGTGCCGAACTTACGGTTGTCTCGAAGCAAAAGCGCGGCCCAGTGTAATCACTATTTGGTCATCATTTTGTGGTTGCGTCGAACTTCGTATTGCTCGAAGTATTTACACAGGTCCTTTCAACTTCGAAACAACGGTTTTTGATTGTACATAGATAAGTCACATTATTATTTGTTGAAGACGAGTTAGAATTTTGAAGGTTTTCAAATGCGAAAATGATATGTGTGACTCCCCCAACTGTAAACCTGCAAACTAAACAGTTATATTTGATACAAACATGTCAGCTGTAACGAATCACCATGCTTTCTACCCTGAATATAGGATTTCTTTGTGTTTGAGCTATGTACAACGTGCCTTTCATAGCGTTTTCAGAGATTCAAGCCGGATCATGCTGTGATAAGTAGTTCCGTTTTTAACATGGCTGTATCTAGATTTAAATATGCTTGAAAGGATTAAATACTCGGGGGATTGGCTGACCCTGGGGCGCCGAAATGCTCGGGGGTAGGTCCGGTTATGGTGTTACGGGATGACAGTGGTGGTACGTGGGCTTGTGCACAGCATACAGGTCACAGGTCACAGGTCACAGTTGAAATTAATCCACGTCGGTCATGGAGGGGAGATGTATAGATGCTTCAGTAAGACTTCAGAGACAGACTTCTGTCCAGCCACATACTGAAGCTACCTATGTCACCCAAATTTGTCCAAAATATGCATCTGTTGTTAATGGGTACCCGGTAGAGCTATATGGTAACCTTCTATCACTCACAGGCTGCATGGTTGTACACACCAGAAGTTGCTAATGATAAGGCGCACTTACAATAATCTGTGATGGGCTACTTTCGTTCGAGCAGCAATATATTCGAATGTGCAGTGCTTACAAATTTATAAAAGAACGTAATAGTACATATTTCCTCCATTCACAGGGTGAAGGGCAACTGTTAGAATATGAATTATATCATTAATAAAAATGCAGCCCGGTTTGCCATGAACATGACAATAATACATATATACTTGTGGCAAATGAAACAAAACAGTATATAGAATACATATTAAAATAGCTAACCAATTTACCATACGAGGCTTGCTAATAGGAAAAACTATAATATAAAGGTGAATTTGTCGTATGTCGTCCCTTCCAACAGAACATGAGTGAGTGATGGTGAGGTTTTACGCCGCTTTTAGCAATATTCCAGCAATATCACGGCGGGGGGACACCAGGATGGGCTTCACACATTGTGACCATGTGGGGAATCGAACCCGGGTCTTCGGCGTGACAAGCGAACGCGTTAACCACTAGGCTACCCCACCGCCCCTCCAATAACTTAAAGAGATTCTACAACCTCTTTACTGAATCACACTAATCCACACGCACATACGCGCACGCACATACGCACCTACGCCTTCAAATTAAAATCATGATTAAATAGGTTTTCGTACAGATCCATACCCGTGAAGCTCCGGGTTAGAATGCACCTTCAGTAACCCATGCTTGTCGTAAGACGCGACTAACGGGATCGGGTGGTCAGACTCGCTGACTTGGTTGACACATGTCATCGGTTCCCAATTGCGCAGATCGATGCTCATGCTGTTGATCACTGGATTATATGGTCCAGACATGATTATTTACAGACCGCCGCCATATAGCTGGACTATTGCTGAGTGCGGCGTAAAACTAAACTCACTCACTCGTACAGGTCCAGAAGCAAACTACATCCAGCAGAGTCCTCGCGAGTCTATAATTTTTGGCAAGTCTAGCTTCTATACTGCTGTCTCTCAGCTTCTTTTTAGTATATTTTATTGAGGTAATAAGAAGTATTTTTCTTCTAAAATAGTCTACTGATTAGAGTGATGTCATGGGACAGCAAACTTTTGTCGTACAACCTTGATATATTTTTAAACAACCGTTGACAGGAAAAGGACTGAAAACCACGTGACCTCATTTCTCACGTTGTTTATTTTGGAATGTTCAAATAAGCCTGTCGCATGACCCAATGTGTCGGCGCGGGGTCCGATCCACAACCTGTACTACAGGTAGATTCTGTCGCATTGCGGGAAAATTGAACCAATCAGACGCGAAAGAATGCGTGACGTGTCACACCCTGTGAACTTTGATCGAACTTGTCTGATGAATGGGACAGGCAGACGTGTGACTGGGGACTGTTTTGGCGGGAAAACGCGAGGCGCAAACAAGGGGGCGGTATGTGTGTGCTCGGGAGGGGGGAGGAGAAAGGAGGGTGGGTGGTGGGGTGGTGATTGTAGCAGATTGGTAGAAAAAGGGTGTGCGTCTTGATATGAATCGTGTCTTTGTTTGCATTCCCACAATGTATGAGACCGTTCATACCTTATGGCTTTGGGGCTGATGGTGACTTTAGGGGGGAGGGTGGCTGGTCATGGTCACCCATTTTGTTCTGTGGAGGTGTGTGTGTGTGTGTGTGGGGGTAATCCATTTGTACACATGTACTGGGGATGGGGGGTCAGCAATTTTGTACATTAAAATGTTAAAAAAACATGCTTAAAAATTATGGGGAGGAGGACGGTAACTGATTTTGTACATGACATGCAGAGGGGGCCATTAATTTGTACATAAATTTTAAGGGGGGTTGTTCACATTTTACATGCTTCTCCATAAAAATCATCATCACCCCCCAAGTCATAAGTTATGAACGGTCCCTAAAGTCTCATATACCTCCGCGAGCAGGACAGTCGATATGTGGAGATTTATAGTGAGATTAATTAGGGGAATTAGATCTTTTACATTATTGTACACATGTTGCACCTATCATCTGCCACAGGTGTGTATACTGATTACTTCCAAGCATGACTCATTGTCACAGTCTGTGTTCGCATGTCAATAAAAACGAGCAGACAAGTGCAAGCGGTTGTTATTGTGGCAATATTGTATGGCTAGAGATTTCAAACCTGCTTTCTCATGTTGTGTCTTTGACGTTCACATTTTTTTCAAGAGCCATCTAAAAATATATATACTCAACAGAATAAGTAATGCATCATGAATATTTGTTGTTCTTGTGACAATATATTATGGCCAGACACTATAAACGTAAGTTCCGATGTCGTTTCATCGACATTCACTTTATTTGCAAGAGCCTTCTAAATATATATACTCAACAAAATAAGTAATGGATCATGAATATTTTGTGGGATATTTCCTATGACATTTACGTTGCATTGCGTAAAAATCTCGTGGTTTACGTCCCAACCAGACAATTCATTCCAACGCTGGATCTACATACATGTAAGCCGATACGGTGCATACACAGCCGGTATAGAACTATCCTTACAAGCTGCTGCTAAATACCTGCTAAACCGGTATTACAGATCACAAAGAAGATACAGTTCGACAACACGTGGTTGACACAAAAATCTACAACAATTTGCTCTGCTGGACTAAGTGAATGTAAACATTAACTCCAACCAGCACATTAGGAGAAGCATCAGATCGTTTAGGGATTTCGCAATGCAGTTCCAGACAAGTCGAGAAGAGATTCACGTTTCGTTATTTACATTCACATCTGTCACATACACGTTCAGGAAATCTAATGGAGTTTCAAGTTAGGCAAGTGCATTCGAATGCATTGTTCTTCTGCATTATGCATGCAGTTGATGTCTTCCTGGGAATGGGATGGACGTTTGACTTATTGACTTTAGGCTGTCTCTTTATCTCGGCCTGCATGAAGTTGCGTGTGCACTGTTCTACTTCAACGTGTATTTAAAGCTGTGGAGCGTTTTCCACATGTTTTGCTTTACTGCTGTTGTTGGTTATAAAAAGGAATCTGACAGCAGTATCCATGGACAATGTATAACGTGCCAGTTATAAACTATACACAGTTGCATCGGGTATAGACATATCAATGGCACAGGCGTGAACATCAGATCCTTGTATTAGAGTGAGTGAGTATGGTTTTACGCCGCTTTTGCAATATTCCAGCAATTTTGCGACAGGGGACAACAGACATGGGCTTCACATATTGTACCCATATGGGCAATCGAACCCGGGTGTTAGGCGTGAGGAGCGAACGCTTTAACGACTAGGCTACTCGACCGAGACTACAGGCACACGTAATTCCAGTACATACAGACATGAAGTATAAACACGTGTATGCAGTATCATGCAGACATGAAGTGTAGACACGTGTATACAGTACGTACAGACATGAAGTGTAGACACGTGTATACAGTAACATACAGACATGAAGTGTAGACACGAGTATGCAGTACCTACAGACATGAAGTCTAGACACGTGTATACAGTAACATACAGACATGAAGTGTAGACACGTGTATGCAGTACATACAGATATGAAGTGTAGACACGTGTATACAGTAACATACAGACATGAAATGTAGACACGTGTATAAAGTACATACAGACATGAAGTGTAGACACGTGTATGCAGTAACATACAGACATGAAGTATAAACACGTGTATACAGTAACATACAGACAGGAAGTATAAACACGTGTATACAGTAACATACAGACATGAAGTATAGACACGTGTATACAGTAACATACAGACATGAAGTATAGACACGTGTATACAGTAACATAGAGACAGGAAATGTATACATGTGTATACAGTAACATACAGACAGGAAGTGTAGACACGTGTATACAGTAACATACAGGCATGAAATATAAACATGTGTATGCAGTAACATACAGACAGGGAGTATAAACATGTGTATGCAGAAACATACAGACAGGAAATGTAGACACGTGTATACAGTAACATACAGACATAAAGTATAAACACGTTTATGTATACAGTAACATGCCTACAGGAAGACAGGAAATGTATGACAGTAACATATAGTGTATACAGACACGTGTATACAGTAACATACAGACAGGAAGTATAGACACGTGTATACAGTAACATACAGACAGGAAGTATAAACATGTGTATGCAGAAACATACAGACAGGAAATGTAGACACGTGTATACAGTAACATACAGACATAAAGTATAAACACGTACGTGTATACAGTAACATGAAGTATGCAGAAACATACAGACAGGAAGTATAGACACGTGTATACAGTAACATAGAGACAGGAAGTGAAGACACGTGTATACAGTAACACACAGACAGGAAGTGTATACATGTGTATACAGTAACATGCAGACAGGAAGTGTAGACATGTGTATACAGTAACATACAGACATGAAGTATAAACATGTGTATGCATTAACATGCATACAGGAAGTATAGACACGTGTATACTGTAACATACAGACATGAAGTATAAACACGTGTATACAGTAACATACAGACAGGAAGTATAAACACGTGTATACTGTAACATAGAGACATGAAGTGTATACATGTGTATACAGTAACATACAGACAGGAAGTATAAACATGTGTATGCAGAAACATACAGACAGGAAATGTAGACACGTGTATACAGTAACATACAGACATGAAGTATAAACACGTGTATACAGTAACATGCATACAGAAAGTATAGACACGTGTATACAGTAACATACAGACATGAAGTATAAACATATGTATACAGTAACATAGAGACAGGGAGTGTAGACACGTGTATTCAGTAACATACAGACAGGAAGTATAACATGTGTATGCAGAAACATACAGACAGAAAATGTAGACACGTGTATACAGTAACATACAGACATGAAGTATAAACATGTGTATACAGTAACATAGAGACAGGAAGTGTAGACACGTGTATACAGTAACATACAGACAGGAAGTATAACATGTGTATGCAGAAACATACAGACAGGAAATGTAGACACGTGTATACTGTAACATACAGACATGAAGTATAAACACGTGTGTACATTAACATGCATACAGGAAGTATAGACACGTGTATACTGTAACATAGAGACAGGAAGTGTGAACACGTGTATACAGTAACATAGAGACAGGAAGTGTAGACATGTGTATACAGTAACATGCAGACAGGAAGTGTAGACAGGTGTATACAGTAACATACAGGCATGAAATATAAACACGTGTATACAGTAACATACAGACATCAAATATAAAAACGTTTATGTAGTAACATGCAGACAGGAAGTGTAGACATGTGTATACAGTAACATGCAGACAGGAAGTGTAGTCAGGTGTATACAGTAACATACAGGCGTGAAATATAAACATGTGTATGCAGTAACATAGAGACATGAAATATAAAAACGTTTATGTGGTAACATACAGACAGGAAGTATAAACATGTGTATGCAGTAACATACAGACAGGGAGTGTAGACACGGGTATTCAGTAACATACAGACAGGAGAGTATATAAACACGTGTATGCAGAAACATACCAGACAGGAAGTGAAATGTAGACACGTGTATACTGTAACATACAGACATGAAGTATAAACACGTGTATACATTAACATGCATACAGGAAGTATAGACACGTGTCTACAGTAACATAGAGACAGGAAGTGTAGACATGTGTATACAGTAACATAGAGACAGGAAGTGTAGACATGTGTATACAGTAACATGCAGACAGGAAGTATAGACACGTGTGGATACAGTAGCTATAGAGACACAAAGTATAAACACGTGTATACAGTAACGTAGAGACAGGAAGTGTAGACACGTGTATACATTGCAACATAGAGACAGAATAAACATTTTGTATAACAACACAGACATGGGTGTAGACACGTATACGCAGCAACATAGAGACAGGAAGTGTAGACACGTGTATACAGTAACATACAGACATGAAGTATAAACACGTGTATACAGTAACATAGAGAGAGGTGTAGACACGTATACAGCAACATACAGACATGAAGTATAAACACGTGTATACAGTAACATACAGACAGGAAGATAAACACGTATACAGTAAATATACAGACAGGAAAGTATAAACACGTGTATACAGTAACATGGAAGTATAAACACGTGTATACAGTAACATAGAGACAGGAAGTGTAGACACGCAGTATACAGTAACATACAGGCATGAAATATAAACACGTGTATACAGTAACATATAGAGACATGAAGTATAAACACGTATATACAGTAACATAGACAGAAAGTGGTAGACACGTGTATACAGTAACATAGAGACATGGAAGTATAAACATATGTATACAGACGAACATAGAGATAGACACGTGTATACATGCTGTATACAGTAACATAGAGACAAAAGGGATGCAGACATGTGCATACGAAGTAACATATACATGAAGTATAAACACGTGTATACAGTAACATAGACAGGGAGTGTAGACACGTGTATACAGTAACATAGAGACAGGAAGTATAAACACGTGTATACAGTAACATAGAGACAGGAAGTGTAGACACGTGTATACAGTAACATAGAGACAGGAAGTATAAACACGTGTATACAGTAACATAGAGACACTAACAGTATAAACACGTGTATACAGCAACATAGAGACAGGAAAGTAGACACGTGTATACAGTAACATAGAGACAGGAGTGTATAAACACGTGTATACAGCAACATAGAGACAGGAAGTGTAGACACGTGTATACAGCAACATAGAGACAGGAAGTGTAGACACGTGTATACAGTAACATACAGACAGGAAGTATAGACACGTGTATACTGTAATATAGAGACACGAAGTATAAACACGTGTATGCAGTAACATACAGACAGCAGGTGTAGACACGTGTATACATTAACATACAGACATGAAGTATAAACACGTGTATGCAGTAACATAGAGACAGGAAGTGTAGACACGTGTATACAGTAACATACATACATGAAGTATAAACACGTGTATACAGTAACATACAGACAGGGAGTGCAGACACGTGTATACAGTAACATACAGGCATGAAGTATAAACACGTGTATACAGTAACATAGACAGGGAGTGTAGACACGTGTATACAGTAACATAGAGACAGGAAGTATAAACACGTGTATACAGTAACATAGAGACAGTAAGTGCAGACACGTGTATACAGTAACATAGAAACAGGAAGTGTATACACGTGTATACTGTAACATAGAGACACAACATATAAACACGTGTATACAGCAACATAGAGACAGGAAGTGTAGACACGTGTATACAGTAACATAGAGACAGGAAGTGTAGACACGTGTGTACTGTAGCATAGAGACAGGAAGTGTAGACACGTGTATACAGTAACATACAGACAGGAAGTATAGACACGTGTATACTGTAATATAGAGACACGAAGTATAAACACGTGTATGCAGTAACATACAGACAGCAGGTGTAGACACGTGTATACATTAACATACAGACATGAAGTATAAACACGTGTATGCAGTAACATAGAGACAGGAAGTGTAGACACGTGTATACAGTAACATACATACATGAAGTATAAACACGTGTATACAGTAACATACAGACAGGGAGTGCAGACACGTGTATACTGTAACATAAAGACATGAAGTATGAACACGTGTATACAGTAACATACAGACATGAAGTATAGACACGTGTATACTGTAACATACAGACATGAAGTATAAACACGTGTATACTGTAACACCCATATATATCGACATGTTAACTAGATTCCTTAGAATGGATCGTACTTTACACAGCACTATTGTAGACAATTTAAACATCTGCCTATATTTCCATAGTAATCTATATCCACCCATGCTTATGCGAATCTATACATATTGTCCGTCTATTTGCATAGTAAATATTGAAATCAAACATTAATATTTTGAAAAGTATAAATACTGCTATTTCCATTACATGCCAGGCTACAATAATTTGCGAAAATGCAGATAGGTCTGGGTCCGAAAAAGTAGCATGGTAACGTGTCTGTCTGTCTGTCTGTCTGTCTGTCTGTCTGTGGATTAATGAACATAGTAATCCACATGGACATAAGCAGGTAAAATCGACGGGGTAGTCCCGTAAGTTCGACCTTTGGGTCGAGGTAAAAATCTCTTGATGTTTGGTGTTGTGACAATAGTGTTGTTTTAAGGGATTAAGACACTGGCATTCCACAAAATATGAAATGTGTTCATTCAGGAAACGAAATATGGCATGTGTACCAGAGTGAATGAATCTCACTCAATGACTTTGATTATGTTGATAACTTGTGAGTTATTCTCTTTCTTACATAAAATTGCTTGCTATGTTTATGTTGGAAATGATAGTTTTCGTCGTCATTTCCACAACTTCACTTATGGCAAATGTACAATTAGACTACAAGTTTTTTCCTACGTCTCGTGGTGGAAGATACCTATGTGTAAATGGTTATATGTACATCGTGAACAAGAGGAAAAGGGGAAAGACTGCAGATCGAGAGTCTCAACAGTGAACGATATAACTTTTATACACATATTTTAACCATGAAAAATAAACATAAGATGAATATGGATTGACACAACAAGCCAACGGTTTATGTAAGTGCCGCTCCATCAAATATAACACAATACAATCAATAATTAGTTTCAAACAAAGTACAGAAACAATTATTTCCACAAAGGCATGAAATGCATAATATAGCAAAAAGTCTACAAAAATACATTAAACTGTTCATGGTCATTGCATTCATAAGAGTTTAGAATAATTTGAATCTATTTGAAAGAGTATGTATTTATGAACAGAGTTAAGAATAGGCTGATCAATTCTGTTGCTTGAAGTTTCATTACCAATTTTCAGATCTCTTAATGGCCCAGGGTTTGGGTGGATATCTCGGCAGCATAAAAGGAAAATGATCATGTAAATTGAAAAGGACGGATTGTACAAGCTGAGAGATGAAAATAGCATTTTCAAATGGTAGAAGTTTCCTAAAGCATTAGCGTATAATTTTAAATCGAAAACACCAACCGCCTGTCTGTAAGTTACAAGATCAACTGGCATCGAACATTGTTGGAGAAGTAAGAACTACGTTGAAACAGAGGGCGGTTAAAAGGTAAAATAAAATACATCAAATAATCCTGTAAAAGGCTGTATGCCATTTTTGGAAAGAAAAGGGACGTGTTATGACAAGGGTATACTCATCTTCTTAAAATATTACTGAACAACAAAAGAAAAGAAAAATTATAACATCTATCAACTTTATTTATATGTATTATTTAAAATGTAGAGAATAAAGATTACTGCTCCAATGAATGCTCAAATAAAAATGACATTATACAGCGTCCTTGTTCAGTCACTTTCCGGTGAACATTTTAGCATTAACCGTACCGTTGTAAAAACATTGACTGTCCTTTGTGTGGAACAAGTCGACCTAAACAACGACATACACCTCCAAACCGACCAGTTTGTTTTTACACCCATCCAAAGGTCGAACTTACGGGACCTAACCAAATCGACACGTGGAGAACGTGATACATGCAACCTGGGTCACAATATAACACAACATGCATACATGCGACAAAGCTTATGTACTCATAGTGTAGTGTGTTGGTTGTTTACACAACACTTAACAGGGCTTTGGGGTAGCCCAGTAGTGAAAACGTTCGCTCGTAACGCCGAAGACCGGTTCGATTCCAACAAGGGTACAATGTGTGAAACCCATTTCGGGTATAAAAATATTGCTGGATTATTGCTGGATTATTGTTAAAAGACGCGTAAAAACTTACTTAACACTATCAGAGCTACAGGTAACTTTTTGAGTTATGTACTCGCTTGTGTTCATCTCAATTGGGTATCCTAATTTCCTTTGAGTAACCAATTAAATTGTACCAACCTCACTCAAACTATGGTATTTTGCCATTTTCCATTAATTGTAAAAATAAATAAAGTTTTAATGTTGGTTTCCGTGTTTGTTATTAATATTTGATTAGCAATATGAGAAACCATAAGAAAGACTGCAAGTTGCCGAGGTCATGTGCTAAAATAGAACCTCTCAATACACCTCAGTAATTTGATCTATCCTCAGTAACCTCCAAGCAAAGATTTGACATTTTTGTGTGTACGCATGTAAGATCAAATTTATTGAGTATTTACAAAAATTACTTATTTGTACGCAACAGACTTAATAGGAAATGAGTTTTTACATAAATATTTGCGTAATTTACGCAGATACGTAGCTTATCTGTACCTCTGCACTATGTCAATTATATGGCAATGGCTAAGTCTTGAACAAACAAATGATATTGGTATGATGTTGACAAACATGAACATATAATCGGGGCGGACTGGGATTCGAACCCACAAATATAGGTTTCAGGCGTGCCAAGGGACGCGACTCTTTCTCTTAAGCCTTGTTTACATGCACAACATTTACCACCATGGGTATTTTGCCCCTGGGGGTAAATTTACCCGCAGGGGCAAATGGCAAAATTGTGCCTGCGTTTACGTGGTGGGAGGTATTGATATTTCTTGTCACTTCTCTATAACCATGGATGAATATAGACGTTTGTCCAAATCTAGAAAACGGAAGAGATTCGTCCAAACTTTGTGCGTGGGTTCATCACTAGAGAACGCCTTGTTTTGGAAAAGGAAAGGAGTAGATATTGGTGGGAAGTAACTGTACCACGTTTTGATGAAACTCAGTGTAAAGAAAACGTCAGAATGTCAAGGGACATGCGCCAGCGCATCTGTGAAAAGTTCCATCTTCACATTCAAAAAGATTCGAGTAGCAGTGGCAATATACTACTTGGTCACAACAGTAGAATATCGCATTGTTGGTAATCTGTTTGGGATTCACAGGTCAACAGTTTCTTGTGTTGTACATGAAGTGTGTTATGCCACTTGTACACACGTGTTTCCAGATGTTGTGAAGTTTCCTATAGGCGAGGAAAGCTTCAAAGCTTACCACAGACTGGAAGGAAAGAGTGGGTAGTGCTAACAATGATGGTGACATGCCTGTCGTCATCATTGCAGATCCGGCCTGTCACATGTCTCACTAGCTCTTAACACTTTACGGCAACGGAGGAACCCAATCAGATGAGAAGTCATACTTCAACTTCCGCTTCAGCAGTGCCCGGATGGTCATTGAAAATACATTTGGACGCTTCAAAGGATGATGTAGGCGCATAACATGTGTGAATCAGACCACATGTTCAACCCTGACTGGCTGGATGAGGTTGAGATACATTATGGCGACCAAGGACCACAAGGTCAAGTTGATACCACTGGACAAGAATGTTGGACATTGGATGGATGATGGATTGGCATATGGTTGAGGAGTGTTCATGATGAACTGTAGTATACGCAATTGGTGTTCTTTGTCAGAAGCTTTCTGTCTTTCTCCTTTATCCAGTTTCCTAAGTGCAAGCTCTCTATTTTCTTTCTCTCGTCATTTTTCTCATTTCCAGCTCAATTTGTTTCTTTTCCAACTGAATCTGCCTTGCTTCAATATCTTCGTTAGGTTTAGCAAACTAGTCCATGACAGTTTTCAAAGTTGTTTGCAGTTTGGGTTTTCTTTGTTTTCCTTTTTGTTTCTTTTCATATGACCATTTTGTTGGCCATTTTTAACACATTCATAATCTCCTGGCTCAGCAAGTTCGACATCATCAGCAATGTTGTCGGTAACATGATCATCAGTAACTTCAAGATCAGATATGTCTGTATCTGATGCAACTGACCGCTGCAGACTTTGAATGCCCTTTCCAGGCGATGTCGCAAAATTTCATTTAACTGTTCATAAAATGTGCAGGGTTTTTGGGTCTGTCCACTCCTCTTATGTGAATCCCTACACTGTCTATATGATTTTTTAAGTGTTTTCGTTCGTTCTGTGCATTGTTTGGCCATTTTCACAAAGCCCAGTTCATGCATTACTTTGTTCACCTTTGAATAAACAGCTGTATCAGCTTTTGAGGGGCTGTCCAGAAGGGACTAGATGGGCATGTCTCCGCAGATACTAAGCAGACCCTTTGCTCATCATCTGTCCAGAAGGGATTGGATGAGCATGTCTCCACAGATACTGAGCAAACCCTTTGTCTCATCATCTGTCCAGAAGGGATTGGATGGGCATGTCTCCACAGATACTGAGCAAACCCTTTGTCTCATCATCTGTCCAGAAGGGATTGGATGGGCATGTCTCCACAGATACTAAGCAGACCCTTTGTCTCATCATCTGTCCAGAAGGGATTGGATGGGCATGTCTCCACAGATACTGAGCAAACCCTTTGTCTCATCATCTGTCCAGAAGGGATTGGATGGGCATGTCTCCACAGACACTAAGCAAACCCTTTGTCTCATCATCTGTCCAGAAGGGATTGGATGAGCATGTCTCCACAGATACTGAGCAAACCCTTTGTCTCATCATCTGTCCAGAAGGGATTGGATGGGCATGTCTCCACAGATACTGAGCAAACCCTTTGTCTCATCATCTGTCCAGAAGGGATTGGATGGGCATGTCTCCACAGATACTAAGCAGACCCTTTGTCTCATCATCTGTCCAGAAGGGATTGGATGGGCATGTCTCCACAGATACTGAGCAAACCCTTTGTCTCATCATCTGTCCAGAAGGGATTGGATGGGCATGTCTCCACAGATACTAAGCAAACCCTTTGTCTCATCATCTGTCCAGAAGGGATTGATGGGCATGTCTCCACAGATACTAAGCAGACCCTTTGTCTCATCATCTGTCCAGAAGGGATTGGATGGGCATGTCTCCACAGATACTGAGCAGACCCTTTGTCTCATCATCTGTCCAGAAGGGATTGGATGAGCATGTCTCCACAGATACTGAGCAAACCCTTTGTCTCATCATCTGTCCAGAAGGGATTGGATGGGCATGTCTCCACAGATACTGAGCAAACCCTTTGTCTCATCATCTGTCCAGAAGGGATTGGATGGGCATGTCTCCACAGATACTAAGCAGACCCTTTGTCTCATCATCTGTCCAGAAGGGATTGGATGGGCATGTCTCCACAGATACTGAGCAAACCCTTTGTCTCATCATCTGTCCAGAAGGGATTGGATGGGCATGTCTCCACAGATACTAAGCAAACCCTTTGTCTCATCATCTGTCCAGAAGGGATTGGATGGGCATGTCTCCACAGATACTGAGCAAACCCTTTGTCTCATCATCTGTCCAGAAGGGATTGGATGGGCATGTCTCCACAGATACTAAGCAGACCCTTTGTCTCATCATCTGTCCAGAAGGGATTGGATGGGCATGTCTCCACAGATACTAAGCAAACCCTTTGTCTCATCATCTGTCCAGAAGAGATTGGATGGGCATGTCTCCACAGATACCGAGCAAACCCTTTGTCTCATCATCTGTCCAGAAGGGATTGGATGGGCATGTCTCCACAGATACTAAGCAGACCCTTTGTCTCATCATCTGTCCAGAAGGGATTGGATGGGCATGTCTCCACAGATACTAAGCAAACCCTTTGTCTCATCATCTGTCCAGAAGGGATTGATGGGCATGTCTCCACAGATACTGAGCAGACCCTTTGTCTCATCATCTGTCCAGAAGGGATTGGATGGGCATGTCTCCACAGATACTGAGCAAACCCTTTGTCTCATCATCTGTCCAGAAGGGATTGGATGGGCATGTCTCCACAGATACTGAGCAGACCCTTTGTCTCATCATCTGTCCAGAAGGGATTGGATGGGCATGTCTCCACAGATACTGAGCAAACCCTTTGTCTCATCATCTGTCCAGAAGGGATTGGATGGGCATGTCTCCACAGATACTAAGCAGACCCTTTGTCTCATCATCTGTCCAGAAGGGATTGGATGGGCATGTCTCCACAGATACTGAGCAGACCCTTTGTCTCATCATCTGTCCAGAAGGGATTGGATGAGCATGTCTCCACAGATACTGAGCAGACCCTTTGTCTCATCATCTGTCCAGAAGGGATTGGATGGGCATGTCTCCACAGATACTGAGCAAACCCTTTGTCTCATCATCTGTCCAGAAGGGATTGGATGGGCATGTCTCCACAGATACTGAGCAGACCCTTTGTCTCATCATCTGTCCAGAAGGGATTGGATGGGCATGTCTCCACAGATACTGAGCAAACCCTTTGTCTCATCATCTGTCCAGAAGGGATTGGATGGGCATGTCTCCACAGATACTGAGCAGACCCTTTGTCTCATCATCTGTCCAGAAGGGATTGGATGGGCATGTCTCCACAGATACTGAGCAGACCCTTTGTCTCATCATCTGTCCAGAAGGGATTGGATGAGCATGTCTCCACAGATACTGAGCAGACCCTTTGTCTCATCATCTGTCCAGAAGGGATTGGATGGGCATGTCTCCACAGATACTGAGCAAACCCTTTGTCTCATCATCTGTCCAGAAGGGATTGGATGGGCATGTCTCCACAGATACTGAGCAGACCCTTTGTCTCATCATCTGTCCAGAAGGGATTGGATGGGCATGTCTCCACAGATACTAAGCAAACCCTTTGTCTCATCATCTGTCCAGAAGGGATTGGATGGGCATGTCTCCACAGATACTGAGCAAACCCTTTGTCTCATCATCTGTCCAGAAGGGATTGGATGGGCATGTCTCCACAGATACTGAGCAAACCCTTTGTCTCATCATCTGTCCAGAAGGGATTGATGGGCATGTCTCCACAGATACTGAGCAGACCCTTTGTCTCATCATCTGTCCAGAAGGGATTGGATGGGCATGTCTCCACAGATACCGAGCAAACCCTTTGTCTCATCATCTGTCCAGAAGGGATTGGATGGGCATGTCTCCACAGATACTGAGCAGACCCTTTGTCTCATCATCTGTCCAGAAGGGATTGGATGGGCATGTCTCCACAGATACTAAGCAGACCCTTTGTCTCATCATCTGTCCAGAAGGGATTGGATGGGCATGTCTCCACAGATACTGAGCAAACCCTTTGTCTCATCATCTGTCCAGAAGGGATTGGATGGGCATGTCTCCATAGATACTAAGCAGACCCTTTGTCTCATCATCTGTCCAGAAGGGATTGGGTGGGCATGTCTCCACAGATACTGAGCAAACCCTTTGTCTCATCATCTGTCCAGAAGGGATTGGATGGGCATGTCTCCACAGATACCGAGCAAACCCTTTGTCTCATCATCTGTCCAGAAGGGATTGGATGGGCATGTCTCCACAGATACTAAGCAGACCCTTTGTCTCATCATCTGTCCAGAAGGGATTGGATGGGCATGTCTCTACAGATACTGAGCAAACCCTTTGTTTCATCATCTGTCCAGAAGGGATTGGATGGGCATGTCTCCACAGATACTGAGCAGACCCTTTGTCTCATCATCTGCCCAGAAGGGATTGGATGGGCATGTCTCCACAGATACTGAGCAAACCCTTTGTCTCATCATCTGTCCAGAAGGGATTGGATGGGCATGTCTCCACAGATACTGAGCAGACCCTTTGTCTCATCATCTGTCCAGAAGGGATTGGATGGGCATGTCTCCACAGATACCGAGCAAACCCTTTGTCTCATCATCTGTCCAGAAGGGATTGGATGGGCATGTCTCCACAGATACTGAGCAGACCCTTTGTCTCATCATCTGTCCAGAAGGGATTGGATGGGCATGTCTCCACAGATACTGAGCAAACCCTTTGTCTCATCATCTGTCCAGAAGGGATTGGATGGGCATGTCTCCACAGATACTGAGCAAACCCTTTGTCTCATCATCTGTCCAGAAGGGATTGGATGGGCATGTCTCCACAGATACTGAGCAGACCCTTTGTCTCATCATCTGTCCAGAAGGGATTGGATGGGCATGTCTCCACAGATACCGAGCAAACCCTTTGTCTCATCATCTGTCCAGAAGGGATTGGATGGGCATGTCTCCACAGATACTGAGCAGACCCTTTGTCTCATCATCTGTCCAGAAGGGATTGGATGGGCATGTCTCCACAGATACTGAGCAAACCCTTTGTCTCATCATCTGTCCAGAAGGGATTGGATGGGCATGTCTCCACAGATACTGAGCAAACCCTTTGTCTCATCATCTGTCCAGAAGGGATTGGATGGGCATGTCTCCACAGATACTGAGCAGACCCTTTGTCTCATCATCTGTCCAGAAGGGATTGGATGAGCATGTCTCCACAGATACTGAGCAGACCCTTTGTCTCATCATCTGTCCAGAAGGGATTGATGGGCATGTCTCCACAGATACTGAGCAGACCCTTTGTCTCATCATCTGTCCAGAAGGGATTGGATGGGCATGTCTCCACAGATACTGAGCAAACCCTTTGTCTCATCATCTGTCCAGAAGGGATTGGATGGGCATGTCTCCACAGATACTGAGCAGACCCTTTGTCTCATCATCTGTCCAGAAGGGATTGGATGGGCATGTCTCCACAGATACTGAGCAAACCCTTTGTCTCATCATCTGTCCAGAAGGGATTGGATGGGCATGTCTCCACAGATACTGAGCAAACCCTTTGTCTCATCATCTGTCCAGAAGGGATTGGATGGGCATGTCTCCACAGATACTGAGCAGACCCTTTGTCTCATCATCTGTCCAGAAGGGATTGGATGGGCATGTCTCCACAGATACCGAGCAAACCCTTTGTCTCATCATCTGTCCAGAAGGGATTGGATGGGCATGTCTCCACAGATACTGAGCAGACCCTTTGTCTCATCATCTGTCCAGAAGGGATTGGATGGGCATGTCTCCACAGATACTGAGCAAACCCTTTGTCTCATCATCTGTCCAGAAGGGATTGGATGGGCATGTCTCCACAGATACTGAGCAAACCCTTTGTCTCATCATCTGTCCAGAAGGGATTGGATGGGCATGTCTCCACAGATACTGAGCAAACCCTTTGTCTCATCATCTGTCCAGAAGGGATTGGATGGGCATGTCTCCACAGATACTGAGCAAACCCTTTGTCTCATCATCTGTCCAGAAGGGATTGGATGGGCATGTCTCCACAGATACTGAGCAAACCCTTTGTCTCATCATCTGTCCAGAAGGGATTGGATGGGCATGTCTCCACAGATACTGAGCAAACCCTTTGTCTCATCATCTGTCCAGAAGGGATTGGATGGGCATGTCTCCACAGATACTGAGCAAACCCTTTGTCTCATCATCTGTCCAGAAGGGATTGGATGGGCATGTCTCCACAGATACTGAGCAAACCCTTTGTCTCATCATCTGTCCAGAAGGGATTGGATGGGCATGTCTCCACAGATACTGAGCAAACCCTTTGTCTCATCATCTGTCCAGAAGGGATTGGATGGGCATGTCTCCACAGATACTGAGCAGACCCTTTGTCTCATCATCTGTCCAGAAGGGATTGGATGGGCATGTCTCCACAGATACTGAGCAAACCCTTTGTCTCATCATCTGTCCAGAAGGGATTGGATGGGCATGTCTCCACAGATACTGAGCAAACCCTTTGTCTCATCATCTGTCCAGAAGGGATTGGATGGGCATGTCTCCACAGATACTGAGCAGACCCTTTGTCTCATCATCTGTCCAGAAGGGATTGGATGGGCATGTCTCCACAGATACGAGCAAACCCTTTGTCTCATCATCTGTGCAGAAGGGATTGGATGGGCATGTCTCCACAGATACTGAGCAGACCCTTTGTCTCATCATCTGTCCAGAAGGGATTGGATGGGCATGTCTCCACAGATACTGAGCAAACCCTTTGTCTCATCATCTGTCCAGAAGGGATTGGATGGGCATGTCTCCACAGATACTGAGCAAACCCTTTGTCTCATCATCTGTCCAGAAGGGATTGGATGGGCATGTCTCCACAGATACTGAGCAAACCCTTTGTCTCATCATCTGTCCAGAAGGGATTGATGGGCATGTCTCCACAGATACTGAGCAAACCCTTTGTCTCATCATCTGTCCAGAAGGGATTGGATGGGCATGTCTCCACAGATACTGAGCAAACCCTTTGTCTCATCATCTGTCCAGAAGGGATTGGATGGGCATGTCTCCACAGATACTGAGCAAACCCTTTGTCTCATCATCTGTCCAGAAGGGATTGGATGGGCATGTCTCCACAGATACTGAGCAAACCCTTTGTCTCATCATCTGTCCAGAAGGGATTGGATGGGCATGTCTCCACAGATACTGAGCAAACCCTTTGTCTCATCATCTGTCCAGAAGGGATTGGATGGGCATGTCTCCACAGATACTGAGCAAACCCTTTGTCTCATCATCTGTCCAGAAGGGATTGATGGGCATGTCTCCACAGATACTGAGCAGACCCTTTGTCTCATCATCTGTCCAGAAGGGATTGGATGGGCATGTCTCCACAGATACTGAGCAAACCCTTTGTCTCATCATCTGTCCAGAAGGGATTGGATGGGCATGTCTCCACAGATACTGAGCAAACCCTTTGTCTCATCATCTGTCCAGAAGGGATTGGATGGGCATGTCTCCACAGATACTGAGCAGACCCTTTGTCTCATCATCTGTCCAGAAGGGATTGGATGGGCATGTCTCCACAGATACCGAGCAAACCCTTTGTCTCATCATCTGTCCAGAAGGGATTGGATGGGCATGTCTCCACAGATACTGAGCAGACCCTTTGTCTCATCATCTGTCCAGAAGGGATTGGATGGGCATGTCTCCACAGATACTGAGCAAACCCTTTGTCTCATCATCTGTCCAGAAGGGATTGGATGGGCATGTCTCCACAGATACTGAGCAAACCCTTTGTCTCATCATCTGTCCAGAAGGGATTGGATGGGCATGTCTCCACAGATACTGAGCAAACCCTTTGTCTCATCATCTGTCCAGAAGGGATTGGATGGGCATGTCTCCACAGATACTGAGCAAACCCTTTGTCTCATCATCTGTCCAGAAGGGATTGGATGGGCATGTCTCCACAGATACTAAGCAGACCCTTTGTCTCATCATCTGTCCAGAAGGGATTGGATGGGCATGTCTCCACAGATACTGAGCAGACCCTTTGTCTCATCATCTGTCCAGAAGGGATTGGATGAGCATGTCTCCACAGATACTGAGCAGACCCTTTGTCTCATCATCTGTCCAGAAGGGATTGGATGGGCATGTCTCCACAGATACTGAGCAAACCCTTTGTCTCATCATCTGTCCAGAAGGGATTGGATGGGCATGTCTCCACAGATACTAAGCAGACCCTTTGTCTCATCATTTGTCCAGAAGGGATTGGATGGGCATGTCTCCACAGATACTGAGCAAACCCTTTGTCTCATCATCTGTCCAGAAGGGATTGGATGGGCATGTCTCCACAGATACTGAGCAGACCCTTTGTCTCATCATCTGTCCAGAAGGGATTGGATGGGCATGTCTCCACAGATACTGAGCAAACCCTTTGTCTCATCATCTGTCCAGAAGGGATTGATGGGCATGTCTCCACAGATACTGAGCAAACCCTTTGTCTCATCATCTGTCCAGAAGGGATTGGATGGGCATGTCTCCACAGATACTGAGCAGACCCTTTGTCTCATCATCTGTCCAGAAGGGATTGGATGGGCATGTCTCCGCAGATACTGAGCAGACGCTTTGTCTCATCATCTGGCCAGAAGGAACTGGATTGGCATGTCTCCGCAGATACTAAGCAGACCCTTTGTATCATCATCTGTCCAGGCTTAACCACGTCGTAAACGCTTGTTTATCGGAGGCATGTTGTTTCCAGTGTAGAGCTACAGATTAATGACAGGGTGGATAGTGCATACCAACAACATACATACCAACAAAATGCATGTCTAGATTTCCTGGAAAACCATTCCATTATAAGCAGGGATGGATGGTTCTACAAATGTACCCCTGGTTGTAGTTAGCTTGATAGACCGTTTACATGACACTTTTACCCCCAAGGGGTAGAATACCCCCGGGGGTAACTGAATTTGCTCCACCTCTTGACCAGGGGCAGAATACCCCCCTGTGGGTATAATTTACCCCCCTGTTAGACCCGTTTATACGACAAAATATGCCTCTCAGGGGTATTTTACCCCCGGGGGCAAAGGGGTGCATGTAAACAAGGCTTTAGACTGCTTGGCCAGCCAAGCCCATTAACATCAAAGGACCAAGTCATACTACAGCTGCTTACATTACGCAATTACGACTTAACACATTGATGACAATATATACTGAGTCAAAAAAGAAACTTCACATTCTTTCTTCAGGGCACTATAAAAGAACAAGAGATGGTAAGATGGTTAAATTGTTATTATTTCATTGCTGCGATCTGTGTGATGTACTCGATACACTGACAGTGCCATAATCAGTTCCATTAGGCTACACCGCCGTTCCAAAACATGGGTATACAGAATGTCAAGTCACAAGAATAAAAATGCGAAATTTTTCAGTTTAATATCGTGTATGGCCGCCCCGCGCATTCACCACTGCCAAACACCGTCTCCTCATCGACTGCCTGATGCTTGTGAACACGTGGTTGGGGATTCTGCGCCATTGCTCTTGCAAGGCAGCGCCAAGTTCCTGCAAATTCTGAGGTTGGTTCCCAAGACCACGAAGCCTTCTCCCAAGTGCATCCAAAACGTGCTCTATTGGATTAAGGTCAGGGGACCTCGATGGCCAGTCCATGGCGTTGATTCCAGCGTTTTGAAGGAAATTTCGTGTCAACATCGCGGTATGCGGCCGAGCATTATCATGCTGGAACTATAGACCTGGGCCATGAGCCGCCATGAAAGGAACGAGTTCAGGGGTGAGCACCTGGTCGCGGTAAGCAGCAGCTGTGAGGTTTCCACGGATGACCAGAAGTCGGGAACGGTTGTTCCCACAGAAAGCACCCCACACCATGCAACTTCTGCCCCCGAATCTGTCGACTTCCTGTACACAACATTGGGCATACCGTTCACGACGTCGTCTCCAGACTCTATGCCTGCCGTCCGCGAATCTGAGGGTAAACCTGGATTCATCGCTAAAGACGACTCGACTCCAGTCTCTCTGGGTCCATCGGAGGTGACGTTGGGCCCACAGCAGACGTTGACGTTGATGAAACGGCGTCAATATTGGCCACCGATATGGACGTCGAGAATGGAGATTGGCAGCCCGCAACCGATTTCGAATGGTCTGTGAGGACAGTCGACCTCTAAACATCTCAGCCCTGGCTCGTGTAGCCGGCAGAAATCTGTCAAGTAGGTGACGTAGGACGATTTGACGGTCTTCTGCTCGTGACGTCACACGTGGACGACCCGACCTTGGGCGATCAGAAGTGGTGCCAGTTTGTTGTAGACGACCTCGCAAGTCATACACAGTACGACGGTTGCATCCCATTGCTCTTGCGACGTCAATAACTGATCTTCCCGCTTGTAACATGCCAACGGCACGTTCACGTTGCACATTTGACAATCGTGGCATTTAAAGTACCGTTAGAACTGTCGTTTAAAAGTGTTTTTTCAATTCTAGAGGTCAAAGCAAACACGTGCATATGAAGAAAACTTCGATGCGAAGATCACGTGATCGACTGCACGTGCAAAACCTGATTTGACACTAACGTCATTTGCACGACGAATGGATGGGTTTGAGTGGGTTTTGCTAACGTTTTTCTAGAGTCGAAATATAGGGATCCAATTTCGGATACATAGATGTATCATCAGAGAAAAATTATTCATTATTTTTCAAATTACATTTTGTGAAGTTTCTTTTTTGACTCAGTATACATGCATAATATAAGATAAACATGAACAACACTCTATTCATGGGTATTTAACTGTATCCGTGTCATCATATACACATATCATATACTTATACATGTATAAAGAACATAACCCCCTAGGGGGTATATCAAGGCAAATTAAAAATGGTAGCTATTGGGCATACCGCGTAAACAATTGTTAACATATATACTTCATGTATATTTATTTTGTCTCGTTATGCTACCTGGTACTTCTTGCAATATGAAACCTGACAATTTAAGTCTGTTCAAAAGTGATGAAAGTAAACAATGCACACTTTGGCGGCAGCTATCTGAGAGTCGTATCACTTAAATGGTTGTGGAATATATATCCTCACAAGTAAATTAAATTGGATGACACCCTGTCATAGAGTGGAGAACTGACCAATTCTCGCCATCTCATATAGCGTTATCTCGAGCTGATACTGATAAATAACACATCGTTTATGCCCTTGATAAAGTTTTCATAAATATTCCACTGATAATTTCAAATTACTTGCATACAACCAGAGATTGAGTTAACAGGGAGCCAATAGAGAACAGCATGATACTTGTGAAAAGTGACTTAATCAAGGTATTACATAACGACGTGTGTATGAAAGTTTTCTGTCCTCGAGGAGTAGGATTTCACAAAAATGAATTCGAGATCAGAGATTAATTCAGAAACGTCAGAAAGCTTTTTTCCCTGTGTCCTCAGGGCAAGTTCACATCGCGAAATGTTTTTAATGGGCATACGTTCTGTAATGAGGTCATTTTACATTTGATCCTAAAAGGTATATCAATGAATACCTATCTATGCCACAAAATACAATAACATCACAGTTCGAACCTCAAATATATATTTATCGTCATTACGTACAATCATCTTGACGCCAGAACTGTATAAAACGAAAATTTTATAAAGAAACCTTTTCTTCTCTTCTTTGATGAATGCATATGTCATTAAATAACCGAAGCGGTACACCAGCGGTCCGCATGCATTATAACAATAACATTATAGCATATATCTTTGGGTGAAAGTTTGATGGGTTATGTTTTGCTATATACTCTGATGAACAGATATTAAGGTGGATACTTGTTTCAACGACCAAGCTGGATGTAGCCCAAGGCACATATGAGCAACGTTCAACTGCTCAGTTACAGTCGATATTCAGAGCGGAACGTCATGGTAGGTATCGACACCTAACTTTTCATATTATTTATATTTTATACAAATATTAATGCGATGTCGTTCTAAATAATGCTATGATTAAGAGGCTATTTGTTGAGGAACATGTCGTTAATGTTCTGAAGGTCATCACACGTTCACTGCCAACCCATTTGGCAGTGTCAATATCAAGCTTATAGCTGTCAAACATGTTTTGATGTGAGATTCAGGTTTTGAAAGCGTTTTGTGTTATGTCCTCTTCTCCACAACAAATTTGGAGTCTAAGATTTCTTGCAAAGTTATTATGTCCTACAATATAGATGTTGCATGTCAGTAATGCTGCCTTGTTACTAAGTTACGTGTTACTTACTTTGGGTGGAAATAATTTGTCATTACAGACAGAGCATTTGACACAGGAACAGATTTCAGGTAAGTACTTTGTGCAACTATTATTCATACAGTGGTAAATGAGTGGGTGCGTGCCTGCGTGTGTGAATGCGTGTGTGCGTGCGTGTGTGCGTGCGTGAATTGAGTTTAATGTAGACTTGATCAGTATTTGTGTTATATGGTATTATTTGAGGAATGTGATGCATTTTCGACAAAAAAGGATGTGGTCCTGACGAACCAAGGATCAATCTGGGATTCGAACCTATGTTTGATCCTTGGGTCTGATTGGGAATCAGAGGTCAGAACTGATGTAATGTAAGAAATATTTGTTGTTACATAAACACAAGTTTATCACACGTTAGAGTTCATACAATCCACTCATGATTTAAGGAGAAACTTTTTAATGGTTACAAATGAGATAGTTCTTCATTTTAACATCACATTCCACTAACAGAGAAAATATGAACAGGCCGTCCAGTATTTGCAACAAAACAGCATCATTATTAAATTATGAGACAGGTCAATCGATAACATTACAGAATTCAAAGAGGCGTTCGGTCTTTTTGACAAGGATGGAGATGGGACTATTACCACCACGGAGCTGGGGACGGTGATGAGGTCACTTGGACAAGAACCATCACAAACAGAACTACAAAACATGATCAGAGAAATAGATGCTGATGGTAAGGTGTCTTAAAGACACATGGCTCTATACTGCGCAACAAGCACGTCATCAGGCACATTAATGCTTCATTTCAGTTGCCTACACTTGTAAACAAAAACTCCTTTATGACAACAGTCTTGTACGATAATGTGCAATCGTGACGGTACAACAGCCTTTAGATGTGTATTTCCGTACCGTCATTCCACAGGCCGTCATATAATCTGCCTGGCAGAAGAAGTTGTACAAATCAAATCAAATCAAATCAAGTTATGATTTTCAATGATCCATTTACACCATTGCCATCGCGTTTATGCCTGTCAAGCTGTTGCAGTTACAGTAGGCATTTTTCCATTATGTTATACTTTATGAATTTAGGTATCTTTCTTACGCACTAGAGAGGTCATTTTGATAAAATGTGTATGTGCCAATCACCCCGACCAAAGCGACGTAGACTACTAATAATGTTTCCTTTTAGGTAATGGTTTAATAGATTTTCCTGAATTTCTGGACATGATGGCCAAACGGATGAAATCTGACGCCGATGACGAGATTAAGGAAGCATTCCGAGTGTTCGACAAGGATGGCAACGGTTTCATCAGTGCAGCTGAGTTGAGGCATGTCATGACAAACTTGGGCGAGAAGCTGACTGACGAAGAAGTCGATGACATGATCAGAGAAGCGGACACCAATGGCGATGGACAAGTAGATTATGATGGTAAGATTGTATTGAACTTATCCATTAGCATGCCCGCCTGTCCACTGTACACAAAACGTTAAGGACAAACATACGAATAACATTTGAAATGAAACCGTAGTATGATATGGTATACACTCATATATAATGATTGATATAAGAAATAAGAAATGTTTCTTCCATGGTAGAGTAATTACAACAAGTATTATATATGTGTTTTGGACATTAAGTTTGCTGTGTTTTGGACGACTGTTTCCAGCCCAGTAACATTTTCATTGCTTTGCAATTTTGGGGCCAGTATGTTCAACGGAACACATTGTTTAGCTGAGTAGTAATTTTAATGACCTGACAGAATAATATCTCTAGTGTTAACACATATATACATGCTTCGCTAAACTTACTAATATTACAGGTGACATATTGAGAAGGCTCAGTTGTATTAAATATTATTTAATTGTTCTCACTTTATATAATGTTATTAGACTGACTGACTGACTGGGTTTGGTTTTACGCCGCTTTTAGCAATATTCCAGCAATATCACGGCGGGGGACACCAGAAAAGGGCTTCACACATTGTGCCAATGTGGGGATTCGAACCCGGGTCTTCGGCGTGACGAGCCAACGCTTTAACCACTAGGCTACCCCCCCCCCCCCCTATTGTTATTAGAATATATGTATGTAATGTATACTTTTAGAGTTCAGTGGGTCGATACTTTGATGCAATAAATCACTGTTGGCCACACTGTCCTCTGGACCTTCTTGAGCTGTGACCTACACGAGTGCTGCATAAAGAGTGCAATATATTTACATTGATTATTAATATGTTGTAACTGTTTGTTTTTTCAGAATTCGTGAGGATGATGAAGAACTAGTACCATTCTGAACGTCTTCATACCAGCTTGTGTAGCTATGTGTTTCATTTTGTGGGTCTATACCTGTGGGTCAGGTACCCTACCCGTAACAGAGAACAAGGGATGTGTCTTCGAGTATGAACGTACGGATCATTAATGATCTGTTGTATTGTTCTCATTTGTTAAGACACACTTCCATTTCTTCATACAATTGAAAGAGTCAAGTGACGTTTTCCTTCCTGCAGAAGTTACTCAAAATTGATATCCATCTGTGTAGTTTACTGAAGGTTGTTGTGGAATAAATATACGTTATAATGTTTACTTGATGTCAATATGTTGTTTTTTGGTGTTCCAAATACAATACTCCTAATGTTTATTATCCTGACACACATTAAATTGGTGACTGGCGTTTCCACAAAACTGCTCACAGTATTTCTTCCGTTCTACATCGACTCTGTTTTGCTCTACTTAAGTCTACTGTTCTACTTGAGATTAGTGTGTGGGGGAGTGTTGGGTTCATACACTTGCACCCTTATTGACTCGGCTACTGCGATACTTACACTAACAATTACTCAACTTTGTCAACTGTGTGCAGACACGTTGAAACGTTTAGACGACAATGGAGATATTAACTGGGCTTCGGCAGTACGATCAATATTATTTCAACATGGCTTTGCTTATGTATGGATATATCAAAATGTTGGAAACTGGGAATTGTTTTTAAATCTTTTCAAACAACGTTGTAAAGACGTACTATCAAGAATGGACACAAGATATAAGAAACTCAAAATCACTGCATATGTATTCTGCCTTTAAATCTGATATTGTTCCGGAATTGTATTTGATCGCACTCTCTTCGTTACATCTGCGCAGAGTCTTAACAAAATTCAGATGCGGCTCCACCAATTTAAAAATAGTTTCGTATAGAAGATCTAAAGACAATGACATTAGTGTAGCTATGTGCGATTATTGTAAAAATGTACCACAAGATGAGTATCATGTGTTAATGAAATGTCCTTTATATGCAGCGGTAAGAACTCACTACATACCAAGTATCTATATTTTGAACCCAAATAAACAAAAATTTGTACATCTTCTAAATACTAAGAACCATAACATAATACTCCGTCTAGCAATTTTTGTAAACAAAATCATGTCCATGCGCTCTGTAAAAATTTAATCCAAATTGTCATTTTGTATTATTGGCCTCATGGTCACATTTATGAAATAAACCTGTCTGTCTGTCTGTCCAATACATATTTAGTATAAACAGTAGTGAGGGTGGATATTCTACAACACACAGTTATAAATACCATTCTCCAGCCATAACACATGCGAGAGTTCACATTGACATATATGACTTTGTAGGGTGCACACATATACCCAGACACCCCGAATAACTATTATCCACAATGGTCATAACAATTTTACTGTATATTCAAAGTTAACATTGCAAGTTTGAACTACACCATAGCGATTTAAGTCATGCATTGCAGGTCTCAATGTATCCTTTGTACGACCAGCAATGCATTGGCATTACTGATCCAAAAGCTTCACACCTTTACTGACTCTCCTGCATAGACTTACACACTCACAAAAGACGTCTTCTCTCTTTCATTGTTAACAGTACCGTTACAACTGTTTTTTTCTTACCTGAATTATAGCAGTGTATGTTCTATAGAGACTTTCCTAAAGGGTGTATAAATGTTGGACCATACTAAGAACATAGTCAGGCTGTCTGCCATTTTGGGTTTGTATTCTTACAGCTACACCTGTGCAAGTAGCACCTGTAGACAACATGGTAAGTGGATAATTTACTTTGTGTTTTGAAACGTGACACCAATAATGCGCTTAAATAAGTAATTAATATGTGATCATTTATAGTTGTTGAGTGTTAATTTGTATATTTAAATTGTGACTTAAGTGTCAATAATCTTTTAATGGAGACACAGCTGACGTAATGTCAATTCTCATTTGTTTTAGCAATCTGAAAACGATCTAACGGAGGATCAGGTTGAAGGTAATGAATGTGATACTAATTGTCAAACACAATTGACGTTCACACTGTATATGCTATTCGCTCATTATCATGACGAACTACGATGCAATGATAATATAACGTTTTGAGGTCATATTAACCTTTGAGAGGTTGATATGATGGTCATGATATGATGGTCATGATATGTTATTTGTGTTATAATGAAATTAAATATGTGCATCTTTGTAATCGCATAAAACCTGGACCAACACATGTGACCCTGACCTTCAGAAATTTGTAACTCTGGACCACACAATCCAGTGATTGATATCATGAAATACGATGACAGGGCAGAGTACGAAATAATCTAATGGGTATCATCATACAATTAATTACAGACTAATCTCAATTGTCTATTGATGTTCTTTACCTGTTTTGTTGTTACAGAAGTAACAATATCCTTACATCCTTACTAATTGTTATGGTCTGTTTGCAGTGAAAACGTACCGATGAATTTCACTCTAAACAAAAAAGTAAATCGATTAAAGCGAAATTAAAGCGAATCCTCATAATTTTACCTTGCCAATTGAACATTCAATCTCAGAATTTTATTCAACTTAGGATTAAAGTTTTTTAACAAACGATCATAGTTTCAAATCGCTATTATTAGTTTGTATTACAAGGGGGTATGCACATTAGATGAAACACCGAGAACAAGTAGGGCTGGTCTAAGTTAACGCTCATCACGTACAGCACGTGTAATACAAACCAATAATGGCTATTTGAATCTATTATCGTTTGTTAAACAACTTTTATCCTAAGTTGAATAAAATTCTGAGATTTAAATGTTCATTTGGCAAGGTAAAATGATGAGGATTCGCAATCTTAATTTCGCTTTAATCGATTTACTTTTTGTTTAGAGTGAAATTCATCGGTACGTTTTCACTGCAAACAGACTATACAGTGGTCACACTCAATATAATATTCTGAATTCATCATATCCGCAGAGTTTACGAAAGCCTTCAAAGAGTTCAGTGAAAACGATGACGAAACTATACCAAACGAGAAGTTGGGAGCTGTGTTGACGAAACTAAAGCTGGAGCTACCAGATGATGAGCTCAAGGACATGATCAGTGAAGCGGATCCTGATGGTACGAATAATGTTGTGCTCAGGCTGTTTCACATTCATTACTCTGTCATTACCGATCTTACCTTGACATTAAACCTTAAATGTATATCAAAACAGAATAAAGGTACTTAAAAGTGGTACAGTATTAACTGAAATATGAAAATATGGACTCCAGTGAACATGTATAACCTATTACCTATGTTCATGGTCGGGTCGACAGGGTAGCCTAGTGGTTAAGGTGTTTGCTCGTCCCGGGTTCGATTCCCCACTTGCGTAGAATGTGTGAAGCCCATTTCTGGTTTCGCCCGCCCTGGTATTGCTGAAATATTGCTAAAAGCGGTGTAAAACCATTCTCACTCACTCATAGTAGCTCAGATGTTGCTTAGCTGACAACTGACGCCATGTTTAATCTTTTCAGGGAAGGGCAAGATTGACCTTCCTCGGTTTCTGAGCGTGATGTCAAATAAGCTCAACGAGGAGGAGGAAGAAGAAGAGGAGGATGAGGAGGATGAAGATAGTGAGGAGGAATACAAAGCTACCTTCCGACTCTTTGACAAGGATGGCGATGGTTCCATCAGCGCGACAGAAGTCAGGGCGTTCCTTGTAAATATGGGGGAGACTTGGACTGAAGAAGAAATTGACGATATGATCAACGAGGCCGATGCTGATGGGAACGGAGAGGTCGACTACGAAGGTGAGCAGGTCACAGCCTGGAAAAACAACCCGTTACTTTACACTCAACTCCCCTAATCCATACAAGAAAATAGAATAAAGCAATATGCCATTGGTTATTATAGAACGTCATCTTGACCTTGACCTTGACCTGCTCTCTCGACGGATGGTAAGGGCAGCAAAGGACAAGGGTGTTGAGAACATCTAGTTTCACTTGTGCAACGTCAGTTATTCTAGAAAGTTTCGCCACCATTATGTGTCATTGTCGTGTGAGGGTTTGACATTTTCACTCTGAAAATTTACTGGTTGCTCCTCTCACAAACAGTATAACACATTATCGCAAATGCTGTTTATTTGACCAGAATGAATGTCATCACTCATTCAAACAATTATCAGTTTTATCCACAAAGACATGACAAATGGCTAATCAACAAAACATAGTCCATGTTTCATCTTATTCATCCTAAACATATGATGATATGATGAACATATAATATATGATGTATCATTATGTTTCAGAATTTGTAAAGATGATGAAGGGAAAGTGAGTTCAAGAGGATAAAGAATATAAACTCTGTGCTACTGAAGGTCATGTGGGTCTAGATAAATCCTGTAGATGGTAGATTCATCAAATGGAACAAGCCAGTATAAGGACGCTATGATATCCATGACATTTCACGTCTCTCATGTGATCTCAGCATGTATGAACGTCATAATAAACGCATTGAAATAAGTCTCTGTGTTTTCTTGTTTTGTTGCTTTTGAAAGTATTGACTTGAATTCAGCGTAAAGTGTCCAAACTTGTCCATACTACATGATCATGTGACATACTACATGATCATGTGAAAGTGGTACAAGCAGCGTCATGCTTTTGGTTACTTGAATACATGTATCAACAACAGCGTGGACCAGTGTTCTCATAGCCTTAAAGTACAAACTGTCTGTAAGTGGTGAGTTAGTGCATATTGTGGTTGTCTGGTTGTATGGTTGGTTGAGTGGTTGAGTGAGTGAGTGTTTATGGTGGATTCTTTTGTACAACCATTTTAATGTGAGTGAGTGATTGTTGGTGGGTTGTTAATGTTAGACTGACTGACTGACTGATTTTGGTTTTACGCCGCTTTTAGCAATATTCAGGCAAAAACATCACGGGGGACACCAGAAATGGGCTTCACACATTGTACCCATGTGGGATTCGAACCCGGGTCTTCGGCGTGACGAGCCAACGCTTTAACCATTAGGCTACCCCACCGCCCCTGTTAAGTGTTAGAGTGAGTATTTGAGTGGTTGAGTGAGTGGTTGCTTGAGTGGTGGAGTGGTTGAGTCAATGATTGTGTGGTTGAGTGGTTAAGTGAGTGGTTGTGTGGTTATACAGTTGGTTGAGTGAGTGAGTGCATATGGTGGATTCTTTCGTACATCCATTTCAATGTGAGCGAGTGATTTATGGTGGGTTGTTAAGTTTTAGAGTGAGTATTTGAGTGGGTGAGTGAGTGTTTGGTAGAGAGGTTGAGTGGTTGATTAAGTGGTTGAGCGGTTGAGTGAGCAAGCGAGACTGAGTGAGTAAATGGTTGTGTGGTTGAGTGGTTGAATGAGCGGTTGTGTGGTTATGTGGTTGCATGGTTGGTTGAGTGAGTAGTTGAGTGAGTGGTTGAGTAGTTGAGTGAGTGAGTAACTGGTTGAGGGAACCAAGTGAGTGAGTGAGTGACTGCGACAGAAGCTTAAGGTAATATCCTTAAGTGGATCAAATGTCACACTTTTACCACTTTGGTAAAATAACAACCCCTAAGGAATGCGTCAAGTGGAACATGGAAACTGTGACGTTGGGTTGACCAGATGAATCCTTGGTACGAATACTTGTCGGGACTTACGACGTTCGCCACAAATCCTGGTTCAGATACGAATTCTACAGTGTCTCCAAGATTTCATCGACAACATTGTGTTAACGAGGTATCGTCTCATACCATAACCACTGATGATAAATGTTTAGACGGGTTCACACTATTTTCACACGTTTTCAATAATTGTACGTATTACTATTAGTTCAACATATTATACTTTACTCGTAATAGACGCACAGAACACAAAACATATATCACATTCACTGTCTAACATACTGAATGTAAGCACTACCTGTTCAAATAATTCAAACCACATAAAAGACAACTTTGCTGTAACACTTCACTTAAAGCATACAATCACGATCTCCAACACCTTTACAAATTCAACCTGCAAAGTGTTCACAAAGATGTCTCATGTGACTATCAGTCTGGCATAACTAGTTTTACCATATGAATTGCATGCTGTCTATTCTCCTTCATATGCTCATAATGACGCTATAAGTGTTGAATATACCAATATACCTGTGCGACAGGTGGGCATTTTGATGGGGTATTCTTGAGACGACATCTGTACAAGACACACCTGCAGACACCATGGTAAGTCGAGATTGTTATATAAAGGTTAACCTTGTTTTGTGATCCAATGTTAATTGTAGTAACTTGAATTTAACAAGTTTTAGGAACAAATTCGTAATTACAAAATAAATGGCTTTCAAGACGATTCAAAGACAAATTAGTAGTTCATACGAGTGTATGGTTAGGTTTACAATGATGCAATGGTTGAACGTTACGATAAAATGAAGTCCCATTGACATGTATAATCCATCGCCTAGTTGCATGGGAAACCAATATGAATAGTCGAAGAATTTCACGTTTTGGTTAATTTTGAATGTTTAAAGTTTTACTTATTTTTAGGCTGACGTCTTGACACAGGAACAAATTGCAGGTGATGTAGCATATTATTTTATCGGTTTATATTGCAGCTATGGAATGTATACAGATGACATGTGACATGAATTGTTGGAACTGTGTGTTATTTATGCAAATATAATCACTCTGATATGACACATCATAATAATCCATTGAGGGTTATGTAAATATGAAACGCCAATAATTAATCAGTCCAGTTCTAAGAGATTCCATCCGGCGTACAAGTGGAAATATTGGTAAACATTACATGCATGAATCACGGAACGTAACTAACGGGATGGTGCATTTGCAAGAAGGGTAAGCATATCATGTCCTACCGGTTTCACCACCTCTCCCAGAATTTCCATAAAAACACTTTGTAGCTTCTCAATCTCAGTGTGACGAGCTTCTGTCTGTCTGTTCATCTATCCGTTTCACAATTTCAGAAATGCAAGAGGCATTTGGCCTTTTCGACAAGGACGGGGATGGAATGATTACAACGAAGGAATTAGGATGCGTCGTTAGATCTTTAGGACAGAATCCAACCGAAGCGGAATTGCAAGAAATGATCACTGAACTTGACGAAAACGGTAAGATGCTAGTTTCTTTGATTCCAAGATAAACCTTGACGTGTATTCATAATGTGAATAACTCGACTCTGACAAAAGTAACGTGTATGTCTCAGAGAATTCATATCCGTTTATCTCTCCTAACAAGTCCAATTCCATCAAATATGGAACATCAACACCAGAGAGTTATCTGGCTCAATTATGTTCCTAAAAGAGATTCCATTGTTTGGAAATGGCACAACAGCCATAAAATGGCATGAATGGAAACGTAAACTCATATATACTAAACGTTTGACACCGGATATCAAAACGTTCCATGAACGTTTGTTGCATTGTTGTCGCCAACGGATTGTGCGACTCTTATCGATAACTTATTAATCCATAAAAAGATTTTATATCTGCTGATTTTCTCTATCCCAAGAGAATGGAACACTCGAGTTTCCTGAATTTCTAAACATGATGTCAAAGAGGATGAAAGAGGAGAACCCAAAAGAAGAACTCTATGAAGCTTTCCGAGTGTTCGACAAAGACGGTAATGGCTTCATCAGTACAGCTGAATTGAGGCATGTCATGACAAACCTGGGCGAGACGTTGTCAGAGGAGGAGGCTGAGGAGATGATAAAGACAGCAGATCAAAGCGGGGATGGGAAAATAAACTATGAAGGTACGTGTTTCTCAACATCATAATAACAGGAATGAGACCAACAATAATGGTATATAAAGTTCTTGGTGGGTTCGACTAGGCCCTGTAATACATATAATTATAATAATGATAAGGTGATAAAGTACAACTTCAAAATATTTTACAAGCAAAAGGTGTATGTAGTATCATATGTTTTTACTAGATATCATTTTCGGGGCGGTGGGGTAGCCCAGTGGTAAAAGCGTTCGCTCGTCACGCCGAAGGCCCGGGTTCGAGTCCCCACATGGGTACAACTTGTGAAGCCCATTTCTGGTGTCCCCCGCCGTGATATTGCTGGAATATTGCTAAAAACGGCATAAAACCATACTCAGCCAGTCAGATATCATTTTCAGTGGATAGCAAATTTGAATACGGAGAGTTAGATACACAAAGGAATGGCTTTTTTTCAGAATTCGTGAAGATGATGATGGCAAAGTGATTCAGAGAGGCCGCTTGATGCTCCTGATATTCCAATCGAAAGGATTTATTCAGTGGACCTGGACATTTTTCTGGTGAATGTAAATGGGTGCTAACGAAGTTTTGAAGCGTATTTTCTTCTTGTCAGTCACGCCGTCCTAGACTCTAGTGCATATATTTCAATAAACAAGTTATATGATTTCAAATACTTGTTACTTACTTTTTATAAATACGATTAAGCTAAATAGAGCCACCCATTGAGAAAGTTGGAATTAACGTGTCACACAGGCGTGTGGCCCTTGGACGTGGAAGGACAGCCCCCATTGATGCTGGTTATAGAACACCCACACACCCCCTCTCTCTCTCCCTCTCTCTCCCTCTGTGTGTGTGTGTGTGTATGTGTGTACGTGCCGTGACGCATAAATAAAAGCAACCTCTGCTCACAAAACTCACACAGAAAATGAAGAAACCCCCAAATCTTCCCAAATGCATTTATACAATTACATCTAATCACACAAGTAAGTACATGTATTTAAAACAGGATCGTTATTTGAACACTTCGCAATATGTATACGAAAGATTAAATACCGATACGTTTCGGTGCCTTATGGGAAGTTCTTATGTGTCAGAATTTGTCACATCAAAATCTCTAAGGGCAGTAGCCTAAGATTCCGATCGTGTTACAGCTAAAGCAGGTACAATGTTTCCCCATGTTATCACTTACTGTCCAATATATACATAAAACTCTGAAAGACGATCTGATGTTAAAATACCTCAGTGTAAAACAGTTTCAATTTTTAGCGGCCATTAAACATATCGGATTCACAGTAGATACTGACCCATTGCACAGAACAACATATACTACGTACTGACACGTCACATAGAACAGATACTAGATAATGACCCACCAAATAGAACAACATATACTAGATACTGACCCGTCACATAGAACAACAGATACTAGATACTGACCCATCACATAGAACAACAGATACTAGATACTGACCCGTCACATAGAACAACAGATACTAGGTACTGACCCGTCACATAGAACAACAGATACTAGGTACTGACCCGTCACATAGAACAACAGATAGTAGATACTGACCCATCAAATACAACAGATACTAGATACTGACCCATCACATAGAACAACAGATACTAGGTACTGACCCATCACACAGAACAACAGATAGTACATAATGACCCATCTCATAGAACAACAGATACTAGATACTGACCCATCACACAGAACAACAGATAGTACATAATGACCCATCTCATAGAACAACAGATACTAGATACTGACCCGTCACATAAAACAACAGATACTAGGTACTGACCCGTCACATAGAACAACAGATACTAGATACTGACCCATCACATAGAACATCAGATACTAGATACTGACCCATCACATACAACAGATACTAGATACTGACCCGTCACATAGAACAACAGATAGTAGATACTGACCCATCACATAGAACAACAGATACTAGATACTGACCCATCACATACAACAGATACAAGATAATGACCCATCACATAGAACAACATATACTAGATACAGACCCATCACATAGAACAACATATACAAGATACTGACCCATCACATAGAACAACAGATACTAGATACTGACCCATCACATAGAACAACAGATACTAGATACTGACCCATCACATAGAACATCAGATACTAGATACTGACCCATCACATAGAACATCAGATACTAGATACTGACCCATCACATACAACAGATACTAGGTACTGACCCATCACACAGAACAACAGATACTAGATACTGACCCATCACACAGAACAACAGATAGTACATAATGACCCATCTCATAGAACAACAGATACTAGATACTGACCCATCACATACAACAGATACTAGGTACTGACCCATCACACAGAACAACAGATAGTAGATACTGACCCATCACATAGAACAACAGATACTAGATACTGACCCATCACATAGAACAACAGATACTAGATACCGACCCATCACATAGAACAACAGATACTAGAAATGACAGGTACAAATATATTTGTAAAGTAAGGAAGAAACCTTGTACACACTCTTACAGACATAAATATTCCAATGAATCTTACAAAGATATGTTCAAAAATAGGTACTATTTAATGTAACACATTGCTGTTCACAACTGTTGTGTGACTGTGTAACTCTTTTACTATCTTAACGTTTAGGTAACATATGTTCATGTTAAATTATACACCCAGATATTCAACAGGTTCTATTGACTACAACAAGTCCATATGTCACTCTTCACCATTGCTGTGTAACCATCAGTGTGGTAAGCTGCATATTTACTCCATATGTTAATATTCGAATTTGCCGATCTATTTGATAAGTAACAGTAATTTTACACCAGATATTCTTCAATACAAGACTTTTTCATATGTCACTCTTCACCATTGCTATGTAATTGCCTTATTGCTGCATGTTTACTTAATATGTTAATAATAAAATTTGCTGAAAAATAAAGTCAAGCTTTTTAATAAATAACAGTAATTATACACAAGATATTTAACAGATATTCTTGAATGCAAGACTTAGTTAATAGTTTACCCTTCACCACTGTTGTGTAATTGCCTTAGTGCGGTAAACTGCACGTTTACACCATATGTTAAAATTACAATTTGCTAAAACATAGAGCCCAACTATTTAATAAATGACAGTAATTATACACCAGATGTTCAACAGATACTCTTGAATACAACAAGTTCATACCTTCTTGCTGATCACGATTATATGAGTCACTTTTTGTAATGGACAAATGAGATGCATATTAAACAGCCTGAACAAAGTTAATACCTCTTTACCCATAACAGCCACGATCACCCTCAAATGAATACTATCTTGATATTGAGAAGTTTGTATGCATATTACAAAGTCTAAAAAATGTTTACACTCCTTGGGTCCGACTTCTCAACTGTATCCAACTATAAAAGATTTTATGACTCATTTCATTTTGAGAATGATCATAAAACGAGATTGTTTGTTTTAGCCACCTCAAGCTCTTTCCTTACGTAAGCGTGAAAATTTAAAGGAAGGATTTTATAATTAACCAAGAAGCTGAACTGAGCTGTAGATTGAGATACCCTCTGTGTCCCATTATCCTGTGGCGCCCAGAGACATGGACTCGTTGCAAATCAGAATGCACGGACAGTTCGAAATAGGAATTCTGCCGCTCCTCTCACGTCAAATCATGAGAACACTTTAATGTGCGGCAAATCAACAGCAAATAGGAGAATATTCTTAAGACAGTCTATGCTACTTTCAATTCATATTCCGCAGTCTAAAGTGAGTCGTTGGGTTATAGAATTTCAATACTCCACGACGATACAATCTTCTCATTCATGACTTTAAAGGCTGACAAAAACGTTTCAAACTGTCAATTGACCGGATTAAAATAACTTGTATGACTGTACCAGCACAACTTGAATAGCGAAAGTCTATTTTCTGTTGAAAGGTTCAACACATGTTTTAATTTGTTAAACGTGTTGAGAGCACGGTGAAACGCACTGCCATTTTTGTTCCGTTCCTTGAGGCTTCGCCAGTGCAGTTACCGCCCAGAAACATCATGGTAAGTGTCACATAGTTACCTAATATACTAGTAAATAAATAAGTCTATTGAATTTGAACCGAGTAAGAGAACTGCCGTTATTTGTTCCCATTAAGTGCTCAGCTGACTTTATTGAACATAGAACATAACTAAAATCAATAAAAAAAAGACTTATTTACTAATAACATAAATTGTCGGATAATAGGAAAATATACATTAATGTTTTGTTTTACTTAAAAGCCATAAAAAAATAAACAATCATGGTTATCCGATAATGATGTTATTCACACGGGTATCACAGTTGGTTTGGTCCTTTCGTTCGCAGTGTAAGGTTTGGAAAACGGTTGTAATTGTTTTCGCCATATTACGTTTTCAAGAGAATACATTCTTTTACCCTGTAGTTTTAATTCAGTTATGACATTGGAGGGATTTTCGTGGTGGTGACAAATGACTCTTTGATAAATAAGATAATTTTCAGGTTCCGATTACATACACTGTGAATATGCATATTCAGTTGGTGCTGAGTAGACATGTGTAAAGAGCACAGGTCACAAATCAGTTGGTCAGTTAAGCAGCGTTGGTCCGTTGGATTGGTGACAATGTTTGGCAGCAGAGTTTCTAGGACCTCAGTCCTGTACAAAAAACAAGGACATGTAACACATGTGGTCTCAATTTAGGCAAGTGATTTTGTTCCAAATTGCCTCTGGTTACCCAGCAGTGAGTGGGTACCCGGTGGGATGAGATGACTGTTAACCTTCTAGCATGGGTTGTAATACACACTGATCCATTGATAATGTGTAATAATCTTAGCGCACCTTGTATATGAACGAAGTACAAAATTGGAATTATGGAATTATTGTCATCATTATTACAGCAGTCCCCGGATTTACTTACTGAAGAACAGATTGCAGGTAAGTCATCTTTGACTAATTGTGAGTGAATTTTGTTATTCTTGCAAGCCAATTTGAACAGTACTTCATTTATACCAAGACTAGTCAGCTTGATGTCAGAGAAAAATCCAAACTGTAGAAGGTCCTTAGGGAAACTCACTTACAAGATCACTTGAATTTTTGATCATCCAGCACACACGTAAGGGAGGCAACTCCTCAAAGCGAATCGCGACGCTTGAAATGACTAGGCAACCTATATCCATGATACGAAATGTATGTTAATGAAAACCTAAGATGTAATACAATCATGACAGTTTAATGTCTTTAAAGTAACTTTTTAAAATGGACGTCATCTCTGAAAGAGGAATGTGAGAATATTTTCATACTTGAAAAGTTGACACAAATCAGAACTGAAATGCATGAAACGTTTCTCGAACATGTATATCATAAACCTTATGCTGATATATGTCATATGTGTATTACTTTTATAGTATAGTTTATTAACCTTTAATATAGTGAAGTTCTATAAATGTTAAAAGCGTTTATGCTATGCAATTCCTTTTGCATACGAATATATTCTAGCGGTTTTTATTAAGAAGTTTTATGTGAATTTACAGATATTTCAATGCAAAATACATATAGGTAATATAAAAGTATAAAGAAAAATAATAAAAATCAAAGTTGTTCAAACGAAATATGAAATGATATTTAAAATTGTTCCTGCATGTCACCATATATCATGCAGAATTCAAAGAGGCCTTTAGTCTTTTCGACAAGGATGGGGATGGGAGTATCACAACGACCGAGCTTGGTACGGTCATGAGGTCTCTGGGCCAGAACCCGACTGAAGCAGAGTTACAAGACATGATCGGCGAGGTGGATGCGGACTGTGAGTAGATGCCATCTTTCTACACTAAACAAAAACATCTTTGTATTAATAAGGGGACGACAGTGAGCCTAGTGGTTAAAGCGTTCCCTCGTTACTCCTAAAACTCGGTTCGATTCCTCACGTTGGTATAATGTGTGAATCCCATATCTGGCGTCCTTCAGCGTAAAATTATATTCACTCACCTACAGTCGAACCCCAATGTCTCGAACTCGCCTGAGACGAATTCACGGTTGTGTCGAACTTATATCTCGGTCGCAGAAAAAACGATGTTGTAAGCACTTTGATCGTGTTGGTACTTGGTAATGTCTATGCTGACGGATGTGTCGAACACTCTGATAAGTCGAACTTTTCCCTCGGTCCCGACGAGTTCGACACAACGGGGTTTGACTGTACTTCCTATTCGGCTATTACAAGTTACTGTTCCACTACCTACTACCACATTGTCTGCATCGGCAGGCCCACATGCAGCCTAAAAACCAAATAAAATAGTATTAAAATAATCATTAAGTAAATGCCTTGTAAATGCTGGTTCATGTTATCTCACAGCAAACGAAATATATCAGGAGTATTTTAACCAAAAGAATAACATTAAGATATACAGGTACATGTTGGCAGTCAATTTTGGGCAATACGTACACACACATACAAGCGACAAACCCCTTTCCATCTTAAGCCATCTCTGCTAAAAGGAGACTCTCTTGTACAATATAGACAATATCACAGTCGAAACACGGAGATTTTTCTACAGAGTGATTTTATCAATCAAATCTTGCTTAACTTGCAGGCAAAAACGCTTAAGTGTTTCAGCATACTGTTTCAGATAAGGCAAAACCAATAGTGATATGGTAATAACATCAGTGAAATTGATTCTGTTACATATTCTCAAGTAATGTTGAACAAGTACTTTACTATTTCATCCATAAGTGTTGAGTATTGTCTCGCTTAGCGTCCCGATATTTATTTTTCAATGTGCAGTTTATCGATTCTCAAACCTTGATTTGTCAATTGAAGCCATATGCCGTCACGATGTTACTTTGTTGAGACAAAATGACGTCATGCATTGTTCAGACTGATTACATGAGGTCAACAGAACTGTTGGGAAGCTCCTGTAAATCATCTCTGTAGGGTTGATGTTTCATTTGGGTTTTTTTCATTTTCTTAATGTCAAAGAGAAATATATAAACTTACCTAAAAACTCGGGATAACAGACTATCTGTCAGTTGTGAGGGAATGACGTTATTAAGTCCGAACAAATAACCCCTTAGTTAATATCATAAGTCGTGCAAATGCAGAGATTAAGAAACCTCGAATAATGTAAAATTTATCTGTGAACAATAAGCCTTGTTCTGAAAGTTATATCATTATTGAAAGGTTAGATTGGCATTTTAGAAGTCGGTAACTAGCAAGAAAGACAATATATACTTTATTTTTACTATGATGCTACGCTTTGGCATAGGGTTTAGTTAAGGGTTTTGTCGTCAAACCCGGAAACGTTGCATCAAAATTTGAAAAAAAGGTTGTCATCCATAAAACAATCTTTATTGTCATATCATTTTTATTCATATTTTAGGTAATGGAACAATTGACTTCCCCGAATTCCTTGCCATGATGTCAAAGAAGATGAAGGAAAGTGATGGTGACGAGGAAATACGAGAAGCATTCCGAGTGTTCGACAAGGACGGCAACGGTTTCATCAGTGCAGCTGAGTTGAGGCATGTCATGACAAACTTGGGCGAGAAGTTGACAGATGAGGAAGTAGATGAAATGATCAGGGAAGCTGATCGTGACGGTGATGGACAAGTAAATTATGAAGGTAGGTTACTGCTGATAAGGGATGTATATTCATATTTTTTTTTATATTTGAAAGAGATAATATACTGATTTTTAAAAGACAAATTTCAATGAAATGAATCGAATGATATCATCAGAGAAGCACATACTGATGGTGATGGACAAGACAACAAGGAAGGCATCTTGACACTACAGTTGCCGTTGGGAGAAAAACGTCAGTCACCTAAAATGTATAAGAATATTTTCACAACTGTATGGAATTGGGTGCATTATTGCAATGTTTATTAGCCATAATATACCTCTCGAAGAAGATAAGAAACAGATAAAAATGGAAAGCTGTATTCTTTAACTTTATCTGAGTATTATGCTGATTATGTGTTATTATTTATAGCAAAGAACTGTTTGGGGTATGTAATTAAATAAAATATCAAAACATTATTTCGACTGTGGACCCTGTATTTGTGTTCTTTTTCAGAATTCGTCAAGATGATGATGTCGAAATGAATCAGTGACTTAACCACGTGTTAAGGAACTTCTCAATGGGACACATTCGGAGAGTTGCTGTTGATGATATTTATGATTCCAATTGTTACTGTTGTCGATGTGTTGGATTTCATTAGTTTCTGTTACGGATGTTTAGAGTTGATGTCCATTAGACTGTATCCATGGCGATGTCACTATCAGATTAGGCGAAACTGTATTTCGGCATATGTACAAAAGGCGAGCTATGCAAACATTGACTATAAGGTAAAAATCGTTATGAAACGAACTACACTATATGTACATTGCAAAACCGTCGTCACATATAGTCGCGCCAATAACCTTTCCATATTTGCTCTAGTTCAGCATGTTTGCTGATGTTTTTCAGAATAAACCCTGTATGTTACTGGGTAGCTTTGTTCATTATTAAACTCTTTAAACCGATAGGAGTCCTGTTAGAGTAACGGAAATGTGTAGCCGTGTTGCCGATGTAGCTGAATCAGTATGATTCAAAAGAATAGTGAGTATTCTTTCACGCCGCCTTTGGCAACATTACTGCAACTGCTCGGGACTCCAGAAATGGGAATCGAACGCGGACGAGCGAGCGTTTTGACCACAAGGCCACCACATCGCCGCAGAATAGCAAAAGAAAATTCAAACCTAGGAAGCTTTGAAATATTGGCACTTAAATGCATGATTATGCATGAATGCATGATTATTTCGGACCATTATGTTTACTCTAGTAATTATTCGTTCAGTCATTGATGACCCCTATGTAATAATATACTGGACAAAAATAGTTAGGGATATACTAGTATGTAAATTTAGAAATTATGAATAAAGATCTATTTATTCATTGACACACTGATAAAATATCAATCATAAAAATACCAATATCCCTAACTTATTTTGTCCAGTATATGTTGGATTTTAATCTGTTGAACTTTTCGAACCAGCATTATTCCCCATATGACCTGAGACATTTCAAAAGAGGTGTTTAAAACTAGTATCGAGTGAGCGGGTTAGTATCGAGCCACATTGAACAGTATTTCAGTTATATCAGAACGTGTCAGCTTCATGTAAAAGAAGAATTCTAACTGGTGCAGGTCTTAGATGCTTGACTAGAATCAACGCAGTGAGGAATGCCTTGAATAGTCCATCGTTGAAACGCTTTGGTTCAAATACTGATACCTTTAAAGTGACACTCTCCATTCATTGATGTCTGATATTCCGGTTTAATCAGATATGAGGCCTTTATCCTTTATGCAACTTGCATACATGCATGTTTTTCATATTTATGTTTTACCAACTCCGTCTTTTTAATGTTTAACAAGAAAGAAAAATACTCGAATATGTAATTGTGCATGTAGGTGATTACTTTTTTCTTATTGTTTTGTACACATTATGATAACAGTCGAAATGAGGGAAAGGATCATATACCCCTACAAGGTTACCGAATCTTTATTGTTTAAAACTTTAAATTTCAGGCACAATTGTCTTAGTATGTATTCCGTCCTTTAGACAGAGAAACTGTTCGGTCACTTACGTTCAGTTTCTAAAAGTCAAATCTTTGGAAAAGATGACAAAACACTGCATTTAGTGAAAGAACATCTGTATCAATTAAAATTCAAAACCCACAGAAATATTACCCCTTTCATTTTATGCTCCACCGAGTGAAGTCAAAGGGATCGATGTCTCTATTCAATGTTGTTAGCAACTTAACACAAATAGGCTGTTTATCTGAGCGGGGCGACTCCAGTTGCCAACAGCATACGCGTCCATTGTAACGCTAAGTGAGAAGAGAATGGCTTCCCGAACAGCCTTTCTGGGTTCTTCAATGCACACTTCCCCTTTAACACTTGGCTGAATGTGAAGGTAGTCGAATTTGTCGGTGTATTCTAACATAATCGGTCGGGTCAGTCCGAGGGGAAGGTATAGCGTCGGGGAGCTCGAGGTTTCTTCATATAAAATGGTACGTATGGTACTTTGAAAACGTTATTATGAAGTATATTTTTCAACTTGTTCTCATTGTACTTTTCTCACATGTATGCAATGGTGTATTAGCGTTTGATTGAACCTTCCGAGGCATTTTGTTGTAGTTTATATTCAAACTGAGACTATAAAGGCCTACATTTATTGCAAGCTGCACAGTAAAGAAATCCCTTTATGGTTTAATTTCAATGGTATGAGTTTTGCTTGGGGTATTTTTAGGGAGTGGGTATCATTTTAGTTTTCTGTGTCAATCCTTGACTCATATCAATTGTATAATCTATATTTCATGTTAAGCTGGATGATTTGAAGATGTGGAACATGGCGGTTTATTTTCGGTGCTGTTGATTAATTGAGAGTGTTTTCGTTTGCATTTCAAGGCTGATCAACAAACCCAGTTAACAGAAGAACAGATAGCTGGTAGGTTGTCACTCCCTTGCTCTTAATCACAAAATTTAAAAATCTGAATTCAAAATGAACCGGTTTGCAGGCAGTTACATTCAAAATCTACACCGTGAGACGGCTTGCTCAGTAGGCATGACTATCTTCTACTGATTTAGGCTTCTCATTTTGTGTCTATTTGTTTGCAGAGTTCAAAGAGGCATTCAGCCTTTTCGACAAAGACGGCGATGGCACCATCACAACCAAAGAGTTGGGAACCGTCATGAGGTCACTAGGTCAGAACCCAACAGAGGCAGAGTTGCAAGACATGATCAACGAAGTAGATGCTGATGGTGAGTGTATTTATCTCGATGGTGCATGTCATACGGCAAAAAGAAGAAGAATTTGAATATACAATGCATAGTTACGCATATGAACATTGCATCATTTTGCACTAAAATGTGATAGTGGCGCTGCAAAGCATTAGTCTAGTTCACGAATGCTTCACCGGCCTCCCGTTAATTACCCGAAACCATCTGTTTGCAGCCAAGAAAAGCTGTAATTCCATTTTTGTTACAGTTTGCAGCAAACGTGATAATTCCAATAATAACTAAGACTTTACACATTTTATGTGTCAGGACAAGTGATTTGTTATGCATGAATTTGTCTGACTATTCCCATTCCCTTGTTCCAAGGCAACGGTACCATAGATTTCCCCGAATTCCTTACCATGATGTCCAAGAAGATGGGCAACAACGATTCAGATGAGGAACTTAGGGAAGCTTTCCGGGTCTTCGACAAAGACGGCAACGGTTTCATCAGTGCAGCCGAGTTGAGGCATGTCATGACAAACTTGGGCGAGAAGTTGACGGATGAGGAAGTAGATGAAATGATCAAGGAGGCAGATATTGATGGTGACGGACAAGTAAATTATGAAGGTAGGTTAAATTCATGGTGGACATGCATGTCTAACATGTAGAAATAAATGATTAAATTTCGACAATACAGCTTTGGTTGTACCATGTGTTTGTTCATACCATTTATGAATGAATATGTGTATTAAGCATCAGAGAATTAACTTAAGTCAATACTTTTAACACAATATCAATATTATGAACATTCTGAATTTCAGAATTCGTTAAGATGATGTGCAATAAGTGATGAAGCGGTTGTACAGGGATGGATTCGTGGTGTACATTCTATTAACCGAAGAAGGCAGCAGTGTCATCGTGGCCCTAGGCAGATTCACATAGATCATGAACACTGTGACCCAGTGTCTTGTGTGAAGACCTCGGGCCTACACCAGCAGACTGTTCTGATTAGTACATATGCATAACCAGTATTACCTACTGTAATTATGATGGAATAAAGGTTTTTATCAAAATGCTTAAATATTGATTCTACCATTCATGTGGTTTCCAAATGAGGAATTTTATGAGTAATGCTGCACTCAAAGCCATCTTCACGGATGTCGGTGTTAAACTGAATGAATTGTATATTTACTGACCGATACCATGCACATATCATGTAAGAGCCGGCCAACGGGATCGCATCCTAATTGTGTAGATCGGTGCTCATGCTGTTGAGCACTGGATTGTCTGGTCCAGACTCGATTATTTACAGACCGCCGCCATATAGCTGGAATATTGCTGAGTGCGGCGTAAAACTAAACTCACTCAGTCACTCTACAGTTGTTACGACTTAAATGTTGAATATTCTGTTTTCTTAACAGTCAGAGAAAGTATTTCCGTGGCCAAGTTTACAATGGCCTTTCTTTCACCCACGACAAATACTTGTGAGTGAGTAAAGCTTTACGCCCCTTTTAGCAATATTCCAGCAGCATCATGGAAAATTACACCAAAATGGGCTTCGCATATCGTAGCAATGTATGGAATCGACCACGTGTATTCAGTGTGACTAGCGAACGCTTTAACCACTGTGCTACCTAACTGGCCCCATTAGAACTTGTCGAAATTTCCTCTTTCATCACTGTATTAAATAGTCTAATTTTATTTCCATTATGTTGGGGCCCCTGTCATATTTAAACAACTATGCCATTAAATACCAGGTGTTGCAACGTTTACATAGATTGAAACACTTATACACTATCTCTATCATCACTGAAGGCCAGCCTTGTAATTGAAGCGCTCGGCATGGGTTCAGCCCTCCATATTCCCGTTGTAATATGGCTGGAACATTGCTACAATAGGCTAAAACCATCCCCTTTGCTTAAAGGGGCTAAAACTATTCTGTCTCATCCGACTATAATCACAGGATGTCATAGTCTTGAACCTGTATATTCGTGTGTGTCGGACATTACTGCTGAGCTATTTCTCGATTGTACAACACGGACTATAACATGGTCATGTGTGAATGAATCACCATCAAGTAGTGACTATACAAGATTTTCTCAATGAGGTGAGTCTATTCTGCTTAACTGGTCACTTACACATAAAAAAAAAAAAGCAATTCAAATATTCGCCTGAAAATGCAAAACAAATCGAAAAACTTTAAGAAAATAAGAACATAAAACAACAATACAAAACAATCAAAACAAAATAAATAGAAACACAGACGTTAGGTGAAATTGGGTTTAACGTGGTGCTGGAGAATATTTCGCTCATATGACGACGTGCATGCGTGTGTATGTGTGTGTACTAGTAAGAAAGTAAGATTGTTTATGGATAACAACTTCTTTATTAGAAGAACTAGCCCCGACTGAAGTTGGTTACCTTGCCGCAGTGAAGCATGAATACCCCTCTCAGACACAGTATACTGACTCCGAGCCGACCAGTCCTTGTTGTACCCATTAATGCCGAGCGCCAGGCAGGGACGAACAAGTACCATATTTTAACGTCTTTTGGTATGACGCGGTCGGGGATCGAACCCGCGACCTTCCTTCTCCCCGGGCGGACGCTCTAACCACTACACCACGGAGGCGGTCCAGAAACACAGAAACATGGGAACATAAGAAAGTGCTTCGGGCATAAAGTTTATCATTTTGGCGTTAAAAGGAGAAATGTCCTTCTCATGTCAATCATGAAAGTTTCTGAAGCTTTACTGAGGTACTGCATCTTAAACCCTGAATAAACAGCTTTTGTGCAAAGATTATTTGCGGTAAGGCATTAGAGGGTATTTTGACGGTTAGAACGGTGTTATGAATGGGGTTTCAATTCAAGCTAATAAAAGGATGGCCTCGAATGAACAGTCAGGAACATTTGTGTAGAATTGTGATGTTTCGAACTTAAGGTTGTCACAAAGTAAGAGCTTTGTTCCTTCGTATTCTTTCTTTAATAATTTTTCTCCAAATATTTATTAGGTCCCTTGACCTTCAACACATCCGTGTTTGACTGTATCTCTATTGTGAAGGGTTCATTGATTACTCGCTACAGTGGCTCCAGAGAGTGGAACTCGGTCGGTCTTTAGTAATTTTCTAATGGAACTATAAATATACACTTCTTAAACAACATTTGTTGTTTTCTCACCAGTTTGCCACACATAACAAAAGGTACGATACAAGTATGTACAACATATAAACGGTAGGTACAATAAAATCTCACGGGAACATCTGTCACTGCCCATAGCGACCATCTCGCTCGAATTGGTATCCTATGTCAAAGAAGACCTTTGTAAAGATGTCACATGCCTATCAATACGGTAAGTAAGCGCTTATTGGAATCTATAGACGCCTTTCAATGGTTAAAAGAGCTGTTACTGTTAGTTTGTATCACAATAACAATAACACAGTCACCTTAAATAGACAATCTTCCGTCACTCTCTCATGTAGGTCACCGAAGGCAAGATAGATATATGTGATCTGAAGGCCTCCAGAAGCACCACCATGGTAAGCTTGTTTGTATGTCTTTGATTTATGAACCCGTGGATATTCCAGATCATGCTTGCTACCCAGTAATCTTTGTTTGTAGAAAGATGAAACCATGTGGTAGGATTTGGTGATTGATTGGGGTGTTCCCTGACGTCACAGGATGTTCAGAACATCAACCAAGAGCTGCTGCGGTCTAGATTCGATTATTTACATAGCTGAAATATAGCTGTCTTGTCTCACAATAACAAATAGTTTAATGTGACAAGGATCTAGACAGAACAACCTAATTTTCGCATACCATCTTTATTTAATTTCTTATTTGTTTGAAAATATTAACATTTCAATTTTAACAGACGTTTTGTGTGAAATAAGTTTACTTTAGATGAGGCGCCGCATTATAGACATGTGTTTTCTTGCTTTCTGCAATGTTTAATTACACTTCGTTAGTGACGTGGATAAGTTATGTGGATCATGTATCGTTTTATTCATGTGCTTATCCTCGATATTGATATTGATCTATTTCTAAACTTGTGTGTAATATTTTTCAGGCTGAGCATTTAACAGAGGAACAGATTGCAGGTACAGCTTTACATTGTTATTACACAATCGGATTGTTAAGGTGATGATGTATTTTATTCGATTATAGTTTCACAGCATTTTCAATTTGTCATTTAGCCCCTACCTCTGGTTTCAATATGCATGATAACACTCTACTTTACACACTATTTTACAGAGACGCACACATACAGACACATACAGACATAAACACTGATTTAGTCATACAATTACAGACATTCAATGCTTTCACTTACAGCGGGATCTCTCTTCTATTCTACTGCTCACCTTTTTATTTGCAATGTTATATGTTAGCTATACAAAGACGCGATTGTATTTTAACACCTTTGATATTTTAAAGAAATAAATATTACATCAGGATTGGAAGCTTACGTTTGTATGAAACCTCAAAGTGATGTTTGCCTTTGATGAAAAGAGTATTTTTCCTAATAAAACCGCCAACTATAACCACAGCCAACCTGGTATTCAAACCCATGATCACAATTCTGGACCCTGGAACTCTGCATACTGGATTAAGGAATCTTGGACGAGTGTCCCTTTCCCTCTACGACGTATAACCGTTGTGAAAACAGTTCATTATATAACGCATGCATATTCCAGAGTTTCAGGAGGCCTTCGGACTGTTTGATAAAGACGGGGATGGCAGCATCACCACGATTGAACTGGGGATCGTGATGAGGTCTCTCGGGCAGAATCCCACAGAGGCAGAGCTTCAGGACATGATCAACGAGGTGGACGCTGATGGTGAGTCCACCGTCACATACGTTCACGTCATTTACAACTTCATCAGATACGTCTCGTAACATCAGAACTATTGGATGTCAGGATTGGCAGAATTCATTATCGTTTTTATTATTTGTCTTTCTAAAGTTGAGGATCGTGTTTGTACTTGTACATGGATATTTTGTTGAAGAAGATGATATTTAGGGATTTAAATCAAATACTTAAAACAATTCAAAATATATTTTAAAATATAGCAAATAATATTCTTACTCTCAATATAAATTAGTTAATGTAAGAATCAAACCCAATGCATATATACTCTCCCAAAAAAGAAACGCATATAGGAATTTCGACTGTATTTTTATGTTTATTTTGAAACATCTTGTAGGCTTTATGAGTCAATGAAATATAGCGAAATTGCACACTGGGGATGCAGACTTATCCGTCTTTGGCACCAACCCGAGGAAAGTCAGTCTGAGTGTCACATGGAGACATGTGGTGGCGCTGAAGTCAATACCTCGTGTCACCACCGTGGGCATCCAGAACTGCACGGCATCGCCTCGGCATCGAACGAATAAGTCTCAGAATCTCGTGTTGCCCAATCGCAGCCCACTCTGCCTGTAGTGCCTGTGCGAGTTGCTGAAGCGTCTGGGGCTGAGGGTTACGGCGTCGCACCCGTCTGTCGAGGGCATCCCACAGATGTTCGATCGGGTTTAAGTCCGGTGATCTTGAGGGGTGTACATTGATGTTGTGGTTCTGGAGGAAGTCTCTAGTGTGACGTGCTGTGTGGGGCCTGGCATTGTCCTGTTGAAACAATTCCCTCTGGCGATCAATGATTGGAAGGAGGTGTGGGCGTAGGATTTCGTCACAGTACCGTTGAGCTGTCAGGTTGCCCTGGATCATCACCATATCACTTCTCCTACGGCAGGTGATCGCTCCCCAGATCATAACACTTCCCCCGCCGAATCTGTCCACCTGGGGAACGCAAGCGTCGGCGAAACGTTCACGTCGATGTCTGTACACCCGCATTCTTCCATCGCGTCGTTACAATAGAAATCTTGATTCATCACTGAACCAGATTCTACGCCAATTCGGTAGGTTCCAGGCCTGAACGTTGGTGCACCATTGAACTCGATGTCGACGATGTTGTTGTCGAAGCACAGGGCCAAAATAAGGTCTTCTGGCACGTAACCAGCCTCTCTCAACCTGTTCCTGACGGTCTGTGCAGAAAGCCTCCTCAATCCGGGTATTTGTCGAGCGGTACTGGTCGCCGTCGCTGTTCGATGACGCAGGTGATGTACCCGGATGTAGCGATCCTGCGCCGCAGTGGTCGCTCGAGGTCGCCCACTACGAGGGGCATCTGCTACCGAATTCTGCCGGCGATATCCCTCCCAGAGCCGTGAAATGGTGCTTTGGTGAACATTCATGCGTCGGGCAACTGCACGGTGAGACTGGCCAGCTTCAAGCAAACCAATGGCGATATGACGGTTTGCTTCACTTAGACGTGGCATTTTGCGTTCGTCAACAATATTCCAAATACAGTGAATAATCGACAGACAGCGATCAACCTTTAATACCCATCATTGAGACTATCTGATCCCCAACTTTCACGTGCATTGCATGTGAATTGTGTATTCTGTGACACTACACGTCGAAATTGAAAATCATGCTTTTAAATACGGGTATTTTACGGATGGTGCGTTTTGTTGTGAGTTTTCAAAACATAAACACCATAGGACTCATAAACAGAGCAAAACCTTTCGTAAAATGAATCACTTTTTAATTCATTGCTACATGAAATTGCTATTTCCATGATGCATTTCTTTTTTCGGAGAGTATATATACTGTAGCCCATGCCAATACTGTAAGTTTATGAATGAGCATAACTTGAATGTACTTGATTGTTTATCTGTGTGACGACCACTAACTCACACGCACGCACGCGCATCTAATTGTGCTTCAGTATTAATAGATCAAATGGACAAGTTTATTCGATACGTATGAAATCATTATTGTATATCAAACGTTTCCTTTATGTGAGTAGAGGAAGCTCCCCTTTAACATCTTGTGCTAATGTTCCTGCAGGAAACGGCAACATCGATTTCCCGGAGTTCCTGACAATGATGCAGAAAAAATTGAGCTCCAGATCGGACTCCGAGGAGGAAGTGAGGGAGGCCTTCAAAGTGTTCGACAAGGACTGTAACGGGTTCATCTCCGCCTCTGACCTCAAACAGGTGATGAATAACCTTGGAGAGAAGCTGACCGATGAAGACATCAATGAGATGATCAAAGAAGCCGACCATGATGGTGATGGTCAGGTTAACTATGAAGGTACGCCAGGTGGCCATGGTTACATATACTGTTCGAAATATTTAGGGAACACACTTATTTTCAGATCAACACTGCAGAAGAGACAGAATGTGGTGTATATTGAAGCTACGGTGGTGTTAATGGTGTGATACATACTACTCAACTTTGAATACAGTTATTTGAAGTATTAACTGAGAAAAAGAGGAACTGATGCCATGCTGTATATTTACAGAATTTGAGAATACAGCTTATGAACACCAAATTTATTTTCTGTTTGTTTAAATGAGATTTCCACAAACAAATATATCGTTTCAACAGCGAAGATGACAATTTCGCATGGTATGTTTTCTTATATTTGCGATAATACCTAAGATCCAGAGACAATGCTTTTGCTATTCGTGAGGGTGGAGTACACTAAACGCCAAAAGAAACGTTACCCTCCTTCCTAATGACGGGGTAACCTATCTTCAGCTGGCGTTCTGATGCGTGGACGTCCATTTCTTGGTCTGTCTACGGTGACCCCAGTCTGTCTGAAGCCCTGAATAAGTATTATAACCGTGATACGGTGGCATCCGAGGGCGTTGGCAACAGCATTGTATGTCGACCCCATCTGCACCATCCCAATGGCTCTTTCTCTCTCTTCAGCTGTTAATTGTGGCATATTTCTCGTACCTGTGTATCATATCATGTATTCTAGGCTCTCTTCATACCCTATAGAATCATTCTACATGTGAAATGGAGGCAAATACTGCTTGAATATTGCTGCGTTTTGGCGATTGATATTGCTATGTGTAAACAGAAAATGGAAAAATGTTACTTTTGCAAGCAAACATGTTAACAAAGATAATTTTAGATGTTCCTAAACATTTTCTCACAATATCAAAGACACGTTTTACTTGTTTTCACTAATGCAAATCAGCAGAAAATGTTTTAAAAGACCGAAATCATAGGAATGATTATTTTACAATTTTACACACTCTACAACAGTCGTTTCTTGTTTTAATAGTTGAAAAATGGTGACTTTATATGGTTTATCTTTGTCCCAAAGCAGAATTTTATTTCAACCTTTCTTTTGTACATCTAAATTACTGTTATTGGTTTATTTCGGCATGGACGAAAATAAGACAATTTAACTCTTCTGAAAAAGATGCATTTCACCTAAATAAGAATGCATTTGAGAATGTTTTTTCGCGATTCGCATAAAGCTGTGTTGTTAAGCTTTCTTGTACACTAATACCTTCTAACATATCTTGGATAGTTTCTAAGTAATTCATAAAGGTAGGAGGGTAACGTTTCGTTTGGCGCTTAGTGTTCATTAGCCGACTTCGTTACATCGAGTAATCACATGATAATATAGACTCGTGAAGATCTTAGAACTGGTTTTCAGCAACCCATCCTTGTAGTAATGGGATCGGGTGGTCAGGCCCGCTGACTTTGTTAACCACATGCAATCTTATCCGAATTTCGTAGATCAATGCTCATGATGTTGATCACAAGATTGTTTGGTGAAGATTCGTTTGTTTACAGACCGCCGCCATATAGCTGGGATATTGCTGAGTGCGGCGTGAAACAACAAAGTAAATAAAAAGGTCTCGAAAGACGATGTATTATCATATCATCCAAGACACTACTGCAGATCAAGAGACACTCTGGTCCAGACTGGATTATTTACAGTCCGCCGTCATATAGCTGGGATATTGCTGAGTGCGGCGTAAAACAACAAACAAACAAAAATGACAATATGCAGCTTCTACTGTTTGCAGAGTTTGTGATGACAATGCTGATCAAGTGACGACACAGCAGGGAGCGTATGGACCTGAAGATGAGGCTGAGGCACAGAGATGCTGTACAATATGGCAATATGGCGGACTCCAGGCACATTTGACGTCACGAGCGGAAAGGTCACGTGGGTTCCAGCGAAATATGCATAACGGCCGAAGCTGAGATTTACAGAAACTGTTTTCGCGATTAAATCATAATTATACATAAGTTTTAATTGAAAATTTGGGAATATGTTTCTGATGACTTTATCTTTCACCCAGCAAATTATTGCAATCCACACGTATTCTCCTTTAAGGGAACTGTCCTTACATGTTTGTAGCTTGTACACAGACAGCAATAATGCTGACACTGAAACTGATGCGGGATGGACTTGAATAACGTGCTGTATGCTGCTTCTGACGGCGGCCTTGGGTGTTGAAGTGATCTTGGGTTTTGGGAAGTAATGTGTCACGGTTGATATTTCTCAATAGAATAAAGAGGTCATGCGAGTGTTCATCAAGCGTTTGTTGCAGCTGTGCGCAGGTCTTCTGCTTGGTTCGTTTTCAGTGTTGTCATTCAGTAAACTACATCTCCGTCTAGTCTTGATAAAGGCGATTGTCTGATGTATTACCTTATCGACATGGCACGAAAACCTGTGTATGTTTTTTGCTTTGGTGAATATACACTACCCATCAAAAGTTTAGACTCACCTGAAGCACTCATGCATAATGCTTACATGGATGAATTTCTCCACTAACTTGGAGGAACTAACCGCAAACCTCATGCAGATGAATTGCACAAGGATCATGCATCAAATTGCTGAAAAACATGTGTAAATATCGTGCATGTGCGTTTTGGTGTAAAGTTTTGTTAAGAATTTGCCAATTTTTACTGAGCCTCTCATATAAAAGATAGAGTCCAGATATTCGTGCTTGTCAAAGCTCCTAAATATGTACAGGGGCGGTGGGGTACCCTAGTGGGTTTATATCGCTCGCTCGTCCATATTAATTGAATCCCATTTCTGGTGTCCCCCGCCGTGATATTGCTGGAATATTGATAAAAGCGGCGTAAAACCATATTCACTCACTCACTCACTCATTTACAAGTAACTGTCGGACTGCATCTCGCTGTCACATGTTTCGTCTCGTACATGGTTACAGTTAGTTGCAGGTTCCATGTAAGTTTAATCTTAAAATCTAAATCAGAACCAGAAAAAGTAAAGAGAAGTTTTTGTTTCAGTGTTAAATTCCTTTATGAGTAATGCACCTGATTAAACTGTCCATGAGGTGGTAACAAGGAGTGAGTGAGTGACTGAGTTTGGTTTTACGCCGCTTTTAGCAATATTCCAGCAATATCACGGAGGGGGACACCAGAAATGGGCTTCACACATTGTACCCATGTGGGGAATCGAACCCAGGTCTTCGGCGTGACAAGCGAACGCTTTAACCACTTGGCTACTCCGCCGCCACTAGGTGGTAACAAGGATGTATGTGAGCATACAATCTATACGTACACTATACCCATATGGTATTATATGTAGTATTTTGTATCACAAAGTATAAGATGGCTATGTAACAAATGTACATTGTGCAACATAATTTATCGAGATGATAGCCAAATAGAACTGACTGCTAGAGGGATAGACTGTACGTGTAAATACATATAGCTGTTTGTCGTAAATGTTGTTATGTGCTGGTACCGATCATTATTGAATTGTATAGTTTTAACAGACCTCTAAGAAGAATAAATGTGCTTGCAACTCGTGCACCATTGAACGTCTCCCAAGTGTTCGATGCGAGATGGGGGCGGTGGGGTAGCCTAATGGTTAAAGCGTTGGCTCGTCACGCCGAAGACCCGGGTTCGAATCCCCACATGGGTACAATGTGTGAAGCCCATTTCTGGTATCCCGCCCGTGATGTTGCTGGAATATTGCTAAAAGCGGCGTAAAACCAAACTCAGTCAGTCAGTCGATGCGAGATAGCAGTTAATGTACCATCTACCTGTACTTTATTGGATCAAGATACTCTTGTTCATGGACTGTCCATAAAATACTGCTTATCCTTGATAGGGATAATCTGAGGCAAGGGGAGGTAAATATGAATGATCTTTGACACAGACTCAGTATTGACATGGCTACACATATATTTTATTAAACTCTCTCTTAAGCCGTTGTTTTAAATCTAATAGAATGAAATATCTCAGTATTCTTATAAAGGTTGAGGAGTAATAATGAAATGATGCAACATGAGGCATCATCAAACTCTGTATACATGATAATAATAACTTTGTACAGATACTCTCAACACAAAACGTAAACAGTAAAATCAAGAAACACAGACCGTGGAAACGGTTCGTGGAATATCGAGTCAGTAAACGTAATGCAGTATCCTATTGAAACACATTCACTCCTGATCGGAATTTTCCGGGCACGTGTTTTATCAAGTTACCTGTGTTCAATGTACCCCCCTTCCCATTTGCCGCTGCGATTTCTCATTAAACGCAGTACACCTCCTGCCTAAATGCGGGTCACCGCTGTCGCACTGCGACAACCACTGCGACAGAACAGGTAGTGAAAATAACACACTTGTGTGACGGTGTGTGTCGCAGTGAAGGCTAATGACGCAGGTGGGCAACCTGGTTTACAGGGATACCTTATAGGCAGGTACGGGGACCCTTGCCATTGGCGGGGCAACGAGGAATGACGTAGGTTACCCGACATGCCCTGCGAGAGGGTATTAGCCTTAAGTTGTTATTTGATAGTACGGGTGGTTCACTTTTGGCAGTGTGGTTTTGATTCATTACGTGAAGTCAATTCACCTAAAGCTGGTTATAGGTTTTTAAAGGCTTTAACTCAAGTTAATCATGAATCTATATTGACTGGTATAAACAGCTGAAAGTATGCACTATGATAAAGAAAACCCATGCACATTGCAAAAGGAGTGAATGAGTATGGTTTTACGCCGCATTTAGCAATATTCCAGTAATATCATACTTGGGACACCAGAAATTGGCTTCACACATTGCACCTATGTGGGGAATCGAACCCTAGTCTTCCTGACAACGCTTAAACCACTAGGCTACCGCCCTGCAAAAGGAAATATACACTGATGTTTCACAGCGGCTAAAGGTGAAACGGCTGGAGATGTATTTGATACAGATAGCAAAGTTGTGTATTGCATTTTTTCGACAACTGTTTTCAGACTATTAACCTTTGTATGACGTTTGACAGTTTTTGGTCAAGACCTGTTTTCTAGTGTATACGTTTTTCCCTGGCAGTTTATAGTGAAAATGTGGTCACCTGATTGTCTGGTCCAGACTCGATTATTCAAAGACCGTCACCATATAGCTGGAATGTTGCTGGGTGCGGCGTAAAACTAAACGCACTCACTGTGATAACATGGTTCCCATATCCACTGATTTCCGTGTGTGTGGCATTCATACTGCCATCCATGTGTCCCATACACACCTGTAATCAATATCTGGAAATTAATCAACAAAATGATGCATCAGACCCCGTTAATCAGGAACAAACGCCAACGGGATTATTGAAGCTTGGACTGACTGCCTGAGTTTGGTTTTACGCCGCTTTTAGCAATATTCCAGCAACATCACGGCGGGGGACGCCAGAAATGGGCTTAAGATTGAAGCTTGGAACGTTTTCAGAATTGGCAAGGATGTTATTGCATGAGGCTATATTTTCAAATCCAGATATTTGATAATCTGTAAACTATCTCTGCATACGATAATGCCCGATATGGTTTTAACTACTGATATTATACCTTGATTATTAGTTATTACAATATTAACCAGTACGTACATTGTCATACTTTTGTTAACTTTCAACTTTCCACAATACTTTCTTTGCAACAACTGACTGAATATCGTATACTTTCACCATATCAATGTCAAGTATCTTCGGACCAGTGTGAATGTCACGTCCAGACTCGATTATTTACAAGCCGCGCCTTAAGGGTTAAATATACATGGTCCGGTGATACACAACACAAAAACTAAATTGATTGTTTTTCGGGGTACCGACACACATATTACACATATATGACTACGCTGTATCCAATAAAAGGGTTTTACAATTAAATACAAATAGTTTACTCTGCCAGAAAATGTTTTGTTCCTAATTCGTTTGTTTGTTTGTTTCTATAACGCCACACCCAGCAATATTCCAGCTACATGGCGATATCATTAATATAATTGTTTCTACTGAAATATTTCAATGCTGCACTTACTGAAATGGTCTACATCAGACGAAGAGGGTGAATGTTTTGAAGCATGTATCCGGACATGCATGTAATTGAATTCAGTATTTATATGCCATTAGTATCTTATATGCCTGTATAAATATCTTATTGTGTCTCGTAGTACAAAAAGTAATTCCATTAAGGAGAGACTTGTATAGCGTGTACACAATCCCACAGTTGTCTCAAGTAATGAATTAGTGCATGCAGCCTTCACCCCAGGGTCAAGGCTGACACGGCCATTCAGGGTTCGTGTTTCTTCAGATGACTGATGTAGTTTTCAAACGTTGATATCTAACTTAACCACTAGGGCTGTGTAATCACAACGGGAAACATCAGTTGTGAATGAAATGAATCTGTTTCGTCTTATAATCGAGACTAGTTGTTTTCTGACATTGACGTTTGACGTCTGTATTTACATCACATTCACTGTTGAACACGCCCTCGCGGCATGCAAGATGCCTACAGTGATCTGTCTGTAAAGACATCGTCTGGATTGCATAGTTGCCACATGTTACCTTAGAGTCAAAACATATTCACTTACACATAATCCGATACTTATTGTCTTTGTATTCCTGTAATAATTGTTATACATCGTTACCTATAATGGTTATATTTACCCAACAACATATATTACTTACAAGACATATTGAAGATCTATATTCTCAGGATTTGTTAATGTTTCACGATTGAATTAAAAACTTGTATTTGGCTAGACAATACCTTGTTTACTGAGAAAATGTAATCCCAAATATATATTACATATATTAAATACCTTGTTGATTTATCACGACTAAAACATAACTTAATATTATCAGATATTCTCAAGTGCAGTTAATATTTAATATTTCCAGTTTCATTTAAAATATTTTATGTGGCTAAACAATGACGTTATAATTTCTCACGGCTAAAAGACAGCTTGATATTCTCAGGTTCCACAGTCCCACGTGGTAGCCCTTCAAACAGGAATCCAGGCCTTTGGTATTGACGAAACTGTCACCTTGAGACACCATTGTCATTTATTACGAGTATTCAATACGCTATATAATTCCTTTATGACATATGACAGATCAAAGATACTAATCTATCAATAATCAAAAATACACCCTGAGAACCTCACATCCCCCAACAATATAAACCATCACATACACCCAAAAACGATACGATATGGGTGATAATCGCAATACGTTAATACACAGAAAGGGTCACACAATAAGAAAAGAACGACTTTCTCATGCTGTGTTTCGACACCAAACAGGGCCAATTGTTGGGTCTAGGGGCGAATTCTTTCTATTGAATTCCATGTTGCTAGCTGTATTACAGCGTGCGTTTGGTATTACAATGCTCGATATAAACAGTGAATGTTCCAGGCTCGATGTTTTGTGGTCTAACGTGTAACTAGGAGGACTACCATATTTACATGCTTACCTGATTTTGAGAACATATATTAAACATGGTAAGTATACATGTCGTGAATGATTTCTTTAAGAATTAATACTTGTATAAGATTTCAATACTCTTAAGTGCGTATGAATGCATGCTTAGGAACTCATTCGTGTATTCTGTTGTACTCTATCAACCATGGAATTGCAGACTGTAATTGTACGCATTTTAATGTTGAAAGATATATTATATATCCCGTTATGTACCAACCAATGCCATGATGCAGATTTAATTGAAACCAATAGAGTGTTCATTTGTTATTGTTTTGCTACATGAAATGTGATATGATGACTGATTAAAGGGGAGGTAATTCAGATTATCTCTAATGCTATTTTGGTATGATAATCTAATCAAACACGATTTTATGAGTTATAGTTGGACCACTTCGGTTGTCAACATTGTCTCTGTGCTTCAATTGTGTTGACAAAAATGCCGGAGTTTCATGTCCGTGCTCAAGTGTCTAGATCCTAATATTTATTATTTTGGGTTAACAGTCCGTCTCAGTTTGCCACCTGAGTCTGCTTGATTCAAGAACGAGTGTGCAGTTGGATAGGAAATATGCAGGCACGCTGGAAATAATTTCATTTCTCGTTTAGCCATAATTCATTGTAATTCACATGTCTATGCCAATGCTATGATACTAAAATGCTTTCATTTATATTTTTAAGGTTGAAAATCTCACCGATGAGCAGATTTCAGGTTAGTACCATATCTTCATTGTTTGATAGCCAAAGCCTTTAACACATGGTGTCATCACTTGTGTTTAATGACCCGCCATGTTATTTCCATCACTATTTTGTCTTTTACGCCCATTGGAGTCCATTTTTTCGGTTAATCGAGACTGATTATTCTCTGGTGTTGGCGTTTTATATTACCGTTTTATATTACCGTAAAGTTTTATATTACCGTAAAGTTGGGAAACTTTCTCCCCATACAATGAAAAAAAGGCCAAAGGTATCGGCCAATATGGTTTTCTTATTGACATGTTCAGTAGATTGTTGAGTTATAATTGATCACGTCTGGGCTGATGGAACACATATTACCTGGTGAGGTGAGGTGAAATTGGGTTTTACGTCGTGCTTGAGAATATTTCGCTCATATGACGACGTGCATGCGTGTGTATGTGTATGTGCGGCTGCTTGTACTAACCCAGACTTAAGCTGGTTTTATAGTGCTAGCCCACTGAGATACCATGCCGCAGTGAAGCATGAATACCCCACTCAGACACATTATACTGACTCCGAGCCGACCAGTCCTTGTTGTACCCATTAATGCCATATTTTAACGTCTTTTGGTTTACATATTGCCTGGAGCGAATGAATGAATGAATGAATGAATGAATGAATGTCTTTATTTCCTTACTGGGTGTTGAATGAACAAATGAATGAATGAATAAATGATTGTCTTTATTCCCTCCCTGGTTGTTTAATAATGAATGAATGGGTGAATGAATGTCTTTATTTCTTCCCTGTTTGTTGAATGAATGAATGGATGTTTCCATTTCCTCCACGTTTGTATTATATGTACAATAAACACAGTTACATATATGTATGTTGTTCCCCAGAGTTCAAGCAATGCTTTGCTCATATGGACAAAGATGGTGATGGGATGATCACAACCAAAGAGTTGGGCATCGTGATGAGGTCACTAGGTCAGAACCCAACAGAGGCAGAGTTGCAAGACATGATCAACGAAGTTGATGCTGATGGTGAGAGGTTTACATCACTTTTCTGAAATCGTGTGAATGCTGGGTGGTACAGGTGGAGTAGAACATGCTTGTCCGTTTCGCGGCAACACCTGGTGCCGTCACTGCATTCTAGTGATAGATTCGTACACGTTTTATGCACGTATTTACCTCGCTGCAAGAGATGCAAATTCACTCACTCACTCACTCACTCACTCACTCACTCACTCACTCACTCACTCACTCACTCACTCACTCACTCACTCACTCACTCACTCACTCACTCACTCACTCACTCACTCACTCACTCACTCACTCTGACAAAAAACACCTGTATATTACAATGTCCAATCTTCTTGTCAAATCTGTTTCGACAGATAATCGAGACGATTTATCCTGAAAAAAGACCCTGTGCATTGAAAAAGACCCCGTTCATTTGTGTCCATAATCATCTTACCTGATAGATAAGACGTAAACATCACTGATAGTTGAGTTGGAAAGCAGAAACGTTTAGTTCTTAATCATTAGCGATCAGCCCTGACTTTAAGTTTGGCTCTAGGGCACGCTTTATTTCGTTGCTAGGAAACGGAACGATTGATTTTGATGAGTTTCTGACGATGATGTGTCGACGTTTAAACACTTATGACGAAGAGAGTGAGCTCAGAGAGGCGTTTGACGTATTCGACAAAGATGGCGACGGTCGGATTTCCGTCGAAGAACTGCAGATTACCATGAGAGAGCTTGGAAACGTTATAAAAGACGAAGATATTCAAGCCATGATCACTCTCGCAGATATCGACGGGGACGGGAAGGTCAATTTTATAGGTAAGAGAAAAGCATTTCTATAGTGTTTGATGATTAATGTTGATAGATACTTGATCCTTAAGGTATAACATTTTATACTAAATATTTAAATCGGAATTTCAGCTTAAAAAAATAATATATTAGCAATGGTCTTGTTCTGAGAAAGTGAGTGTTGCTCTTTCGCCATGAACCTATGTTGGGAATTAAACCTAGTCTTCGGTAGTAGCGAACGCTTTGACCACTAGGCTATCCCGAATCTCCTTGTCCTATGGCTCTGTTTATATGTTTGCTTTGTCCGAAATACTATTTACATGATCTCTGACGTCAACAATAATGTGAGATTGCAATTGTTGTTGTGTAACCTTCGCTAAATATTGTTTGGCCAGGGTTACAATCTTCAAGGCCTTGGTAAAGCATTAAGAAATATTGTTCAGGTTGATTGATGTGTAGAAGGTATTAAACATGCTAATGGATTATTGATCTTAACGATGCCCGATACAAATCCTATCTTGACTTATACAATTTACTTTGTTGATCCTCATGTTGGTTAATATTAGCAGTTGACGTGCCATTGCATGAATTTGTGACCATGTGCTACAGGTTGGGTAGGATACGCATACATTTTCGTGAATACCTCTTATCACAACTATCTGATAGAGACTTACATGAAATTCCTCATTAAGAAAACGTGTTATATTGTTATATTTGTATAATGGATACTAGGGATTCGATTCATGGTAACTCCATGATTGAGGGGAAAAGCTTCGCATGAACCAAATCAGTAATTTAGTGAACTGTTTGGACCGTTGTGTTAACTATAGAGTCAAAGTATGTCTGGAAGAACTATTAGGTTACCTGGTAGTGCAGGTACTAGCTCCTTACTGTTTTAGTTCTCAATGCATAGTGAATATTCACCTGGGTACCTGGTAGTGCAGGTACCAACTCCTTACTGTTTTAGTTCTCAATGCATAGTGAATATTCACCTGGTTACCTGGTAGTGAAGGTGCTAGCTCCTTACTGTTTTAGTTCTCAATAGATAGTGAATATTCACATGGGTACCTGGTAGTGAAGATGTCAACTCCTTACTGTTTTAGTTCTCAATGGATAGTGAATATTCACCTGGTTACCTGGTAGTGAAGGTGCCAACTCCTTATTGTAATTAGTTCTCAGTAGATAGTGAATATTCACCTGGTTACCTGGTAGTACAGGTACTATCTCCTTACTGTTTTAGTTCTCAATAGATAGTGAATATTCACCTGGTTACCTGGTAGTGAAGGTGCTAGCTCCTTACTGTTTTAGTTCTCAATAGATAGTGAATATTCACATGGGTACCTGGTAGTGCAGGTACTAACTCCTTACTGTTTTAGTTCTCAATGGATAGTGAATATTCACCTGGTTACCTGGTAGTGAAGGTGCCAACTCCTTATTGTAATTAGTTCTCAATAGATAGTGAATATTCACCTGGTTACCTGGTAGTGCAGGTACTATCTCCTTACTGTTTTAGTTCTCAATGGATAGTGAATATTCACCTGGTTACCTGGTAGTGAAGGTGCTAGCTCCTTACTGTTTTAGTTCTCAATAGATAGTGAATATTCACATGGGTACCTGGTAGTGAAGATGTCAACTCCTTACTGTTTTAGTTCTCAATGGATAGTGAATATTCACCTGGTTACCTGGTAGTGAAGGTGCCAACTCCTTATTGTAATTAGTTCTCAATGGATAATGAAAGTTCACCTGGTTACCTGGTAGTGAAGGTGTCAACTCCTTACTGTTTAGTTCTCAATGGATAGTGACAATTCACACTCCACGAATGTCAAAGTTACGTTACAGGATATAGGTCTGTTGCAAAATGACAAATAGCTCTATATGCTTAGAAAGTAAGGCAGCTCTTACAAACATTCTCGTCAATGAAAAAACTGTACATCCGCTTTTAAGGAATGTTGCGGATTTACATCAATATTTTATTCAACAATCAGCGAAACATTTATATATTTATTAACATCAAGTTATCGACTTGCTGTCCACATAGCTGACCGTCACAAATCAGTAACTCTGCATTATGCAACTGAGCCAAGCTGCCACTGCTAGGGTTATGCCCAAGGCTGTAACATGCTGTGAACATACATGAGTAATTATGTTTATGCAAATAAGAAAAACGTTTGTATTGCCTTTCAGAGTTCGTAAAAATGATGAAAAACGAATGAAGTAAACTCCAGAATCTTGGTGAGCGATCAAGTTGCCTTTGACTGACTCTGACAGCAATGCTTTGGTGGAATCTTACACCGTTCACGAGGGCGTACTGCTCAACGTGGAACACTGTCACTGTTACAACGATGTGTGCTGTCTATACGCAGTCTATTGTGAAGTTAGTTCAGGAAAACACTGTATGTAATCAAACTGTGATATTGATCTTCATCACATCGATGACAATATGTTACGGACCAAGATGTCTGAGATGTGGAAGCAGAATACTCGCGGAGAAAATGCTCACGTACTTCAATAAAACGAATACTCATCGTATATACCTTTCTCCATGTATGTATTTAAGTGTTTACCCTTGTTTCAATAAATATTGTTTGATAACACTTGTAAAGATATGGTTGTCTCTTGAAAATATACCAATGCAGATATATAGGTAATGTGTGACAACATGGTAGTTTCTGGGTGTTGGTTCTGTAACGATAATCGTAAGGATCAGCATGGTTGAAGAAATATCATATTCATTCTCAAAATCCGAAGTCCTCTGCTTACAGTGAAATCCCATTAGAACACACACTTAAATATGACATGACACTCTTTATGTGAAGGTCATATCACACCGATACAGTATTTTATGCTTTAAATAAGACGAAATCACCCGACATTCCAGTCGGGTTGCTGTCGGTAGACAATGACCAGGCACCAACGTTTAGAATTGGGTGAGAATCGGTGGTATCGGTAGATTTCATGGAGGTTTAATGCTGACCATTTCGAGAACACCTGGTGTCACCACTGTATTTCATGTGGGGAATCGAACTCAGGTCTTGGACATGACGAGCGAACGCTTTAACCACTAGGCCACCCCACCCCCTTTGTAGTGAACAATTACATGAATGACCAATTCAGTGAAATGACCAAGATTTTGAAGACGGCAATTGGTCATAACCTGCGTACCTGTATGACCCTTCATCAGTGAGATTGGAACTATACTCTTTGGTTAACAAGGCGTGACTGTAGATCATATACCCAGCATTTCGACAGATAATCTAGACGGGTTATTTTGATAAAATTTATAATGATGAAACGTGTACATTTGTGTCCATAATCAGCTTACCTGATAGATACGACTTAAAGACAACTGACAGCGTCAGAACTTCTAAAACTTGACATTCCAGATTGTTAAACACCAGTCAGTGTGGTAACAATTGATGTCACAGCTGCTGTAAAGGGACAAACTGCATTTCACTGATCACAATGTCCGATTAGAGAACGAGGCTCTCTGCTCTGTAATACATTATTGCATTGAATTGCAATAAAACAATATAAATTTACTTCAATTTAAGACAATAAAGAACCAATTTTAAAGACTTTTATTATACTTGGGAATTATAGATATATCCTTAGCAGATTTGTTTGGCGTTGCCTTTCTTCAACATGCTACGACAATACAATCTCATGATGCTTTTGTGAATCGTTGCCCATGTTACCACTGATGTGCCTAGCCAAGGTTGAGTATTTTGAGTCAACGTTGATACTAAATAAATATCGCAGGGCTTGTGTTGAACACCGGACAATCGTTCCCTCCCATGTCTCCTCAGGTAAAAACCAAGTTACCTTCCCGTCCTTCCTGAACGTCATGGCGAAGAGGCCAAAGGTTGTGGACACTGAACAGGACATTCTTGACATCTTCAAGACGATGGACAGAGACCAAAACGGGTTCATCAGTGCCGCAGAGTTACGTTACACGTTGACATCAATGGGGGACATGCTCTCTGACGAGGAAGCGGACGAACTTATTCGTCAGGCGGACATTGATGGTTCTGGAATGATAGATTATGAAGGTACGTTGGTGGTTTAGATTAACATTGATGGCACGGTAATTGTAGCTTATGGAAGTATACTGATGGCTTAGGTTAACATTGATGGCTTTGGAATGACAGATTATGAATGTATGTTGATGGTTTAGGTTTACACTGATTACTCGTTTACTGTAATTATGAAGGTATGCTGATGTTTAGGTTAACACTGAATGCCAGGTGACTGTATATCATGAAAGTGCGCTGATGGTTTTGGTTAACATTGAATGATGGTAACTGTATAGCATAGAAGTACGTTGATTGTTTAGGTTAACATTGAATGATGGTAGCTGTATGTTATAGAAGTACGTTGATTGTTTTGGTTAACATTGAATGATGGTAGCTGTATGTTATGGAAGTACGTTGATTGTTTTGGTTAACATTGAATGATGGTAGCTGTATGTTATGGAAGTACGTTGATTGTTTAGGTTAACATTGAATGATGGTAGCTGTATGTTATAGAAGTACGTTGATTGTTTAGGTTAACATTGAATGATGGTAGCTGTATGTTATAGAAGTACGTTGATTGTTTAGGTTAACATTGAATGATGGTAGCTGTATGTTATAGAAGTACGTTGATTGTTTAGGTTAACATTGAATGATGGTAACTGTATGTTATGGTAGTACGTTGATGGTTTAGGTTAACATTGAATGATCATAACAGTATGGTAGTACGTTAATTGTTTAGGTTAACATTGAAAGATGGTAACTGTATGTTATAGAAGTACGTTGATTGTTTCAGTTAACATTGGATGATGGTAGCTGTATGCTATGGTAGTACGTTGATTGTTTTGGTTAACATTGAATGATGGTAACTGTATGTTATAGAAGTTCGTTGATGGTTTAGGTTAACATTGAATGATGGTAGCTGTATGTTATGGTAGTACGTTGATTGTTTAAGTTAACATTGAATGATGGTAGCTGTATGTTATAGAAGTACGTTGATTGTTTTGGTTAAGATTGAATGATGGTAACTGTATGTTATAGAAGTACGTTGATGGTTTAGGTTAACATTGGATGCTAAGTAACTGTATATTATGAAAGTGCGTTGACGGTTTAGGCGCGCAGCGATTGCTCTGACTTGATACAATATAAGTGACGAGGAAGAGGACGAGGTAGATGTTGATTGCTCTGGAATGATAAATTATGAAGGATGTACCTTGATGGTTTAGGTTAACATCGAAGTCCCGGCAGGTTATGAAAGTATGTTGATGCTCTGATTCGATGGTTGGGTAGTGACAGATTATGCAGGTACATCGATGATTTAGGTCGACACTGATAGCCCAACGTGATAGATGATGAAGGTACGTTTACGACAAAGGTGACAGATTGGGATAGAACGCAAATATATCAGGCGGATTTTGATACCTCCAGGATGTTATATGGAGGTTGGTTGATACGCTGATACGCACCCGGACATTTTCTGTAGCTTCTTTCGTTATATAACTTAAATAAAAAACGGCAAATGGTCAAGAGGCAATGATATCAAGATTAAATGAACTCGGAAAAAGAAGTTTTATTTAAAATTACAATTTGTTTCACTGTATAGTATATATATATATACTATACCTTTATAAATCTTCACCAACTAGTGAAGACACCAGGTGTTTGCGAAGATACACGCGTATCGCATATTGCTTTCTCAGTGAGGGTTGTGTGGTAGCCTAGTGGTTAAACCACCGCTCGTCACACCGAAGACCCGGGTTCGATTCCCCACATGGTTACAATGTGTGAAGCCCATTTCGGTGTCCCCACCGTGATATTTATGGAATATTGCTAAAAGCGGCTCAAACCCGTACTCACTCGCCTTCTCAATGAACGTAAAGTGGGCCATACAATGGATCAAACGGCATGAGGCGTAGTCGTAGAATGCATTGGTTATTTCTCACATAGTAATCATGTTATTCTGGGCGGAAATGTTTTCAATGAATCCCTTCGATTAACATCGAATTGCCGGCTTAACACATTATAAGTAAGTTTCAATGTGTAATGTGTACCAAGCAGAATGTGCCGGGTAAGGTGGGCTTCTGTCACATTACTTACGTCTTTACTGACGTGACTGCTGCTCCCTAGGGCTTTGTGTGTGAGTTAGTGAGTGAGTGAGTGAGTGAGTGAAACAATTTCGCCACATCGGCAATATATCAGCCATGTCGTGAAGACAAAACAGTCATATAATAAGAATAAATATATTCATACTTTTTTTAAAAATGCTGGCATCGAAGGACAGTATAACAACTAGATTATCACAGATTATATTTAAAACAGGTTTGAGATCATTTTCAAACGCTAAATCATTCTTCAACAACACAAAATAAAATCGGGCTATAGATCGCCAACAACCAAAGTTTTGTCTGTAATGTTGTTGTTAAATGTTTGTAGTGAGTGAGTAATGCAGTCTTAAACAACATTTCATGAACAACATGTGTAAGCTTAAAATATTGAAGTGATGCAGGTTACGAACGTCCACTATTTTAATGAAGCTCAAGAACACGGATATGTCTCTGGCAAATCAGGAGGATCACCAGGGCGAATCTCGGATTCGAACAGCGATCACAGGATTTAGTGGAGCATATTGTAGTGCCTCCAACGACTGATGCATCCTTTCGTTGTTTCTATAATTTATACGTCAGGAAAAGACGAAATGTGTACTGTTCTCAAGTAGTCTGGTCTCTGATTTTCAGTGATTAATTTATATCATTTCCACCGCTGGTTTGCCTTGTACACCTATTAGGATATATTTGGGAAATAATCTAGACGCTTAATGTATAGTTATGGTTATAGAAAGTGTTTTGTTGTTTTATGACACAATTATGCAATTTTGCCACTCGTAATCAAAGGCAAGAATGGAAATTAACATGTCTTTACTGTTTTTTTTCTAGATTTCGTAAACCGAATGATGGCAAAGTGAAGTGACTTCTGATCCTTAAATGCAGGAACATCTACCATGGTCACCGATGGCGTCCATGCTGGCGTTATATGATCTTACCCCATGCTATGAGTATCTGAATCAACGGATGAATATGTGTAATATTTTAATTCTAATTAAATATATTTAATAAAACAAATTCCACAACATATGCACTGGTTTCTTCTTTAAGTCAATGATGAGTACCGCCGAAGTCAGCGATATTCCTCCATATGTGAGTGAGTGAAGTTTTACGCCGCTTTTAACAATATTTCAGCAATACCACGACGGGGGCCACCAGAAATGGGCTTCACACGTTGTACAAATGTAGGGAATTGAACCCGAGTGTGGGGAATTGAACCCGGGTTTTCCGCGTGACGAGCGAACGCTTTAACACTCGACTACCACACCGCCCCAACCAGTAAATGAAAGCACGGGCAGCAGTGTTACTCAATCGGTCTAGTTGCAGATCCTAACCATACCCTTCAGTCGCTGCAAAGGCAGACTTCGGGCATTGATTGCCCATCGTCCCGACTCCCTTCGAGGTTAATGAAAATTATATTTACAACCGAATTGTAGTGGACGCAGATTGTAGAGTGTACTGCCTTGGCCCCAACCCCCGAAACCCTTCAACACTCAGATGCAGATGTCACAAACACATGCAAAATTCCGCATTACTCATATTTGTTATGATCAACATAATATATAACAAATACACGACTTAAATATAGTGGCAAACATTACGACATTCGTCACCCTGTTACAGAAATATTAAAACTAACCAAGAGTACTAAGAAAGATCACGATGGCATTAAACTGACTGATTATTTGTAACAACGTCCAGTCAGCAAGGGAAATTTCAAAGGAATGTGTTATTCCTGAAAGTTTCTGGTTTACAAGGGAAATATTGTTCAGAGTGGCCATAAACCGACTCACTCACTCACTCACTCTAGTTAGTTCCGGCCTCCAAATATATTTTAATGATTGTGTGCATTCAAAAAATAATTGAAGAATATTTTTGCAAAAATATTTATGTTTCGAAACGAATCTAGTAAAAGTCTAACAGTGTACAACGCCTTTCTAAAAGGTATTATTTACAATAGGTAAACTACAGTCTCCTTAAGATCATCGACCTGGATAATCCGATATTATGCATGCAGATGTATGTACGGGCCTACAACAAAATACTAATCCATTGAGCAAGCTGAGCGGTAGCCAGTTCCCCACGCCAGGTTAGTGGACATCAGAGTGGACATCTGACATATGTATAGGTTACAATATCTCTGTCGTGTATCTGCTCAGATGATTCCCTAGTACATATCCCTAGGTCTGCAGCATTTACTTGAAGGAATGCGAGTATTGATCTCCAGAAATGGAAGACTACACATGACGGTACGGTACATATCTTGTCTCCAGCCAACAACATTTCCCTAATGGCACCTTCGTACAGTTCTCATGATGTGTAGCATCTTGATTGTATGACAATATATATGTGGTATCTAGTATTTCTTATAGGATTTCCGACTAGCAACATTTACCCGATTTATGCCAGTGTATATCTCACTAGACATGACGTATTTATTTTATGTTTGTTTACATATTTCTCTCCAGACATGTTCTACTGTGTTGATGAAATGCACATATTTAGCTCTTTTTTCTTGGTAATATGAAATATTGTTTGGATGGTACGACAGTATAACCATCGTTTGTACTAATCTGAAGTATTGTCGTGGGTAATGTTAGTATATAGTCTCTCAAGACATGCACCATTGTGTTTGGCGGTATGACGTGTATATAGTCTGTCGTGATATATAGTCTTTCGAGATCTGTAGTATTTACTTTCTATGTTCTTTAACGCTGCATTCAGCAATATTAGAGCTATGGCTGCGATCTGTAAATAAACCAGACAATCCAGTGACAACATGAGCATCGATCTACATGACTGGGGTACGATGACATATGTCATCCATTAGTCGTCTCTTACGACAAGCATGTGTTGCTGAGGACAAATTCTAACCTGAATCTTCAAGAGTGGTTTTACTTCATGGTATGTAGGCATCTATCTTCTGATTTCCACCTGAGGTATTGTCTCGGATGATATGGCAGTATATGAGGTATGTCTTCGCCTCATGGGCTGTGCACATCATTGTTGACACATGTAATATTAATGCAACACCGGGTAAGATCAATAAGTAATCGATATGTCAACATGGATAATGAACCGATTTTTTATCTTTGTATGTATCTGAGCGTGACGCTTTCTTTTTGTCACGAATGATGTCCTTTCAACAACAAACAACATCTGAAACAACAGCCGGACATCTTTGAGACGAATATCAAAGGAATATAATGCAGTCGTCAGAGAGTCGCCACAGACAACAATTGTCTTGATCCAGAGACCATCTCGAGAGAATTACAACACCCCTCGACATTAAGGCTTGACATTAACGGTTCCAGTCTCAGGAGCGGTCTACCATAACACCCTATTTCTGTTCTTAGTACTACATGTGAAGACGTATTGTGGGTCGTGGACTCTTAATGCATTCTGGAGTACACAAGGCTTGGTTATGAACGACTTCGGGGTATATTCATTATAACAAAGGACAACTCGCACTCAACGTTTTCCCAAGCTACCTCTTGTATAGCGGGTAGACATTCTGCCAAAGCTGTGGACCCATATTCAAGGAATTACCGTGCACTATACAACGTGGACTGTCCAATCAGCTAAGTTTTCGGATCTACGCCGTGGAACCATTCTCGCTCCGATTGTCTGCTGTTCAAAACAACAAAATGGTGAGACGATGTGTTTATCGGTTGACTTAGACATCATACCATGTAGATAGTGATTCATACCAGCAAATGTGTATATATATTGTTTACATTGTATTTGTGGTTATTGTGTTTATGTGAATTTATTTATGAGTACAATGTCTGTCTTATGTAATCACAAAGGATATGTTAATTCCGTGCTAAGGGTCACGGATTTCATTTACCTATTTCGTTACATAGTTAGATCATGTAAAGATAATCTACTTATGCAGTCTACGTTCACAGTCTACTGGGTTTTCTATCTGGCTTATTATTTTGAACAATGACATTAGTTATCAAGTCTTGCGTCTCAATCATATTATCAGTTAACAATGTTAATCTCTTTTGTAGTCAATACTGGATGAATTAACGCAGGAACAAATAGAAGGTAAGGTCAAGACCTTTGAACAAACGTGCAGCAGAGATAATCCTGATTGCAGGCTGTTAATCAAGATTAACCAACATGAAACCCATACAAGCTGATATATGAACTTCATACACAATATACAATATGTAATAACTGGCAATCCTCATTACCAGTGGTGGTAATTATCCGTGTCGTTTAAGAGGATGCCACGGCGAAAGGTCACAGTAATATTGTTTACCCCGTTTAACACTTGTTAAGTCGAAGTTTCGAAGTAAATACAATACTTCAGTTTGTTGGCAATTGTAGGTAGAACATATCTTTACTACCCATCTGTGGTATTAAAGTATTCGTTCTATTCGTTAGTGATATAAGTTTGGTTTATGGATACAGTGATAGAATATTTGAATTATTACTTTTCAAAGGAATGTGGATGGAATATTGTCGATATTATTGCCCAGTAAACTACGGTTGTAGAGAACACAAATGACCCCTAATTGTAATTCGTTATGTGCACTTCGACTGAACTACACAGCAAGTGGTCGTGACCCAAAACACTTCGGTATATCCGCCAGTTCGTTATAAAGCGTGTTCGTGTTTAACGTAGTTGATTGTTCATGGTGAAGACACTGACTTAAATCTATGTAATACAAAGTCATCGAATAACCGTTCCTTGTTTCATTTTTGTCACCATCGAACAGGGACGTATACTTTATTGTACAGGAGTATATATGCCATAATAAATTCTACATTTGCAAAATACTCATACCATGCAAGAAAAGCTTCATTATCGCTTTCTGAACAGCCTTATGCATTCAGTACTCTCATGATTGTAATTAGCCATGGATATCATAGTACATCAAAACATAATAAAAAAACTGATTCAAAATTAAATCGGCATATGTCATTCACAACATTGGTGGAAACAGTCATTCATCTTTCATTCAATACTTTAGACATTAACTTAAAATTTAATTAAAAATAATGAAACATGGATTGTTTGAATATTAGTCTACTTGATGTAACTGTACTTCAGTAAACTACGTTCATAACGAACTCGGTTATAACGAACTGATGGATATAACGAACTTTTTACGTCGCGGGTACTTTGTGTATTTTGTATTCCACTATAACGAACTTCGGTTATATCGAAGCATTGATGGTCCTCAGAGTTCGTTATAACCGTAGTTTACTGTGTTTTTGTATGAGTTACATCGGTTTGATCAATCATCACAGATAAAACCATGATCATTTGTCACTGTCAGTACTGCAATGTGTTCCGCTCGAGGCAATTCTCACATGACTGTCCCTATATGTCCAAGGCCATTGTATGACAAGACGCATATTTATGGTAGTATGTCATCATTGATTTTAAACAACCATGACATCCTATCCGATCAGGTTTTGTATAGGCATCCCCTGAATCAATAGATACGTTTGAAATCATACCAGTTATCGATTCCAACGCCAGGGAGACAAAGCAGGTCTATTGTGCAACGTTGATGTTGTTATGTTGAAGACTATCCATACACAGATGATGCTCAGGCACAGTTTTTCAGTGTAGTGAGTGAGTGAGTTTAGGTTTACGCCGCACTCAGCAATATTCCAGCTATATAGCCGCGGTGTGTAAATAATCAAGTCTGCACCAGATAATCCAGTGATCAACAGCATGAGCATCGATCTGCGCAATTGGGATACGATGACATGTGTCAACCAAGTCAGCCAGCCTGACCACCCGATCCCGTTAGTCGACTCTTACGACAAGCATGAGTTGCTGAAGATCAATTGTAACCCGGACTTTCAAGGGTAAATGAGGCTCAAGCACAGTTTCTCACAGTGTAATGCATAATAGTGAGTGTGTGAGTGAGTGAGTGGGGTAACTTTAAATAGTATTTCTGTTATTCCGTATTTCCGTATTTCCGTTTGTCGGCTTAATATTAGGGGAAAGTAAAACTAGTTTCAGACGTTTACAACTTTGGTGAAAACCAAATGCGAGAAGATGCTGCAGAGAAACCTAGAAAAATAATCAGGAGTAATGGATTCGAACCCAGAACGAAAGTGTTTTTTCTGCAAGACACGCCATTTCTCTGCCCTCAGGCTGCATCACCCCCATGACCCCGCGTTGCGTACACAATGAAATATATTGGAAAAGACAAAACGTGTTAATGTTCAAAATCAATCAGCACATTGCTTTTAGATATCATCCGATAGTTTGTCAGCAACCAATACAATGTGCGTCATGCTTCACAGTCTCGGAGACGATATCAATTCATAATCCACAAAGTAGTATGGAAGAAGAGGGGGGAAATGACAGCTAAGGTTTCGACCGTGACAAACCCATTATACCTTTCAAAACATTCATTTCAGTTGGATGCATTCAAGTGTAGCTAAACAATAAAATTTACTATTAGTTTATAGCGCGCTAACGCATTATGGACTTACTCAATCGTTACGGAAATACAGATTGAAACGTCTACCACAGAATAATATAAATTTAAATAGATTCAGCTGGGAGTAAAAGTAAAAATTTCGCTCAAAACTATATGAATGGATCAGTGAAAATCAATGATTACACCAAGCGTTCGTGTAAAGGGATTTTAAAACGGGAGGGATTCAAACCGCTATCAATATATGGTGAGTTGGTTTAATTTAACGCTGCTTTTAGCAATATTTCAGCAATATCACGGCAGGGGGGCACCAGAAATGGGCTTCACAAATTGTACCCAATTAGGGAATCGAACCCGGTTCTTCGGCGTGACGAGCAAACGCCTTAACCACTAGGCTACCCCGTCGCCCCATCAGTATATTGCAATAGGGGCAATAAAGGATGGACATCACTCATGTGTGATGTCTATAGATAGGACAGCTGACATGCTGAACGTATTCTTATTTTGCAGATTACAGCCGTGCGTTTCGTCTTTTCGACAAAGATGGCGACGGTACTATTGACGCTAAGGAACTGGGCACCGTAATGAGATCCCTGGGCCAGAACCCGAACGACGATGAGCTCCAGGAGATCCTGGAGGAAGTGGATGCTGATGGTGAGTGCCATATTAATAATATCCTGAAAAAAAGTATTCCTTGAAATCAATCCCTGCAGTACAGTTACAATATAATAGAGCCCCAAACTTGATAGATGTACAACAACGGGTATCGATATGCGGGAGCAACATGTGTGTATGTTCAGGATTAGAATAATCGCCCACTGTCTAAAAATGTGAAGGACGGAGATTTGAGAGGATGGTTGCTATGGATGGATGTAATTCCATAGCCAGAACAGTTACTCAGAACAATTGCTCAATGTCGGTGGACTGAAGTCGGAATAGCTGCTAAGTGTCCAATGATTGACTGAAGTCGGAATAGTTGCTAAGTGTCCAATGATTGACTGAAGTCGGAATAGTTGCTAAGTGTCCAATGATTGACTGAAGTCGGAATAGTTGCTAAGTGTCCAATGATTGACTGAAGTCGGAATAGTTGCTAAGTGTCCAATGATTGACTGAAGTCGGAATAGTTGCTAAGTGTCCAATGATTGACTGAAGTCGGAATAGTTGCTAAGTGTCCAATGATTGAATACAATGATTGACTGAAGTCGGAATAGTTGCTAAAGTGATTGACTGAAGTCGGAATAGTTGCTAAGTGTCCAATGATTGACTGAAGTCAGAATAGTTGCTAAGTGTCCAATGATTGACTGAAGTCGGAATAGTTGCTAAGTGTCCAATGATTGACTGAAGTCGGAACAGTTGCTAAGTGTCCAATGATTGACTGAAGTGGGAACAGTTTATCATTGTCGAATAGTTGACTTAAAGTAAAATCGGTTTTGTAGGTCACCGAATGAATGGGTTCATCCTAAGAAACAGACAGATAACCGTATCAACTGTGTATTTTCTCATAGTAGTGTTGATGCTGATCATAGAGTTACTGACCAGCGCGAATCCCATTTATAAGCCTTCCAGTTAGTGACGACACCAGATGTTTTTGTGATCAATGAAGATTCATAAAATGAATGTACATGGTTGATGCTGTATCATCCAGGCAACGGCATCATCGACTTCGAGGAGTTCCTGGGGATGATGGCAAAGAAGATGCAGTCCCGTGACTCGGAGGAGGAGATCAAGGAAGCGTTCAAGGTCTTTGACAAGGAAAGCAAAGGTTACCTGACCTCGGAAGAGCTTCGTCACATTATGACGACAATGGGCGAGAAACTGACCCACGAGGATGTGGACGACATGATCAGAGAGGCGGATCTAGACGGGGATGGGAAGATTGACTACCTTGGTGAGTGGCCGGGATATCTGGTTTGGGAGCGGAAGGATTATGGGTTTGGTCGGACAGGGTAGAGAAATGATGTGGTGTTCATGAGCTGACGCGTTGTGAAAAGTGCAGGAGGTAAACAAAAGAAGAGACAATTGCGGAGACTCATCACAGCATTTTTGTAGACAGAGTAAGCGACAGGAAAAGTTATGCAAGAGTGTTTTATGAGAGAGTTACAGAATAGCGTGTGAAGATCCGGGTTATAATTTATCGCCTGCGACCCATGTTTTTCATATGAGGTGACTAATGTGGGCGGGTGGTCAGGTTCGCTGATTTGATAATGCATGTCATCGTATCCCAAGTGTGTAGATCCCCATGATGTCAATCAATGGATTTTCTGTTCCCGACTCGATTAGTTACAGACCGCCGTCATGTAGCTGGGAACACCCGGTGTTAAACAACGTTATGTATATGGGATCTGTGAGAGAAGCGAGTATGGGAGTACAGTAGTTTTATGCTGAGACCGAAATGCAGAATAGAACATTTTGAGACATATATATTGCTATACGGATGTTGACAAATACAGCTGAACCATTGGATACTATGTGAAATATAAGTAGACTTGAATACATGACACTTTTATGGATAACAACTTCTTTTTATTCTTTACACGACGTTTTAGAGCTAATTCGTACTCCTTCATCAGGTGAATACTGAGTCAGTACAAAGAGTGAATATATAGAGATAAAACATGTTTACACAATGCAAGGAGGGAGAATGTACAAAGATAACAATATAATTACGTAGCCAACAATATAATCACGAAGCCAATAAGATTACAAAGCCAAACAGTAGACTGTTTGAAAATATATTTATGTTTAAAAAAGAGTTTTATTTAAAACAAATATCACGAGAGCGTGCAGGTATGTAGGCGAGATAAGAAAATACCTTAATTTGCTAAAAGTCACCTGTAAAGACAAAGAAACAATCTACATGAGGTCATAAATCAGTTCATCAATGTCGGTGACATCAAAGAGAGACAGGTGGGTCAGATGACAGATGAGGGGAACCAAAGGCTGTTTGATAACAGGTAGAACAACATCGTGGTCATACGGGCAGTCGAGACAACACCGTGTGTCCATCAGACAACAGATCGTGTAGGCAATTGACGCCGCCCAAACTTCCATAGTAGAAGAGCTTTATCTTCTTTGCAAAGATGTTCCCCACATTCCGTTTTACGCGAACTTAGATATATAACGGTCAACATGAAAGTAATTGTTTGTTTGTTTGGGTTTTGTTTGTAAGTGATGACACCAGGTGTTCGCTGAAAGGGTAAACATGTCCTGTCCTCCCATAGCACCCGCCATTCACAACCTTTGCCTAAAAAATGGAAGTATATTTTGCATGACGCCGAACAGCAGTACTTCTGCGCGATGTCGACACTCCGAGTTTTTGGTTTTGTCGACGGTTAGCAACAACCTATTTTTCATTTGTCGACAGATCGGGCTGACACCGCGACGACGGCTTGTAAACAAACCGGACAATCACATGATTGATGTACCGGAAAATGTACCGGAAATCCACCGAGATTATATTTGAAAGGTGTCTTACCGAAACGTCGACCCCTAAGGTTGAGGGTAAAAATCCTTCGATGTGATATGTTGTTTTAGCGTTGTTGTTTCAAGGGATTAAAGTCTGGGTGTCACCCAAATTTGAACTCAGGTGCGAAAAGTGATCACCAATTTAAGTATGAGATCTGTTCACCTACTGGAATATTATTATTTAGTGAGTTCACTCAATGCCACTAATAAATTCAATCATATCACACATATAAGGCAGCATGACATCTCAAACATCATTTCCATCATGGCAAATGCACAGCTTGATCACTGCTTTCTTCCTACGTCTTGGGGGTAGGTGGGGTAGCCTAGTGGTTAAAGCGTTGGCTCGTCACGCCGAAGACCCGGGTTCGAATCCCCACATGGGTACAATGTGTGAAGCCCATTTCTGGTGTCCCCCGCCGTGATGTTGCTGGAATATTGCTGAAAGCGGCGTAAAACCAACCTCAGTGAGTCAGTCAGTCCTACTTCTTGGGGCGGTAGATACCTGTGTATGGGGAGATATATGTACAGAATAAGCAAGAGAAAGACAGGAGGTTGGGTTTCTTAGAAATGCTTCTTTCTTTTTCTTACTTCCCCAAAAAGAATTAAGCCGACTGTTTCTACGATCAATGGCTGTTTCTTGCGAAACAGCCATCAGCGCACAGCCATGAGTCGACTGAAATGAATATTCAGGTGCGTAATAATATAATTATTTTATTTATATTCTTTTAAACACATATAATGTAGATTTAATATATCATTATAATTATAAATTCGGGCGCAATTTGAAATGAGGGATGGCACGGCAGGATTTACTCCCAATAGTTAGACATCCTATTAGTTAGAGATCCCAATTGTCAGACACTGGACTCGACATTTATTAGGGCAACACCCATATATACGTAGGAACGTCCCAATTGGATATTTTAACCAGTTAGTTTAACCTAAGGAAAAACTGTTATTGTGTATAAATATTTTGGACTTATTTTTGATCAAATTATCTGTATCAAAATCAATTTTATACATGAAGTGTACAAATGCTGATTTCGCTGAAATTTGTTCATGAAGTGTATTGGTAAATGTATAATTCGATTTACAATTTAGTGCTTTACTGTTCATAAATGACTAAATGTTGAATCTGTTTTTTTTGTCGTTTCTGATTTCTGTATAACCCGTATGACTTTAACAACATTTTAATCCCATTGTATCCAGTCGGTGGTGCGTGGAGACTGTCGGCACCTTTTTGTTTTGACACGCTTTAGAAGGTCGACGTTTTGGTAATGAACCATTTGAAATACGACTGCGTAGAAGTACAGAGAATCCATTGTTGATTTTTCAAGTACAAATATTTATAACTCGAAAGTATAGAAAAGAAAGATGTACATGATGATAAAACCATATTTGCAGTAACTTCTGAAAATACAAAATGGCCGTTATATTCAGCCTTCGTGGATTTGAGATAGCTTACTGTCCACGACAAATAGAATTATTTATGAAAATATTTATTAAGAAAGACACTAAACCAAAGATACAACATGTGTTTCTGTTTTACTTTATAAAAGTGACTGTCTATAACGGATATGCGGTTTCCGTTCCCGGACGGTAAATTTTACAAACCAACCGGTTAAGTCAAAACAAAACTTATCCGCACGAAGCTTTGATCTTCCGCTGACCGTGTGAAGTGAAGCGCGAGTGTCCCACGTGTTTTGACACGAAACAAGTTCAGCTATTCCGGAATAATGATCAGCAGTGTATTGGTGGTGATTAGTAGGCCTGTCTGACACAGAGTGAATTGTAGTTGGCAAATCAAAACGACCATGCTGTTTTGGAAGTGATTTTAACCCAGAAGTGTATGCTCGCTACCGTTCAAACACCTACTATATTATTGTGCATGTTTGAACTTGATCACCGGGAAACGTGTGCACAGCTGATTGCTATTTCCGGCACAAATACACACGGTAATCTTAAGCTTAATCCCTGCAAATAATACAATGCCCAGCAAAAACAACTTAGCACTTAAAACGTAATTAATCTTGTCTAGTGACATTTAATTGCAAATTTGACGTCTTTACTGACAAATTTGTCTTCTGTTGTTTGTTCACGTGAAGTTTCCCCTGGAAAAAGTTTGACGAAAGCGTAACTCATAGATAAGCCGACCCCATTCTACACACTGCTTTTTTTATACTCAAAATTCGGCTTATAGACTGTAATATACGGTCAGCCTGGATGACAGAAATCCAGATATCCGGATATTCAGTTATCCGGACGATTTACGTAAAAACGAATGTGTCGGATATCCGGGGTCTCACTGTATATGTTATACTTTTTGTCAATAGAATTCAGCAAGATGTTGGCATCCGGCTGCGAACAACAAAACCAGTCCCTCCTGCAACCTATGTAGACGATACACAGATATGGACCCATCCCTATCACAAAACCAGTTCGTGCTTATTTGGACTTATGGCTGGACATTCGTCATCATCTGTGATAAAACAAACACTTGGGCGTATTGAGTTATGTATGTGAGCAATGGAGTGTGTGTGTGTGTGACAGTATCACAATGTTGTTGATGCTATGTCTCACAACAAGCGCAACCTTTGGAACCGACAGGATGGACATGAGGGGAGATCACTCTCAGTTGGGCATGAGGGGAGATCACTCTCATTTGGCAACATCAAGTCAGCGAAATGAGAAGTCACCTGCGAGATTGTTTGTTATGTACGTTGTCATTTTCATTACGATCATTATGTACCATACATTTTCTTAGAAAATGTTTCATTTTAAATATAGAGAGTATTGATGTAAATATATTTATATATTATGATACTCATTTTTCCGGTTTCCCGATTTTGAAACACATGTGGAGTTTTCATACTGACATGATATTTATTGCTGAGCATGTTCTTTTTATTTTTGTAAATTGCTTACTGAGATATTTATCTTTGACATTTCAGCACATATGTGGAATTTATGTAGCACTAAGAATATATGCCTTCGTCTTTGTCACGTCTTCTTTCTCTTCTATTAAATGTTGCACAACAGAACACTGTTAGTTTTTTGTTTAAAATAATTTTAGCACAACCTAAATGGCCATACCACATAAACAAAATATATAGTCTTAACACAGATAGATCAGTAGATCTAACAGAACCCCGTGATATCTGTGTTTGAGAAACCCTTGTGAGTGGTTATCTGTAACATTGTTGAATAAATCATCATGCATTTGCAACTGTTTTCATTTTTTTTTATATTTCATGTTTACTCAATATAATCTTCAAATTAAAGATGTCGACGTCGGAGAATATTCTGTCTAGAATGTCTGAAAAAAAACCCGGATTCCTTTTTGACTGCAAGGCAAAATAGAGTGAGTGAGTGGGTGAGTGAGTGAGTGGGTTTGAGTGTATGGGTGAGTGAGTGGGTGGGTTGGTGGGTGAGTGAGTGGGTTTGAGTGTATGGGTGAGTGAGTGGCTTTGAGTGTATGGGTGAGTGAGTGAGCCTTTGAACAGTATTTCACTTTTGCCAGGACGTGTCAGATTATGTGATGCAGGACTTACATTCAGGTGAATCGAGCCCGGACCAGACAATCCAGTGATCAACATCATGAGCATCGATCTACGCAGTTGGGATACGATCACATGTGTCAACCAACTCAGCGAACCTGACCACCCGATCCCGTTAGTTTCAATGTTAATTTTGTTATTACTTTTTAAAACTTTTCTTTAATTTTTTTTTTTAAAGAATGACATTGAGTTCTGTATTTGTCGTTCAAATCACATTCAGATTTTGTTCCGTCAATATTACTTTATTTCTTCTGTTTCGCATTGACATTAAACATTTCCCCAAGCAGTCTTTCTGGCAAACACATGTCTTCTCACCTGAAATTAACATCATACCCAACCAGCACCACATCTCAACTAAGTCTAATTCCTAATAACGAGTATATCAAGTAAGTTATTCTGTTAACCATTCAGCGTTGGCATTCCGGTCTTTGTGACACTGGATCTCTAGGTGGGTTGACATTTCCAACCTAAAACCTATATGAGAACGCCATTGTTCATGCCCCTTCTAGTAATCCGGAACAATATGTCAGATTTACATACCCATAGACACCGAGTCGGCTTGTCAATTTCTACCGCTATTGACGAAAGCAATTCTCCACTTGCTTTCATGACTTTCCGCAATGCGACTAGTTGTCAAGCAGTTTAAATGCACCCGTGACAATGCAAGCACACCATACTCGCTTTATGATCATGTCTGTTACCTTTCAGTAGGTGCGCGGTCTAGAAAAGACCACAGTAGGTAATCGTTTTCTCATTAGGATAATCGTTTCATGCTGTAGTTTAAAATGGTAAGTATGATTTTTATGTTCCTCTATGTAAGCGACCATTCTTGAAAGGATAACCGCTTACAATCGGTTGCTCTGAGTAAATTGTTATCTGGAATGTTCCGTGCATGGTTCATACATTTAACCAATACATATTTGAAAGACATTCAAAAGTAAAGTTTCCAACATGTAAAGAATCTGAACATGTATTGCTGTTGATCATTTTTACCCTGTGTACCTGCTGAGCTGAAAGATCTGGAGGTGTCATTTTGTTGTCATTGAATAGACTGACTGACTGAGTTTGGTTTTACGCCGCTTTTAGCAATATTCCAGCAACATCACGGCGGGGGACACCAGAAATGGTCATTGAATAGAAGAGCACGAATAGACGAATAAATGTTAAAAGGCATATATGACTTTCAATTTCATATAAATTGATACACCGAGTTACGACACTTTGAATCAGCAATGCCAAGGCAATGTTAATGTTCCAAATGATTTTTGTGGACGCGGAAAGAGTTTTCTCGCTTTTATTTCAATTTTTTTTCACGTTCACAAAACCCATGATAGCGATGAAAGTATATAAAGTGTTCAAAGTTTTAATCATAAGAGACACAATCATTTCCATGACCAAATGAAATTTTGACTAAAAGCAAAGTCCATTGTACGATTCCGACTACATCATGAGCTACTGATGGACAGATTGTCACGAACAATGGTCTCATCCCTATTTGAAAATGATAATAAACACATACTCACCGGAATTGTACAATCGACTCGAGATTTCTTATGGATGCTGAAAGAGTTATGTCGCTCTTACTGCTATGCATGATGATATAGATTTAGGCAAAAGGGTAAGCGTAGCCTGTATCCCTATTGGCTTCGGTCACAAACACATGCAAAGGCATGTCATCCGATCGGGAGCTAACGGCACAAGTGAAAATAATGAATAACATCGACATAGTCTCGAAACGATTCTTGTCCAGAGCATCTTGTTCTGAGTGTCATGAGCAAGTTTGTACCTACTCCGACCTGCTTCTATTATGGCTCCTTACCAGGATCGTTTGGGGCCTAAGGGTGCGATGACGTTGCGTCATTAAACAAAGCGGAGGGTATGTCAGATGAGTGAAGGAGCGTTATGGAGATGCCGTTGTACTCATTCAGGGATTTAGGAAGATCGAGAACATATCACTGAGAAGGAGATTTGTTGGCTAAAGTTGTTTGTGGTTTTACGCCGCATTCAGTGATATCCTAGCGTGTTGGTAATATCTCCCAAAAGGTGTTTTATTGCGTTTGGTTAGAATCAGATCTTTAGCTTTGTGATATTAAAAAAGATGAGAACGTATCAGTAGATTATTCAACAAGCGAACACCGGGCATACAATTTCAGATAACGACATTGCTTTATGGCTATAACTTTCGCATTGAGTGAGTGAGTGAGTTATGGTTTTACGCCCCTTTCAGCAATATTCCAGCAGCATCACGGCGGGGACACCAGAAAAATGCCATAGACATTGTGCCCATGTGGGGAATCGAAAACGGGCCTTAGACGTGACGAGCGAACGCTTTAACCACTTGGCTACCCCCCATTGTCCCCGATTCGTAGTAAATGGTGTGTTTTAGAAAAATCATTTTAATTGTCAAAAATAGTCTGGAACCATGCACATACCAAACATACCAATGTTCGTAATTATTGTCGCCCCATACTAAGAATTGTTTGCTTGTTGTTTGACGCCACAGTCAGAAATATTCCAGCTATATGGCGGCGATCCCCATACCAAGACGAATAATAATTATCAGCATTGGTATACATCTATACATGGTATGACCATTAAGAAAACATACAAGCTGAAGAGAAAAGAACCGCTTGACCATTGGGTTCGTCCTTTAACAATATTGATTTTAATGTGTAAAAATCTAAACAAAAATATACGCCAAATTTCAAAAGCCTTCTTCTGAAGCAGCCAAACACGTTCAACATCATCGTGGTGCCGTTTTGTCTGCAGGCAGAAGAACAGCAGTGTGCGCCGGAAGGATCCCAACTCACAGAAGATCAGATAGCAGGTACATATATATCGTAACTTGATCTAACTGAACAGGACCGGGTGGAGAGTGGGTGTTGTTTTACACCGCCTTTAGCAATATTCTTGGAACACCAGAAATGAGCTTCACGCGTTGTACCCATATTGGGAATCGAACCCAGACCTTCGTCATGACGTGATAACTTATTTTGATTTATACTTGACCTGAGAGTTGGTATATGAGAGCTTGTAATAGGCATACAACAGCTGCAAATAGGTATATAAGATCTGATTATAGGCATGTACGACCTCATCCCAGGCCCGAGAGTTGTTGGTAGGTATTCAAGAGCAGGTAGAAGGTTAATAGGATCTGGTGGTCGGTATAGAAGATGTGCTAATAGCGATTGTATACAACTATATACCACCCCATAGAAGGCATACAAGAGCTGACAGTAGGTGATTAATCTGACAGTAGATGTATATGATTTGATGGGAGGTGTAAACAGCAAGAGGTAAGTACATGAATTGTAAATAAAAGGTATACGTGTATACGATCCCATAGTAAGTATTCGAGAACTGACAGTACCTGTAGCTGTGGGTATATAGGATGTGATGGTAGGAATATAGGATGTGATGGTGGTATATAGGATGTGATGGTGGTATATAGGATGCGATGGCAGGTATATAGGTTGTGATGGTGGTATAAAGGACGTGATGGTAGGTATATAGGATGTGATGGTAGGTATATAGGATGTGATGGTGGGTATATAGGATGTGGTGATAAGTATATAGGATGTGATGTTGGTATATAGGTTGTGATGTTGGTATATAGGATGTGATGGTGGTATATAGGATGTGATGGTGGTATATAGGATGTGATGATGGTATTTAGGATATGAAGGTGGTATATAGGATGTGATGATGGTATTTAGGATATGATGGTGGTATACAGGATGTGATGGTGGTATATAGGATGTGATGGTGGTATGTAGGATGTGATGGTGGGTATATAGGATATGATGGTAGTTATATAGGATGTGATGGTGGGTATATAGGATGTGATGATAGGTATATAGGATGTGATAGTGGGTATATAGGATGTGATGGTAAGTATAGAGGATGTGATGGTGGGTATATATGATGTGATGGTGGTATACAGGATGTGATGGTGGGTATATAGGATGTGATGATAGGTATATATGAGCAGGTAGTGGGTATACACTACCTCACATTTGGTATCCGACAGTAATCAGTGAGAGAGGTTGGTAGAAAGACAGACAAGGTATGGTAGTAGATTTGTGTGCCCGTGAGAGAGGACAAAACCAGTTCATAGGTAAACACAGCTAACAAGGGCAATGGGATGACGCAGATGAATAATGTGATGTAAAATGTCAATGAAGTGGCTGATTTTCCATTCTATGACTAGTAAAAGCTTTCATGACTTTACAGTTCTTAATAAATCTCGCTATCGGTTACAAATGAGTTCAAGGCGGGGAACGTGATAGGTCCGCACAGGTTGGACCTACACACAATACTGTTTACAAGCTTGGAATGTAGCACACTTGGGATTATACATTATTGGAAATGTGATATGGCAAGAGCTTATTACACCAATACACCATAAAGTAGACACAATGCTGTGGAAGGTAATACAGATGTGGAGTTCACGGCTAGGTTCTTTGTACTATCGTTGATTTATTACTTTCCTTGTTAATGATATATCCCTGGGATATGACAACTGTGCTCACGTCAGTGGTTGTGGAATGTTGAAGAGTCAGTGCTGCATAATACGTCATTGTGTCTCTGTAATATGCATGTGTTTTGTGTCAGAGTGAGTGAGTTAATGAGTGAGTGGATGGGTGGGTGAGTGGGTGACCGGATGGGTGAGTGGATGGGTGGGTGGGTTGAGTGAGGTTAGTGTGTGAGTGATTGAGTGAGTGAGTGAGCAGTATTTCACTTTTGCAATGACATGTCAGTTTATGTGATGCAGGACTTACATTCAGGTGATCAACATCATGAGCATCGATCTACGCAACGGGATACGATGACATGTCTCAGCGAACCTGACCACCCGATCCCGTTAGTTTCATTGTTAATTTTGTTATTACTTTATAAATCTTTTGTTTAAAATTTTCTTATAAAGAACGACATGGATTTCTGGTGGGTGAGTGGGTGAGACGGATAGGTGAGTGGATGGGTGGGGCAGGTTGAGTGAGGTGAGTGAGTGGTTGAGTGAGTGGTTGAGTGGTTGAGTGAGTGGTTGAGTGGTTGAGTGAGTGAGTGAGTGAGTGAGTGAGTGAGTGAGTGAGTGAGTGAGTGAGTGAGTGAGTGAGTGAGTGAGTGAGTGAGTGGACAGTATTCCACCTTGGTCATGACAGTATATGTGATGCAGGTCGCAGGCGCGACACAGTGTTGACCAAAAACAAGTATAAAAAATCACCAGAAAAATCTGGGATTCGACTGCGAAACTACCATTATATTGGATACTTCTCCCCCTACTTAGTCAAGATTTATATTCCCATGTTTATCTCACTTTAATTTACTCAGGGGGCAACATGGCGATACGTCTCAACCCAACGTATCTATGTGACATTGGAGTTATTTATGAAACTGGTTCAGGGACAGGCACTTAAATACACACAGATATTAATTTCAATCACGTCTGGATTTCATCTAACATTTTACCGAGCCCTGGTCCCATCCTTATGGACTATTTAGGTCACAATACTTCAACATGAGTTTCCTCATAGAGAGGAGGGCGTGGAACACGAGCTGTGCCAGCTGTTTGTACCAGGGTATGTCCAGGTAGCGGTTTGACAGGGTAAACTACCAACACGTTCTGCAATTGTTGTTATTAATGTAAACGTTAATAGAAGTATTGCGTTGGCAATGAGTCTCTTGACATTGTTTGTCGCGATGGTAGTATGACCATTAGCATCTCTGTAATGTTGGCATGTAGCAGTTGACAAGTTTTATAGGCTGTTTCAACTCTTTGTTGATGCATTTAAGATGAATATAGTTGACTCATATTTACGTAAATGGCGTTTTACTCGGACAGAATTTGGGATAGATAAACATTGTTTACGAGGAGTACTGAGCGGTTACGAGGCCTGTGTAATAGCAGTCATATGACAGTTTATACATGGAGCCAGCGTTTTAATGTTATGGAGATATGGTCTTAAGTTTGATTTTTTATACAGGTTATTGTTATATAATATTTCGTTGATATGAAATGTAATGTATTGCAAGTGTATTTTTCCAGATTGGTTGATGTGGCCTTGTTCATTTATTAACACATAAAACAGGAGTACTTAATGGCTTCATCTTTGTTTTAATTATTCATTTATAGATGTATTTATAAATAATATGATGTGGCATGTCATACGTGTTTTCAAAGCTTCTCAAATGACAATTACACATATTCAGATATATGCACACATGTGTTCACACGCAGACAGGCACAGACAGACACAGACAGACATACACTGTGTCACCCAGACGCAGACATTTACTTACAAAGACACATATATCCACACACCCATGCACACAGCCACGCACACACCATACCTATGCATGCATGCATGTAGGTATGTATGTAGGTATGTACGGTGTGTGTGTGTGGTGTGTGTGTACACGAAACACTATACTGACAATGAAGACCACGCACGCACATATAACATACATAACATGCATACATGCATACTACATACATACATGCATGCATGCATACTACATACATACATATATGCATACTGCATGCATACATACATGCATACATGCATACTACATACATACATACATACATACATACACCAAAGGGCACTGACACAATTCATATCCCACTTGCAATAACGCACATTCCCGATTGAATTTCCTTTTAGAATTCAAAGAGGCATTCTGTCTCTTTGACAAAGACGGTGATGGCACCATCACAACCAAAGAGTTGGGAACCGTCATGAGGTCACTAGGTCAGAACCCAACAGAGGCAGAGTTGCAAGACATGATCAACGAAGTTGATGCTGATGGTAAGTAATGTCTGATTTCAGGTTCTTGAAAGCAAAGTCCACTCTAGGTGTCCGACTGTGTAATATGTATGTGCCAGTAAATCATATAAGATTGTAATGGTAAATCGTATTTGCGATATGATAAGCGTATCCTCAACCAAAGGTGGCACCGTCACAAAGTCAAAGTCAGTCGTTCGCATGAGAAAGAAAAAAATAACGTCATAAGTGAGAACAGGGAATTGGCAATCATTTTAGTCACTGAAGATGGAAAAAAAGTTGAAAAATCAAATGTTTTTAAATAGATGAACCTTCATGAAATTTAAAAAGAAAACATCTTTTAATTCCACTTGGTATTAATTCACTTGTCTCAAATATTTTCTGTGAAAACAATATTGGAACTCAGAGAGATGGAACATAATGGTTGTAGAGTTTTAAAAATATTTTGAATTTGTAGTTTTTAGTTATTTTCATTTTTAAATCAGGTAACGGCATCATCGACTTCCCTGAATTCCTGACGATGATGTCGAAGAAGTTGCAAGGTGCCGACAGTACGGACGAGCTGAGAGAAGCATTCCTGGTTTTTGACAAGGATGGGGATGGGTTCATCAGCGCTAAGGAGTTGAGACACGTCATGACGAATCTGGGAGAGAAGTTGACAGATGATGAGGTGGAGGAGATGATGAGAGAAGCGGATGGGGACGGTGATGGGCAGGTCAATTACGACGGTGAGTGGTCAGTTATGGATGTATGTTGGTGGTGTGGCTGTTGTGGTTGATGCTGTTTGGATTGTAGCCTATGATGGGCAACTAACTAACTCACTCACTCACATATGTCCAATGATGTTACGGCCAGTTGCATTCCTTGCTTGAGGATGTTTTGTGTTCACATCATCTCTGGGCCGAATGGTTAAAGCGATCGCACGTCACGCCATAGACCCGGGTTCGAGTCCCCACATGGGTACAATGTGTGAAGCCCATTGCTGGTGTCCCATGCCATGATATTGCTGGAATATTTATAAAAGCGGCGTAAAACCATACTCACTCACATCGTCTCTTATGTGGCAGACTAACATATGTGTACATATAGCTGTTAATTAATATAAGGTAGATTATTATTAGCTATTAAAAAGTCGTAAGGTGTGTGACATTGTTACCATTTATTTACTTGTACATTTATATTTAACAAGAGGAATATAATACTAGTTAGAATATTAATTATTAGTACAGTTGAATATTAGTTATGTTTTATACTTTAGCATTTTATATTTAAAAAAATAATCCATAGTTCTGCATAGTAAGCTTTACTCTCGGTTTAACAACCACTTATTGTCACTAGGCATGTTTTTGCCTTACAGCACAATTTGCCCCAGCGTGCCAGGCCGGGACCATTGTCTCAGTGATAAGCACTGACTGCCACTTTCAGTGTTCAGATTTTAAACTGAGATGATATGTTACTTCTGAAGGAAAGACACATGATATATATTTTCAAAGGTTTTTCGAATCATTTCCTATCATGTGAAGATTTTTGGGACATAACACAACATTTCTTCAGACTTGAGATTTGGCAGCAAAGATGCTTGACTACGTGTTATCAGCATAACTCACTCACTCACTGAATTAGCTTCTCTTTCAGAGTTTGTGAAGATGATGACTGGGAAATAAAGAGGATTCTGGACTTCTCAAGATGGCGGATGACAATATGATTTGGAATAGCACAGACACATATCCCTACTAGTGTATCTAGCGTAAAATAAAATGTTCTTTTTTGTACCGATTAGGTCTGTCCTTTACGTAAGAAATAACTAAAAACAATACTAAAAATATATTTACATAATTAACGAAGATTTCGACACATAAAATACATGTCACATAAACAATCACATGACTCCTGAACATGCTGTCTGGTTGTGAAGAGCTGCGTCCCTTAGCTGTGTCGGGATCTTCTGCGGATGGATTTGAAAACAAGTTTCGTGTCTTTTATCTTTGCCATTGGCCAGGCAGCGTCATACCCGTCAACTTTACCACCTCAGTATCCGTTTCCCTGCACATGTATTCCACACGCTATGATACTGTTAAGGGTGGAATTACTGGGAGAATGTTATGGAGTTCTATTTATTTATGTTATCGTATTCATATAAAAATGGCAGAAGACAATAGTACGTATCATTAAAACATTGAAATGACATTGTTAAACAAGTGATTTTCTTAATATTTACGCCAGTTCACAGAATGTTACGTTAAATAAGACGGAGGTTTGATTTTCACACACTGAAATACGAAATATATTGAATGCACATCTTTTTGGTGTATACGTACGGAGTGAGCCTACTACAGTTGCCCACTAGTATTGCCGTTCCACGTCGTCATGGGAGGTGTAAGCCAGAGTCGCTAAGTCAATGAGTGAGGGGTAGGACTTGGATGACCGAGACTCTTATCTATCCTCACCACATTCATGTACAGGCGGGGCGGTGGGGTAATCTAGTGGTTAAAGCGTTTGCTCGTCACGCCAAAGACCCGGGTTCGAATCCCCACATGGGTACAATGAGTGAAGCCCATTTCTGGTGTCCCCCGCCGTGATATTGCTGGAATATTGCTAAACGCGGCGTAAAACCAAACTCAGTCAGTCAGACAGTCATGTACAGGCTCACATTCATACAATGATTAAAGCACACCAGGTTCTATACTCACAAAGTTACTTTGCCTCTGTCCATCTCTCCAAATACGACTTCATCACAAGACAAGGTATTGAAACGTGGAAAATGAATGACGGCGATTGGCCTCGGCCAATGTAAAAGTCCAAACCACTCTACTTTTTTTAAAGGTATCTTTTTTAAGGGTTGGAGTCTGATCTAACCTTGATAACATGCCTGAATACTTTGGTTCATTAAATCAAATGGCAACGATCGCATGAAACAATCAACCTAACAAAAGTACGAGCATCTGTAATCCCAAACTGTAACATATGTTAGCCGGCTCCATCAACTCCATCTATTGAAGTCTACTTCATCATCGAGGTCAAGCAAACAATATACTTAGGTATTGTGATCTGGGTGCCGTTGTACAAAGCGATCTTAGAGCTAAGGTGGCCGTAACTCCGATACCTTAGCATAGACTTAAGGTAGTCTTAGTGCTAAGGTTGTTTTGTACAACGGGACCCTGGGAATTAAGGAACAGCGTTGAACACTACATGCAATCCTCCTCTGCTAGAAATGTAATTAGTGGTCCCTTTATTGCAGGTAAAGGTACAAGGAAATAGTCGAGGATATTCCTTAATTGTTACCATAGCAACATTTATCCATTAGGACAAGTCCGAATGTAAATGTTAATAAGGGACATAACTCTCGGTTGATACGGCTTTACAAAAGAGGTGAGCAGGTACACTAAACACCGGCATTTCTAAGCCTGGTTAAAATGAAAACTATGTCAATAAATCGGATGAACGCAGTATCCTGCAATAATGAAAACATATGCTACCGCAAAGAAAACCAAATCCAATATTTGCATCACATGACAATAATCTCGCTATTGTAACGCCAGCAAGAAGCTATTACATTGAACATAGAATATTCTCTTGAGTCAGGTAGCGAAAAAAACGCAAAGCTGGCTTGTAAAGTGGCAGGCTTTGTTATCGTAACGAACTGTCATTTCATAATGAGCTGAGTGATCGATCTGTACACGTTTCTCTCAAAACGCTGATGCTGTCGTCCATGACGCCGCCTGATGAGGATCGATCTGCTCAGTGACATGAAACGGTGGTTCTTGCAGCACCAAGAAATGGATAGGACACGGAGAGTTGAGAATCATAATCAGCAGTGAAACAGATACAATATTGTCAGACTCTGAAACTAAAGCAGGTGTTTGTTAATCAGGTCGATGGTGTACTTTTGAATACGGTCTGATAAAGTCATGCTTTATTCATGAAACATATTTATAGGATCTGTTGAGAAGGATGATCTCCCTAAGGAACATATCGATACCTTGAACGTGTATCTCTGAGGATGAAGATCATTAACAATTCTTTTGATCAAATGACACATAACAGTGATGGAAATTTAGCATGAAATGCACGGTTTCCTTATCATGGTCTTAATGTTAAAGATTAATGATTCAAAGGGTCTTTAGATTAAAATACTACAGAAGTAAATGTCGTGGGGTGAGTTTGTGGGGTTTACCGCCTCTTTAAACAGCATGTCAGTGATGTCCCAGCGTGTCAGCGTCATGGAGGAGGAAGCTGATGTCAATGATGCAGGTGTAAGACGTTCACCACGTTGACGCAACCACGTTAATCTACAGTGGTTTTGACAACAACAAAAACAGCATTAGGACCACGATCACAAAATGACCACTGTTCTTAGCATAGCAAATAACATAGCTTCAATTGACAGTGGGTGTATTTTGACTTGTAAAATACTGTTATAAGGTTTCAAAAGGCATAATGATTTGTTATACAAGAACAGTATCACAAATCCATTATTGAGAACTGCGGCTTCGTGATAGAAGTGATGCTATCATTGATTGGAAATTAATCAAGGGATATAGGACATAATAACTGCCAATAACAGAACACAAAAGTCTCTTAAAGTATCAATTAACGGTGATTCATATAAGTGTTCAAATATAGAGATAATATGTTCTACAAAGACATCTGGAAATTTGTGATGACTTGTAGAAGTCCATTTTTTAAATATCCATCCCGGGCGACCATGTCAACACAATTAAGAACTGTCGAGAGCATTAATTAGTTTCTGGAATGAACGGGACCTGTGACAGTAAGAGCTCATGAAAGTTTAATCCTGCTTATGTCCTTGACTACCTCGTCTCTGTGGGGAGGCGGTATCGACCACCACCACGTTCACTGGCAAACATACGTGGAGAGAAGTGGGTTTCCAAAACAAATTATCATCTTTCCCAGTTGTCAGTTGCCTCATCTCGGTCGCCACGTAATTCTTATCCTTCAACACAAGGTGGGTGGTTCCCTTAAACAAGGCATTGTCTTGCGTAACATCCAAACAATGATCTTCCAAGTCATCATTTCGTTTTCTTATCACTAATGTCAGAGACCATATACCGATATACCGGTATATGGTCTCCGCTAATGTTAATCGTTGGCAGCATTGATGTATGTATGTGTTAAGCTGGATTAGGAATGCTTAAGACAGGCGTGTGGTGTTAAGAAGCAGATCCGGGAATGCAGTTCGATACTTTTCGACATTTCTGTAGACATGACCTTATCGTCACTATGTGGCGAACCGTGTAAACAAGGAGGTATGTTCTCATAAATAATACATTTACAGATGGATCAGATCTCCGAGAAAGACCTCCAAGGTGAGATTAGTGTGCCGTCACGGGCACCTGTAGTGTGACCTTGAAAACTTCGTGAAGTAAGACAACTGCACTCTTTGATGTATTCCATGTTGCCAAACTATTAAGTGCTGCACACTGCACACTGCACACTGCATACAAGTACACTGAAAACCTTTGGGAACGTAACTCCCTCGCGATAATTATTTTTTAAGGATAGATTAAAATAGGGACATTACTTTACATAAACACCGGTGTCATCACTTGTGTTTGGTGATCCAGGGGGCAAGACTCTACAAACCTACCTGTTATTTTGAGTCTGGGGATGACAGTATGCACCTACCTGTTAGATAAATATCTGGGCAAAGCACTATACACCTACCTTTTTTTATGTCTGTGTATGGCGCTTTACACCTACCTGTTATTTTGTGTCTGGGGATGACAGTATACACCTACCTGTCATTTTATTTCTATGTATGACACTATACACCTACCTGTCATTTTATTTCTATGTATGACACTTTACACCTACCTGTCATTTTATTTCTATGTATGACACTAAACACCTACCTGTCATTTTATTTCTATGTATGACACTATACACCTACCTGTCATTTTATTTCTATGTATGACACTATACACCTACACTGTCTGCCATTTTATTTCTATGTATGACACTTTACACCTACCTGTCATTTTATTTCTATGTATGACACTATACACCTACCTGTCATTTTATTTCTATGTATGACACTTTACACCTACCTGTCATTTTATTTCTATGTATGACACTAAACACCTACCTGTCATTTTATTTCTATGTATGACACTATACACCTACCTGTCATTTTATTTCTATGTATGACACTATACACCTACCTGTCATTTTATTTCTATGTATGACACTATGAACCTACCTGCCATTTTATTTCTATGTATGACACTTTACACCTACCTGTCATTTTATTTCTATGTATGACACTATACACCTACCTGTCATTTTATTTCTATGTATGACACTATACACCTACCTGTCATTTTATTTCTATGTATGACACTATACAACTAACTGTCATTTTATATCTATGTATGACACTATGAACCTACCTGTCATTTTATATCTATGTATGACACTATACACCTACCTGTCATTTTATATCTATGTATGACACTATACACCTACCTCTTGCATATATATCTGAGCATAACACAATACACCAATATGTTTTGCCATGGCACTATGAACCTACCTGTCAGATATATGTCTAATTTTATGTCTGGCATGATAATATACACTTAGCAGTTCAGATATATATCTGGTCTATTCGTGAGACGCAGCATTATATACAAATGCATAACGTAAACTCATCCTTATAATTATGGATTTAGCTGTTCATTAATGCTAGAGCGCACATGTGACTGTACCCGTAAACATGTTAAAGCGCACATGTGACTGTACCCGTAAACATGTTAAAGCGCACATGTGACGTGACTGTACCCGTAAACATGTTAAAGCGCACATGTGACTGTACCCGTAAACATGTTAAAGCGCACATGTGACTGTACCCGTAAACATGTTAAAGCGCACATGTGACTGTACCCGTAAACATGTTAAAGCGCACATGTGACTGTACCCGTAAACATGTTAAAGCGCACATGTGACTGTACCTGTAAACATGTTAAAGCGCATGTGACTGTACCCGAGACACATGTTAAAGCGCACATGTGACTGTACCCGTGAACATGTTAAAGCGCACATGTGACTGTACCCGTAAACATGTTAAAGCGCACATGTGACTGTACCCGTAAACATGTTAAAGCGCTCATGTGACTCTACCCGTAAACATGTTAAAGCGCACATGTGACTGTACCCGTAGACATGTTAAAGCGCATATGTGACTGTACCCGTAAACATGTTAAAGCCGCACACGTGACTGTACCCGTAGACATGTTAAAGCGCACATGTGACTGTACCCGTAGACATGTTAAAGCGCACATGTGACTGTACCCGTAGACATGTTAAAGCGCACATGTGACTGTACCCGTAAACATGTTAAAGCGCACATGTGACTGTACCCGTAAACATGTTAAAGCGCACATGTGACTGTACCCGTAAACATGTTAAAGCGCACATGTGACTGTACCCGTAAACATGTTAAAGCGCACATGTGACTGTACCCGTAGACATGTTAAAGCGCACATGTGACTGTACCCGTAGACATGTTAAAGCGCACATGTGACTGTACCCGTAAACATGTTAAAGCGCACATGTGACTGTACCGTAGACATGTTAAAGCGCACATGTGACTGTACCCGTAAACATGTTAAAGCGCACATGTGACTGTACCCGTAAACATGTTAAAGCGCACATGTGACTGTACCCGTAAACATGTTAAAGCGCACATGTGACTGTACCCGTAAACATGTTAAAGCGCACATGTGACTGACTGTACCCGTAACATGTTAAAGCGCACATGTGACTGTACCCGTAAACATGTTAAAGCGCACATGTGACTGTACCCGTAGACATGTTAAAGCGCACATGTGACTGTACCCGTAGAACATGTTAAAGCGCATGTGACTGTACCCGTAAACATGTTAAAGCGCACATGTGACTGTCCCGTGTAAACATGTTAAAGCGCACATGTGACTGTACCCGTAGACATGTTAAAGCGCCACATGTGACTGTACCCATAAACATGTTAAAGCGCACATGTGACTGTACCCGTAGACATGTTAAAGCGCACATGTGACTGTACCCGTAGACATGTTAAAGCGCATTATGTGACTGTACCCGTAGACATGTTAAAGCATGTGATCTGTACCCGTAAACATGTTAAAGCGCACATGTGACTGTACCCGTGAACATGTTAAAGCGCACATGTGACTGTACCAGTAAACATGTTAAAGCGCACATGTGACTGTACCCGTAAACATGTTAAAGCCGCCATTACGTAACTGTACCCGTAGACATGTTAAATCGCACATGTGACTGTACCAGACATGTTAAAGCCACATTACTGTAACTCCTCGTAAACATGTTAAAGCGCACATGTGACTGTACCCAAACATGTTAAAGCGCGCATACGTGACTGTACCCGAGACATGTTAAAGCGCACATGTGACTGTACCCAGAACATGTTAAAGCGCACATGTGACTGTACCCATAAACATGTTAAAGCGCACATGATGACTGTACCCAGACATGTTAAAGCGCATTACGTGACTGTACCCGTAAACATGTTAAAGCGCATTATGTGACTGTACCCGTAAACATGTTAAAGCGCACATGTGACTGTACCAGACATGTTAAAGCGCACATGTGACTGTACCCGTAGACATGTTAAAGAGCACATGTGACTGTACCGAGTAGACATGTTAAAGCGCCATTGTGACTGTACCCGTAAAACATGTTAAAGCGCACATGTGACTGTACCCGTAAACATGTTAAAATGTGACTGTACCCGTAAACATGTTAAAGCGCATTGTGACTGTACCCAGACATGTTAAAGCCACATGTGACTGTACCCGTAAACATGTTAAAGCGCACATGTGACTGTACCCGTAGACATGTTAAAGCGCACATGTGACTGTACCCGTAAACATGTTAAAGCGCACATGTGACTGTACCCGTAGACATGTTAAAGCGCACATGTGACTGTACCCGTAAACATGTTAAAGCGCACATGTGACTGTACCCGTAAACATGTTAAAGCGCAATGTGACTGTACCGTGTAAACATGTTAAACATGTGACTGTACCCATAAACATGTTAAAGCGCACATGTGACTGTACCCGTAAACATGTTAAAGCGCTCATGTGACTGTACCCATAAACATGTTAAAGCGCACATGTGACTGTACCCGTAAACATGTTAAAGCGCACATGTGACTGTACCCGTAAACATATCTTCCTCGCCCTTCTCATCCTATGTACCTAACTTGTTTATTGTAGTATTGTCAATAATCGTGTTCCTTTATCACTTTTGTTCTCTGTATATGCCTCAGTGTATCGGGAAGCATTCTCGCTGTACGACAAGGATGGCAGCGGCTACATCGCAGAGGAGGAGTTGGGGACGGTGATGAGGTCGCTTGGACAGAATCCCACGAATGCCTATCTGCGTGAAGCCATAAGACAGGCAGACACCGATGGTATGATTGTGTCATCTTTCAATATTGTTTAATAACTGGAAGAGCGAAACATATTGTCTAGTTTTTCTTGTGTTTGTTTGTTGTCGAACGCCTCTCTCAGCAACATCCCAGCAATGGCGGTGAGTCTGGACCAGACAATCCAGTGATCAACAGTTGACCATGGTGAATAAGAGTAATAGTGGTTATGTACTTCTGTAAGCTACACTGTATTTCAGCTAAATATGTCAGTTAGCATGGGAGTATTCAGGGCATGTACTTTTACCACTGTTGCCAAACCCACGAGCATGCTGCTCACGAACAAAACCTCATATTTATGCCAGCTCTGGGACATGGCCTCTGTTCAGCTGTACATGAAGCACTATACTGAAAATGAAGACCATTCCAATCACCAAACTCACTCTCGTCACTATAACGGGACAAAGTTCCCCAATACACCAATGCCTCACGGATCAGATACTAAGGCTCTGAGTGAGTGAGTGAGTGATGAGTGAGTGAGTGAGTGGGTGGGTGAGTGAGTGAGTGAGTGAGTGAGTGAGTGAGTGAGTGAGTGAGTGAGTGAGTGAGTGAGTGAGTGAGTGAGTGAGTGAGTGAGTGAGTGAGTGAGTGAGTGAGTGAGTGAGTGAGTGTGAGTGAGTGAGTGAGTGAGTGAGTGAGTGAGTGAGTGAGTGAGTGAGTGAGTGAGTGAGTGAGTGAGTGAGTGAGTGAGTGAGTGAGTGAGTGAGTGAGTGAGTTTAGTTTCACGCGGCACTCAGGAACATTCCAGCTATATGGCGGCGGTCTGTAAATAATCGAGTCTGGATCAGACACTCCAGTGATCAACAGCATGAGCATCGATCTGCGCAATTGGGTCGCGATGACCAGTACTAAGGCTCTGTAACAAGACTGCTTGACAGACCGCACTGATGCCTTATTCGTTGCTCATGTGTTCACAATGTGTCTGTCTGGTCCCAATTATCTACAGGCCGTGATACAGCTAGATTATTTCTGGTTTTGGTTTGTTGTTTTACGCCGCACTTGGCAATATGCCAGTTATTTGGTGGCGGTCTGTAAATCTGATAGTCTGGACCAGACTATCTGGTGATCAACATACATGTATGATGACAAGTATAGAGTTAGACGCTGCTTGCAACAAGCATGGGTTGCTGCAGGTAGAACAATACTGGCTGAGTCAAAATCAACATTCACCCAACTATCTCAACTCACAAAATTCACATCCGTGAAGATCCTGGTTGGAATTAATACTCAGTTACCCATGCTTGTCGTAAGATACGACTAACGGATCAGGTGGTCAGGCTCGCTGACATGGTTGACATGCCATCGTATCCCAATTGCATACATCGATGGTCATGCTGTTGATCACTGGATTGTCTGGTCCAGACTCGATTATTTACAGACCGCCGCCATATAGCTGGAATATTTCTGAGAGCGGAGTAAAACTAGACTCACTTACTCACTCACTCACTCACAGAGCTCACTATGTTCCAGGTAGCGGACAGTTAGGATTTGAGGAGTTCGCCCTGATGATGCACGAGAAGAGCAAGGAGAAGGAGAACCCTAACGCTCTGAAGGACGCCTTCAAGGTGTTTGACAAGAACGGAGACGGGACAATAAGCGCAGGAGAGTTGTACGACATCATGACCCAGCTCGGGGAGGCACTGTCGAGAGCGGAGGTGGATGAGATGATCCGGGAAGCGGACAAGGACAAGAACGGGGTGATTGACTATGAAGGTGAGCGGATGATGAATTATAGCAATCTCTACCGACGTTGTAGATACAACAATGTACTCAATGTCGTCAGACTTTGTATCCTTGGCCAGTTGTAGAAACGCTTTAGACATCATATGTATCAAGAATCAATGCTCCAGGTGCTATATATTAGGAATAGGTATCTTACTCGCGATATATGAGGAAAATAATCTCCTGTTATCAAAATACCAGGATTCAATGTCCTGGTTACACAACAACAGGATTCAGAGCCCTCTACAAAATTGATTAGGATTCAACTTCCTGGTTACAGGTAATCAGGATTCAATCTCCCAGTTACAAATAATCAGGATTCAATCGCCTAGTTACAAGTAATCATGGTTCAACGTCCTAGTTACAAAATACAAGTATTCAACTTCTAGTTACAAGTATTCAGGATTCAACATATAGGTTACAACAAGGATGTAACTCCTAGTTACAAGTATTCAGGATTCAAATATTAGTTACAACAACAAGGATTTAACTTCTAGTTACAAGTATTCAGGATTCAAATATTAGTTACAACAACAAGGATTTAACTTCTAGTTACAAGTATTCAGGATTCAAAATATTAGTTACAAAATACAAGGATTTAACTTTTAGTTACAAGTATTAAGGATTCAAAACATTAGTTACAACAAGGATGTAACTCCTAGTTACAAGTATTAAGGATTCAACATATTAGTTACAACAAGGATTTAACTCCTAGTTACAAGTATTCAGGATTCAACGTCCTAGTTACAAATAATCAGGATTCAATCGCCTAGTTACAAGTAATCAGAGTTCAACGTCCTAGTTACAAAATACAAGCATTTAACTCCTAGTTACAAGTATTCAGGATTCAACATATTAGTTACAACAAGGATGTAACTCCTAGTTACAAGTATTCAGGATTCAACGTCCTAGTTACAAATAATCAGGATTCAATCGCCTAGTTACAAGTAATCAGAGTTCAACGTCCTAGTTACAAAATACAAGCATTTAACTCCTAGTTACAAGTATTCAGGATTCAACATATTAGTTACAACAAGGATGTAACTCCTAGTTACAAGTATTCAGGATTCAACGTCCTAGTTACAAAATACAAGGATTCAACTCCTAGTTAAAATTTATCAGGATTCAACGCCCTAGTCACGATATATCGAGATTCATTACAGTACTTTGTAATCCAGTAACGTTAGTAGGAACCTGCCCTGTGGATACCAGATCCTGCCAGACTATTGGTACTTACATAACGGCTCAGTTTTAGTCCTCGACAGTTAACGACAGACCCCGATTCATTTTAGTCGGGTTAGCGTAAAAAGAAGCGACAAAACCATTCCCATCATCACTTGAAATCTCAAACACATTTCTTGAAATAGAATCACGATATATCGCGATGATTAATTTTTTGAAGACAACTGCATGAGCACTAATACTTGCAAAGAAAATACAAGTCAATCTGTCGATAAGGAATGCTACTTACATCAATATACAAAAACTGCCGAGTGCACTTTTCCAGAAAAAAAAACGGTTTTGGTACCTATTAGCATTAGCATTGAGTGGTTGCAATCCCAGTAACAACTGTCTGTCAGGTGACTGCGGAAAGTTATATTTAGAAGTGAACTTTGCCAATATACGGTTTGACATACAGCATCTGCTTGCTTGTATTCCTTCCGTTCCTGTTAGTACAGCCCGTATGCCGTGAATATTCCTAAAAATAGCCGCTCGCAATCACGTGACTGCCAATTCTTACCCGGATGTCTATGATGATGAGTTTCTCGAAGAGTGCACTTTGCCACTTATCTATGAATTAATGACACTATAATGGAACGAAAATTCATTTACCGTAACAGTTATGTTTAGGAAATGAATTGTTTTAGGAAAAAGGGTATTTTCCAACTTACATTTTCTTTCTTTAAAGGAGAATTTTATAGAAGTGGAGAACTGATGTACACATTTGCTTTTCTAAATACATAAGATGACATTTGTATGTGACGTTGAAATTGTAATAAAAGTATTATATATTATACATGTGTCATATGCCCAAAAGACCCGTGAAGATCAGGGTAGGAATTTATCGTCAGTAGGGGCGGTGTGGTAGCCTAATGGTTAAAGCGTTGGCTCGTCACGCCGAAGACCCGGGTTCGAATCCCCACATGGGTACAATGTGTGAAGCCCATTTCTGGTGTCCCCCGCCGTGATCTTGCTGGAATATTGCTAAAAGCGGCGTAAAACCATACTCAGTCAGTCAGTCAGTCATCGTCAGTAACCCATGCTTGTCGTAAGAGGCGACTAATGGGTTCGGGTGGACTCGCTGACTTGGTTGACACATGTCATCGTATTTCAATTGCGTAGATCGATGCTCATGATGTTTGATCATTGGATTGTCTGGTTCAGACGCGATTATTTACAGACCGCCGCCATATAGCTGGAATATTGCTGAGTGCGGCGTTAAACAACAAACAAACCAAACAACTAAATCATAATATTTACCCAAAACGTTAGACTTCATACATTTCTCTTTTCATACAGAGTTCGCCGACATGATGTCCAAGATGGAATAGTCAACAACCAACTGCATGCTCAGCATCCGATGTCTCATGACCTTACGTATGTCGTGATGATCAACTCTATATTCCCATCATCTTACATGATGTCTAGTCACAATGTTGATATCCTGATAATCGATTCCACACATGGGTACAATGTGTGAAGCTCATTTTGGTGTCTCCCGCCGTGATGTTGTTGGAACATTGCTCAAAAGCGGCGTAAAACCCAACTCACTCACTCTCATCATCTCATCCCATCTGAAGTTCTCATCGTTTCAGCTGTACCTATGCGTATTAATTTGATGAGAAATGAGTTCGTCATACATGTCGCTGGCAACAGGAGCAGTGATGAGAGCAGGACGTGTGTCAATATCGCTGTCTAGAGTTGCGTCCCTTGGGCACTCTAAGGACCCTTGAGTTTGGGTTCGAATCCCGGCTCGCTCAGTATTTGATTCTAAGGTTTAATCTGCACTATTTTAATGCCCGATGGTTTCCTCAAAGTAATACCCTCATCACGACCTACTTACCTCATCATACTCTGATATTACTGGAATAGTGAAAAGTGGTTTTAGAACCCAAATCACCCATTCTTTGACATTCTTTAAAGCATGCCTAGCAATAACTTGAACAACACGACACATATTGTACAACACGTTTTTATGATATGCTTAACGACATGTTTTACATGCCCTGTGCAAAATAGCCACTGGCCCGCTAGCCCGTGGCTAGTAAAATTCCAGTCGGGCCAGTAAATCTCCACACTTACTGGCCCGACTGGCTGATGAATTTTCATGGGGTCATTTTGTAAAGATACCACTCCCTCTCCGACTTGTAAGTTATAATACACTTTTAAATCATGCAAGATTATGGCCTGATAAAAAATGTTCATCATATTAGCAGCTTAATGATGAAACCCGTGTCTACATTCCAATTTCGGATTAGTGAACTATTTTGTGGGCTAGAAACTTTCAGGCATTTGGAAACTATCTCGGACACTGTTTACATGCATAACATGTTTAACATCTTCTCATATTAGTATAACATTTGGAGAAACACCTACGAGCATCAACGCGTCACTGACATCTACCCTTAGTGAATTTCCTTGCTTTGGCAAAGATTATTCAACATTAATTCAATAAGATGATTCAGTACGTTATTTGGAGAAGCGAGTGGGGTAGTGTTTCTTGTATTACCCCTTGTCTGTGTGTCAGAGAATATGTAGAAAAAAAGTGAATTCGCGGGTCGCAGATCTCAAGTGGAGACAACCCTTCTCTCGCTATTGTAGGAGCGACGTCACCTACAATCGTCAATGCGTTATGACGTATCTTCGTACTTCATCTTCAATTACTTCCGAGAATCTGTTATTTTTGTTTTTTTTTTTTATTATTATTATTATTATTATTATTATTATTGTTATTATTATTATCATTATTATAGTCCGTTTGTACCGCGCTATTTCCATTCACAGTAAATGCTCAAAGCGCACAGAATTAAAAACATAGTCACTTGAGATGAAACTAGTCATCTGGATATGACATTCTGAAGAGATGAGTTTTGAGACTTCGTTTGAAGTCATGTAGATTAGAACAGTCTTTCAAAAAACATGAAGTCGCACATTTTTATTATGATTTCTGTGAAATACAGAAATCAATTGCTCCTCTATGGGTAATATTATGCAATGACAAGGGGAAGATAACTTTGTACAGTGTATAGTTTGATTTAGATGAACTTATACAGTTTCCAGGTTAGCGTGCAATTAAGCATACCTAATATTTTTCGAACTTTCAGTTTTCAGCTAATTGTGTTGTGATAGTAATGGCAATGACAATTAATTTGTGACATATTTAATTGCTGGCATCGATTGTTCCCGATAGCAGTAGACTATAATGTCAGACAGTTATCTGAGAAGCCGTGTACGTCATGGTTGTTTCTGAATAATTCATGAATTGTTCTTTTGCGATTGGAATCAAGAGATCCATTTATACCCAAATAAGGTCAACATTGTTTTCATACTTTCGGCATGACGATGTTCCTCGGTTCTTCGCAATAAAACGTGTACTGCTGATACAGCCTTTGTTGTGCTTAATTGCCTGCTTGCAGTTTATGCCAGCTTGCATCAACATTCGCCTTTTAAATTTCCATCCTTGACTTGCTGAGTTTGGTTTATGAACTTGCATTCAACATGTCGATATTTTTAAATTACCCATGTGGGGATTACCGGGTCTAGGAAAACAACTATTATGGGACATTTGAGGCATCGATGGTTTTTTTTTGTTCAATTTGATACACGATATACGGTACAGCATCACAATGCATCTTTTCTTTCCGGCGACACCAGGGATGGGTGAATGAGTATGGTTTTACGCCGCTTTTTGCAATATTCCAGCAATATCACGGCGGGGAGACCAGGTATAGGCTTCACATGCTGTACCCATGTGGGGAATCGAACTCGGGCCTTCGGCGTGACGAATGAACGCTTCAACCTCTGGGCTATCCCACCGATGAGAATGCATGTATTGTGTAACAAAATGCAAGTGATTTCCCAAGTTGATACCGACGTCAATTACCCATCTATTAAATGATTGTATATTACTCTTTCGGGTAAAATGACAGTGTAATACGTTTTCTATACACAGGTACGCTCAAATGTCACATCGCTTCATTGTTGACAGTTATACAATGCCACAAATTCATAAAATTCAACAAGGGGCAGATTTTATTACATTTACCTGTAGGTTGATATTTTATAAGATTTAAATATACATGAAAAAATATTTTTCAGATCATATTCTTACATTTGTTCAGGTAAATAATACGAGATATTTATACAGTTCAGGGTATTTCTATTACAATGTAATTGTGATAGCTTTTCTGAAACACAAAAATTTAAGAGACGAATGGTGGTTAGATAAATACACAATTCAAACATCGGAGCCACTTTTGTATGTATATTAGATCACATGAAATTAAAATAAAAACAGTCAATTGCCAAAGTAATTATCAATTCGCAAACGTAGAAAGAAAATTTAATATTGATTTTATGCCAGTAGCACCTAGAACCCTTCATGTATATTTTACGTCTCTCTTGTCTTGGAGTCAATTTCAACTGTCTACCTCAGCATATCTGACAACCTAATAGGAAAAGCTGACTGATATCATTTTCGCACGACATCGGTACATATTCAGAACACGACTGCCTGTACAGAAACACGAGCCCCGTCAATGGAACTGTTTACATATGAAAATTACCGTTTTCCCCAATCATGCAATGAACGCAAACATATCTCTAAGCAGTATCGATTACCCAGCCAGCCTGGCATCCTTTACCAGCAGCTCTCTGAAAACATGAAGTGTGTACCCTGTATCGAGTCACGGACGCCCTATATACTCAATCGTCATTTCAACAAGGGAGATATCATATTGATATAAATTAGGTTTACTTATTATTAATAATATATGATGGATCAAAACATTTTTTCAATAAAACGTCCCAAATGCCAAGTAGCAATCCACAAGTCAATGAACAAACAGAAGTTCCGTTAGTGCTGGGTGGTTGACTTGCAGCTGCCCGGACTCCAAAAGCTGTATTTCCAATGACTAGTTTTCGTCTACAGACAGCTTTACGACATGGCTCGCTGTACTACGCTTAACAATGAACACGCATCAATATTTAATGCATGAAGTGAAGACCTTGCCACAGATCATCGCGCTCGTAAGGAAGGTTGTGTTTTCTACATGGAATCCCGTTGACTTCGGAGTAGAAAGGATATCGGCAAGGACGCGTGTAACTTGTGGATAACGGTACACGTGCATGAGGCGATATAAGCAGCCTTGGCCATCTTGTACCCGTTTAACGGTTAATGACGTCTTAACAGTTACAGCTTGTGGCTAAGATGGTAAGTGCCCTCTCATCATAATATCATCGTATTATCACAAAATGTAAACAAACTGTTGATCTACTTGGAGGCTAGAGAGACTTAATATATCACTTGGTGTTTGACATACATGTTAATATCGCAGTTGGTATTGCATATTGATCACTGGTAAAATTAGACTAGGATCTCAGTGAATTGTGTGTTATGTTTTTTACGGTAGATTTTGACTCTAGGGGTTTCCCTTTCATTTAACAATGGGGATCACGTCAGCTGCATTTAAGGAAGCAGTTGTTTGGCTTTGTGTTGTCATGCCTGCAAGGTCCTACTGGCTAGAGGAAGTGTTCTTGGAACTGGAACACAAGACTCTCAGGAATAATGAACCAGGCTCTTTCTGTCTTGCAGGTAGATAAGGTTCCTGCTGAGAAACTGAATGGTAAGTTATGATTATTATTATTACTCTCTTAGAACCAAAAACTGTCAATTCGTGTATTATTCGTTTGTCGTGAGCATTGAATGAGGAGGGATTAATGTTTCATTTGGCTTCTGTCGCCATTTTAGTCATTTGATGGCGGAATATGAGTTCCATACCATTTCTAAGGGATTCGAACTGGTCTGCGTACCCGAGCGAACGATCCAGCCATTAGATCTCTTTGTATTACCGTTAATTTGTTATTAAATAGAGTATAATCTTTTAACAATCGCAAACAGTTGGAAGAAACCATTAAACTAAAAAACTTAGTAATAGGGAATCCATTCTTGAATTAACTTTGACAGCAGCGTTTGAGTAACAGATGCCCTACATACACAGCCGTCATTCCAACAAGGGACATATTATATTGATGTAATTGTTTACTTATTATTAATAATATAGATGGAAGAAACACATGTTTTTCTATAAAACGTCCCAAATGCCAAGTAGTCATCCACAAGTCAATGAACAAACAGAAATTCCTTTAGTCCTACTGGGTGGTTGACTTGCAGCTTCGCTTGCCCGTAGGCCTATCGTTGTACACTCACTGTGCTGTAAATGTACATGTCGATTTATGTGTCACTGTGAGCGTCTGAAGAGATTAAATGGACACTACTTCTAAAGTCCGAGGGCCACGTTGACAGCCTGGTGTTTCATTTATTTCAAACCGCCTCCATGGTGTAGTGGTTAGAGCGTCCGCCCGGATAGCGGAAGGTGGCGGGTTCGATCCCGCGTCATACCAAAAGACGTTAAAATATGGTACTTGTTGGTCCCTACCTGGCGCTCGATATGAATGGGTACAACAAGGACTGGTCGGCTCGGAGTCAGTATAATGTGTCTGAGTGGGGCATTCATGCTTCACTGTGGCATGGTATCTCAGTGAGCTAGCACTATAAAACCAGCTTAAGTCTGCACTTGTACAAGCAGCCAAACATACACACGCATGCACGTCGTCATATGAGCGAAATATTAAGTGCGACGTTAAACCCCATTTCACCTCATTTATTTCGCCACTTTGACGGGCATACACTTGCTACTGGGCCACCCATCAATCAATGATGAGCTCGTACTGAACAAGTTGCTTCGTGTAACCTACAATCGTTCCCATAAAACACAACGCGAGTCCTAAATCACCTTTTAATCAGTATTACCGTCATCAAACAGAATACCAAGAGGCGTTCCAGTTGATTGACAAGAACAGCGATGGCGTGCTGACGTTGCCGGAACTGCGGTCGGTGATGAAGTTGCTGGACAAGGACCCCACCGACGAAGAACTGAGGGACATGATGAGGGAAGCTGATGAGGACGGTAAGGTCACAATAGATTCTATATGACACATGTTTGAAGCACATACGTGAACTCTGTATAGATGAAGGTTGGATCTGGTCTCCAGCAATCCATGCTTATCGCAGGAAGCGACTAACGGGATCAGGTGGTCAGACTCACTGATGGTTGGTGCATGACAGCGTATCCCAATTGCGTAGATCGATGTCGATGATGTAAGTCACTAGATAGTCTGGTCCAGACTCATTTATTTACAGATCATCAACATGTGAGTTGAGTGAGTGAGGTTTTTGTTTTACGCTGCTTTTAGCAATATTCCATCAATATCACGGTGGGGGACATACAAATGGGTTTCACACATTGTACCCATTTGGGGAATCGAACCCGGGTTTTCGGCGTCACGAGCGAACGCTTTAACCACTAGGCTACCCCACCGCCCCTTGCTGAAATATTGCTGAGTGCGATGTAAACAAACAAATCTTACCCTTTAAGATGCGTAGTTGTTTGTTAGTTGTTTAATGCCGCATTCAGCAATATTCCAGCTACATGGAGGCGGTAAGTAAATAATCGAGTCTGGACCAGACAATCCAGTGATCAATGGCATGAGCATCGATCTACGCAATTGAAATAAGAGTAAGAGAGATATTTGTTGGAGACACAATACGGCCATTGGTTAAAGACATGCATTTTTAGAGCATTATTTATTACGGTATAAATATTGACTTGGAAAACATGAGTCACTAATGCACTGTATAACATTTACATTAACACACAGCTGCGTCATCTCACAAGCTAAAGGTGAATCGTGTCAATCTGCGTCACAGGACGCATCTTAACACCACCATTCTTCCTTCCATATTTGTTCGACTTCTTGTAGCGTGAACCTATGAAGATCCGGGTTAGGATTGATCTTCAGCAACCCATGCTTGTCGCAAGAGGCGACCAGTGTGCGAAATAGCCACTGGCCCGCTGGCCCGTGGCTACTAAAAATCCAATCGGGACAGTAAATCTCCACAATCACTGGCCCGACTGACTAGTGAATTTTCATGGGGTCATTGTTTTTTTATGGTAATTTACCTTTTTGTAAACTTTTGCTTAGTTTCTACATTCAAATTTCGGGCTAGTGAATTATTTTGTGAGCTAGTAACTTTCTAGCATAGCTAGCCCGACTGGCTAGCAAAATTTAGAAACTATTTGGCACACTGGAGGCGACTGACGGGATTGGGTGGTCAGGCTCGCTGACTTGGTTAACACATGACATTTGTTCCCAGTCAGTGCTCATGCTGTTGATCACTGGATTGTCTAGTCCAGACTCGATTATTTACGGACCCCCGCCATATAGCTGGAATATTGCTGAGTGCGGCGTAAAACTAAACTCACCCACTTACTCTAGCAGCGTGACAACCCTTCCATTGAAGCAAAGTAGCATCTTTTACATGATTTCATTGCATTACGACTTGAGCCAAAATGCATGGAAACCGGTTGTGGTTTCACGAACGTTTTCCTTGCTCTAATCACAAAGGCATGGAAACCGGTTGTGGATTTCATGAACGTTTTCTTTTCTCAGATCTTTTTGTTGCGAATTATATCCACAGGAAAAGGAAATATTAAATTACCAAGCATGAGCGGTGGTACCAATGATAAGATTGATTAAAGGGCATTCCTGTAGTAGACATAGGCTGAAATGCATCCATTGGAATACATTCAGAAACAACGTGTGTCTCGCAGCTACCATATCGCATAGAAAACAGAGAACCAGTCTTTATTGTATGGCATGCTTGCTCAATTCAACCGGAGACCCCATTGGCATGTCAATAGATGAGGGTGAAGAGAAATCAATTCAATTTTTTTAAAACATATCAGTGAGTATATAATATTTATCAGCAGTAGGCCATAGAGACACTATCATCCAGGTGACTGTACGTGATGTCCTTGGAAAGCATAATGCTTTCACCTATAGTATCGCTGAAATAGCTTTGTGCAAGATGATTCGGACGAGGTTGAAGTAAGTATGTTAAACTGACACCAGATAAGCATTAATTATGGAGACACTTTCTGTTGTTATATCTGCCCATATAACCTTTCACCAGCAGTTCCAGCAAACGGTTAAACAGTTCGCGATCATCATGTTGCAAGGGCGAGCGAAGAAGCCTGTGTCAAGTTTCTTTCAAATACCTTCAAACGCCTCCGTAACGCAATTCACTGGTCTCGTTTAAGTGCACCCATTCTTTTAATCTGCGCTTTGCAACGTAGAGTGGCATTCATCCCGCCTCGTCTCATTCTCTATTCAGCCTTGACCCACTCCACACATGTCTTGCTGCCATCAAAGCCATTCAAGTAATCAGTCGGTGCCTGTCCTGACAAGCGTTTGGCATTAGGCCTGTCATGATTAAAGACAAATGAGAGCTTTAATGATTTCTTCTTGCCAACTTTGGCTTATGACAAAAATAACGCGAGATGATTTAATCAGATCTTTGTCGTGTTAGAGGTAAAGGTGTGGATGGTTGGGTCAACATGACCCTCGAGTATTTTTAAGTGTATCTTACTATCAAGATAGTAAATAAATAAAAACAAAAAAATTAATAATTTTATTGGTATGAATATATGATATACCGTTACTGGGGAAATGAAAATGATGGGGTTTTTTTAACTTTTATATTCTCGGTTGACATTATCCGCGTGTGTGTTTCGTGTTACAGGTGACGGGAGCGTGACGTTCCTCGAGTTCGTGAAGCTGATGGAGAAGAAGAGAGGAGAGCCTGACGAGGAGCAGCTACTGAACTACTTCCGCATATTCGACAAGGACGGGGACGGTCGAATAGGTGCAGCGGAGTTGAGGAACGTCTTCACCAGCCTTGGGGAGAAAATCTCAGATGAGGAGGTTGACAACATCATCAGAGAAGCGGACGCCGACTGTGACGGACACATCAACTTTGAAGGTTTGTATGTTCGTTATCAAGGTTATAATGTTTGTTATTTAACTCCGCTCTGTGTGTTTGTTATCTAACACCGCTCTGTATGTTTATTATCTAAGTCCGCTCTGTGTGTTTGTTATTTAACGCTGCTCTGTATGTTTGTTATTTAACTCCTCTCTGTATGTTTGTTATCTAACTCCGCTCTGTATGTTTGTTATCTAACTCCGCTCTGTATGTGTGTTATTTAACTCCGCTCTGTGTGTTTGTTATTTAACACCGCTCTGTATGTTTGTTATCTAAGTCCGCTCTGGGTGTTTGTTGTTTAACGCTGCTCTGTATGTTTGTTATTTAACTCTGCTCTGGGTGTTTGTTATTTAACTCTGCTCTGTATGTTTGTTATTTAACTCCGCTCTGTATGTTTGTTATTTAACGCTGCTCTGTATGTTTGTTATCTAACTCAGCTCTGTATGTTTGTTATCTAAGTCCGCTCTGGGTGTTTGTTGTTTAACGCTGCTCTGTATGTTTGTTATTTAACGCTGCTCTGTATGTTTGTTATTTAACTCTGCTCTGTATGTTTGTTATTTAACTCCGCTCTGTATGTTTGTTATTTAACGCTGCTCTGTATGTTTGTTATCTAACTCAGCTCTGTATGTTTGTTATTTAACGCCGCTCTGTATGTTTGTTATCTAACTCCGCTCTGTATGTTTGTTATTTAACTCCGCTCTGGGTGTTTGTTATTTAACTCTGCTCTGTATGTTTGTTATTTAACTCCGCTCTGTATGTTTGTTATTTAACGCTGCTCTGTATGTTTGTTATCTAACTCAGCTCTGTATGTTTGTTATTTAACGCCGCTCTGTATGTTTGTTATCTAACTCCGCTCTGTATGTTTGTTATCTAAGTCCGCTCTGTGTGTTTGTTGTTTAACGCTGCTCTGTATGTTTGTTATTTAACGCCGCTCTGTATGTTTGTTACCTAACGCTGCTCTGTATGTTTGTTATCTAACTCAGCTCTGTATGTTTGTTATTTAACGCCGCTCTGTATGTTTGTTATTTAACTCCGCTCTGTATGTTTGTTATCTAAGTCCGCTCTGTGTGTTTGTTATTTAACGCTGCTCTGTATGTTTGTTATCTAAGTCCGCTCTGTGTGTTTGTTGTTTAACGCTGCTCTGTATGTTTGTTATTTAACTCTGCTCTGGGTGTTTGTTATTTAACTCTGCTCTGTATGTTTGTTATTTAACTCCGCTCTGTATGTTTGTTATTTAACGCTGCTCTGTATGTTTGTTATCTAACTCAGCTCTGTATGTTTGTTATTTAACGCCGCTCTGTATGTTTGTTATCTAACTCCGCTCTGTATGTTTGTTATCTAACTCCGCTCTGTATGTTTGTTATCTAACTCCGCTCTGGGTGTTTCTTATTTAATTACGCTCTGTGTGTTTGTTATCTAACTCCGCTCTGTATGTTTGTTATCTAACTCCGCTCTGTATGTTTGTTATTTAACTCCGCTCTGTATGTTTGTTATCTAACTCCGCTCTGTATGTTTGTTATTTAACTCTGCTCTGTATGTTTGTTATTTAACGCCGCTCTGTATGTTTGTTATTTAACGCTGCTCTGTATGTTTGTTATCTAACTCAGCTCTGTATGTTTGTTATTTAACGCCGCTCTGTATGTTTGTTATTTAACGCCCGCTCTGTATGTTTGTTATCTAAGTCCGCTCTGTGTGTTTGTTATTTAACGCCGCTCTGTATGTTTGTTATCTAAGTCCGCTCTGTATGTTTGTTATTTAACGCCGCTCTGTATGTTTGTTATTTAACTCCTGCTCTGTATGTTTGTTATTTAACTCTGCTCTGTATGTTTGTTATTTAACTCCGCTCTGTATGTTTGTTATTTAACGCTGCTCTGTATGTTTGTTATCTAACTCAGCTCTGTATGTTTGTTATTTAACGCCGCTCTGTATGTTTGTTATCTAACTCCGCTCTGTATGTTTGTTATCTAACTCCGCTCTGTATGTTTGTTATCTAACTCCGCTCTGTATGTTTGTTTCTTATTTAATTACGCTCTGTGTGTTTGTTATCTAACTCCGCTCTGTATGTTTGTTATCTAACTCCGCTCTGTATGTTTGTTATCTAACTCCGCTCTGTATGTTTGTTATCTAACTCCGCTCTGTATGTTTGTTATTTAACTCCGCTCTGTATGTTTGTTATTTAACTCCGCTCTGTATGTTTGTTATTTTTAACGCCGCTCTGTATGTTTGTTATCTAACTCCGCTCTGTATGTTTGTTATCTAACTCCGCTCTGTATGTTTGTTATCTAACTCCGCTCTGTATGTTTGTTATTTAACTTCGCTCTGTATGTTTGTTATTTAATTTCCGCTCTGTATGTTTGTTATCTAACTCCGCTCTGTATGTTTGTTATCTAACTCCGCTCTGGGTGTTTCTTATTTAATTACGCTCTGTGTGTTTGTTATCTAACTCCGCTCTGTATGTTTGTTATCTAACTCCGCTCTGTATGTTTGTTATCTAACTCCGCTCTGTATGTTTGTTATTTAGCGCTACTCTGTATGTTTATTATTTAACTTCGCTCTGTATGTTTGTTATTTTATTTCACGCCGCTCTGTATGTTTGTTATCTAACTCCGCTCTGTATGTTTGTTATCTAACTCCGCTCTGTATGTTTGTTATTTAACTCCGCTCTGTATGTTTGTTATTTAACGCTGCTCTGTATGTTTGTTATCTAACTCAGCTCTGTATGTTTGTTATTTAACGCCGCTCTGTATGTTTGTTATCTAACTCCGCTCTGTATGTTTGTTATTTAACTCCGCTCTGTATGTTTGTTATCTAACTCCGCTCTGGGTGTTTCTTATTTAATTACGCTCTGTGTGTTTGTTATCTAACTCCGCTCTGTATGTTTGTTATCTAACTCCGCTCTGTATGTTTGTTATTTAGCGCTACTCTGTATGTTTGTTATTTAACTTCGCTCTGTATGTTTGTTATCTTTTATTTACGCCGCTCTGTATGTTTGTTACTAACGCTGCTCTGTATGTTTTGTTTGCTCTTATGTTTGTTATTTAACGCCGCTCTGTATGTTTGTTATTTAACTCCGCTCTGTATGTTTGTTATCTAACTCCGCTCTGTATGTTTGTTATTTAACTCCGCTCTGTATGTTTGTTATTTAACTCCGCTCTGTATGTTTGTTATTTAACTCCGCTCTGTATGTTTGTTATTTAACACCGCTCTGTATGTTTGTTATTTAATTCCGCTCTGTATGTTTGTTATCTAACTCCGCTCTGTATGTTTGTATTTTAACTCCGCTCTGTATGTTTGTTATCTAACTACGCTCTGTATGTTTGTTATTTAACTCCACTCTGTATGTTTGTTATCTAACTCAGCTCTGTATGTTTGTTATTTAATTCCGCTCTGTATGTTTGTTATTTAACTCCGCTCTGTATGTTTGTTATTTAACTCCGCTCTGTATGTTTGTTATTTAATTCCGCTCTGTATGTTTGTTATTTAACTCCGCTCTGTATGTTTGTTATCTAACTGCTCTGTATGTTTGTTTATGTTTGTTATCTAATTCCGCTCTGTATGTTTGTTATTTAATTCTCTCCCGTATGTTTGTTATTTAACTCTGTATGTTTGTTATTTGCTCCGCTCTGTGTGTTTGTGATTTAACGCTGCTCTGTATGTTTGTTATTTAACGCTGCTCTGTATGTTTGTTATTTAACTCCGCTCTGTATGTTCGTTATCTAACTCTGCTCTGTATGTTTGTTATCTAACTACGCTTAAATGTTTGTTATTCGACGGCCGCTCTGTATGCCTGTTATTTAACTCAATAATTTACAAGTCTGTACTCCTCTGTTTCAGAATTCGTCACGCTCATGAAGATGATCTAGTCATGAAGGTGTCATGGACATTTTGAACCAACATGCACGTGACAGTCATGTAGCATTCATCGCATCCACATATTGTGACGTCATCTTCTAATTGTCCGCAGTGAATATGGACACATTTAGTTTAGTGTCCTTGAGCACAATTTGGAGTTTTTGCTGACATTACAGCTAACGGTGTTATGAAGCCTATTTATAGTCTAGGCATTTACAGTCTTTACATTTACGACTCGGTGCAATTTGTGCCGCTTAACACATTGTCTTTATGTTACTAGAAGAATCACTAGATAAATATATAATACAATTTGAGAGTACGGATAAAATGACTTTTGAATTGCAAGGACTTCCAAGTGCCTAGAGCTTACTCACCATTTACATTAGAAGTGTTCCTATGATAAACCGCATTTTCCCTAATTCATGCTTGTTTTCGAACACTCTAAATGAACGACGTCATCCATTTTGTCTTCTAACTGGGAACTTAACATTCACAGTAATCTGGTTCTCGGCTCCCTTTGCGCGCGCTACCTTGCGTCAAAGCTATATATATTGCGATATGCGAGACGGGGCCCAGCTTACATTCACAGTAGTCCCGGCGTCTGTTCTTCCAATCAAATTGAGTAAAAGATGTAGTTTCGTAGTGTGTTATTCGGCAGCACGTATCATTGCGTATCCTGATACAAAGACTTGTCCCTCTTGTGATCGGTATTAGATGTGAAAAAAACCCGAGAGTAGGCAATTAATATCCGGGCATGACTTTCACTACTACGGTAACAAATCTTCCTTGCTGTTTTTAAATGGTCAATTCTTAACCTCAAAGTTACCGAGTGAAATTATACCGCTACTTCTTTTGTTTTACTGGTCATTTATTTTGGGGGTGAGTATCTAGGAATGAAAAAGGAAATAGCGAAAGGAGTCGCCAAGGGGTTAAAACGAATGGCACAGTTGTAGTGTTTGCAAATTAGAAGTATATATTTTATATTTATTTAAGTATCGTGGGGAGGGTGGGGATCGTGAAAACTCGCTACATGGATTTCAGGTTAGGGGGACTGAAATAATTGCAAACTCAAACCAATCCCCCTTGCCACACAGTCGCCCCTGCTGTAACAAATGGTCACTCCCTTACCAAAATGTATTTAACGATTGTTTCCCCTGAACAAAATATTATTGTAAAATGACTCAGCCATCACGAAGAACAAAACATGTTTCGATAGGCCCGATAGTGCTAAAGTACCCTGTCAATAGATCGTCATTGAGAGAAAAGTGTTTTGTAATTCATCGCCCCGGAATGACACGAGTAGTCCCGGAATGACACGAGTACTCCCGGAATGATACGGATGTTCCTGAATGTACTTATGTTTAACCAGCACAGATTCGTCATGTCCATTTTCACTTCGATACTCTTCGATTTCCAACCAAACTACATCTTGTATTGTGAGCACCTGCAGTGTGACAATCCCCGACATATCCTCATTCATTTTCCCGTTTTTACACGTGCGTGTCTAAAACAATGGTCATTCTCCCAAGCGGAGAAATCAGCATGTTATCAGAGTACCCCCATTAACTTCACGTCGACATTATTACGTCATTACATTGCTGTTTGACAGTGGATGGTAATTATAATTGCAAACTGGTACCAAATAAAAAAGTAGAAACATGAAAGTGTGTGGGTTTTTTCGTGTGTGTGTATTTTAATTTTCAGTTTTTGTTTGCTGTTGGATGCCGCCTGTAAATAATGACGTCTCGACCAGACAATCCACTGAGTAAGTGAGTGAGTTTAGTTTTACGCCGCACACAGCAATATTTCTGCTATATGGCAGCGGTCTGTAATTAAACGAGTCTGGGCCAGGCAATCAAGTGATCAACAGCATCGGCATCGACCTACGCAATTGGGATACGATGACGTGTTAACCAAGTCGACAATCCACTGATTGACATAATGAGCAACGATGAGAGAGAGAGAGAGAGAGAGAGAGAGAGTGAGAGAAAGTGAGAGAGACACAGAGAGAGACAGGGAGAGAGAGACAGAGAGATAGTGAGTGAGAGAGACAGAGAGAGACAGAGAGAGAGAGAGAGATGTCGTTGGTATAGTGAGAGGGTTGAGCTGGTTGTGTGGGTTGAAGGTCGACGGAAGCAACTACTACCGTGCGAAAACCGAAACACTATATGCTTGGTTTAATAATAAATTTTGAAAAAATGTAAATAAAATCAATCTTTATAATTAAATATATTTTGTTGGTGACATAACATTTACTGAAAAATGTCCAATGCATTGAACTTCTTATTTCAGTATGTTTCACAATGCATAATGCATGCATTAAAGGACCCTGTGTCCTCGTTACCTGACAGGTTACATTTTATCTAATAATTCGGGTTACTGTAAATCGTTTCCGTGCAGAACAAAATCCAATCCGGTGACATTTTTCAGTTGTATGTAATACAATACTATAATAGTCCTGATATAACACTATCAGGCTATCAGTGGATTGTCAGTTGTTGAGATAGACTGCAATGGCAAGGGTAAGAATGTAACTTCCTAGTAACATGCCCATGAAGGCGTCTGTCCAAGCATGGGTAGCGTGATCCATTGGGGAGACTAGAGTATTGTAGCACTGTCTGGTTTGCCTGTGGAACTCCTAGCCGACGCTAGTCAAGACTTACTGTGTTATCGTTTGCAGTTTTAGGTTAAATCTATAAACCCATTATGCGAAGTGGCTAAAGCCGAGACGAGGAAGTCGTGTTGTTAACAACGGTATCAGCGCCACCGGTTATATAACACGCGTGCATGACAACCTCCCGCTGAGACATGGCGGGGAAGTTCCGCTGTGTTCAGATATATCATATCTGTATCCAAATAGTTTCCAAATTTTGCTAGCCAGACGGGCTAGCTATGCCTGAAAGTTACTAGCCCACAAAATAATTCACTTATCCGAAATTTGAATGTAGACACGTCTTTCATCATTAAGCTCCTAATATGATGAACACTTTTATCAGGCCATAATCTTGCATGATTTAAAACTGTATTATAACTTAACAAGTCGGAGAGGGAGTGATATAATGACCATTCATCAGCCACTCGGGCCAGTAACTCTGGAGATTTACTGGCCCGACTGGATTTTTACTAGCCACGGACTAGCGGGCCAATGGCTATTTCGCACACTGACTGTATCACAAGGTTGTTATCGGCCACTGGTCAGGATCACATGTGGTTGACAAAGTAACAAATATTCACCATATATTACTGAAGGTTGATTTCGCTGACCCTAAAATATGGCGGTGTAAATTCTTGTCTTGTCTGTCATACAGATCATGAAACAAACATAACCAAGAAGGTCCATCCTAGCCTAGAGTATGTAGCGATTTCCACAGTTCCAGGAACAAGTGAGTGAGTGAGTTGGGTTTTAGCAATATCACAGCGGGGAACACCAAAAATGGGCTTCACACATTGTGGGGAATCGAACCCGGGACTTCGGCGTGACGAGCGAACGCTTTAAGCACTAGGCTACTCCGCCTCCCCTTCAGGAATGAAGAAAGTCTCTGGGCTCCTTTTCACTATATTTCATAATTATAAATTAGGGACCAATTATTTTATTTTTATTGTAAAATATAGTAATTTGAAAGGGTAGATGTTAGTCTAATTATTTTCATAAAATATTAAATTGTATTACATAGTTTAACACTTAGTTTGACGGTGCAAATTTTCAATTCTAAGCAGCCACTATGATCACCCAATACCCGTCCTGATCGAAATTTACGACAAACGAGCCTATATTATATACAGTGGAAACCGCCTAAGTAAAGACCGCTTAACTAAACATACCGGATAAGTAAACACTATTCTTTGGTCCCGGCAAATTTCTTCATTAATTATCATTATTAGGGTCCGGTTAACTAAACTCGGAAAAGTAAACAATACCGCTTAACTAAAGGTTTTTTCACGATCCCTGGAAGTAAATTCCTTAACAAAAGAGACCGGATAACTAAATTAGCGATCACCACATAATCCGACATGAGGGGCAGTTGTGTCAGTCTCCAGTCAAACAAACATCCTACTTACAGCTCGGTGGCGTCATGCAGTTAACAATACACTGACAACTGGAAGCCAGCCCTGATAAGTTGTTCATTGTTTTATGTAGCTTGGGAGTATCAGTGATTAGACCAATCAGCAATGACAGTGAGATTATCCAGTTTACATTGTGAATGACATGAAGCAGGCCGCCATTACGGTCACGTGACAAGTAAAATCTCGCTGCGAAATCGGAATAAGATCAATTGGAAAAAATGCTATCGTATAAAACAGAGGGAAAAAATATGTCAAAGGTAAACGCAAACTTGTGGCAAAGTCTATTGAGGACAAATTCGCTGCACTTATAGAAATTGAAAATGGTGTGTCAAAGTCAGATGTTGCAAAGACATTCAACATACCCACTGCTACTTTGTACAACTGGGTCAGAAATTCGGACAAAATTAAGTCCCGCAGTCCCCGAACAGCATAATTTCCCCTTCCGCCCAGCCCTTTCCGCAATGATAAAAGCACTAAATGAAGCAAGTCTAGATTTCCACAGGTTCAAGGTCTGAATCTCCCATCTCAGGGTTTCTATCAAATTATATATATTCAGATACTTAGCGTTCATCTAATAGGGACTCCACTGGATCGAATCCCACATGATCTGTGGTGTAACGTGCTAACAGAAAAAAGTGAAAAGCTTTACTTAGGCGAAAAGGGGTGTCTCTCCTGGAACCGACTGAATGAGTTTGGTTTTACGCCGCTTTTAGCAATATTCCAGCAACACCACGGCGAGGGACACCAGAAATGGGCTTCACACATTGTGCCCATGTGGGGATTCGAACCCGGGTCTTCGGCGTGACGAGCCAACGCTTTAACCACTGGGCTACCCCGCCGCCCCGTCTCTCCTGGAAATAGATCTGTTTAATAGATAGTTTAAATCCCTCGACAAATTGATTCTGATTTCAGCATTGTGTTTGGTGGCACATTAATGATGATTAGCAGAAAATATATTATTCTACACTGTAGAATTATGTTCCTTGGTAATCGAAAAGGTCCAAGTGCAAAATAACAAATTGTAAAAAAAGCAATACTTATACATAGAACGTAATATAATAATGTCAAATATGATTATGATCTCGGTAAAATAAATAATTTTACTATTCCCGTGAACATGATCATCTTCACGTATAAATATACAAAACCTATAGATATCATTTATAAAAATACATCAAATGAGCTCGAGGTTTTTGCAGCCTACGTTTTCTAATACATATACATAATGTACTATTTTCTTATCAGCAATGGCTGAAACCACATGTGGGAGTACAACCGAGGTCCGATGACGTTGTGAGGGGCGCTGGGGTAGCCTAGTGGTTAAAGCGTTTGCTCGTCACGCTAGAGACCCGGGTTCGATTCCCCACATGGTACAATGTGTGAAGCCCATTTGAGGTGTTCCCTGCCTTGATATTGCTCAAATATTGCTAAAATCGGCATGAAACTAAACTCACTCCGTCAATGTGGCGTCGTGTCAGAGGCCCATAAAATTAGAATGGACCACAGGCCAGGGGTATTGGACTAGCCCAGTGGTTAAAGGGTTCGATCGTCACGCCGAAGGCCCGGGTTCGGGCTCCCAAATTAGTACAATGTGTGATGGCGGCACTCCCGAAGTGATATTGCTGGAATATTGCAAAAGGCACCGTAAAAACTCACGCTTTTATGTTATCGTGTGCACCAACTAGAGTGAAATATCGTATATCTTATAATAAGCGCCCGGGCACTTATTTTTTTAACGGGCTTCCAGACCCGGTGCTTTTGCGCTTACTGGGTGTAATTACCGTAATTGTTAGTGAGCTGCTTTATCTCCGGCGCTTCTTAGAGGAAATGCGGTAACTTTCGGAAGCCTTTTATGGGCATCTGCTTTTAAGTTTCTTTCTTTTTCTTTGAAAACTGAACATATTAAGTTATAATTTCAAGGTAATGATGTGAGTGAGTGAGTTTAGTATTACACCGCTTTTAGCAATATTCCAGCAATATCACGGCGGAGGACACCTGAAATGGGCTTCACACATCGTACCCATTTGGGGAATCGAACCCGGGTCTTCGGTGTGACGAGCTAACGCTTTAACCACTAGACTACCCCTATCCCCGTAATAATGTTAGATTTGAATAGATTAACTTGAAATTTAAAGATAATTGGCTACCTCTGAGTGCATTCATTTCGTGTTAGTTTATTAATTAGTGACCTTAATCTGTAAACATTCCTTAGTAGTGTCAAAATGCCATCTTATAATCTTGGAATTTCAGGATCATCTCAACATTCCTGCATACATATCTTGAATTTTCAACTTAGTATCTAGAACATTGTACCTAACTTTGTCCCTAGAAATTTTTATAGTTCAAAGTTTCAAAATACCATCTTCAAATGTCGAGAAAAAAAGGAACTGAATGACTTCCGTGTTATTCCCACGAACATGACGTCATTTCAGGCTGTGAAAACGATACAAAAATAACACTTAAAGCTCAATTATTTTATGAATAATCTTTTGTCTGTACGTCAGATACAATGGTGGTCGATGAGACATGTGCAGTTCAACATTAGGATTAGATATTAGCATGTGTAGGCTATCAATCTGCGTCAAAATCTCGTTCGTATGTTCAGTTCCCGACTTGTGTTTTATGTATTTGGTATTTGAAACATTGATCTACCTCTACATTACAATAAAGGAAACTGACAAACACAATGTTTGTGACCTGTTAGTCACAATCAATTCACTTCTCCAAAATATTAACGTTGTTTTGATGGTTGGTGTTGTTTGTCATTTTTTTTAAAAACAACCTGAACACACCAGGTGTTTACTTTATATTGTACGTCAGTTTATATTGGATGTATATGGAAATCAGTCCTCGGCAAAAAACTGACTGACTGACTGAGTTTAGTTTTACGCCGCTTTTAGCAATATCCCAGCAATATCACGGTGGGGACACCAGAAATGGGCTTAACACATTGTGCCCATTTGGGGATTCGAACCCGGGTCTTCGGCGTGACGACTGACTGACTGAGTTTGGTTTTACGCCGCTTTTAGCAATATCCCAGCAATAACACGGTGGGGGACACCAGAAATGGGCTTAACACATTGTGCCCATGTGGGGATTCGAACCCGGGTCTTCGGCGTGACGAGCCAACGCTTTAACCTCGGCGAAAAACAAAGAAGGGGCAACAACTCTTGTGAGTACCTTGCTATTTGAGACATGGTGCTCAACAGAGAGAACTGGGTACCTAGTTTTCTAGCGTTTCCGGGTAATGTCAGATATAAATGGCAATGGGGCTGAAATATTCATCCCCTAATAAAGAGCCTGGTGACTAATAACCTTTGTCTACACATTAATAAAACGGAGACATTGCCTCATGGGAAATGTCCACATGTTTCCCCTGATATTTAAGGCAACTCCGTACGTGCGGTAGACGGGCGAATATTTCAAGCGAATAAAAAAGAAAGGTAGACAGGGTGTTTTGGCTTGTAACATGGAAAATAGCGGGAATAAGCCAAATATTTTATAGACACATCCTCATGAGTGGAAGTGTAAATGATATTTTCAGTTATTTTCCATAAGCTGGAGAATAAACGATCTGGTACTTTAAAGAACAGTCGATATATTTGGCACGATTTTAAACATACACAGTAGATAATGAATAGAATTATATATCGATAAGACAATAATTATTTATTTTTTCATTAGCGCATGTGAGTTGATAACGTTAGATCAATTTTGAACGAGTTTCTTTCTGAAAGAATCTTGACTTAATTTTTACATGTTTGTTATATTTAATTTAACATTCACGAGTGTGCTCCAGAACTATCGATTTTGTTTTTAATGTTATTGCAGTGACACGAACAGATATAAACAATCGTGCCCGATTGCTCAACACACAACCTATAGCTTCAAGTACTCTGCATTGGGTCCACTGCGAGATCCGATAGCCGAGGCCATCTTTATCAACACAAGTCACGTGACTCTTCGTACTTTGATAACTTTGTCAACTGTTTGTCGATGGACACGATTAAATTTACAACCATCGAAGTGAAATATATTTTCGGTGTTGTCAAGCCATAAGAGTGTTAGTCCCACCCACTTGCAGGCAAAATTTGTTTGCTCACAGCGCGTGTCGTTATGGCAATATGTCGCATTGCGGAACACGGTTCACGCTCATGTTCGTCACATTTCGGCTTTGAAGCACACCAACGGGGAGAAGTCATTGGTGGCGAATGCAACAGGTGGTTGTCGCATTAAAGCAACGTCGCTTTATTGTATATACAGATTGTTGTGCGGCACAAATCTAAACGACCTGTTCACCTGTCGTCTTACACAAAAGAAACATTATTAATGTTGAATAAATAACACAACATTGCTAAAGAAAATATTATAAAATACGTTTTGTGTTTGCGTGTCTTTCCATAATATCTGACCCGGACTTAAGATAAATGGGATAATATGAAAAAAAAATACCAAAGGAAAAACGTAAAGAATTAATGTGTAACTTGATATTTTGTATTAATATATAGCGAAAACAAATCCTCTCTGTTTCATTTCACGGGGTTTACTTAAACAACGTTATTCGAAGGCATTTACACGAGTGTTCTATTTTTTTAACATTCTCTTGCTTTCTATATTTTTAAAAAAAATAAATTATTTTCTTTTTTTTTTTTGGTCTATTTATTTATTTGTTTTGGGGAGGGTGTTTTGCTAAACATAATCAACTGAACGTTGCAACCCAAATACAGATGAATTTCCTTTTACTTCGATTTGTAATGAAAAAAATATAAGGCTTACTTGCGTATCCCAGGGGTGCTTTTAAATCATCAATTCAAGTGATTAACAGTCGAAGAAATATATATGCAAATTTTAAACAAATGTCTAAAATAGAGATCACAGCCCGATTCAAATGACATTACCTACAATTTATGCCATGTAATAAATATACATCAGAAACTGCTTATATGATATAAGATAAATAACAAAATACTTTATATAAATATCCCTGTCACATGACTGTGAATACATTTCTCATATGAAGAAATATTAATTAAAGATAACTACTTAAAGTCGCACAATGGGTGATTATTGGAGCCCCAATTACTATGCCTTTCTCAATAGTATATAAATTAGACTGTATTGTTGAAATCAGTTCTTATTCTCACGGATCGCTTAACGATAGTAATAGATGTATAGGCATTAATTAATGCTATTCTGCAATAATTACATCATAAAGTACCACAGAAGTTAAACCATCTTACAACAATACGTTCGTTAAGTTCAATGGATTTTTTCTGTTATTTAATTCTGTCGCATTGCGACAGATTGTTAGGGTCCGTCGGCCATTTAAAGTTATGAAATGCTCCCTGTCTATATATAGCCTTGAATGTTATTGGACGCCGTGTTCAGTAAGGTAGCGGAAATTTGAAAGATCAAAACCGGGAAGGCCAGTGGTATCCTACGTTGACGATTACAATCCAAGATGGTAAGTGCATGTTTTGTTGCCATCGGGATAAATGTACATAGGAAATATGTTTTGTAAGTATCGAAGTATAAGTCAGTGTGAATATTTTTGCTTCCACTTCCTTTGAACAGCTTGACAGCCGATACAATAAATGAATAGAAAGTTTAGAAAGGCGGGTCAACTTTTATCACACCTACGGCGTTCGCTGTATGGACTTTCTTTTCTATGACATTGTAAGACATTATTATCCTTGTATGACTCTTTTTCAAAGTAGTAATGGTACATTGTCATTCAGGACTTTTCCGATCAAGTATAAACTAGTTCGAAGAAACTTTGGATTCATCGTTGTTGGCTGTTCACACGTTGATTTTCTCGATCAATGATTCGTGCATAGACATTTTCTCACAATACGTGCAATTTCATATCACTGACTTCCTCTGATTTTATTGCTATTGTGCAATTACGTACGTATATGCAAGATCTAAGTCTTTTCTTGTTTGACACATTTTTGTGTGAACATTTAACAACTTAACAAGTTCGTGAAACAAGTCACAGTGGCCGTTGTATTCTGTCTTCCTTGTTGAAATAAGTAGCCGAATATAGTCTCAGATTGATAGCTCAGTGCATGGATGATAACACCAAACGATTAATGAACTTTGATTAAATGCCTACTGTAGAAATGGTTTGTTTTCACGAGTCACAGTAACAGTCTAAGTTATACCGACTTACTACTATTTTGTGTTGACGCCCTGTCAGTTAGGGAACATAGGCACACCCAGTAGAACAATTGAGGCCTAAGAAAGCGCTCCATTACCGCTTGCCCCTGAAATAGTTTCAGCTTAGTACATGATTTCCATGTTTAAACTCAAAACTGTACACCTACAAATTACGTTTGGTCAAATGCTGACCCCCTGTTTCTCCAGGCCAAGGGGGAGTTTCACTTTTTTCAAACAGGTTTTCTTGTCATCCATGACTTGTTTCCATGAATACTTTGCTAGGTTAATGTGTCTACTGCAGTAAGCATAAGGAAAGTCATTTTTGAAAGCTGATGTGACCAATATCCTGGCTAGATCTAAGTGATTTTCCTTGTCCATACCAGGTTACAATTTATGACACCAAGGCATGATTTTGCCTATAGTCTGTTTGCAGTGAAAACGTACCGATGAATGTCACTTTAAACCAAAAAGTAAAACAAATAAAGAGAAATTAAGACTGCGAATCCTATTGATTTTACCTTGCCACATTGAACACATAAATCTCAGAATTTTATTCGACTTAGGATAAAAGTTGTTTAACAAACGATGATATCATAGTTTCACATGGCTATTATTGGTTTGTACTACAAGGGGGTATGCACATCAAATGAAACACCGAAAACAACAAGGGTTGTTGTAAGTTAACGCTCTTCACCTACCGCATGTGCATTTGTTTCACTGTTTCAGTTACTGCGCTTAAGTTACCCCCTTGTAATACAAACCAGTAATAGCGATTTGAATCTGATCCTAATTTGAATAAGATTTTGAGATTTAAATGTTCAATTGGCAAGGTAAAATTATGAGGATTCGCAATCTTAATTTCACTTCATTTGATTTACTTTTTTCTTTAAAGTGAAATTCATCGATAAGTTTTCACAGCAGACAGACTATAAACATGCTAAATCTAAAATACCAATGGTCCGAAACTCCCAATTTCAACAGTACTATGTCTTCTTGAAATATGAGGGACCTGTAAAGTAAACAAATGATAAAGCATACTCAACTTTAAGACTGCATAAATATTTTAATTGCAGGACATGAAATATTATGCTACATACCAAAGGGTTGAGGTGCTATCAAAATCTTGTGAATATTTTGTATTGATTATTAAGGTAATTTTATGTCTTGCAATTGATAATGAAAGCACACATTTCTGTAAAAATATTGAAATCTTGTACTGATATTGTGCATGGCATAATATAAAGAAAACATTCAGCTGCTGACTACAAAGTCCATTCCTTATACAAGTAAATGATAAATAAACAAATTCTTCGTAATCTTGTTTATTAAGTTGTCTTACATCTGAACCTTACCCCATGATGCTAATTTGCCTTCAAAGGATTTAAATGAGTATTTAAGTTATTTAAAACAGGTGTACTTAGCTAAATGGTGTTCAGGTATGTCCATATTTTAAAAAACCCAACTGAATTAACAGTAACAGATATGTGTATAATCAAGCACTCAAGCAGACATCGGCTGAGATGGAGATCTAAATGAGATGGTAGGCCAGGTATTCGTCATTGTGCAGTGAACCACAGCCAAGACTGCCTTCTGTGGCCCTAATTACACATGGTGGTTCAGTCAATAAGATAAATTGTTGAGATTAGTCACATTTCCATATGTGGCTATATGCTATACAAAGGAACACGATGGCAATTTTGTCGGCCAACAGTTCACCTGAATAAGCATTTTTCAAACGTTAACTAAATTTGATTGGGATACAGATATGGATCGATCTTTACTTGAGCTTTGAGTAGACACAAAATATCAATAAAATATGTCGCACAATATTGAATCAATGCAGGAAATATGAATTTGATTGAAAAGCATTTTAACACCTGATGTCCTGTGTTCATGGAGTAATACAAGTAAAAATTTGAACACAGTGTGCAGCTTGTGCGCTGTTTTAGTTTTATTCTTTCATATCTCTATGAACAGCCTAAAAATATTGAAGTCAGATTTTAGATTGATTTCAACAGAGAAAATACCTGTCTTGCAGAAACGTCTGCCTCTTGCAAGGATTTTTCCAAATACAAAATTTTGCACATAAAAATTTAGGCTATTTCAACCTCGTAGTCATTTCAGACACAAACAAACACACACACACACACACACACACACACACACACACACACACACACAAATCGCTGCATGTTTTTGTGAAATAAGCCCAATTTGAGTTGCCTGTGTGCAAATACACATGGACAGTTAAAGTTAGTGTATAAATTTTGAGATTATCCAGTGGTGGTGTTGAGCTTGTATACTATCTTGGTTTGCATCTGTTTTACTGGTTTAAAGGCTGTCATCTTGTCAAACATTGAACCCTTGTAGCACAAAAGCGTTATACATCGCTTATTGTAACATTGACATGTCACTGTTAGCTTATGAGGCGTGACCACTTGGGGCATCATTTGAAAAGAGGCAATTTAGATTTCACCTGAAAGCGCATTTTAAGAGACTATTTTTTCCCGTTGTCTTTTCTCTTTTTGACAAGGCCTCGTTTGAAAATATGCAAGACATTGGCTGAAGGAAGTGCAGATATAATGAAAGAACTGTTTGCTTGTTATGCTACTGCGTTTATTCATCAGTGCATGACAGATTTTCTATCAAGTTGAAGTGAATAAGGGCAATTCAAATTGTAGTTGATATTTAGAGCGTCTTGTGGCAATGTCCTCAATGGTAGATGCCTTTAGTTATATCCAACATGTCCCAATTATTCAACTTATTGTCAGCCAGGCCTCCAACATTCGTACAGCGTTGAACTGCAAACAGTCAAATGTAGTCAACAGTTAATTCTGGACCAGTGGTTATGGTAAAATAAGATATTCTTTTAAGTAGTTAGTCCACTATTTGGCAGGTCTAGTTCTCAAGACTACTGGATAAGTCAAGTTTTGTTAAATGCCTTGATTTGGGTCTTGCATACATTCATTATATGGAAGAAATCCTGATTCCAGCATGTCGGCTCATGCTGTCTATCCTTTGGGTATGAAGATGAAATGCTGGTTAAAGTATATGTTTAAATAAATGTTTAGTGTACAATTTGGAATAAACTACATATATGTAATCAATGGTTTTCTTTTACAGGCAGATCAGCTGACAGAAGAACAAATTGCTGGTAAGGTATCATTTTTCCTCCCCTCAGCGACTTTGTAAAAGTTATTTTTTTAATAATGTAATACCAAATACACATAGTTATATGACCGAGTATTTAGGTTTCATTTTCTCAATTTTTAACAATACAACTGAACAACAAGCTTGTTAACTTGTTTAAATTTGTGTTCAAGACATATTTCCCTGTGTGCCAATGAAGCCTTTGATTATCTGCAAACATTGAGCACCAGTTAAAGTAATTACATGCACACTGATAAAATAGGCAATGTAGATATTTCTGAAACATACCATGAAAATGGCAGGTGCAAATTCTTTCTCCCTAGAAAATGTATAATGTACGAAATATCTTTGTTTGCTGTTACAAGAATCCCTGTTACATTTTGTTCACATTTTTAATGTGTAAATCATAACTGAGTCATTTGATAAAAATTAAATACTTCAACTAGCTTTGGTGCAAGACGAGATGTATATCAGTATTTCACTATTTGTCAGTGGCTCATGGAATTATTCTTTTGATACAGAATTCAAAGAGGCCTTCAGCCTTTTCGACAAAGACGGTGATGGCACCATCACAACCAAAGAGTTGGGAACCGTCATGAGGTCGCTAGGTCAGAACCCAACAGAGGCAGAGTTGCAAGACATGATCAACGAAGTAGATGCCGATGGTGAGTATGGAAGAATTAACATTTCTTCCAAGGACTGACTCCACTAAGTCCATACAATTTATCTTACCTCGCACATAAATGTTTTCTGATTGGCTGAACGCTCTTCTATTATTTTCAATGTACCTTACAATGTAACATTTTCTGTATTACCCACTAGGAATGCCAGACTGTGGAAGCAAATCAGAAAAAGAACTAGGAAATATGCTTAAACTTGTTTATGAACTGGTTATTATTCATGTTTTTACCTCAGTATAATTGGTAATAGTAATGGTCGTATGTATTGTGATACAGGAGGTGTAAATGATATTGTATCGTGAGCCTAGTATCCCAATACAGTACTGTTAATGACGGCTTAAAATGCCATTCAGTAGAATAAAAATTTTCAGCCACTAGTCTTTACATACAATAAGCTCAACTTGGTGTGAAATGTAAATCAGAATCAAAAACATCATATATTTTTTCATATTTGTAAACAATAATGTCCTTTCAACTATATGTACATGTCATAATGCCGTTTGTGTAACTGTGAGATTAAGTATTAAGGGCCTAACAAACTAAAATTAATTTTATGCTATGGTACCTGTAAAAGTGGATAACATCTTTTATTTTGTTGAATTTGGATATTTGTTAAGTGAGTAACTTACCAAGTTAATAGAATGCTTGGCAGCCTATTCAAATCAAAAGTTACAGATTGACAAGCAAAATGTACATAAAAGCAATTATTGGGTTTACATATGTTTGTTTAGATTAAATACTAAGTATTTCTTCATTTGCAGGGAATGGAACGATAGATTTCCCAGAGTTCCTGACAATGATGGCCAGAAAGATGAAGGATACTGACTCAGAGGAGGAGATTAGAGAAGCATTCCGAGTGTTCGACAAGGACGGCAACGGGTTCATCAGTGCAGCTGAGTTGAGGCATGTCATGACAAACTTGGGCGAGAAGTTGACGGACGAGGAAGTAGATGAAATGATCAGGGAAGCAGATATTGATGGTGACGGACAAGTAAATTATGAAGGTAAGCTACAAAACGTTTTTGCCACTGAAATAATTTAGGCTATACAGAAGTTGAAATAATTTAGGCTATACAGACGTTGAAATAATTTAGGCTACACAGACATTAAAGGAAGTGTGAAATGGGCAGCAGTGATCAAAGGGAGATAATCTTGTGGCAGAAATTCTGTTCTTACACCCATATTCAATTTGTCACTTTCTGTATGCATTGTCATTGAATATTTTCACTAAACCTAAGATAATTGAAAATGTAATGAAACGAAATGAGTATAAATTAGTATTTGATTTCAGCAAATTTCATTAGTCTTTGTCTTATTTGATGAATGGTTTTATAGCTGTACTTTACAATATTCGTTTCAACTTCAAGTGTCTGCTTCTGCTGTCATTGAATAAAATTTATCCTTTTCTTTTTCAGAATTTGTGAAAATGATGACAAGCAAGTAGACAGCATTGTTTCGCCTAGTCTTCCGTTCATCCAGCTGCCTTTCTGTCATCCTCGTCTGTCAACATATTGTCTCTTCAATACATTCCATCGTTGTTTGTTGTGAAAATGGACCAACAATCATTGTTTTATGAGGTTTCATCATAAAGAATGCAAATTTTTATATAAACATCTTTCTTCTGAATCTGTTGCCCATTGAGAGAGAGCCTTGTCAGTGTCGGTGCTGGAACAAGGTGGAGGATCGCCTTCCCATCAGCCTCTGTGGTGGCAGAGATGAGTATCCTGGATCTGAACAAACACCTACAAAACTGTTCCGGCTGCAATGTTCCTGCAATATTGTCACTCTGATGGGAAATGGAGTTGTTAATGAAATGATTAAAGAGTTATTTTATTGAAAATCAACTTCTTGTTTGCTTGTCAAATATGTTAGTAACCATACAGCATGACACTGGAAAATAGAGAGGCGACTAACAGGGATCGGGTGATCAGGGTTGACTTGGTTGACAGGTCGTCATATCCCAAAGGCGGAGATGCTCACGATGTTGGTCACTGGATTGTCTGGTCCTGGCTCAATAATTTGCAGACCACCGCAATGTAGCTGGAATATTGCTGAGTGCAGCATTAAGTAACAAATCAACCAATCCAGACTGATTATTTACAGATCGCTGCCATGTAGCTGAAATATTAAGAGGGTGGCTTTAAACAAAAATGCCTAAAACTTTCTCAATATAAGCATTCAAGTGAATGTTTTATACCTTGAACATTGTTTAAGGTCAGGTTTTGAAAGATTAAAAAACCCAAATATGTAGAACTATTTTTGCATGATAACCTTGATGTATAACCTTTGCAGGATATTTTTGTAGCTTTGTCGGCATTGGGAGTATATATAATATGAACTAAAAATGCGGAAATGTTAATACAAATTTAACATGTTTAATAACTGTAAATACACCTGTGTTCTGCATGTATACACACACAAAACACTTGATTTGAGAAATACGATGGTGAAGAAAAGACGTATATCCCTATCAAAACTGGAGTAGAATGTTGTAATCCAGTGATGGTCTGTTCAGGGACGGCTATATTCTAAAGTATGCAACCAAACAAGGTTTTTGAACACAAACAGAAAATGTGTTCTGCCATCAGCATATCTGGTGTAATTTAATATCTTTAATATACTGGAAATGAACTGATTGAGTCCATTTAGGAAGTGGCCAAATGTGACCTGTTTTTTTTTTCATTTGAGATGTAACATGTTATTGAAATATACTGAACCACAAAAGAAATGTCGCACCGATAGAGGTCTCTTAAAGCACACACGTTAATTCACTCTAACAATCAAAACGGAGGATTGACTTCAAACTTGACAATTATGGTTAACACATTTTCGGGGAGTTCACACAAACAACATCACCAGAAATGCTACCATTAAGATATCCAAAAGTCAGTTTTGTGTATGGGCATCGATCAAATCGTTGCGTCGTCTGTATATGGCATGAATTAGCCGGGTGAAGGCCATAGGCACTTGGGTCCATACTCCGCGAAATGCCTGATCGAGTCCAGCCGCAGTTGTCGGCGCACCGCCTCCGTGGTGTAGTGGTTAGAGCGTCCGCCCGGGGAGCGGAAGGTCGCGGGTTCGATCCCCAACCACGTCATACCAAAATACGTTAAAATATGGTACTTGTTGGTCCCTGCCTGGCGCTCGGCATTAATGGGTACAACAAGGACTGGTCGGCTCGGAGTCAGTATAATGTGTCTGAGTGGGGTATTCATGCTTCACTGCGGCATGGTATCTCAGTGGGCTAGCACTACAAAACCAGCTTAAGTCTGGGCTAGTACAAGTAGCTGCACATACACATACACACGCATGCACGTCGTCATATAAGCGAAATATGCTCCAGCACGACGTTAAACCCAATTTCACCTCACCTCACTGCGGCATGGTATCTCAGTGGGCTAGCACTTTAAAACCAGCTTAAGTCTTGGCTAGTACAAGCAGCCGCACATACACATACACACGTATGCACGTCGTCATATGAGCGAATTATTTTCCAGCACTACGTTAAACTCATTTCACCTCACCTCACCTCACACAGTTGTCAGCCTTGGTTAGAGGTTATTCAGTCTTCTTTGAATCTCGTCCCAAAGGTATTCTATTGGACTTCAATCTGGACTGAGTGCAGGCTATGGTAGGGTTTGGATGCCATGTTGTCTCAGGAAGCCCAATGTTGCTCTGGCAGTGTGGACACGAGCGTTGTCTTGCTGGAAGATGTGATTTCTGTGACGTCCAAAATGTGGTACAACGTGGGGTCTTATGACTTGGTCAATATAGCGAGCAGCTGTCACGTCATTTCCTCATCCTGGACCGAGATTCTGGAACACCACGGTGTCAGCTAACTGGTTCTGACCGATTGCACCCCACACCATGATGCCTGGACCACCCCACGAGTCTCTTTGAACAATACAATCATTGGGAAACAGTTCTCCACCTTGTATGAACAAAATTTTGCATTTGGTTTTGAAAGGCGGCGTTTCTTTTGTGGTTCAGTATATATTGTAAAACGCTAGTGTAAGAATGATTCAGACACTGGACCAATTTCCCGAGCCACTCTCTAAATGGTCTTTGGTAACCTCAATTGTAGAGGTCTCCTCTGATTTGTGACAGCACTGTAATTGTTAGATGTTTTTTAAAAATTAATTCACCAGAATTGTCAAGTTTTCCGATCATATGATTCGTTATTAATGATTCATGTTTATTATTAAAGGCATTTCTTTTGAATTGTTAAGTAAATTTATGGCGTAAGTGGTGTTTGCGTCATAAACAACAACTTGTATGCCACGTTAAAAGTCGCACAACACTTAGAAAACAAGGAATACTGATGTTGGTTATGGTGGTAGCCACAGTGAAGAGCCAACGAAACATGGCCACTCAGTCAAAGGGAGGTAACTCCTCAACATCTTTTCAGGGCTTTTATGAAAGTTTGATAACCAGTGGATTGTGGTGGCTGAAACATAGGATGTCATGTCTGGACCGGATAGTTCAGTGATTGATATCGCGTACATCAATTAAAGCTACGTATTTGGGAAGCCGAGAGGAACAAAGACCACAGGGTCCCGATCCACAAAGCGTTCGTAAAGTTACGACCTGTCGTAACTATCTACTGGCAGTAGTTTATCACAGACGTAAGAATGGTGTAGTGCTACGAACGTTTTGTGGATCGGGCACCAGATCCCGTTGGTTGCAGCTGAAACAAGCCCGGGTTACTGGACCCACGGGTTACTATTCCTCTTTGACTAAAGCTAATTGTTTCTTTGTCGCAATTAGGGGCAAGTATTAAAAACTGACGTTATTGCATATACAATGACTGAGACAGTAAGTACACCTGTCTCCTTAAATCATCTACGAGGTGGGCGTGAGTTCAACAGAACCTCCAGCTACAACAGATTCAGTTACTCTCTCCTGGGATCACGGCGCGTGTCCTTGACGAAGAAGCTACTTGTCAACAAAGCAACTTGGGAATGGCAGCCCTGTGCACAGAGCTGCTGGTACACAGATCGATACAATGTTAAACCACGTCATGGCTCGCCTGATTCTAACAATCATCTGTTATATTATTGATTTCTTGGTGTTTATTTCAAAAGATAAACAATGGCGACATTTGTTAAAAACTTTGCATCGATTAAACACGAGATCCATCGCGCTCTATACTCTGGCATACTTATTTCTTGTGTGTTGATGACAATAATCAGGGTATTTGTATAAACTGATCTCCACACCTCATGGGCACGCTCTAAGCGCATACAACAATCCAAGTCAATTTTAATATCTCCCAAAGAGTTAGTGAGTGAGTTGGGTTTTACGCCGCTTTTAGCAGTATTCCAGCATATCACGGTGGGGGACACCAGAAATGGGCTTCACACATTGTGCCCATTTGGGGAATCGAACCCGGATTTTCGGTGTGACGAGCGAACCACTAGGCTACCCGCCGCCCCATCTCCCAAAGAGATAGGTATTGAGATGAGCTTTAAAAACGACATGTCAGGGAGACGCATAGTGAAACGTCCTTGCAGCAAATTATTTGAACTTGCAGGAATGAACACAAAGGAGGAACTGTATCCAGTGATTGATATCATGAACACCAGTCTACACAACTGGGATACGATGACACACATCAAACAAGTCAGCGAATCAGACCATCCGATCCCGTCAGTCGCCTCCATCGACAAGCATGGACTGCTGAAGACCCAAATTTATCCGGGATCACAGATCGCTGTTGATATCCGTCTGTGCGTAGATATATGAATGTATACCTCGTTAGGATGAGAAAGCCTCGGTGCGCCCAGTGGCTGCAAGATTTGTATACTCCCCAGGGAGTTGAGATTGGTAATGCGATGTGCCGTTGAGATTGACATCCAATGATCGAGGGAAAAAATACCAGCGCCTTGAGCATGCACTAGTGCGTGGATATGTGCGCTATATAAATATCCTATAATAATAATAATAATATACATACATACTTGCATCCACGCTCGCACGTTGATGAGCTTTACTTCGCTTCGCGCAGTTGTCTCCCTTGGGCGCGCCAGCTTCTACGTTTGTCAGCACCATATCTGGACATGTACACTTATTCAAACAAGTGTCCGTTCACACACATGTTGTACCCTGTTACATTAATATATCCCCATTTCAAAAGCAAACACAATTTTCTGATGTAGGAAAACATACCCAACGCTCGCCATCGTATGCCTTAACATGGAATATGACTTTTGACTGGACAAAACCTTTTGTTTGGGAATTGTTCCTTCGAACAGGCAACTGTCCGGCCAGGTGTAAGGGTAAAGAGGGAACATCACCCAAATACAATCCTGTTATTGTATTGGGTTAATTACAATGAGCCAGACGACCATAAACCTACTAGGTGGCATGGCCATCAGAGAAACGGCTCCGAGTGGTACTATAGTCTGTGGCACAGGTTCCAGACTTCGAGAATTCAAGGATCGGCTTCGTTCTGGCAGACCAAGTTCAACTTCCAGATCTGAGGACCGTTATGCTGTTGTGTCGTTCTGCAGCTTTACCTCAGATATTCAGGACATCAGGACACTGCGACGTCATATGAGGGCAGCCACTCATACAAATGTCGGTATACAGACAATAAAGAACCGCCTCAGAGCTGCTGGTATCAACTCTAAAGACCATCTGCATCGGTACATCACGGGACTACATGCTTTCCTGTCAGGCTCATCGAGGCAGCAGTGGTCGCAATGATTTGTTTCCTGGCATTCCGTGGAGGAGAACGGTTTCAAGATGACCCAGTCAGGGACAGGCTTTGTGGTGGGGCAGTGCTGGTTTGATAAACAGAACACCACTTTATCATGTCAGTGGAAATCTGACAGGGGTTCGCTGTAGGGAAGAGATTCCTCAATGACTGGTTCCCCTTGCTTTGATTGTCTTTTGACTTGGTGCCACACTCCAGAAGGACAATGCTCGTACTGACTTCATCAACCGAATTGGTATCATCAACCGAATTGGTATCACAAGAAGGCAATGGCTTGAATGCTAAAACAGTAGCACCGGTTGAATACCCGTGTGACGTACTGGAACGATGTTTGCGAGCCATTCGCTCTTCTCAACCGGCAACAGTTCGCCTTACTCTCAGACAGACACGAACTCTTGTTGCAGCATCAACTACGACATCCATTGCCCTCCTACCACCAGAGAAACACAAGCTGTAGTAGCAGCATCAACCACGCTATTCATTACCCTCCTACCAACCATCAAACATAATCTCTAGTTGCAGCATCAACCACGACATTCATCGCCCCTCTACCATCAGACAGACACAATCTCTAGTAGTAGAAGCATCAACCACGACATTCGTTGCAATCCTTCCAACATACAGACACAAGCTCTAATAGCATCATCAACCACCACATTCATCGCCCTCCGACCATCAGACAGACACAATCTCCAGTAGCATCATCAACTACAACGATCTTAAACCGTCTATGTTCCAAAGCCACAGGTGCTGTATACCCTCCCGATCCACCTCCATTCGAGTTTCCCTCCCAACACCTGCAGCTGACATTGCTACGAGATCGATAATATCCAGCCTATGTATTATTATTGATGTTAACGGCTCACGCACTGATGTCCCGTACCCGGGGTAGTCGGCCATATTGATTACTGAGATGTAGCAGCAGATTGCAGTCTCGTTGTCATCCGAGAATCTACGAGACCTCCTTCAGCAAGCTTTCGATACACCATAAATTCGCTCTTCCAGTAATTTGATTATACGATATGGTGAGTAAATATTTTCTATATATTAAAAAAACTGTTTTATCCAGTATGTTATGCAAATAATGATGGGTGGAATTACAGTTAATAAAATTTTGACGATGATTTATACCTGTTTACAATCTAAATAGATTTTGATTTCCCGATCATTGATTTTTAGTTAAATAACATCGACAAGAACATCAATAGCTACGTGGATTTCACAATATTGAACTAATATCAGTATTATGTAAATACTAGTGCTAGGGATCTTGATATTGAGCAAGTAGGCTGATGATAACAATTTTCTTATAATCATCTATAAACCCATCACAGATAGCATGTGTAATACAACTCGGGATGCAAGGTAACTCGTGTGCAAGATGGCGGTGCGGTCCATATTGAAATAAATCGAAATTCCTGTATTGATTGGAGTATATTGTCTTTATCTCCATATACATCATGTACTTTCTTTGAAAATACTGTGTATTCGATATTACTGTCGATGAAAGAGTGTCGTGAATTAACGACTTGTGTAATCGCGAGAGTCGCCTAGGATGATTCGGAAAACTTGTATCATTGAACAATCGTAATTGTGGTGATTGATTGTTCTTCGATTACCCATTTCATCAATTAAACAACTTATACATTCACAATAATCAGACTCGCTAATCACCATGAATGCATCATTACAAAGATGTTCCTGAATAAAATATATTATTTGAAATATATATTTGAATGTGCGATGCATATGTGTCATTCCATACTGTGCGACGACCCTCCTAACCATAGTATTAAACGGATACAGTAGTAGGCATGGCACCATTACAGCTGATTGGATGTGGGCAGGTCTGGACAGGTGGAACGGTCAACAATTCCGCAGTAACGACGCCTAGTTGTATTGATTGCCTGGATCAAAGTGTGTCATTATCTACATTAGGAGGAATTATGCCATGTTTACAAACTGTTGTCATTTTTGTATCTCACCCTGACAGACTCATGTATTTTTAACGCAGTCCAAAATACATATTTACATAATTTCCTTTTAATGATATTATAGTCTACTTCTTATACTGCATGAACAACGATGATGTTAATAATTTATTTTGTTATTTTTTAGGAGGACCAACTGGCGGAGTCGCAGATTGAAGGTAAACAATATTCTTAACTTACTAAAAGATCAGATTTTTGAAAAATGAGGGGTGGTGGGGGTGAGGGTGGGGGGTTGTGGTGGTGGTTGACAGTGTGTGTTAAGGTCTATAATAAAATAATCTCTATTTAGAGCGACAAAATCATCGACTTAACGTCTTCAATCATGAACGTAACGTTTTAGCATAAATGGAAATAAATCAGACCGTTTGATTGTGAGCAGAATACTCCTTCAAGACCGATGTGTGAAGCCCATTTCTGGTGTCCCCCGCCGTGATATTGCTGGAATATTGCTAAATGCGGTGTAAAACCATGCTCGCTCTCCTTCAAAATCGACCGACCCTAATCAACGAAACGAAGATACGCACATTCTAAATTGAGATTCGATCAGTTTTTTAACTGACATGTAAAAGTCTACAGCACTATATTTATCTTAGAATCTTTTTGAATGTCCTTTTCAGCATTCAGTGAATGATCAGTTGATAAATGAAAACAAACACTTACGTCACCTGAGGTTCATGAGCAACTTTGGATATCACTTCCGCCACGTCTATCGTACGCGTGTCGGCCATTTTGACGTCTTGTATTTCTTGTAAATGTATTACGACGTCTCGTATCTTATGTAAATGTATTACGACGTCTCGTATTTTATGTAAATGCATTACGACAACGCAACGTCACTGTGACCGACTGTCCTCAGGTCCTCAGGTAAGACGCATTTTGATCTATAAATGATATTATTTGTAACCCAAAGACTCTGTTATTTTCAGAGTTGAGGAAGCTATTTAGAAAGTTTGACAGAGATGGGGGCGGCAAAATTACTGTGTCCGAGTTGGGGTCAGCGTTGTCGTCACTTGGTCACGACATGACACGGGAGCAGGTGGAGGAAATCATCAACCAGTTTGACAAAGACGGTGAGTGAGTGAGTTTGGATCAATGTTGACGTTACAAGGTCGCGAGATGAGATAGGAGGAGGTGGAAGAGATCCTCAGCCAGATTGACAAAGACGGTGAGTGAGTGAGTTAGTTTGGATCAGTTTTGACGTCACTAGTCGCGAGATGACCCTGGAGGAGATCATAAGCCAGTTTGATTAAGACGGTGAGTGAGTGAGTTTGGATCAGTGTTGACGTCACTAACTCACGAGATGACCCGGGAGCAGGTGGAGGAGATCATCAACCAGTTTCACAAAGACGGTGAGTCTGAGCGAGTGAGTGAGTGTGTGTGTTTGGATCAATGTTGACGTTACTAGGTCGCAAGATGAGACAGGAGGAGGTGGAAGAGATCCTCAACCAATTTTACAAAGACGGTGAGTCTGCGAGTGAGTGAGTGAGTTTGGATCAGTGTTAACGTCACTAGGTCGCGAGATGACCGGGAGCATGTGGAGGAGACGGTGAGTGAGCGAACGAGTGAGAGAGTGAGTGAGTTTGGATCAGTGTTAACGTCACTAGGTCGCGAGATGACCCGGGAGCATGTGGAGGAGACGGTGAGTGAGCGAACGAGTGAGAGAGTGAGTGAGTTTGGATCAGTGTTGACGTCACTAGGTCGCGAGATGACCCGGGAGCATGTGGAGGAGACGGTGAGTGAGCGAGCGAGTGAGTGAGTTTGGATCAGTGTTAACGTCACTAGGTCGCGAGATGACCCGGGAGCATGTGGAGGAGACGGTGAGTGAGCGAGCGAGTGAGTGAGTTTGGATCAGTGTTAACGTCACTAGGTCGCGAGATGACCCGGGAGCATGTGGAGGAGACGGTGAGTGAGCGAGCGAGTGAGTGAGAGAGTGAGTGAGTTTGGATCAGTGTTGACGTCACTAGGTCGCGAGATGACACATATGGATGACTAATTCATGATTGAGTATATAATTATAGTGTGGTAATAGCTGATTTAAACACTGCGTATATACCAGTAAAAAGGGGACGTGAGTTTCTTTCCAGAATGGTAAAACCTGAGACCCTACTTTAGGCTTTCCAAACACATCATGATATATTAGAAGCACAAGTTAGCGTTAAACCAAACATCAGTTATGACGTAAACCAATTGTTAGCTTCTGATTGTGACATTTCTGAATACATGCAACATTACACGGCCCTTCGTTTATTGAATCAATTGCTTGGTAGAGTTTTCGATTTGACAAGATCTTAAGTGACGAACGCTCAGTTAAGACGAGACAGTTATATGTAATGAAGACAATAATATCACACTTATTCGAATTTCGAATGGACAAATCGTACATTGGTGGCAATGGAATAACATATAATTCTTCAAATATGTTCATGATATATTAGATCGTGCCAAACGTTTAGATACAAACTAACCTAGTCATATATGTTTATTGTCGGGCATGGGGCGGTGGAGTAGCCTAGTGGTAAAAACGTTCGCTCGTCACGCCAAAGACCCGGGTTCGATTCCCCAAAGGGTATTGCTAAAAGCGGCGTAAAACCATATTCACTCACCCATTGTCGGGCAGAGCATGTACAATGTGAATGCCCCCTCCCCACTACAATTTATGAACAAGGTAAGTGACCCCCCTGCATGTTATGTATAAATTCAATGCCCCTCCCTCTTCCCATAATTTTTAATAATATATTTAAAATATTTTTATGAGCAACATTGCTGACCCCCCTACCTCCCCAGAACAAAGTGGGTGCCCCCTTTAAAATCATCATCATCACACACATCCCTCACCCCACCCCAGCCACAAGTTGTGAACGGTCCCTTACACGTGGCGTTAAACACAACTCCCATTGACAAGAGAGTTTATCTGTAATAATCCATGCATTGACAGTGTGAGTGAATATTGCTCAACGCTGTGTCAGCAGTTTTGCAGCTATTTGCAGTAAGCATACATTGACGACGTACAAGTGTTGTCATGTCCAACTATTCGTAGGCGGTGGGGTAGGCTTGTGGTTAAAGCGTTCGCTCGTTACGCCGAAGACCCGGGTTCGATTCCCCACATGAGTACAATGTGTGAAGCCCATTTCTGGTGTCCCACGCCGTGATATTGCTGGAATATTGCTAAAAAGCGACGTAAAACCATACTCACTCACTCAAACTATTCGTTCTAAAGAACATGGGAATGTTTTCATATTTTACGTATGCTTAAAAACCTCGCCATAGTTAAACAGCCATGTATCTTTTTCTGCGCACCCTTGTATTGTAATTATGTAACTTGGTCGACTCAGATTCATGATCACCGCTTCCAAGCTTTCCAAAATACAGTTCTCTTTATGGTAGCTATTTGTAGATATGTTTACAACTGCCCTGAAAGACCTTAAAATTACTACAATTACTACACAATCATACGCATACATATATGTGCACTTATTCAAAGCGTAATGATTTCTTAAATACGTTTTTGCACCAAGACCGAGTTTTTGTTATCATCATTTGTGTTTATCCGTGTTAAAAGTCACCATCTGAAATACGCATAGCCCCGATACATACATATCCAGCAACTACTCTTTTGATACTCTTATAATTCATTTATTTATTTTTCTAAAAAGGAAGATAGAATACCTATTCATGTAAACAGAAGTACGAATTCATAGCCTTGGGCGTTGGGGTAACCCGTGATTAGAGCGTTCCCTCTCTACCAAACATTGGCGAGGTGTGTGGAGCCTGTTTCTAGTGCCCTCCGCCGTGATATTGCTAGAAGCGACGTAAAATCGTACTCACTCCGCCGCAACTAGCTCTTGACATACGAATATGTCAACCGCCTTTCGTTTAGCAGTTTCGTATTAAAGTATCACTAATAGTTTTTAACTTTTAAAGATAATTGATAACTTTATAATCGATAAATATGCCATCAGATAAGTCATTTTGATTGTCTAACTCGTAGTACACATCCCCACCCATAGTTTCCAAGGTCGATTGTATTATTCAGAGGTGGTTTTGGAATTATTTGTTAAGTCATACATGTATTTTCTTGTTTCATACCTTTCAAAATAAAATCAAATGGATGCGTTGATCACGCAAATCTCTCGCAACACTGTCACATGGCGACAGTCGTAAACCTATGTTAATATATGTGAGTTAAATCATTGTGTAGCACTAAGTTCGCTGTGTAAAAAGAGTCACCACCGGCACCCTATCAAACAATACAGAATTTACCGTTACCCTAACCCTTCGGTATCTCTAGCATGAAAGAAAAACAACAACATAAAAGGTTGCTGAAATTGTAATGACCACATTTCCTTCAGGAAGCAAGACAATGGACTTCCAGGAATTTCAGCAAATGATGCTCAAAAAAGTTAACAACGCTAAACGTTCTGAAGACATCAAAGCCGACTTCAAAAAGTACGACTTGAACGGCGACGGCTTCATCAGCCCCAACGAGTTGAGGGACGTCATCAAAGTCCGCGGGGAACCTCTCTCTAACGCCGAGGTGGACACCATGATGCAGGTGGTCGACCTCAACAATGACGGGAAGGTTAATTATGAAGGTGGATATAATGGCCTTGAAACCTTGTTTTATGATGATGATGATGATGATGTTCTTGTTGATGGTGATGATGACGACGACGATGATGATGGTGATGATGTTGTTGTTGATGATGATGATGACGACGACGATGATGGTGGTGATGATGATAAGGATGATGATGATGATGATGATGTTGTTGATGATGATGACGACGATGACGACGACGACGATGATAATGACGACGATGATGATGATGATGTTGTGATGATGTTGATGATGGTGATGGTGGTGGTGGTGGTGATGATGATAATGCTGTTGTTGTTGTTGACGATGACTACGACGACGACGACGATGATGATGATGATAATGATGATGGTGATGATAATGATGACGATGATGATGTTGTTGATGTTGTTGATGATGACGACGATGATGATGGTGATGATGATGTTGTTGATGACGATGATGATGGTGATGATGATTAATGTTCAACGAATTACCACCATCATTATGCTGGTCAGTGGATCATAGCGCATTCGAGGTTCTATCTCAACTCCCTAGGGATATGCAACCCTGTGAAATGAAACTGATCTGCCATTATGAAAGTACAAATTCAGGAATCTTGTTACAAACGTGTTACTATTGTGTTTCAGAATTCGTGAAGGTGATGGTTGCCTAGAGCCCGGCAAACAACTTTGACAATCAGAAGTCATCGGCAGTTTCCGTCACCGCGAACTTAAATATGTTCCCGATTTGAACGTTATGAATGAATCACAACTGTTTTTATATGATCCTGCATTGTGTTCCTCATTAATGTGTTTTGTGTACAGTGATGAATGTCTAAATGGCAGCACACGTGTCTGGGTCGCATATCATAATTACAACACCAGCTAGTATTAAGTCAAGGAGAGATAATGCTATTGACATATGTACATTGCATATCATGCGTTTGGTATGCCATGGAGTAATGGCAATCCTTAGTTGTCTATGTCACAGCTGATTTCCCGATCAGTTAAGTTTTGTTTGTTTTATGTTTATTTCTTAAAGCCATTGAAAAGTCTCTTGTAAGGAGTCATTGCTTTCGTAATATCATAGCATCTACGTAGAAATCAGTTGGGTTGTTTTTTTGTTTTTTTATTGTTTAAAGCCATTGAAAAGTCTCTTGTAAGGAGGCATTGCTTTCGTAATATCAAAGCATTTACGTAGAAATCAGTTGGGTTGTTTTTTTGTTTTTTTATTGTTTAAAGCCATTGAAAAGACTCTTGTAAGGAGGCATTGCTTTCGCAATATCAAAGCATCTACGTAGAAATCAGTTGTTGTTTTTCTTTTGTTTATATTTTTTAAAACCATTGAAACGTCTCTTGTAATTGTCACTGCTTTCGCAATATCAAAGCCTCAACGTAGAGAGCCCCCGAGGCTTGTATTCACCAGCAGTAACTAGCCACTCAATTATTAACAACGTGACCGCGTGATCGAACCATTTTAAAGACTTGTCAGAATGTGTTTGTTTTCACAGAATTCTAAACGCGTGTGCAACATCACATGATGTCTCTACGAGATGAACACACTGATGCAGGGACGGGTGTAATCACACATATCTGAAGAATATAGACAGCAGTCGGTGGCTAGATTACCATGAGACAATTATTCTTTTCGTGTTTTTGTAGTGTGTCACTTGTTTATTGAATCTTTGAAAATGTGATAAACAATAGAATAATTCTAACACATGAATATGTTGTTGTTGTCTTTTCTGTGATATAGAGGTGCAAGTAAAGTGAGGTGAGATGAAATTTGGTGTAACGTCGTGCTTGAGAATATTTCGCTCATATGACCACGTGCATGCGTGTGTATGTGTATGTGCGGCTGCTTGTACTAAACCTGACTTAAGCTGGTTTTATAGTGCTAGCCCACTGACATACCATGCCGCAGTGAAGCATGAATACCGCACACAGACACATTATACTGACTCCGAGCCGACCAGTCCTTGTTGTACCCATTAATGCCGAGCGCCAGGCAGGGACCAACAAGTACCATATTTTAACGTCTTTTGGTATGACGCGGTCGGGGAGCAAGTAAAGTGAGAGAATGAGTTGTATGTAAAGTATCGAGTCTTGACCAGGCCAGGGAAACCAATGACAGAGACTAACAGTCAGTCAGTGAGTGAGTGCGTGCGTGCGTGCGTGCGTGCGTGCGTGCGTGCGTGCGTGCGTTCGTTCGTGCGTGCGTCAGTTTAGTTTTACACCGCTTTTAACAATATTCCAGCAATATCACGGTGAGCGACCCAGAATAGGCTTCACATATTGTACCCATTTGGGGAATCGAACCCGGCTCTTCTGCGTGACGATCGAACGCTTTAACCACTAGGCTACCCCACCGCCCGCAAGTATATAAGTAGAAATAAGTTGAGTCACGGAGTCTGACCAGCCGATCGCAACAGTCAAGGTCAGGTCACACATTCACCCCGGAATCCGTGAATTTGGAAGAACGGTGGAATAGCTCCCAAAGCGCCTAAAAAAACAACTGGCTTCTGAGTCCAGCGGTTGCGCCTAATAATTGAGTACCGCGAGCTTGAGGTGAATACTGAACTCTGAAATACAGTATACCCTGGTTATAATGCCACCGTTTGTCCAGGAGAAAATATGGCATTATATCCAGGGTGGCATTATAACCAGGTAGGACAGTTAGAGACCTGTGCAATCAACAAGGTGACAGAGCTGATGTCTCCTGTACTGACTGAGAGGGTACGTAAGTCCCAAAATAGTTCAAAGTTAATTTAAACTTACAACTAGTTTTAATCGTAGGATATATGTTATTTTAATTTATGGCTGGATTATCTAAAATTGCCAATAGCTGAAGGGATGATGTAAATCCAGCTCAGGAAGCAATGTACTGTAAGTCCCCATGGTCCCTAGTATGGTGATCTACCTTCAGTTGTTGGCGATCTACAGCCCGTTTTTATATTGTCTTGTCATTTCTAGTTAAAGTATTTTAGATTTAATTACTAGTTTTAAATGTATTTCTGTGATAATCTAGTTGTTTTACTGTCCTTAGCAGACAGGTAAGTATATTCGCTAACCTTCTTTTTATTCATTTATATATGTACAACTTTCTTAGTCACGAAATGGCTGAAATACTGCCGATGTGACTTAAAATTTTAACTCACTCACTCACTCACTCCTGTACTGAACCTTGAATGACTGGATAATCCAAGCATCTTGGGGCTGCAGGTGACTTGTAGGTGGCAGGAAGAGTATTGCTACATGTGTCATCACATCTGGGATCACATAATTTCTTAAAGTATTATTAAGTTTAGTCAATTAATTTGAACATGTCAATTAACCAATTAAGGTATGTGTACTACATGCAGCCAGTGTAATTGGCATTATAACCAGGGAAAAATCACTTTTTGTTAAAAAACACACACTGGCAAATGGCATTATATCCAGTTTGGCATTGTAACCAGGGTATTATATAGGCAGGAAATCAGCTCTGGCAAAAACATGGCATTATGTCCAGGATGGCATTATAACCAGGGGCATTATAACCAGGGGCATGATAACTAGGGGCATTATAACCAGCGTGCACTGTACATATTTCAAAGATACATCCCCCTGATGAGCCGGGTCAGAATTGATCTTCAGCAACCCATGCATGCGGTAAGAGGCGACTAACGGGATTGGGTGGTCAGGACGCTGACTTGATTGACACATGTCATCGTATCCCAATTGCGTAGAAACACCAAACAAACAAAATCAAAGATACATCGATACCCTGTTTCTCGGAAATGGTATGTGTGTACGTGCGTGCGTGCGTGTCTGTGTGTCTCTGTATGTGTGTTTCTGTCTGTATCTTACTGTGTCCCCTTCAGTAATTGTCCAAAAGTAGTGATTTTGGACATCCAAGGTTCCACTGTTTCGGATACCGAAATTAAAATATTCCAATTCAAAGCCAACGCGTGAATGTCAACGATGTAACTGTTGTTTCCTTGTGCCAACACACTCCGATTAATTCCACTTTCTAGTTCAGAACATACACGTTGTAAGGTTTATGATATTTACGTGTTATGGACATATTCATAGTTTATTGTGTCTCATACCGGTAAGATTATAACAATTGTCTAGATATAATTCATAGGTTTGATACAGATACATCTGCAGCACAAACCCAATCTATCAGGTTTACAGCGATAAAAGTTCAGTACTTATTTCCGCACTACCTGCGAAGGTATTGGCATCTGTTCTACAGTACTGAAAAGTCAGATGACACAGATGGCGGCAGATCGATGCCACGTCATCAACGTGCGACAGCCGCCGATAAAATCAATTGTAGGAAATACGGTACCGAGCAGAAGAAAGTATACGCCCTTGTTTGATGGTGGCTAGCTGGGAGTGTTCACTCAATGTTCAATATTTGGTACGGATGTCATAGTTGTGTTTTAGACCCATTTGCTGACCCGACCACTGTCTTCAGCTTAGTAACTTTCTGATCACGTTGTTATATTTCGATCAAATCAAATCTTCATGTGTTTACTTTTCTTTGCGCTGCTGTTTAGTGCTGTAATTGCCAATTCTTAAACAAAATATCCCAGGCAATAAAAAGGAAACGAAAAATATCCTTACGCCCTTTCTTGTACCACAGAGAATTCAGTGTTGAGGAGTTGTCTGTTGATAACATTTATATCAGTACAACACAGATTGTCATAACATCTGTATGAGTACAACACAGATTGTCATAACATCTGTATCAGTACAACACAGATTGCCATAATATCTGTATTAGTACAACACAGATTGCCATAACATCTGTATCAGTACAACACAGATTATCATAACATCTGTATCAGTACAACACAGGTGATCATTGCATCTGTATCAGTACAACACAGGTTATCATATCATCTGTATCAGTACAACACAGATTGCCATAACATCTGTATCAGTACAACACAGGTTATCATACCATCTGTATCAGTACAACACAGGTTATCATAACATCTGTATCAGTACAACACAGATTATCGTAACATCTGTATCAGTACAACACAGATAGTCATAACATCTGTATCAATAAAACACAGGTTATCATAACATCTGTATCAGTACAACACAGATTATCGTAACATCTGTATCAGTACAACACAGATTGTCATAACATCTGTATCAATACAACACAGATTGTCATAACATCTGTTTCAGTACAAGACAGGTTGTCATAACATCTGTATCAGTACGCCACAGATAACAAATACCACATCCAGGCACTCTGGTGTTTCTTGTGACTAACACAAATTGTCACTTACACATACCTGTCATGCTGGAATGATGTAAGCATTATACAGAGGATATTATATGAGTGCCCATGTCATACCATGTTTACGACACGAGTGCCTAAATGTTGGCATTTCCTGTGCGAGAGCGAGGGATATGCCGATATTTAGGGACGAGTGTCGTAAACATAGTACGATATGGGCACGAATATAATATTATGTTTATTACCGAAGTCGCAAACGAAAAATATCAAATAGGCTAGCTACCTGCCGTCGCCTTTAGAACGCAATCATACGTGACGTCAAGTCGTCAAATTAAGAAAAATATGAACATTTTCGCCCTCCAAATCTAAACATTTCAAACATAGTACAACCTCAGCATTATACCTTTGCACATGTTGCTTTGGAACGCCATTTACAATCAGCATTATAGACACGAACACTTACATTTACAACGTCATTATAAGAAACTTTGACGTCATAGCATTGTTCATGACGCATTATATCTACGTCACCATGGGCACCATGTAAGAACACTTAATTTATGAACCCATGTTGCGATATTTTCGCCTACTTTACACATGTTGCTTTGGAACACTTACATACAAATCTTATATCTCAGCATTATATCTGTTTTAAACATGTTGCTTTGGAACACTTACATTTACAACCTCAGCATTATATCTACTTTACACATGTTGCTTTGGAACACTTACATTTACAACCTAAGTATTAAATCTACTTTACACATGTTGTTTTGGAACACTTACATTTACAACCTCAGTATGAAATCTACTTTACACATGTTGCTTTGGAACACTTACATTTACAACCTAAGTATTAAATCTACTTGACACATGTTGTTTTGGAACACTTACATTTACAACCTCAGCATTATATCTACTTTACACATGTTGCTTTGGAACACTTACATTTACAACCTCAGCGTTATATCTACTTTACATATGTTGTTTTGGAACACTTACATGTACAACCTCAGCATTATATCTACTTTACACATGTTGCTTTGGAACACTTACATGTACAACCTAAGTATTAAATCTACTTTACACATGTTGTTTTGGAACACTTACATTTACAACCTCAGTATGAAATCTACTTTACACATGTTGCTTTGGAACACTTACATTTGCAGCCTCAGTATGAAATCTACTTGACACATGTTGTTTTGGAACACTTACATTTACTACCATGAAATGCGTGTATCAGTGATTTCAACTGACACTTACAAAGAGACATTCTGCAATGATTGCTAAATTCTGATTGTTTTTAATTACATTCCGGCGGGGAATATGAACCACGGATTCACGGAACACAGCTTTAAACAGGGCGGATCCACGAATAATTAATATATGTAATCGGTGCATAAAACACATGTTGTTGTAAAATTGGCCAATGAGTTAGGGGCGACACCACAAACGGACTTAACACATTGTTCTCATATGGGAATCGAACACAGTCTTTCGGCGATAGGAGCAAACGCTTTACCTACTAAGCTATTCTGAATTTCTGACCAAACATTGTGAACACATATGCATGTAGCTATGTAATAAAGGTGAAACGAGCAGACTTTATATGCTACATGTAAGTCTATGGAAACTTTCATAAGCACGAATAACTGAATAGCATGATTAATAATTTTTACAGCGAAATTTCTCGCTATCTAAATTATATGTAATATTTGTTTTCGAAATTTCGAAATATCTCGTTACTTCAATAATATTTTATGAATTTCGATTATTTTCTCGTTCTTTCAAAAACTCGAAACTTCGAAGTATTTTTCGCTGCTTCAAATGTATCTGCATACAAAATTGCAAAATTGGAAAATAATCAAAGTAACGAGGGAAAACTCTACAATTTCATTTACACTTGAAATAACGAGAAAATAAATAGGTATTTATATATGCCAAAAATAAAGAGAAAATACTCGAAATTACGAAAATAGTCTCGAAATAATCACAAAAATCGGAAATATAAAATAAATAAACAAATAACTGAAACAACCAAATAACATAATTTATGCTATTAAAGTGGCACTATAAGACTTTCCTACTTGCAAGAGTGCAGCAATAATACGATCTGGTCATGGACAATCGCGGTGTATCGATACTTCGATTAAATTTTGCACATTTAGTAAAGTCGTCACACCCCACTCACTTTACGCTGCAGAGTAACACCTGCCGATCAGTCGAAGTAGCAGCAGATGGTGTTTCATATTGACAATTGTGAGCTCGCCTACACCTTAAATCTATGGCTTACCACGTGCCACATGTGGGCCAGCATTGTGAAAGACCTTTAAGGCGTTAAATGCCTGTGTTAACATATGATGTGGAGCGATCTCGTTGAATACGACGTAACATGTCATTCTGATCGTTCAGGCAATACCAACATCAACTGAAAAGGCCACAAAACAAATGTTTTCCATAGACTTCTGTAGTAATTTTAATAATATTGAAGGCCATAAAGTTCTAGTATGCACAGCCTGGTCTTAAAGCTGCAATAAAAACACAAAACTTGGTCAGCCTGTCCATTTCCGAGAACAGGCAGCGATAACACACTCAGCCCAGTTCCGCAACAATGAATGAATATTTCTTTGCACTGCATCATTTTTCAGCTTTTTTCAGTTCTGCAACTAATGTCACCTGCTGGAAAATATCTTTTAGCACATTCAGTATAAGACATCATCTTAAAAGGGACAGCATTTAATATTGCCAAACATTGTCAGTTTTAGGCATTCGGCGTACATGTACTTAAGAAATGAATCTTCAACAATATTATCCAATCAACGCTTCGTGGTTTTTCATCTCCTTACTCAACGAAAGATGCTCTCCGAAAAACTGATTATTCTTTAGTGTAATGGATCCCGTAATGCCCGGTTATTCAGGAGTAATATATTCCCTACAACTATATACAGTTTTCATTAGAATCATGAAGCAATTCCGGGGATACAATTTTCCCGAGCTACCCTGTATTATCAGAATGGTTGACCGTTGGGGATTGGTTATTGTAGAAGGCTGTAGGAATTTAGGTGAAGCATCGTCAAACACTGGACAAACACCATGATCTACTGGACCAACGCCATGACCTACTGGACAAACACCATGACATACTGGACAAACACCATGACTTACTGGACAAAACCATGACTTACTGGACAAACACCATGACATACTGGACAAACACCATGATTTACTGGGCAAAACCATGACTTTCTGGACAAACACCGTGACTTTCTGGTCCAACACCGTGACTTACTGGACCAACACCGTGACTTACTGGACAAACACCGTGACTTACTGGACAAACACCGTGACTTACGGGACAAACACCATGACTTACTGGACAAACACCATGATTTACTGGACAAAACCATGACTTACTGGACAAACACCGTGACTTTCTGGTCCAACACCGTGACTTACTGGATCAACACCGTGACTTACTGGATCAACACCGTGACTTACTGGACAAACACCGTGACATACTGGACAAACACCATGACTTACTGGAGAAACACCGTGACTTCCTGGATCAACATCATGACTTACTAATCCAACACCATGACTTACTGGACAAACACCATGACTTACTGGACAAACACTAGGATTTACTGGACCAACACCGTGACTTACTGGACGAACACTATGACGTACTGGACCAACACTACGACTTACTGGACCAACGCCATAACTTACTGGACAATAGGGCTGGATATTGCCCTGATTCTTATATGGCGATATATTGCAATAATTTAAGAGCTATTGCAATATATATTGTGATATATTGAATGGAGGGTTTCTGTCTCAGTGCGTACATCATAAATTCATAATGGCTATTTGTGTCACATTATCTTCTTAGTTGCTGTTACACCGTACATTCAGGCTCCCAGTCCTCATTGTGCATGGTTGTATGCCAATGGTTTACAGATAAATAAATTATATATAACCTTAATATTATATTAATGTGGAATATTTAATTGAGGTATTGCAACAAAGGTTTGAGAACATAATTGTAAAGCATAGTAATAGTATAACATAAGTTTCATGGTCAGTGCTTCAACAGAATGCACATCAATACAGTTTATAACTATTGTTATTGTATGTCAGTGATTAAGTCAGATTCAACTCAAATATAAACATGTGTTAACATAAACTATTGCAAAATAAAACAAAAACAAGATTTAGGTGAACTACTTGAGCTTAAACACCTCATGTGACCTCCAATAACTGAGATCCTTGACTAGGATGTCATTACACAGTTAGTAAGACTTAAACCTTTAGAAAGACTTAGACCTTTATGATAAATTAATAACATATGTATTATTATGATTATGAACCAAACACAAAAAACAAAACAATGGAAATTATGAAATGGTCACCCAGAGCCAGAGCCTCTACTGATAAGTCCATATAAAGAATTGGTCCATTTGAGACCACTTAATTCCTCCAAAATGTCACATATGAAACCATTCAAACCCACAAAACGTAAAGCATTTTCGTAGAATATTTGGCACTTTTGGAGCCACTTATAAAGATACTCTTATTGTATAATGTTACATGAAACCAACAGAAATAAAAGAATATTTGGCACTTTTAGAGCACATGTTTTGGCTTTGGACAAACACCGTGACTTACTGGACAAACGCCATGACTTACTGGACAAACACCGTGACTTACTGGACAAACACCATGACTTACTAGACCAACGCCATGACTTACAGGACAAACACAGTGACTTACTGGACAAACGCCATGACTTACTGGACAACGCCATGACTTACTGGATAAACACCGTGACTTACTGACCAACACCATGACTTACTGGACCAAAACAATGACTTACTGACCAACACCATGACTTAGTGGACCAACACCATGACTTAGTGGACCAACGCCATGACTTACTGGACAAACGCCATGACTTACTGGACAAACACCATGACTTACTGACCAACACCATGACTTAGTGGACCAACACCATGACTTACTGACCAACACCAAGACTTAGTGGACCAACACCATGACTTACTGACCAACAACATGACTTACTGGACCAACACCGTGACTTAGTGGACCAACAGCATGACTTACTGACCAACACCATGACTTACTGGACACACACTATGACTTACTGACCAAAACTATGACTTAGTGGACCAACACTATGACTTACTGACCAACACCATGACTTACTGGACAAAACCACGACTTACTCACTAACACCATGACTTTCCGACCAACACCAAAACTTACTGACCAACACCAAGACTTACTGGACAAACACCATGACTGACTGACCAAAACCATGACTTAGTGGACCAACACCATGACTTAGTGGACCAACACCATGACTTACTGACCAACACCATCACTTACTGACCAACACCATGACTTAGTGGACCAACACCATCACTTACTGACCAACACCATCACTTAGTGGACCAACACCATGACCTACTGACCAACACCGTGACTTAGTGGACCAACACTATGGCATATTAGACAAACACCATGACTTACTGGACCAACACCATGACTTAGTGGACCAACACCATGACTTAGTGGACCAACACCGTGACTTACTGACCATCACCATGACTTACTGGACAAAACCACGACTTACTCACCAACACCATGACTTTCCGACCAACACCATGACTTACTGACCAACACCATCACTTACTGGACAAACACCATGACTTACTGACCAAAACCATGACTTAGTGGACAAAACCACGACTTACTGACCAACACCATGACTTTCTGACCAACACCATGACTAAGTGGACCAACACCATCACTTACTGACCAACAGCATGACTTACTGGACAAACACCATGACTTACTGACCAACACCGTGACTTACTGACCAACACCATGACTTAGTGGACAAACACCATGACTTACTGACCAACACCATGACTTACGACCAACACCATGACTTAGTGGACCAACACCATGACTTACTGACCAACACCGTGACTTACTGGACCAACACTATGACATACTGGACAAACACCATGACTTAGTGGACCAACACCATGACTTAGTGGACCAACACCATGACTTAGTGGACCAACAGCATGACTTACTGACCAACACCTGACTTACTGGACCAACATCGTAACTTACTGACCAACACCGTGACTTAGTGGACCAACACTATGACATACTGGACAAACACCATGACTTAGTGGACCAACACCATGACTTACTGACCAACACCATGACTTAGTGGACCAACACTATGACTTACTGACCAACACCATGACTTAGTGGACCAACACCATGACTTACTGACCAACACCATGACTTAGTGGACCAACACCATGACTTAGTGGACCAACACCATGACTTACTGACCAACACCTGACTTACTGGACCAACACCGTAACTTACTGACCAACACCGTGACTTAGTGGACCAACACTATGACATACTGGACAAACACCATGACTTAGTGGAACCAACACCATGACTTACTGACCAACACCATGACTTAGTGGACCAACACTATGACTTACTGACCAACACCATGACTTACTGACCAACACCATGACTTACTGACCAACACCATGACTTAGTGGCCCAACACCATGACTTACTGACCAACACCATGACTTACTGACCAACACCATGACTTAGTGGACCAACACCATGACTTACTGCACAAACACCACGACTTACTGACCAACACCATGTATTACTGGACAAACACCATGACTTACTGACCAACACCGTGACTTACTGACCAACACCTTGACTTACTGACCAATACCATGACTTTGTGGACCACCACCATGACTTAGTGGACCAACACCATGACTTACTGGACAAACACCGTGACTTACTGACCAACACCATGCCTTACTGACCAACACCATGACTTAGTGGACCAACACCATGACTTACTGACCAACACCATGACTTAGTGGACAAACACCATGACTTACTGACCAACACCGTGACTTACTGGACAACACCATGACTTACTGACCAACACCATGACTTACTGACCAACACCAGGACTTAGTGGACCAACACCAGGACTTACTGACCAACACCATGACTTAGTGGACCAACACCATGACTTACTGGACAAACACCGTGGCTTACTGGATCAACGCCATGACTTACAGGACCAACGCCATGACTTACTGGACAAACACCAAGACTTCCTGGATCAACGCCATGACTTAGTGGACAAACACCATGACTTACTTGACAAACACCATGACTTCCTGCATCAACGCCATGACTTACAGGACCAACGCCATGACTTACTGGACAAACACCATGACTTCTTGGATCAACGCCATGACTTACAGGACCAACGCCATGACTTACTGGACAAACACCACGACTTACTGAACCAGCACTATGACTTACTGACCAACACCATGACTGCACCAACACCATGACGTACTGGACCAAGACTATGACTTACTGGACCAACACTATGATGTCCTGGACCAACACCATGATGTACTGGACCAACACCGTGATTCACTGGACCAACGCCATGACTCACTGGACCAACGCTATGACTTACATGATCAAAACCATGACTTACTGGAATAAGACTATGATTTACTGGACCAACACCGTGACCTACAGTATCAACATGAAACATGAAATCAACATTTCGCTGTTTATTCAATAGCCTTTCAAACTGTTTCAGTTATGGCGAGAATGAAATGGAACCATTCCCACTCCAACAATGCGTATATGTCTATATTTATTGGTCTGTATATGATTAACCTACATACTGTTGCAAATGATCTTTCGAGCCGGTAATAATTCAGCTCCCCTGGCTTGCATAATATCATGGATATGCGGTTACGACTACAGGGGGAGATAACTCCAAACCAAGTCGGTGCAGCTGACCTACGACATATAGTTGTTCGGCCCGCGGGTGTCCTGCGTTCCCAAGCTCGTTGTTTAATACGCTTCATTTAACATACTACGAATGGATGTTGAAACTCCCGTTCCATCACGTATGCCTCGCAGCCTTCCTCCCTCGCTACCTCAAATACTCAAGTGTACAGTTAACTGTATCGATCCCGTTTCTATTGCATCCCCCCATCCCCGCAACCTTTTCATCCGCCATGTCTACCTAACATTACTGAAACATTTATAGACATTAAAGAGGCTTCAACTTACAAAGTTCATATCACACTTACAAGTTATAACACGTTTATTAACTACAAGCATAGCGTTGGTCGAATGGGATTACCGTTAACGAGATGAAGCAGCAGCATCTGAAACGTACAGTTCACCAGCATCCGCTTCCTGATGGATCATGGACCACGCTTGACAAGACCGAGCTGGACCACCATCCGGCGGGACAAATATTGATTCCAATATACCCCAGTTCCACAAACAATGCGAAAACAAATTCAACTATCTTTTTCCATTAACGAGTTAAATCCACGTCTCGTATTTCATGTCGCTACAATGCTAGTTGTTTGGGGAGCGCAAAATGACGCATTGAGCGTACAGTTATGTTTGAAATCGTTATGAAGAGACGTATACATGTTCATGTGCTAAATGCAGATATTTGACTTCATTTCGTTATGAAAATATCGTATTCAGCTTTAGAGAAGAGTGTCATTGTAATAGTGCTTGTGTATGCGGCTACGCGTGAATATCAAAAGAACAAAAGCTTTAGTAGCGATCGTTTATGGCTCTTGAATATTCCATTGTATGTCAGAGGATCGTTTAGCTCAGAGATGCAGAATTATTTATCCTGTTAGTTTTTTCTTTCTACCATTTTGTCTAACACCTGTTGAGGAAAACATTATCAGTTACGTGTAGACAGAAGGATAAATGTTAAAAGCATATTCCCTTCACAATCACACATTCGTAATGTTTTAATACACTTAGGTCGATACACGCATTGCCCTTTATACATTGTACATTGCAATACATATATTCTACCATTCAAATAAGACAGCAAAATAAATACGAAAACGTCAAAATAATCAATATTTGAAACAGCACTCCAATTCTCTAGTATGGAAAATAACATACACCATTTTGGTTTTCATGCCCAATAGAAGTGAGAGCAATTAATTTCTCCACTGCGCATGCCGCACTGCGACGCTGCATTGACACCGTGCATCCATTATGGATGTGTAATAGCTGAAGGGCGCGTCAGTGTCGGTGTGAGGAGAATACAACCAGTCCGGCTTCAGTCACACAACTGCACGCGGCGCTTACAACACTGTCACAAGATGGTAAGTCGGAATTTCTGTCTATTCTCTCTACACATTAACTTTTAGCTATTTTATCATCATACTTTTTCTTTTAACAATTTAAACTTTCATACTTTAATGTCAACGGTTACAATTAAAATATTTACATCAACTTTGAAAAATTTCGTAAGTTAACATTTTCTTAATGTTGTTACACTGTGCAAAACAGGCTAGCCTTGTGTTTAAGCTTTTAATTCGTTTTGCGCATCTGAATACTAGTAATAAATTCTATTCGACAGTTGAAATTTGAACCCATGACTCAATTAATTGAGAAAATAGCTTATGATTACAGTAATACGTAATTTAGAAGTAATTACTTGCAAATGGTCCACGCCTGATTGCTTAGTTTTCTGCTGTGATATCCCAACCATATGTTCATGTACGACAGAATGTATAGGCTCGTAGATCATTATTCCTGCACATTGGTAAATAATGCATAATTAGTACAAATTGCCTTTGTTCCTGTTGTTATAACTGGCATATTATCCATAATTCGTATAGCTCAGGTATTAATACTGCATTCCATTCAGAATCACAAACAGTTTAAGGAATATAGTTTCTGTCATTCCTTGGGGAGCGTTCGAATCGCTCAGCCCTACTGCCATTCCTTAGAGAGTTTTTAATGACTGTTTAGCGCATCACAAGGACATAAAGTCAATATATTCTTGATAGGACTGCGGTCAGAACCCGCCACTCTCCCCTCTTATTCGTTTCCCATTACTGTCAGCTGGTCAATTTGTTCTTTTCCAGAATTTGTTACCTCTATTGGACAAGGTCATGATGCATATGCATATTTCAATGATACGAACATATTAATTTTTTCATGTCTCTCAGGAACTGCTGCTGTAACATTAGAATTTCAGATCAAATCAGAACTGTTCATCTACAATCATTATGTATTCCTTATTTTTCTGTGAGTGGCGGGTGCTGTCGGTAGGGCAGAACATGCTTACCCTTTTCGCGAACACTTAGTGTCGTCAATGACGTTCAGTTTTCCTTTCATAAACTTTTCACCACTATTTGCCCTTTACGCGCAATGGGAGTGAGTGAGTATGGTTTTACGCCGCTTTTAGCAATATGTCAGCAATATCAAGGCGGTGGACACCAGAAATGGGCTTCACACATTGTACCCATGTGGGGAATCGAACCCCGGTCTTCGGCGTGACGAGCGAACGCCTTAACCACTGAGCTACCCCAGCGCTCCTCTACGAGCAATGGAATCTGTTTCGTTAAAAAATTGTTTGATAGTGACTGATTTGTCCCAGGCATTAGCGTTTTATATTCTGTTTGGTAAAGAAAAAAATTGTGTTTCGGGATGAGATAAAATGGTAAAAGACACGACGTTTCTTATAAGATATCATATTATCTATAGTCAGTCTGAGTTGTTGAAATGGATGGAAATGTCCGCAGCGCATATTTAGGAAGCTTGTCGAACTTGTCACCCGAAAGACGAGGTGAGGTGAGGTGAAATTGGGTTTAACGTCGCGCTGGAGAATATTTCGCTCATATGACGACGTGCATGCGTGTGTGTATGTGTATGTGCGGCTGCTTGTACTAGCCCAGACTCAAGCTGGTTTTATAGTGCTAGCCCACTGAGATACCATGCCGCAGTGAAGCATGAATACCCCACTCAGACACATTATACTGACTCCGAGCCGACTAGTCCTTGAATGTACCCATTAATGCCGAGCGCCAGGCAGGGACCAACAAGTACCATATTTTAACGTCCTTTGGTATGACGCGGTCGGGGATCGAAAGACGAAGTGGTGATATTAGAAATGAACTACTAGCTACTAGCTGCTGCTTATGTTGAGCTACAAACAGCTGAATATATGCCCCTGCTCCATCAATGTTTCGGTCTGTTAAATATGCAACCAATCGAGGCTAAAGAATACGAGATGTAAATTTAGTTTAATACAACTACAGCAATATTCGAGAATTACAAAGTAGATGTTAACCTCTTCCACTCGAATTCATTTTGCTCGATATATCTATAAGACGAATACTTTGAGTCATTAGCGTCACTACTGAAACCTCGATAGTATTTCAAAGTTATCTGGGATTTTGAGTAAGTTCGGGTTTACGCCGATATTTAGAAAGAATTCCTGAACTTAATGGCCCGGAAACCCACACATTGTTTGATACTTGTCCCCATGCTGTGAATATACACGGCGTACAGAGTGAACGTTTGAACTACAACGCTTTCACATCGACCAGAGGGACTCACAAGAGGATCAGACAAGTGACTTTTGAAGTTTGAAAACGTATATTCAGGAAATCGGCTCTGCCCTGCCCTGTCTTTACAATGTAACCCTGTTAATCCGAATTCCTTTACATCGATATAAGTTTAACACAAGGTGACACATCGGGCAAATGAAGCTACGTTACTTTCAGGGGTAGGACGGTTTTAGTGACCGTTCAAAAATTTATTTGACATTAGCCGCCTTTGGTTGTATGATCCACAGGAAGCTGAGAATGAAAATCGAAAAAACCACTAATCAGTTGACCTGATACTAATGGATTTGGAATGAAATCAGGCATGGACAAATCTTCATTATTAAAATATCATGGATTATTATCATCATTTTTATTCGTACTGCGAGACAAAAGATATGGGATGGACTCCTGCAATAAGTGATAACCAAGATCCTTCACAAGGCAAGGGAGGCGACTCTAAAAGTCCAGTTTCATCCTGATTTTAGTCAGATAACTCCTTTGCCTCGGGAATATGGATCCTTCAGGGATCACGTGACATCGACTTAAATGACATATCGAGACAACAGAGTTCAATTCACAGGCGTTTCATAAAGTCCATATTGTTAACATTTATGCCGTAACATAGTATGCTCTATGGATCGGTGAATCACAATCGGAGTGTCTCATATCTGAACGCTTCAAACTAACATGGACGCCTCGGGTGAGAAACAAATGAATCCATATTTGTCGCTCGAGACATCAAATGGTTTCCATCTATGATGTAACTGGCGGAATAATGCCGATCGCATGGTTCATTGTGGTTTGATCACAAAGACCGGTCACTCATAACGTTATCTTTCAGGAAAGCCGAATATGTGTGTATTGCGTGCGTGTACACGTGCGTGTGTGTATGTTGTAACTTGATTAAATGTACGTCACGCTTTGTTGAACAGGTGTCGCTACCAGACCTCATCCTGAGATCGATATCCCCAGATATTGACACAATCATGGGCACTGTGTATTGAACAGCTATCAACCAAAATCTATACACCACCCAGACCGAGACAGGAAATAAATACATTCGAACAATAACATGCAGAACATCCTTTTGTTAGCGTCAGGATATGTTATTCCGAATACGGGCTTTTGATGAACACGTGATCGCCCTTGCCACGTATACTCAACACCGGTCAATGAATCCGTCTAATAATTATATCCAAAGACCTTTCCTTATAGTTGACCTGCATTCACAAAGCAATTACAAATTAACCAGACACATTTATGCATCATATATTATGCACTTAGAGTAAACATTTCAGTGTGGAGTATCGATTGATGTTCATCTATATTTATGCAATCATTGTAGATTTCACTCCGATCGCAGTTACTCCCCCTTTAAAATATTTACTGACTACTACGCCCTTTAAAATATTCCAGCAACATCATTTACTTCAAAATAACTTTAATTAGAATATTGTGTTTTTTATTGTGATATAAGATCGGTTATATGAATAAAACGATTGTTGGGTTCGACCAACCATTGCCGGAGTAATTACATGCTTCATTTAAAATGACAGATAGTTTAAATCAATAGGTGCCTCACGACTGAAATATATGTTATTTGATGAAATGACTTATATTTTTCAAATTGTATTCATAGATCTAAGGAAGTCGGATCAATCGAAAGAAGCTCAACTACTTTTACAGAAGAATTTAACTATACCGCGTTTGAATGTTTTAAAAATCAAACAATACAGGGCCCGGTGCGAATCATGAACCCTCGTAGGATACATGAACGTCTCGACTGTCGAATATATAAGCCAAACAAACCACTTCAATAATCGTACGAAATTTCTATTAAATGAAGGTGACATTGTATGATTCAGTCTAAATGATAAGTATATGTTTATTAATCCGTATCGAACAGTGATGATAGAGGGTGTTCGCGAAAAGGTGAGCGTATCTTGCTCCATGGGTTGCACTCGTCAGAAACACACGCAAAGGCAAGTCAATTGTTCTAAATTAGGTCTTTGATAAAACACTGAGTCACAGTCGTGTTAGTGCGGAAATATGTTTGGACAAAATCCAATGACTTCTATTGAGTTGACAAGACTTTATGAATGATCAACTTCTGTATTTTCACTATGGCAACGTTTCGGTATAGATTCTTATACCGTTTTCAAGCATTTTCAAGAATCTATACCGAAACGTCGCCATTGTGAAAATAAAGAAGTTGATCATCCATATAGTCTTGTCATTTCTATACGACCAACTGCTAGAATGCCACTCAAACAAAAACTTACTTGTGTTGCCTTAGACGTTTTACATTTGATTGATTTGAATTGCCAATAGGTTTAGTATTGCCAATATGCTGCTTCACTTAAATTCTCTTTATGTGAAGTTCACCATATACAAAAATGAGGTCTGAATAATAGTCCCATACACTGATACACACATACACAAATCGATTTCTCAACTCTTACAAAGCTGTTTCCGTCTCGAGGCCCACAAGAAAGACCAGATGTGCACGTTCTCGTATCTTGGGAAATAACGTATGCATCTATGAAACGCAGTTATAAAAATGCGCTAATATACTATATAGTTGCAGCTCAAAAACTACACTGGTGTTAAAACCAGCATTCGCCCATCAATTGTATTAGTGAACACGGTCAAGTGATGGGTTGAGCGCGGTACTCCCGGGGGGTCGGAAACATTTCACTTTCCGCCAAGTAGCAATCTCTGATGACTGTCCTAAATCGATATGACGAGGCTCGCAGCATGCGAACCTACTGTACACGCCCGACCGCCATTACACTTAACAGGCTAAACACTTACCATGTACTCATTTCTATAAGAAACGCAAAATATTGGAAAGCATTTTTGTTTGTGATAGACAGATTGTATCGTGGTATCTTGTGTTTGGATAAACAACGAGGAGGAATTTGTTAATTAATGTACGCCATTGACATTGTTCAACTCAACGTCACAGTATGAATCTTACGTTATTTAGCTAAACGTCCTTGACACCCTGACCTTGCTCCTACAAAACGTCACTGACGTTTGACCTTGTTCCACTTTTTAAAATATATACGAAAATTAGAATTTTCTTTGTTAATTTTTTTATTTGATTTTTGGTTTGATTCGGTTGCTTCGAGCAGTTTGATTCCAAGGTAGTAATAAAACTGTTCTTCTTTTTCAGGAATACGGACTTACTCAGAAACAAGTAGACGGTACGTTTCCTCAGCCACTGTCAATCAAGAGTAACGTGACCAATGAGAGTGTGTCTTGCGGTTTTCAGTTGTATAATTTCAGTTATGTCTTGACGTCTAATCTCTTTATAGCAGAACGTCCTAAACCATATAACCTTATCTCTTGTAACATTATGTTATAGTTGGGGCAAAGAATTGTTTAAAATACCTGTTCAGAGTGATATATGTTGACTTTCCTCGTTTCAGACTATTCAGAAATCTTTAGGAAGTTCGACCAAGATGGCGATGGTCAAATAGACGCCAGGGAGTTGGCGTCGGTGTTGTCGGAGTTTTCAAAATCACGCGTGACTGAACAGAGGGCTTCCAGGATCATAGCCGACAATGACACCAACAGTGAGTGTAGAAACCGGTCACTTTTCTTACTTAATTTGCAAGTATTTATCACTTCAAAGATCAATAGATAAAAAAGATAATCCCTGGCTCTCGCACGTTAAACATATATTAGACAATACTGGACTCTCGTATGTTTTGAAAATCCCCCAATTTGTACTACCCAGTGGCTGGTCTCAAAAGTTGAACATATTCTTAAAGATCAATTTATCCAAAACTGGCACAATGACATTATTTCTAGTCCTTAGGGTATACACTATCAGCACCTAAAGCTATTTCCCAATTTTGATGTACATGTATATCTCCTCCTTCCAAAACGCATTTCTTTACCATTATAGAGATTTACAACATGTAACCATAGTTTACCTATTGAGACGGGCCGCTGGTATAATATTCCAAGGGACGAGAGAACGTGTCAACTATGCACTTCTAAAAGCATGGCAGATGAATACCACTATATTTTTCATTGCAGAGCATTAGATACTTTGAGGAAAGAATATTTACCCTCCCACCTAACCTCTTTTCCCAATGAAACAAAGTTCACGAAAATATTATCTGTAAAATCATCTCGAGACATAGTAAATCTATCAAAATATATCCTACATCTATCATCTCTTGTCGGAAAATAAATGTTAATATGTTGTTTACTGCCTTCTTGAATTTGAATTTGTATTTGTACCACCAAGGTGGTTTATGAGAATAAAGAATTGAATTGAACAGTGAGTGTAGAAACCGGTAACTTTTCTTGTGATCGTCAGTAAACGTTGCTCACAGGTGGTCAAAATCGCTAATGCTTGTTTGTTTGTTTGTATGTTTGTTGTTTTACGCCGCACTCAGCAATATTCCAGCTATATGGCGGCAGTCTGTAAATAATTGAGTCTGGACCAGACAATCCAGTGATCAACAGCATGAACATCGATCTACGCAATGTGGATAGCATGACATGTGCTAACCAAGTCATCGTGAATCATAATGTTTCTTCTCCTTACTGTATATTAAATGCGCATATCTATACATCTTTTACAATTATGGATAGGGGTAGCTAAATGGTTAATGTGTTCGTTCGTTACGCCGAAGGTGCGGGTTCGGTTTAGTACATGGGTACACTGTGCGAAACCCATTTCTGTCACCCTCCCAACAATATTTATTTAAAGAATGCTAAAAGTAATTTTTCAGGTTGTCATGTATAAATATCTATCGTTTGTAGAGAATGGTACCATCGAGATCAATGAGTTCATTGCGTTTATGAGCGCAATGGTCAAAGTGGACACAAAATTCAAGTCGGATACTAGGATGAAGCAGATGTTCAAACAGTTCGACAAGAACGGGGACGGCAAGATCACTCCCGACGAACTCAAGGCGGTCTTGAAGGACACGTGCCCTGACATCACAGACTCCCAGATCCGAGATATGGTGACACAGGCTGACTCTGACGGGGACGGCAAGATCGATTATAATGGTAAGGCAAATGGCACCGTGAAACCCTATTATAGTCCGTTTGACTTGATTTTAGACCGATGAATTGCTCACTAACACAAAATCTAATAAATGCAACGAAACCAAATTTTGCACAGTCACATGAAATCGACAGACCAACTCTGATGATTTGTCTCATAATTTTGCATACCCGAATAAAAAAGCTGTTTAACAAACGATCATTATTTTGTTGTGAGAGAAATCATCAGAGTTGGTCTGTCGATTTCATGTGACTGTGCAAAGTTTGATTTTGTTGCATTTATTAGATTTTGTGTTAGTGAGCAATGAAGGTCTAAAATGAAGTCAAACGGACTATAGTCCTACCCCCTTTTCCTCCCTCTCTAACCTCCCCTCACCCTCCCAACCAAGCATAGCACTACAAAAACAACAAAGAACTAACAAACCAAACATCGAAACGCCGAAAAGCAACAAAAATAAGCAACAAAAAAACCGACGGCAAAATGAAAACAATACACTTCTTATACCGGGATCCCTATTTTCTGCACAATTTCTTGAGTTTCTGATCAGGGCGCCGTTGTACAAAGAGATCTTAGGGCTAAGGTGATCGTAACTCCCATACATTAACATACGCTCACGACTGTCGTAGCACAAAGGTTGCTTTGTACAACGGCGCCCAGTTAATCTGGTGCTGCGTCAAGTCTCAGTGAACGTTCTTAGTGTTAATGGTAACGTTCGAATAAACAGGGTTTCACTATCCGTGAAATCAGATATAATACATCTGACTTTCTCTGGAGTGGTGTTTCACACGTGTGATCATATACACTGCTTGACAAAAGATAAACGCTTGAAAAATGGTTGAAAACTATTCCAAACCTTATCCGAAACGTTGCTTGGATGAAAACAGTTTCTGAAACACTGCAAACTGAAGCTCCAAAACGCAACCATGACGTACGTATCAACATCACTATCCAATAATTGACTCGTGTCATCGTGTCCCAATTGTGTAGAACGATTCTCATGATGTTGATCACTGGATTGTCTGGTCCAGGCGTTATAGAACAAACAAACACTATCCAATAACAAGTTGTTATTTGTATCAGGTTTAGTCAAACGTGTGTATGTACTTCCCTCCCGTGACAGTGTATCTGACGTAGTAACAGCGTAAAATAAGAGCGGCCTGCGATTAAGCGTGTATTGCATTACGATCACTTCAGCAGAGTACAATCATTAATATCATCTCGCAGCTTTGTCGCCACTTTGACAGCAATGGTCGCCTTGGGATTTCGGAGAGCCAGGGAAAAATGGTAGCAATGGGCTGTGGTGCTAGATCTCTCCGAGGTGGAGGGAGCTGCACAGACATGTAAACTGGGGCACACAAGACCGATCAAATTCTGTTGTAAAAGTTTGCAATATATTTTATGCCAAAACAATACATTTAACACGATCCCTTTGCGCCGTCAAGTGTCAAGCATCGGCACTAATAAGATTAACGCTTATATATTTTTGATAGAACTATCTCCAAGTTGATAGGAAGCCCCAGTGGTATGGAGATTGAGGACAATCTAGACTTGCTTCATTTTGGGCGTTTGGAGTGAGTGAGTGAGTAAAGATTTTAAGTCACATCGGCAATATTTCAGTCATATCGTGACTAAAAACAAGTTATAATTGTTTAATAAATAAAGGTAAATTATAAAAACCTGTCAGCGAAGGACAATAAAAATAACTAAAATATCACAGATATGAATATAATACTAGTATGTAAATCTAAAACATTTAATTATAGAAGATAATACCATATATTAATTAATACAGGCTGTAATTGCCAACAACTGAAGGTAGATCACCATACTAGGACCATGGGGACTTACAGTACATTGCTTCCTGCATGGACCCTAGCTGGATTTACACCATCCCTTCAGCTATTAGCAATTTTAGATAATATAGCCATAAATTAAAATAGCATACATACTATGACCGAATATAGTAGTAGGTGTAAGTTTACTTTGAATGTTTTGGGACTTTTAGGCTTTTGTAATTCGGATTGGGACTAGCAGGAACGGGAGACAGACTGCCATCGAATGTCCTCACAAACCTGTGAACAAAATTTCGACGAACATCATTTACACATATGATATCTTATTGTTATAATATCATATTACGTATTTGACTTGATATCAACAGACCGCCTCCGTGGTGTAGTGGTTAGAGCGTCCGCCCGGAGAGCGGAAGGTCGCGGGTTCGATCCCCGACCGCGTCATACCAAAAGACGTTAAAATATGGTACTTGTTGGTCCCTGCCTGGCGCTCGGCATTAATGGGTACAACAAGGACTGGTCGGCTCGGAGTCAGTATAATGTGTCTGAGTGGGGTATTCATGCTTCACTGCGGCATGGTATCTCAGTGGGCTAGCACTATAAAACCAGCTTGAGTCTGGGCTAGTACAAGCAGCCGCACATACACATACACACGCATGCACGTCGTCATATGAGCGAAATATTCTCCAGTGCGACGTTAAACCCAATTTCACCTCACCTCACCTTGATATCAACAGATGGGAGTGAGCTACTGGAAGGCAACTGCGGTTTGGGGACAGAATCAGTCTAAGTAAACTTAGGCTCAGTATTATTCGTTATCCTGCTATCCTAATATTGAGCCTAAGTTTACTTAGACTGGGGACAGCATAGGACTTGTCATAAACGCGTTATTATTGCTGGCGATTAGGTGCCTGACTCTGAGGGTGTGGGTTCAAATGGTAGCATTTGTTGCATTTGCGTTATAGCATATGGAAATAGTGCACCAATATAAAATATTTATTATTTTGTAATCATGCGTAACGTACTTGGCAAATGTTCTGGTATTGAAACGGTGACACAGCTGACAACAATCAGCAACTCAAAAACCGGATTCTAATAAATTGCAGTTAATTAACATTTTATTTGCTATCTGAAACTAGGTTGTCTGGAGAGAGTGGGTGTAGTTTCACGCCGCCTTTAGCATTAGCCCAGCAATATCACGTCAGGGGACACCAGAAATGGGCTCAGCGTTCGAAATTAACGTCGGTCCTTAGGCCCGAAGACGGCTGAAAACCACTCGGACCCACAGCTTTTGTTTTCTACGGGTCCTTATGGCCGACAGCTTTTTCAAACCCAATAAGTAAGAGTATTATCTTTCAGAAAATATCATTCAGTTATTTCAAGTTTTTATCAGCAGCTGTTGTCTGTAAGTGAAACGACTATCATTCGGGGAAGACTTGGATCTTGACATGGATGTTGATTTTGTTGTAAATTATATAAGACTAATCAGTCTCTAGAGTTAAATTAAACGCCAGTTTGTTAGTTGTTTCATTTTTGTTTGCTGGGAGATGCTGATATTGTAGCTAAAATTTAGGGCTTACACATTCAGATCAGGACCCACAACTTTTTATGGTTCTGGACCTTAGGGCCTGCAGCTTGTCAGGGTTAAGGGCAAACACTGATTCATTGAATGGGCTTCACACATTGAACCCATGTGGGGAATCGAACCCGGGTCTTTAGCGTGATGAGCGAACGCATTAACCACTAGGCTGGAATATTGCTTAAAGCGGCGTAAAACTTAACTCACTCATTCCCTTCAACGTCAAACACTCGTCAGCTTAAGGCGATATAGTTCTAATCCTCGAATGCGAGAGTTAGAGTTGCGTTGGCTGGTAGTGTATGCGTTACTTGTTGCTGCTTATAAACACATTCTTTTACAGTTTCGAAATACACTCGTGCTGATCAATATTATCTTTATTTACAGCGATAATCTCGATGGTGTATATATCACTAATCATATTCTGATTTTTGTTCTAATGGACAAAATATTTATCGATTTTTATATTCCCCGTCTGGTATTTAACAAACCATATTCAATCATTTCAAAGACGAACAACCAAAGTTTGCAATTTGAACTGGAAAAGAAAACGCCATTAAATGTAAACAGTGGTCGCGTCGGCACATTTGTTTGAGAAAGCCAGACAGGAAAGACGTGTTTCCGGCTTATAGAAACTTACAAAACCAACAATACATATTGCTAAACTATTTATTTTATTTTTCAGAATTTGTGGCAATGATGAAATAGGCGTCGAAGAGGCCCTCAGCAGCTCTATTTATTACTTTTTCTAAATATTTCATTTCGCTCCATTTACAACGAAGTCACACAACACGGAACAAGGATCAGGACTTAATACCCAGTTATTTAAAGTCACCTTCTCCTCGGCTCCATACACAGTAAACAGTGAGTGTGGGAATGAGAGTTTACGACCAAAATACCCTTGTCCCCTGTTGCCCTGTTGCAGACAAAATATAGTTAGAGTGTAAAACAGAAAAAAACAGAATTCATTCGTACTCCACAGGGTGTCAATTTTAATCCATCTACTCAAATTAAAAGTGTTTTTTTTCTTTTGGTCACATAGGAGCAAAAAGGTGCCAAATTATCCTTTTTGAGTTTTGGAAAACAGTAAAACAGCTATAAAATTTTCGTTTGATTGACATGAGCACCTGAAATGTATTCCCCCAAGTGCATGTAACTAAGAGATGACTCTGTGTATAGATTAAAAAGAATAATTTGGTTTTTTTAAATACACCTTGTTCAAGGATGCTTCATCCATACATGTTCCAAACCTTCAGGGGAAAGGCAGCCACTGATTCAGGAAAAGGCAGGAGGCCATAAATACAATGAAAAAATTATTTGTTGTGACCTCTTTGATAAATTGGTCTTCATTTTTTTCGGTTTGATCTACAAAGATATAAAAAGTGTTGTAACGAGGTGATAAACTTCGGGGCGAAATGCTACCTTTGTCCGGTGAAATTATTTACCGCAGAAAAATCCTTGGAAATGTGTTTCCAGTTTAATTGTAGTAACGGCGAATGTAGTAGCGTTGGAAATAGTTGACCAGTAATGCTTTCTCTTGAATAGTATTCTCTGTTATTGACCACAACTAGGCGTGGTCTCTTCAGTAGAAGGACAATCTAGCCGTGGTCTCTTCAGTAGAATGAGAATCCAGTCGTGGTCTCTTCAGTAGAAGGAGAATCTAGTCGTCAGTTTATGGAGTAAAGTATCTTACACAAAATCGAGAGTTGATTTTATCTAGAACCAACAAACGGATCTTGACGCTTGTCATTTATTAATACTCAAGTGTGTGATTTCATGAGTCTTCGTTTTCTGAATAAATCTTTTCATGATCATCTAATGCTTTCTTTTGGTTGTGTGTTTACCCCAGTTTTAGCCCAGTCGTTAAAGTGTTCGCTCGTCTCGCTGAAGACCTGGGTTCGATTCCCTACATGGGTACATGGGTGAAGACCATTTCTGGTGTCCCCCTCCGTGATATTGCTGGAATATTGCTAACAGCGGCGTAAACCTAAACTCACTCACTCACTCCTCAGGAAGGTAGCCTAGTGGTTGAGGAGGTCATTTGTCACGACACGTGTTCGAATCCTACCATTTGGTGTCGCTTGTCATCTAGCTGTAATACTGCTAAAAGACGCGTAAAACTGTATTCACTCACCTACAACACTTATTGGTGAGAAATTAATGTCATGCCTGCATGAACGGATTTCAGTGTTCGACTCTTGCCCAAACGTTATTCTATCAGGGTTGCAACACCCAAGATAACAGCAAAGCAACCCGAACGTTTTGGGTTTGTTTTTGTTGTTGTTGTTTTCTATTTAAGACATGAAAGGGACATGCCCAAATCTGACGCATTAGTCAAAGAAATTATGTCCAATGTAAATCCCAATTTTGAAATGTTCAGTGAGTTCTGTATTTTTTTAGACAAACAATTACCTTGCCTTTGCATGTGTCTGTGACGGGTGACTCCGACGAGTAAGATATCTGACCTTCTCATTTTTTATCATCACTATTTGATAGAGATTCATAAACACATACCTTTGGGCTCCGCTTTTGGTAGAGATTTCTTATGAATATAAATTTAGAAAATAAAATTTTGTATCTGCAGAATACAAGTCACCGAAACATCCCACAAAGACGCAAGTTTGTCTCATCATGCGAAATGACATCCATCAGTCACAGAAGTGTTATTTATGGCCTAAATGACAGCCCTAGCAAATGTTGTTCAAGTCTTTGATAAAATAAGCGTAATTAGACATAATCGACGTATGTAGTCTGCCAGCCCTTTTTAATGACTTACTAAGAAAACGCTAATAGTCGACATAGAGCTGATAACACAGTTTTATGTATCGCATAGGTTACTTTGTAAGACTAGAGAATATGAACCCTCCATTTCAGGATAGCCCTCTTTAACTTTACTTACTCGTGTTGCTCTCAAACACCATCCTGTGATCTTTTACTGTCACGTTTCGGTACACACACTGGTGCCTTTTCAAGGAAGTTGCCATTAAGGTAATAACATCAATTATTAAAAGTTGAGATCAGTAAGTCAGTAATGACTTCACAGACGCCGCAGCTTCTAAATACCAGTCAAAGATGTTGTACGTCGATGAAACTACACGATCCCCGTTTAAAAGACGAATGCGTTCTGTTTATATGTTTTGGTGGGGTTTTCTTAATTCCGAGTCGAGATCTTCAGTCTAACTTGTTTGAAAACATTGTTTCTTCATTTATATATATATATGTGTGTGTGTCAGATCGATATACAGCATCAGATTGAGTTAAATTACAACACAGTGGGTCTTAAATGATTTCATTCATTATTGCATGTACTGCCATTTAGCCCGATGGAAGGTCCCCTTTAAGTCGACTCTAATGTCATGCGTAGGTTACTGTGATCTCCGACCCCTGATCAAGGGGAAAGATGCATGGAGTTTAAGGTCGCTTTCAAGATTATTGCACTTGCATAGCACATGAATTAATTTTGCTTGGACTATCATTTAGCTCGAGGGTAGTGACGCGTGGTCCTGTGCTCAAGGATCAGGTCACAAATCGGTGAACTTAAGCAGCGTCGAGCTCGGAGAGTCCTTGGATGGGTGACCGTGTTTGGCAGCTTGACTCCTGAGAGTTTCTAGGACTTGAGTCCTGCCCCACAACGAAGCACATGTGACACATGTGGTCTCACCTTAGGCAAGTGAGTTTGTTCAAAATTGTCTCTGTTCACCCAGCAGGAAAATGGGTACCCGGTGGAAAAAGTCATATGACTACAACCTTCTAGCGCCTAACAGGCAGCTTGGGTTATCCGGGGTAATAATGTGCTGTGCCTTGATTGTTAGCGCTATGAGCATACCTAGTGTGGAGTTTGGCGCTATATAAATGGACACAATATTATTATTAGGTCCCCTTTAAGTCGACTATATTATCATGCATAGGTTACTGTGATCTTCTCCAAGCTGAGATCTGGCGGATGCGTGTCTGCTTGTACGTACCCAGTAGCGTCAGGCTGGGTTAAAACAAGCACCGTCTTTCGGTATGACACGACCGGGATTCGAACTACCGACCTTCCGCTCTAGTGGCAGGAGCACTATCCAATAGACCGCGAAGATAGTCCAAGAGGACTGGTACAATTGAGAGAACATAAATAGTTTTATTTGCAACAAATTTCAACCGTTTGAATAACGCAAGGATCAACGCAAGGTCAAACATTGATCAAACCATTTTGGTCCGAATTAACACTGACTACCGTGACCAAATTAAACACTGTTGAAATAGGCATTAAAACCTCAACCCGCCCACCCGCCTATTAAACCTTCGACGCGTGTTACACACCAGCTGACGTTTTAAGGCTCGGAGTTTCCGCTCACTACAACACAACAAAGCCCAATACTCCAGACTCACAATATATGAAGACACCGCGCCATAACAAAGCTGTTACACTATACAAATACTGCAAACCGTATTGTCGCCATTGTACAACGAATATTGAAATATTTTTATGACGCTGTTTATCAATACTCGCGAATTACTACACAACAACGACAAGAACAAATGTCTCCTAGACACAGCAGTTACCCATTTTTAAAAATATGAACAAAAATGTCTTTGGACAGCCTAACGTATGAGCGAATTCCATATACGGCGAGGTAAAGTCTTGCAGAGGAAACATACGACAAATCAACTGTATTGATTTTATGTAGTAAACACGCTGTATGTGCTCCAGAAAGTTCGGGTTGGTTGGTGACGTCGCTCTGCTTGACTGCAACGTCGCGATGGTGTATTGTCGTTGCTATTGATTCTGGAACTGTTATAACAATGCAAACACTGCCATTCGGTGTTCAAGCTGCCTTCAAGCTGAGACTATATACAGTAAATAATTTAGCAGTTGTTTCTAAAGAGGCTTGGGAGTGGTGTCCGGGGAGGCTATTAGAATGGGCCCTGCTTATGACTGTGACCGAAAAACAATAAAAAATTGTTAAATACGTGATGAGAAAAATCAGCAAGCTTTCGTGTGTATATGGTAACTACGGTACAGTGAGTTTCTTTGAAAAATCGATAGATGTGATGACAACAGGTTTTATTTGTGTCTTGTTTTTGGAACATGAATTGGTTTGGTATGAGGAACGAACTGGTAGCACACACATATCCGTGTGTATGTGTGTGGCGTGCCGGGTGATAGCTTGCAAGACTTTGTCTGAAAGCTTGTTTATTGTAGTGAAGCGGCTAAGATCAAGTGCCCATTAAAAATGGATGGAGACCATTTCATGATAAAAGCACAAAAGTTTGTCATCATTTTCAAGAACATTTCTGAATATTTTCAGACATGGAGGCACGTGGGTTGTTTTTGTCAGCGTGCGCGTGTGCAGTAGACAAAATGCCATACTGTTTTCAGTGTTTCCTCTTACATAGTCAGTATAGCCAATCATTACAAACCAATAATTTCACAATTAATGATTTACAGGTACAGGAAAAGGGAAGAAATAGTTAATTTACATTAAGATTAAAGATCTCAAAAGCATACATGCTCCCTCCATCCAAAATGGTAGGTAGGAGAAAGCTTTTCTATTATGGAGCTCCATGACAAATAGGTATGTTATGGTTTCATCTGGAAAATATATTCATATTTGACAAAAGAACTCCAAGACAATAATTAATAGTTAAAGTTTTTGATATTTTAAACAATAAAATCTTTAAGTCATGAGCAAGTGTGACAGATAATCGAGATTTGTCTTTCCCAAGGGATCAGTCATTATTTTATCATTATTTTATTGCAGTAAACATCATTAAACCGAACTTTTACAATATAATATTCTTTAAAAACCAATTACATTATTGCAATTCAGTAACAATTTTGCCTTATTTGATTTTACAAATGTAATACAAATATTTTCCTTTATAAACAATTTCACCAATTTAAGTGAGGTTTTGATTTCCAGAAGGTTGATGTTAATACACAAAGTTTATGTTCATAAAATATTTTAAAAGGAGTTTTATAGGCCATGACGACACAACAATCGTCTTCGCTTACAGGCCCCGTGACAGTTAAACTAAAATGACAAATTACGATATTGAATTTGGACTTCATGCTCAAGGCCATGATGAAATATATCCATGACCATTAATCATGCAATAACCCACTTTTTGAAGATGGGAACGAGCGTGTTGGCTCATATGCTTTGAAAACCAAAATTACACGGATTAAATGGTAACTGCAAAACATTTTACAGTATACGTGACAACGGCTTTGGGCAACGTGTAGAAGAAAGTGACTTTCATGAACTAAAGAACCCTACGCCATTTCCTCATGTTGCAGTTCTTGGAGTTTGCATCATACCACACGTTTCTGCCTGTTACTATCTGTGAGGAAGGGACGTCTGATCGGACGACGTACCTTCAGACGGCGCAGCCTCCTTCTGATGGTAATGATGGAGAGTGTGGCTCCAGATAATGGCATGTATAACGTCAGTTGATGACGTGTTGCTCCAAATAATGGCATGTATAATGTCAGTTGATGACGTGTGTGGCACCAGATAATGGCATGTATAACGTCAGTTGATGACGTGTGAGGCACCAGATAATGGCATGTATAACGTCAGTTGATGACGTGTGTGGCGCCAGATAATGGCATGTATAACGTCAGTTGATGACGTGTTGCTCCAGATAATGGCATGTATAACGTCAGTTGATGACGTGTGTGGCTCCAGATAATGGCATGTATAACGTCAGTTGATGACGTGTGTGGCTCCAGATAATGGCATGTATAACGTCAGTTGATGACGTGTGGCACCAGATAATGGCATGTATAACGTCAGTTGATGACGTGTGGCACCAGATAATGGCATGTATAACGTCAGTTGATGACGTGTGGCTCCAGATAATGGCATGTATAACGTCAGTTGATGACGTGTGATAATGGCATGTATAACCAGATAATGGCATGTATAACGTCAGTTGATGACGTGTGGCACCAGATAATGGCATGTATAACGTCAGTTGATGACCTGTGGCACCAGATAATGGCATGTATAACGTCATGACCTGTTGATGAGATAATGTGGCAGTTGAGATAATGCACCAGCATGTATATAACGTCAGTTTGATGACGTGTGTGGCTCCAGATAATGGCATGTATAACGTCAGTTGATGACGTGTGGCACCAGATAATGGCATGTATAACGTCAGTTGATGACGTGTGCACCAGATAATGGCATGTATAACGTCAGTTGATGACGTGTGTGGCTCCAGATAATGGCATGTATAACGTCAGTTGATGACGTGTGGCACCAGATAATGGCATGTATAACGTCAGTTGATGACGTGTGTGGCGCCAGATAATGGCATGTATAACGTCAGTTGATGACGTGTGGCTCCAGATAATGGCATGTATAACGTCAGTTGATGACGTGTGTGGCACCAGATAATGGCATGTATAACGTCAGTTGATGACCTGTGTGGCACCAGATAATGGCATGTATAACGTGAGGTGACGGAATGTGTAGCACCAGATTGTTGTCGGTATGACGTCAGGTCATGTTGTGTAATGCAATGAAGTTAGGAACAACCCTAGGGTGTCGGCATGCATCAGGGGCCGGTAGCATACTGACAGACGTGCATTGCCATTTGTCCACAGGCTTTATTCAGAACGCAACAAGTCAATCGGTGTCTCTGAAGGCAAATTGTCAACGTGTATGTCACACTGAAGACTATTGAGTGTCACCAGACAAAAGGACGCCAAAGAAATGAAATTATCTCTCCGTTGTGGTTTTAATTAACTAAACACTTAAAAGTGAAGAGAATTCAATCTACTTCCAATGAATAGAATATGAGAACATCAAAACAACATTGATGTTTATGTACATTTTGGTATCCCAGAGGGGAGGCATGCGCAACATAAATTGTAAGTGCACTACTTTCAAAATTGTTTTTCGTCATTAGAAATGTATTTGTGACTACGTTTCTGTATATGTTAGTCACTACTGTGTGAAGCTTTATTTTAGTCTACATGTTTGCGTCCATTAAGATATGAGGTGAGGTGAGGTGAAATGTGGTTTAACGCCGTACTTAAGATTAAGATATGAGTGAGTGGGTGGGTGGGTATGTGACTGGATGAGTGAGTGAGTGAGTGAGTGAGTGGTATTTCTGTTACATCACTACCAGGAAACATGAAGGTGGGAAGAAGGTTCAAGGTGAGAGTTGACGTTTGCATCCCAGTGGAAATTCGCTTTCAGCGGATCCTTACGTTGCTAGGAGACCCAAATCTACAAAGCGATCGTTTTTGAGGACAAGACCACCAGGTCCCCGTACGTTTAGAGAATACAGAACAAGTTATCCCAGGTTATAGAACTGTCAGGCCACCTCATTGATGGAATTACCTAGCCAATACCTAGATACTGCACAATAGCATCATCCACGCTGTCAGAGCTGGATGAGACAAGTCAGCCATGTCTCGCATTGTTCCAGCTCATCCTCAGTGTCAGTTCTAACAGAGACCATATAATAGTCTATGTTCTAATGACAAGTTATAGTCTGTCTCACAGCCCCTGGCCCGCAATGTTTACCCTTCCGCAGAGTCCTTTCTAAAATTTGCTCAGGTTCTGAATCTCCAATCTAACTGGGGCGACCCGTGAAGATCCGGGTTACAATTATCTTCAGTAATCCATGCTTTACGTAAGAGGCGACTATGGGGATCGGGTAGTCAGGCTCGCTGACTTGAATGACACATGACATCGTATCCCAATTGCGTAGATCGATGTTCATGCTGTTGATCATGGATTGTCTGGTCCAGATTAGTATATTTACAGACAGCCGTCACATGGCTGGAATATTGCTGAGTGCGGTGTAAAACTAAACTCACTCACTCACTCACTCACTCACTCACTCCAACTGGGGCTCCTTTTCAGCTCAAAAGGAACTATTTGTTTCAAATGATACGACATACATTTGGAGACTAAGCGTTAGTCTAAGGACAATCGGGCACTGGGGAATGTTCTGCCACGAATCCCCAAGGAATACCGTGAATTGCGTTCATGCAAGTCGTACCGAGGTGAACCAAGACCACGCCATGACGACGAAATACTCTGGCATCACCTTTCAATAAATAATCCACTGTGTTGAAGCGTGTTAACGTAAACTACGCTTATTCCCTGAATATACACATACAACTTTGATAGAAACTAATTCCTTTTAAATTGAAAAAGACTCTTAGTGAGATGGGAGATTCAGAACCTGAAACTGAGGAAATCTAGACTTGCTTCATTTAGAGCTTCACCATTGCAGATATATAGGGCTAGACAGATGGGAAAATAATGCGGTTCACGGATCTCACACCAACAGCCTAGGTGCCGAGGCGAGGTGAAATGGGGTTTAACGTTGTGTTCAACATTATTGTGACGTACGTGCGTGCGTGACTGCCACGGGTACTATGCAGTTTTACCGTACATGCTCCACTCAGAATCTACAGGATGATTTACCCCCACTGCCCCCTTGATGTGAAGAAATAACCAACCAAGTTTAAATAAGTAACGATATGCATGTATTCACCTTTTATCTACATCAAACAAAATACTCAAATGGCTGAGAAATAAAAAAATCAACTTTTGCATATTTAAATATGTTAACAAGCCAAATATCCTAAATATGTCCTAAAAGTAACCAATTTATTCAGAAGAAAAAGTGACAAGCATTTTCCAGTATGTTTAGATTATACAGTTACATATACCTACAAAACTGGCATAGATATACTTTTTTATAGGTATTCAGTTGATCGAAATGCAATGCAGAGTGGCTTAAATCTAACGTGGAGATATGTATACTATAGAAATATGTACCAAGCTATTCAACAATATTCCAGATGATAAACACAGTCAATGTAAATAATATTTCGTGAAAAGACAAATCTCAAAACAACATATAACAACAATGCTTGAAGAGAGTGAAGACCAATGTGTCAAAAAATTCATCATTTGCTCAGTTAGTTCCGTGAAGATTTCAAACTGCCATTTAATATACATATATATATATTTATGGAATGTTTCCAGTACTAAGAAATAAATATTGGAAATGTGTTATTAAAATAACTGTAAGTGAATGTGAGGATATGAACTTGTCTCTTGATCCACTGTGGAGCCATTCTTGACATCTGGGGGCAGAATGAGTTATCTCCCTTTGACCGGCACCTCATGTCAGAATCCCTACTATCTGGTTAACCATCTCTCTCGCATGTGATATGTTTTATACAAAGCCGAAAAGAGACCAGACGATCAGATGTAGGATAACAAGGACTTGGAGAGAACTGAAAAAGAGATAACATTTTATGAAAATAAAGAAAAAATTAAAAACAAAATCTCAGTGACTGTAATTGAAACAATAACGCTAATACGATTAGGCTATATTGTTGTAAAGGGAATACAATAAAGGATTCAAACTAATAAGGTGTCATAAGAAGTGACTAACAGGAATGAGTGGTGTGATTATACAAAAACATGTTCATGATGATATATTTTCCCAAATTGTTATAGCTAATATAATCTTCAGTAACCCATGCTTGTCGCAAGAGGCAATTAACAGGATCGGGTGGTCAGGCTTGCTGACATGTCATCGCATCCCAATTGCGCAGATTGATGCTCATGCTGTTGATCACTGTATTGTCTGGTCACGACTCGATTATTTATAGACCGCCGTCATATAGCTGGAGTATTGCTGAGTGTGGTGTAAAACTAAACTCACTCACTCACTATAACATATATTGGTCACTTTTGATAGCTTTGAGGTGAGGTGAGGTGAAATTGGGTTTAACGTCGTGCTTGAGAATATTTCGCTCATATGACGACGTGCATGCGTGTGTATGTGTATGTGCGGCTGATTGTACCAGCCCTGACTGAAGATGGTTTTATAGTGCTAGTCCACTGAGATACCATGCCGCAGTGAAGCATGAATACTCCACTCAGACACATTATACTGACTCCGAGCCGACCAGGCCTTGTTGTACCCATTAATGCCGAGCGCCAGGCAGGGACCAACAAGTACCATATTTTAACGTCTTTTGGTATGACGCGGTCGGGGATCGAACCAGTGACCTTCCGCTCTCGGGCGGACGCTCTAACCACTACAACACGGAGGTGGTCCTTATAGCTTTGAAGTCTAGTTGTAAACTTGAAGTTGTCAGACAAGACAGCAGTTTCTGAGGCGACATCACCTCTGATTCTATGGTCAGTAAATAATGGTTATAGACAACAGACAATATATTATTATTAATTGATAACATACACATAGCCAATGAAAATACAGAAGAATCCACACAATGAGATATACAGACATATCATACTATCATTGGATCAGTAGTGGATAATAAATGTAGCAACTTCTAATATCCCACCTTCATAGTTGACCTGTCCATCGCTAGTAAGGTCGACCTCCCTGATCATCTCATCGACCTCCTCATCACCGAGCTTGTCCCCCATGTGAGTGAGCACATACCGCAAGTCTCGTGCTGGAAGGAAGCCGTTTCCCTCGTGGTCAAATGTCTGGAATGCATCCTTGAGTGTCTCCAGAGACTCTGGGACCCAACTGTTGCTGGAGACAATCTGCTCGACCTGACCGCAGTCCAGTGATGTCACACCTGTAACCATGGTAACATACAAACATGATTATTCCAGTAACTATACCAACAGACAAGATATTCACAGTCTGGAAATTCAAGATAAACTATGGTAAAAATGCTTCATTATTCCATTTACAGAGGTGAAGCTAAGCCTGAAAGTAATGTGCCCTTAACTGTACAACTGATAATAATTCTATTCAAACTCTGGTACCAATGCTACACTATTCCTTTTAAAAGGTTGAATGAAAATATATACTGCTTTCTTCACAGCTCCAACACACACAATAAATGACCTATGTGTTTTAATTAAGTGTAATCTGAACCACATTATTATTCTAAACCAAATCTCTTCATCTAATATCAGCTGTTATGAATGTAATATTTTGATTTAGTGTTTGAATTGTGTATAACACTGCACAACACAATATTTTAAGAACATTCATAAAAGGGACACTTCATCCTTTTTGGTCAATAAATTTTCACTGAAACAATATACAAAATTTGTATGTGGACAAATGCTTCCTAAAGACAAGAACCCAGGGCCCCGTTTCACAAAGCTTTCGTAAGCCTAAGATCTCAGTAACTTTTCTCGTAACATTCATACCAACTATGCTACAGTATAGAAGGTACGAATGCTACAAGAAAAGTATACTATAATAATAATAATAATAATAATAATAATAATGTGTCCATTTATATAGCGCCAAACTCCACACTAGGTATGCTCATAGCGCTAACAATCAAGGCACAGCACATTATTACCCTGGATAACCCAAGCTGCCTGTTAGGCGCTAGAAGGTTATAATCATATGACTTTTTGTCCACCGGGTACCCATTTTCCTGCTGGGTGAACAGAGACAATTTTGAACAAACTCACTTGCCTAAGGTGAGACCACATGTGTCACATGTGCTTCGTTGTGGGGCAGGACTCAAGTCCTAGAAACTCTCAGGAGTCAAGCTGCCAAACACGGTCACACATCCAAGGACTCTCCGAGCTCGACGCTGCTTAACTTCACCGATTTGTGACCTGAGCATTGAGCACAGGACCACGGGCCACCACAGTATAGGAGGTACAAAAGCTATGAGAAAAGTTACGAGATCTTAGGCTTTGTGAACATGGCCTTGAATATAGCTGAGCAAATTAACAAGCACTAACCTCTCCCACCAAGGTCCTTCTCGATCTTGGCGAGGTCGGACTCACGAGGGCTACAACCGATGGAGCGGACTACAACTCCCAGCATCCTCAGGGGCAGCCTCTGATCAGGCCCCTGGTTCATGATGAATGCTTCCTGCAGCTCTGGAACACACAGCATAAAAAGTCATCAGCTACTACATCATGTTGATGGATCACCAGACAATATCAGGATTTATACCATGCTTACTTGTATCTATCGTGAAGCATTACCAGGAACTATGAGACAGATGATCTGATATTATCAATATTTACCATCCTCACCGAGGGAATATACATAGCTCTTACCATTTATCTGTAATTGCCTGCAGGCATACTGCCTTTTTCAATTTAATCATAGATTTATCTCAGATTTCAGATTAAGTGCCTTTTGCAGGTAAATTTTTAATATTGTTCAAATATTGTTCTTTTTCAAATATTGACTCCTATTTTTAAATAAGAAATGAGGAAATTTCTCAAACTGCAATTTTTTACTGTTATTTGCTACTAACTTTGGAACAAATATCTGCCACTGAGCATGTATTGATCCATCCCAGTGAACACATGGTAAATACTCTAAACCAGAGAGCGAACGGTTTTCACGATATTATACTTGTCTCATCCAGGGTCACCATCGGCACAGGTGAAATACATCATGAGATACAGCAGGACTGAACTACTACCCTGAACCCGCTTCTCATAAGCAAGGAGTGGTCGGGTAGCCTAGTGGTTAAAGCGTTGGCTCGTCACACCGAAGACCCAGGTTCGATTCCCAACATGGGAGAAGCCCCTTTCAGGTGTCCCCTGCTGTGATATTGCTGGAATATTGCTAAAAGTGATGTGAAACCATACTCACTCACTCTAATAAGGAAGGCTAACAATATTTTTGGATGAACAATTTCTTTATGACAGTTAAAGGGATGTTTTGGTGCAGGCATCGTTATCAATTAAGTAAAGAACCTACACCTAAACGTCGCTCTCACTGTAATAAAGAAGTCGTTCATCCATATATTGTCATCCTTCCTTACTGCTCCAACTTCTAAGAAGTTACCCTTCTGATGCTGATTATGTGAACTTCAACTCACCTTCTCTCTTTTCTTTCTTGAGGGACTGAAACAACAAAAGTACAAATTAAGGAACTGGCAAGGATACCAATGGCAGATGTGATCACGCTACACTTATCTATTGATGAGATGACCTCATTTCGTCTTTAGGAGGCCCTCAAATGAATTATTATTTATTAGGGAAGTCACGATACATAAGTTTCATGAATCGATACCTATCACAATACCCATGCCACAATTCGATATGCATCACGATACCTATTTTCCCAGCATTATTGTGTAAATTTAGTTACATTTTGAACATTAATATTTCATATTTCATAATTGTCCATGAAAAGATAAACATATTTGATTCTCAGAGATCAAAAAGTTCGAATTTCTCATCTTTGTGCAAGAAAAATAATCATTTATAACTCTCATAACATCATATTTCACATGATCAACGATTGCGGGATTAAAAATGTTTATCATCTTTGTGCGATAATACATAATCATATTTAAACCCGATACTTTCAAAACTAAATATCAATAAACTTTTACAGTTTAAATGTATCGATAACTATCGGCTCAGAAAAAGTATTGATGCATCGATGAAAATCCATTGATGCATAGATATCTTTCTATCTATCCATATCTATTTATCCATATCTACAGCATAGATATCTGTCTATCTATCCATATCTATTTATCCATATCTACAGCATAGATATCTGTCTATCTATCCATATCTATTTATCCATATCTACAGCATAGATATCTATCTATCTATCCATATCTATTTATCCATATCTACAGCATATCTGTCTATCTATCCATATCTATTTATCCATATCTACAGCATAGATATCTATCTATACATATCTACAGCATAGATTATATCTATAGATATCTATCTATCCATATCTACAGCATAGATATCTATCTATCTATCCATATCTACAGCATGAGATTTATCTATCTATCCATATCTATTTATCCATATCTACAGCAAGTGTATTGAGAGTAAATATTCCTACCGAACTTAAACTTAATTTTGTGCTCTAAACATTTGATACATTCAGACACTTACAACCGGCAATCTATTTTATTCCTTAATAACCAAGACTAACAGGCACCATCTGTTACTGCTGAAGAGGAGAAACAGCCCAAAAACTATATGGGTCAAAATGATATATAGGATGATCACAGCATATTTAATTATAAATATAAACCAGCACTGCGAAGGGGAGCTTTTTAAAGATGATTTTGCTGTCTCAGGAAAATCAAACAATCTTCTTGTTATACCCAGGATGTTCTGTACTGTCAAATCTTGTAGCACTAATTTACTTAACACTGAAAGCAAGATTTCCCGAGGAACGACAACGCACTCATTCAGCAGCAACTGACAAGCTTAAACAGAATACTATCAATCAGTCAAAGAGTTTGGAAAGAAATGTTGGCCATGCAGCCCCTTAGAGATACGCCGCCTTCATTTTCCTCTCCGTTATGCTTTGGTACATGGGAGTGCATACAACACTGCTGTGCCAGGTCTGATGTTTACTGTTTACACCTGTGTTGAGTTAGATCATGTCCACACACACTCCGTCTAACGCAGACCACACTGAAGGTTAGCTACTGGGGAAGAAAGCACCTTTTTCTGCCGGTAAATTAACAAGGATATTTATATAGGGCTCAGAGTTGGGCAATAAATGTCACATGAACTTTGTTCGATAAACACGGGATACGACAAACAATTAGCATCATTAGTGCTGCAATGTCTGGTGTCAACTGCGGTCGGTCGTACAGCGTTGACTGGTGGTGGTGTCATGTTGCAACATGTATACTGACACAAACTGCCTGGGTGAGTGAGTGAGTTTAGTTTTACACCACACTCAGAAATATTCCAGCTATATTCACCCAAACTGCCTGAAAGAGTGAAAGAGGAGTATTTTGTAAAAGTATTAGTAAGAAGTTTGAGTGAGTTTTTTCGCCGCACTCAGCAATATTCCAGCTTTGGCGGCGGTCTGTAAATAATCGAGTCTGGACCAGACAATGCAGGGATCAACTGCATGAGCATCGATCTGCGCAATTGGGAACCGATGACATGTTGCAACCAAGTCAGCGAGCCTGACCACCCGATTCTGTTAGTCGCCTCTTACGACAAGCATGGGTTACTGAAGACCAATTCTAACCTAGATTTTCACGGGTCACAAACTGCCTGGATGTGAGGAAGGACTGACTGACTGAGTTTGTCGCTTTCAGAATAAGCAATCTAGTGGGGGACACCAGAAATTGGCTTCGAACATTGCCCTATTGGGTTGTTCTGTAAAAACTCATCCCTGGATAAGGAAGTACTGGTTCAGAATAAGTTCTAGTGGATGGGCGAACATTCCTATTGTGTTGTTCAATTAGTTGCAATGCTGCTAAGGAGTCTACTGGTACTGAAAGCAATATCTACTCACTCACTGCTGTTCTTCAGTTGAAAAGAACATACATAAATATTTTTTTTACATAACATCAGGGATACAGTAGCTGCCTAATGTAGCACCAGTCCTTCTCAGGGATCCCCCTCTTTTGAAAATGACTAAAGATCAAATTGAAAATAATGTTTTGCATTGGCAGAGCCAAGTGGGGTGCAGGGGTTCGAAGACACACACGTTTGAAAATTCATGGATCCGCCTATGTAAAGTATGAATTAATTCATGCTCTTGATAAATCACATTGCTGAGCCTAGCCTTGCCTTTATGGAGTGAGTGAGTGAGTGAGTTTGGTTTTACGCCGCTTTTAGCAATATTCCAGCAATATCACAGCGGGGGACACCAGAAATGGGCTTAACACATTGTACCAATGTGGGGAATCGAACCCGGGTCTTTGGCGTGATGAGCGAACGCCTTAACCACTAGGCTACCCCGCCGCCCCTGCCTTTATGGATGCTCCTAAGGGAGGGGATGTTTAGTATGCAGTCAACAGCAGCTATTTGTTGAGCTTGAAGACAATACAGTCTAGTCCAGTGGTTGATAGCATGGGCAACAACAAATCCACACCATCCCAACTTAGTGGGAATCAGGCTATTGAGCAGTATGACCCTAATTTCAGTCAGACTTAAGAGATGTGCTGCTAGATTGACCCAGGTCTGTGTCAAAACCTTCTTATCATTCTCATTAATATACAGATGTATAGATTAATTACAGCTGTTTATATTGGGCCAAACAAGCATTTACAACATTTACTAGACCTGTGGATTCTGAGATCAGTGAAATCTGCTGCGTAGGCATATTTTTCCTGAAGTCTGGTAATGTAAGTGAACTACTAGTCTGACCAGAGTAGTGGATAGATTATCTAAATGGTGACCGCCCTTTGGTCTGTGATGATCTCAGATGCAAGCTGGCAACTCTCACATTTTCATCACAGGAAGCAGGAAAATATTATCACGACCAGGAAATAAAAAAAAGACAAAATAAATTACATTTTTGTTTCAAGATCCCTGATCATAAATAAAACACTTACTGTATTAAGTCAACAGTTTTATTCAGTAAACTCCTACAGGATTATGTATTGCCTGCTCACAAACTGAGCATGGTGAGTGAGTGAGTGAGTGAGTGAGTCCGTCTGAACCCAACATACAATTCAGCACATGTATCAATCATGTAAACAGTATTTACGCTGGTTGATGAGCCAGTTATAAACAATCATAGCCCTGATCATATCATGCAATAATTCCAAACATTACTCAATTTACTGTGAGCACAGTTTCAAAGTACCTAATTACCAATCCCTCATTACACTAATCAGTCCCATGGCATCCGTTATCTTGAGCACTGAATCCTGTTAGTACCATGTTAAAAAATATGGGAAGGCAACGAGAGAAACATTTCCTCATCAAGAGATGTCTGTTTGATACAATGCAGCAAATATTGCTGTGTTACAAGACAGATTAATGTGCATCCAGTAAGCACAAATGTACAGAAAGCATGTAGAACAAAATACAATTAAACATCCTGAGAGACCAGAATAATATTCATTGAAACCAATTCCTGACAAGAAATACTGAGTTCCAAGTAAAGTAATTATCAAATCTTACACTACACTGCACAATTTCATTGCTTCACAGATGTATACATTAGAGCTTTGTCTACTCTTCCAGTGACATTGAAACTTTAAATGCAAAAATGTATAAAAATTTGACTTTTTAATGTTTTTAAATTGCAGGCAATGTATTTTTTCAAGTGTCCATAAAATAAGTGATGCCAATGACACTTCAGACCGTACATTTCATTACCAATGCACAAATACAGTCACACAACATCTGTTTTGCTGGTTCCAGGCTAAAAATGCTTCTTGGAATAATTGTGAATGCTCTCTTTCACTGGAAATGGAGACTTTGAGTGAGTGAGTAAATGGGTTGGTTTTTAGACCCCTTTTAGCAATATTCCAGCATTATCATGATGGGAGACACCAGACATGGGCTTCACACATTGTGCCCATGTGGAGAATCAAACCCGGGTCTTCAGCATGACAAGCTAACGCTTAACCACTTGGCTACCCCACCACCCACTTTCATTGAGATAGACATGGCAAAAGAGACAGTCACAGTAATCACTCCCCTGAATTTGGATAAATCTATATTATCAACCACCCACTAAGAGTCATGAGTAAAATGCTAACTAATTCAACTAATTTACACTTTTTGTTTATCAGAAATATACATATATCTCACAGCAATAATTATAATCATGATATTCGGATCAGAACAAAATTGTTAACATTGTATACACTGAGTTTTATCAAGACTTGCTCAGAGGCTAAAACAGGGTTCGAAATATTCCATATATTAGGGTGCCATGTCACGGTAAATATTGAAATGGCACGATTAAATATGTTCTCAGTGCCCTTGTGGCATGCCTAATTTCTTAGAGACATACCTCACCTTTAGTCATTTAATCCCCAAAACAAAACACTTACGCAAATGCCAAACAAGCAAAAACATTTATTGACTTTATCGCCCAGGAAACCACTGGAATTATGATGGATGATGTAAGGAAATCTGGTTGTTTTTTCATTTAGAGTGTTGGGAGTACTGATAGTTCGGTTATTGAAGAGGAAATTGTGTATGTTAGATATATTGAACAAGATAACCTGTCACACAATTCTTAGCTATTAAAGGTGCTGGGAAAGCAGAACAAATGAAGCTTAAGAAAACCATCTTAAACAGATTAGACATATCAGTGATAACAGAAAACAGGTTACATGTAACCTGTTTTCTGTTATCACTGATATGTCTATGTAACCTGTTTTCTGTTATCACTGATATGTCTAATCTGTTTAAGATGGTTTTCTTAAGCTTCATTTGTTGTTTACTAACAATAAATTTCAAATGATCAACATTTTTGCTACAGTCATCTATTCTAAAAACATGTGGGCACACTTGATTTCTGAAAGGCACATTTAAAATATTTGCACATTTAAGGCACACTTAGAAAAAAAGTATTTCTATCCCTGCTAAAATGTTGCTAAGTCATGTATAAATTCCCGGAAGAGGAAATTCCAGTTCCTATTACATGTAATATAGTCCAGAGCTGCAGATAACTTTTTGGGTCACTGAGTTATGTACTCGCTTGTGTTGAGTATCCTAATTTTCCTTTGAGTAACCAAATACATTATACCCATCTCACTTAAACTCAATTGGGTATTTTGCCATTTTCCATTAATTTCAAATCTATTGTAAAGTTTAAAGGTTAGCGTTTGTTATTTATATTTGACCTGTAATATGAGAAACAAAAAGAAAGACGCCAAGTTCCTGAAATAGAACCTCTCAATATACCTCAGTTATTTTATCAATCCACCGGTATGCAGGCTAAGATTTGACATTTCTGTGTGTATTACATTAACATATTAACATATTAACATATAACATTAAGTATTTACAAAAATTCAAGTGTACTTGTACGCAATAGACTTAACAGGAATTGAGTTTTCACATAAATATTCGCGTAATTTATGCAGATAAGCAGCTTATCTGCATATCTGATAGTCATACCAGGACCCATAAAGAGGGAAAGGCATTTATACTTGGCTTGACATTATTTCAAAGAATGCGAAGTAAAAATACCTCAGAAGTTAAGTAAATGAGAACTTTAAAAACAATTTTGAGAAAAAGATAGATGTTTTTTCTGTTCGCCTGGCAAGATCACCTAGTTCAGAATCGAATCCCTATCACATTAACTACAGATTCAGCAAGTTAAACAAATACTGATCAGCTGAGAGGAAGGGCCTAGATAAAATATGTCTTCTTTCTGGAATCGTGCTTACAATCCTGCCAGAAAAAAAACCCTCACTGATACAAGGATTATGATTATGGATTATGCTGCCATGATTATTGAAGCTGGGAAACAGTCCAGTTGTACTTTAACCATGATTATTGAATCTGGGAAACAGTCCAGTTGTACTTTAACACATGTCTACCATGTTGACCAGATGACCTCTGGATTATCATAACAGGGCAATGTTCTGACAATAACTGATCACCTGGTTAGAAAGTGTCCACACCCATCATTACTGACCACCTCTAGCCAATAATCAATTATAACTTGGCCTTATTAACCACATAAAGGGTTTAACAGGGGCAATGTCATATCCTAGCTTTGACAAGATCAAACATGCCAGAACACAGATAATGATGATGATGGTTGGTTGCTTGGTTGCCTGGTTGGTTGGTTGTTTAACGCCCCACTCAGCAATATTCCGGCTATATGACGGCAGTCTGTAAATAATCAAGTCTGGACCAGACAATCCAGTGATAACAGCATGAGCATCGACCTACGCAATTGGGATACGATTATGATGATGATTATGATGATGATGATGAGGAGGAGGAGGAGGAGGAGGATCTAGTTGTATGAGGTTTTACCATGATAGATATCAAAGCACAGAGTGGGTGAGGGATTTGGGTTTTAGTGAGTGAGTGAGTTTAGTTTTAGTAACTTTTACACCCCACTCAGCAATATTCAAGCTATATGATGGCAGTCTGTAAATAATCGAGTCTGGACCGGACAATCCAGTGATCAACAGCATGAGCATCAACCTACGCAATTGGGAACCGATGACATATGTCAACCAAACCAGCGAGCCTGACCAGAGTTGGATATTATGCTGCTATTAGCAATATCATGACGGGAACACCAGAAAAGGGTTCCACACATTGTGCCGATGAGGGAAATCGAACGCTTGGTCCTCAGCATGACTGATGAACACTTTAAACATATGGTCAGGGGTGGAAATAACCCATTGCCCGACGCCCGAGTCCAGTATTTTTTTCTGTCGGGCAAGCAAATTTGTATATCACACTGTACCTGTGTCCAGTTGACTTTCCAGTATGTATTATGTGGTTTATTTGAAAAATCAACAAGAAAACGGACGGTATAGTGGGAAAATTACCAGGGCAAGTGATTTTAAATGTGCCACTGTAGCGGAGTACACTAGCAATTTTAAAGTTATTTTCACCCCTGATGGTAATTGCTTTCAGTTATGGCTACATAACACCTTATCAATCGTACATAACCTAATTAAAGTTTGAATTGTTCCTACAAAGCTATTTTAGAGTTCATTAAAAACATCTGTGACATCATTCTATTGTTTAAATGCACCATTATTTCTCAAGAATGGACACTTAGTTTTCAATTACACATTATTTAGAAACATTTCAACTGATTTCAGTTTGAACGACTGAACTATATTTTAATATATTTTGACAAGTGAACATGTGAATGATTTCAAACTTGTCTGAAAGGGTGTGCTGCCAGTGGGACTCAAGCCCACAATGCTAACTTGAGGATGTGCAGTCAGGGTAATTATCAACCTCAACTACAGTTGAATGGTGTAAAATTAACTTTTAACATAATTAAATACTTTCAAATATTGGTGTAATCCTTTACAGATCCATATGGCATGCTTCAGCAGGTTACCAATTACAATATTCACTTATAAAGTAATTACATTGATGAGAGAAAATAATCAGATATAATATATGATACTTATTCAGGGCTCTATGTTTATTGTAATCAAATTAACATGTATTTACAACGTGCATGCGAATGATAAAATACTAGTTCAGGTCTCCACAAAATTTTAAAAGCCATGTACCATGCATTAAAAACATAAGCTGTAACAAGGTTTGGTGCAGTACGTGAAACAGTATGTATTCGGTGTGTATAAAAACAAGAGATTGAGAATTCTGATGTATTCTTCAAATATTTTTCACAAAAATAATGCTTTGTTAAAGTGTTGGTTGGTTGGTTGGGGTGTTGCTTAACGCTGCACTCTGCAATATTCGAGCTATATGGCGACGGCTGCAAATAATCGAGACTGGACCAGACAATCCAATCATCAACAGCCTGAGCATTGATCTAAGGGATATTACCATGACACGTGTCAACCAAATCAGTGAGCCTGACCACCCGATCCCGTTACTTGCCTCTTACGACAAGCATGGGTTGTTGTGGACCAATTCTAACACCCACATCTTCACAGGTTTGTTAAAGTGAGAAAGTAGGTATGAGTTTTAAATAGGAGACAATATTCATAACCCTCCATTCCTAAAAAATAATGGGCCTCAGCTTTGGAACGTTGGCTTCAAAACCTTAAGAAATGGAGTGGATTTCTCGGACATTCACACTACATGATTTCCCAGAGGAGCCAAATTCAAAATGATATATATTTGTACATTGAGACGAAGATACATGTTTCAGTTACCTGTTTGCACCAGCTGAAGGAGCCATAAGACACCTACTTTATAGGAAAATACAAACTGATGGTGACAACATACTACAGTGTACACATATAGTATTTGGAAATGATTGAAGACAATAAGCTGAGTGTGAGATGGAGAGGTGGTTAATGCCACATTCAAGAATATTCTGCTTAGGTAATAATAACTGTGTGTGTGTATGTGCGTGCGTGCGTGTGTGAGTGTATGTGTCCCCCTGTCAGTGTGTGTGTGTGTCCGTGTGTGTGTGTGTGTGTGTGTGTGTGTGTGTGTGTGTGTGTGTGTGTGTGTGTGTGTGTGTGCGTGCACACGTGTGTTTGTTTGCAACAGTTATACATGAAAACTCTACAAGTGGACCTGTCCATCTTTTATCCCCTTAACTCTGGACAAGGAGACGACATTCTTTTACATTCACTTGGTATGATGCCACTACACCGTGGAAGCTGTCCAATGTTCTTAAGAAATTATCTACATGCTGTAGACATGGTCGCGAGCGATTGAGTTATGTATTATGCCGCTTTTAACAATTCAGACACGGTAGACAACAATGGTCACAAAACAGGGCGCTGCGTGGTCGACAAAAAGCTTCTTTTGCTCCCCAAACATTATGGATAATATACATAACATTGTCTCTCGACCTGTATGTGAAAGAAATTTCAAACATACCATCAATTGCAAACAAATAGCATAAATATCATGTGCAACCTCTTTACACAAAGTTTTCTTCAAGTTGCAATCTCACATCCCATTTGTAATGACAGTTGTTGACTTGAAAGTTAAACATATTTGTACACAGTGACAAGAACTTGTTACAATCTACAGATCTGTGAAATTAACAATCTTCATGTACTTTATTTAGTATTATAATTAATACTTACTTACAACAAAGATAAAGCTATAATGACTGCTCATGCTGTATGACAGCATACAGCTTCTACTGACACTTATCTGACAGAACTGAATGACTAAGAAACCTGTTTGATATTAGGACAATTTTTTCCTCAACGATTGGGAAAGATTTCTGTCCGTAACCCCGTGTTTATTTTTAATCATTATATGCCTAAGAATATACGCCTATGTTTTTTACATAAACAGCCTATACCCAGGGGTGGAAATAACCCATTGCCTGACGCCCGAGTCCAGTGTTTTTTTCTGTCGGGCAAGCAAATTTGTATATCACACTGTACCGGTGTCCAGTTGATATTCCAATGTTAATTATGTTGTTTATTTAAAAAATCAACAAGAAAACGGCCGGTATAGTGGAAAATTTATCAGGGCAAGTGATTTTACATGTGCCACTGTACCGGAGTACACTAGCAATTTTAAAGTTATTTCCACCCATGTATACCTAACCCTAAATCTAAAATCTAACCCCAAACCCAACCCTAATAAATAGAATACATTTCAAGCGGGGATTACGGGCGGAACTCTTACCTGAATCTTTGGCATATTTGGATAACGTTACTGCACAATACATGACACTAATTGTAAATTATTACTAATACTATAAATTAGCAGCTTAATTAATAATCTTATGTGTATAACTAGTATATAGGCTAATCATTGTATTGCAGGTAAAATATATCACATACTGTTTGGGGAATCGTCTCGGCCAGTCTTTGTGTATATTTTAGTTACTGAAATCGAATGACTCAGAGAACATTATTTCTCAGGTGTGGCACGTAACGAAATGACAGGTGTGTCAATTTAGATTTGAACATTTCAAGGAAATCCATCTGGTTCATGTATTTGATGGAGCATTTATTGAGGTTTTATTGACCTGCTTAAACATTCAACCCAACGGTCATGTCCAGCTACAGTCCATTCGCAGGCAAACACTAAGATCGTCCCCGCCCTTCGTTCGCTAAGCCAGGCCGCCATTTTGACTACACGCTCGCGTCTTGAGTAGTGTGAACATTGCTAAAATATCCCACTTACAGGTTAAAATTCATTTCCTAAGATACGCGAAAACAAACATTGAGGTAATTCCTTGCTTGAGGAAGGATATTGAAGATCTTGTGCAACTTACCATGTTTGTAAACGACCCGCGCAACACGGAGCACCAGAGTGTGTTGACAATCGGTTGTGACGTCACAGCTCAACCGGTTTTACCTGTGTGACCTCGATCAAACGAAATCCCGATCTGCCTATGCACTGCCTGCAAACAGGGGCTTGTACACAACATGCCGATGCTAGGCCGTATAGGACATCAGCCTAAACTTAAAAGCTGTACCGGAAGGCTGTTGCAGAAATCTAAACTATTTCAGATTTGCTATTTTGGGGACATTACGACAATATGTGAATGTTATTACTACAACAAAAGTTTTTCTTAACACATCACGTTATGCTTTACGTCAGACATGTTTTTCCCACTTTCCACAGGAATGGGAAAAAAGAAAACAATTTTGAAAGAAAAAATCGCCTCTGGGCGCACCTTTTAAGTGGAGTTTGTTTGTTCTCCAATACTCGCTCACACAGCGGCATCACCTGAAGCCAAAGGATAATCGGTGGCCTCACGAGCCCTGTAAAAAACAATGAAAATAAACCGAACAAGCAAAAAACAAACAAAATTTACAAGGCGGCCAAACAGGAGGACGCTAATTATATCATGCATGTTTACCAAAAAATGCAACTTTATGTAGCGATATAGTAATAACAATATAATGATAATAATAATTAATAGTAATGTAGTAAAAATACAAAATAATTATCAGGTTTGTTTACTCGAAAAATATAGTTTCAATTTTTTCCCCAGCCTTCGTGTTTTGGGGGGATAGAAAACAGTACAATAAGTAATGAAACATTTTCAGTTGTCAGGTAAAAGTACGTTATCCGAAGGAAGCAAAACAAGAGCGTGTATCCCAAATACAAGAGCAACATTTGAGATTTACATTTACAATTACATTCTACAGAGCATTAATGTGTGCTCTGGTAAATTAAAAATACACAGGGTCTTTTAATGCTAAAATGCTAAAACTGTCTTATCCATAAAAGGATATGTAACTGTCACTAACGGGGTCTTATCACTATATAAAGGATAGTGATAAGACCCCGTTAGTGACAGTACATATGATGGCAGATAGTTTTAGTGACAGTACATACCTTTGATGGCAGTTTTATAGCAGGATAGTGATAAGACCCCGTTAGTGACAGTACATACCTTGATGGCAGTTTTAGCGTTACAAGCAGGATAGTGATAAGACCCCGTTAGTGACAGTACATACCTTGATGGCAGTTTTTAGCGTTACAAGCAGGATAGTGATAAGACCCCGTTAGTGACAGTACATACCTTGATGGCAGTTTTTAGCGTTACAAGCAGGATAGTGATAAGACCCCGTTAGTGACAGTACATACCTTGATGGCAGTTTTTAGCGTTACAAGCAGGATAGTGATAAGACCCCGTTAGTGACAGTACATACCTTGATGGCAGTTTTTAGCGTTACAAGCCCCTGTGTAAAAATGTACTTCGATCACAAATATACAATTCTTCCGATTGTTTGAATCACTTTCAGTGGAGTTATTTCGTGAAACATGAGTTCTACTTATTTATTTGAATATAGATACACACGCGAGTGCGCAACGACATATTGCCGTCTTGAGACCACAGTGTACTTGAAATCTCCTTAATGTAGTGTCTCTTGTCAACATGTGGCAAGTATATACATTGCGATATGATATCTTATGTTATTACTCACGGCTGTGATTCATAAGTAGCATTGCCCAACACCCGTCAACACTAATATTTTCAGGTCGAGTTGGGAACGAGTTGTTTAGGTGCGTTTCAAATGACGAACCTTTCATCCAAAATACTCCTATAACGTTTTGGCTCAGTCTTATATGACGTAACATAATTATAACATTACTTTCAGTTTCTAACAAAACATTCTATTGCCAGCAGTCAAAAAAGTTTGTCTATGTCCTTTTGTCAGGTTGACACAAGGATCTGTTCTTTTGTATCAACACTATCATGTCATTCGTGACTTGGTGTCTATATTAGATAGGTTAGATACATGAGGCGAATGAGTTTTGTTTTACGCCGCTTTTGACACTATTCCTTTAATGTCTCGGCGGTGACACCAGAAATGAGTTTCACACTTTCTATCCATTTGGGGATTTGAACCCCTGTTTTCGGCGTTGACGAATACGTTCACCACTGGGCTTTAGCATCGCCACAGAATGGTTAGGTATGTTAATAGGGCTGCGCAATATAACCGGTTTACCGGTTCAGACATGAAAACGATACGTATTGCGATACGCTGATCGAAAACCGGTATTTTGACATGCATTCGGAAAACTTCGTAACACTCGGAAATCTTCGGATATTGCCTTGTTTCATTTGTGCCAAATGTTATTTACATTTATATTTTGTCAGGATTAAAAGTTGTTATTAAAGCTTAATCAAACACGATGATTTTGTTTCATTTTTGCTTTATAAGCATTAACTCGAGTATAAGTAGTCTTTTTTGTTGAAAAAACTTCTTGCAATATATTGCAATACATACCGCAATATATGCTTTCGCATCGCAATATATCGCGATATATCGCAATATGAAAATTCTCTGCAATACCCACCCCTATGTGTTAACTGTTACATGGATTCCTGTATGACCCTCAAAGATGGGGAAAAGTCGCCAAACCGATTTTAACTCGGTCAAGTAAATACTAAAGGATTAGACTGAGAGTGTTGACCCTGTTTGACAAGCATACAGTAGGTGGGTGGGTTGGTGGGGTGTATGTGTGAATAGGCGTCCCGGTATACCTGTCATTATGTCGATCGTTCAACCTGTATATATCCAGAGGGCGATTAACAAAGCCTATTCATAAGCCCAAATATGTACTATAGTCCGTTTGAGATAAAATGATACCGATGAATTGCAATCTAACACAAAAACAAATAGACATAAAAGAATCAACCCAACGCGGACTGCAATAAAAACAACAGACCAACTCTAGAAAAAAATGCATAATTTGTGTCACAAAAATAAAAAAGTTGTTTAAGAAACTGTCATCATATATTTGTGCGTTTCCCAGTTGTTACAAGGGCGCATTGGCAAACCAAAGGAACAGCGCGAAAAGCGAGATGCACGTGCGTTAACGGGTTCTCAACATACTTTTGAGCTGGTGTGATGACACGTATGTTGTGACCTTAAATGTAGAATGGTCTTAAGTGTAGAATAGTCATGAATATTCATCAGTGGGCGGAGATTATATGGATATACGTAATATACTAGTATACTAGTTGACTTAATAATATTTTAAAGTACATATATGTACCTGCGAATTGCACATAATATATGTATGTTACATACAGAGGGCAAATGAGTTTGTTCAAAATATGCCTCTGATAACCCAGCAGAAAATGGGTACCCGGTAGGATAAGTCATGTGACTATTAACGTTTTAGCACTTCACAGGCAGCTTGGGGTATCCGGGGTAATGATAATCAGATTGTGATTTCAGCGTCCAAGGAGCAACTAGAGGGATGGATACTAGGCGCTATACAAATTAATTATTATCAGTATAATCATTATCATATTTTTTCGTGTCCAGCTGCCCGTGTTAACACACAGCCCGTACTACTACACACCAGAACTCCTGCACACACTGTGACATATACCCAATATAATACACCAGTGGATGATATTGTGAGCACATGTTGTTGTTTGTTTGTTTGTTGTTTAACAGAGGCGGTGGGGTAGCCTAGTGGTTAAAGCGTTGGCTCGTCACGCCGAAGACCCGGGTTCGAATCCCCACATGGGTAAAATGTGTGAAGCCCATTTCTGGTGTCCCCCGCCGTGATATTGCTGGAATATTGCTAAAAGCGGCGTAAAACCAAACTCAGTCAGTCAGTCAGTGTTGTTTAACCCACACTCAGCAATATTGCAGCTATATGGCGGCGGTCTGTACATACTCGAGTCTGGACCAGACAGTCCAGTGATCAACAGCATGAGCATTGATCTACGCAATTGGGAACCGATGACATGTGTCAACCAAGCCTGACCACCCGATCCCGTTAGTCGCCTCTTACGACAAGCATGGGTTACTGAAGATCAACTCTTACCCGGATCCGGGTTAGAGTTGATCTTCACGGGTCGTGAGTAATTCTACCAATTCTACGATCCGGGCTGGATGTTCCTCAAAACTAATTTCTCGATTTGGTTTAGGTTGAAATTGATGTTGTTTCAAATCCATCACGATTAAAGCGAAAAGGACAAAAATGATGATGGTGATGATGATGTTGGTGATAACAACAACATCATCAACAACAACAATAATCAAAACAACAACAGACCGCAGCCGCTGAATGAGGATATTTTAAGATTTATTCCAGTAATATCACGGCTGGGGACGCCTGGAATGGGTTTTCCTTAGTGTACTCAGGTAGGGAGTCGAACCCGGGTCTTCGGCGTGATTCGCTTAACCATTAGGCCACCCCACTGTCCCAAAGCTGCAATTATATAGCAGCAGTGCCTGCAACGTAAAATAGTATTCATTTCACGTAGTCATGTTGAGTCCATAATTACATGAAACATGTTCACACTCACATAAGCAATGTCTACAGTTACATGTACGTGATCATATGTGTTTGTGTCACAACCTTGGTTTCATTCGTGACCAACTCGTGTTATTCCGGGACAAGCCGAATAGCAGTTACGGAAAGGGGCGAGTGGTGACGGATGCCTTTGGTTTATGTACCGCCTTGAGCAGCATGTCAGTTATGTCACGTTATGATATATTAAACGAAATTATGTCAAGTCCTAGACGTTCACTACTTTGGTGAAACCTGGGGGTAACCGTATGGCAATGATAAACCCAGTAACAGAATCGAGGCAAACGGAGATGCGAAGTCACAATCGTCGAGTTCAGGTGTTTTCAAGGGAGGCAACTCTGGAAGGCATATTGCAATGCCACAGACGTCCGGACAGTGCCCTTGATCCATACGACAACAGTGCATGTTTCAAGGCAGGGGCGATGGGGTAGCTTTGTGGCTAAAGGGTTCGCTCGTCACGCCGAAAACGCGAGTTCGATTCCTCACATGGATAATGCGTGAAGCTCATTTCTAGTGTCACCAGCCGTGAAATTGCTGGAATATTGCTAAAGCGGCTTAAAATCATATTCACCGACTTTCAAGACGACCAAAAGAACTCGAAGACACGAAAACCAACTCTTGCGTCATCCCCAGTTTTCGTTATGTGATATATACCATGCAACCTTTGATGTTGTAATGCGGCGTAATAAAAACAAACTTATCCTAAATAAGAAATGCAAAACAAAGCTGGAACCCCTGTTAGTTACAAAATATTTTTCTCATTTTTTTACGAAATTTGTTCGTTGAAGCTGCGGATACTGTGACACCATCAAATTTTGTCGGCAATGATGTGGGGATTATATCAAACAGCAGACACCATCCTCTTTATCCGCTCACTCGCTGTCCACTGTTCATTGTCAATTAAATGTTTGCCTTTAACACTAAAAATAAAACACACACACACACACACACACACACACAGAGCGACACACACACACACACACACACAGACACACACACAAACAAAGAGAAGAAAAACGTAACGAACCCAAACAACAAATAAACAAACAAACAAAAACATGACGTTGGGAGTTCAAACAACTGATAAACCAATCATCACTGAGGCGTCGTTTCGTTCCTCACCTGTCCAGAGACAACAGCTGGCTTGCAGTGAAAAGGGACGTAACTCGTGCAGTACTACTCCGCGAGTTTCGATCAATATTTCTTGACAGGTGTGTTTATCTGGTCGCACTGTAGAGTATCGACGATACTAGACTAACACCTAGTCTCTGAAATGGACATTTTTTACAGAAAAAAACTCATAGTGAAAAAAAAAATATGTAATGAGAAGGAGCCCAGAGACTTTCTTCATTTTAAGAAGCTGTGGAAATCTAGACTTGCCAAATGTTCTAGACTTGTGTGGGATTTCATGGATATATTTGCCTCGCGATCTGTATCACAGACTACGACGGCACCGTCGTTGTAGGTATGATTAAAGGAATGTGAAGGATCTGTGGAAAATGTTTCTAATTTCACAAATATTGAAATACATTTACCAAAATGACTCTAGCATTTTAGTTCATTGTTTGCGATTGAGGATGTATGTGGTGTGTGTTACTGTTTGTTAAAATTCCGGACGGACTAGGCTTCGAGTGCTACCCATCCTAAATACCATGACGCATTGCAACATGGATATGCCAGGGGCGGTGGGGTAGCCTAGTGGTTAAAGCGTTCGCTCGTCACACCCAAGAACCGGGTTCGATTCCCACTTGGGTACAATGTGTGAAGCCCATTTCTGGTGTCCCCCGCCGTTATATTGCTGGAATATTGCCAAAAGCGGCGTAAAACCATACTCACTCACTCACTCACTATCTCTCTCTGGCACAGCAATCACGTCAACCAAGTCAGCGAACCTGACCACCCGATCCCGTTAGTCGCCTTTTACGACAAGCATGGGTTACTGAAGACCAATTCTAACCCAGAGGTTCACGGGTGACCTCCTCCGTTCCAATGATGGCCTTACTAACTAGTTCAAAGCGTTCGAATGCCTTTACGAAAAAGATCTATTCCTGAAAATACAGAGTTATATTTGTTTAAAATATTAGATATTTATTAGTTTGAGGACATGTGGTTTTAAAATGTTTTTCATTTTGAGCTTGTTTGGTCTTTAATTTTTTCGAACGGCAAACGTGAAAGTGTCATCACGTGTTGGCCGATCGTGGGCATGCATTTTATAATGATGACACCGTATTTAGTCCAACTCATTCGATCTAGTGTTAAATTGTGTTTTGCTGTTGGTGTGCATTTTATATGCAGAATCTTTTTTAATATCAGTTACTATTAATCCTTCCTTTTTCATTGGCAATTTGGGGCGGGTAGCCTTGTGGTTCGATCGTCATGCTGAAGACCCGGGTTCGATTCCCCACATGGGTACAATGTGTGAAGCCCGTTTCTGGTATCCCCCGCCGCGATGTTGCTGGAATATTGCTAAAAGCGGCGTAAAACCGCTCACTCACTCACTGGCAATTTGCATGCACAACAGTTGCCCACAGATATAGGTGAGCTCCAGCGCTGTGTCACCATCTTGTCATTTGAAGTCCATTTACGAAACTCTGTTTATACACAATAGTAACACAAATATTATGATCGTGGTTAAAACGTGTGAATATTAAGATCAACATTACGAAAGAGCATTTGTGCAGTGGGAACACCTACGATCGGGGAACTGATCTAGTGCGATTAGATGGAAGGGTAACGGGTGTGCGTTATAGATATGAAGTGTTGCAGCCAGTAGTTGTTCCCATCCAGCGTAGAACAGGTGGAAATCTCGAATTCCAGCACGAATGCAGGGATTTTCTACCATGGCCACCAGTGAAGGTCCGGGTTAGAATACTGATCTTCAGTAACCCATGTTTGTCGTAAGAGGCCACTAACGGGATCGGATGGTCAGACTCACTGACTTGGTTGACACACGTCATCGGTTCCCAATTGCGCAGATCGATGCTCATGCTGTTGATCCCTGGATTGTCTGGTCCAGACTCGATTATTTACAGACCGCCGCCATACAGCTGGAATATTGCTGAGTGTGGCGTAAAACTAAACTCACCCACTCACTCTACCATGGCCATCAAAAAGTCCAGACCTAAACCCCATTGAACATCTTTGGGACGTTCTTTGTCGTCGTGTCAGATCCCGCGATGTTCAGCCACAGACAAATGGCGCCATGTTCCAAGCTCTCCAAGAGGAATGGCAGGCTATTCCCCGGGCTGTAATCCGCAAGTTGACCCAAAGTGTCCCACGTCGACATGAAGCAGTGATCCGGGGGCATGGGGACACACCAGATACTGACATTTCAATTGCAGTGTGCGTGACCTTTTAACATTGCTCTCACAAAGTTCACTATTAATGACACAATTTTTTTCATATACACATTAATTTTCCCTCAGTATATATTGTCTTCCTAAACAAGTTCCGTATTATGAAGTATATAAGAATTTAAGAATTACAAGAAACTGCATGTAATTTACCTCAAAGCACACAGATAGCACCATTACAACCATTATTCTAAAATACATAAATGAGACCATCCCTCGCTAGGGCAATACAAAATTTCACACTCGTTTCGTATTAGTCGTATGAAACACTTGCTCGTCTAATCATCTCTATATACTACCCCAACACAAGATTCCTGAGGAAACTTGGTGCGTAAAGTTAGCCAAACTTAAAACGTGACTTGATGCTCTTTAAATGGATATAAAGCATGTGTGCATGTATAACGGATTTTGGCTTGCGTGTTCCGACCTTAATGATCCGGGTTACGATTGGTCTTCAGGAATCAATGCAAGAGCTAGGTGACTAACGGGATCGGGATGTTGTCTGACACATGTCATCGTATCCCAGTTGCGTACATCGAAGCACATGATGTTGATCACCGGATTATCTGGTCCAGACTCTACTATTTACAGAGCTCTGTCATACTGCTGGAATATTGCTGAGTTCGGCGCGAATCAATCAATCAACCAATCAACCAATCAACCAACCAACCAACCAACCGAAGCGTTCGCTCATCACGCCGAAGACCCGGGTTCGATTCTCCACATGCGTAGCGTCCCCCCGCCGTGATATTGCTGGACTATTGATAAAAAAGAGGCGGAAAACTAAACTCACTCGATCACTCTCTCTGAGAACAAACACGAACGATCAGCTGCACTAATTCTTTCTTTACCTTATCCTTGCCATAATATATTTAAGCTTGAATCACACTTTCATTCATTTCCTTGAACATTAGATAATAAAACCTTAAAAAATCAATAACTCGAGAATTTAAATCCGGATTAAGCCACGTGACAGACGGAAGTTGACTCAGTGAAACATTTTTCTCAATACAACAAGAGGCTGATTTCGGAATGGAACGTGCCTACGTGGGAGCAGTGTGCAAAATAGCCACTGGCCCGCTAGCCCGTGGCTAGTAAAAATCCAGTCGGGCCAGTAAATCTCCACAATCACCATGGGGTCATTTTGTAGATATATCACTCTCTCCGACTTGTTAAGTTATAGTACACTTTTAAATCATGCAAGATTATGGCCTGATAAAAAAATGTTCATCATATTAGCAGCTTAATGATGAAACCCGTTTTTATGTTCAAATTTCGGGCTTGTGAATTAATTTGTGGGCTAATAACTTTCAATCATAAATATCCCGACTGGCTAGCAAAATTTGGAAACTATTTCGCACACTGCATGGGAGTACGTTAAAAGTAGGACAGCACAGCTTGAGCTTATGTCAAGGTCACGGTCACCGTGACCCAGGAATTCCTAGATGCATCCGTTTTTCCTTTCCACCGACATTGTTTGATTGTTTGCTTGAGTGCTATCGGTGTAACACTTATAATCACTGGGTTAGGAACTGCAAGTTTGAGACCCAAGTACATTATGTAGCGGGAAGTCAATCTTTAAGTGTGTACATGTATTTCTTGCATACAGTTCCTTGTTCTCTTATGCATTGCCACAACATACACGGATAAGTTACTTCAAAGTCGCAAGTTAACGTCCGCTCATCCGCTGAGATGTTTTCCCCTCAATGAACATAGACGACCTAGATCTTTGACAAAGGCATGTAATAAAGCTGAACCCGTGATCACGTGGAATAATGCAGTTTTAGTTTACCAGGAAGTGGTCCTCTCATCTTTTCATAAACTGTAAATTAGCGGGCGTGGCGCTTATATCCCTTTGTGTGTGTCACGCAAACACCGGGGCAAAATTCTCTATTCTCCTTAAGCTGGATTAGGGGCGGTGAGGTAGCATGATGCTTAAAGTGTTCTCCCGTTACGCCCAAGACACAGGTTCGATTCCCAACATGGGTACAATGTGTGAAGTCCATTTCTGGTGTCCCTCGCCGTGACATTGCTGGGATATTGAAAAAGAACGGCGTAAAACCATACTCACCCACTGATATTATATTTATTACATGGTCTCTGATTTGGTCAAACGTTTTCACGTTACCTGGGTGAAAACAGTCGCCCAAACACTACAAATTTCAGATGAAAACACAACTGAGGAATATTTATGAAATATATCACCATCGAATAGCCAATTCTTGCTTGCAGCACTTTTGGCCAAGGTCAAACATGAGTGTATACTTTCTATTCAGCGGCATATATTTAATGGGTTGGTGTACTTACTAACTTTGCGATAAGATTTTAAAAATATTTTCAGCATATTTGCACGATTATTCGAGGATTGAGAGATAAGGCCTGGATGTGCGTGTGAGCAGTCTTCAGTAATATTCTAGTAATATCACCACAAGGGTACACCGGAAAGGTGTCGCATGTAGGGATTCGAACCCGGATTTTTCCCGTGGCAAGCGGACGATTGAACCAATAAGCTACCCCCGGGTCGAGTTAGGGTTGGGGGCTGGAAGGGACTGGGGTTTGATTTTTCACTGAAAGGATGAACCAATCATTGTTGTACATCACGTCATCATCTTCTTCATCGCCACCACTTCAACTGACTACGAGACGGACTTGCCTTATTCTAGGGGTATATAAATAGTCGAGTCAGGACCAGACAATCCAGTGATCAACAGCATGGCCAGCAATCTACGCAATTGGGATTCGATGACATGTTAACCAAGTCAGCGAGCCTGAACGCCTGATCCCGTTAGTCGCTTCTTACGAGCAGACTTGACTATTGCAACTGTCTGTTGGCCGGTGCAACCAAGTCTCAGATACGAAAGCTACAAAGAGTACAGAATGTAGCAGCCCGCATTGTGACAAGATCCAGGAAGAATGATCATATTACTCTTCTATACTTTCTACACTGGTTGCCTGTGGATTTCAGAATTCAATTTAAACTTCTCTGCCTTGTCTTCCGCTGTCCGTCTGGAACTGCCCCTACATATTTATCCAGTCTTCTTTCTCTGTACAAGCCTTCTCGTTTGCTCCGTTCACAAGATAAAAGTCTTCTTCTTGTCCCTAAAACTAGAACAGTGCAGTATGGAAACAGATCCTTTGTCTATGCAGCACCAGTGGCCTGGAACAAACTTCCACAGAATCTCAGGGACTGTACTGACTTTGTCACTTTCAAATCCAAGTACAAAACACATTTGTTCAGGACAGCCTTTTCAACTATAGCTGTGTAATTTGTTACATTCTATCTGCGCTTTGAGCATGGACTGCATGGATACCAGCACATTACAAATGTGTTATGATGATGATGATGATGAAGTATGGATTACTAAAGACCAATTCTAACTCGGATCTTCACGAGTGGAGACACATAGGGTTGCTGAAGACCAGATCTGATAAGGGTCTTCACGGGTGGAGACAAGCATGGGTTGCTGGAAACCAGACCTGACAAGGGTCTTCACGGGTAGAGACAGATGGGTTGCTGAAAACCAGATCTGACAAGGGTCTTCACGGGTGGAGACAGATGGGTTGCTGAAAATCAGATCTAACAAGGGTCTCCACGGGTGGAGAGAAAGGGGTTGCTGAAAACCAGATCTAACAAGGGTCTATACGGGTGGAGACAGATGGGTTGCTGAAAACCAGATCTAACAAGGGTCTCCACGGGTGGAGAGAAAGGGGTTGCTGAAAACCAGATCTGACAAGGGTCTTCACGGGTGGAGACAAGCATGGGTTGCTGAAGACCAGATCTGACAAGGGTCTTCACGGGTGGAGACAAGCATGGGTTGCTGAAGACCAGATCTGACAAGGGTCTTCAAGGGTCTCAGTGTATAAATGATAAAAACGCATCCATTGACAATGTGAATAGCCCCATCGTCTTCCTAATACTAAACCCACTGTCTATTTATGTCCCATTAGAAAGAGAAAACAGAACGCTGCGAGAATTCAACAGTTTCGATTTTATGTTTGGAACAATCTCGTCACCGACTCTCCTCTGTGCTGTCGATATTTGTGGAACAAGATATTGTTAAAAAAAACCGTTGTGTGTATAACCATGACTCAGTTTATGAGTGTATTCTGGACTAATTACTTCGATATTATACCTACGAGTTAAGCCGAGGCGAGGGTAACAGATTATCGTATGTTAAGGGAATTACCCCGACTTCTTGTATTTGAATGTACGTCTTTAAGTGGCATTTTAGAAGTTAGGAAGTACAAAATAGACAAACTTTATTAATGACAAATTTATTACGAGAGTGCGACGTTTCGATACAGATTCTTGTACGTTGCTTAACAAGTTGTTATCCATAAACGTTGTCTATTTTGTAATCTGGCAAAACTCAGCAATTTCTTTCAATTCTATAGATATATATTATCAAAGCTTAAACAAACCTTAACAAATATCTTCAAATCATTGAGGAAAGGGTGCGATTTAAAGTTAAATGAATGAAAAAAATATCAACGATAAACTGAATTCCTAGGTTGACTATTGTTTATTTTACAACGAGAATCTGAAATCGATGTTTTTACGACCAGTGTACCTTAATCCTAAACACTAAATGTAATGTAAACACTTGCTGTATAGGGACCATTCATAACCAATAGCGGTGGTGTGTGTGTGTGTGTGTGAGTGTTTGTGTGTGGCGGGTGATGATTTTTATGGAGCTGCATGTACAACGTGAATGACCCCTAGCTACTTAAATTGACGACACCCCACCCCCCCCACACACCACACACACAACCTTCCCCTTACCTTCCCAGAACAGAATCGGTTACACACACACACCACACCATCCCCCTTATAATCATCACCATCACTATAGGAGTCCGACTAACCCCCATTTGGCTTTCAAACACAATAACACGTTTACCCCGTGCAAACTGTTCGCGGATTGTCGTACGTAGCTTTGTGCTTTGTGCCGTCACAGCTGTGTCAATTCTTGATTACAAAATACACTGTATAAATGTTCAACTAGGCTAGTAGTGCATGTAGGTCAACTTTCATCAACGGAGTCACAGCTGAAAAAACGGCGTGTGGCTTCCTAGAAGTAGAGCACTTCCAAGAAACCAGCGCATGGGATCGTGTGTGCAGAGCACCGTCATGGATTGCAGACCAGCCATTTCCTGGAATTCCTCCATTCTCAGCCAAGTCTGAATACTGCTATCGTGAATGGGCTGGCTTTTCACAAGAATCAATACATTGTACGTAATGCATTTCGTTATTTTTAGCTGTGGGCAATCTAGTTCAGGATCTCCCAAGGTCGATGTTGTGTTTGATCATACTGTGTCGTTGTCTAATAATACCGTGGTGAAATTCACATCGTGAGTTATTTTACGTGAATATTTGGGTTCTCATTGCTTGTATCATACAATACCGATGAGAGAACTTGTAGATATATACGAGTGAGTATGGTTTTACACCGCTTTTAGCAATATTCCAGTAATATCACGGCGGGGAACACCAGAAATGGGCTTCACATATTGTACCTATGTCATGGGGCATTCGACTGTACATGAAAACCGGAAGTTGCACCTTTGCAACAACCTATTTTCCACTGTACAGTTTTTAAGGGACAACCCAGGCTTCACGTTCACGGTTAGTTTAAGGTATTCCCCACCTTAAACAAATGCACCATTTTAAATATGACAATATAACGTCTCTCTCCACACATTTGGAATCACGTAATAATGATAATGTTTCTATTCTTGTCATAAATGTCTATTTCAAGCGGCACCCATACCGAAGCTAACGTAGCGATCGCGAAAAAACTTATTTTACTCCTGATATTACGCAAGTGATGACCACACGGTGCTTGTGTTCAATTTTACAGCAAAATGCGTCTTTTTCAAAGTCCTCTGTGATGTTTTAATGCTTATTTCCTTATATTTAGCGAGAAACATGGCAAAATATAGACTGTACGCTCTGATGGTTGCTGCACCAGTACTAGCTGCCACAACCTGAGACAGTAGCAACGACCCTTTAGCGTACAGTTAGCTTCAGTCAAAACACGGGCTTAAAACATTCCCAATACAAGCATTGGGCATATGTGCAATAAAATCTGCAGTAGCAACGACCATTTAGCATACAGTTTAGCTTCAGTCAAAGCAAAGGCTTAAAACATTCACAATACATGCATAGGGCATTTATGTAATAAACTCTGCAGTATGTCTGCATAGAAAAAGTCTAATTGTATGAAACAGACCATCTATATTACTGTGATTGACAGATTTAGAGTGAGTGAGTGAGTTTAGTTTTTACGCCGCTTTTAGCAATATTCCAGCAATATCACGGCGTGGGACAACAGAAATGGGCTTCACACATTGTGCCCATGTGGGGAATCGAACCCGGGCCTTCGGCGTGACGAGCGAACGCCTTAACCACTAGACTACCCCACCGCCCCACAGATTTAGATAATTGTGCATAAGGCATGATCACGTTATCTGAAAGACGACAGTAAGTCATCCCGATAAGGAGGATGAATGAATGTCACCTCATAAATATAAAAGTTAAGGGTACAAGAAGGCTTCATCTGTGGACACACAGACGTTAAGCCCTCTCTATTAAAAAAATTGTCTGTATGTAATTACCGTGAACGTGAAGTCCGGGTTGTCCCTGTAAAACTGTGCAAAGGAAAATGGGTTGTTGCAGAGGTGCAACATCCGGTTTTCATGTACAGTCGAATACCCCCTGTGCATGTGGGGAATCGAACACAGGTCTTCGGCGTGACGAGCGAACGCTTTAACCACTAGGCTACCCCACCGCCCCTGTAGCTATATATACGTAAATAAACCTTTTTTTTTTGTCAAAGGATGCCTTTTAATTTTGTTAACAGCTTGTTCACCTCCCACGTCTCTCACAAGTCATTATGTTGTTTAGTTGTTTGATGATTAACGCCGCACTCTGCAATAATCCAGCTTATCCAGTCTGTAATACTGAAATCTGGACCAGACAATCAAGTGATTAACATATGAACATTAATCCATGCATCTAGGATACGACAGTCGCACTTCCATTTAATTCAGCCAGTTCTGATGTCCCCCGCCGTGATGTTGCTGGAATATTGCTAAAAGCGGCGTAAAACCAAACTCGGTTAGTCAGTCAGTCCATTTAATTCAGGTCTTACTGCGTGGGAGCGGAGGGTTGGCCTAATTGTTAAAGCATCGAATGCTCACGCTGAAGACCCGGGTTCGATTCCCGACATGGGTACAATATGTGAAGCCCATTTCTGGTGGCCCCCGTCGTGATTTTGCTGGAATACTGCTAAAAGCGGCGGAAAACCATTTTCACTCACTCACTCACTCACTTAGAACGCGTTTCAGCTACAAAACTAACCGAGGACAATCCATTACGGGTCACGTCAGAACAACTTCACCAGCCAAAGACGTCAACTCAAGCCAGTCAGAAAGCAGCTTCCTCGAGCATAACGACAAACGTTTCTGACAGACGACTTTAGCCCAAACTAGGCGAAGAAAAAAGTATTTTTACAGTTCTGCATTAAAAAAATATATAATATATACCTCTCAGGGACGGGGACGGTGGGGTAGCCTAATGGTTAAAGCGTCCGCGCGTCAAGCTGAAGACCAGGGTTCGATTTCCCACATGGGTACAATGTGTGAAGCCGCTGCTGGTGGTGATATTGCTGGATTATTGCTAAAAGCCAATCTCACTCACTCACTCATTGGTCATTGGGAAAACCCTGTTCAGGCCTTTACGAGATTTGATGATTAGAAAATACATTTCGATAGTCACATGCCCAATCTGCTGGAAGCTCGTTCTGACGTACCGTGTTTGCACTTAAGTGAGTGAGTTTAGTTTAACGCCGCACTCAGCAATATTCCAGCTATATGGCGGCGGTATGTGAATAATAGACTCAGGACCAGATAATCCAGTGATCTGGAACATGTGCATCGAACTGCGCAATTGGGTACCGATGACATACACGTTGTCAACCAAGTCAGCGAGCCTGACCCCCCGATCCCGTTAGTCGCCTCTTACGACTAGCATTGGTTACTGAGGATCAATATTTTAACCCGGACCTTCACGGGTGTTTGCACTTGAAGCTGGTATGATGCGCAAAGGAGATAATCCTATAGATATACAACATAATTCCAATGAATGCGACCTTCCGGTGTAGATACTAACACTGTCACACTGTCATACACGCGGTCATTCAATTCACTCATCACTTGCTTGACGATGGTGTTAGTATCTGTACCGAAAAACGTCGCTCTCATTACCTCGTAAGGATGGGAAAGCCACACTAACTCGGTGCGCCTAGTGGCTGCAAGAGTTGTATGTTCCCCAGGGAGTTGAGATTGATAATACGACGTGCTGTTGAGATTGTCATCCAGTGATCGAGGGAGAAAACAAAGCGCCTTTAAGCAGCTGAGCTGGATGTCGGGGCTATACAAATGTATGTATGTATGTATGTATGTATGTATGGATGGATGGATGTATGTATGTATGTATGTATGTATGTATGTATGTATGTAATGTATGTATGTATGTATGTATGTAATTGAAATACTGAAGTTGTACAGCCATATCTCCCTACTAGAACTAAGATCTTAAGATTGAAATTCGTTATTCAACATGTAATTCTGACCCGATTTTATAAATCTCTGTGACACGCAAGCTTCTATAAAAGTAAAAATATTCCACAACGTGCAATAGAAATGGGAAAAGGCACACACAATATTGAGATAGACTTTTATTGTAATATTCTGTTTGGTTTAAAAAAGGTTGGATGCAACAGCTAATCAAGACCAGTTATTTTCAAGCAAAATTTGGTTCATATGGAACAAACCTAAAGCTTTCGATAAACTGAATTATACTCTTGAGACTATCCCTATCAATGACTGTAAAACGAATTTCGTGTAATGATTGGTTACAACAGTATTTCTCAACATGCATGTCTCTAAAAACCAACACACAGCAGAACTTTGTTATAAGACTGACTGACTGACTGACTGACTGAGTTTGGTTTTACGCCGCTTTTAGCAATATTCCAGCAACATCACGGCGGGGGACACCAGAAATGGGCTTCACACATTGTGCCCATGTGGGGATTCGAACCCGGGTCTTCGGCGTGACGAGCCAACGCTTTAACCATTAGGCTACCCCACCGCCCCTTTGTTATAAGAAGCTTCCAGTGCAATATTAACCCAGCTAACCCACAACGTTTTCGCAACGTTGTGGGAAGGTTGTAGATTGGTAACGTCATGAGACAACGTTGTCATAACGTTAGTATTACGTCATTTTAACGTTATGTCACAACGCAATAACCACGTAGCAAATTGACGTTGAGGAAACGTTATGTTTGGGGCTCCTCACAACGTTATAACAACGTTTCTTATAATTTGTCACGATAGCGGTTTCTGTAAAACCTTTCTCTTTGAGATGCTTTCTTCACTATTCAGCTACAGCTTCAGAAAACACACGACCAAAACAACATGCAAATTGACGAATAAACATTGAAGTGAATTTCTGCTTTTGTTTCTGTACTGTTCACTACTGGGAAAACTATTCAACTATTAATGTTAAATATAGCTTTAGGACAACGTAAAATACGTTATCATCAAATAGCTTGTGGCGACGTGAAAATGACGTTTCACAACATCAGGCCAGAACGTTGTGACAACGTAAACGGAGTCCACAGAATAACGTTGTAATAAAGAAATTGTGACAACGTGAAACTGTCAGCAGGGAATATGCAATGTGAAACAAACGTATAAAAAGATACAAATAAATTGGATGTCATACGAATCTGTTTATAGTCTTTCTTAATTACAAAAAGGAACAGCCAAACTAACTTCAATAAACTATTTTCAATAAATCCACAATCAAGTAAAGAAGTGAAATCTAAACTAGTTTTAATATAATACTGGTGTATCACAAAACTATTCGTGTTATTTAGGTATTTGGGAAGCGTATTTACAAAATACAGTATACATAAATGGTCACAAGCAAAAGCTACACACAAGCTGGCAATTATCTCATAAAACTGTTAAACACTCACAACACTAAAAAGAGTAATTAACATGGACATTGTCTGCCTCTGAAATAGCTGAATACATGGGAGTAACGGTGTTTACCGAAAAGTTATCACTTGGAATGTAATCTTCTAAGACCTTTTGTATGCTTTTTCCACATCGAATAGCAAACGCCACGGTCTTACCTACCACGTTGTAGTCAAAGTAGAGAAATTACAGACAGTTAAACTACGTCCATTACGAACTCAAAGGGACCAGTAATTTCAGTTCGGTATAACCGTATTTCGAAAAACGTACTTATATACTACCCATCAAAACTTTAGACTCATTATTGTTAATGTAGCCACTTACTTCAGTCAACTGTTCTAAACTAGATTTTGCAAAATATTCCCTACTGTTTAAAGGTACTGTTTACACATGAACTGGTGTATTTTAAAACAAATTCGTAATGTTGAAAAGATTATTGTCATGAGTTCAAGAAATCATGAAACTCAGTGAAAATTGGCGAATTCTTAACAAAACTTCACACCAAAACGCAGCTGTTCACATGCACGATATTTGCACATGCTTTGATGCATGATCCTCATGCAATTCATCTGCATAAGGTTTACAGTTGGTTCCCCCAAGTTAGTGGAGAAATTCATCTTCGATATAACCACACATATATCCATAACATATAGTGAGTGCTTTAAGTGAGTCTAAACTTTTGACGGGTAGTATATAAACACCAAATCGCCGAGACAAACCCACCCACCCCCCAATAAGTTCGTTATATCAGTCAGTTCGTTATAAAGGTGGTCGTAATAAACGTAGTTTACTGCACAGACAAAGCGGGTTTGTCTCCTTCAATACCACGTCAATAACCTCGTTGCATCCAGAGATAACAGCATATGATCAAAATCGGGAACATGGTGTGTGGAGGTTTTGGAACAAAAAATCACAAAAAAGATATCTACATGTACATGAAAAGTTAAGACAAAAGAATCATGAATTCAGGATAAACGTTTATTTTCCATGATCAAATAGAATTTGTTAGTTTAGCCAGAAAAGGTTCAATCTTGATTATTCTAGTAATTTATAATGCATTAAAGTCTTGATTGTCGGGATTTCTATTATTATTTCTATTATTATTCCTATTATTGGATTGTCTCTCTGGTAAACAGCTAGCTGCCATGAGTGAGATTTCTCTTCAAAACATGTCTCTGACAGGGCTAAGGCGGATGCATTAACAAGGATCTCGGATACAGGAAGGAAGCATATCGTTGCCAGAGATTGTCAGTTATCAAAAGATGAATCTTTTCAAAAATGAATCCTTTAAAAGATCTATTTGATTGATTTAAGCAATAATACATGTATACCTACTATGACCATTCAACAGCTACTGGTAATTCAAGATAGTTTGTTTCACCCAATTCATCCGAGAGATTGCACAAAATGTTTCATCGCTGCTAATTGCAATGACTTCGCCGGCATCTTTACAAATGTTTGAGTCCTTATCACATAAATTATTTTGTTCTATACTTCGAACAGCATATGAACAATGATTTTTCCTTCGAATTACCGTTTCTGTTTTGGCAACAATTTTCTGTGTCGCCTTCCGTTCTGAATGGGAACATTCTGAAATTGCTGCCCCAAGGTAATCAATAAAGCTAAGTGACTGGACATCCTGCTAGACATCATCCTCTGGTTGCCAATCTGGTGTCCAGCATTCGCCATGACACAATCTATTTGACCAGCATGTATCTGTTGGCCTCCAGTCGCGATGATACTCTCTATTTCTTGGGCTGTCATATTCTGACCTCCATGCACTATGGTACCTCCCACCTGGTCTGCTGGCCAATGTTGGCCACCGTTCACCATGGTATCACTCATGTGACCAGCTGGTATCTGTAGGTTTCCATTCACCAGGGTACCTCCCGTCAAACCAGTTGGCATCTGTTGTCCTCCATATGTCACGGTACCTCCCATCTGACCAGCTGGCACGCGTTGTCCCCAATTTGCCGTGGTACCACCAATCTGACCGACTGTCATGCGTTGTCCTCCATTAGTAATCGTACCTCCCATCTGGCCAGTTGTCACGTGTTGTCCCCCATTTACCACGGTACCACCAATTTGATCAGCTGTCACGTGTTGTGACCTATTTACCATGGTACCACCAATCTGATAAGGTGACATATGTAGTCCTCCATTTATCATGGCACCACTAATTTGAGCAGCTGTCACGTGTTGTGACCCATTTGTCATGGTACCACCAATCTGATGAGTTGACATATGTGGTCCTCCATTTATCATGGCACCACTAATTTGAGCAGCTGTCACGTGTCGTCCTCCATTTACCATGGCACCACTAATTTGACCAGCTGTCACGTGTTGTGACCCATGTGTCATGGTACCACCAATCTGATGAGTTGACATATGTGGTCCTCCATCTATCATGGCACCACTAATTTGAGCAGCTGTCACGTGTTGTCCCCATTTACCACGGTACCACCAATTTGACCAGCTGTCACGTGTTGTGACCCATGGGCCATGGTACCACCAATCTGACCGGATGTCATCCCCAGGCCTCCATATATCATGGTATCTCCCATCTGACCAGCTGTCATGTGTTGTAGTCCATTAGCCATGGAACCACCAATCTGACCTTCTGGTATATATTGCTGGCCATGGCTTCCATCCACACCGTAGTTCTGCTGATGTCCACCGTTGGTGTTCTCCGTTATATGCGCAGGATAGACCGTTGTCGGTTGTACGGGAACAACCTGCCCTCCATCTTTTGACATGTTTCTCTGTGACGGGCAGTAATTAATTTGCTGTCCACCACAGCTCGAATTCTGCCACCCATGACCATGACCATTCACGATCCCCTGTGCAACATTCATGTGGTTACCCACAACCAAACCAGGCATCGTTTGCTGTGGAATGGTCACGACCGTGTTAGGATTACAACTGTTAAATTGCATCTGTTCTGGATTTGTCATATACCCATACCGATCTGGAATCACTGAAGTTGTAGGTGGAGCCATTGTGACCAATCGCGACGTGTTCATCCCCTGAAAAGTCTCCTGCTGTTGCCCTAAAGTATCTGCTGAGAACACTTGTTGGCGCCCGCAACTCATAGGTGATGCTGTCAACAGACACATGTCACTGCCTGACACAGCTGGTATCCCATGTTGCTGATACAAACCCTTCTGAGATGCGGATGAAAAGACTGGAAGCTGATTTCCAACTTGTGATACTGTTGCCTGGTTTGTGAATGTCAGTGGACAAACGGAGACCTCGGGATGCTGACCAGGGCCTCCAAACACTGAAGCTGATGACTGACCATCACGATGGTTGGTATCTGACTGAGGATTCAGGATCTGCGACGCATCTAAGTGTTCAGTTGACGAAGGTTCAGATACCTTGGTGGAAACTTGATGTCTCTTCTTTCTAGGTTTGGGTATTTTCTTTTCTGACTCCTTTTCGTTCATCTTCTCGAAAACGATACTTGGAATACAATCCTGGGAAACCAAATTTGGTGTCTGTTCATTACAATTTGCCATTCCACCTGCTACAGAAACATCAAGTGGTTTACACAGAGCGCGAATGAACGCATCAGCATCATCAACATCATAATTCATGCTTGTGTCGGATGAATTTGCTGTTGACTGAGGCCTCGTGCAGTCTGGTCTGGAATAAGGTTTATCATCGTTGGCGGTCCTAGTTACCCTGGGTTTAGAAACCGGACCTCTCTCAAGGAGGATTTCGGGACTGTTTAAAGAAAGCTTCTTTAATTTTTCATCAAGAGAGATCGGTATATCAATAGAAGTTGTTTCATAGTTGAAGCCATTGGCATCTGGGGTAACTTGGTCAAGGTCGGTTGATGATCCTGCACATATGACTTCATGTTTCTGCTTCAGATTTGAATGAGACGGAACTGACGGTTCCAGAATAACGGTTTCGGAGTGTCTCATGGTACCTGTACTGCATCCGCTCTTTGATGCAGACATTTCCAGAGCCGTATCCTTCTCGTCGTTCTTTCGTTTATTTGTCACTGACATGTTAACAGGTGACAATGTAACATCACTTGTCTGAAGGGAGGACGTCTTATGTGATTCATGATCAAAACTCTTTCCCCTGTTTGATGTCTGTTTGAGGCATTGATTGTGGGCACCACCATGACTGCCCTTCGGCTCTTTGAGTGGAGGAGTTCCAACCTGTAACCCCGAAAACTGTTGGGCGAGTACCCCTATATTTGCTTGCTGTTTACTTTCGGTCTGATCACTGGCAGCTGCAGTGCGTCCTTGACCCTCGCTGTCCATCCTTGAAGATGTTGCATGAGAACGTTCAGTAGGACGCCGAAACCACAGTCCCCGTGAAACCTGTTGACAAAAGATGAAGAGAGTGAAAGGATGGGTGAAGTGAGGAAGCTTAATTTCTATTAACTATATTCCGATATTTCCTATGAGACATTTCTGCGATCATCAAAGAATCCATGCTGTCTTTACTCAGGGAAGACTAGATGAGCACAGGTTTGTTTCATTGTGTGACCTAGGTTATTATTGAGCTGCAAATAGACCAGGGGCTCCTTTCTCCAAGCAACCTTTACTAAGGTTAACCTTAACTCCCATTCTTTAATATTGCACTAAGGATACCTTAGTGACTTAGGATCATCCATAGTGCTTTGTGAAAGGAGGCCCAGGGCCTGTTCATCCTGTTCGCGAACACCTCTCATCATATCACTGTTTTTGAGCGATCCATTCATGCAATTTTCATCGTTATTTCTTCTTTTGTACCCAAAGGAAACTGTTTAGACGGTTTTCGAGATGGGATATTCCCTGGCGTTGATGGCTTACATTTACAATCACATATATCATCTGACCAGCCACATATACTAGTATTATATACCAGTGTTTGTCCAACCGTATAATGGATAATCTGACCACGCCTTCTTCTATAATGACAGAGTTTATTTAATTTATTTAAAGGTTTCCATCTGTGTATTGGATTAATCCATTCATAATGATAATTAATATTACTGTGTGACATCGTACTACACGTCCTAAATTTAAAATACTGAAAATTGTTAAAACGAATAGGAATAACAAACCAAATAGCAACAAAATCTCAAACAAACTATTCACAATGTTGACTAAAAGAAACACTTGAGAAACGAGTCTTTTGTTGACAAACCAATGGCTAAGTATTGCATTAACAACCCTTGCATATTACTGGATGTAATTGGAAATGTTTAGAAATGTATTGCCATGGTGATATCGAATCACTTTGGTCGGCACTGATCGCCTGCAGCTGTTACTTCGTGTACTAGTACGTGTGTTTAAATCCTAGTACACATCAACGCTGGGAAAGAACCAGACCGGAGATCCCGTCTATTATTATCACAGAAGTAAAGCCACGTCATGTCCGTCCCATAGTTGCACAACGATTGTGATCTCAAGGGGCCGTATAGAAAGTTAAAAAGCGTTTAATCTGATACACAAGGTGTGCTTAATACTTGTTGTATAACGATAACAAAATGTATTGTTTTATAATAACAATCATCGCGTAATATTCATCGTAATATTACGTTTACAAACATACATACATGAGAGAGTGGGTTTAGTTTTACGCCGCATTCGGCAATATTCCAGCTATATGGCGGCGGTCTGTAAATAATCGAGTCTGGACCAGACAACAGTGAGTGAGTGAGTTTAGTTTTCCGCCGTGATATTCCGCAATATTCCAGCAATATCACAGCGGGGGACACCAGAAATGGGCTTCACATATTGTACCCATGTGGGGAATCGAACCCGGGTCTTCGGCGTAACGAGCAAACGCCATAACCACTAGGCTACCCCACCGCCCCAATCCTACACAGGGTATCGAACCAGACGCAGGTTGACACGGTAACGCCCCTTCCGCTATGCTAGACGTACAGATGTACAGATTTATACTCGTGTCAATACGTGGGTGGATGCGGTATAACGAGTGTTATTGATATCATATAACGAGGACTCTTTTTACTATCAAGAAAAATGAAATATCCTGATAATTATATACTGGCCAAAACTATGTCTTATTATTCATTTATCGAAACATAAATCAAAATAAAATTAGACAAAATTTGAAAGTCAAAAAAGCCATGTTTTTATTACTTGGTTGTGAAATATCATAACAGGATATCAATTTGTCTCATCAAGAAAATGAAATTGACGCCATGCGTTGCAATGGTCGATTTTCAAGTAAGAAACAATTAACAGCCTTCTGTATTCTCAGGAATACTCGTGGTGTTGTGATAGGTACATACCTTCAATACGCTTTCAATGTCCAATCATCCATCTTGTAATCGTTGATCCCGAGTTGAATACCAGAGCCCAACCTCCCTGTCGACCGACATCCACAATGTGAAGCAATATCACATTGCACTCCACCATGTTGTATTTGTGGGAATTCCCACCGCGTCATCGGGTTCTATTTATAGATAAGCCCTCGTCGCGAAGAAATGTTTATTAGCCAAAGTTAAGCAAGCTGATTGAAGTATATCATGTATCTATTACGCATACATGGTAACATGTAATCCCAAGAAGAATCACAAACTGATTTCAGCGCATAAATGCATTCTATATTTAATAGAAATCCTATCAAAGGAAGACGTCGATCTCTCGTGCAAATACCAGGATATCTTCCCTTGAGCGAGGCGGATATTTGTTACCTGGTTTCATTTTGTGCTGTCCACAATAGACTCAATTTCTAATGTCATATTTACAATAAAACCTTGAATAACTCCATTTCAATATTACCTATTTAACATACTGTGTTATTTGTGGTAAGGTGTTGTTTTCATCTAACAAATAAATATATTCCGTTTAAATAAGACTTCTTATTTTGAGTTATCATAATTTTATTTTTTTATAAATTCAATTGATATCAAAATGCGTGCCCGTAAACATCTTTGATTTGACTCGGATAAAAAGTACGTGTCAGTGACCTGTAATCTTTTCTTATGTAATCATAAATAACGCGCCGTTGGTTTTGAATAAAATTTCCGGGTTTGAATTACCCAACCATACGAGACTATCCGACCTACATCTACTTAAGCCTCTTGGTTGTCCACAAATACACACTTACTTTTTAATGCAATTGTTAGTTGCGGGTGTTCTTTTTTGCCCTTTCCGGGAACACCTGTGAATTACAGGATTCGAATCATATAATATTCATCGCTATTTAGCCATTTATCTACGTTTTGGTGTATAATTCAGAAAGATTATTCTTTGGCCAAAGGACGTACGTGGGGATCATTCCTCCATTCGTTCCAGATTTGAATAATACGTATTTTGAAAACATTTCATTTTTGCAAAGCTACAATTTTAAAGCCCGTGATTAACATAAGTAATATATGTTTCTGGCACGTATAATATTTCATTATTAATAGTATGTTTTGCTGATATTATTTCATTATCATGCTGTAATAAAACTGAAATATTCCTCTCAGTAATATATGCCTTAGACATTGATTATCTTTCATCATTACAAGTAACGTATTTATTGATATTATTTCATTATTATTTTGAAATAACGCTAAAATATAACTAGTAGAATTTTACAAACTGAAATTGTAAACATCGCCCCACCGAAAGGTATGAATGTACTCACTGTTTATTTAATATCTGATATCATAACAATGTGATAGTGCTCCTTAAACACGTGGTTATGCAATAAACTCTTAGTAGAGATTTCGGAATACAGGCGGGTTTTGTCGCATGTATTTCAGCTTAGTCAGGTCTCAATTTACATGTCACTCTCAATTTACACACGACACAGTCTGTTCGTGTCAATAATTGTCAATCTTCACCATCAATACTGGCGCTCCACAAGGATGTGTTCTGTCACCGTTGTTATTCATGACATATACAAATGATTGTGTGTAGATCCATCCTTTTCAGTTGTGAAATTCCCGGACGACGCTTCCTTCATTGCTTAATAAATGGTTCTCACGAAGATGGCTATCGATCAGAAATCTCTAATCTTACAGATTAGTGTCAGAACAACTTTATTCAATTACATGTCAATAGTCAATATTTATTTATTTCTGTACTCAGGAGGCCACAGACCTTTAGTACAAATACAGTGAATAACAATTGATCAGTTAGTAGAATTTTTAAAAATGTAATTTTTTCTGTATGTGATAGTGTAATACATATACATAGATAATCTTTCTAAATGTACTTTACTAGAATTGATTAAAAGGGTTATGAATTTATAAATGTCAGGATGTACAAAGAAGTAGCTCTTAATTTATTTATTCCTCATCATATAACAGGCTGGACATATACAAAGAAAATGGTACTCGTCTTCAATTCCATTCAGATTACACATTTTACATATCCTATGCTCTTTTATAAGCCTAAATACCTACCAGGTTCTATAAGCAAATCATGAGATGAACAGCGGAATTGCGCAAGGCTTATTCTGAATGTTTTTATGTTTAACACAGACAGATACTGTTTTTTGTGTATAGATTGCTTAATGATTTTATAATTCTAAATGTTAAGGGGAAAAAATGATATTTGATTTTTAGAAACAGGAAAAAGCCTCTGGAATCTGCTAAAAAGAGCGATTCTCCTATTGCAGCTGTGTCTGAATATAAGTATCTTGGTACTTGTATTGATGATACTCTGAAATGGAATGGCAACACTGAAGCTCCGTTCAAAAAGTGCCAACATAGACTATACTTGATGAGGAGATTACGATCTTTTGATGTTGATGTGAAATTGTTGAAGCGTGTATGCACATCCTTTGTACAAAGCGTCTTGTCTTTTGGCATACAATGTTGGTACGGTTCTCTTAGTCTTCAAAACAAAAACAAACTTATCAAGATTGTGAATATTAGTTCAAAAATTACCGTTACACTGTTAGACCATCCTGCGTGCATAAATTATGACCAAATTTTATCACATGCTCGGAAAATCACCTGTGTTAAACTTTGAATATTCACTTTTGCCACTCGAAAGACGTTTCGATGTGCCTTGTCATAGGTCACACAGAAAAAGAACATTTGTCATCCCCAGTAGCATTACAATTCTAAACAAAACCTTTCAAAGAATAATACTAGTTTGCGATAATATATATTTTCATGGACGCTGATATATATGTAAATTAGTTGAGTTAGTGTATGTGATTTATAGGAATACAGAAAAGTGTACATATATGACTTGCCCAAAGACGTATATATACGTGTATCTACGTGTTTAGACTTGTATGATTTATGCGTGTTGGCGTTTATTATGCGTGTGAAGGGGTGTATTAATTTTATATTTGTCTCTGTTTAATCAACTATTCGTTATTGCCATACATGTTTTATTGGATCTGCTCTGTTCGATGTAAAAAGAATTCCTCTTTGGGTAATACAGTGTTATCTAACCTTACAACGTGTATATCAGATAGCGGTTTTGCTAATGATGATATTTGTCATATTTCTTCTGACAGACATGTACTTCCGACATGTTGAGAAGCTCAATCGGTTATGGGAAATTTATTTCAACAAGAGCAAGGTATAATTTTTCAACACAACACAATTCCGTCATCTCTGGAAATAAGACATGATGAGCATACATGTACGCAATTGGGTCACGATGACATGTGTCAACCAAGTCAGCGAGCCTGACCACTCGATCCCGTTAGTCGCCTCTTACGACAAGCATATTAAAACAACTCTTACTCACTCCGGACATAATAAATTGTGCCCGTCTTCAATAAACAAATACAAAACTATGTCCCAAACCACCACATTTAGTTATTTAAATCATATAAGGCGTTTTTTCTTCTAATTATATTAAATAGCTTTAAGTTCTTAGGAAAATCGTATGCAGAGTTTTACTACAGGACCGGTTCTATCAACCCTTGGTAATGATTTCATTTAATTCTGCTTTTACCAAACGCTTATTAGCATATCATTATCTAATGACGCCCGTCGCAAGTGTTTCATTAACGTGTCATCAGCAGAATCCTCTCCAAAGATGGAGACCATGTACGAGCGTTCTGATACTTGCAAAATCATTTACCAAACAACAGTAAACCCTCATCTCAAGATTCAAAATAACACATTCAACAGGTCAAAATAGTGTGGAAGTAAAGTTTCATATAACGTGTGGTGATTATTTGAAGCCTCACTCCCATCCTCCCTGAGAGACTAAATATTCATTCATGAAAATGCACCAAATGATGAAATATGACTTGATTCCGCTACAAGGTGAGGTGAGGTGAGGTGAGGTGAGGTGAGGTGAGGTGAGGTGAGGTGAGGTGAATTGGGTTTTACGTCATGCTTGAGAATATTTCGCTCATATGACGACGTGCATGCGTGTGTATGTGTATGTGAGGCTGCTTGTACTAGCCCAGACTGAAGCTGGTTTCATAGTGCTAGCCCACTGAGATACCATGCCGCAGTGAAGCATGAATACCCCACTCAGACACATTATACTGACTCCGAGCCGACCAGTCCTTGTTGTACCCATTAATGCCAAGCGCCAGGCAGGGGCCAACAAGTACCATATTTTAACGTCTTTTGGTATGACGCGGTCGGGGATCGAACCCGCCACCTTCCGCTCTCCGGGCGGACGCTCTAACCACTACACCACGGAGGCGGTTGATTCCGGTACAACCCTCCCTCAGTTTACTAGCGGGGTGGCAGGGTAGGCCAGCTGTTAAATGCGTGGACTCCCCAAAAGAAAGGTCCATTGTTTCCTACCGTGATAGGGCGGTGGGGGTAGCCTAGTGGTTAAAGCGTTGGCTCGTCACGCCGAAGACCCGGGTTCGATTCCCCACATGGGCACAATGTGTTAAGCCCATTTCTGGTGTCCCCCGCCGTGATATTGCTGGAATATTTCTAAAAGCGGCGTAAAACTAAACTCAGTCAGTCAGTCAGTCCTACCGTGATATAGCCAGAGCACTGCAAATAGTGGCTGAATTTCTAACCCAGTCACTCTTGTTATTATATCATTACTTACAATGTTACGTCATAACTCACTAGAATGCTTAACATAATGGCCAGCAATCAGTACTTGACCTCTGTCGAATGATCCAAGACCTAACGAAAGAAGACTGTTGAATGTCCAATAAGGAAGTCGCTACCTTGAATGCTTCCTAGTGAAAAAACAGTAAAATATGCCCACACGCTCTGCATTGTCTTCACGTTTATAACACTTCAGTACATGAAACTATTCATCCGTTAAAACGCTTTATTCAGATGCGTCCCTGGTGCAAGCTTGTGCATGGCTGTACAACGAAGTGTGCACTCCACACATTAGCTATGCGCTGAGCTCATCCAGGGAATACTGCTTACATTTCCCCGAACATCCGAGATTCTGGGAAAAGGCTCATTCCAATCTACGTTGGCAAGGAAAAATGATAACGTTTCCTCGAATTTTCGAAATATAATGCTCAATTTGCTATAGTTTGTTAAGATAAAATAAAATCATGTATTAAACAATATGCATTTTTTGTATTTATTTCGTACAATATACAATATACATATCTATATGTTATATATACATATTTGAGAAAATAGACATTTTTTCACATTAAATATCTGTACAACTATTGTCTATTTATTTAACTTCCATCGAACAGCGAAAGGAATTCACCATTCTGTCATTTTCATTGCATTCCCCGTCAAGATCTGCTTTATTGCGTCTTCGGGGATTGACTGACGTGAAGTCATGTACCTTCACCCACAAGGCAAGCCTTATGGATACCTGACCCAAGACATCTCTATGCATGTGGTATATTTGACCAGTTTCTATTCTTTCCGACGATGTAAAGCTCACATTGGACCACACTGGATATATGGACACTGACACTGAATGGGTTCTAGCACTTTAAGAAACACATTTAGTGTAAACATTGATGAACTTCTGTTCTTGAAACTCCACCATCCACTTCAGTTACAACCTTCATCACCTTGAACACACCAAACAAATACAATGGAAATCACGGCAGATTTGAAAACGATCATTTCATTTAATCTTTCAAGTTGGCTTCGGGACAATCTTCTGATATCGGGAATCGGAGATATTTGATCCGGTCTGGGTAACTTGTAGATTACTTGTAGATAGAAATACAGGCCTCACTGGATGAAATTGACAGGGAAAGACCTGGCAACTGGTTGCGCCTAAGATGCCAGCCGTTGTTAACTTATGCTGGGCAGAAGATGGGAACATGTACCTTAAGCCAGCGTTTGTCATCATTGTTGGTTGACTGGTCAACAGTTGAGTCCCATAGGACACAGTCTGGGTTAAGGTGGGAGGTGGTAATGCTGGCTGCTGAGTCAAAACCTGACCGTCTAGAGTACCCGTGGGAATAATTATCCTAGTTTGTACTTGTGGAGCTTGGAAAGAAGCACCTTGGTGATTCTGTACTGGTGGGAGGGACGGTGTTGTTTGAGGAGTTTGGGAAAACAATGATGCTGGTGGGATGAAGTTCTGTGGAAACTGCTGAACAGGTTGGGCCGGGTAACAAGGCATTTGCACATGTGAAGCCTGGATGCCGGATCCATGTGTCCATGACTGAGACACTTCTGGAGGAAGCTGTTCGACAGAAGCACCGTTAACTGTTTCACGGCGAAGTTCATTCTCAACAAAGCTCATTGCATCCTCCATCATTGGTTGAAAATCAAGACCGTGACCTGGGCTCAATCCTGGTGGCACATGGGCTGGCGTTTGTTGTTGGGCTGGCGTCTGTTGGACAGATGACCGACATTTAGACTTGGTTGATGGTTTGCTTGGGGATGGGGTGCCCTTTTTTGTCTTCGGGGTTTCTTCTTTGTTTTTTTGGGTTTTGCTTCCAATTCTTTCAGTTTTTCCTCTTCCAGTTTTTCCCCAACCACAATTGGTATTGTAGATTGCATAGGTGCTGGACTACAAGCCAAGTCCTCTACATTATTGGTATTAAGAAAGTTATTATATTCTGTTAGGTCTGATGCGCTTAAAGCTTGATCTGAAGTGTTAGTTGGTTCAAGGAGGCGAGTATGTCTTCAAGGTTTTCAAGGTAAGATTGATCTGAATCGCGATTTCAAATATTCCAGAAGCATTCTGTGACTGATCATTACCGACGATATCATCCTGCCAAGCATCTACATACGTCTGATCCAAAGGTCCCTGTGGTGATGAATGTTGGGACAAGGCTTTACCGTCAGAAGAACCCCTGACTAACTCCATCAGGTCATCATTTTGTTCACGGGTGACGACATAAGGCGAAGCAGGCTGTCGGTCATATGGCTTGCCCTGATGACGGGGCTGTGAAGCTTGGCGTCTTGTTGGTCCTCTCGCTACAAGCTGTTCCCGGCTGTCTTGTGGCAGAGAAGAATCACTCATCGAACTTATTCCATCGGAATCGATGTCACTTTCGTCGTCACTCACATTCCCGTCGGATTCCAGGGAGCTCTCGGATAACCTTTCACTTCCCTTATCTCCGCACTCATCGGACTCAGGATCAACAGATGAACCTAAAGAAGTCGTTTCAGGCACTCTGGTCAATATTTCACTTCTAGAAGAGCAGCCTGACAAACCTTCAGGGCCATCTTCGTCCTTGACATCCAATCTGGACAAGGCTTCATTCAGTCTGATCACATCTTCATCATCCCCATTGTCAGTTCCTTGCGATGGTTCAGTACTCGGTTCCTCTTGCTTAAGAGTAATGCTTTTCTCCTTCACAGCTTCCAAAGGCTCTGACTGCTGTGGGCGAGGGATGTCGCCTGAAACAGACTCTCGATTTTCAGACGGCGGGAGACCGAGTGTAGAATCGACCCCACGTTTAGGGCTTCTTTGGCCCATGTCCTCGTTAATCTTATCGCCCTCTTCTTTGTTTCGGCTATCATCCGAGGACACACTGATGGGTGTGGTCTCCGTGCAACTGTCTTTTGGGTTTGTCATTATTGAAGGTGATACTGTCACTCTGAAATATACAAAAGTGTTTTAAGTGAGACTCGTGTGAATAAAGCATCGGGCGGACAGGTACGGATAATATCCTGAAAACTAACTGCGCAATAGACCATATGTTACAGACCACACACGGTCGAACGTAAATGTAATTCTGTATGTATGCTTCTCTTTAAGTTTACCTCTGAACTGCTCACTACAACATCACTGCCCACAACATCGTCACTGACGACTACAATATCACAACTCACTACAACATCACAACCCACTACAACATCACAGCCCACTACGACATCACTGCCCACAACATCGTCACTGACGACTACAACATCACAACCCACTACAACATCACAGCCCACTACGACATCACTGCCCACAACATCGTCACTGACGACTACAACATCACAACCCACTACAACATCACAGCCCACTACGACATCACTGCCCACACCATCGTCACTGACTACAACATCACAACCCACTACAACTCACAACATCATCACTGCCCACACCATCCCTGACTACAACATCACAACCCACTTCAACATCACAGCCCACTACGACATCACTGCCCACAACATCATCACTGACGACTACCACATCACAACCCACTACAACATCACAGCCCACTACGACATCACTGCCCACAACATCATTACTGTCGACTACAACATCACAACCCGCTACAACATCACAGCCCACTACAACATCACAGCCCACAACGACATCACTGCCCACAACATCATCACTGACGACTACAACATCACAGCTCACTACAACATCACAGCTCACTACGACATCACAGCCCACTACAACATCACTGGTCACTACAACATCGTTTACACATACTGTAACATGTCTCCTCCGATCTCAGTGTAGTTCGCACGGATCATATCGTTCAGATATATGTAAAATTACATGAACTACAATCAATTGATCACGTGGCGTCCAAAGTTAGACACGCGTAAGCAAGATCCCAATGTTTCGAGACCACTTTTTTTTTATCTCACCTTTCATTACGTGGATGAAAACATAGAATCACAACAAACAGAACCAATTCGAAAGGTGAAGATGTTGTTTCACATCGACCCGGAGCACTAAAAGCATCAATCAAAATGGCGTCCACGTCACCAGTAGTTTTTTTCACTTGTGTTCTATCTCTCGGCGTAACCGTGCTCATATTATTTTGCTTCGGTTGTATGTATGGACATGCGCAGAAGTACGGATTCAATAGCCATGTTTCGACCATTATATATTGTAAGTTATATAAATAGAACTTACATCAATAATTGGATATATCAATACATTTCGGAATGTATGTAGCATGTATATTAAAAAGAAGGAGAAATATAGTCATGTTTGAGGGTAGCTACAATGAAACACAAGAAATTGTGTTTCGATCGTGATGGATTCGTTACAGTTATCATAGGCGATACTGGGCTTTCGAATATAGCATATACGACTTAATTGGCAATGGGAGGGAAGGGTGACATAATGTACCCAGTGTGCACAGTGATTGGTGAATATCCTACAGGCTGACCAATAGAAAGCAGTGTTTCTCCGAATGTTAAGTTTACTAACCTTTGAAAGCACAATGATTGGTTCACAGTCTACAGATTGACCAATAGACTTCAGTGTTTCTCCGACTGTTTTTGTTTACTACCGTTCAGACAACATTTGTAAGTCTTTTCCGAATGCAATTTCAAATACACTATATTTTCCCCCGTTGTACGCTTTTTATAAAACAGCAAAATACAAGATCAACAATAACATAAACGTTCGTGGGCGTAGAATACTCCCCAGTAACACCGAAATCCGGGATCGGTTATCACTTGGTCTTATGTATGAAGTCGACTTTAGGTAACTTGTAGGGACAATATAAACAATATTGTGAACGATGTCAAAGCGTACTCACTCGCTCGCTCCCAGTCGAGATTCGTAACAAGTGAAAATATTTCGATTGCAACTCGATTAACAATTTGATTCCAAATGATGGAGTTGAAGGATGCACATTACGCTTTCTCGCCCCCATCAACACATCCCATGATACGCCCCCGCGACAAGTGATAACACATACCCGGAACTTGACATGGCAGGATCCAAGATACGCTTACCTCGAGGTTGATTACTACGCTTACCTCGAGCAAAATAACTCGGTTTCCGCAATGCGGAAACCTGGTAGAAAGTGGACTGAAACTTAAGTTTCCACCTAGAATCCAGTGAGTTTCCGTTCTTTACATTGAGTTTCCGCAATAACGGAAACTTACAATTACCCACTTTCCAAGGGTTTCCGCAAGGTTTCCGTTACCCACACTCCAACAGGTTTCCGCAAGGTATCCGTTACCCACACTCCAAGAAGTTTCCGTTGAGTTTCAGTTAACTTTGAATCCATCAGGTTTCCGCAAGGTTTCAGTTATTAAGACTCCAACAGGTTTCCGCATAGTTTCAGTTACCAACAATCCGACATAGTTTCCGCATAGTTTCAGTTCCCAGCAATCCGACATAGTTTCCGCATAGTTTCAGTTACCAACAATCCGACAAGGTTTCCGCATAGTTTCAGTTACCGGTTTCAATTTCAGGTTCACGGGTTTTCATATGCGTTTCAAAGAGCTAAATGTAAACATTCTTCTTTATTTATATCATAAACTCTTGTTCAAAACAATATAAGCAATTTGTTATTATCATGACATTTACTAAAAGAAAACAGAATATATAATAAGATTCATTGTTTTATTTTCTCAACATGGTATGGATTAGCATTTAAGGCAAATAAAGATCATACATATAACTAGTAATATAGCACTAAAGAACAGGGCAAAACATGTTGGCATAACTCAATCCAGTTTTAGAAATCATATATCATTTATAACAAAGTTGTAATTTTTCATCAGTTAAACTTTCATTCACTTATTATCTTGAAATAGCATGTTAGATACGAAATTTATTTCTAAAATCAGGCTAATGATGAAAAATAACAATAACATACAACTTAACACAGTGATAAAACATAGTTGCATCGGACATTTATTTGCACGCCTTGGCATTCAGCCACACACTCTATGTCACAACTATCGCCAAACATCCACTATGATATACAATAACAACATACAGCTTACAATACAAAAATAAAATAAAAATTACATTATGAAATTGAAAATAAATTCAATTAAATTGCAAGAGCTGGTCAGTGGGCCCTGTAAGGCATCCCTGGGCGGAGATCCCTCTGTTACTTTGGTTGATGCCTCATCCTCGTCCTCCTGTTGGCCTTGACGAGAGCAGTGGAGGTGTAGATTCTTTCCAAGTCCAGTGTCGTCGTGTATGCCATAAGCTTGCTGGACTCACAGACAAAGGGGACGGAATGCAACTAATTGACGTCATCTTCGTCACTCACGACTGGTGATGTCATGTCTATGGTGAGTGTTGTCGCTACCTTTTCTATCGTCTATCTGGCCAATCAATAGATGCAAGTCTGTTTGGGCGTTGTGCAAGTTTCTGAAAATGGCAGGTTATAACGAATTACTAGGTTATTTTGATGAATTACACAAACATCAATCAACAAGAAACTGACAATGCCAAGGATGATTTAAAATGAGTAATCCACAAGTAAGTTTGAATAAAAGAGAACTAAATTGAACAATCACACTTTGCACTAGTTTTTCTCAAACTCAAATTATGCAATTCATCACACTTCATTGACCGAATGTAATATCTTATTTTCTAAAGAGGACACAGAATCTATACAAACTTTGCTCTGGAGTTACATGCTTCCCAGACCAGAGGTAGTAATATGTTATATATAATATCTGAACATTTATTGCATTTTCTATGTAGTAATAATGGTACTAGTAATAGATTTTCATCAACGTTGTGGTGTCCACCTCCGTGATGTTGCTGGAATATTGCTAAAAGCGGCGTAAAACCAAACTCAGTCAGGCAGTTGTATTGTTGAAGGCACAAGTATATTCACCCAGTAGTGACTGTATGTTTACACCATTACGTCTTTGAGGTGTATTTAGAAGTGAATAATACAAGACGCGATGTTTCCGGATGTCAAGGTTTTATTATGTGAAAACACACAGCTTGGAGTGAATGCTTACACCTGACGAAGGGGTAAGCATTCACTCTGAAACATGTTTTCACATAATAAAGGAGTTGACATCCATAAACCTTGTCTCTACTCTATGAATTGGAAATAATTTACTACTTATAATGAAAGTCACTACAGATAGGTCAAAATTACCTTCACACATGTTTCAGCTGACCATCCTTGGTCATTCGTTATACAGTCTGCAGACTCATCATCAGCTGAAAAAATAAACAATAACACGTTACTTTTCTTTGCATTTCTCCATTCATTCATTTGAGGTTTAACAAACCCCCAAACAATTGCAGCGACATTTATACCAACAAGCAAACTACAGATTTATCACTTTAAGGTTATGCAATGAGTAAGTGAACGGCCTGACATAAACATCCTGATGAATGAAGTTCAGTTATCTCATGTGACATAACCTTGGAGTAATTACGGTATTGTAAAATCAAGGGGTCAGTTTTACTGCCATTTCACACAGGTGTGAAGTTTATTTGGTCCAATTTGAAATCATGATTAAGTTACCGGTTATTCAAATCCATTTGCAAATGTAACTTGAGTATGGTTCATTTTGTGAAAATGTATCTAGGGAAGCATAATAATAAAATATTCAAAGTGAAATTACGTCTATGTTTCATAGTACCATAAACACATACCTTCAGTTAGAGAGGGTGATCTTTTCTTCCAGGAGTGGTCGTGACACGTTTCCTCCTCAACAGCCTAAATGGATAAAACAAATCAATTAATATACAATCTATTTGCTATATTTTTCAAAATTGTAGTATATTTTTCGATAGACACTTATTTTACTTCACCAACCTTTGAAAATAGTTCGTGCAAAACTGTTTATACAGTCAGGGGACTTAAATATACGTCAGTCGGCAAAATTCTCATAGACTTGCATGCTATTTTAGTGTAGCTATGTAATTTTCATTAATTCAGTTTTCCATATTTGGTTGTCAAATTATGCAGGCTGTTAGGAAATAATCTTGGTCACAGATACATAATTTTCCGCATTGTAGTTACATGAGCAACATATATACAACATTGCGTATTCTTTCCCCATAGACCGCCATGTTAAAAATTGCCATAACCATGACACGCATTGAATTGAAAATAAAACGGAAATTATGTCTTTGAAGCTGAGATGATTCAGAACCCATGTGCAAAATATGAACAATATCAAACGGATATCAAATAAATTCAAGACATATTTCTAGCTGCACCAAATTAACATGTAAGTCGAATAATGCATAGTGGCGAATACCTATGGCCACTGGCTGTAATTCGATAGATTAGCTTGATTACCAATCCGGATTATCTGTACGTAAAGTAAATAATTCATAAAACGTTATTTGACAACAAAACAAATTGGTCTTACCTGACAGGGTCGTGGTACTGCGAGTTTTTCGCAGCCATTTCCATCTTTCTTTCCAGGTAGCGAATCTCTCTTTCAGTGCTTTGAGGAAAACTGAGGCGGCTTTGAAAATCGCGACTCGCAAAGGCTCACGGAAAACACTTTGTTGTTGTTTTTCAATCTAAATCTAACATTACAGTTTGACAATATCTTTCCGCGTTATACAACAAAATAAACATACACTATACACATAAAATGTCAGCTGTGTGTTTTATAATGATTTAGGTAGTCTCGCGTGGACGTGATCCGGTCGCCATTGTTTTATTTGTTTACATTGCCGACATCAAAGGGGACCGTGAAAGGTGGAAATGAGCAGATTGAATGTGAGTACCCAACAGTGGGCTTGTATGGGCTTAAGGGTCTTCTCATCGCATTATGGGCACTAATTGCTCCTCCTCAGTGTCAAGCATCAACATGTAGGCCTAGAGAAGTGAATAAATCTGAAAACATATTCACGTTACTTTAAAAGTCCTCATCGAGCTCCATGAGTCCTACTCATGAGAGATTGTGTTAGTGGCAAATAGGTGATTTTTCAAAACCCTGTCAGGAGTAGGCAATATACGTTCTGCTGGACGTAAACTTCACCAGGTAAGTAATTTACCTATTGAGCTCAAAACATGCACATGTATTAGACATGCTTATATCATGTTCATTCTTTTCAGTTCTACACGTAGATCTACGTACATTCCCTGTATTATAACTTTACTTATCTAATTATATGTGATGTCAGCTCAATATATCTACGTGAGCGAGTTTAGTATTACGCCGCACTCGGCAATATTCCAGCTATATGGCGGTATTTATCCAATTATACCAGTACATCTTTTTATCATTTTATTACCATTAAAACAATTATAACATATACTTTACACTCATAGCTTTGTGTAATAATTTAGGTAATCAATTATTGAACCTCTTAGCCTTACAATGCATTGACACAAGTCACGTATAACATTTCTAAAAGAATCATTGTTTCAATTATTTGATTTACAGATACGTATTGTGGATCCACTGACTTGTTGGAGATTGACAAGAGGCTTGGCTTGGTAATCATTTATAGTTACACCATACCATGCTCCTAATTTCATTAAAGGAAATCTTAAAACAATATTTTTATTCATCAGCATTTAGTCAAAACAAGTAAACACTAAATAGATACATAGAATAAATTTCTTTTATCTTTGTGAAAAATATAATCACTCAAAATGTAATAGTAAGTGTGGATTCCAGTGTAACCATAAGTTTAACATATGTTATATATGGGATTACACTTTCATAAGTTAAGATATGTTGATATGTTTTTCAGTTCCAAGAAAAGACCCAGTTTTCTGTCCGCACTGCCAGTCGTTTGTTTCAAGGAAACAAGGAATCGTCTGAAATGGACGGCAGTTTCTCATCAGGTTAGTCCAAAATACTTCACTTCATAGGTTTCATTTAACGACTTCAGTTTGATCTATCCCATTGCTATCCATCATATATCAATAATGAATATATTTAATTATTGTAATTTGTTTGATTGGCATTTAGAAGTTGGTGACAAATAAGAAAGTAAGAGAGTTTATGGATAACAACTTCTTTATTATATATGATGCGACGTTTCGGTATGGATTCTTATACCGTTGTCGAGCAAGAGTGTAATTATTGTATACCAGATATGTAACTGTAACTGAAAGTGAATAAGTTGTGTTACACATTTTACAGTTTTTAAATTAAAGGTCACATAAAAAAATAATATTTTATGTTACTATATTGCTGGGAATGTTTCCTTAGAGAGTTGATAAAACTAAGAAATACCCAATGATTTTTCATTCATGGGAAATGTTAGGTTTTGTATGCTTTTCTCAGTTGAGTTGGTCATTTCAATTTGAATAAGATCACATATATAATTATGTGTTACATTCAGTGTTTAAACATAATTCGTATCTATTTAAAATATGTATGTACCGTTTTACATATGCTTCGATTTCAATTGGCGATTTGGTAGTAGATGTTACCTTGAATATGAGTACAGTAACAGTAATAAAAATATTACAACAATTTGCTTCAGAATACTGGGTTGGCTGCTATTTTCTGGTACCAATCAATAAAATAAGTGACATGTCAAATGGAAGATACAATATACATGTATACTACATATCTTTCCTTTGTGATTGTGAAAAAATATTTTGGTTACATATACAAATTAGTCGTTCTAATTATATAATTTCATTGTGATCAGATGTACCACTGTGCATGTTTATGAATATGTATAAATGTGTTACTTTGGCTGTTTTGCAGTTTTACTAAGCATTGTATGTATTGTATTTGCAGGATGATGAAGAGTCTGTGTGGGATGATAAGGATGGCAACGATGTTGTGCCAGACATCAACCAGGACTCTTCATATTCACCCACAAATCTTAAGTAGAGCATACACCATCTGTTTGCGGTTGTGGACTGGTTCAAGCCTTGTTGTAATCAACTTGGTTATATTTCTCTTTCTGTGTGGCAAAACTCAGGCTCAACTCAAGGCTCTGCGTCATATGTACCACATCAGAGGATTGTTGGCTGCTCAGTGTGAGTGCAACAGAAGCTTCATGGTTGTAAGCAAGTTGCCAAGTCTTTACTATGTGAGATTGTTAGTGTGTATATGTTAAGATACATTGAGACAGCTTCAAATGTACACTTCATGTATATGTATATGGGCCCATGACCTTCATACAATAAACATTTGAATTTGAATTTGAAATCTGTTTTATAAATACCACAGCAAATATGTTATGCCTGCACTAGTAGACCTCATTTCATCATATGCATAAAATGTTGTAGGGTTTTGACATATTTGTATTTGCATATTCATACAGAATTTGTTTTCTCCAATGCTGAAAATTCCCTTTTGATATGGGCATGCATGCATACAGACAGACAGACAGACAGACAGACAGACAGACAGACACAGACACACACACACACACACACACACACACACATTGTTGAGTACTGTTGAAATGTGAGCTATTCACAATAATGAAACAGATGAATCATAACAGTGCATGTGTCACTGTGTTTGTTGTTTTTCGGGTACAATGTAATAAATTGTACATTCACAAGTTATGCAGAATGGTAGTGAGTGAGTTGCATAGTCACATCGGTAGCCATATCGTGACTATGAAAGTCGTAACTCTAAATTTGTAAATGTGTACATGAAATAAAAACAAACTTATATACTTACCTGTCTTCGAAGGACAGTAAAATAACTAATCTATCACAAATGTACACTAAAAACTGGCATGTAACCATAAACACTTTACCGGTACAGTATAAAATGAGCTATAGATTGCCAACACCTGAAGGTTGATCAACATACTAGGGACTACGGCACGAACAGTACTTTTGCTTCCTGCATTGACCCTAACTGGATTCTGTAAACAGAAATTATCTTGCAAATGTAACAATAAGTAAATATAGTCCCCAATGGAACAGCACAAAGCTAATTATAAGTTTGCCATTTCATCTAAGCTGAAACCAACAGAAACCTAGCGGAAACCTACATTACCCAGTATTCAATAGGTTTCCGCAATAGCGGAAACAAAGTCATTTCTCTTTGAATGTTTCAGCGAACTGAAACTAAATGGAAACGCATAATGATAGTTTCAGTTGTAGAAACTTGACGGAAACCTAGATTTGTTAGTTTCAGTTTTGTAAACTATGCGGAAACTCGCATTGTCTGTTTCCGGATACTGAAACCTAGCGGAAACCTACATTACCCAGTATCCGTTAGGTTTCCGCAAAACGGAAACTAAGTTATTTTTTCACGTACATAAACCCTAAACAGTTTGTATATTTCGTTTATTTGTTTACTTAATCAAAAGTATTTCATTCACGTATTATGTGCACCACATACATGCTTAGACCCGAACGTTCATTTATGTTAGCTTCAATATGTACGAATATAATCATAAACAACTCATGTACTTTAGCTATAATGTATATAACCGTACTGTCACAGATTCATAATATATTATTGGTTTTTATGTTAAATTAAAAACAGATAATATATTGCACTCAAATACCATTAAATCTGACAATAAGAAGTCATTATATTCATAATATCCCCCCTCCCCCCCAAAAAAAAAATAATAATAAAAAAAATAAAAAAAATAAAAAATATTAATGTATTAATTTTATTCATGTCCTTGACCCCAAACAGATAATTTAATTATTCATATTTGTGCATAACTCTTCAAAACGTATTAACTATTCTGCATGTTGACATATGTAACTATAACAGGCCATTAAATTATAATGTATACACCCCCAAACGGGTATTTTTCCATTTATGTAATCCTTAAAAGTTAATAATAAAAATAGGAACTTAAACAATAAGACATACATGTACATAATTAGTACCTCATGCACACAATTTTCCCCCATAATCCCCTCACTGATTGACCCTATGTCCTCGCTAACAAAGGCACATTAAAAACTGAAATATAAGAAAATTACTGCGTTACAAACAAAATTTAAGCAATAATTTGCACATTATTAATGTTTTAATGTCATGATGTTAAAGCCTTTTTAATCATTTACCACCCGGATATAATCATGAACAAGGAATATTGTGTGAGTAAGAGCCGTATCGAATGTGACTGCACTTTCGGCCTGTTACTACACATTGTCTATATCCGGATGTTCCAGCATGGGAAGTAACTCGTACAAATACATGCACTTGTGTTGCTGTACTATGTTAGTTGTCTTCTATATTTTAAGTATCCTTTATGGCCCCTAATACAGTATAATAAATAAATAAACACCATACAAAAAAAACCCCAAAACACTTGCTGTTTATTTCAAATTTTAGTCAAAATGAATATAACGAACTAAACTATAACGGATATGAAACACACAACATACACAGAGTTCGTTACAACCGAAGTTTAGTGTGTATCCCTTGTATATTTCAAAAACCCCGTGGAAGTGAGATGAAGCGATGACATCAATTATCATTTTTTATGTCGATCTACAAACTTAGTTATTAATTTCAAGGCCCCTCCCCAAATAGTTCTGATGACTTTTGTCGCTCTAGTCACCTTCCCCCGACTGCACGTTCGCTATCGTTTTTCACGCTCCCTTCTATTAATCATACCCGACTCATCTAACAAATTGCAGGTCCCTTTCTATTCGACATGCTTTGAAACATACAGAGGATCTACAGACGACTACCGCCATAGCGAACTTAATTGGACCAGTAAGTTTAAAACACAAAAACAATAATAATTCATTTATATAGCGCCTAGTATCCATCTGACTAGTTGCTCACTGGACGTTGTGATCAGAATCTGATTATTATTAGTTGGTTATGCGCATTTTGATCAAGATATACAAGTGGTTGAGACGTAAGGGTTAGTTCGTTACATCCGTAGTTCGTGATACGCCGTATTCGTTATATACGTTGTTTACTGTACAACGGGTCCGTATTAGCTATACCTATATTGGACGACAACTGAAATAATGTTCTGAGGCAAAATCGAATTTATGGTATTTCTATATGATAATTCCCTCGCTCGAACCTCCGGATATATTGGACACACATCACCTTATTGGCCCTTTTATCACAACTGATTGATCTCAGCAAGTTCTACCTGCGTCACTGCTTTGACATGAATTGTTTGACAGCAACTGGTGTGCGTATACCCTCATATACAAAACCCACGTTTTACACATCGTACAATAGCTTACTATTCACCTCGCCTCTAAGCGAGGATGGCCCCTATATCAACCTACGTCACTGCCTTAAACAGATTAGATTAATATACCTGTACACTACAACTTACCTATATTCAACTCCACGTTAGGTGATTATCTTGCGTTGGCGGAAGAAATAACTGCTTGATCCCGTCCCACGTAGGGTTTTCTCAGCTCTCTGAGTCACAACCTCAACTTCAGATCCCGACTCTCTAATTTGAGCTGACATTGGACAACCACATTTAAATACATACTGTGACACTTGTTTGTAAACTGAGTCCAAATTTAGACCATTCGATCATATTATCTAAGCAAGCAGGCTTCGTGTGGCTATTGAATTCACATAACACATAAGTCTTCGGCGAACGTATTTTCGTTTTGCAGTTCCCGGAAGTAGGATATTAATAGCATGTGCATTCGGAAGACATCGTGGTTTCAGCGGGAACGCTCGGCCCTGGATAACAGGTGTGCGATCAGGAGCAGCGCCGAATGTAAATCGTACTGGTTGACTACTTGCGGTTCAAATTCGCAGTTCGGCTGTCTGATAAATCGCATTGTACATGCTATTCCACGAATATCGTCATCAAATTATGAACGGTCCCTTATCGGTTTTCGTATTAAAACCTGGATGATATAAATGAAGATCATTTTTCAAACTGATCATTTTTCTACATTTATCATCATCAGTATGTGTAATTGAGGGATGTATGAAAAGATGTACTCAGTAAGTACATCATACACATACGTTGACCTATATTGATAGTTTCAGGAAATCAAATCCTAATACGGCTTCTACTTCAGTCGTTGATATCAAAACAATGAAACACGGCGAACGACACATATACATATCTATCTATTCAGTATTACTTATCAACACAGAATGTGTGAAATGGATGTAAATTGTCGATGAAAGGCTTTGCTCACATTTCCCATACATTCGTTGATCAGTATTGAGCTATATTTCCTCGAAATTTGATTCCAATATGTCGCCATTAGCATTGTTGATACAAAGACAGCTTCATGAATGAGATCCAAACGATTCGTTGATATAATATGTTCTGTAGGATCATACAGAACAGACCATATTTGTTAGCGTAAAGTCTGACATTTACACAACCATTAACTGACCTTGTTGTCTCCAAACATCTTAAAGAGTAAATAACACATCTGACCTTCTTCTGGGTTCTCATTTCACGATGTCTGAACTTGCGCTGACAAGTGGTTATATCCTCTTTGTAAGCATTGTCTCCACTATTGTCCTGATATGGGGCTGCATGGTCTTTCCCGTCATTCATGGTCTTGGAAGGACTCACCCTTTTCCATGACTGTGTATAGAGTTCTCGAAGGACTCACCCTGTTCCGGGACGGTGTATGTGACTCCTCGAAGGACTCACCCTGGTCCATGGCGGTCTATAAGGTCCTCGAAGGACTCAACTTGGTCCGTGACGGTCTATAAGGTTCTCAAAGGACTCAACCCGGTCCGCGACGGTCAATCTGGTTCTTGAAGGACTCAACCTGGTCCATGGCGGTCTATGTGGTCCTCAAAGGACTCAACCTGGTCCCTGACGGTCAATCTGGTCCTTAAAGGACTCAACCTGGTCCATGGCGGTCTATGTGGTCCTCGAAGGACTTAGCCTGGTCTTTATGGCCTGTATAGTCCTCGAATGACCCACCCTGGTCGAGGACAGTCTGGATGGTCCTCGAATGACCGACCCACCATGATCCAAGACGGTTTATGTGGTCCTCGATGGTCTCACAATGTTCCAAGATGGACTGCATTGTCCTCGGTCTTACTGATATCATTGTTTATATCATCTTGGTCTAACTTGTCTCGTCATCATGCCATCTTGTATTATCTGCCCCACTGGAGTACTGTGAGATCTAACAATGAACTCAAACTAGCTAGCCTCTCGAAACACTTGCAGCCTAGTAGTTGGACCCCTGCAATAATCTGATCTCATTTCTTGGAAATTGCTTATTTCCAGATTGCTCCTTATAGTTTATCGCGCGGCTGTTCTTAGAAGAGGCCCCGGACCTCAGTATCTGATCAGTGCCTGACAAAACAGACTGCCTGGATGATGTTCAAATAATCGAGGAACTCAGGTAATGCTGCTTTTTCTGTTTCTTTACGAAATTCATTCCATAGCATTTTATTTGACAACTGAAGCCATGACTGCGATGAAGATGCATGCTGTTGATCACCTCATCTCAGAGAGTAAAATGTAGGAACATGTATGTGTCACCATGTGTACTCAATCATTATGATTCAGAAGGATACAGGACATTCTACAGTTGGAGACGTTAGAATCCTGCCCAAGCGTTGACGTATCTTCAGCTGTCGACGTAGAAATAATGCGTCAGAAACATTAAAGAAATTGTATATATGAAATGGTTTATAAGTTTCAGTCAAGACTGTAATATCATCACATAGATATAACAAGAGTCCTTAAATTGAATACATCTCTGATGGATGCATATTACGCCTTAAAATCCTTGTGTCGTTTTTCAGGAAGAAATGATCATGATATGACAAGACCTAATCCTATTGCTATAGGGACTAATTCAGGACAGCCATCGTCCAAATATTTAAAAAGTCCTAAACTATGTACTCAAGACATGTGAGACTTTATTGTAATATATATATGACGCTAACCTGTAATCTTAATCACTACTGTAAATCCTTATCACTTCCGCATTGTACATTGACTTGTCAGGCAATTAATTATTGTATAATAACCTTCATTGGTAATCCCCCTTGGCCGTGTCTGCCAGCACATCAACTGGTCAAGGAAGTGCTATTGCTTTTCTGTCTGTCCATTGATGAGTCGTCGCCTGTCCATTGTTGTCAAAAACTGTATATATACTTAGTATGCTCACATCTAGACAGTGAAGGAGTACGAGTTCGGTATTTGGAATGTCTGTTGGGACGACCACGAGCAGGAGAATGCCGCTTGTAGGAAACGTCGGGTTGAGCAGGTACTCCGCTCACGTTATGTATGTCTTTTGTATTTGTTTGTCATGTAACTAAAGAAGTTTGAACTCAACGTATTCCTTCGTCTTGTCAACGTATTGTACGTACACCTCATCTTAAACATGAGCTAATACCCCAGTCGACACGTATACCACGCGTTGACAATATGTAGAACGCCGGGACGCGTTTTCTGAAGGACAGGGGCCTACCAACTACAGAGGAAGCCCTCTAAGCCGGCCTTCGTTGAGATCGGCAAGCAGTCAATTGGTCTTTGCTATGCCGAAATACGGAATAGACTAACACCGGATTAGAGGCATGTAAATGATCATAAATTAACAAGCTTCTGCCGGGACCAAATTCTAGTGCCGATATTGAGAGCATGCCGGATTGGAGGGGTGCCACTTCCACTGTATATATATTTACCGTTATATTAATAGTTGGAATTGCACTTAAAGGGAAAGAATACTCAATCTGTAATTAGCCCACGTAATTACCATATGTTAATTAGCGCTGAGTGAGTGAGTATGGTTTTACACCGCTTTTAGCAATATTCCAGCAATATCACGGCGGGGGACACCAGAAATGGACTTAATACATTGTAGCCTTGTGGGGAATCGAACCCTGATCTTCAGCGTGACGAGCGGATGCTTTAACCATTAGGCTACCCTACCGCCCCCTTGTCCTTTAAAGAAACATGTACGTGGAAAAGTCACATGTACGTGACAAAGAACCAGCGATATCGTGACAGGCTATGGTTAAGCGAACCTGACTCAGGGTACTTCCGGGAAGCAGACTGAAGGATGTACACAATAAATATGGGGGAAATCCTTTTTATAATCAAATCTCTAGAAACAGAATCCGGTGGTGATTCCGACTTTATCCCGAGCACGTCTTCTTGGGTCACTAAGTATCATATAGTGATAATATACCAGACGTTTGTGGTGCCGGATGGGGGTGCGTACAACGACGACGTTGTGTGTCGTCACTGCATGTATTGTCTTACAGAACTCTCTTCATCTTTGGAAGAGGCGCTTTTAGTCTTAGTCTTAGCGATATTTTGACTTATGGAGTTTGTTGTGTAGGAAACATATATAACCTTTATGTCTTATCAGATGGATGTCTCGTAACATCTATGAACATATCTTTTTGCGTGGGAGGAAATATTAAAACTCACTCACTCACTCACTCCCTCACTGAAAACACTTAGACTACCTGTTAACTATGAAAACTAAAATTGAACTGAAATCTTAAATGAGTGAGTCTGGTTTTACGCCGCTTTTAGCAATATGCCAGCAACATCACGGCGGGGGACACCAGAAATGGGCTTCACACATTGTACCCATGTGGGGAACTGAACCGGGTCTTCGGCGTGACGAGCGAACGCTTTAACCACTAGGCTACCCCACCGGCCGAAATCTTAAATGAAGAAAAAATACTTTCACCATTATATTTATGGGTATATTTTATTCACTATGTCTTATATGAGCTTATATATCTGCATCCATTAGTTAGAACTATTATATGAATATGTGTTTTCTGTAGTTAAAGGGACCACATTAGGCTCAGATGTGTCAGGTCCCGCAATTCGCGGACTTGGACACTATCTCTGATGGTAGGTTTGAATCCGGTCCGTCCCAATGTCGAGCATGCAGACAACACCATACCCGGTGTAGGTGTCATTAAAATGTATGCATGTCTGTCTGTCTGTGCGTGCGTGGATTGATGGATGGATGGATGCAATACCGATCAATTATGTTTCTGTTCAGAGATACAATTCACATCTACACCCCCTTACGTCACTGTACATGCAATCCCAAAGATGCATGAGATTGTCATATTTCATTGCGTTGAAAAAGTATATTTTAACCTTCTTCACTATATTTTAATGTAGGATGACTTCAGGTATTTTATGGTCCTCAAAAGAGTTCAATCTGTAAAGCTCTTGTGCTGTATTTAATGCCCCTCAAAAACTTCAACCCACGTACACACAAAGAACAAGCGACAAAGCCCGAAAGTTACATGACACATTTACAGTTCAATGAATTTTCAGTAATTCACAGAACAGTCATAGTGGTGGGTGGGGGTTCGCATTCTATTTCCTCACTCTATCGGGTGACTGTTGGGTGACACAGGCACACAGACACACATAAAAGCACACGCATGAACAGACACACAGAAGCCTACCTACCTCATGGGTGTTGCCCTCTTTACAATTGTGAAAATCTGAAACCATTTCTACACCTCACAAACTCCTGTTTATTACTTGAATGAATTTCAACCTTGGAATTGTTAAAGGGGATATTCTAAGGGTGAGCATTCACTGGAGATTTGGATTGGTAATTGTCATGAAAAATATTGCATACCTGATCCATTGTTGCTCCATACGAAATATGAACTGGTAGACAGATTTCCCTACCGAAAACGATGCATTGAAATGACTATGTATCATAGACTTGTAAGCCATTCAAAAATTCTTTCCGAAAGTCAAATACCTCCACAAATTCTACTGATCTGCAAACTGTCCTCACTGATCTTGTATCTGTAAACCCCTTTCATAGAACCAAGATCTGTTCTTATCAGTGACTGACTTCCAATTGCAAGCAAATATTGTTTGAAATGATCACACATTTGTACAGAATCAAGTAGTTCTTCCTGTGATGTGGACTGTGTTTTCACTTTCTGCTAGCACATGAAATATCACCTATTCTCGGTCTTGTATTGTGCTTTCATTTCTATGCTTGAAAAACTGTATTTCTTGCATATATGTCACACCTCAATTTCTTATCAAAGTTGGGTATAATAAAATTGGCATTTCAGTTAGCAATCTTTTCACATCTCGTTCTCACATTCTTCGGGCTGTAAAAATTATCTCCCTTGCTTAATTGTTTTTGTAACTGGAACAAACCCTACACATCGAAGGTAATATCAATACATCCAGAAATGATTTCAATTCTGTTAAACTTTATTGGGGCTTGCCAAATTTGAACACCATCTGATCTCAATGTATTTATTGAAAGACCTCGACATATAGAAGATAGTAAAGACGTGACATTTTTCGTTTAAGACTTTCGTAACCGATTCAGCACTTGTGAGTGTGTCAACATGTTGACTGAATTGTTATAATGTCTTTCAGTGGCATTTAGAAGTTGTACATTGATGTCCAAGATATTTTTTATGGATTAAACTTCTTTTTTAATTTCTCTCACAACGTTTCGAGACCATTCCAGGTCCCTTCATCAGGTGAACTGATGAAGGGACCTTGAATGGTTCCTTCATCAGTTCACCTGATGAAGGGACCTGGAATGGTCTCGAAACGTTGTGAGAGAAATTAAAAAAGAAGTTTAATCCATAAAAAATATCTTGGACATGAATTGTTATAGTCAAAGCAATCAGAAGATCACTGTAAATGTGCCTTGTCCAGGTAGTTCTTTCTGCATGTTCAGAACAATATAATGATATCATTATAACTGGGAAATATTTCTTTGGATCAGCTAACATCCTTCCACCTAATTATTCCCTTCGCGATGACCCCAGTCTGTCTGGTACAGTGAGCAAGTCCAGATGAAGTCAGTTCTACTGGAAATACCAGAACAATATAATGATATCATTATAACTGGAAAATATTTCTTTGGATCAGCTAACATCCTTCCACCTAATTATTCCCTTCGCGATGACCCCAGTCTGTCTGGTACAGTGAGCAAGTCCAGATGAAGTCAGTTCTACTGGAAATACCAGAACAATATAATGATATCATTATAACTGGAAAATATTTCTTTGGATCAGCTAACATCCTTCCACCTAATTATTCCCTTCGCGATGACCCCAGTCTGTCTGGTACAGTGAGCAAGTCCAGATGAAGTCAGTTCTACTGGAAATACCAGAACAATATAATGACACATTGTAACTGGAACATATTTCTTTGGATCAGCTAACATCCTTCCACCTAATTATTGCCTTCGCGATGACCCCAGTCTGTCTGGTACAGTGAGCAAGTCCAGATGAAGTCAGTTATACTGGAAATACCAGAACAATATAATGATATCATTATAACTGGAAAATATTTCTTTGGATCAGCTAACATCCTTCCACCTAATTATTCCCTTCGCGATGACCCCAGTCTGTCTGGTACAGTGAGCAAGTCCAGATGAAGTCAGTTATACTGGAAATACCAGAACAATATAATGATATCATTATAACTGGAAAATATTTCTTTGGATCAGCTAACATCCTTCCACCTAATTATTCCCTTCGCGATGACCCCAGTCTGTCTGGTACAGTGAGCAAGTCCAGATGAAGTCAGTTATACTGGAAATACCATTCCATCTCCTACAGCTTTGGCTGCGCCCACACTCATCTGAACTGACTGAACAATTAAGGCTTCCTCAGATTCATATTCTTTATTCTCCATAGGACCACCAAAGGTGGTATCCGAGTGAATTACAAGGTATAATAATACAGTATGATGTGCAAGATGGCAGTACATATAATGGGTACAACAAACATGACAGTGAGAGGTTATGACACTCGTGTTGCAATACTATTTATAAATTTTGTAAGGGATTTCAGTTCCTTTGTTTTACTGGATGAAAACAGTAATTTGAAAGAGTGGAGGCTGGCATTTTGGGTATATTTAGTTGGTATAAGATTTATTCTATGACTTTCAAGTGATGTACAGCGAAACATGTAATGCTATGGCTGATGAATTACAAAGGTTGTAGTGTAATGCATCTTGGATGAAGATGATGTTTGTTAAGGAAACTGAAACTATTGCTGTTTCCTGAATTGAAGTATTGGGGACCATTTAACTGTAAAATTCTGGCATATATATTCAATATTATGCAACAGCGTCTGTGTTACTCCCTCGTTACTTCATGTAAATCTTAACTGTTTATGAGCTTAATATACTAGCAGTTCCCTTCATCCCTCTAGCAAAGTGATATTTTAAAAATTGTGTGTCTTGCTTCTTTGACTTGCATTTTAGAAGACGTTGTGATGAATAAGGGCGATAGTTCTGAGGCTATATCACGTATTTATTACAATATGTGCTATCTTTCCGTCTAGATGCTAAGACCATTATCAGACCATTATCTACACCGAAAAGTTGCATGTATTGTGAATAGGAAGTTGCATACATTGAACTATTGACCTTGTTTGTATATTTTGCTTTTGGTAAACTAAACCTGTTAAGAATTGGATTTTCTGTTCAAGTATTCTCGATCGTACTCTATATACAAGTTTGTTTTGTCATGTGAAATTGAAATGTGGAAGTAAAATATTAATTAATTAATATCAGTATTTCCGTTTGCAAGGTTTAGATTGCGTTACATTATTCATTCTCATTAGATAGGCCTTCAATATTGGTGTGTGTTTGACTTTATCTCCCAAACATTTGAGCAATCACCTATTATTTCTTGCCCATTGATAACTATAATCTAAAATTATTTCAAATGTATTTTTTCATTATTTATTTCTTCATTCACCCATTTTACTCTTGAACTTATTTGCTTAAAACAGAAACACATAAAATTAATGCAGAGTGTATAGAAACATAATCATTTACTGTAAAGTGCTTCGATCTAAATATGACAAATTATATTTGCCCGAAAACTTATTATATACAACTGATCTGTGGGTATTTAGATGCATACATGATGCCACCATTTGTAATAGTTATATGATGAATTTATATTTATAATGCTTATGCCCTTAACATCAGTTTATCGTGAGGCTTTCTAAATATAGTATTATATCATACAGGGTATCAAAAGTATTGACATGACATTTAACGAGCGATTATTTGAAGATATAGGTTAATTTTTTATGTTGTTATATAAATAGAAGTGACAAAATCCTATCAGTAATCTTAAGAGTGTCAATTTGAACTCCGACTTTATCCAGCGTTCGATATTAACGTCGGTCCTTAAGCCTGAAGTCAACTGAAAACCACTCTGACCCACAGCCTTTGTTTTCTGTAGGTCCTTTTGGCCGACAGCTTTTTCATCCCCAATAACTAAGAGTATTATTTCCATATGAAAATATAGGGCCTACACATTCTGATCAGGACCCACAAAATTTTATAGTTCTGGGTCCATAGGACCTGCAGCTTTTCAGGATTTAGGGCAAACACTGACTTGATGTGAGGTGAGGTGAGGTGTGAGGTGAGGTGAGGTGAGGTGAAATTGGGTTTAACGTCTTCCTTGAGAATATTTCGCTCATATGACGACGTGCATTATGATGTGTATATAAATGATTATATAATAGTGATAATGCCATAACAGCGTATCCTGACACTATATTACATTCTATAGGTTATTTATTTAAGACATCTTTCGAAATTATAAGTCTTTTTGAAAACAAATATGTTGAAACGATTTATGTGATTTTGTTAAAAAAATCTTATGAACATATTGAAACGTTTATAAAACAATGATCATTCAGAATATTGCTTCATGCTTGGTAGTGTAATAAAACATCAATATGAAAGAAATGATTATGTAAATAATAATGTAATATGTCTATTTTGAATATTTTTACCAAGTAGTGTCTAGTTACCACAATATAGATAATTAATGATAAACAATCTATAAAATTAAATGAATAAAGAATCTATACCTTTAGATAATTACAATCTTAAATAAATCAATCAGTCAATAAGCAATCTTTGATATGAAATAAATCAACAATCAATGTGATAAAAAGAATAAACAAGCCATATTGTCAAATAAATAAATAAAATAATGCACAAACTGAAAACTGTTTTGAGCAAGGATCTGATCATAGAATTAATATTCTATAAGTTTATATAAGAAAAGCATAAGCACATATATTACAGTTTTTCGAGCAAGTATTTCAAGTTAATATACATGTACTATATGGTGATAAATTTAACACAAATATGATCAGGAAAAGATGTGTTTCTAAGAATATGAAATCGTAAAATATATGATTAAAAAATAGAAACGATAACACCATTTCAATCATCATAATAAACATCTGCTAAAAACGTCCTCAGTTCTACAATTCCGACCAAATATATTTTTTGGCTATTTATACAGCGCTCATAATCACGCACTAGTGTAGGCTCATGGCATATCCTATCCATGTATTTATAAATGACCCTTTAAGTGCTCGGGGAAGGTAAACGTCTATACCTCATCAATGGCATTATAATATGGTAACAAAACTAGGGAAATACATTTGGCATCACTTTGGTTACTGATGCGTAAAAGTTTGGAATATCCTCTCCATGGCAACCAAGAAACCTTTGGAAGAGATACTTCAAGGTCTTGAATGTTGCAACCTTGATCAAGCGGGTTTTCAGAAAGAGTCATATTACACTTTTCGAAATCCTAGAAAACGCCCACCCGAGTGTACCAAAACCCTGGGTATACTGTCTTGAGTATAGTTTGTTGTCACTCTGATAATCTATAATTCTAAATATAAAGCAAAATGAATATGGTCGTTTCCTGGTATCTTGTATTTCTAGTTCTGGGTAAATCAGTGGAGCGGAATTGGCTATTTGGCAGTTAGTGAAGGTTATCAGATCATCGATATACCTGAATCTTAGGTTGAACGTCAGGGTTAAATTGATTCTATTGTTTACAGTTTGGCAGTCATAGCTTAAATTCCAATTTATATCCTAAGAAAACGCATTAGTCAAAAGAGGGGTGCAATTGGCCTTGGTGCTAGCTTGTTGTTTAAATGTCTTATCGAATCATTTCACACAGGTTTTATCATGGTTGAAATCCAGTATTTCACATGTTCTCGAGTTCAGAATAATTTGTAACCCATTTCCCACTATTTTTGAAGACAGAAATTTAACCATGTCTGTACAATACCCCAAAGATCAAGGAAAAGTATTATGTACCGTTAGTCAATTGCTGAAAACTACCTGTGTATGTATGTATGTATGTATGTATGTATGTATGTATGTATGTATGTATGTATGTATGTATGTATGTATGTATGTATGTATGTATGTATGTGTGTGTGTGTGTGTGTGTGTGTGTGTGTGTGTATGTATGTACGTACGTATGTATGTATGCATGTCTGTCTGTATGTGTTTGTGTGTGTATTTATGTGTATGTGTGTGTATGTATGTGTGTGTGTGTATGTATGTGTGTGTATGTATGTGTTTGTGTGTGTATGTATGTATGTGTGTGTATGTATGTATATGTATGTATGTACGTATGTATGTGTTTGTGTGTATGTATGTATGTGTTTGTGTGTATGTATGTGTTTGTGTGTATGTATGTATTTGTGTGTGTATGTATGTATGTATTTGTGTGTATGTATGTATGTGTTTGTGTGTATGTATGTGTTTGTGTGTGTATGTATGTATGTGTATGTGTGTGTATGTATGTATGTATGTATGTATGTATGTATGTATGTGTTTGTGTGTGTGTGTATGTGTATGTATGTATGTATGTGTGTATGTATGTATGTATGTATGTATGTATGTATGTATGTATGTATGTATGTATGCATGCATGCATGCATGCATGTATGCATGTTGGGAGGTGAAAGAAATATAAAGAAGCATTATATCAGAATCTTAAACATGGTGTTATAGTCTTCACGGTAATAGAATTTGTATTATTCTACACATTATTATATCTAAATATCAGCATTGCTCATGGCAGTACCAAAGATTAACTTCACTCACTTACATATTATGTTTTCTGAATATAGTGCAAGCCAGTGTGATTCGTGTCATTTCTCAAAGTAACACAACACCAAACATACAAATCTCCGTGTAATTTAACATTACGTGAATTCCAAATATGGACACGTTAAAGCTTGTTAAATTCACGGTGGTGATTAAAACGAATACGCTCATTCTATTTCCATCCATGATCGTAATTAATCTTTTAAAAAAATCATTCCTTTTTATTTAGAAGTTTTGAATGCCCAGCCTACTCACTCCAACACCTGTCGATATCTCTGCATTGCAAGCGGGCTTTCCTTGAAGCCAGCATTTCCTGGAAAAGAGGTTTGACCTAGTTAGGAGAAAAATCTCTTTACTTAGGCGGACGTCTAACACCATTGTTGCCGTTGCGTATGTAATTCATGCTAACATTTAGACTAACCTTAGTCTCTGAATTTATATAATATTGATTGTAACAAATAAACCCATTTAAATTGAAAAGGAGCCCCACGGTGACCAGCGCCTGAGCCTGGAGAAGTCTAGACTTGCTTCATTTCCGGCTTAAGCATTTCAGGGAAGGCAAGTCTGTAGGGAACATAATATGGTTCAGGGACTGTGAGACAGACTAGCTAACATTTTGCCTTTCCTTTTGCGGAGCCTGAACAAAGAAACATGTGATCTCCGGGAATTCAATGCTGTTAAACAAGAAGGCGGTATTGTTACGTAATCGCCACACAATCGGCTGACTGTCAGATTACATTACATCACGTTTTCCTTTCACAATCCAGGCCGTATAAAAACGTAACCTTCAACTTGGGTTGGAATTGATAAAAATATATTCATTTATTAAAATGTGTTTGCGTCTATCGACATGAATGTTGGATTATAGATAAGAGCTAAGGCATGCCATAATGTAGACTTGTACAAGTCTCTAAGGTAATAAATTATCAATTAATATTTTAAATGAAAATCTCTAATAAAATATAAATAACAGACTGACATCCTCAGGTACTGTCCGTTTGTCTAGACTTGCCTCTTTAAAGGATAGAATTACTATGCATCCATGGGCTTAACATTCAGTACACTACTTGAATAATTGTCGCAGGCAGATCCTGTTTGAAATCGTCGCCTTCAAGCCAGTAGCGTTGTTTGGACAGCTGCCAAAATGTCAACTCACAGAGCACGGCAGAGATATTGGCACATGCGGTGAAAGTATATTCCTGTGGCTAGACGGTGGGACCGTATCCATATTTACTGATTGAACCTATTCTTTTTTGTTTTGGTATTTCTAATTTTAGTCGTTATGTCCAAGGCATGCCCACATGAAAAGAAGAAACTGTTGGAAAATGTCATGCAAGAAGTAGGTAAAGGGAGGTAACTCTAGACTAATAGAATGTGTTTGTCACGTGTCAGCTGCCAGCTGTTAATGTATTGGTATATAATAATATCGATTTATCAAACATCACTAGATCGACCTACAGAAATTCTACACCATTTCCTGAAATAAAATCCGACACCAGGGGTAATGTTAATCAAACTAGATGAACGTGAGGATAAAAACATGATATGACAGAGTATTTTCACACAAAAAAGAAAATATATATCGTTTATATTTTAAGGCATGTCATATATTCATACTCAGATTATTGTCAACCCTATAAACCGACACATTTATCTTTCAGGAGATCATTATAAAAATGATTCTCTCTCTCTCTCTCTCTCTCTCTCTCTCTCTCTCTCTCTCTCTCTCTCTCTCTCTCTCTCTCTCTCTCTCTCTCTCTCACACAAACATCTTTTGTTCCCTGTTCCCCTGAACAGAACTGACCATTATTTACAATAATGTATAAATGTACAAATATACATCATGCATCAACAACTTCACAGAGCAGTGAGAGTGAGTGGGTGATATTTGGTTTAACGCTGTGTTTAATAATATTCCAGCAATATCACGGCGGGGAGCAGCAGAAATGGGCTTTACACAGTGTACCCATGTGGGGAATCGAACCCGGGTCTTAGGCGTGACCGCCCTCAGAGCAGTGAGATCAGATACCATAGTACAATATTGAATTGTTAAACATGTTGTTTGCGTTAAGCAATAACAATGGTTTTACACATTTCTGGAGTTCCTAGTTTTCGACAGTGAAAAAATAAATCCATTTTAAATAAGTTTTTGTTCAGTGTAAAACTATTTGTGAATAAACTGTTTTCTCTCATTTTCCAAAATTGGGCAGGTACACAAGTAATGAAATTCATCAAAGAAATCGGGTGATTTAAAAGTGGCCATTTTTTACCGGCGTAAAACTAAACTCACTCACTCACTCACTCACTGTAGTTAGAACGACGAGAGGCAGAAATCAAGCAGATAAATGAGGATTTTACCGCCTCTTCAAACAGTTTTTCGCTGATGTTTCCTTACCGGTGTGCTTCGTCGTTACACGCTATGACACCTTGTATATTTTCCAACAATGTGAAGGAGGTAGCTGTTGCGTCACAATAAAGCTTTGTGCCCCTGACGCTGCGGCAGTGATGGAGTTGGAGAAGGAGGATTATAAACACCGGTGGCCTCCATCGTTCGTGGTGATGAGCGAGTGAGTTCCGTTGTACGCCGCTTTTAGCAACAATCCAGCAACAACAGAAATGGGCTTCACACATTGTACCCATATATTGAATAGAACCCGGTCTTTGGAGTGACGAGCGAACGCTTTAACTACTAGGCTACCCCACACACCCTGTGGTTTTGAGACTATCAACAGTAATTAACACGTTTGAGCTTCCGATTCCATGACTGGGTACTCGTGTGTTCACCTTAGTGACAGCGTCCTGCACGGACGATGTGGCAGCAATGCATACTGAGTGAGTGAGGGAGGTAGTGAGAGTGTGAGTGAGTGATTGATTGAGCGAGTTATTATGTCTTTACACTGCTTTTAGCAATATTCCAGTAATATCACGCCCAGAAATGGGCTTCACATATTGTACCCATGTGGGGAATCGAATCCCGGTCTAGGCTACCCCCACCGCCCCCAATGCACTCCGGGGATGATCGATCAACAATGACAACAGAAGTATACTAAATGGGCATCAATCAGAGATGGTTAAATATTAGTATTCGATGGAGTAAATTTTTATGCAACCTAAATTTGGACTATAGTCTTAGGCAAATTGTCAGTCAGAGCATATGTGATTCAAAAACCTCAAACACCGCACCTAGGGGAACAACGTCGTGGCGTCATTTATCAAATGAGCAATAAATGGAATTTCCCCAAGTTACCCAAATACCTGTCACAAAATAAATCACAGACCTCCTTATCAGTGAACAAATATGGTTTTATGCCGCTTTTACCAATATTCCTGGGAACAAAATTACCCATGTTCATTGGCGGATCCAGGTGGGGTGGGGGGTGTCCAGAGTGTGTTCAGGGGTTCGAACACACACACACCCCTTTCAAAAATTCCTGGATCCACCCATGCATGTTGGGAATCAAACCCGTGCCTCCGGCGTGACAAGCGTGTGCTTTAACCGCTGAGCTATCCACCCCGGCCCATTTAACAGTATTGAACTGGGGAAATATCTTCACAAAATATACCATAGAGGGGAATCGGCCTGAGGACGCAAAACAGGAACCACAATACGACCCGAGTTTCAGACAGATAAACAGAAATGAAACCTACTATGAACATCGCGGCCTAAAGAAGGTGGGTGGGGTAGCCCAGTGGTTAAAGCGTTCGCTCATCATGCAGAAGACTCGATTTCCCACACTGGTAGAACGTGAAGCCCATTTCTTGTGTCCCCCGTTAAGTATTATGTTACTGGCATATTGCTAAAAGCAGCGTAAAGCCATACTCATTTTATATTAATCCGACAATCAGGCACTAGGTACCATGATCTAAGATATATTTTAGAAAGCATTAAAAATATATGTATATATATATTTGATAGCAATATGACGTTGTCTATACCTATATACCTACGTAGTCCTACGTAGTCTTGACATTGTAACCCGATTCATGTCATAGAACAATCCATTATTTTGAGGCCAAGGACGCTTCAGCTCACGTCTTCTCAAACAGCCGAGATATGCAAAGTGTGCTTGTTTGTTGTTTAACGCCGCACTCAGCAATATTCCAGCTATATGGCGGCGGTCTGTAAATACTCGAATCTGGACCACACAATCCAGTGATCAACATCAAGAGCATCATTCTACGCAATTGAGATGCAATGACATGGTCAACCAAGTCAGCGAGCCTGACCACCCGATCCCGTTAGTCGCCTCTTACGACAAGCATGGGTTGCTGAAGATCAGTTCTGACGCGGATCTTCACGGGTCCTTCCCGAAATAGATCAAACAAACTGCTACCGATTGGGGTTAAGACACTTTTACGAGTTTACGCTTCTTTTGTGTGACTGCATGAATTCATAGTGTGTCACTCTACCATAATGAAAAGTGATAATATGATGATGGTGCTTGGAAACCGAGAATCACAATCTTAGGATTCGAACCAATGATTATACATGGATTCCTTGCTCAACTCTACACAATGGCGCCATTTTCGCTCATTGGCTGTCGTGTCTAAACCAAGACCAATTGCTGAAGACCAATTCTAACGCGGATCTTCGCGGTTATATGCGCAAAGCCACGACAAGAAACAACGAAACTGTTCAAATAAACCTGCAAAATAAAAGTATACAGTTTGACTTAAGAATTACAAACGGTATCGTGACGTTTAGCGTTAACCTGTTGCGAGATGCTCTTTGATGCATGGAATACCAATATACCTGTATCAAATCCATCACCATCGATTAACCCTTTCTTGTTTGTTTCAGTCTTAGCCACAATTAAATAAGGTTGGATACTTTCGTTGCTGGACAGTTAAAGTCATTGTTCGGGGCATCGCTGCCTTAATGGCCAAATATTCTGTTGAAAATTATGTTTAAGTTCTAGCAATTGGTTTCGATAAATCGGACAGTCGTCTTAACTATATTTATCGTGTTGGAATCAAAGAGGTCTTTCTGGATATAGGCGGGGTAGTTTCTTTATGACGGTTTTCAGGAATCAAAATTATGCAACATCCGGTCGACTCCCCTAATGCGAGTACAAGCTGGGAAGTCAATTTCAGCCGTGCTGTTGCTTCGGAACTGCTGATAGCGGCATAAAATATTACTCACCCCCGGTATTATATTCCCATGGATGCAGATTTGTGCAGTTAAAGAACATGAGTAAGAGAGTAATTTGGGTTTTTATTTGGCAATATTCCAGCAATAAGACGACGAGGGACATTCAAAATGAGCTTAAAAAATGTGGGGAATTCGGCGTGACGCGCAAACACTTTAACTACTGGATTACCTCACCCCAAGAATATGAAGATGATATACAAAATCAGAATGAAGCAGTAATCAAATTATTGTACATTACTGCGTTATCCCAATATATGCGCGCATATGTTCCCTGTGCACCGGTACAGTAAAGCGTGAAATGCCTTACACCTGTTTGTACCCACACATATACATTAATCTACGGATTCATCATTAAACATACGTCACAGTCGTGTGAGGGAAATTTTTTGGGGAAATAATATTATTGCTTTTGTAGCGGAAACCGTGAAGACACAAAGCGATCATAAGCGCTCCCATACTTTAACATAGAGTCATAAGCCCTGGGCCCCGTTCCTCAAAGCGATCGTAGCGCTACGACTGTCGTAATTCTATGTTAAAGTATGGGAGTTACGATCACCTTAGCGCAACGATCGTTTTGAGGAACGGGGCCCTGGTCTTAAGCAACCTATCCTTGTCACGAGAGGCGTCTAACGGCAACAGGTGGATATGCTCGCTGACTTGGTCAATGCATATAACCGTAACCCCATCGTGAAGATGTGAATCACTGGATTGTCTGGTCAAACGTTTGATTTTTTTTAGTGGGATAAAACAACCAACAAATACATAACAAGAAAAAAATTGCTTGTTAGTTTAAACAATGATGATTTTACAAAATTAGGACAATTTATCAACAGTTTCTTTTGTGTACATTTTAGTTCAATATGGTAATATCATAAGGCGTAAAACGTATAAAACTTCAGCTACTTCAAAAGAATACAACTTAACCGAAAAGGAAGCATTTGTCACCCAAACAAATACGTCCCCGAAAGAGCTGAAAGAGGTATACGTATTTTGTAAAAGAAAATGGTAAGAAGTGAGTGAGTGAGTGAGTTTTACGCCGCACTCAGCAATATTCCAGCTATGGCGGCGGTCTGTAAATAATTGGGTATGGACCAGACAATCCAGTGATCAACAGCATGAGCCTCGATCTACGCATTTGGGAACCGATGACATGTGTCAACCAAGTCAGCGAGCCTGACCACCCGATCCCGTTAGTCTCCTCTTACGACAAGCATAGGTTGCTGAAGATCAATTCTAACCCGGATCTTCACTGATCTGGAAACATTTTAATTATTCCCAGGTTTCTTCACCAGGTTTGGGATAAACAAATGTAAAATAAGTAATAAGTCCGACAGAATGTCCTTTAAACGGAGTGTCCGTAAAGCGAAGGTAGATGTTTGATCGATAGGCTGCCTGATCCTGTGCTTGTCTGGCAAACCTACAGGCTTTGCCGTGTGACTCACAGCACAAGGGTCCTGCATTGGAGGTACTCCCAGCGTTCGCTCTACCAAGTGCCTCACTGCCACGCGCTGGACTGACGCTGTTTCTGTGTGAAGCACAACCCGCTGACAGTGATACAGCCACACGTCATCCTAACGCTCTCGTAGTGTCGTAGTAACAAATCGTCGACGGTGGTGTCACTCTCGGACTACGTCGCTAGCGACACTTAAAGGACTTACCCCACAATGGTGAGTCATTGTCACTGTTATCTTCCATGCATATTTCAGGATCAGCTCGCGAAGACTGTGATGCGGTGGCGGTTTGTGTTGATATTCTGACTAACAATTGCCCGTGGTACCCGAGCTAGTGTAACGTTAAGCCCAACCCAGGATATGATAGTGGGGATCTTAAAATTTAAAAACAAATTTATATAGTCAGCTTGTTTGATGACTGGAATTTATGAGCCATTATATTATTATATTAATATTATTGTCATAGTATCCTTGCATTCACTCCTAGTGCTGCTTTGTGCCGTCCTACTGTTGTTGTATCATTCCCAGTACTACTGTATCATGTCCTTGAGTGCATTCTGGCGTCCTGTACTAGTATAGCTGTATCCTGTCCTGACATTCCTGCGTCCTATCCTAGTATTGTATCCACTCCTAGTATTATATCCACTCCTAGTATTGTACCCACTCCTAGTATTGTATCCACTCCTAGTATTGTACCCTGTCCAAGTGTCCTTTGTACCCTGTCCTTGTATCCTTGCACCCTGTCCTAATATTATTGTACTCTGCCCAGTATTATTGCACCCTGTCCCAGTATTATTGTACCTCTCGAGTATTATCCTTGTACTCTGTCCCAGTATTATTGTACCCTGCCCAGTATTATTGTAGCCTGTCCAATTATTATTGCACCTGCCCAATTACCTTGTACTCTGTCCCAGTATTATTGTAGCCTGCCCAGTATTATTGTAGCCTGCCCAAGTATTATTGTACCCTTTCCTAGTATTATTGTACCCTGTTCTAGTATTATTGCACCCTGTCCCAGTATCATTGTACCCTGCCCTAGAATTATTGCACCCTGTCCTAGTATCCTTGCACCTGTCCCAGTATTATTGCACCCTGTCCCAGTATTATTGTACCCTGTCCTAGTATTATTGTACCCTGTCCTAGTATTATTGTACCCTGTCCTAGCATCCTTTTTTTGGTTATTATTCACCTCGTACCAGGTATATTGCACCTGTCCTAGTATTCATGCATCCTGTCCTAGTATCCTCTATCATTGTCTCAGTATCCCTGCACCTGTCGTAGTATTCATGCATCCTGTCCTGGTATCCTCTATCATTGTCTCAGTATCACTGCACCTGTCGTAGTATTCATGCATCCTGTCCTAGTATCCTCTATCATTGTCTCAGTATCACTGCACCTGTCGTAGTATTCATGCATCCTGTCCTGGTATCCTCTATCATTGTCTCAGTATCACTGCACCTGTCGTAGTATCCATGCATCCTGTCCTGGTATCCTCTATCATTGTCTCAGTATCCCTGCACCTGTCCTAGTATTCATGCATCCTGTCCTGGTATCCTCTATCATTGCCTCAGTATCACTGCACCTGTCCTAGTATCCATGCATCCTGTCCTGGTATCCTGGTATCCATGCATCCATCCTGGTCTCATTGCCTAGTATCACTGCACCTGTCGTAGTATCCATGCATCCTGTCCTGCAGTATCCTCTATCATTGTCTCAGTATCACTGCACCTGTCCTAGTATCCATGCATCCTGTCCTAGTATCTATCATTGTCTCAGTATCACTGCATCTGTCCTAGTATCCATGCATCCTGTCCTGGTATCCTCTATCATTGTCTCAGTATCACTGCACCTGTCCTAGTATTCATGCATCCTGTCCTGGTATCCTCTATCATTGTCTCAGTATCACTGCACCTGTCCTAGTATTCATGCATCCTGTCCTAGTATCCTCTATCATTGCCTCAGTATCACTGCACCTGTCCTAGTATTCATGCATCCTGTCCTGGTATCCTCTAGAATTGTCTCAGTATCCCTGCACCTGTCCTAGTATTCATGCATCCTGTCCTAGTATCCTCTATCATTGGTCTCAGTATCACTGCACCTGTCCTAGTATTCATGCATCCTGCCCTAGTCCCGCGCTGTATCCCTGCACATACAGATTGCGTGTTCAGTTGTCAAGCGCAAAGAAACACCTGAACAGTGCCCTACAAAACAACGGCTATGATTATCTGTCCAAGGCCGTATGAAAATATTTACTCCGATTTAATATCAGGCTAGAGGTTGACAGTTCTACGTTGTTCTGCCGACAATCTTGTAGACACGGTAACACCTAGCAAATACTCCGGTCAACTATTCCAAGAATTTCAGAATTTATTCCAATACAAACTTTGCTTTAGGCCTGATAATGTTTGATTGTATGTCTTTTGGGTTAAAGTTTGGCAAATCTGTCGTCTAGTTGAAACATTAAACTTTGTCGTTTTTCTTTCGTTGAACCGTTTAATGATTTTTCTACAAGTGCTATTTTCAAAAAGAACATAAATAAATAACAGGATAAATACCCAACGAGAATGGATTTCAGTGACTCTCGTATTACTCAGGGGTTTTCAATGCAGAGAATGCCAGATTACTGAGTGTATTGTATCAGAGAGAGTATCTATACCGTACTAAGACACAGACTAGATTACACAGATGCATGGAATACAGAGAATACTGTACCAGCAAGTTTCGGCTTGCAGACAGTGTGGGGATACCGAGGACGCAAATGGAGGGGGATGAGGCTTTGAAAGGGGGTGAGGGGGGGCACTATAACTGAGGTTGTCAGTTCCCCGAGGCACTGACATACTGGGGATGCTATGTATCTGAGAGTATAAACTTCGTATAGCAGAGACAACTAGGGTCTATGTCGCAGGGGCTGGGTCAGAGGGGACCAGAGGAAGGTCACCAGGACCTAGAAAGGGGTCAAACAAACATGCATACTTAGAGAAGGCCACGTCGAAATGGACATTCAAAAATTACATATAAACTGTACACAATCCTGATGTATTACATAGAATCCTATACAAGGGTGAGCACAAAGACTGATGTATAACAGATAATGTTATGTGACAGTGAGTACAAAGACTGATGTATAACAGATAATGCTATGTGGCAGTGAGTACAAAGACTGATGTATAACAGATAATGCTATGTGGCAGTGAGTACAAAGACTGATGTATAACAGATAATGTTATGTAACAGTGAGCACAAAGACTGATGTATAACAGATAATGCTATGTAACAGTGAGTACAAAGACTGATGTATAACAGATAATGCTATGTGACAGTGAGTACAAAGACTGGTGTATAACAGATAATGCTATGTAACAGTGAGTACAAAGACTGGTGTATAACAGATAATGCTATGTAACAGTGAGTACAAAGACTGATGTATAACAGATAATGCTATGTGACAGTGAGCACAAAGACTGGTGTATAACAGATAATGCTATGTAACAGTGAGTACAAAGACTGGTGTATAACAGATAATGCTATGTAACAGTGAGTACAAAGACTGGTGTATAACAGATAATGCTATGTAACAGTGAGTACAAAAAGACTGGTGTATATAATGCTAGATAGTGAGTGCTATGTATAACAGATAATGTACAAAGACTGGTGTATAACAGATAATGCTATGTAACAGTGAGTACAAAGACTGATGTATAACAGATAATGCTATGTGACAGTGAGTACAAAGACTGGTGTATAACAGATAATGCTATGTGACAGTGAGCACAACGACTGGTGTATAACAGATAATGCTATGTAACAGTGAGTACAAAGACTGATGTATAACAGATAATGCTATGTGACAGTGAGTACAAAGACTGGTGTATAACAGATAATGCTATGTAACAGTGAGTACAAAGACTGGTGTATAACAGATAATGCTATGTAACAGTGAGCACAAAGACTGGTGTATAACAGATAATGCTATGTAACAGTGAGTTCAAAGACTCGTGTATAACAGATAATGCTATGTAACAGTGAGTTCAAAGACTGGTGTATAACAGATAATGCTAATGCGAGGACTGATGAATGGCAGGTAATGCTAATGGATTTTAATGGTATTTGTAAGTTGATTTTAGTGTACTTCATTGTGTATGCCAGAAGAGCTTGTTGTGTTGACCTTTTAACATCTTCAAAGTAGGAGTTAAAATTTTATGGATATAATTTCACAGGTTACTTATTACCCCTACATCGTGACTGGCCAAAGTATCCTAATCACTAATAGATAGGATTAATTAACATAGGGCTCGGTGAGCGGGAATTTCGACATATCACGATTACCCCATACAGACGCACCAGATATAATACAGATAATACCATAGTGCCATGTAACTTGGAATAATTGTTAAAATACATTCTTACTATTGTGCTAAACTCAGGAATAAGTTGACCTAAAGTCCCGCTGGTAGATTAAGCTGCAGCCTTTGCCATCAGATTATAATCAAGGAGCTCCATTGGTAGTAAACCCAGATAGCCATCACTATTAACTAAACCTTATCTTCTAAACGGCAGATAATCTGAAATACAGCGATGCATAGTTTGGAGAGATTACTAATTGTTAATGTGCTATTTGATACGGGGTTTTTTCCAGTTTCAATCGGAACAAATCCGGAAAAGTTGAGCGGTTATCATCATTACTTTTAGAACGCTATGGTACTATTATTACTATGGCTCTACAAATGCTAATGATGATATGAATATAAAACATATTAACATGAATAATATAGTCATGTCACAGGGGTAAGAGAAAGTGCACAGTTCACCGGAATATCATGAATTAATCAGGAGTTAAACAGGCTAAACACTCGAAGTTTTAGCTTACAATCTCACATGCACGAAGAAGGCCACATGTCTTAGCCTACATCTCACCTTCGTGGTTCTCATCGTTTAATACCAGTTTAGTCCAGTCATCCTAGCTCAAATTTAGCTCAACCTAGAACAAATTGCAATAAAAGCTAACTCTTCTGTTTTGTAATCCTCATAGTATGTATTTTAAGATATCAAAAGTATAGGAATGTATAGTGAACGAAAATTTTATTTTTCCCACCAAAACGCACGTGCATGTCAGTTCGTCCCAAGAGCGATTGAATGAGTACACTACACAGAGATATGTCACGTAAAGGGCATTTATCACATAAATTAATTTTTTAGTGCACAACGTATTAATTATATAGATGATTTGTAATTAAAAACATCAAATTTACCGTATTTAACATAAATGCAAGTAACAAGACTAGTAATTCTCTTTACAACTTACTAGTTTATTAATATATATAACAGCAGGTGATCAGTGAATCCGTTACCGAAGGATTTCCAACTATCATTTCAATTTAAGTATATGTTCTATGACAACCAGACAGTATGAAAATAAACATTTATATAAGTATTTACCGTATTTACCCTATTTCAGTGACATTTCTACTGTGTATCATGAACGTTGAAGGGCGTCAACGGCTCGAAGTGAACTATCGTTCAGTACCCATTGCGTCAATGATTCTCGGCCTTGAGTGATAGTATATGTAACTTATGTATATATTAGACATTAATGATATCAGTTAACTTGTAAATGTGTAAAAACAATTACCCTGATTGCGTTGAGCCGCCAGCGACAATACGCTCATCGGCCATCTTGTTTACGTAATGCAATCTACAGAAACACAGTGAGTAACAGCGGCCATGTGTATTTCCGTATCAGATGTACGCAATTTGACATTACAAAAAAATACCTTTTCGAACAAAATCGTTCATGATACTTTTCTATACTTTTGATATGTTAAAAGTACACAACTTACTTACTTGTTTCAGCAAAACTTGTTTTTATTGCAATTTGTTCTACCCCTTTTGCCAGTATTACTGGACTAGTTTCAATTTGTAATCGATGTCTACCTGACGTTCATGGTTGTGTCTTGTAAACTGCGGTCAACCAGTGAACATGCCAAATGCCGTTGAGTGGACTTTGATAAACACGTTTACTTTCAACCCAACTGGTATACAAGTGTAATGGTGTAATTGTCACCCATCTCACAATACGTCTATACATGTGCCTACAGATCTGATGAGATGGTTTGAACGCCTTTCAGTTAATCAAAGAAAGTACAAACTTGAGAATGGGCTTTAACACACCCATGATTACACAATGCCATTTAGAAAGTCATCAAATGTAACATATGTTACATTTGGGATTACACTTTTTCAGTAAAGTACAGATTCTAATACTTTTTGGGTTGAGTCCCATCCGGGATTCGACCCCGCACCCTCAGAGTCAGGCACCTAATCGCCAGCACACAAAGACAGCCGCCTAAACCGCTCAGCCACCGCGACTTCCACAAGAATGGAAGTCGGACAACTATATTACAAAAATAACATATGTTACGAAACAAACATGATCATATCGTTACTAGGATGAAAACGGTAGTGGAAACACTGAAAAGATAACGTCCAAAGAATATCTGTGGTGCCCGTGTCAACTACATTCCCGTCGACTCGTCATGCCCTGTTATTGTTTTTTTAGGGGTGGGGGTGGTGTTTGTTTGTTACGTTTTAATTTTGGGGTGTTGGGGGATGGGGGTGCTTTGGGGTGTGGGTGTGTAGGTCTGGGGTTAGAATTGATCTTCAGTGACTTGTTGTAAGAGGCCACTAACGGGATTGGGTGGTCTGACTCGCTGACATGGTTGACACATGTCATTGTATCCCAATTGCGTAGATCGATGCTCATGCTGTTGATCCCTGGATTGTCTGATCGAGACTCGATTAGTTACAGACCGCCGCCATATAACTGGAATATTGCTGAGTGCGGCGTAAAACTAAACTCACTTATTTTCGCTTTGGGGGTATTTGTTTGTTATATGTATTTCAACAATCAAACATGATGCAGCTTTTGCCTGTAGTAAACATAACACAATATGCATGCACGGCTGCGGTATAGATTTGAAATAATATATTACTTGTCTCTCAATTCATCTATATTGCTAGCTATTAGACAAAAAGTATCATGGCCACTTTCAATATTGATCTCTTCCATACTAAAATAATATTTTCGTCAATTTGTCGATACCACAATCAGTAGAATAAATTATAAATGCATTCGCTCAGAGTTGAGGATCCGAAAACCAAAATGTTCCATTAATTGCATACTGGAAATTCTCCGAAAGGTGATACCCTAGATCGAATGTTTGACCAATCACTTCATCATTATATACATGCATAATGGAAACCGAGCTTCCGTCGTGTCAGAATTTCTATCATAGACAACCGGTAATATTAATTAATGTGAGTGCGGCAAATGAATATTTAATATAAAAACTAGGTTTCGCTCGGTAGGAAATATCGATTAGAAAATGTAATGTTATTTTCACATCATTATCACACGATATTCAGAATGTGTTAAAAGACGAAACCAATTTGTATATTCTCTATTTCCAAAAAAAATTAATTAAACAAAACCCCGCGAAACAAAACAGATTTGAGCATCATTTGTAAATGTTAAGTCGCGTACATATACGTCGAGCGTTCTACCTCAGCATCTTCATCTTGGCTCAGTGTGTTTGTAATAAATACCTACGTCTCAAGTGATGCGGCTGTAACTGGTAGCACACGGTCGTAATTACCGTTGGCAATCAGCGTCGAGCTTGAGGCAAGCTATGCCCTGATGATTATGGCGAGATATCATATTCATAAAACTGTCTCAGCATCCTTGCAGAGCATCCTGGAGCTACTTACAGCAGGCCCGGGGCTTATCTCCACACAACACCCTGTGTTTTGCTCGGCAATGCTTGAACCTATTACTACGTTCCCATTACACCCAGAGACTAAGTGTTTGTAATTGTCTAATTGTCTCGCTGTGAGAGTAACCGTGTGTACAAATGGCTGTACTGGCGATGCATTTTATACATGGGTATAATTCCATGTGATAATGCTTGGGAATAATGTTCGTAAGTAGGGGTCAGAGCCCTCCTCGGGGCGATATGAACTTTCGACGCTCGAGGCGTCAGCGATGCGAAGCGACGCGAAACCGTTAGGCGAGACTCGCTCTAAATTGTCTGACCTTGGCACGTGTTGCACGTGCTGTAATCTGTTGAATAAACATGGTCTATTTGCATATGCTTGTTTAAATTATGCATCACAACCCGACGTGATTTTCCTTCCTTTAAATCACCTGTAGGCGATGTCGTGTAGTTGTTTACGTCGACGTCGTGGTATATCCATCCACACGGTGAAGATAAAGGGTCTCCGTGATATATGTTATGTAGAGTCTCTGTGGTGTAAAGCTGTAGTGTCTTAACGGTGTGATATATGATTGAGTATGGGTGTCTCTGTGATTTAGTGTGTAGACGGGCCATGGTGTACAGATATAGGGTCCCCATGGTGTACAGATGTAGGGTGTACACAGTGTACTTAATATAGGGTGTGTACAGATATAGTCTCTTCATGGTGTACAGATATAGGGTCTCCAGTCTTCATGGTGTACAGTGATATACAGATATAGGGTCTCCATGGTGTACAGATATAGGGTCTCCATGGTGTACAGATATAGGGTGTACAGATATAGGGTCCATGGTGTACAGATATAGGGTCTTCATGGTGTACAGATATAGGGTCTCCATGGTGTACAGATATAGGGTGTCAGATCCATGGTGTACAGATGTAGGGTCTCATAGTTGTACAGATACAGATATAGGGTCTCCATGGTGTACAGATATAGGGTCTTCATGGTGTACAGATATAGGGTCTTCATGGTGTACAGATATAGGGTCTTCATGGTGTACAGATATAGGGTCTCCATGGTGTACAGATATAGGGTCTCCATGGTGTACAGATATAGGGTCTCCATGGTGTACAGATATATGGGGTATGCGGGGTCTCACAGTGTACAGATATAGGGTCTCCATAGGGTGTACAGATATAGGGTCTCCATGGTGTACACAGATATAGGGTCAGTAGGGTACAGATATAGGGTCTCCATGGTGTACAGATCCATGGTGTACAGATATAGGGTCTCCATGGTGTACAGATATAGGGTCTCCATGGTGTACAGATATAGGGTCTCCATGGTGTGTACAGATATAGGGTCTCCATGGTGTACAGATATAGGGTCTCCATGGTGTACAGATATAGGGTCTCCATGGTGTACAGATATAGGGTCTCCATGGTGTACAGATATAGGGTCTCCATGGTGTACAGATATAGGGTCTCCATGGTGTACAGATATAGGGTCTCCATGGTGTACAGATATAGGGTCTCCACAGTGTACAGATATAGGATCTCCACAGTGTACAAATGTAGGAACTCCATGGATAGGTATATGGTCTCCACCGTGTACAAGTATGGGGTATCCACAAGATATACATATAGTCTCCACTGTGTATGCATATATGGTATCCACGGTGTACACATAAAGGGTCTCCATTGTGTATAGGTATATGGTCTCCACTGTGTATAGGTATATGGTCTCCACTGTGTATAGATATATGGTCTCCACTGTATATGGTCTCCACTGTGTATAGGTATATGGTCTCCACTGTATATGGTCTCCACTGTGTATAGGTATATGGTCTCCACTGTATACAGATATATAGGTATATGGTCTCCACTGTGTATAGGTATGTGGTCTCCACTGTATGTACATATAAAGTCTCCACTGTGTATACGTATGTGGTGTCCACTGTGTATACGTATGTGGTCTCCACTGTGTATAGGTATAGCGTGTTTACTGTTTATACATATAGAGTTTCCACTGTGTATACATATAGGGTTTCCACCATGTATAGGTGTGTGATCTCCACTGTGTATAGCTATGTGGTCTCTACTGTGTATACATATATGGTCTCCACTGTGAATAGGTATGTGGTCTCTACTGTGTATACGTATAGGGTCTCCACTGTGTATAGCTATGTGGTCTCTACTGTGTATACATATAGGGTATCCACTGTGTATACATATAGAGTCTCCACTGTGTATAGCTATGTTGTCTCTACTGTGTATACATATAGAGTTTCCACTGTGTATACATATAGGGTCTCCACTGTGTATAGCTATGTGGTCTCTACTGTGTATACATATAGGGTCTCCACTGTGAATAGGTATGTGGTCTCTACTGTGTATACATATAGAGTTTCCACTGTGTATACATATAGGGTCTCCACTGTCAATAGGTATGAGGTCTCTACTGTGTATACATATATGGTCTCCACTGTGTATGCATATAGGTCTCCACTGTGTACACCTTTAGGGTCACCACTATGTAC